>NC_139002.1:8537910-9737910 GCF_964374135.1 Grampus griseus
ATGCTGGTAACAGTTGCATGGACTTCCTTTTACTGACTTTCTTACGCTCCAGAAACATACCATCCCATGTTCAAAGGATGGAAGTCCAAAGAATTCTTATCTTTATTCCCTAACATGCCTAGCTCCATCATACTACTGGTCAGTCCTGTGTGTTTCCTACCTAACAAACCCAGATCAAAGCCAAATGAAATGTCTTCTCCAGACTTTTCTCACTCCTAATTTTATAAATAAAAAATATTTTTATTTTTTATATAAATACTTGTTAGATTCCAGTTTCTGTTAATGATGGACTAGCTCGATCATCCACAGGTAATAATGATGAAATTGGACAATTTGAAAGTATTGTAGAGTAACCAGAAGCAGGCAGAAACTGAATAAATCTAACCTTGAAAGACAATGGGTGACATTCGTTTATGGGTTTTTGCCTGAGGGCATTCTCCAATCGTGGGTCAAGAACACAAAGTGAAGGTGTTGAAGGATGGAGGTGGAGGCCAACAGATCAACCAGAAAATCAGAGGGAAAAATCCAGTTAAAAAAATTATTATACATGTAATGAAATAGGAAAATGTGATACTTACTCAAGGGAAAAAAATAGTCAATAGAAACAGACTCTGAGATGATCCAGATATCACAAGGAGCAGACAGTGGCTTCAAAGCAGCTGTCACAGATATGCTCAAGGACTTGAAGATATACACACAATGAATCCACGTGGGGAATTTCATCTGAGAAATAGAAACAGTTAAAAAGATCAAATGGAAATGCCAAAGCTGAAAAGTATAAATAACTGGAATGGAAAGTTTACTGATTGGGCTTAAAATCAGATTGGAGAAAACAGAAGCAAGAGTCAATGAACTGGAAGATCAATAGAAATTATCCAATCTGAAGAACAGGAAGGAAAAAAATTAGAGAAAACACATATCTTGGATGAAGGCAAGAAATAAAAGTAGGGCAGAATTGAAGTGAATGCTCAGTACTAATAAATTCTAGCAATTAATTCTTCAAAGAAAAAAATTGAAAAATAAAACCTGGATTTGGAGTGTCTAGTTCTTGTAGTGTTTTTTCCAAGAGTGAGAGGGAACATATCTGATTTCAAAACAGTGTGTTTTTGTTGGCTTTCTTTCATAAGGTCATTTGTCTCACGTGACCAAAGTTTCTTAGCTTTCTGTCCTCTTCCTCTTTTTTCTTTCATTCCTTCCAGTGTGGATGGCCTTTTCCATCTGTGTGCTATATTCTGGAGCTATTTAATTATGAAGACAACTTCTGACAGCAGACGAGGGCAAAGGAAACATGGGATAGGTCATCATATACAGTTCCATTCTTAATTGGTTTGCTTTTTGATGCATTCTCCTGTTGTATTTCACTTTAACTCTAAGTTTTGATATTTCACATCATAGTGAATCATTTAGTTATTTCTAAGCATCAATCTTTCTTAAGAATCTGTGAATACAAAATACCAAATGGTATTTCAAAATGAGTGACTTTTAATTATTGATCCCTCTAGATACGATTCTATTTCTTTTGGTTTACCCTTTATAGGTGTTTCACCAAAACCAACAGCACTTTCAGCAGCAGCCCCCTTCCTGTGGTCCCAGTGGTAGCACCTTATCCTCAGGATGGTTTGGAAATGAAGCCCCTCATTCACATGAAGATGCCTGTATGTCTGGCTTCCACAGTCCCCGACTGTGGTCAGTCACCTGAGAAGGGCATCAAAGATGACAAGGCACGAAGACCTGCTCAGCATATTTGCTGTCAAGACAATAGAAATGAGACCAGCTCTGATTGTGTGGAAGTTGCAGCAGAGTTCAACAGAGGTATAGCAAGACATTATAAATCTTAAGTTTCTAGATAGTCTTCAGTTAACTAAGAACTGTATCAGGAAAGGTGATGCTTTCAGAATGTTCTCTCTGTGATCAACTCACATATTTCTTAGATATTGGGTGGGGGGGATATTGGATACTTAAAAAAAAGTTGACTCAATAAAGAGTTCTTTGAAATTTTGTTATGCACACCATTCATCTCAGGTTGTTCATCCTGAGAACATTTTGGAAAATAAATCCAAATAGGCTTTGATTCAGTTTGTACCTGAAAGTAGACTTGCTAGAAGGATGCGTTTTGTGATCCTGAGCTTTTTCACTTGAATTGATTCTGGAGTTGTAGCCTCTCTTTAAGATGGTAATTTTGGGGCTTTGAAGGGGTTTCCTTTAACCCTGAGATGAATTGTACAACTGTTCATGAGAGCTCAACTTTATTTTAAACCTTTTAAACCTACTGTCTCCCTCAAATTGAAACTAAATGTAACTGGGCTCTGATTTTGCTCATGATTCTTTCTTTATTGCTCAAGGTAATGTTTGTAGACTGCTTTGATAAAAATCAGCCTTTATCATTTCCAAACCTTTGTTTTTTCAGGAGACAGCTGTGTGCCTTCAGAAACAGAGAACAAAATTTTAAGTTGGAATCCTCTTATTTTGCCACCTGTTTCAAAGGATTGTGCTGAAAAGACACCATGGTCTCCTCCTGGCATTCCTGTAGACAGCCCTTCAGGGGTCCTTCAGCAATCCCAGGAAACCTGAGGATGTGTCGGTGCCTCGTCATGTTTCCACTTCAAGCCAGTAACTGCACAAAACAGGCCTGGGGATGGACTGTGTGAAGGACATTAATTCAATTCAGAGAAAAATCGTTATTTATTTTTTGCAGTAGTAATGTCATATGAATGTATCTTAAAATGTGTGCCCTTTTATATTATTTATGCCTTAAAAGTTTCCCTCCCTATTTCTTCCTCCCCCTCAGTAGTAAACAACCTGGTTTGGCATAGTTTTCAATCATATGAGAGCAGTGGGATCATTCCACGTTGTCCAAGAGCCTTGGCGACAGTAAGAGCCCCTCCTACAATGATCCCACCTATTGGCTGACTCATCTAAGAGAGAATTGCACAGGCCATTGGAACTTTTCAGAAGGAAAGCTGTCTTTCACTATCATGTTATCAGACTTTCTGAGAACATTTGTAGTCAACCACAGTTGTAGCCTGATGTTTGTAATAGCAGATGTCTTGTGAATTTGATGAGTGCCTTCCACAGAAGTGATAGTTGACCTATAGACCGTCTGCACATGGGCACAAGTTATGTCCAGCTTTCTAGGCACTAATCACAAAGGGTGTCATGGACATGGTGGTGGTTAAGTCTGGTTGGGTTATTGTAGAAGCAGAAAGGGAGCCAGGGCCAGAGAGAAAAAGAATGCCTACTAAAATTTTAAATTGCATTTGTTTATAACATGGTCACCATGGGGCTCTTTTTGACTGTTTCTAAGAGTAGGAGCAAAATAAGACTTTCAAGTAGTGACTGGAAGAGAAAGATGTGCATTTTAAGAAAAAAGGGAAGGTTCCAGGGGGACTATCTCGGCGGAAGCTCTCCCATTAGTATAGGATGTGTCATGGTACCACAGCCCCTGAAAATCGATGTTTTCTGATTTCCAGCTTGGGCAATACCTGGAAGATGGGAGTGTCAGAAAAGAATCTGGAGGTTTGAAGTTTCCAGACATTTTTTTCTGAATGTCATCATTGTAACAGGCACCGAAAGCTTCGATTAGCAGAGCTCATAAATCACAATTGTTGCCGCCTCTGAGTGACGAGGACGTTTGCAGCTGTCGTTGGAAGGCTTTTCTTCTCCACATCTAAAACAAAACAAAACAACACTCTAAGTGTATTTAATAGCTTGAGTCAAGCTTTACGGATCACTGCTCTTTTCTGGATTGTGCATATCCCTTTGGGGAAGAAACAGATCCTACCTAAGAGTCAAGCAATTCCAGCATAAGTGGAAAACGTTTACAGTTTCCCAACAATTGCAGTGAAATAGACTAGCATACTGTACTAATCGACTTTCTATATAAATGCATCAATATCCCCTTACATATGTCTATATACTTTATAAATAGAACTGTTAGTGGAATGTGCTTTGTGAGCTGGGTCACTATGCAAGGATTACTTTGAGTAGAATGTAGTAGATATGATTTCCTAGTCGGGTATCAGGGATGCTGCAGTCAAGTTCTCCATTCCAGACGTCCATGCCTGTAGTATACTGGATTTATTCTTCATGTTGCTTAGATGCAGTTAGCTTTGGAGGGGGATAGCTGTGTCCCTTACTTCTGTGGCTAGCAAAGGACAAAGTCCTAGCACACAGAATATAAAGACATAACCCTGTGTTTCCAGTCAAGTTACGGCAATACAGTCACAAAGGGAGTTTTAGAAAACTGGGGAGTAAATGTTTGTAGGCAGTCATTTTGATTCAGGAAACAGAGGTGTATTAGCATGAGCCTTAGGTCATAAACTGCTTTTAAAGATTGACTTTGAATACGGGATTTGTCCACTAGGAAGAGAAAACAACTTTACCTTTAGGGCAATCTCATTGTGGACTGCTTTATTTATATTATTAGTAACGCTGTTTTAAGTGTTATCCCTTTTATTGTATTTTATTTATAAAAAATGCCTTTATATATTGAGATATATAAATATAAATATATATATAATTGCCTTCATGTTTAGGAGTTATGAGTGCTCTCTAACCGTGAGTTGTTCTGAACTTTTAGCCCTGCACAGTCACCCAAAACAGTCCTACCTAAGTCACTTGCCAGGAAGTCAGAGGAAAGTACAGCGTGGGCGATGGCTCTGACATTTGTGAAGTAACTGCTGTGTACCAGGCACTGTGCTGGTGCTTGTTACTGCTATCTCAAATCTTACTGTTAAGACACATCTACAAAGTAGTTGGTAAAGTCCCCAGGTCACACAGGTGAGCCACAGAGCCAGCATTTGAACTTACCTGGAGCTGTAATCTGAGCTCCTTCCGTGTTTCCATACCGCTTTCCGAAAGCATTGTGGTTCACTCTCCTGATGGAACTGGTCCAGTTCTGTAAGCCCTGGCCCGCCCCGCCATGGGATTCCTCGGATGCTCTAACTCCACAACGAGAGAAGCTGCCTCTGTCCTCCATGGGCAGAGCTCTGAGCCTATTGCCTGGTCTTCCCGGAGCCCTCATTTCTCTCCATGACGCCCCCTCACTACCATCCGCGCACGGGAATTTGACCTTCTCTCAGCGTAATAGTGATCCTGTAATCCGTCAGGCCTCTCTGTTTCTTCTCCTCTTAGAATTCGCTGTGAGTCTTTGTTTTCGCATAAAACTCCCCCCACTCCTACTATGTTATTTCACTAGCTCCTTTTTCCCTTCTTTTGGTTATGCGCTGATCGTCTGGTGATGGGTGCGCTACAAGATGTAAGTGGAACGGCAATGTTTTAAACCTTTTGAAGTGGTCTTTAGAAAAAGCAACTCTTTCTGGGTTTTGTTTTTGTTGAATGAGTCCTCAAGGGCCAATACATCCTTACTAAGCTGATTGTGATGCAAATCTCATTCCAGCTACAGTACTGCCAAGAAGTTAACTTTATAACTGAATTTCATCTGTGTTGCTCTCTTTTAAAGCAATGACTTTTAAGATGCATGTTTTTGTATCATATTGAAAAGTATGTTTTATTTTCCTTAAAGTGGTAATGTTTGAAATTGTACATATTTTAAATGATGTAGCTTCGACAGGTTTTATTTTGTTGATTTGATTTTATATTAAAAGAGAATGCTGCTTTCATGTAGAGTAGCATGTGAAGATGGGGATCCTGATTGCTCCCTGTTTGTGTAAAGCTGCTTATAGCCTGTGATTGGGGTGGGTGTACATCTCACTCTGACATTTTTGGACCCCTGTCCTCCCCTGAAAATCCCCTATGCACATCCCAGAGCCCAGTGAGTTAATCCATTCTGTTCTGACTGCAGAGATCCAGGCCCCGAAGGAAAAAGATCCAGGACAGGTATTTTATGGGAGGCTGGGAAAATACGTGCACCAAGGAGCTCTGTCGAAGCAGGCAGACTCCCTTTGGGGAACTCAGTATTTCTTTGGAAGGAAGCAAGAATTAGGAGAGAAGCAGCAGGAGAGTGAGGAAGAGGGGTCCCTACTGAGACCTCACCTATTTTTACCATTTACCTATGTCCCTATGAACCCCAGGGTAGAAATTTAGTCTCAAGAAGCAGCTTTGCTTTACTGCCCTGAAAAACTCAGTGTCTGGGCTGCTTAGACCAGAAAGCCAAGAGGGACTTTTGCACGGGGTGGGGCCGCCTTGTTCTGTTGTGTTCCCCAGATTTAAAAGAGCCTTCCTTGAACCTCAGCCCCCGTCCTGAGAGCTGTGAGGGAACTCGAAACCCCTCGTCTAATGAAGTCTGAATCTGTGAGAACCTAAGGAGAACTTAGTTTCTGTCAGTTTTCCGTCTCCTCTCAGGCGCCACTTTCCTGATTCCTGGCAGGATGATCCCTTGGCTCTCTCGCTGTTTCTTCTCATCTGAGTCCCCTGCGGAGGCAGCTCTGCTGACTCTTCCAGGCAGTGGAACAAGCATGCATTTGTGTTTCACCCAGATGTCAGACACACACGCTTGGAGTCAGTGAGTCATGCTGGCGGCTGACAAAGTGTGACTTTGGCTTGGCCGGGTCCCCTCTCAGCCAGCTCCCCAAGCCTGGTGGCAAGAGCCCTGTCCCGTCTCGTTGGCACGGACTCCGGGGTCTAGCAACTGTGAGGCCCTTTGCTCACGACAGGCTCGGTGCTATTCCTACATGAAAGGTGAAAGGGAGACAAAGGCCCTGGGCACCTGGCTCTGCTACCAGCCCTGATTCAGCTGGTCCTACAGTAGAAGCTCGTGTTCTTGGGGAAGGAACTTGGGATGTGGAAAGAACTAGACGAGCACATCTCTTGCAAGAGTTGAATGAAGGGCACACATGCCTGTAGATCTTGCTTCCCATCCCCTAGTTTCCTCCCAGTAGGGAAACCTGGAGCCCAGCTGAAGCCAGGTCAGCCTTTCCCTGTGGGAGCTGCAATCGGAATAATCCACTGGTGAGAGCATCACGTGTGATTTATCGAGGGATTTCTCAGTTCACGGACTTGGTGTGGAAGCAGGCAGCTCGCTCCTATGGCACCAGACACTGGTCCCGGCACCGTGGTTCTCACTTGCCCTCGGACAGCCGATTCGTCTTCTCCCCAGTCGTGTGTCTTCCTCGTCTTTCCACCTCTGTCTTCCACAAGCTGGGCCAGGACTTGTCTCATAATCAAGTCATTTAGAGGCCCTACAGTTGAGCCTCGTGCTGGTTGTAAAAGCCGGATATTCAGTGGGAAGGGGTAGTGGGGTCTTAGCTACCTTGGCTTTAACACTCAGTATGACCGAGGGGATGTTCCCGTCCCCACCTTCTCCCCTAAGCGTGTTGGCACCTTCCCCTTGAGGCCTTATGGTTTGGCAGTCACTGTGATGGTGATGTTTACTGGAGCCCCCGGGGATTCTTGTGCAGGATGCGAACCTGGGGTGGTGGGTAGTGGTTCAGTGCCTACAAAGAACAGACACAAGCGAAGGGTGCCCCAGATTGTTCCCAGAGGACAAGAGAGACTGAGCATCACGCATGAAACTCAGGACTGTTTCCTGGCTTTGGGGATAAAATCGAGCTTACCTGTCATTGCCTCGGGGCCACCCCTTGAACCCCGATATTGGTGACTTTGCTCCCTGAGGGTGAAGTGTGAGAGTAAAGTTAGTGGCAATTACACTCTCCCAGCCTTCCTGACCTCCAGAATGACTGGGCTTCCATACTCACCTGGGAACAGGCAACCGCCCAAGGCCGGTAGGAAGAAAAGGAAGAGGTGCGTTTCTTGAGCAACCAGCACAGGTGTTGGGAGAATAACCCTCCCTTCCCTGACACTCAGGAACCCAGAAGGGGGTGGCCCTAGATGCCCGAGGTTGGGGGTTGGAGCCCTGATGGACATCTAGCACTGGGGAGAGGTCACAACTAAGGAAGAGCCTAGATTCCTTGCCCAGGGGAGTCTATATCTTATGGGGCCACCTTACAGGGTCAAGCAACCCTGCCCTTGAGCTTCCCACTCACAGGGGAAGGTGTCCAGGTGCCGGGCAGCATACTGGAACACCAGCAGAGAGTCACCGTTGCCACTACCATTCCTGTGCCTGCCGCATCCAGCACTGCAGGATAGGCGCTGAAGGGGGTGGTCTGCTAGGCGGGGTTGCACGGGATAGGTTTAGAGCCGCTGCTGAACTTGGCAACAGTGGCTTATAGGGTACCAAGCAGGCTGTGCCCTGCTCATCCGGTTCCCCCGCCACCTGAGGTGGGTGATCAAGAGCAAGCCTTGACACAGAGAATCTGGAGACCAGGTCTCTCCCCAGGAAAGAGATGCTCTGCGTGCCTGTATTCTTGAGGTTTTGAGTCCCCAGCCAAGTCCCCTACATCTGGCACGGGAGGCAGCAGGCCAGTTATCTCGGCAGCCTGGGGCTGAAGGAAAGGATGCCTTAACGCAAGGAATTCCCAGCGTGGAGAAAGAGCAGCAGGAAGCCAAGAGCCCACCTCTGTCCCAGGAGGTGAGACTCAGGCGCGGAGTCGGGCCTCCATCCTTATTTAATCACCAGCACCTGCACCTCCCCTTTTCCTATTTCTTCTGATTCAAGCCGACTGTGGCTCCCACACCTAGGCCTGGGCCTCCAGAACCTCCCCGGGAGGGGACGGAGGGGAGAGATAGCAGTGGGGGTCACCTGAGGGGAGGGTGCAGAAGAGGACAGAGGCTGGGGGTGGAGGGACTCAGGAGGAAGGAAGCGAAGGGACAGAGTCGGGGATGCCCCCGGGTTCGGTTCGGTGGAGCAAACCTGGGTTGCTCCACGGCGCTAGCCTTACGGCACCTGGTGTCTTCACCTCAGAGGGGTATCCAGCTGTGCGGTGATTCAGAGCCAGGACGTGGAAGGCATAGAGGACCCCCGGGTCCAAGCCCCCCGGCCGCCGGCCACTGCTCTCCGGCTCTATGTCACCAGCTGCGGTCTCCCAAGCCCCAGGAAAGAGATGCTCTGCGTGCCCCCGGGGCCTCGGACGGCCCATGGCAGCTGCACCTCGCTCTGGCGTCTCCCGTAGGTCAGGCGGCTGACGGTGAGGTGACGTTGTGGGTAGCTGGATATCCCGGGGCGAGGGTGGGTACACACACAGGCGTGTGCGCTCTTAACAACAACCATGTCCGCGCGCGCGTGCGTGCGCATGCTTATTACGGTTTTGTTGAGAAAAGCTGGTGACGTGCAGATCGGGGTTGTAGCGTTGACCACTTCCGTGTAGTTTTAGTCTGTGTTACCCTAGACTTACACACTGGCCTCAATTTCCTCCTCTACAAATGGAGGAACAGGAGATTACTCTGACTGCGTGGCGTCCTTTTTTGCCTGAACTCAGGTGCATCCGATTCACGTTCACGTGGGGCTTGTGCTTTCTGAGGCCCTGTGTCTGAGAAAGGTAACGCCTCCAAGTTTTGCAGCAGGGAATCCCTGTGCCTTTCCACCTAAAGGGCGATGGCTGGAGGTTCCCCATCCCCCTCTCCACACGCACGCCACCCCTCACTCACTCAGCACCTACAGCAGGATGCTCCGACTGCTGTTGCCCAAGGCATTTCGGGCCTTGCACTGGCAGGTGTGGCGTGCTGGGTGCGCATCCCGGACACTCCGGCGCAGCTGGGCACCCTCAGGGTGCAGCATGAACCCCGAAGTGCCTGGCTCCACCTGCCGTTGCTGGGATCCCAGCCAGAGGAGCTGGGCAGGTGGCGTGCCCCCGAGGAGGGCACATCCCAGCCAGGCGTCTCCCCCCCTCCAGCACTGACACCCAGGGCTCAGCCACCGCCAGCTGTGGGGCTTCCACAGGGACAGAGAGGGTAAGGCTAGAAGGTGCCCCCTGTGTCTGGGCTAGTGGAGAGGCTTGGAGGTGAGGTGCTGGCCGGCAGTGGAGGAGATGGTGGGGGACAGAGGAGACGGGGCCTGTGGGTTTGACAGTGAAGCCTGTCATGGCCCGGTCTGCCTCCTCTTACAGGCTCTCATTCTATGCCGAATTCCTGTCACCATCTGCTCCAGGCTTTACTGATAGCAGCTGTGTTCCTCGATGCTCCTCTCCCACCCGACCACAGAGCAGCTCCTACAGGTGGGGCCCCTGCCCTATTCACCTCTGCATTAAGCACCTCCTCCTAGCACATGGCAAAGGGCCTCCTTCCCCCTAAAGGCCCACAACCCCTCCACCAGGGCACAGGACCGGACCCATAGCAGGTGCTCAGTTTTTATGCACTGACTCCTAGAGACCCAGGGTTTCAGGTGTCCGTGAATCTCCTATGATGGAATTTCCAGTCCCGAGACTGAGTAAGAAGGGAAGGAAATATTCTGAGTGGTGGACCTCCCTGAAAACATGCTAGTCACCCAACGTTTGGAAACCAAGATATGAATCATTTTGTGAGAATTGTTCTATGTGACAGCTCTGCTGCTTGCTTTTCTGAAATTTTTACTTCAATATTTAATTCTTTTTTTCTTGAGTTGGCAATAAATAGGACTGCCAGGGCCAGACAAAGACAGAGAAAGAAATCAGACCAAAAACGAATAGAGGGAGTGGGAGAGGCAGAGAGAGACCTCTGGCACCTGAAACGTTAATGCAAGTCAAGAATATAGTCAGGCACGTTTCATGCAAATTGATGCAAAGGAGGGTGACAGGATCCCTCATGGTCTAGATGGTGCTGTCCAGTAATGGCTCCCCCCTCCAAACACACATGGGCCTATCTAGCACTTGAAATGTGGCCAGTCCACGTTGAGATGTGCTGTCACTATAAATACACACACCAGATTTTGAAGACAGCACGAAAAAAAAAGAATGTAAAATATCTCATTAATAATTTTATCATTACATGTTGAAATGATAACATATTGGATATATCAAGCTAAATAAAATGTTTCACTGTTTCTTTTTACTTTTTTAAGTGTGGCTACTAGAAATTTTTAAATTATATATATATATATATATATATATATATATGGCTCACATTATATTTTTATTGCACAATACAGACCTAGACCAAGCCCCCTGATTGTATGGATCAAAAACTTTGAGTCCCTGGGAGGTGAGGTGACACAGTATCTTGACTTACTTTGCATTCCAGCACAGCTGTGCCCCAGAGCCCCTCATCCCGATTCCAAAGGGCTGCTGCTCCCACCCTGCCCCAGAACCGAGTCTCCAGCCCCCACTCACCTAGCTGGAGCCGGCAGAGGGCGTCGGGGACCCTGAGTGGGTGAGTGCCCAGGCACGTGAACTCTCTGCCAGCCAGGTCGTCCTGGGCCTGGAGGAGGTGGACGGCCAGCGAGGAGCGGCTGCTGGTGCCGAGGTGGGCTGCCATCCATCAGACCAGCTCGGCACAGCAGGGAGCTCCAGGCCCCTCACAGCTCAGCATGATGAACTGGTCTCTGATTGTGGCCATGGTCCAGCAGGTGGGGCCCCAGAGGGGCTGCCCTAGGTAGGGAACACGGCTCGGCATGGCCCTACAGGAGGAGGAATGGCCGGCAGGCCTACCCATCCTTCCCTCCTTCATTTACTGTTTCACTCACTCATTCCTCCATGTACAGAGTCACTCAATCATTTATTCATTCTCCATTTATTGAGGGCCGACCATGTGCCAGGGAAATCGTGGGAACAGATGCTAAGCAAACAATTGCAGTACAATCTGATGAGTGCTAGAGTATAGGTAGAAAGTCAGACTCTCTGGGGCTTCAGGGAGGAGGACTTTGAAGACAGGATGACATGTAAACTTGGTCTTGGTAGACGGGTAGGAGTTTCCAAGGCAGAGAGAAAGCCAAAGGCATATTTCAAGACCAACATGCAATAATAGAGTGGTAGAAGTAGAGGGTCAGGTCGATGAGCACCTCCCTGGAGGCTGGGAGATGGTAAGGAGGGTGTTGCAGGGCTCTAAGCCCGGACTGAGGACAGGGCACAGTGTGGGTGGAGACCGGGGCTGGAGAGGAGAGAAAAGCTGGGAGGTGGGGACTGAGCAAGTGCTGTCACCTCCTCATTACACGGCAAGTCCTGGAGCTTGTGGTCTGGAGTCCCTCCCCGGATCCCAGGGTCCCACTGGTCTGGCCCCTGCCCACTCCTCTGCCTAGAATGGCAGAGCCCTGCTGTTTCCTGCGTGCACTCACAGGGCGTGATCCGCAGAGGGCAGGCAGAGCCGGGGCTGGGTGCTGGCTGGTGCAGGTGAGGACCCTGCTGCTGGGGAGCTGGGTGGCTGTGTGACTCCAGACGACATTGCCTGCTTCCTTCTCCTCCTACCTCTTTCCCAAGAACTGCTCACCTGTCTCCTCCACAGTCCTCAGTTCACAGTTTGCACAGACCACCATCCTTAGTGGACATCGTTAGACAGAGCCCTAGCTCCCTAAATCCTCTAGACCAGCACTGTTCAATAGGTAGACGTGTGCCACAGATGTGTTAAATTTTCCAAATCTCAAAAAGGAAAAATAACCAAACCCAACCAAGCAAAAAAACACCAATAGTTTTTAACAATTTTAATAATATTTTTGGTTTAACCAAACACATGCAGAATATTATAGTTTCAAGGTACAATAAAAAGTATTGATGAGCCCATATATTAGATTAAGTCTTCAAAATCGAGTGTGCATTTTATACTCAGAGCACATCTCAGTCAGGTTCAGCCACATCCCAGATGATCAAAGTCATGCAAGTGGCTACCCTACTGGACGGTGCAGCTCTAGACTATCACCAACCACTGATTTCATTTTTAAATTAAAAAATTTTTTTGAAAAAATGTTTAGAAGTTAATTAGCTTCATGTGTTCTCCTCTTCACTGAAATAACTATTCTAGTCTTTTGTCCACTTTTGTATGGATTGCTGCTTCTTCCTCACTGGTTGTTTTGGAAATCTTTATGTCTTCTGAAAAGTAATCCTTTGTTTGCTGTGCGTGCTTGCTTTCAACAGAAGCTTCTGATTTCTAACTTCAGCTTCTCAGCCTCAGACTTAGCACCAAATTGTCACCCTCTCTTCCCACTGTGGCCCCCTCCCTGTTTCTTCAGGGTTCAGCCAGTCAAAGGCAGACTTTCTGAGCCACCCCTGAAATTATGAGTCAAATTGTGACTATGAACGTATGCACATTTTCCTGGTAAGAGGGGCCCATGACCTTGAAAAGGTGAAAACCCCTTGTACTAGAGCCGTATTTGGCACCAATGGGTACAATGCCTTGAGCTCCTGCCTACTGGAGCCTCTTGGAGGGCTAGGGTACTCCTAGGGGCCCTGAGGTGTGTCAAGAAGCCAAGCCCAGGTGGGTAGGTGGTTGCAAGCCCTGACCCCTCCCCCAAGACCATTCTGACTCACAGATGATATCCAGGAAGGCTCATCACTGCTCAGCCAGTTGACGGTGTTGTGGGCAGGGCACATATACCAGCCCAGGTGTGTCCGATTGACGGGGTCCAGCTGGATCAGATGCTTCGTGACCCCTACCAGGGCCTCTCCAGGGCCTCCGGTGCCTGATGCTACCAGGCAAAGGTCACGGGCTCTGTGACCTCCCACACTGCACATGTGGCCACCATGGAGGTCCCCTCCACTGGGGACAGGTCGCTCAGCTGCACCTGAGGCTTTGATACGGGCACTGGCCAAGGGAAGGAGAGGCCCTGTGTTTGTTATCACAGACCCGGGTCATGCCCAGCTGTGTCCAGCAGCCCAGAGCTTGCTGGCAGGGTTTGGCCTACCCACCGGGCCCTGAGCATCCCTTCTTCATGATCCCAGGTCTCCCCACTGCCTGGAGGAGGGCCCAGTAGAACCCACGCCCAGCAGAACACAATGGGAAACACATGCAAATAGATGCAAAGCAGCCTGCGATGCAGCTCAAGCCAGCCTGGGTCCCTGGCCAAGCCCCGCAGCCAGCACGGCCAGAGCAAGGGAGGGGCGGGTGGTATGGAGCTGGCCTCCGGCCTCGTGTCGGGCCTGGCACAGGAGGTGGCCGTGGGCCCCCTTCCCAGCTCCCCCAGCACCAGGCTTCTGTTCTGTAGGCTCACTCACGGCCCCCAGAGCCAATGCCCCGGCCTCCGCCTTAGACTCTGCTCTGCTGGTGACAGCCACCAGCTGCGGAATCAGTGGGCCTTGGGGGGCGAAGCTCCAGAAGACCGCTGGGGGGCAGGCCGGGAGCCACAGCCAGCTCCACGGAGCTGCCCTGCACTCCTCGGGTGGAGGGGGCCTCCTCTGGTAGTCCTGGGGTCGCCTGGGGCTGCCCTGGAGACAGAGGCAATGCAGGCTGTCTGGGCAGTTCTGGGGTCCCCTGCTCCCCGTCATCGCCCAGAATCTCTGTTACCGGTCTGCAGGGCGGGCTGCACAGGGTTTGACAAGGCAGCATAAGCCCTTTTGGAGTTGGTGGACAAGAGACGGTTTCTGCGGGAGCCCACGGAGCTTCCTGTCAGGCTGTGCTGTAGAAGTGGGTGGGGTGGGACACTGGAGCAGAGGTTCCCATCAGACCTTTTGGAAAGCTTGATAAAAATGTAGATTCCTGGGCTTCATCCCAGACTACTGAGTCAGAATCCCCTGGGCTGGGGGGGAGGGGTCAGGGCCCAGGAATCTGTATTTTAACAAGCATCCAGGAGTCGATCTGATGATCAGCCAGAAAATGACTCCCGAGACTCAGGAGATGTACGTGGCCGCCGGCCGTTCAGGCCCCAGAGATCGCTGAGTAAGGATCCCAGGGGGATTCCAGACCCACTGCAGCAAAAGGAAGACGACCCCAGCCTGCCGTCAGCACATCGAGCATCCACGCGTCAACTGTTAATTACGGAGCACGTGCTCCAGGCCAGGCACAGGCGCAGTGACAGATGAGCCACTCATCCCCGCCCTCATGGAGCTCCCAGTCTCCCAGGGAGTCAGGCAGTAAACAGTCATCATGGACAAGGCAGGCCAGCAGGCGTTCTTTCCTGCTCGGGGCCCAGCGTGGAACCCCAGGACCTGCCTGAGCACCCTGTTCTTCTGTCCCTTGTGGTCAGCATACTGTGAGGAGCCTCAGCAAACTTAAGAAAATAAGTGCGTCGGGGGACAACCGAGCCACGGGGCTCATTCGCACTAGCTTCCGTGGACTGAGTGCCCCCCTGTGCCGTGCCCTGCACTGGACTCTTCCCCTGCATCACCTACTGATCTTAACTGTAATGACGATGACATCCCTCCAGACTCTGAAACATGAAATCACTTCGTCTAAAGCCACACAGTAGGTGGAGGAGCTGGGATTGGAGCCCTGGTCTAACTCCCAACTTCAGATTCTCCCCGCTGCTGTCCCCACAGCTTCCGCAGAGAGAGAAGCAGAGGAGACCAGCATGGAGTTGGAGGGAAGGGATCAAAGGCAAGATTCCGATGTTCAACTGATCAAGAAGAAAGACATGTAGCGACTTCCCTGGCGGTTCAGTGCTTAAGACTCTGAGCTACCACTGCAGGGAACGCGGGTTCGATCCCTGGTCGGGGACCTAAGATCCCACATGCCCCAGGGCACAGCTAAAAAAAAAAAAAAGAAAGAAAAAAGAAAGACATTTAACCCAGAAACTGGTTCTTTCCAACCTCATGGACCCTGCTTTGGCCCACGCTACCAGCATCTCCCACCTAGACTATTGCAAAGGTCTCCCCACTGTTCCCAGCTCCCTGAAAACTGTCAGCTTTGGAGGGAACTTTCTGAAACCCAGATCTGCCCATGTCACTCCATGCTTACTCCCTGACAGCGGCCCTCAGCATAAGCTCTAATGGCTTCTTAAGGTAAAGCAGAGTGCTCTCTGTGCCCTGGCCCTGCCTACCCACCGGCACAGCGTGGCCTGAGCATGACTCGCCTGAGGCCCCTGGATGCAGCAGGCAGAGGGGTACCCGCTGCAGGAGGCTAAGTGGTCAGCTCAGGGCCCTCTGACCCACCATGGCCCCGTCTCCCTGGGTGGCTGCCCCTTCGAGGTTCCTGCCTGGCTCTTGGGCTCCCTGGAAGCCCAGCCCCGGAAGAATGGGGGGTCTGGCTCAGGTTGCCAACCTTGGCCCTCCCTACACCTCCACCCCTGATCTCCTGTTACCCTCACTGTCCCAATTACGGGTGAATTGCTTACCAGATGATTCACTCCATCCATAATGCAGAGTAGTGCAGGGCAGGACCGGGCTGGGGCAGACCTGGGGGAGGACCCTGTGCTCTCTGAACTTTGATTTTAATGAAATTATGAAATTAAAATGCCGAGCATGGAGGTGAAAAAGGCCCCAACCTCATCAAGTCCAACCACCTGCCCAGTGCAGGACCCCCGTGTGCAGCCCTCCAGACCATGGAGATCAGGAGGTGCAGACACGCCTTTAAATGCCCTTTGACCCCTCTCATGTTTTCCTCAGGTTTCG
Source organism: Grampus griseus (assembly GCF_964374135.1). Lineage (NCBI taxonomy): Eukaryota > Metazoa > Chordata > Mammalia > Artiodactyla > Delphinidae > Grampus > Grampus griseus. The sequence continues at coordinate 8,554,152 of NC_139002.1, forward strand.
TGGGGAGAAGCTGGTGGAGTGTTGCCAGGAGCTCTGGACTCAAACATCTCCAGAGTTTGGATTTGGCTGACGACCCCTGAAACTTGAACATTTCTGAGCCTCTCTGAGCTCTAGTTTCTTCACAGATTAATGGGGATAATAGTACCTCCTTTCTTGTAAAGATTATTGTGAATATTAAACAAAAAACTCACACTAGCATTGTGGGGCTTCTTGGGCTCTCATAATGTTCTATTTCTTGTCTTGGGTAGGGGTTACAGTTTACAAGCTGTACATTCTTTTTATAAATATACTATTACATATGCTTGATAAAATTCACACACACACACACACACACACACACACACACACACACGAATAATGCCCAGCACAGAGTCGGTGCACCAGCTTTCAAGCTCCTAGCTAGATGTGGCCTGCAAAGTCAGGGCCCTGGAGCTGGAATGGAGACCAGCTTTCCTGCTGTCCAGGGCTCTCTGAATCCCAGCACTCTCTCTCTCTCCCTCTTGCTCTCAGCATGTCCTGCTGCCATAGCTGTCTTTGAGTGACAGCCTGAGATGAGATCAGAGTTTTCCATTATCTGATGGAGGGGTTGGGGGGAGGGTGAGATTCCTGGACCCCAGTGAGATGAGCTCTGATGTCTGGTGTCAGGTTCCTCAGGGCTCAGCTGGGACAGGAGCTGTCAGAGCTGATGCCAGGCAGGCTCCTCCTGGGCCCAGAGATGCTCGCCATGTGCTCTCGGCCTCTCACTTGTCCTAGGACAATGGACAGCCAGGTGTCCCACTCTCACTTAGCCCACGGCCAAGTTTCCTCCATGCTCTCCACAGGGTCTTCAGCCCCCATGCCGTCCTAACTCAGCTTTGAGCAGAATGGCAGATGTCCCTGGGGGTCAGGGTCCTACCTAGTGGGGGTGGCACTACCCTATTTGCCCTACCCTATTGACTATATCCCCCCTCATTCTGATCCCCCCACCCTAACTGGGAAAGCATCAGAACCCTGTTAGACGTTCTTTGGGGAGCAAAGAATGGTTATCTAGCACTGTCGTCCACCTCAGGGTGGGCAGCAGCTCCTGTGTCCAGAGAAAACGTGAGAATTCAGGCAGGGTAAATCAGGAAAACTTTAAAGGAGACTCTGGCTTGTAACGAGGGTTTGTGCTGGCCCTGCAGTTAACCTATTCTGCTTGTGGAATCAGCCTCTCTACCTTTTCTCCCCCAGCCTCTCTACCTTTTCTCCTCCAGCCTCTCTACCTTTTCTCCCCCAGCCTCTCTACCTTTTCTCCCCCAGCCTCTCTACCTTTTCTCCCCTAGCCTCTCTACCTTTTCTCCCCCAGCCTCTCTACCTTTTCTCCCCCAGCCTCTCTACCCTTTCTCTTCTGTTTCTCCCAGGATCACAGAAGACTTGGGAGCTGCTGTTGAACCCACTGTGTCTCATGGGGGACCCTGGAAGGCAGAGTCGGGGAAGGAGTTTACTTGTCCAGATTCTCCAGAGAAAGAGAACCAATAGGATGTGTGTCTGTAGAAAGAGACTTATTGTAAGGAATTGGCTCAGGTGATTATGGGGCCTGGCAAGTCCCAGGGTCTGCAGTCGGCAAGCTGGAGCCCAGGGGAGAGAGCCGAGTGTGTAGGTTCCGGTTCAGAGACTGGCAAGCTTGACACCCATGAACTGCTGCTGTTTCAGTTCGAGTCCAAGGGCGAGAAGAGACGGATGCCTCAGCTCCACGTGCTCAGGCAGGAGCAGTTCCCTCTTATTTGGGGGAAGGTCCACTTTTTGTTCTATCCAGGCCTTCAGCTGATGGGACGAGGCCCACGTGAGTGGGAGGGGGAACATTTTACTGATGCAAATGTTCATCTCATCAAGAGACACCCTCCCAGACACATCCAGAATAACGTTTGACCGAATATCTGAGCCCCCAGCCCACCCCCCAACCCACCATGACCCAGAGAAGTTGGCACCTACAGTTCACCTGGCTCTGCCAGGCCAGGATCCCGGGCAGAGCTGCAGCCTGTCTGGAAGGGAAGAGGAGGCATGACTGGAATGGCAGAGCTCAGGGCCCCGGAGAGACAAGCTGAGGGGGTCCTTCATTTTTTTAAAAAAATTAATTAATTTATTTATTAAATATTTATTTATTTTTGGCTGTGTTGGGTCTTCATTGCTGCACGCGGGCTTTCTCTAGTTGCGGTGAGTGGAGGCTACTCTTCGTTCTGGTGCGCGGGCTTCTCATTGCGGTGGCTTCTCCTGTTGTGGAGCACGGGCTCTGGGCACACGGGCTCAGTAGTTGTGGCTTGCAGGCTCTAGAGCACAGGCTCAGTAGTTGTGGTGCACGGGCTTAGTTGCTCCGCGGTATGTGGAATCCTCCCGGACCAGGGATCGAACCTGTGCCCCCTGTATTGGCAGGAGGATTATTAACCACTGTGCCACCAGGGATGTCCCGGTCCTTCACTGTTGAGAGACAAAAGAGTACAGTGATCAGAACACAGCGTTGCCTCTTCATCACCGTGTGATCTTGCATCAGTGAAGAGCAAGGCACTGTGCTGTATACGGTTGGTGCCTCCCTTTCTCCCCTCCTTTCTTTTCCAAGGAGCGTTAGCTAAGCCAGCATAACCTGCTACCATTCTTTGCCCTGGGCGTGCTCCGTGCCGAGTCCCTGGAGCAGATAGAGCTGCAGGCTCTCAGGTTTTGGTCCCAGCTTCTCATCTGCCACTCCTGCTCAGACCCTATGAGCTCCACCCTCACGGTGGGACCTCCATCCACAGCCCACCTGGTTCCAAGGGCTCCCATCAGCACCCACATTCATTGCCTTCGGAGATTCCGGAGGGAGGGAGAGGAGATAGTGTGAGTCAGGAGCAATGAGGGGTCAGCCTGCAGGGGTCTCTCAACTAAACTTAGAAAAGAGGAGGCATGAGGACGTGCTTGAGGACCCAGACTCTTGATTAGTTTGAGCTGAAGTTTTAGAGAACCAGGCGGAAGGCTCCGAGTGGGTCAGTGGGACCTCCCTCGCAGCACAGGAGTCCCCACTGCAGCCTTCGGGACACGTGCCCTTCAGCCTCTGCCCTTGACCAACGTTAAGTGGGCAGTGTACTACAGCACGACCTTGGGCAAGCAACGCGCCTGCTCTGAGCCTCATCGTCCTCATCTTTAAAACGAGCATAATAATAACGACCTCTTCAGGGTATTGGAGAGAGAGGTTGCAGCCACACACATCCGGCACCTCGTAAGCCCACGGTCCACAGTGCACGTTCAGTCAATGCTCGTTCTCGCCCTCTTTGTGTTTAGGTTGAACTGGAATCTGCTTTTCTGACACAACTATCCTAGGGGTTGAGTTCCTCCCATGAAACTTTGCAAAACGATTCAAATCCCTCTTCCAAATGAAAGTCATCAAATATTTGAAACAGCATGTCCAGCTCTCCTCTCCTCCACCTGGATGGTAATCTGAGCTCCCAACCATCGCCAGGCGTGTGATGGGTGTGCCATGTGTTTTCCACCCTCCAGGAGACAGCACTGCTGTCCACATTTCGCGAATGCCCTCAAATTCTCTCCTCTCTTTCCCCCGACGGCTTCATTCCCCACGCCCCACTTGGCTCCCCACCTTTGGGCCTCTTCCATTCTGTCCCCACCCACCTGAAGCTATGTCACCTCTGAGCTGACCAGGGGTCCGTGGAACCGCTAAGTTCCTTCTCTCTGACAAGAAGACTCAAAATCTTTCTCAGTTACGTACTGTTAGGGTTTTATTTATCAGTCCAGTAAACATTTGTTTCCTGGCCACCATGTACCAGGGCATGTTGACTCCACTGCTTTGCTGGGCCTTCACCCAGGCCCATGAGCAACGCTGGACAGAACTCAGCACTCTGAGAGGACGCAGCCTCTCCGTGGGGCTCCCCGATCCTTGGACGAGAGAGAGCTGCGGTGCAGCAACTGTCCAGGTTTCCGGCCACTGCCTCACTTTCCAGGAACCTCCGCAGCGCTATGGGCAGCATCGCGCCAGACTGTGACCCTTGTTAAACGCGGGGCCAGGGGATTCTCATTCCTGGCCTCTTCCTGTCTTGCACTCACATCTCTGCTTCTCTGAGCCAACGTGCAGGCCTGATTCTGAACCCCCAGGCCTTGGGAAGAGCAGAATGTGGAAGGATGGGGACAGCTGGGCTGGAGCAGAGGAAGAAGATGATCCTGGAAATAAATGGCTTTTCCATGTGTGTCCACGTGGGCCTTGTTGGAGGCCAACCATAGGCTCCCCCTGGGGACCCCAGCGGGAGACGAGCTGAGGGCTGGAGAGGAAATGGGCCAGAGGCTCCACAGTCCACATGGCTCCCGCTGCGTTCACGGCTGAGAGGAGGGGGATGGGGGCAGGAGGGACAGAGGGTCCGGCAGGGGTCACGGCTTAGTCACTTTGTACACTGCTCCTTGGAGACCGGAGAGGAAATGAATGGGGCCCTAGATGGAGGGGTGAAGAGAGGGAGAACAACAGAGCAGGGGAAGAAGGAAGGGGAGGCGGGAGAGGTAGAGTCCCCTCGGGGCCTGGTGTCTGTGCCAGCTCTGCCTGGTAACGAGCCCTCCTTCCATCTGCTCGACCACTCTCGGTGCCCTTCCACAAACAGCCCTTCCTGGGCCGCTGTGGGCAGGACACCCCGTTTCTCTGGGCCTCCGTTTCCTGATGGATGAACAATGTGGTCGTAATGCCCACCAGCCGCTTCTCTGAGTTGCCGTAAGAGCTGGCTGCGTGGTGAAGCAGGAGAGGTCTGCAAAAAGCATAGAAACCACTGTACAGAAGTAGGGGGTGAAACGAGAGCAGATCTTGGAATCAGATCAGCGTTCGGATCCTGGCTCCATCATCCACTAGCTGGGTGACAGCAAACAAGTGACTTACTCCCAGTCTCAGTTTTTCCCCTATAAAAGGAGGCTGCTATTAGAAAATTGTTGTTAATTTTGTTATGTGTGATAATAGTTTTGTGTTTATGTAAGACAATGTTTCTATTTGTTTTTTTAATGAATACTAAGATATTCAAGGATGAGATGTCATGGTATCTTTACTTTAAAACACCTCCGTGAAAATAAAATCAATGAAGCAGCTGTAGCCAGGTCTTTAGTTCCATATTGGTTCAGGGATTTTTACGGGGCAGATGCAAAACCTGCTTGACACCAAAGTTAGCATTTCCCTATTTTTGTAAAAGCCTAAACTCGTTGAAAAGTGGTGTCAGGTGTTCTCAGTGGAAGTGGTGGGCAGGAGAAAGGAAAGAGCATTTGGAGGCACTTAAAGTGGAGAGGAGGAGATTTCCCTAACCTGGGGACAGGTCAGAGGTTCCTGGGTCCCTGGGACAGGATGAATCTGAAGTCCAGGCCCGTGACCCAGGGCGGCAGAGAAGTGTAGAGCCCCCTGGAGGCTCGGGCAACAAGGTCGGCAGCAACCATAAGGGACCCGAGGTTCGAAGCTTCTCCGTTTTAACTCATAAACCTCCAAGATTCTGGTGGGACCCTGGGAGGGGCAGGGCTCCAGTATGGGATCCACTTTATTTGATTTTAATGAAATAAAGGAACAGATACTCTTGCACACACATGTTTGTGGAGTGAGACTCACACCCACCTCCCTGCTATTATTATCATTAGCGTTGCTGTTATGTCTATTATGAAATAGCCTGGAGCCTGCGCCGTGACACCAGGTTGGAGTGCGTGTTGAATGCTGTTCCACTAGAAGAAAGCTTGGGCAAGGCTGAGGTTCCTCCCCTGTAGATGTTCCAGGCCCTTCCCTGCTCCAGCTGGCGATGGGGCTTCTATCATGTCTGGAGTGACAGTGTTAGGACAGCTTTCTCTGATTGAGGGCCTGGTTGGAGAATTCAGCCTTGGCTGGACCCAGTGGGTGTCTGTCTGAACAGGGCTGAGGGGGAGCCAGGCCAGGCACTGAGGTCTGTGGAGGAAGCCAGGGCTCAAGGAAAACTCTTGCCTCTAACTCCATCTTCAGGCCTGGTCTGCTCCCTCCTCCCCCCTTCCCAGTCCCCCGCTCCCCAGCCTGGCTTGATTCTCCAAGTTCCCTGGCTGGGGAGCTGGAAGGAGGAGGGAGTTTCCAGCATGTCTCCGTAGAGCTCCAGGGGGAGGCTTGGCGACTGGAAATTGTCAGCCATCTCCTTGGCAACCGGCAGCCAAATAATTCTGGGAATGGAGGAGGCAGGGGAGCTCTCCGCAGGCTGGCCAAGAGAAGCAGGCCCTCGGCCCCCAGAAAACTTCAATTCTTTCTGACCTGTGTCAGTCAGGGTCCAGACAGGAGACAGAGGCCCATCAGTCAGTTGAGAAGAGAACTTACTATAAAGAATTGGTAACTGGATATAAAGTTGCTAATTAAGTAGCACAAGAGGGCTTCCCTGGTGGTGCAGTGGTTGAGAGTCCACCTGCCAATGCAGGGGACACGGGTTCTTGCCCCGGTGCGGGAAGATCCCACATGCCGCGGAGCGGCTGGGCCCGTGAGCCATGGCCACTGAGCCTGCGTGTACGGAGCCTGTGCTCCGCAACGGGAGAGCCCACAGCAGTGAGAGGCCCGCGCACCTAAAAAAAAAAAAAAATATATCACAAGAGAATGCTTAGGTGTCATGGAGGTGACAACTGCTGGGGCTGGGAAAACAAAGGAAGAGGCTAGAATCACTGAACCTTAGACATTTCGAGGAAGGGGGACCCAGAGCCTGGGACCCTGACCTCTGAGGAGGAGGCTCTGAGTAGGAAGCAAGGACCCCTGGGCTTGTGCCCAGACCTCTGAGGAAGGGGCTCCTGCCAGCTGGGGGTGGGGTCTCTGGGGCAGGGACGAGGGGATGGGTGGTGGATGATGAAGCTGCAAGTGTTGGAAAAACTGCAAACTGGATTCAGCTGCAGCTTCAGGGTGGGCCTGGGGTGAAGAAGTGCCGTTGAGATGATGCTTAACGGAGAACACACAGACACAAGGAGATGCCCACCCTTCTTCCTCCATCCTGCAACCTCCCTTTAGCAACTCCTACTGGGGAATCTGCGAGGAAACAGTTGGCAAAGCAGAAATGGGGCTCACAGGGCCCAAGGTCAGCGTCGCAAAGCAATGGACAGAGGATGGGTGTGGAGCTGAGAAGCAAGACTCTTATTAAAGTATTAGCCACTGGGGGGCAGGAAGTTCTGGTCTTCCAGCCCCAGCTTTAGCGGAGAGAGTGGTGCTGAGCACATAGTAGGTGCTCATCTAATATCACTATCTGGCCTCTGCCTTGTTTGGTTCCTGAAAAGGCACGTGGGCTTCCCTGGACTTACTCTGGCTTGTCTGGAAGAGTTACTGACATTCACAGGCTCTGACAGCTGGAAGGAATTTGTATAATGTTAAAGATGAAAACAACATCAGTGAAGAAATATTTAGGTAAAAGTGGCCTTAACAAAACTAACTATAAATCTCTGTGATCAAATAATGCATTAAAGGTAAAGGACAAGATAAATAGATCCAGGGGACAGAAATAGAAACCAGTCAAGAAATATATCCCAGTACATATGGATTAGAGTATATGATAAAGGTGGTATTTCAAACCAGAGGGGAAAAGGATAGTTTATTTAATAAATTGTATAGACACAACTGGCTGTCTGTCTGAAAAAACAAAACAAGGTTAAGCTCTCTACCTCATGAGTTATGAAAACCAAGTTTCAAATAGATGAAAGATTTAAATGTATTTCAATTTAAACATTTAAAACAATTTAAATATTGGTTTTATATTTAAACAATTTCATGAGGAAATATTTAAAACAATCTTAAACATATTTAAAACAATTTAAATATTTAAAACAATTTAATGAGGAAAAAATTAGGAGAATATTTATACAATCTAGGGTTTGAGGAGATTTTTCTAAACAAAGCAGAAAGTCCAGAAGCTATAGAGGAAAATTTTAAATGTTTAAATTTTAGAAGGATAAAAGATAACATATACAAAGTCAAAAGACAAATTATAGACTGGAGAAAATATTTCAATTACCACCAATAAAGAGTTAACATCTATAATATACAAAGAGTTCCTACACACAATAAGAAAGAGAAATGACCTAGTCGAAAATGAACAAAACAAATGTCAGTACATTTATGGAAAGATGCTCAACGTCATTAATAGTCAAAAAGATGCAAAATTTTAAAGTGTGACATCACTTTTCATTTATTGGAATAACAAAAAGAATGAGGAAGGGGAAGGGGAAGGGCTGGGGAAGATGTGGGAGAGAAAACACTCTTAATCACAGCTGGCAGGTATGTGAATTACCACGGATTTTTGAGAAAGGGATCTGGTCACATATATAAAAACTAAAAATATGCATCTCTTTGACCCAGTCATGTCATGTCTGGCAATTTATCCTATGGGGAAAAAAAAACCCCGGCAAACTCCAGTATGCAAGGTTATGCATACAAAAAATTCCTTATAGCATTTTTTGTGGCGGGTTTTCCCACCATAATAGTAATTGTTGAGTGATACACATACATCCATATACTGTAATGTTATGCAGCTATACAAAAGAATAATTTACACAAAGACAAATGCTGTATGATTCCACTTTAGATACCTCCAAAGTAGTCACACTCATAGAAACAGAAAGGATGGTGGCTGTCCATGGCTGGGGTAGAAGCGGGGATGGGCAATTGTTTAAGGGGTACAGAGTTTCAGTTTTGCAAGATGAAAAAGTTCTGGAGGTCGGATGCACAGCAATGTGAATACTTCACACTATTGAAAGGTACACTTAGAAATGTTTAAGATGGTAAATTTTATGTTATGTGTATTTTACCACAATTTAAGAACAAATAAATTAGAAGGATTTTCATGAGGTTATGTGAGAAAAGCAACTTTCAGAGAAATCAGTGTGGTATTTGTGAAATAAATGGCAATGGATGTACATAAATATCTGTTGGGTAGTCCAGATCTGCTTGGCCGTGATCTGTGTCCTCTGGTTCCAGAGCACTCTCACCCTCCTCAAAGTCCAGGATTCCAGGCTGGCGTTGAACTAAGCTCACTAGCTCTGTCAGCCTTTGGGTGGCAAAGCACCCTTTAGACTTTTGCCCTGGTGCTCCCCCATCTCAGCCCTCCTCCTCCAAACACCAGGTCCCCACAGGCTCTGGTACTGCCCGCCAAGGCCCACAGCTGTTTCCAATATTCTGCACAAACTTTATTGAAATGGGAAGCCCCATTTCTCATCCATCAGGCCCCAGCTCCTCCTGATTAGGTACATATGACCTGACCTGTCAGCAAGGCCTGAACCAGCAATCAAAGGGGAGATTGTTCTGAGCCGGGAGGTGAGAGGGGCAGGAGCCTGGGGAGCTGAGAAGGGCCCAAGGGAGTCTTCAGCCAGCCTGGGGCAGATGCGGGTATTCTCAAGCTGAGGGGAGCAAGGGATGCAGGGCTGGATAAATTCTTTAAGGGCCCCTGGTCTGCTCATCTTCTCTGGCCATATCTTCTCTCTCTAGCCTCCAAGCCTCTTCCAAAAGACATATCCTACAGCAGGAGCATCTCCCCATCCCCAAGCTCCAAACTCAGCCCAGTTTCCCTTTCCTCTCATCTCTCACCTGTACCACAAAACCCCTCTGGATGTAATAAAAAAGAAAAGGTATCCCTTCACAATTCCACTCTTCCTAGAGCTGCAGAATCATCAAAACTCAAATACTGAAAATAACTTAGAGATCACCTAAGTCCCAACTCACTCTCAACATAGAAACTCCCTCAACAGCATCCTTGACCACTGGTCATGACAGTTGACGCTTGAACATTCTAAGCTATGTGGTCCAATATGGTAGTCCCTAGCCCCATGCGGCTATTTAAAAATAAATCCCAGACTTCCCTGGTAGCACAGTGGTTCAGAATCCACCTGCCAATGAAGGGAACACAGGTTCGATCCCTGGTCCAGGAAGATCCCACGTGCTGCGGAGCAACAAAGCCCGTGCGCCACAACTACTGGGCCCGTGAGCCACAACTACTGAGCCCGCACACCGCAACAAAGAGCAGCCCCGCTTGCTGCAGCTAGAGAAAGCCTGCGCACAGCAACGAAGACCCAATGCAGCCAAAAATAAATAAATAAATGTATTAAAAAAAATCTCACATCTGGGTATATCTCCAAAGGAAATGACATCAGTATCTCAAAGATGTATCTGCACTCCCATCTTCATTGCAGTATCACTCACAATAGCCAAGATATGGAAGCAACCTATGTGTCCACCAATGGATCAAAAAAAAGATAAAGAAGATGTGGTATAAATATACAATGGAATATTATTCAGCCATAAAAAGGATCACAAATCCCACCATTTGTGATCACATGGATGAAACTGAAGGGCATTATGCTAAGTGAAATAAGACAGAAAGAGAAAGATAAATTCTGTATGGCATATGTGGGATTTTTAAACAAGAAAAAAAAAAGTCAAACTCATAGAAACAGAGAGTAGAATGGTGGTTGCCAGGGGCGGGGGTGAGAGAAATGAGGAGACATTGGTCAAAGTGTACAAACTTTTAGTTATAAGATGAACAAGTTCTGAGGATCTAATGTACAGCATGGTGACTAGAGTTAATAATACTGTATTGTATACTTGACATTTGCCTAGAGTCATTCCTGAGAATTATCACAAAAAAGAAAGAAAGAAAAAAGGTAACTGTGAGTTAATTAAATATGTGTTAATTAACTTGATTGTGGCAATCATTTCACAATGTATACATGGATCAAATCATCATGTTCAACACTTTAAATATATACAATTGTACTTGTCAATTATACCTAATGAAACTGGGAAAAATTTAAAACTAAAAATTCGGTTTCTTAGTCACACTAGCCACCTTTCCAGGGCTCAATAGCCACGTGTTGGACAACGTGTCAAGAAATTCAAGGGATCTCACATGTTGCCCTCGTTGCAAGGTAACAAGTTAATCTGCCAGTTTCATGAACGCTGCAGAAGACATGACTCCAGGGTCTGAGACAAGGGGCTTTATTATTTATAGCAGTATCAGTAGTCAGAGTATCAACATTTTCTTCCTCTAGTTTTCTGAGCTCCAATTCCTACAGGGCAACAGGAAGAGGGTCAGAGATACCTGCTTATATGTGCATGAAGTGGGTCACGATAACTAGACAAGAACCCTGAGTTTAGAAAACCTGAATCTTTGATAACAGGCAGGAACCATGCTGTCCTTTGCTCTGGAGGAAGACACTACCTCTACCTTCCAAGGCTGTTGGCTCTACAAAGGTTCTTGAAAAGCGTCCAGGAAAAAGGGCACTCAGTGCCTCTGCTTGCCAAACGCGCAGATATGCAAGACCCGTGGAGAACCGTCTCCCAGCGTAAGGCAGATATTGAACACTTCCATTGTTGCAGAAAGGTCTGTTGACAGAGCTGCTCTGAGCAACGAGGAGCTAGCTGCTTTGCTAGGTCCTCCCCATCACGTCTGAATTCTGACCCAAGGAGTCACCGAGAAGTGAGCCAGCATTGGCTCTTTGTATCCTTACGTATACGTTTCAAGGTGTTTTCCTTGATGCAGATGTTCCTTCACATCACACTTCCTGTCTTTCCTAACTAATGATTTAACATGTACGTGGTGCTTCACTCACTGTTTTCATATGCTCTGTGGTCATGGGGACACCGCGAGGATCCAGGATGGGGGGGGCAAAGGTGACTCAACCAGGACACTCCTGTGTGGTCCAACACTCCAGTGCAATGGTCCCCGAACTTTAGCAGACATCAGAATCCCCTGGAGGGTTTGAAAAATAGAGCTCGCTGAGCCCCAACCCCTGAGTTTCTGATGCAGGAGGTCTGTGGTAGGGCCTGAGAATTCGGATTTCTAAGAAGTTCTCAGGAGGTGCTGATGCTGCCAGTCTGGGGACCACACTGAGAACCACGGCTCTGATGTCAGGGGAGCGGCTCTGGGCGGCTTGCAAGGTGATACGTGGATGACAATTGCTATCTCATCGTGCTTTAATGCATGTTAGAAAATATAACAAGCATGTCAAAGTAGTTATATTTTTAAGTAAAAATAAATTGATTTAAGGAGATATTTACACATCTATGTAGTGTGAAGATTGGCAAAGAAGGCGAAGGCAAAGAGTGATTGAAGTTTGGGCAATACTGATGAAGGGGAAGGGCAAAGGACAAGGATTCAGACAGGCCTGAAGTCCAATCCCAGCTCTGCTGCAGGATGGAAACCATGACCTCTCACCTTCTGCATTCATCAAATGGCATGTTTCCTTGGGAGTTTCCCAGGACTAGTGAGGATCGATTTACTCCCTCCCTCCCTCCCTCCCTCCCTCCCTCCCTTCTTCCTAAGGAGGCAGGCACAATTCCCACCCTTAGGTTGCTTACAGTCTAGGAGACGTGCTGTCATCTTCAAAAGCTGAGAAATTGTAGGGGTTATTACGGTCCTGGTCCCCACCCTAAGACAGAAGCCACCCCTCCCTTCAGCTGCAGCCCAGGACTCTGGAAGGAGGAATAAGCCCTAGCCTAGGGGATACTGGAGGGTCAGGCATCCTCTCCTGGATGGGCAGACGCAGCTTCCCTCTGCTCCACAGTCCTTCCCTTTGCGGAAGCTGTTATGTTTCTGATCACGTTGCCTCAGGTTAATAACACAGCTGCTTGGCGAATCCTGAGCCCCAACCCACGTGAGAGGGAAGGACCTGGGCCTGGCCCAGAAAATCCTGGATCTTCTAGAGTAACAAGGCCCTGGTCTTAGTGGTAGTAGGGCCGCAGGAAAGAAAAAAATATGACTTAATGAGACAGGAAAACCAATATTCTTCTGACCATCGGCACGAAGAAACCTCTCTGGGGGGACGCCCTTCAGGGAACTCAGGCCAAACCAGATGGTGAGAGGCAGACATTTAAACGAACCCCCTGGGTTCATGCTTTCGGCTGAGGCCTCCAGACTCCAAGTGGTGTTTCCATCCTACCACCAACTCCACGGGTCTTTCTGCTCCCTGCCCTCCCCTGTTTTAATGATCCCAGACAAACATGAAAACAGCTGAGCTCAGCACAAGCGACTGAGACAGGAACATTGCCTCAGGGTCCCCGAGGACCCCAGCTGGGTACCATGCCGCCCTCGTTTCCATTTTGACGGGATAAAGTGAACTCATTTATTCGGTTGTTTTAAGTGAGCTCACACGAGGCAGTGCCAGAGAACAGAGACATAAATCTCTCCCAGCACGTGGAGTCACTGCCAAACACCTTGGATAAAACTTTCTGCCTGCTCGAGACAGTTTTTCACCCCCTTTAGAAATGAGGAGGGAAAAAGTACTAAAAATCGAAGGGAGTTCGGGGAGGGTGTTAGATTCTGGGAATGACAAACTTGTCAACGCTTTGGCCTAATAAAAATTCTTCCAGTAAGAAAGGCAAACTTTCAACTCCGAGATTTTCCTGAGCGCGCTTTCGGGGGAGGGGAGTGGGTGGAGGGCATCGCTGGTCATCTGGCCAGGCTGTGGGTTAACCCTGATGGGGCACGAGGGATTTTCTTGCAGCCCATAAAGGCAGTATCTGCACCAGAGGTGGGCAGCTTGTCACACTTCACACTCTGCGCTGTGGGTACAGCCTCAAATGCTTCTAAACGAGAGCAAACTCACGCAGGCTGCTGGAAAACATTTTGAAAACCCCCAGCCAGAGAGCAACCTTACCTAGGAAGCGCAGTCCCTCAGGGAAGGGACGATGAGGGGTGTGGCCTAGCCAGCCCCTGTGGCCATGGGACCAAGAACTGCTTTTGTTTTCCCTTCACTGAGAGTTCTTTAGAGTTTGTATTCTTTGCAAACACTTGAAAGCAACAAACATGTAGAAGTCACCCACAACCTCACCATTCCTATAATGTATCCAACGGTTTTGTTTCGAAGTCTCTTGTCTACACACATACAATTCTTTTTTTAAAATAAATTTGTTCATTTATTTATTTTTGGCTGCGTTGGGCCTTCATTGCTGCGCGCGGGTTTTCTCTAGTTGCGGCGAGAGCGGGCTGCTCTTCGTTGCGGTGCGCAGCCTTTTCATCGCTGTGGCTTTTCTTGTTGCGGAGCACGGGCTCCAGGCGCGCGGGCTTCAGTAGTTGTGGCACACAGGCTCTAGAGCGCAGGCTCAGTAGTTGTGGCGCAGGGGCTTAGTTGCTCCATGGCATGTGGGATCTTCCCGGACCAGGGCTCGAACCCGTGTCTCCTGCATTGGCAGGAGGATTCTTAACCACTGCGCCACCAGGGAAGTCCCTAAACCCATACTTTTAAAGCAAAATTGTGACTAAGACTCCAGGCCCCCTTCCCGCTACCCCCTCCCTTCTTTTTCAGCCAAGAAGTCTCATCTAGATCGGTGTTCTAGAACTTCACTGCTCAAAGTGCGCTCTGCAGACTAAGGGCATCGCCGCCACCCAGACCTGTGAACTCAGAGCCGCAGCTTAACATGCTCCCTAGTGGTTTCTATTTACACTCAAGGCTGGGAGAAGATGCTCCAAACACATGGGCCAGGACAAAACTCTTCTATAAACTGGGGCAATACCATTCCTTCCTTCCCTCCTCTTCATGCAGGGATGGGACATGAATGAGGGGAGGCACTGGGTTGGGTGCAGGATGGATTAGGAAGGGTCTCTGCCTTCCTGCGCTTGGTGTCTTCCCTGACATAACGCAGAGATGAGGAGGATTTCAGGGCTGGAAGGGACCTCTGTGGATGAGGCTAGAACCCAGGTGTCCTGACCCCTCCACTCGCATCACTGGTGCCTCACCTGGACTCCCTCAGGCAGACAAGTCAGCAGGTGGGCACGCACGGCCCAACCTGGGAACACCCAGCGAGAACACTCACCCCCACACCTCGGCAGTCACAGCCTCCTGGACAGGCCATCCGTGCCCATTCCCTTGTGTCTGGGCTCCAGGCGTGCCTCCTGACTTTTCTGAGACAGGAAAGATATACTATATGATTCAATATTGTAAAGAAATCAATTATCCACCAATTAATGTATGGACTGAGTCAACAAATTATTACTGCCAAATGGGTACAGATAAAAATTCAGAGGTTTTTTGTAAGTTGAGAAAATGGATCTAAAATTAATCTTGAAGAATAAAATTGGTAATGATTTTTTTTAATGAGAATTAAAATAGTCAAGAGGAGGAACAAGTCCTTGAATTAAAACAATAATACTTGACAATAATACTTAAAACTGTGGCACTAGCACAAGAACAAACCGAAATTAAGTAGGTACCCAGAATCCTATTATATGTGTGTAGGCGTATAGAAATTTAATATGGTAAAGGAGATTGTGGAAAAAAGAAAGACTTCTCAATGAACGGTATTGAATTTAGTTAATTTTTTTAAAAAAGGGAACATGTGACCAATTTGCTATACCTCACACCGGAATAAATTTCAGATGGATTACTCAAATATCTTTTTTTTTTTTTTTTTTTTTCGGTACGTGGGCCTGTCACTGTTGTGGCCTCTCCCGTTGCGGAGTACAGGCTCCGGACGCGCAGGCTCAGCAGCCATGGCCCACGGGCCCAGCCGCTCCACGGCATGTGGGATCCTCCCGGACCAGGGCACGAACCCGTGTCCCCTGCATCGGCAGGCGGACCCTCAACCACTGCGCCACCAGGGAAGGCCCCTCAAATATCTTTTTTAAAGATAAAAATCACAATAATAATCAGGAATAAAACTGAATATTTCCTAGAGCAGGGCTGACATTCTAGAACCAGCAGACAGAAACCACAAAATGATTCAATTATTTCACTACAAAAATGAGATAGTTTGTGTGTAAAAGCCATAGTATAAATTAAAAAGGCAAACTAGGAAAATATATGTTCAGTAAAAAGTTAATATCGTTATTTGGAAAAATCAAGTCACACATGTATTTCACAAAACTTGGTAAGGACAATATTAAGATCTCATACGATAAATGGGCAAAGGACACCACAGAGGTTTTTCAAACAATGAACCTCATGCCCAAAAATAAAAATATGCAACTTTGTATTAAAAGAAATGTAAACCAGAAAAAGTTACCAAGCAATTTTGAAATGAAAATATCCCTTGCTGGTTAGGTGAGGTGAAATCAGTGGGGTAATATAAACTGAAATAGTCTTGGTCTTTGGAAGCAATTAGACACTACCTATCAAAAGCCATAAAAATGCTCCTGTTTTTTGACCTACTTCTCAAACATAACATCTCTAATTCTAAGAAATAATTCAAAATAATGGGCAAGAAGATTTGCTGCAGCATTATTTACAACGTTGAAAAACCGACAACCACATAAATGTTCAACCAGGATGATAATATGCATTATGTTATATTCACCTCATAGGATAATATGATCAATTATTATTATAATAATTCCAAAGACTATGTAGCAACATGAAATAAAAAACCACTTGAAGGTTTCAAATAAAAGGACACAATACCATCTATGCACTATGATTAACTAAGTCATATTAAGATGAAAAGGACCATTTCAAGACAATAAGTGTTATGATGAAGTAATGAGCTTTTTGATAATTTCCCTCACCACTTTTTTGCTGTTTTATTGCTTTTATAAGGTAAATATTAAATTAAAAATGATCCACATTCTGCATAAGCTGATGAAAATAGGTATAATGAGATGGTCACACGGGGAAGCCAGCGCATCTGAAAGTTAAGACAGGGTACAGGTAGGAGTTAATCATTCCATTTTCTTTTTGTTTGTGGGAAACGGTCTTCCTCTGTACAGAGCTCCTGTGGCTCATGCTTTTCCGTGTGCATAGCTCTGCCGTGTGGCGTCAGGGAAACGTGGTATCTTAGAATGGGTGGAGTCTCAGACGTCATTTCATTCCCAAATCCCAGCTAATTCAAGAACCAGGACTACAGCATCCATTCCAAGTAACTGTAATGGATGCTTCCGAATGATTGAATATTCCCACAAGCAGGGAGCTCACCACCTCGCAGAGTAGCCTGTTCAGGCTCCGCCTTCTCACCCATGCCTGAGGCGGTTGTACAGGACCATAGCTCTAACCCTCACACAAAGCAGGGCTCCCTTGTCAGTCACTTCCTTCCAACTGGGATTTCAAGCCACACATCACAAACTAAGGGACTGAGTGAGACTGCATTACCTTCCTGACAAAAGAAAAACATTAAACACAAAATAAGAGACTATTCCCATTCACGACAAATGTATTCTAGAATTGGGAATGTAGAAACCCACGGCTATTCTACTGAATAGAAAAAAATAAATTACGGGAAAAGATGAATTCCCAAAGAAAAGTGCAACAGAGAGTTGCCTATGCTTCTCCCTAAAGACTAAAGACTTGAGATGTGTAAAGATTCTCATTTAGAAAATTCTTTCAGTTGTCTGAACACCAGAGTGGGAGATCCATCTTTTCCGTGATCCTCTTCTCATTATCCCAGCGCTTCTGGTTGTCTCTAACCTCAGCAGCAGAAGTGCAAGGCTGATGAGCCGTGAGGCAGGGCTGGCAGCCCAGCGTGGGCAGTGGGACTCTGCCCTGGGTTTACAGGACACATCAGTGCTTCTCTTAACCAAGAATCATCCCATTTCAGGTGTGTTTCCTGTATTTCATGAGAAGGTCTAAAAGTTTCATGTTTACAGGTGGGGTGGAAGACCAACCACATTAAACATAGATAATGGTGCTTCAACCCCACCCAGATTTTCAAACGATGGATAGAAAAGTATTATTTGGTGGGTGGGGCATAATGTCTGTCCTCCACCCCAAATTCATATGTTGAAGCCCTAAACCAACCCCCACCCCACCATCACCATGTGATGGTATTTGGAGGTGAGGCTCTGGGGAGGTGATTAGGTCATGAGGGGAGGCCCTCACAGTGGGATTGTGGGATTAGGGACACCAGAAAGAATGCACGTCCCTCTCTGTCTGCCACATGAGGACACCGTGAGAAAGCAGACCAGTCCTCACCTCACCAGAAGCCGACCCTGCCAGACCTTGATCTTGGACTTTACTGCCCCCAGAAATCTGAGGAAATACATTTCTGTTGCTTGAGCCCCCCGGTCTATGTGGTATTTTGTCACAGCAGCCCGAGCCGACCGAGACACGAAGCAGTAAGGGAGATGGAGGAAGATGGCAGCATCCAGATACAGGGGCTCTTACGGCCGGCCTGGCTGACCCATCCCTCCTTGGCGATGCGAGTACCACAGGAGGGCTCAGAGCCGGAAGACAGTGCCCCCGAGAGAGGGGTAGTGAGCAGGCGGAAGGGAGGAGGGAGAGTCCCAACTCTTCTCTCAGCCGTGGGTAAAAATAGTACGGAAGACGCGGGGATGAGCTCCTTCTGGGCTCCTCCCAGAGCAGAAAGCTGACGCTCCCTGCAGCACAGGGCAAGGCTGTGGCGTTTCACAGTCTGTGGGTTGCAACATGATAACAGTCCTCAACACATGCCGATTCCCTGAAAGTGGTAGAGGGGTAGAGTGGGGTTTAGGATTTAACAGGACCCGACTCTTCTGCTGTCCCTTGAGAAAACGAATGTGCCCTCCGGACCAGCCTGCAGGGCTGTCCGTACCACAGCAGGAAGGCCCCTGGGCTCGGAGGGCAAAGAACAGCAGGCCCACGGGGAGCCCCTCGCTCTGGGCCCCACTGCAGCATCCACCCCGGCAACTGCGCTGTCTCCGCCTCGGTCCTCTCTCTGACCTGGGCCCCTACTTGAGTCAACGGGAAGGAGGCTGAACCTCTCAGGGGACCAGGAGCCGAACCAAGGCTGGACACAACCGGCTCCTCTCCCAGGGTCTTCTCTGGAAAGGTACCGCTTAACCCCCAGCGACCCTCTAAGACTTTCCACTGTTGACCACACGTGCAGAGTCTGCCAGAGCTCTCCTGGGGCCCGATGTCTGCCGGGAACGTCAACACTTTCTCAAGAGCAAAAGCAATCATGTCTCCCGAGAAGGGCTGTCAGACGTCCTACCAGACTAGGACCCACACGTTTGCCTTTCCTGTTATTCATGGTTGCCTCAGATCCAGCACCTAGCATCCAAGGAATCTGTGCCCCCGGCGGCGGCGAGGTGTTCACTCACGGCTCCCACTGGAAATTACAGCCCCGCTCTACGCCATCGGGAATTTCAATATGCTCACAGTCCGAAGCTGGCCAACATAAACCGAATGGATTTGGTTTACTGTCTGCTGCCAAGTAACACACAGCTGATTAGCCCGGCTCATGGACGCACTGACTCATCCGGCTATTCCCGGCTTCTCCACGTACTCTTCCTCAGGCCGGCATCCACGGAGAAAGACAACCCTGGCCCGGCCAGGCACGGAGACGCGAAGGCTGCTGGCAGTTCTGAGCGAGGAGCTGTGCCCCGCAAGACAGCCTTGGGAGTGTCGACTTGCCCAACTGGACAGGCTGTGATGCACACAGAACAGGGATGGATTTCTGCCTCCTAGGTGGAGAGACAAATGGAAGTGAGGGGCAAAGGGGCAGGAAGCGTGCCCACTATCTGCAGACTCTTTGGGAACGGCTGTCAAATGGAAATCGCTCAAGACGCCTGTGAGGGTAACTGACAGAGACCCCGTCAGATCTGGACCGGAAAGGGAGGTGGCAAAATCTTACTTAAGAGGCCCCGATGCTCAGCTGACTATGATGCAAAGTCCAGCTCAATTCTCAAGTAGTGAGAGAGAGCAAACTCTCTCGAAACACTTCCTACGTTTATTCATCTTGCGCCATATGACTGCGGTTCAAAACCAAGGTGGCGAACATCAAGGAAGAACGTTAGTGAAGGAAGAGATGGCAAGGGAACATGCACTCAACGGAACAAGTATTCACTGACTGCCTATTACGTGCTGGGCGCTGTGTTGGGGGCTGGGTATCAAGTGGATACGCTGATCCGGCCCAGAGAGGAAGGCAGACGTACCATGAGGAGAACACGAGTGGACCTTCAGAGGCGGAAGCTCTACTCTTTATAGATTCTGTCCCTGGGACTTCTCTTTGCCTCGGCATATCCTCCCTAAGACAGTGGTCTGTAAGACCTGTTGCTTTACCTGTTTTCAGCTCCCTTAGGTAACTGTGTTTCTGAGCTCTACCCTAAGAGAGTTTGCTTTTTGGTGCACAGTATGGGGAAGAAATCTGTATTTTTTCCCCAAGTTCTCCAGGTAATTCTGGCAATCAGCTGGATCTGGAACACTGACTCAGTGGATCTACTGAGGGGACTGCAAGGGGGTGCTAAGTACCTGAGGAGAGGCACCGTGCAACTCACGTTCTCTCCTATGAGAGGAGACACAATGTCTTCTCCTCTGGGAAACTGGCCCCGACGGCGTTTGGGGTGCCTCCTCTGAACCCCTTCCTTAAGCAAAGACCATTATTAAAATAATGTTGGCTTATTCTGAGTCTCTGCTGTGAGACTCTGAATTCTGAAATCACTGGTACATCTTATTCATCTCTCTTCCTTGGTGCTTAGCAAAAAGGGTGCACGATAAATATATGCTGTGGGGTGAGGAGGCTGAACGATTTTCATGTATTTCTGAGCCCTGCCCACAGGATACAACATGGGCAGGTGACATGCACATGGGATATCAGAAGACATAGGCCAGAAACACCCCTCCACACCGGGATGACAGGCGCATTCACTGAGGCTGCTGGTGGCAGTCTGCTGTGACAGAGCTGGGGCCCAGCTCTGGCTGTGGGCTTTCTGGGAGAGTATCAATTTCCCCCCCTTTTTCTCAAGCCCACTGTTTCACTTTTTAGGAGCAAATGTGAGAAATGAGAAGCAGCTCAATGGGACTTGCAGGAAAACATCCAGGATTCTCAGATACACCTTTAAGTTCTTAAAAGTGAAACCCTTTGGCTCCCTGAAGTGTCACCTCTTTACTAAGGCAAGTGGGTTCCCCCCACCTCTACTGCCTGTTTTTAAGAAATGTCTATAATAAAGCCACGTTTCCAGAGACTATGACATAAACGATGATCGATTAAATCTTCTCTAATTTGAAGACATTAAGAAGTAAAATAGAACAATATCTTGAAATTCTGTGTTGGTTGAAACACTAAAAAAGAAGCAAAATACTCTTTCAAATCGTTTTACTTTGTGAAGCTTTCACCCCGCACTCACACGTGAGAGTGTGTGTCTGTGCGGGGGGTGCAGGGGTGCGTGCATGTGTGGGGAGGGGGCGAGGGGGAGGTAGGGAAGACATTAGGGGTGGGAGGGGCAGCAGTGAGCAAATCTGAAGACGTGTGGTTTTTTCACTTGACCAACTCAAATTCCAGAAACAGTGACGTTCTACCGCCATCTCGCGGCACCGTGAGATATTCACAGGCGGCATGACCTGCTCAGATTCTATAAACTAAATCCCACAACAACCCAGTAGCCCACGCAAAGATGTTTATCTGTGAAAAGATTGGAGTAAGAAATAATCTCCTTTTATTTATTCAAAAGGATCAAGTGCTTCACATCAATTTGGTTCAGAAAGACCTCAGGTCTTAAAACTAAGGCTACCACAACATTTATTTTGCCATATATTAACAGTTTCATGTTGAAAAAGGCTCAACGTAAAAAATCACTTTCAAAACCTACATTGTCACATAAACCAGAACACTTGTAAACGATAAAGTTCTTTCTTCAATATTCAATATTTTCAATTTCATCCAAGTCTTCAGGGTTGAGTTGCTTAATATTGCTGTCTAAAAGAACAAAAGAGAATGGAACAGTCTTATCCCAGGGCCTAAACGAAATTTCATTCCATCCAATTACATTTCTGAAGATAGTGACACCTTGTATGGAAAGCCTCGAGATACTGGGACATTCTCTAGATTAGGTAAGGAAGGGATGGTATCCAAATAACCAATCCATACTAACTACAATGGCATCAAATGCACCAGACAAGACAACATACATGTCTAAATACTGCGGGGCAGAAAAAAATCGCCAGAGTGCAGAGAGGGGGACCTGGGAAGGTGCCTGGTTGAGCTCAGGAGGGTGAAGTGGGCGTGTGCATTGAGGGGGCAGGTTTGCTGAATGGCAACAGGGAGCGTTGATTACCATAGCAACAGTGATCTTAATGGTTCTTTCTCCGCCCCCATCCCTCCTCCGTTATCCTAACGCAGGGGTGCTTAATCAACTTCCCTGAAGGGTCCACAGCCAGTCTGCAAACCTTTTAACATTATATTCCAAATTGCACATATGTGCTTGTGTGCATTTCCCCGGGGACAGTGTCCTCTGCTTCCCACAGAGGTTAAGTACCATTGTCCTAAAGGTGAAAGATACACCTGGAGTCCTGCGAGGGTTCTTCCTCGCCTGCTCCGCAGCCGTATCTATCCAGGGCCCTGGGGCAGGGGGACATCTCAGCTTCTGTTACCCTTCAAGTTTCCACCAGACTGCAACACGCCTGTCCAAGAGCCCCAGAGGGTTAGCAGAGCCTGCCTTGTTTAGATGGCGGGGTGGGGGGGGGGGAGGAAGGCAGCAGGTCTCAGGATTTAGGACTGTCCTAGTTGGTCGCTGGGGCAACAGGAAGGGAAAAATGTACATAAAAAAGGAAGCTGGGGACACAATATCATCTTAAAGGAGCTTATTACTTTGCCTAGGGTGGTTCTTCATGGACGTAAAATCTGCCCCAGATCCCGGAATGAGCAATAAGACAGAAATATGAGCTCCTATCAATTCCACTTGGTTTTCACAGCTTCCTTTAATTACTCCCGCCTCCTGTTAGGAACTCTGCCACTAAGAAGTAGAAGCCTACTCCCTGGCTCCTGCCCCCACCCCATCACAAGCCTCTGGGCTCGAGGTCCATGACACACATCGTCACTGTCAACGTGGGCAGGTCCACAGCTCTGGGCATGAAGGGTACTACTCACTGAAGTGGTCCTGGATCTTCATCAGCAGGGGCAGCTTATCCACCTCGATCATGTTGAAGGCAAGGCCTTTCTTCCCAAAGCGGCCTGTCCGCCCAATACGGTGGAGGTAGGTCTCATAGTCTGGCTCCTCTGCTGGGTTCACAGGCAGGTCAAAGTTCACAACAATCGTGACCTGCTTCACATCAATCCCTGGAAGAGGAACGACACTGCAGGGTCCTGCAACTTTTTCCTCAGGACATAGCTATTCAAGAACCACATTTGCCAAGGGAATTCTCATTTAATGGACACAACCTGTAAATCACACCTGCTTTTACGTCAATGAAATAGGTCCTTCGGTCAGGCAGTTTGCTTGCAAGCATGTATGTCTATGATGCTGGATAAGAGTGTCAGTAGAAGCGAATTATACATAAGTCTAAACATGTACAAAGCGCGTGTGCATGCATGTGTGCGTGTGTGTGCACGTGCGCGTGTGCTTGTGTGTTGGGGAGGGGCTCTCAGCAGGTCACAGAGCCCTTCCATCTTCTCCACCCCCACTGTGCTAAGTGCCCAGCAAGCCCCTTAGTCTCACATCCCCTTACCCATCACAGGGCCCCAGCTCCACCCCATTCCACGGCCATTGTTCTCATCAGGCCATTTTATCCATTGCCTCAACTGTTACAACAATTTCCGGACTGGTCTCCCCAATCCCTCATCTCCCACTCCTCTAATCGTCACCGTGGTCACCACAGCAACGTCCAGAGCACTTGTGTTTAGAATCCAGCTGCCCAAACAGTACAGGATAAAGTACAAACGACTCGAGACTTCCAGGAGTTCTCCCCTTCCTTTCACACCTTTCACTCCTAACGTGTGTGCTCACCTACTGCCTCCATTCCTCAACACTAAGAAGCTGTCTGGGTCATAATCCTTGTCCTCCCTGTACTGTGCTTTGACTCTGGAGCAATTTGTGCCCTCTTTTCTCTGGGGTCTGGAGTTGTGCTGTCCAGTATGGTAACCATTGGCCTTATGGCTATTTAAATTCATTCAAATTAAAAATCCAGTTCCTCAGCCACACTAGTCACACATCAAGTGCTCAGCAGCCACCATATATGGCTTGGACAGCAGAGAATAGGAGATTTGTATCAATGCAAAAATCTCTATTGGCTAGTGCTGGTCTAGAGAGTCAGGAGTCTAGGCAGCGTGCTCCCGAGGGGAAGGAACCTCATCCTTTTTTAGGCTACTCCTCCAAATGCCAAGCTCAGCACTCAGGGCAGGTCCTCGGTTCTATCTGGTGAACCAGTAATAGATTAGGAAACATGGTTTGAGTATGCGGTGTAGGCAAGGATACAGGAGGAATGAGGAAAGTACGAAGGCCCTCCTCTTGAAAAAACAAAGATTTTTCTTCCAGTAGTCAACAGTTTTAAAATTAAAAACACCTCAGAGATGACCAACATCATTAGTCGTTAGGGAACACAAGTTGAAAACATGAGATACCACACACATCTACTAGAAAGCTTAAGATGAAAAAAGAGTGTCAATACCAATTACTGACAAGGATGGAGAACAACTGGAACTCTCCTATATTGCTGGTAGAGATGCAAGAGGGTACAGCCACTCTGGAGAACAGTTTTGCAGTTTCCTATGAAGCTAAACATACACTTACCACATGACCCAGAAATCCTCCTCCTAGGCATTTACCCAAGAGAAATGAAAGCGTATGTCCACCTAAGCCTTATACATGAATGTTTATTACAGCTTTAGTCCAAACAGCTCCAAGCTGTAACCAATCCAAATGTCCATCAGCTGGTGAATGGAAGACCTAATTGTGGTACGACCCAGTCAATGGAACACTGCTCGGCAATAACAAGGAATGACCTACTGATACATGTAACAACATTGATGAATTCCAAAGTATGGTGTCAAGTAGAATAAATCAGACACAAAGGCTACCAACTGTATGATTTAACTTACATGTCATTCTGCAAAAGACAAAAATACAGAGACAGAAATCTGGTCAGTAGTTGGCAGGGGTCATTAGTTACAGAGACTGATTGAAAATGAGCACTGAGAAATTTTGAGGGGAGATGGAAATGTTCCATATTTTGATTACAGTGATGGGTACGTGACTATATATGTTTGTCAAAACTCTCTGAAACGTATCCTTAAAAAGAGTGAATTTTATCATATGTAAATGATACTTCAATAAACTTGACTTTAAGTGCATACACATACACACCTCGAGCACAGACGTTGGTTGTCACAAGAACTTTCTCCTTCCCATCTCGAAACCTCTGAATGACGGAAGCTCGCTGATCCACAGTCAGCTCTCCACTTAACAGAGACACCTGGTGGCCATCCTGCATCATCTCCACAGTCAACCATTTGGCATTCTGACGAGTCTGCATGAAAATCAAAACCCAGCCTGGCGCCCAAGTTGAAGCAGCCTGGCTACGTGTGCAGCGCTCATGTCTGCAGGGCATGGGAGCTGGGGGTGCTGCAGAGGGGTTTTGCTTCACCTTCCCTTTGGGGCCTAGAGGGATCTGAGAATGTGGCAGGGGATTCGCCCTCCCCTGTGCTTTTAAGGGGCACATCCTCTCAACCTGTAAGAGCTTTGGCTACTCAGCCCTGAAACAGAGAATAAAATGCTCCGCCCACCTCTCAGGGTGGTCTGATGACAAAATGAGGTACCTAACAATGACGACATCCTGTGCACGCCAGGCACTCTGCTAAAACCTGTATGTGCATCCCGTTCATCTGCTTTCATAATGATCTGATGAAGCAGCTGCCTAAGTTCATTTTAAAAAACTGAAAAATAAACCCAAAGCTTAAAACCGTTAAGTGATTTGCCCAAGGTCACATGGCTAGTGGTCACATGGTCACATGGCAGAGCTGAGCTTTCCTTTACTCTACAAGTATGTTTCCAGGGCCATCCATGTGCTGGGTGGGGGCATGAAGGTGAGTGGAACAGGTGAGAGCTTGCTCTCATGGAGCTGACAGTGTGCCCATGGTGGTGAAAAAATACAACCAAGACACGAACACGAAAAACATCAGATTGGAAAAGTAAATATGAAAATAAAAACAAGGGGCTGTTAATAGTGAGTGACTGAGTGGCTACTTTGCTTATAGTAAGTTAGGAGTAGAAGAGAACATTCTTAACCTGATAAAGGGTATCTATGGAAACAGTACAATAAACATCAACCTGAATGGGGAAGTGTTAGAAGCAGTCCCTCTAAAAGAAGGATGCCCAGGGAGTTCCCTGGTGGCCTAGTGGTTAGGATTCCAGGCTTTCACTGCCGTGGCCCAGGTTAAATCCCTTGTCGGGCAACTGAGATCCCACAAGCGGCGTGGCGCGACCGAAAAAGAAAGAAAGAAAAGAAGAAATACGAGAAGGATGCCCTCTGTTTCACACCATATTGAAGTCCTATTCCATTACTTCAGTTCACCCACAAAACACAGATAACCTCTATTCAGAGGTGCTCTGAAGATTAAACAACATAATGTACAAAAAGCACCAAACACGGTGCCCGGCTCCACCTGCACAGAAACCTGGGCACGAGTAAGACAAGTCCCGGCAGACTTACCTGGCAGAATATGATGGCCTGGCCAATGGTGATGCCACCGTAAATGTTGCACAGAGCCTGGTACTTGTCTTTCCTATCCCTGCACAGCACATAATACTGTCGGATGTTGTTCAGGGTCAGCTCCTCTTTCCGTAACTTGATAATGTTGGGGTCAGGAATGATTCGCTCCGCAAACTGCCACACGGAGTCTTCAAAGGTCGCTGAAAAGAGGAGCATCTGGCACTCGGAGGGTAAAGCTCTACGAGAGAGGAGGAAAGAAGGCCGTCACCCGATGGCCAGGCCTGTCCCTCTCCTGGGGGGGCCACTTCCAGCACTTGACGCCCACGGCCATCAGCTGCCCCCCACGCCCCTGCTCCTGCTCTGGGGTCACCGTGAAACGTGCTGCGGCCATGACAACTACACCTGCTGCAGAGCGCCACATGTCAGGCCCTCCTGCCCACCAAGAATTTGGGAAAATGGATACACTGAATGTGGAGCTCCAGAGTGAAGTGTAGGTAAGTGATCTGGGCTTTCACGCCAGTCTTCTCCTTAGGAGAGATGGGCTCGTGAAGCCTAGGGTGTCAGTCTAGGTGCTGTTTACGGCAATCATCCCGCACAAGTTCCATGTGGATGAAGGGCACAGAGGCTCATCATTTGATGGCAGGTGTTCTCTCTCTGGGGCGGGAAAGAACAGCCACATTAAATCTATTTGGAATGGGAAGAACCTGGATATAAGTAAAAGGGGAGCAGAAGGGGAAGATGCTACTGCACGTGGAATGTAAACTGAACCCACAGTGAACAGAGGCTAATTCAAAAAAAAAGGCAAAATGAATGTACGGAGTCAGCAGTCAGGATACAGCTAAGCCTGTGGAGGAGAGAGGGGCGGGTGACAGGAAAGGGGCTGCAGGGGATTTCCGGGGTGCCAGTAAAGTTCTATGTCTTGACCTGGGCCACTGTCCCACGAGCATAGCCTCTCTGTGATAGTTCACCCAGCAGTACACTTAGGATTTGTATATTTCTCTGTCATCAATTAAAAATTCTTTAAACAATAAAATAGAAGAGAGACCAGAGAGGAATCACTGCCTTTGAGAAGACAACAGAGCACTTAGAGAATAAGTTGTTAGGGCTAAAAGGGAGCAGGTGAGCTCATACAGTCCAGCGATTCCCAAACATTATTTCAAGCCTGGGACCTGAATCATCTGGGAGCTTTTCAAACAACAATCGGACCAATTTCTGGTTGGCCACGGGAGACTACGTTTGTTACCTTCTCAGTGTCCGGCATCCCACTAATGTGACTATAAAGTGATTAAGATATGAACTCACAAAACGTGCAGAATAAGATAAAGAGAAACGGGTGGATACTTCAATATATTTTTGCAAGACGGAAAAGTGTGATAACCAAGAAAGTGGATGAAGCTACAATACGAGCGCTACAGAGGGAAGTGCTGATGCAAAGACAAGCGTTCCCTCAGAACCACTGGGAGGCCTGGGACGTGCAAGACCAGAGGCCTGGTGGGGGGGGATGAGGGCTGTGAGAAGACATGAGGAGAATCTGTATCAGCAGGCTGCGTCGCTCTGCCATCTGCTCTCCCACACCCTTCACCTGGAAAAAGAGGGCACTAGGACTGGTAGCCCCAGGCTGCGGCCATTTCATTCCAGAAAGAAAACTTACACAAATTGCCCAAGGGAAGGAAACATGGGCTGTTCTGCAGAACACACTGGATTTTGAAGACTTAGTATGAAAAGAAAGAATGCAAAATATTTCATTAACGATTTTTAGATTGATAACATTACTTGTTAAGATGCTATTTTTGATATGTCACGTTAAATAAAATATTCTATAACATGAACTTCACCTGTTTCTTTTTTAATGTGGCTATTAGAAAAATTTTAAATTACACATGTGGCTTACATTATATTTCTATTGGACAGTGCTGTGATTTAATGTATTTTAAGCAAAAGAAAGGAAAACTGAACAATGGAGGGATGAACAACCAACATGAATACTCTAATTTTACTTAATATTCTTTTTAGTAGAAAGCCTGTTTTGACTATTGAATCTTCCCTGGACTTCTGCATCTTTTATTCACTGTTACATTTAAACATACCAACTTATTGGTAGGGGATGGCAAGAAGGGAGTCTTGCTTGATCTTGGGCCCACATTTTTTTAAATAGGAAGGCTGGATGAAAATATATACAAGGAGCAGCTGGACCCCACCCTTCTTTGGCAGCTAAGCTTGTACAAGCAGAAGAGCCTCAGCAGAAGGTGAGGGTAAAGCAGACAGCTGAACAGGGGATCAAGTGAAAATACGTATACTGAACGGTAGACCCCTCCCAGCCCATCCACCAGAGCATCCTGCTCTGCTCCCAGGATGCCAGCAACCGAGTGTCCCAGGAAGGAGATTAGAGACATTACATACTCCTAAAGACCTCCAGGTGACAAGCATCCTAAAGTGAAGCTTCCAAGTCACACGCCCCAACCGCCGATAAATAAGAGCTGTCGATAAATAAGCTTTCTAGTTCCTCAACTTGGGTCATGAAAGGCTAGTGCAGGACCACCAGATGTGAGGAGGAAAGATCCGTCACAAAGACAGACTGTAGCCAACAAACATAAAAGGAAACTTAAATCACTCAGAGACAGGGTTGAGAACAGAAAACAATTTTAATGCTATAATTAATATCCTCAAAGAGATAACTGTAGATATCACATATCTTTCTTGTGTTACGGATGTTTTGCATCCATAAGACAAGAAAAGGAAGCTATGGAAAAGAAACAGAGGACAATGCCAGTATGATCCAGACAGGAAGAAAAATGCTAACCGACTGTTATTTTTAGCGACGGATGGAATGACACATACAACTGGGTTAAAGAGGTAAATAATGGAAACAGAGCAGACTGCATCAAATGAAGGGATGAATTCGGGACTAGGCCTGGTGGAGAAGGGATGTGGAAAGCAAATATGGAAACTGAATCGCACAAGTACAGGATGAGACAGGCAATACTTCTAAATTAAGTTTTTTGCCTCCTCCAAACACACCAGCGCTCAGCTGAATTAGTTTGCCCACACCATGCAAAGGGACACATGTGACTCTATCTTTCCCTTGCCATCCCTATGAAACTAAGTTACATTTCCTGGTTCAGAGGCTGCAAGTAAAGTGTCCTGCGGGTGAACAAAGCGGGAACTTTTGATAACAGACGTCTTTCCTCTCTCAGTGTAGAGTGGAGTGTCTCAGATCTTACCAGAGACCATGCTTCTACAGTATATCCAGTGAGATTTCAAATCACGGCAACACAAAATACACGCCCCACCCCTCCAATCTCTTAGGTACTTGGTTTTGAAAAAATGGAGTCTCAAAACATCTTTTTGGCTTCTATGAAGTTTTTACACAACACAGAAAATATACAACAAAAGACTGTTGACATTGTATCCAAATACAAATTAGCCTTTGTTCAACTCTCTGCATGAGCAGCAGACAGTGCAAATGTACATTCTGGCATATTCCATTCAGTCTATAAATTCCTTATCAAAGAACATGAAAAGATCTTACCAGCTAAATGTCCTGCATCCTTTGTACACAATACTTTTAAAAACACATACAATATGCTTACCTGTGATACTGAGCTCTTCATTACCGAAGTTTTGGGTCATTTTGTTATTTCAAACTTGCAGAAGCCTTACTAAGATTTCTAACTGTGCAGAAATGGATGCAGAGCTACCTCAGACGTGTGCCTACAAGATGCCTGCCATTGCAGTTGGCCAGTGAAAAGATTTCAAATGTTGGCCTATTTTCAAAGTTTGAGACAAAAAGAATGTCCAACTCCAACCTGGAAATACGTCAAGGATGAGAATGGAGAAAAGATTATAGTAAAATAGAAATAACACACTGTGTCTCTGTAACTGTCTGATGACTTGTGAAGAGGCCTTGTACTGACTGCACCTGAGCTGTCTGGTGTTCTGCAAAGGCTGCAACAAAAACTTGTAGCAAATAATGACTCATTTTTCCTTTTTTTAGGAATAAAACTGCTGCAGAAGTCGAAAAATGTCAGCAGAAAAGGACAGCCAAGTTGAGGACTTTCTAATTTCTTTACTAAATTTGTAAAGAATCCATCTTTCAGTTGGACAAGTTTAAGTCACCTCTGTGCTTTATAATCATTTTCCCTGAGGAGAAGGGGTTTCACTTATGATGACATCTAATAGACTTCAGAGTGTCTGAAAATGATGGACATTTTAGACATGGATAAGCTAAACGATGGATGTATAACTGCACAGGATCTGAATGACAAGCAGCTGGTGCACCGAACCAAGCCTGCGGATACAGTGGAAGAACATTTTGAAGGAGCCAGAAATTGATTCTTGCAAGTCTAAAAACCACTGTTGCTAGTAGGTAAACTCCTAAGTATTCTATGCTTGAACACTTTTGTTCAGAGGATATCACACTGGACTGATACCAAGAATCAGTGTGGGCTTCTACTATATATAAAATAGATAACTAATAAGGACCTACTGTATAGCACAGGGAACTCAAATCAATACTCTGTAATGACATATATCAAAAAAGAATCTAAAGAAGACTGGATATATGTATACCTATAACAGATTCACTTTGCTGTACAGCAGAAAACTAACACAACACTGTAAATCAACTATACTCCCAAAAAAAAAAAAAAAAAAGAATCAGTGTGGGCTTAATAAGGGCAGAGCTGCAAGTCAAAATGAATTTTAGATTTGACTGTATTCTGTTTTACTGCCACATACAAGAAAAGAGGGCTGCAGGGAGTTCAGAGGATACTAGAAAAGAGAGAGTCAAAACATCTTACCACACTGTGAGACAGAAAAAAAAGTGTCATTACTGTCTCTGTCATTAAATACAGGTACAGTAAGTCCCCTACATACGAACCTTCAAGTTGTGAACTTTCAAAGATGTGGATGTGTGTTCACATGTCCAATCACGTTAAGTTAGTTCACGTGTCTGGCGTATATTGTCACGTGCATGCATCCTCTACAAGTGGTTGTACTTTTGTGTACTTTACTGTGCCATACTGTATAGAGTACAGTAGTACAGTATCTTTATTTGAAGCAAGAGGACGACTTCACTGAACTCCTTGCTGTGCAACACAAGGAGCTTACTAATGAAGACCTGATGGAATTGGAGGCCCAGAGAAAGGATGAAGAGAGAAAAGAGGAAGAAGTAATTGAAGAACTAAAGAGATTCATGACTCAGGAAATGGCAAGAGGATTTTCTTTATTTGAGGAGGCACTGTTAGTTTTTGACGCACAGGACCCGAATGCAGAATGGTACATGAAGGTTGCAGCAGCAGTTCAGAATGCAATCCATTGCTACTGTGTCATCTATGATGAGAAAAAAAGAGCTACTACCCAGACATCACTGGATCGTTTTACAAGAGGGTAGATAGAATTGAATCCAGCAAGGAACCAGAACCTGTGCCAGCAACGTCAGGCGTGAGTGAAGTGGCAGCTTGTCCTCCATCTCCTATTGCTTACGATCCTTCAGCTCTACCGTCTCCCACCTCCAGTCAGTAACCCTTCTTGCCTGTTCACTTGATGCCAGCCCCTGTAATGCCAGCTGTTGTACTGTACTACTGTACTTTTCAAGGTACTTGAAAAGTAAGATTAAAAACATTTTATTTTTTGTGTTTGTTTTTTATGTATTATTTGTGTGAAGAGCATTATAAACCTATTACAGTACAGTACTATATAGCCAATTGTGCTAGTTGGGTACCTAGGCTAACTTTGTTGGACTTACGAACAAACTGGACTTAACGAACACGCCCTTGGAACGGAACTCATTTGTATGTGGGGACTTACTGTAATATGTTTAATTAGTTCTATCGTATTTACGTTCTCCTCGTAAATAGTTCTATAATTATGTATCTTAAGTATATACAATAGGGAATTCCAGGGAGGTCCAGTGGTCAGGACTCAGTGATCTCACTGCTGAGGGCCCGGGTTTGATCCCTGGTTGGGGAACTAAGATCCTGCAAGCCGTGTGGTGTGGCCAAAAAAAAAGAAAAAAAAAAAAAAAAAGAATATACAATAGCACAGCCTCCAAAATTTAAGCAGCCTATCATGTTTAAAAAGATTAAATTGCTGTATCAGAGACGAAACATTATTGCTGTATTTTACTCATACATATTGTTTAATTAGTTCCCCTATGAGTTACTACAATTGCCAGTTTAGCTCTACAGTTGTTGTGTTTAAATAGTAGCACTAATGTAACAGGAAAGTACAGGCTAATAAATGATTTCAAATAAACGTATTTTCCATATTTTTATGTTAAAGTAATAACACATGTACGATTATTTCTTCTGTATTATATTTATATATATATGAGATATATGTGTGTGTACGTATGTACATACATATTTGCCTGCTGTGACTGTATCCCGGGTTGTCTTCCTAAAAAGTTGGTCACCGCAGGGAAAGAAGTAACATAAGAAATTTCCCCAGATCTGGCATGTACAAGTTTTGGGAATGAGAAGTACATGTGTCTAGTACAATGAAGAAAAAAAAGATCTGAACCAAAGCACATCATTGAGAAGTTCCAGTACATCATGGAGAAAAAGATTCCAAAACCTTCTAGTGAGGAAAAAACAGATCACAGACAAAAGTCTGAGCATCAGGAAGACATTAAACTTTCCAGCAGCAACACTGGAAACAGAGCATTAATTATAGTAAAAAAACAACCACTTTTCTGTTTTTAACACTGTCTCCGAATTTACAGGAAGAAAGCTTTTCAAGACAGGATTCCACATCCAGGGAAACTCAACCCAAAGATCAAATTTACAGGTACAGTAAAAACATTTTCAGACAAGCAGGGGCTAGAAAATGAACTTCCTACACATCCTTTTGCAGGAAGCCATTAGCAGATACATTCCAGCATATTCAGTAAACCAACAGTACGCCAAGAAGAAGGACCCACAAGACAGGAGATTCGAAACTGTTAATGAGGACAGGGGAAACCCGTAATGCAGCTGCGACCACAGGACTGGAGTGCAACCAGTCCAGGCTGAAACTGGAGACAGTGAGTGTGGGAGATCTTCCAGACAAAAAGAAACTGATGGAATTTTAAGATGTATTTGACTATCTGGAGATATCATTGACATATGACACATATGATGAAACAGGTAGAGAAAAATTAAAGACCGCTACACAGTGATAGTAACCAAATGAAGGAAAATAGGCAACTCTAGGGGGAGAAGCAAAAGAAAAACATAATTATAATAATTCAATAGTCAGCAGTGAACGTTATTTGTGTTGTGATAATGATTATCAATACCAGCCGTGAATGTAACCAACAACGTCGTATATAACGAATATACAACGAGAAATACCAAGGTGAGCAGGTTATTTAAAGGTATGAAAGTTAATGTCGTAATGGACAGTATTCTCTAGGGGTTGGGGCAGGGGATTACTGGTTATCATTACAAGTCTTTCAATATTATACTTGAATTTAACACAGTGTATAAATACTTTATTTAAAAATGAGCGATGCAGACTCTTAAAGCCCACTCCCAGAAATTCTGACTCAGTAAGGTTCAGGTTAGGCTGATAATCTGAAATTTTAAGCCCCCTGGTGATCCTGGGAGAGAGGCCTAGGAAATCGACAGGATTTATTTAACGACTTACAGGCAAAGTCAGGACTAGATACTAGGCTACTGATCCCAGGCTGCTGTGTCCTCACAATAGCGCTATCAGGTTTTAATGAATTCTCTTTAGAATTTTGCTCAAATATAAGATTACTGGCAAAATTTGGTGCAGACCCACTGTATATGGATTCCATCTGTAAGTCTGCAGCACAAGAGTGAAGCAATCAGGCAAGATTACAAGATGAAGAAGTTGGGAAATTACAGCAGGCTGAAGGCCCATTGAGCTGGTGAAAATAATGAAAACCCAACTTGTTTTAAAGGTGAAAGAAGTGGGGAATAAGCAGTAAAGACAATTAGGAGCAGCAGACAAATGAAATTCCTTCCCTGGACAGAAGATCCAGGAAGAAAAGGCTGGATGTGAAGGTTACCTTTGAATACGAATGCTTTGGTCTGAGAATCCTTGCGTGTCGATCATCACATCTGCTTCATCCAGGACAAACACACGAATCTTACTCAAATCAATTAATTTTTGCTTGAAACACCAATCTAGGACAGTCCCAGGAGTGCCAATTATAATCTGTTTGGTGACATGAGTGCCTCTGGGAACTAGGGAGCAAAGGAAAAGGGTTTAAAGGTTTCCTTCAGATGCAAACGACTCTAACCATTTACAATTCCCGGTAATGAAACACATTTCATAATGGTTTTCCAAGTGCCAACCCTGAGGGTCTTTGTGGGTTTTGATTTTACAGAGTTTTAGGATAAATTCCCAAGTTTCTAGCTTTACAGTAATGATAATAGTCACGCATATTTGATTCTGCCCCACGGTCATTTTAAAAGCCACCCTGGGTTACACGTCTCTAACTGAGACTTGGGAGGCACAGGTTACTTAAAGAAAAAAAAAGCCACTCTGCAGCACTCCCATTGTCCTATTGTCCTACAGAAACACTGGCACAGCAGTGAAAGGCCTACAAATCTTCCCGAAATGGAAAACAACCAAAATGTCTATCAACAGGTTACATGAAATAAATGACAGAACATTATACAGCTCGTCAAAAGAATGAGGCGGGGCTACACATACTGACATGAAAAGATGTTTAAAACGCGTAAGTTTTTGAACAGTACAAAAAAAATGCTCCCATTTTTGTAAGCACTCAAAAACAAAACAAAAAAACACACAAAGATTTGTTAACAAAACCACAGCTGTCTTCGGAAATAGGTTTTTGAAAGAAAGAACAACTTTCACTTTTACCTTTGAATTTTCTGTTTTAAAGTTTTTTTTTTCACTTTATGCATGTAATACTTTAATGAAAAAGTGAAACAATAAAAACTGTTCTGCACAAAACAACTGAGCCTCACAGAAAAGAACAAGCAAAAGCATCCTCTTCTGGGCTGTGGGAATGATGCAGCTAACATTTACTGGGTCCTTATTATGTGCCAGGGGTGTGCACAGTGCTTTATCTGTATCATTTTATTTAATTCCAGTAACAACTCTATGATATAGGTGCCATTATATCCACCATTTTAGAGGCAAGAAAGCAGAGAAGGTATATACCACGACTGTGTCAGTGGTGCAGTCGGGATTTAAAGTATCAGCCAGGGCTGGCTTGCTGGTACATACTTCGATTCCCTCGAATGGCGTACATCACTTGAACATCCACACAGAATTTCCCCATCCGTTCGACCACACGGCCAGTTTGCAGAGCCAGTTCGTAAGTAGGAGCCAAGCAGAGGCACTGAGAGAGGGAGAGAGGGAGAGGGAGAGAAGGGGGGAAGGAGAAAGGTTCATGACAGCCATCACGCAATTCTGAAATACAATTAAAATCTGTGGAGGGAGAGGCACAGAAGTGAAACTGGAGATTCTGGTTGAACAGAATATTTTTACTTGAATACGACTTAGCAGCTGATAGATCTAGGGTGAATGTTGAGTATGGAAGGGGAGAAGGGGCTGAAGGATGAAGAAGCAGCTTCCTTTTATATGTTCCTCTCTGAAAGGTCATGAAGAAACAAAGGTTATGGGTCACGTTGTTTTGGTAGAGGAAAAATGGGATGTAGGGGGGCTGGGAATCAAAAAGAGAAGGGATGCAAGACTAATTACAGCTTGAGTGTGGTCCCCATTACCTCTTCCCTGATATTAAAAGTCTGCCCATTTCCAGAGCACTCCCTGCTTGGTCCAATCCATCTTACACATCTCTGGCAGAAGGTTCCCTGAAACTCTTTCATTTGTTACTTCCATCCCCCCTATAAATGGTGGCTGTTGATGAATGAAGATGTCGATTGAAGAAACTGGTGATATTTAACGCATTTTTGAACTTCAATTAAGGATCTGAGATAGAGGGAAACACAGCTAAAGTGATAAAAACAGTTTCCACACACATTTCTCAACATGTGTTCAAGCATAGCTTCTCCTAAAGGATTTTTACTCATGATATCAAACCCTAGATATAAATTTCCCTGAACTTGTCTAAAGAAAGCACAGGATTTCCTATGCCTGTCACTAGTCACCCACATCCATGTCCACAGGTTATCTTGCTGCGCAGGTTGTAAACTTCCTGAGGGGATCCTTGCTGCCCCATAGCTTTGAGCGCTCCCAACACTTGGGCTCCCAGTTTGTCAATCAATTCGATGAACACAGGCTGGAGAAAGAGGGAGATCACCAGATACTTTCCATGTACTGACACTAGGTTGGGAGAAGGGCAAGCGCAGTTCTAGTCCCTGCTCAGTCGCTCTCTGACAACTGTGACCTCACGTGTGACCTTTCCCTCTCCAAGCCTCTGTTTCCTTCTCCACTAAATGAGTACGAGGGACTGGGTGATCTACAGCTATATAACTATCACTACTGAATGCTCACTTTATGTTGAGCACAGTGCTAAAAATGTACATTAATTCACTCAATCTGCATGACAATCCTATGAGGCAGGTATTCATTCATTCATTCAATGTTTAAGGAGTGGTTTCTACAAGCCAAGCACTGTGATTGAAGTTAGGGTTCAAGGGTGAACAGAACAACTGTGACCCATACCTTTATAAGTGTTATCTTTACTGACAAGAAAACATACTCCAAAAGATTTACTACCTCGCCTAAGACTTTCAGCTGGTAAGTAGAGAGGCTGGGATTGGAACCAGTCAAACTATAAAGCCTGTGCTCTCAATCACTGCCCCATACTGCTGCCCAATACTCTGATTTCATGAAAGAACGTCTATTCTAAACATCATCACATCATTGCAGCAATATTGCCTATTACTAAAATATCTTTGGCACCGCAAGCATTCCCATCTCTCTCCCAGCCTTTCCTTACCTGTGGAAACAATTCCAAGGCATTAACTCTGCTTAGCATTGCCAAGACAAAAGCAGCTGTCTTTCCTGTTCCAGACTGACTCTGGGCTATGAGGTTCTGAGGTCTGTAGAAAAGAGGATGTGCTAGACATAAACTGAATACAAGCTCCCGGGCATAAACTGAATATAAGTGACTAAAAATAGCCAGTTGCAATACCACTACCGCAGAAACTCACGGGTGCGCCAGCATCATAGGGAGAGCCATCTCTTGAATTTTGGATGGTCTATTAAATCCCATTGCATAGATCCCTTTTAGTAACTCTTCTTTTCTGTCAAAAAAACAAAAAATCAAATACTTAAAGTCTGTGATGCGTCAGTAGACTCAGAAATACAAACTTGAAAGGTGCATTTCTAAATTAGGCCACTTTGCAAGTGAATATAAAAAGTAATATTTGGAAATATACAAGTTAAACCTCAACTCTCAAACATATATACAATCATGTCTGCACAGCTGGAGCACTAAAGTAGTAAGTTATGTCATAAGCCCAGGCCAAGGATAGTAGTAAGGGCCTAACGTTGAACTTTCTCTTGAACCAAGAAAAAAAAAAGGAAAAACTCATCTGATAGAAGTGCATCAATTTTCCAGTAGAGTTTTATTTTCCACACAAGCAGAAAACTAAGTGAGATTTATTGTTTATTTCTTTTTAGTCAATGACAAACTTTAACGTTTCAATGGCAATTTTCAGAGAAAACAAAATTTCATTTAGGTGATTCTTATATCAATTCTCTCTAGGAGCAGAAGACGCAATATTAGCTCATTCTTCTGAGCCAGCATTTTTAAATGCGTCTTTCCTGAGCTCTCAGGATAGATGTTAGAAAGAGGATAAAGTGAAGTAGGCTGGAATACTTCCACTACAATGACATGCACATTTTGGACATGCTTAATTGGTAGATTAATTGGTAGATTACTGGCAGCCAACCTTTAATTATAAGTAAGCTTCTCCCCAACTAGAAAGCAGGCATTGGGATTTTGGATTTTCCCACTTACATTAAGTCCATATCAGTAACTCGACCTATTTAAATACATTTCCTTAATGCCAGTTGATAACTCCCTAGGAAATGCAAACCTATTTGGGAAAGTTATTCATTTAAATACCATCTGAGACAAAAAAAAAAATTAAAAAGGTAAAAGCTTGTAACTTATCTAAAGGGGTATTTGGGTCATCAAAATTCCTGTTATCTGTACTCTGGTATGGAGAGTAGCAATATGGCTGTGTCTGGCTTAGCTATCCCCCTTAGCACAGCAAACTTAAAATATTTTACCATCAAAAATGTTCTCAAGTCGTTGGACAATTCAGATATCCTAGTGTTCCTCTTTGAGCTATATTTTAATTGCATGCAAAATGTCCACATCTCATTTGAATATTGACCATTAGAACACGAAGTAGATCCTGATGATTATTATTAGCAGATTAGTTTGTTCTGTGCTATGCTCTCTGGAATTTTCCTACACTTAAAGTAAAAATACTCACAGCCGCAGCTCTTCAAATGTTTTCACTGAGTAGAGTGGAGAGCTGGGATCCTTTTGTAAGACTTCAACTCGGTGACTGGATTCTACTAAGGACTGCCGGATTAACTTGTTCAAGAGTGAATTAGCTGCCAATTCCACTAGAAAAACAAGGATAAAACAGGGGATATTGCAGGGGGAAAGTCAAGCCTCCTGAATGACATCTAACAAGTTGCTTCCTTCCATTCACGGGTTGTATATCAAGCAACTGTTCCTACTCTCATTTTTCTTCCAAAAGAAGGTTCTAAAAAGAATGACACAGCACTGAGAATTCCTTTTCGTTTCCACGAGGATCCAGTTTCTTATGCTCTGTTGCTACACCAACCTCTAACCTCAACCAAGCCTACATCTATTGCCAGCAGACCTAATTTTTCCTTGCCAGCTGAAAATTCGTAACCCATTCCTGCATATTCTATTTCAATTTCCTCTAATGAAGTAATCCTGACTCCTAAGTTAGTATTTCTTCTGACATTCACTATTTATAAAGAAAACAGAAGCAAAGATGGTTCTTTTCCAATTAAGATGGTATTACTCACTCACGTTGTGAAAGTCATGATTAAAGGAAACAATGCCAGTAAATACACGCAAATGAATTTATTTCCTACCTCCATCTTCTTCACCATCTTCTTCAGTGTTATTAACAGAACCGTCTAAAAGGATGGAAGAGAAACAACTGTAAAGATAAATGCCAAGCAGGAACGTCCAGCGTATCATCCCAGTTTCTCCTGGCGACTCTACAGTGTGTACAAAGGAAGGGTCAAGCAGTGGAGGAGTGGGTAAAAAGATTGGAAAGGTAGTGGAGGGTCTTGAATGTTAAATTAAGGGAGCCAAAGTTGCCAGGGACATGAGGAAAGCAATGCTTTTTAAATGAACTGAGCCCAATCTTCTTTAACAACACTCACCTACGTTTGTAACGGTAGTACTCTTAATACCCTGAAGGTTCTTCCGGGGATGGATGACGTTTGAAAACTATTGAAAGATACAAATTTCAATCAATAT
Source organism: Grampus griseus (assembly GCF_964374135.1). Taxonomy (NCBI): domain Eukaryota; kingdom Metazoa; phylum Chordata; class Mammalia; order Artiodactyla; family Delphinidae; genus Grampus; species Grampus griseus. The sequence continues at coordinate 8,593,834 of NC_139002.1, forward strand.
TGTGAAGCAAGGCATCAAGCAGCCCAGTGCCACCCCCTAACACGGGCTGGAAGGGAGGCAGGGAAGGCCACGCCAATACTGTTTCCTTTGCGATATTATGTATTAACGGATTCCTTTGAGAAGCAGGTCTCCTGTATGAATTATCCTAAAATCGGAGGAGACTTTCTACTGCCCCTGTATATGACGTTCCTCTTTATAAGCCTCTAGTCTAAATGTGACAGTCCTCGGCGGGTCACAGCACGAGCAAGGGATAGCAGATAGGAAAGCGCGTTGGTAGATGAGATAGAAGCTAGCTGAGGCTTAACGGTCAAATTGGGACAGTAGAAAACTCGGGGTCTACTTGGGGCTCCCAGCTGCCTTCCCTCCCGCAGATGTCTTCATTTTGCCTTTTCAAACCAAAGGTCTTGTTTCTCTCGGGGTCTCCTTTCCCGTGTCCCTCTTCCAAATCCTTGTCACACCTCCCCACCACCATCTGACACTCGGCTCCAAACCGTAGCGGAGCTGTCCCTTCCCCTCCCCAGCACATTTCCCTCCAGGAATGCTGTTCTAGCCCCTGCCCCCTTGCCCTCCCCGGTTCGGTGGCAGTTACGTGGCCGTTCAGCCGCTCGCTCTCCGCAGCCCCTGCGTCGCCTCCCCAAAGTAACGACGCCATAGCTGCGATCGCCGCTTCCGCTCCCAGCACGTGCGGCCGCCACAGGCGCGAGGTAGTGCCCGGCCTCACCCAGCGGCCAATGGGCTTTCTCGGGGGGCCGACCAGCCGCCGTGCGCAGGCGCCCGAACTCCGAGGTGGTGGGAGGAGTCGGGGGAGGAGGGCGGGGTCCGCGCAGGAGGGAGCTGGCTGTAGTGGTCTGCCAGTGCCCCAGTTAGCGCCAGGCGTTGGAAAGGGAGCCGGGGCGCTATTGTGGTGAACGTTCGCCCGCGGCTGACCTCTGCTGAGCAACAGCAGCGTGGGACTCTAAGCGGCAGCAATCTCCGTACTGATTCGAGAGTCCTACCTCTCCTACCCCACCACCCTCTCCCCAGACTATTCTCCTGGTGGTGAAGCAGGACCCCTCCACCCCGCTTCAAGCTCTTGTGCCCGCGTCCCCCCGAAATTTCCGCTTCTGCGTTGCAGGATGTTAGAAAGGCTAGTGAATGGCATAGGAAAGTGGAGAGTCAGAATTGGTGAGTTTCATCTGACAAATGAATTCGAATGCGAAAGATGTAGCGAGGAAGTAAAGTTGTTCAAGCTCTATCGTCCCTGTTACTAGATACGTGTGATGTTTCCACATACTGATTTATTTTCATTTTAATTCTGATACGCGCCTCTTGGTAAAGCAATCCGGAGAAAACGGTTTCCCTTTCGGTACAACCTTCACCTGCTACCTTCACCTGCATAGTCCGGGATAGATTCTGTGCACTAATGACTGCTAAATTTGGACAAAAGAACCAGATCCCCACCCCACCCCCCACCCCCGTCAGTTTTCTAACTGGAATCTTGCGGTTTCGATCAGCATCTCTAGAAAAACGCGCAAACAAAACCTAGTTATGATCTCTCCGTGGTGCTGAAGCAAGACTCCCCATCCCTGTTCGGTCACTCTCGGACACCTCAGTCGTCTGTTTTGAGATTATCACATTCCTTTTCAGCCTTTCCATGTGGATTCTAATTGTAAATGTTTTTGACTCTCAATGATAACTTTCTACTAATTTAAGTACGAATAAAATCAGACCAAGTTCTTTAATTTTAGTTTTCTATTATTTTAGCGCACTAGAAATTATCCTTTTATTCTTCTCCTACCGCAGGACCCAGATTCTGTTTTGTTGGAGGTGGACAATTGGTGACTAGATTAGAAAACATTAGGCAGATTTCAGCGTCAAGCCTGCACTCCCGGCTCTTAGAACTACATTTCCCATGAAGATGTACTACATTTCCCATGAGGCCCCGGACGCGCGCGTAGAAAACGCAAAGGGACAGCTTCCTGTCTCGAGAAAAGCTGCGTGGCCGACGACCGGAAGGTAAATGTGGGGGCTTTGGGGTGGGTTATTTTCTGGGTTCTTCCAAGGGGAACGGACAGATGGACCATCAGATGGACGTTTCTCTCTTTCCCTCTAAGCCCCTGTTCCCATACCTTGATCTTTTCAGGAAAGCGCTCTTTAGAGCATGGAAATGGGAACTCGTTAAAGACCGTGTTTTTGTGTCTGGTGCTTCTTGGAGCACTTGTCAGAAACGTGCAGCAGTAGGAGCTTATTTAATTCGATTCCTTGAGGGCCCTGGGACTGCGGAGTGTAATCTCTTCTTCCTCAGTTAGAATTTTGTTTGCTCATAAAACGAAATATTAGTAGAGGTCGGGATCCCAGTAGTATGTGGGGTGGGCAGGCGTGGCAACGATTTTCAAATTGGGGGATTACTTTCCAGTATTAGTGATCATAGTGCGTGTTTCCTAATCCTTTGGCTATTACCCCTGCTTCCTTCTTTGGTTTAAAAGTTTATCATGGGGAATGCTCTTTCTACTACTTCCACTGGTTACAAATATTTTCGAGACTAAACCTTTTTAACCTCAAAAAATACATTGAAAGTCTAGCGACGGCTGTTTTAATGTTTACAGTCAATGCTTAGCGCACGCACGAAATTCCTTTGTGGTAATTTGGTGGCCCGCCTCCAGGTATTACATGACTGTTTGGGAACCACTGTGCTTCACCCGTCAGGAGTCCTCTTTTACCCAAAATGTCTTATTACTCGCTTAACTCCTTTGGACTAGTTTTTCGGTTATATAAGGGGTTGAACTAGATAATCACTTCGGAAATTTTTTGATCCGGTAATATTGGGCTTTGAGATATGAAGATGTAAACCATTGTTTTGCTGTAATTTGTATGTAAAAAGTGCCATGTGGCTTTTAACTTTTAAAAAAAGAGAGGTTTAAATAAAAACTACCTTTAATCCCACCACCTAGAGTTAGGTGTGTTGATCTTTCTTTGTGCCTTGCGTGTGCAGTATGACTGAGATTGTACGGTACAGTTTGCAACTTGTTTGACCTAATTTGCATTTTTATATTAGCTTACCATAGATTTCCAGTAACTAATAGTATAACGTTTAATTATTCACTGTTGTTGGGTAGTTTGCAGTTTTTACGTATTTGCAGTGAATGTATCCTACATATATCTTTGAGTAACTGATTCTTACTTTGCCTGATGAATGCCTAACAGTGGAACTGGGTGAGTGAATGATGTCGCTTAAATATTACGGAGAAAATGTATTTTAGCAGATAGTAATGGTCAAGGTCATTCATTTTTGTTACACAGCTGTGTTTTCCTAGAACAAGCAAGCTATTTCTGCTGTCACTCTTCTGGCTTAAATGCTAAAACTGACAACCTCCAGATTTTAGGTGTTTTTGGACCAGAAGTATCAGGAACAAATAGATCCAAGTTCAGGTGAGCTAAATTAGTGATTTGGTCTGTACCCTAATAGACCAGATTAATTTTGGTTATTATCTCTCTATCTGGTTCCAGCTGCTAGGAGTTTGAAGTTCTGTTGCAGAGTGGGAATAGCCTTCAAGTGACAGGCATAATTTCTAAGAAAATCTTAGTGGCAAATTATAAAAACTATGGCATTCTATAAGTAACAAATGGAGGGCAATATATTGCTGAAATAATTCTGAAACAAAACTTGGGTTAGAATCTTGCATGTCACAGTGCTGTTATTGAGCATCTGTTAAAAATTATTAAAACAGCTGGATTTACTATATTCCTTTAGTAACTAAGGTTATCTACGCTGTTACCTTTCCTCCTTTAGGATTGTGTGTAAAGGGCAGGTTTTTGTTCATTCCCTCTGGCTCTCATTATTTAGGTGGTGAGAGTACGATGGGGAGTATGCTTGGAAGCAAAATCATAACCTAGGTTTGAGATCATCTTTGGGAAGTATTTAAGTAAAAATAAGGTCAAATTCACAAATTTCCAAAATTCTTTAATTTTGGGCAGTTGCTTACTGCCCAGCAACTTTAAAAACACACTCATAAAAACAGCAACTCACACTAGCCAAAGGTAACAAGTTTATACCAGAAATAGTGCTGGCTTTGCTTACTACTCTGACAAAACAGAAAGACCAGGTCTGTTTTTCTTTTTCTGGCATGATTCCTCTTTCAATTGCTAGATATGAGTGGTAATTTGGAAGTTAAGTGGTATCCGATATGAACGTGACATACACCTAGGAAAGATCAGTGATGGGTGAAGTCCTTACTCTGTGTTCCATGGTCTTTTGAGTTGTTTCTATTTAAGTAAAAGGAGAGAGGTTAAGAACGAGGTTATCCCAAACAATGCTGTGAAAGGAGAGACAGGTTAAAAAAAAAAAAAAAGGACTTAAGAAGGAGAAAGAGGGAAGGGAGGCTTCTTGGGCATCACACCATTTGCAAGGTCACAACGAACACCCCAACGAAGGGCAGATCGTTTCTTCTCAGTTGGTACTAGGTAATTGTTTGGAACATATATGTGCTGAGGCTTGGATTGGTGTTCTGCACGACAAAGCATCTGTTCTCGGACACCCCAGCGTAATTCCTTCCTGTGATCTTCACCAGGTAACCGCATCGAGTCCCAGTCTCGTTTATACTCAAAGTAACGGGCTACCCGGTCTACCTTGCCCCGGTTTCGGCTCAACAGGTCCAGCCTTGGGAGAATAAAGGACTTGGGTCGGCTGGCAACGATCAGGTCTTGTTCAAAGGCTGGAGGGCCCATTTCTTCTCTTCGTAGACAGCAGATGAGCTGATCTTGAGAAATTCCTTGGTATTCATGTGGTAGACTAAATTTTTGTGAAATATCAACTGGAGATTCCCTGTCATCCTGGAACTGCAGATTCATCAGCCTTTGTCTTAAGTCCCAGACATCCATGTCACTTTCTGTACCAGACTCCGATTCACTGATGATCGACTCATCCGTCACTATTACTTCCCCACCTGGCTTTCGACGCAGCACCTTTCTCTTCATCACGGGCTTTCGGAGTCTTTGGGAGGCCTCTGAGACTGCTTCTGAAGAGGCATTGCTTTCTGTATGTGGGTAATGCAATTGCACGGGAAGAGCATGTCGCTTTCCTGGGGTTACTGAGGCTTTACTGTAGGGATCATATGGGATGGACTGGGCTGCTCTCCTGACATCTCCCTCACCCTGCCCTGCACAGATATGGGTAAAAGCTGTAGCAGCTGCTAACATTCGTTCTTCTGGATCCATATTGGCCCATTTTTGTCCATCAGGTCCCACAAGTTCCTCCACTGCTTCCCCTACACTGTAGGACCTTCTGCAAGAGAAAACACCAATCAGTTTTCCAGTAATAAATTTCCAGCCCAAAAATCGTTCATTCCCTTCTTGTGTACTATTTTATAGCAGTGAAATGGAGAAAGAATGGCTAAGGCAGTCATAAGTAGAACAGTTAAGTATATAGTAAAATACAGATTAGTACGGGCAGTATGGGAGCACTTTGGAGGGGCATTAACCCAACTCGAGAGTTTATTGACCGCTTTCGTTTCCACTCTCTTCTTATTCACTCCCACTTTTACTGCCTGGTAGTCTTGCCATCTTTAGTAGCTCCTAGGATAGGTGAGTTCAGGCATGAGAAAAGCTCAAGAGACTAATGATACGGGGCACAATACTTAACGTACATCATGTAACTTGTGCTTAGAGGGACACTTTATGTGCCCAGCACTGTTTTTCGTGCTTCACATTTATTAAAGTCGTGTAATCCTCACAACTGTGGGATAGGTACTCTTAGTATCCCCTTTTCACAGATGAGTAACATGAGGCATTGAGAGATCAAACGGCCCAAGGTTACACAGCTAGTAAGTGGTGGAGCTGGAATTTTAACTCAGGCAGTCTGGATTCAGAGTCCGTGCTTTTAACCATGAGAGTGATTTAATTCAAAAAACCATCACAAAAGCAGTAATATAAATGCATACACTCCTTATGCTTAAGAAATAACACGGCTTCAGCTGCCAAGCTAACTATGTTCATCCCAACAGCCTGTCACTGAATTAACTTTTAGTACCCAAACCAACCAGTCAAATACCCAATGCCAGTTTCCTGACTGGATCTAGAATAGGTATCTACTGCCCAGTATTTCCTGTGTCTCTACTATTTTTCTTCTTAAGCTGAAAAACTAATACATATACATGTAGTTTAAAGCAAGGACTCCCCACCTCACACCACCCAAACCAAGTTTCACTCTCAAAGGCAGCTTCTTATAATTTCTCCAGTAATTTTCCGTATTCATATGCACTTTTATACCATAAAGGAACATATTATACAACTCTTCTAAACCTTAAAGATAGTCTTGGTGATCCAGCTGTTTCAGTACATGTAGACATACTTCATTTTGTTTAAAGGTACATGGAATTCCAGTGTATGGATGTACCATAATTTAGTCATCCTGTCCCTGACTGATTTTAGACTTAGTCTTTTGTTCTTAAAAACGAATGTTACAACAAATATCTTGTAAGTTTTTACATACTTGTGCAAGCATATGTGTACATTAAATTTCTAGAAATGGAATAGGTGGGTCAAAAGGTATGTGTGTGCTCAATTTTGATAGCTGTTGCTAGGTGCCCTCTGAAGAAGTTGTACTGAGTGTGATTCCAGATCTTGCTTCTCCTTCCTCTCTCCAAGGTGGTATATTATCAAACCCTCTCCTCTTTGCAGTCAGTTTGGTAAAGAAAATACTTCTCATATAAATTGGCATTTATTTAAATTGAGTAAATTTCAGCATCTTTTCATACATTTACAAGCTTTTTCTCCCTTTTGTATGAAATGCTTGTTTTCATTTACCTCTCAGGTTGTTGGATTTTTTTCTTGTTGATCTTTATATTAAAACTGATTTATATATTCATGGAATACATACCACCTTTACATTTTTCTTGCCAGTTTGTTATTTACCTTCTGACTTTTTGCTGGTAGAAACATATTTTTAGGTAGTCACATTTTTTTGGTTTTCTACAGTTTCTGGGTTTCTACAGTGCCTTACTTATAAATCCCTTTCCTACTTCAACAAGATTATAAGAAAGTTATCTCATGTTTTCTTCTAGTACTTTTATAGTTTCATTTTTTACATTTAAACTTTTCATCCATCATAGATACAGAAACTCAAAGAGCAAAAACCTAAATGAGCTACCTAGACTTAGATAACCTAGTCAGCCTTAGAACAGATGTGGAGATGATATTCTTTAACTAAAGTAACCATCAGTCAAAGATTGTCTAGTACTGTCCCAGTATTATAGATATAGTACAGTTGTCCTCAGATTATTGCAATATGCCAGGAATTTCAACACTGATATCTAAATTATATTATCTAGAGTGACTTAACTGCTAGAGGTACAGAAATCTTTTATCAGGACATGCATTAAATTTGACTTAAAGATCTTGATGCTTAATTACCTTCTTTCTGCCATCAAAACTGCTTAAAGTAGGAAAATCTTGACTCCAGATTCTACTTCCAATATGAAGTACAGTCACTGACAAGTTTCTTCCATCAAGCCAGCTCTTATTGTACCACCTTTAAGACGGAACTGAGTATTAGATAGAACATACAAGCCACTAATTTTACCTGAAATATTGGAAAGCAATAGAAACTTGGAGTAGACATAAATATTGCATATAAACAGATCTTATGATTGGAAAGATGGGACAAATATAATGAGAAGTCAAAAGGAAATGTTTTAGGGAAAAAAAATATCAATAACATCCGTCCTCAGTCATCTCAGCTCATGAAGAAGAGAGAAATGAAATCTACGTATTCCGTAAATTCTGACTACTCTTAACAATGCTAGCTGAATATTTTTTTGATGCTGCCTTCCCGTTCCCACTGTGAATTGGCCAGACAGGATGGAAAAGAATGATAGCTGGATGATCAACCCATAATAAAGCTAATGCTTATATCCCTGGGCAGAATCAAAAGTCCATATCCTTTAGGCATCAAATTAAATCTTAGATACTATTTGAACATAATGGAATGATAGTGACATCACCAAAGCAATCAGCACTAAAATTGTACCTCTTTACTCTCTTTTCAGATAGGGTGGATCTCTATGATTTGTTTATTCCTGAGGTTGTCTTATCATGGCTGAAAATGACATAGAAAGAATCCAGACTGAGAAACTCCTAAAAAGAGTGCAAGAACTGGAGCAGGAGGTACAGAGACTTAAAAAAGAACAGGCCAACAACAAGGACTCAAACGTTAGAGAAAATTCTTCAGGAGCTGTAAAAGCTAAGCGTGCATTTGATTTCAGCGCTCACGGTCGAAGACACGTAGCCCTAAAGATAGCCTATCTGGGCTGGGGATATCAGGGCTTTGCCAGTCAGGAAAACACAAACAATACAATAGAAGAGAAACTGTTTGAGGCTCTAACCAAGACTCGACTAGTAGAAAACAGACAGACATCCAACTATCACCGGTGTGGGCGAACAGACAAAGGAGTTAGCGCCTTTGGACAGGTAAGGGCCATTGTACTGTTCCACAAAGCGAGCAATACCAATATATTCTAGGTGTACATACTGAGGATTCAGATTATTTGTATCTGTAAAACAATATCTTTCTCTAATTCCACAGGTGATTTCTCTTGACCTACGTTCTCACTTTCCAAAGGGCAAGGATTCAGAGGATTTTAATTTAAAAGATGAAGTCAACGATGCGGCTATAGAGATCCGTTATACCCACATTCTCAATCGGGTGCTCCCTCCAGACATCCGTGTACTGGCCTGGGCTCCCGTAGAACCTAGCTTCAGTGCTAGGTTCAGCTGTCTTGAGAGGACCTACCGCTATTTCTTCCCTTGTGCTGACTTAGACATTGTAACCATGAACAATGCAGCTCAGAAGTACGTTGGCACACATGATTTTAGGAACTTATGTAAAATGGATGTAGCCAACGGGGTGATTAATTTTCAGAGGACTATTCTGTCTGCTCAAGTGCAGCTAGTAGGCCAGAGCCTGGCTGAGGAGAGATGGCAAGAACCCTTTCAGTTATGTCAGTTTGAAGTGATTGGCCAGGCATTCCTTTACCATCAAGTCCGCTGTATGATGGCTATCCTTTTTCTGATTGGCCAAGGAATGGAGAAGCCAGAGGTTATTGATGAGCTGCTGAACATAGAGAAAAATCCCCAGAAGCCTCAATACAGGTAAGTTTAAAAAAATGAAACAAGGAAACACCCAGACCCCCAAAATAAAACAGCTATTGCCCTGAGATATGTAAGAATATATTTTAAAATATGCTTCCTCTCCCCACCATTGTCTAAATAACTAAGTCTCTGATTCTGCCTTCATGAAGCATTTACTCTTAACTTGTAGAACGTTATGAACATGTAGCAGGGAGTGGTATCGTTTAATTTTCTTCTGTTACTGTTCTATCCCTTTAGTAAGAAACTGGTGTTTGGACCAGGCCCCTTAAATAATTTTATAGCATTATGGAGGGGCCGAGTCAGCTCACTTCTAGGTGACTTGTTACCACTGAAATTTAATGTAGACCAGGCCTAACTAGTTGATCCATGGTTTGCTGCCTTTTTCTTTTTTTAATTATAAAGTTGTTCAAGGTTAGGGATGGTGTTTTATTTTCTTAACTATTAGATACTCAATATTGACAAAGTTTTCCCCCTCCTTTTAACCCAACTAATCCTGTTTTTTAAGAATTGTTGGATGGCTGCTGTGTATTCTCATACTCTGTTTCTTCTCTCTTTCTCTCTAGTATGGCTGTAGAATTTCCTTTAGTCTTGTATGACTGTAAGTTTGAAAATATTGAGTGGATCTATGACCGGGAAGTTCAGGAGTTCAATGTTACCCACCTTCAGCAGCTATGGGCTAATCATGCTGTTAAAACTCAGATGTTGTATAGTATGCTACAAGGACTGGACTCTGTTGCGGTACCCTGTAGGACAGGTATGACAGGGAACCAAAGTTATACAGGGTTATGGGGGAGGGAGATTCACATAAAGTTTGGAGGTGATTCTCTTGTGGTAAAGTATCCGTGTAATGCTTGATTGTATACATTATAGGACCAAAGATGGATGGAGTGACAGAATGGAGAAATGTTCAGCCCTCTATCATAAAGCAGACCAGTGCCTTTGTAGAAGGGGTGAAAATGCGCACTTATAAGCCCCTAATGGATCGTCCGAAATGCCAAGGATTAGAATCCCGGATCCAGCATTTTGTACGTAGGGGACGCATTGAGCACCCACATTTATTCCATGACGAAGAAACAAAAGCCAAAAGGGACTGTAATGACACACTAGAAGAAAATACTCTTTTGGAGAAACCAACAAAGAGAGTTTGTGTTGATACAGAAATTAAAAGCATCATTTAACCATAGAGAACTCACCAAGATCTAGGAGGCAACAAAACACCATTAGGCTAAAGAAGTTCTTGCTTGAATAAGAAAGAATTTAAACATTCTTTCATTCCTGTCCAAGAGAATTAGAGATGGAAGAAGCAAAAAGTAATTTTAAAATGGACATATATTTACATACACCTGGAAACCTGTGCCTTTTGTTCAAATTCATTAAAGCCAGATCCTGCAAGTGTCTGATTTGTTGTGCTGTCCTTTTTGAAAACAAATGAGATATTTACTACTCATCTCAATTCTCATAAAGAGCTTGCCCAAGTGTCAAAAATTAAAAATACAAATCTTAGTAAGTTATATATTTGATTAACTGGTTTAGTGCCAGGCAAGATACCTGAAAATGACCCACGTGGGTAAGGCACAGCATCTCTTATGAAGCTTATCAGTCTAGTGCCGTGTGAGCCACAAATTGTCTCTGTTGCAGAGTCCTTTTTAACATTTTACACATGCAGAGAAAACTCTTAGCCCACGGGCCATATAAAAACAGGCCATGCAGTTTACCAATCCCTGGCCTAGTGGTTTAAGGAAAGCTCTTATAAAGAGGAGACATACAAGCTAAATCTTGCAGAACAAGTGGGAGTCAATTAAAGTGGGGATAAAGTAGCAGAGCTTTAATTGTGTTTAAGGCAGAAGATGCAGCTGTATGAAAGGTTAAAGGTTACAGCATTTGCATTCAGATAACTGTAAATACAGTAACTTCAGAGTAACAATAGCACAGTTAGGAAAGGTAAGCAAGGGTCATGTTTTAGAGCCTTGTAGGCCTTCCTAAAAAAGTTTAAATTTTATCTTGAGAGGCCACTGGAAAAAAAAATTAAGAGCCAGAATTGTGTAGGAAAAATATTGCTCTGGGTTTACTGTGCATTGCAAGAGGGCAAGACAGTGGGACCAATTAAGAGGCTGTTGGAGCAATCAAGGAAATAGATGATGACGGCCTAGACTAGATTTGCAGAAAGGGGAACGGAGACAAGTAGGTGAATTTGAGAGTAAGAAAGGAGAAGCAACAGGACTTCGTGGTTGAGTGAGTGTGAGGCTCAAAGCAGGGACCTTTCAGGATAACTCCTACATTACAGATTGAAGCACATTCTGGAGACACACACTAGGACAGGAAAATGAGGTGGGGCTTTGCTTGTTCTCAAAGTTGATAAGTAACCCTCAAAATGTGACTTATAAACACCAATATTCATTCAGAAGAGTTTAAAGTTCTCTTAAATAATACATTATCCTTTATAGCGATTAAAACAATAAACATCAAAGTAAATGAACTCAGACCTTCTGCACAATAGTAACAATTTTCATCACAGCAGAGTGTATTGCTAGTCCACATTTATGATATAATACTATATACTATATGAGATCCAAAGTTTTATTTACCTGCCAACAAATAATTAGTTTGTTCCTACCTATATTCAAAATTCCAGGTATACAAATATGATTTATACCCTCAAGCTGCTAGGTAAAATATAATAATAGATGGGACAATTAGAAAGAATACTAACATAGAAATAGTACAGTGATGCTCAGTAGTGGATGGGCCGCAGAAAGAAGACTTCACTGAAAGAGTTCCAAGTTTAGGAAATAAAATAGTATAAGGAAGTGAAGTGACCCTGTAGTTTTGAAGAGCAAGAAGACACAATAGCTTTTACATTCTAGCAGAGTAGGAACCAGAAAAGAGCCCCATTTTAGAGATGGGGAAATAGCTGGACAAAGTAAGATTTTTTCTAAATTGCCAATTGTACGATCCAGGTCTTCTGGAGTTTGAATCACGTCATCGGTTTTTGGGATTGATCTGCCAACATTTCATAATACCCTAAATGTCCTTAAAATATGACTGCTTTCTCCTTTAATTTTGATGTAAAGATAGTGTAATCACTGAGCATAGCAAAATATCCCCACTTAAACATGTAAAGACAAACCAAAGCATTTTATTTTTTTCAGGTTCCTACCTTATTTCAATGTACTTTCACTGGCATTAGTTTTCAAGTCAAAGGAAAACCTAGAAAAGAACAGAGTTTAGGGAATCACTCAAAAAAAAAAGTCAACTATAAAGAAATGATACATGGGACAAAAAGCACTAACTAAAATGCCATGCTTAGGGCTTCCCTGGTGGTGCAGTGGTTGAGAGTCCGCCTGCCGATGCAGGGGACACGGGTTCGTGCCCCGGTCCGGGAAGATCCCACATGCCGTGGAGCGGCTGGGCCCGTGAGCCATGGCTGCTGAGCCTGCGCGTCCGGAGCCTGTGCTCCGCAACGGGAGAGGCCCCAACAGTGAGAGGCCCGCGTACCGCAACAACAACAAAAAAAACCCAAAAAAAACACATCCATGCTTAGCAGATTCTATAGAAGCAAAAGAGAGGATCAGGGTCTTTGATCTTTTTTTTTAAATTTTATTTATTTTTGGCTGCATCGGGTCTTCGTTGCTGCATGCAGGCTTTTTCTAGCTGCAGCAAGTGGGAGCTACTCTTCGTTGCAGTGCGTGTGCTTCTTACTGTGGTGGCTTCTCTTGTTGTGGAGCACGGGCCCTAGGTGCGCGGGCCCAGTAGCTGTGGCTTGCGGGCTCAGTAGTTGTGGCACACGGGCTTAGCTGCTCCGCGGCATGCGGGATCTTCCTAGACCAGGGATCGAACCCATGTCCTTAATCACTGCGCCACCAGGGAAGTCCAGGGTCTTTGATCTTAAATGAAATCCTTTCAAGGTTAACTAGGTTATAGTATCAAATCTAGAAGAATAAGGATCTAATGACATTACTTTTGGTAGTTACCACAGAAAAACTCAGAACAATCATCACAGATGAAGCAAATCAGAAGTCCCAAAATGTAACTTTGAAGAATGACTTCATTTATCTGTATTGTATAATACGTTGTATAAATTCCAGAGTCAGACCGATGGTAGGGACTAAATGAATATGAGGAGTAAAGTAGGGCTTAGCTTTTTCTTTCTTCACTGGAAAAATGGAAGGAATTATTTCAACAGGTTGTGAAGTTTAAATGAGATTTTATATATATATGTTTTTATATATATTATATATGTAATATATAAGTATATATATTATATATATAAATTAAATGGTGCTTTGTGAGAAGTATTACACCATTCATTTCAATGTTCATGCAATACAAAACTACCTACTAAAAAGATAAATACAGAACAGAGGAAAGTAGGGACAGAAATGTAACAGGACTCTGGGCTGGAATGGGCTGGAAGAATTCCAATACTAAGGGCCAAAGAGATTTTTTTTTTTATGGCATGTGTAGTATACTATACTATGATTAACATGTTTTCTTTGCAGTTAAATTATTGCACACTTTTTCTTTCTCGAATGTATGAAGAAGATAGGTGCTTGCAAATAATAAAATATAAAATTTAATAAGGTCCACAAGTAGCTGTCAGTTTTTTCTCTTTTTAATATAAAGACCTGATAATCCTTTCTCCTTACTTAGGGGGAAACTTTCACATAGAAGCTAGCACAGCTTGTATTTTGTAGATAAATACAGATGATATTGACCAAAATACCCAACAGTACCTTCTGGTCAAAATCTTAAGCAATTCAGTGTCCCATGTTTACCTAGTTGCAAGTGAAAGGATCTTGAGGGTGGAGGGGAAGGATTTTAAATTGGAATAGCAGGGCTGGATCACTAGTTAGATTCTAAACTTTCCTGGGAGGCTATTGCAGATTTAGAACAAATTTCTCTACCTCTCGGAAGGAAAGCATGCAGCTTCAAGAACAAAAGTATTAGAACAAAAGAAAACAAAACACCCTAAAAAAGACAACCATAATCCAAAGAGACAGCAAACTAGTGGAAATACTGTAACAGGTTCAAAATCACTAATTCAAATTCCTATTAGAAAGCTATTAAAAGGTACAAACACCAGCAGAATAGGAAAAAGACAGGTGATTTACTGAAGAAATAATGACTAATAAACATAGAAAAAGATGTTTCACCTCATTAATAATGCAAATAAAAACATTAAGCTATGCTTCTAGATTGGTAAGACTTTTCAGTACCCAGTGCTGGCTGGAGTGTGGAGAAATAAGTACTCTTACACTGTGTTCTATGTGTTGGAGGAGGGTGTGGAGGGGAGATGACAGTTTTTCTAGAGGGCACTTTGGCATTATGAATCAGAATTTAAAATGTACCATAATTTCTAAGCCACAAAACGTTTCCAAGAAATTATTCTAAGGAGATAAACTGGACAAGAATGCAAACATGTACATGTACAAGTAACCACTACCATGCTATTTTCTGTTGATGAAGAAATTGGAAAAACAAATGTCCATCATTAGGGGATAGGTTAAATAATACGTGGTATAGTAGAGCCATAGCAAGAAATACCATGCACCCATTAAAAATGATAATGCAGGGACTTCCCTGGTGGTTCAGTGGCTAAGACTGCGCACCCAATGCAGGGGGCCTGGGTTCCAGCCCTGGTCGGGTAACTAGATCCCAGAGGACGCTACTAAGAGTTCGCATGCCACAATGAAGATCCCGCGTGCCACAACTAAGACCAGGTGCAGCCAAATAAAGATTTTTTTTTTAATGATAATGCATATCTACATTTGGCATGGATCAAATCACTTATTCCTAAACTATTAGGGACTAAATAAGGCATAATCTGCTTTTTAAATGAATATACTTTGTTATATTCAAAATACACAATTATATAAAACAAATACATTTACCAATCATGTAAATATATACTCATAATGAATACATCTTAAGTAAACCCAAATATCAACACTGATTTTTCTTTTTTTTGATCTGTGGCTGATGGAATCTCGAGTATTTTCTTCCTTTTTAAATATGTACTTAACAGTGCTTGGATTTATTTCTACAAATACTGAGATTGTATACTTTTTATAACCAGAAAAAAAAAGTTGTTTTTCTTTCTTCATTCTGGGGCAGGACTATAGGATTCTTCAATTTTACACGCTATCCTAACTCATTAGGGAAAGCGCTTCTCGCACTGTGACATCCGGAAGTTCACAAAAGGTGAAACTAGAGGGGGAGAAGACTTTTCTCCCTTCACGACGACAACAAAGACCAGAGACTGCACCAGCTGGCCCGGGGCGTGGTTATCGTCTCAGACGCTCACGGCCTCCGGGGAAGCCGGCTGCCCGCGGGCACCGGTCCCGCCGCCCACAGGCCCCTCGGCCCCGTCCACCTCGCAGAGCGGCGACCACGAGGGTGCTCGCCGCTGCGGGCGCCGGGCTGGCAGTAGACCGGCAGCTGGTGCACATCATGACCTTGAGGGGTCGAACGCGCTGGGGGCACGCACGGCGCCGCTCACACGTGCCTCCGCAGGCCGCACACCTGGGCTCGGCGGGAGCGTCAAGGCTCCGTACGGCGCCCTGGGGAAACCGGCACCCAGGGGAGGGAAACTCCAATGCCGCGCTACTCAGAACCTGACCTCTCCACAGCTGTGGGCGGGCGGGCGGCCCTAGGGAGCCAGTGCACCATCTCTCTCAGCTTTTGCCCGCTTACCGGTCCAGCGGACGTCCATCGGCCGCACCGAGTCCCGCCGCCCCGCTAGCTTAGTACCGCAGGTTTCGGTTAGCGTCCCACAGCTCGCGCAGGCGCACGACCCGCAAACACGCCCAAGCTGGCGTTAACCGCCCGGCCGCCCAGATTTAAACCCGAAGAGCGTACGGCCCCCTCGGCCCCGCCCTCCTCCTTACTATTGGCCCAGAGGGTAAACGTCTTCCAAGTGTACATCCCGATTGGTGCCTATTTTCTTTTGGCCCTCCCCCATGGGCGGGAGGAGGCCTGGGACTCCGAGCTTGGATTCGCCAGGGCCGCCACGCGCCGAGCTCCAGCGCGTAACCCGGAACCGCGGCGGCGTCGCTTTTAGGTGTCCCCAAAGGGGAGGAGAGGACTCTCAAGCCTCGGTTAACAGCGAGGTAGCTGGATTTGGGGAGAGGTGTTCTAAACGTTCCGTTCACCTCAGGGGAATCTTCCTTTCCCTGCTCCGGCGGCTGTGGGGCTGGGAGACATCGGGGAGGGCGGCTCTCAGAGCCGGGTTGGAGCCACTTCCCCCGGTCCCGCCTCTTGCCTCCTGACGGTTGCCCTGGAGTCTGATACGCGCAGGTTCCGTATAAAGACCGGACGCGCATCCGCAGAGTCCTTCCCGTGGTTTCCGAGGCTCTCTGATTTGACCCGTTGCTGTGTCTCCAACCCTTGCCAAAGTGACTGTCAAACTGCTCCCACCGCTCCAACTTCCTTGGGTGAACGAGGCCTCGCTTGTGGTTTTCCTCTGGAATGCTCCCGTCTGCTCCCTTCGCATAATCTTACCCTTAAATTTGTTTTGTTTTGTTTTGTTTACGTACCTGGGGGAAAAGTCTAGTGCTTTGGGAGTTGCTGGCAGTGAGACCTAGAAAAGAAAAAGGGTGGAGGTCTTAACAGCGCAGTGTCCTCATCACTGCCCTGCAACCTAACTAAAGCAACTTGTCCCCCTCGTCCTGAGCGTTCTGTACCCCACCTCACAACAAATAGGAAGGTGACAAATTTAATTTACACTATTAAATTCAGGATTCAGTGAGAGGGAGAAAATAATCCGTAATCTTTTCCTCCAAACTTCATACTACCTCTTACTCTTACCCCTTTGTCCTAGGGCCTTTGCACTACCTCTAAGGCACTTTGGATTTGTTGGGGGAAAGAAGAAGGAATAAACAAAGGAGAAGAAGACAGAAGTAGTTTGTGAAGGTTTGAATGACCCGACCCCTAGATCTCCAGTGTCTTAACACGACTTTAGTGCACACATTCTTTTCTCATGAACAAATATCCCACGTTTAGGTTTCGTCATCTCATAGCTGCATGTCTTTTTCAGTGGCATTGAATTTGTCTTAGAAACAAGAGCAGACAGAGTCATTTTTCTTACCTACTGCTTTGCTCATTCAGCAAACTCCTTACACACACACCCCCATTAGTTTCTTGTTCTCCTTTATGTTAAAATTTTATCTTTGAAACCCTTTAATCAATAACTTGAAGGATCTATCTTCCGTCATCTTTCAAGTGGTATCTTGTGTTCAACTCAATCCCTGTTTTTTGGTGGACCACTTCATCCTCCAGCTTTGTCTAGATCTGATTTGATAATCCTCGTGGTTCCTTGAAATCCACTGAACTCAGGTCAAGAAAACTTAACCAGGGCCATTTAAACTACAGTATATGGAAGGAAATCCTATTCCTGCAAACCAAACTGCATCTTTTAAAAAAAAATATGAAGGAAAATTTCAAACATATGGAAAAAATGAAGCTCCGTGAACTCAATGCCAGCCCCAACAATTATTAACTCCTGGCCAATCTCGCTGCTCCCATATCACTATCTACATAACTCCTCTTGTGTTTCTTTGAAGCAAATAGCAGGCATCTGAAAGCTATAAATATATCAGTATGATTTCTAAAAACATAAAGGACTTTTAAAAAGCATAACCACAATATTATTATTACAGCTAAAATATTTAATGTATTTCCTTAATATCATCAAATATCCAGTTTAATTTTCTGCTTGCCTCATAATTTTTTTTTTTTTCTCTACTGTGCTTGTTTAACCCAGGACCCAGTCCACTTCACACGTTGTGATTGGTTGACACGTCTTTCAAACTTCTCTTCTTCTACAAGTTCCACCTCCATATTTTTCCCTTGCAATTTGCTTGTTGAAGGAACCAGTTGTTCAACAACCTGTTGAAGGAACCAGGTTGTTCTGTGAAGTTTCCCATAATCTGAATTTTGCTGATTGTGTCTAAGTGACGTAGTTTAACATGGTTTCCTTACCTTTCGGTAGTAATGCATCCTTTTCCAGATGCTTTCCCTGATTCGGCCTAGCTAGTTTAATTAACGCATCAGCATCTTTATGCATTCGAACATTGCTTTCAACTGGTTATATGCTCATGTTTAAGTTAATCACTCCTTTATGATATCTTTGCTTACCTCACCCCTTTGTTGACATTTTCAAACTCCTTCAAGTGTAGACCTCTCATCTTTTATTTGCATGTGTGTGGATGGTAGTTTAAGGAATAGGTGAGAATGAGATCTTCCGGGAGAGTACAGAGTGAAAAGAGAAGGCAGCCTGCTCTCTTCTGGAAACTCTCATTTGTTGAACTCTGGGAGACTACCCTGTCCTGCTTCTGCTCCTGCCTCTCTCCTCTGCCTTTCAATTGTTGCTGGTCCCCAAGGATTGGTCCTTTTTTTTTTTTTCCCTCCCTTGGAGAGCTTAATAGTTTTTTTGTTTCCACTATTCATTTTATGTGAGATAGTTTCAAAATCTGTAATTTCAATCCTTACTCTCTCCTGAGTTTCTGAAATCTATCTTATCTGCATATTAGAATTTCTACGTGAATTTCTTTTCATCTTTGCAAATGCAGCATATCTGAAATATTACTCATCTTTCCCCTCTGGTTTCACCCTTGTGATTTCCAAGGGTGAATGGTATTATCATTTCCCTGTGCTCTCACCCCTTAAGAGATGATCTTTTTTTTTTTTTGCGGTACACGGGCCTCTCACTGCCGTGGCCTCTCACATTGCAGAGCACAGCCTCCGGACGCGCAGGCTCAGCGGTCATGGCTCACGGGCCCAGCCGCTCCGCGGCATGTGGGATCTTCCCTAACCGGAGCACGAACCCGTGTCCCCTGCATCGGCAGGCGGACTCTCAACCACTGCGCCACCAGGGAAGCCCAAGAGATGATCATTTTTTACTCTTTCTCATCTCCATATATCTCATTAAGTTCTGTCATTTGTTCCCTTGTAAAGTCTCATCTCTCTTCCTTCCAGTTCCTTTTTTACCACTAATCATTAGTTCAGCCCTATTATTTTGTTCTTGGATTCTTTCAGACACATTTAATAATATTGAAGGATATGGCATAGTAGCTAAGACTGTAGGCTCTGGGTCATATTATCTGGGCTCAAATTCTGACTCCTCCAATGCCTAGATATGTGACCTGGGCAAGTTATGTAGCCTCTCTTTGATTCTATTTTCTCATTTTAAAAATGGAGATGATAATTCGACTTCCTTTGTATGTTTTCTGTGAGAATTAACAGAGAAAAAGTACGTTAGCATAGTGTCTATGAAATAATAACTCACTGCATTATAAATATTGTATATTCTTTAGTCTTTATAATATTCTTTATTCTGTTCTTACGAGAAGAATAGCTCTCTGCCTTCCCTTTTATCTCTCTTGGCTCTGTCCATCCTATACATCATTGCCAGAGGAGTTGTCCTAAAACATTAATCAAGTTATTATGCTAAAGCACCTGCAGTGGCCTCTCTTTGCCAGAGTAAATTCATTCTTCTTGGGGCCCTGCATGATCTGGACCCATCCTGCCTTTTCAGCCTCATTTCCCAGGTCCCCTCTACTCAAGCTTCCCATTGTAGTCAGTCTTGTTTCTTCACTGTCCTCAAAGCCACTTGGTTTATTTAACTTTGGATCCCTTCCTTATCTAGGTTCTCCTCTTACCTCCTTTCAAATCCTGTGCCTCTTGAAAGCTCATCTCCAGTTTACCCCTCCCACCAAGCCATGCCTGATTACCCTCAGCCATTGGAATTTGACCCCTTTTGAAATTCTTATAGCACTTACCTTTATTTCTCATTTAACTTCTAAAATACCTAGACTGAGACTGTTGATATTCTGTTTAGTTTAATCTTATCTCTTCATCCCAAGCTGCTCATTTCCTTTCCAGTCTTACTTTCTGATACTTCATAATGTGAGCCCTTCACCAGTCTACTTACTAAGCATTCATATATCAGCAGTGATTATTATTATAACTATGATGATGATGTACACTTCTGCCATTGTTCATACAGGGCCTTCTCTGCTCATCTCTCTCTCTTCTTTTTTAGCAGTCACAAAGGCAACGGTTGTAAACGAAACAGCGAGGGTCAGGAATCAGGAGACCAGAGTTCTCTTCCCAGTAATTTGCCAGCATAATTTGGACAGGTTAGTTTCTCTGTGTTTTTCTTCTCACCTGTTAAATGGAGTTACATTAGATATTATGTTAATTGCTTTCATTTCTAAAATGCTTTCATTTTAAATCTATTTAAGGGCCAACTCAAGTATGTTACTCCCAGTCGTTCTTATTTATGTCTTAAGCACTGATACTCATATCTTGCTTTTTATTCTTATTACTTCTCCAAGTGTGTATTTCTTTTCCTCCCAAGAAGATCAAGCTCTTTGAGGGCAGGTATATGTCTCATATTTGCTGTTACTTGCCACCACTATCAAAGCTCTGTGCGTAATGGGATTCAGTGTGGTTGGATTAAATTTTAAATTAAATGTCCTGCCATTAAGTCAGAACATTTAATTACTTCCTTTCACTCAGGAGCAAAACTCCTGTCCTGAAATTCCTAATAATCAGTGAGATGCCCCAGCTGGGAGGGGCAGATGCTATATGAGTTGAGGTGGAATGAAATATGGTGATGTTGTAAATCAGAGTTTCTCAACTTCAGCACTGTTGATATTCTGGGCTAGATAATTTTTTGTTTGGGAGGACTGTTCTGCACATTGTAGGATGTGGAGCAGTATCCCTGGCCTCTACACTTCAGATGCAGTAGCATCCCAATAATGACAATCACAAATGTGTCCAGATATCACCAAATGCCAACCGTGGGGGCAAGACCATCCCCAACTGAGAACCACCTCTTACAAATGAAAGTCTTAGACAGGACATGCCAGATGGTGAACGAGGTTTTCTTTACACCATGTTTCTTTGTACCTGCTGTACTTCTTACAGATGTTTACATTTTTAGAAATAAAAGAATTAAGAACCGAGTAGAGATTTTTGTGTGCAGAAGGGAAGACATCGGAAAATTTCTGTGCCCACAGTCCAAGGAGAAGTAGCAGAGTTAAGCCAGCATTTAGGTGGCTTCATAGAAAGTAGTTTCAACCTGAGGCTCAGAGGGAAAAGGACCCTGAATTCTCAGAGTCTTAGGAGGTGGTGAGAAGGAATTTTAATTTTGGAATGAAAAAAGAAAGTAAGATACCTAGGAGAATAATTGGCCCAAGGGTTGACCTAGAGTAGGATTGAAAGAAAGAAACAGGGGAACCCTGGGGAGGAAAGAAACCCTTTGATGCCTTAATGTCGCAGTTATCCGGAGGTTTTGATATAGCAGTCTATATGTATACAAGACTGCTTTAAGTTGATAGTCTCAATTTCACATGCATTTCCAATGTCCTGCATTTGTGCTCTCCTCTTGATTTCCTGCCTTTACTATATGTTTTCCTTTACTGTTAAGCTTTCCCATCTGTAATTTTCTTGTTTCTAGTTGTGGGCTTTTCTTTTCTGCCTAGAGAAGTTCCTTTAGTGTTTGTTGTAAAGCTGGTCTGGTGGTGCTGAATTGTCTTAGCTTTTGCTTGCCTGTAAAGCTTGTGATTTCTCCATTGAATCTGAACAAGCATATTCTTGGTTGTAGGTTTTATGTTCCTACTATCACCAATTTTTTGAGGATTTTTATCACAAAAGGATGTTATATTTTGTCAAATGCTTTTTCTGCATCTATTGAGATGATCATATAATTTTTATCTTTCATTCTGTTAATGTGGTGTATCACATTTATTGATGTGCATTGGTTGAACCATACTTGCATCCCAGCGATAAATCCTATTTGGTCACAATGTATAATCCTTTCAATATGTTGTTGAGTTCAGTTTGCTAATATTTTGTTGAGAATTTCTGCCTCTATATTTATCAGAGATATTGGTCTCTAGTTTTCCTTCCTTGTAGTGTCCTTATCTGGCTTTGGTATCAGGGTAGTGCTGGTCTTGTAAAATGAATTTGGAAATGTTCCTTCCTCCTTAATTTTTGGGAGGCCTTTGAGAAGGATTGGCATTAATTCTTCTTTAAATGTATGGTAGAATTTGCCGGTGAAGCCATCTGGTCCTTCAGTTTTCTGTGTTGGGAGGTTTTTGATTGCTGAATCAGTCTCCTTACTTATTATTGGTCTGTTCAGATTATCTATTTCTTCCTGATTCAGTCTTCATAGGTTTTATGTTTCTAGGAATTGATCCATTTCTTCTAGGTTAACCAACTGATTGGCCTGTAATTGTTCTTAGTAGTCTCATATGATCCTTATTATTTCTGTGTTATCATTTGTAGTGTCTCCTCTTTCATTTCTGATTTTATTATTTGAATCTCTTTTTTTTTCTTAGTCCAGCTAATGGTTTGTCAATTTTGTTTATCTTTTCAAAAAAAACAGATCTTAGTTTTGTTTATTTAAAAAACTTTTTGGTCTCTATTGCATTTATTTTCACTCCAATTTTTGTGATTTCTTTGCTTCTGCTAACTTTGGGCTTAGTTAGTTCTTCTTTTTCTAGTTCCTTGAAGTGTAAAGTTAGGTTGTTTATTTGAGATCTTTCTATTTTCTTAATATATACATTTATCACTATAAGTTTGCCTCTTAGAACTGCTTTTGCAGTACCCCATAAATTTTAGTATGTTGTGATTCCATTTTTATTTGCTTCAAGATACTATTTGATTTCTCATTTGATTTCTTTTTTGAGTCATTGCTTGTTCTG
Source organism: Grampus griseus (assembly GCF_964374135.1). Lineage (NCBI taxonomy): Eukaryota > Metazoa > Chordata > Mammalia > Artiodactyla > Delphinidae > Grampus > Grampus griseus. Next base: position 8,616,669 of record NC_139002.1, read on the forward strand.
GAGTGTGGTGTTTAATTTCCACATGTTTGTAGATTTCCCAGTTTCCTCTTTTACTCTTTATTTCTAGGTTCATACCATTGTGGTCAGAAAAAAATACTTGGTATCGTTTCAATCTTTAAAAATTTCCTAAGACTTGTTTTGTGTCCAGATGATCTATCTGGATCATCTATCTGTATGATCTATCTATTGCTGAAAGTAGGGTACTGAAGTTCCCTACTACTATTGTATCATAGTCTATTTCTCTTTTACTCTGCTAGTATTGTCTTAATACATTTATGTACTTCATGAAGTTGGGTTTGTATATATTTATCATCATCGTATCTTCTTGGTGAATTGGCCCCTTTATCATTATATATTGACCTTCTTTGTCTCTTGTTACTGTTTTTTGGCTTAAAGCCTAATTTTTGTGATATAAGTATAGCTACCCCTGCTTTCTTTTGGTTTCCTCTTGCATGGATTACCTTTTTTCATCTCTTCACTTTGAGCCTATACGTGTCCTTAACACATTTTTGACTGGAGACATATTATAGCCACAAGCATTCGTTTCTGCAAAAATCTCCCAGTCAATAATATGTTAAAACTGAAGTCAGTCTCTTGTAGGCAGCACATGGTTTGGTCTTGTTGTTTTATCCTTCCAGCCACTCTGTGCCTTTTGATTGGTGAATTCAATCCATTACATTTAGAGTTATTATTGATATGTAAGGACTTACTAATGCCATCTTATTAATTGTTTTCTGGTTTTTTTGTATTTATATTGTTTCTTTTTCCTGTTGTTTCTGCCTACCTTTGTAAATTGGTGTTTTCCATGGTGGTTTGCTGTTTCCCCTTTCTTTATCTTTTGTGCCTCTACTCAAGGGTTTTGTTTTGTGGTTACCATGAGTCTTCCCCCTGCCCCCCAGTTTTATTGAGAAATAATTAACATACATCACTATATAAGTTTAAGGTGTACATCATGATGGTTTGGTTTACATATATTGTGAAATGATCATCATAATAGGTTTAGTTAACATCCTTTATCTCATAGAGATACAATAAAAAGAAAAAAAGGTCTCCTTGTGATGAGAGCTCTTAGCAACTTTCTTATAACTGGAAGTTTGTACATTTTGACTATCTTTTTCCAATTTCCCCTCCACCATGAGTGTTATATAAGACATCTCATAGGTAAAACAATCTAGTTCAACCTGATAGCAACTTAATTTTGATTGTCTACAAAACTTCACTCTTTTACTTCATCTTTTTTATATCTTGAGGTCATTATTTAACTCTTTTTATATTGTGTATTTATTAGCAACTTATAGTAGCTAAATTATATTTAATGCTTTTTCCTTTGACCTTTGTAGTATAGTTAAGTGGTTAACAAACCATGCTATTAGAGTTTTCTAAGTTTGTATATTTACCTGTACCAGTGTGTTATATATTTTCATATGTCTTCATGTCATTAATTAACATCTTTTTATTTCACCTTGTATAACTCCTTTCAGCATTTCTTGCAAGGCAGGTCTAGTGTTTGTTTGTCTCAGCTTTTGTTTGTCTAGGAAAGCTATAAGATTTTTATGTTCTGTATACAAGTTCTACTTAGGATATCAGTATTGCAAATATCTTCTCCAAGTCGTTAACTTGTCTTTTCACTCTCTTACTGATACATTTTGATGAACCGCCATTGTTAATTTCAATGAAGTCTAACTTATCAATGTTTAAAAATGGTTTTGCTGTTCAGGTGATGTTTAAGTAACCTTTTGCCTATTCCAAAGTTACAACTACATGCTGTGCTTTCTTCTAGAAGTTTTATTGTTATACTTTTCACTTTAAACCTACAATCCAGTTTGAATTTGTTTTTTGTGTATGTTGTGAGGTAGAGGTAATGTGTAGAAAAATTTAACTAAGTAGAGAACCCAGAATTAGTGTTAAGTGCTAATGGAAATTCAGCATATTATGAAAGAGGCATCTCAAATTAGTTGAGAAAAATGTTAACTTTAAAATAAATATTTCTGGTACCCTGAGATAACCATAATTCAAAAAGATACATGTACCACAATGTTCATTGCAGCACTATTTACAATAGCCAGGATATGGAAACAACCTAAATGTCCATTGACAGACGAATGGATAAAGAAGATGTGGCACATATATAGAATGGAATATTACTCAGCCATAAAAAGGAATGAAATTGAGTTATTTGTAGTAAGGTGGATGGACCTAGAGTCAGTGATAAAGAGTGAAGTAAGTCAGAAAGAGAAAAACAAATACCATATGCTAACGCATATATATATATATATATATATATATATAATCTAGGAAAATGGTACTGATGAACCTAGTGGTAGGGCAGGAATAAAGATGTAGATGTAGAGAATGGACTTGAGGACACAGTGGGGGAAGGGGAGGCTGGGATGTAGTGAGATAGTAGCATTGACATATATACACTACCAAATGTAAAATAGATAGCTAGTGGGAAGCTGCTGCATAGCACAGGGAGATCAGCTTGGTGCTTTGTGATGACCTGGGTGGGGGGGCAGGCTCAAGAGAAAGAGGATATGGGGACATATGTATGCATATAGCTGATTCATGTTGTTCAGCAGAAACTAACAGAACATTGTAAAGCAATTTTACTCCAGTAAAGATATATTAAAAAATAAATAAAAGATAAATGTTGTTGGACTAATTGGCTAGTCATGTGGAAATAGATAAAATTGGATCACTTTCTTACAAGGGTAAATTCCAAATGGAGAATCAAAATGTTAATTTAAATCCATGAAAGTATTAGAAGGAAACATGGATGAATTATTATCTAACCTGGAGCATAAAAAGTGGCTGAATTCCATTAGTCATCAGTAAAGTGTAAGATAAATTTTACGATGAGTAGACTAGTTAAAATTTAAATGACTGATAGGACTTCCCTGGCGGTCCAGCAGTTAGGACTCTGAGCTTCCACTTCAGGGGGTGAGGGTTCGATCCCTGGTCAGGGAACTAAGATCCCACATGCTGCAAGGTGCAGCCAAAAAGTAAAAAGAACAAAACAATAAATGACTGATAATAATTGGTGATGGGAATTATGTAGAGTAACTGGAATTCTCATACAGTACTGGTAGGACTATATATTGGTACCACCACTTTGGTAAACCCTTTGGCAATTTCTTTTAAAGTTATGTATATGCCTACCCTATGACTCATACATGTTACTTTTAATTACCTACCAAAGAGAAATGAGTGTGTCTGTCCATCAAAACTCTTATATGAAAATGTTCATAGCAGCTTTATTCACAATAGCCCAAAGCTGGAAACAACTCAATGTCCATCAATAAGAGAATTGATCTAATAAATTGTAGTGTATGTATACAATGGGGAAAAAAAGAATAAACTTTTGATATAAGTGAAACATGCATGAATCTTAACAATATTATGGTGAGTGATAGAAACCAGACTCAAGATAGTACTTTCTGTATAATTTATTTTATAATAAGTTCAAGAACAGGCTGGGACTTCCCTGGTGGCACAGTGGTTAAGAATCCGCCTGCCAATGCAGGGGACATGGGTTCTAACCCTGGTCCAGGAAGATCCCACATGCCGTGGGGCAACTAAGCTCGTGTGCCACAACTACTGAGCCTGCGCTCTAGAGTCTGTGAGCCACAACTACTGAAGCCGTGCTCCTGTCACAGAGGCAGGTGGCTAGAGCCCATGCTCTGCAACAAGAGAAGCCACCGCAATGAGAAGCCCACGCACCGCACCAAAGAGTAGCCCCCGCTCGCTGCAACTAGAGAAAAGCCCACGCGCAGCAATGAAGACCCAACGCAGCCAAAAAGAAAGAACAGGTAAAATAAAATTAGTTCTATGGTGATAGAAGTTAGAATAATACTTTTGGGAGTGGATTGTTACCTGAAGAAACTTACTAAGGTGATAAAAATATTCTATGTTTTAAATGAGATGGTGGTTATATAGGTTTATACATTTTTCAAATCACATCAAACTGTATATTTAAAATATGTGCATTTTATTATATATGAATTATACTTCAACTAAGATTATTATTCAACTCATAATGAATAACAGATCTTGTTAACAATAATCAATAGGGCTAAAATCTGTTAGATGAAAGATTGAAGGGAAACTTTAGATGGTATAGATAAGTCTGAGAACAAGCAAATTTATGTGATCAATCCTGACATCATTAAAACTAGGAAAACATGTGCTTTCAGATATTTCCAAGGGTTGGGCCAGATTACCCTTTCTAAACTTCCAGGCCTATTTCATACTTGATATAATAAAGTATTGATTTTGAATTTTGAAGTAAGATTAGCTATTCAGTTTTACAAGAATCCCATCAAAAAAATTTTTTTTTAGTTAATATATTTGAATAGTGGAGGGTCCCATAATAAGAAATGTCCTTTTCATAATCTCTTTGAGAAAAACACATGGTATGTTGGCACTGGAGTGAAAGTTCTATGTCTGGTAGGGAGTAGAGGTTACCATTCCCAGTACACTCAACAAAATAGGTAAAAAACCAGAAAAGTCACGCTAAACAGATGGACAAGAAAAATTCCATCAACTTTACTGGCTGTTCAATTAAACACAATAAAGTTTAATTGGCCAGCTAAAGGCAATAGAGATGAATAAAACAAGGCACATGTTCTAGCTGTGATTTATAACATACTAGGGCAAATTAGACAAACAGAGAAATGATTCATTTTTGTGAAAGAGTGTCCAAAAAAAAAAAGTACCCATAAAGTGACTTGGGTATTCAGAAGAGGGAGAATTTGTATAGTCATTGTGTTCATTGCCGGGGAGGTCAGAGTAGAGGTGGGTGGCAAAAGAGGAAAGGAATTGAGAAGACTAGAAGAGGAATAGGAAGAAATGAGAGTTGTAATATATCTTGAATGTACATCTTGACAGGCCTAGAAGTGGCTATGTGTGAACTGTGAATGTCACAGAGGCAGGAAATTCTTTATTTGCTGTTTCTTACATTGTATATGGAGACACCATGTAAATGCTAAGAAAATCATGTCTGAGTGTCATGATTCCCCCTGTCCACGGGGGAAAATAACTTTTTGCCAATAGAGGAAAATCTTGAGTGTCCACCATCTGTTTTGTTGCTATTTCTGCTTAATTATAGCCATAATAAGAATTTCTAGTCCACCTCCACTCTCTAAGATAATCACAAGGATCTAGAATGGTCTTGTTTTAAAGTTTTCTACTGGGCCTCTTGGGGGAGGCCTCCTGAAGTACAGAAATGCCAGACCCTGTAATGGGAGAAATCTGTTGTTCAGAATCATTATCCTCCGACTGAGGTAGGAACCAAGCTTGAGGCACCAGGAAGGATAACACTGAATTACAGAGAGAGCTGGGGTCCTTCCAGGACAGACAGGGCAGAAAAGCAAGGGCAGGCAGACTGTGAAGGCAGAGAAACATCAATAACATTTTAAAGGGACAACTTTGGAGAAAAAATATTTTAGATTTTTGAAGTTACAATAATTGTAGTTGCAGCATGTATGAACATAAGTTCATCGTTGAGATCGTATGTCAATTCTCTGCAGAATCTCTGACACACCATATATGATAACTGGAGGATGTTATCTGTAATAAGAAGAAATCATAGAAAGTAAGCCAGTGATCTAAGTTCTTTAAAGACAAGTCAAACCTGGCACTAGTCCTGTCAGTAAAAATTTATTTAGGCATCCGAGGTAGGTTTGGGGTTGGCTTCCCATCTTGTACTTCCCAAGGGGACTCAGGCAGGGAGATGAAGAAATCACAGGTCCCCTGCAGGGGTTATTTGCCTAAGTTCCCTGGAAACCCTCAACTCTTTGTACAGATGCTTCTTCCTCGTGTCTCATTTCCCCAGGTCCTCTTCTGTCTGCATGCACAGGGACCCATGCCCAGGGGTATACGGCACTTTGGTTCCTCTCTTGAGTTGGCCTTAGTCTGAGATAGGAAATTGGTGGAGTACTCGCCTAAGAATTTTCTGGGAATCTCACAGCACCTCCTCTAACTTACCCTGGAAGGTCTTTAAGATCATGCATGTCTCATGCTTCTCAGCAGCACAGACACCGAAGCCCCTTCTACAGCGATCTGTCTGTGTGCGAAGGGGCATGTTATGCATCTCAGGGGTGTCATTGCTGGAGAGCACAGAGCTGGTGTGAGGCCAGGGGAGGCAGGGACTTAGAAGAAGCTAGACCTATCCAGGCCTGGGGTGCGGGGTGTGGTGCGCGGGTAGGTGAAGAGCTGGTGGCTGGGATCCGGGAGTAAGCAGCTGGATCTCTCACCAACTCCACATCCTGGAGAAATGCCTCTGTGAGAGTTAAAGGTTTCTGGTCCCGACTTCAGCCCTTTTAACGTGGTGACTTTGAGCAAAGATTTAGCCTCTGGCTAAATGGCTTTCCGGCTTAAAAATGGTTCTGTTAATGCTGGCCTGGCTTACCTGGCAGCACTGTAGGTAGGAGTGTGATAATGAGGCTGAGAGCTTTAAACTTTTACCTGTGCTAGCATTACTACGATGGGATTTCTGAGATTGGCGGCTTACATATTGTTAGGTGATATACTCTGTTTTTAACTTGGAACTGAATCTATGTGAAGGCCTCATGAATTATATCATAGTCAGTGCCATTTTTTGTGGTACTGTGGAGTGAACTGGTCAAAATACAGGTTTAATTAAAACAAAAAACACCTCTCCTGGGTGCACCTAAGTGAGAAAGTAACATTTATTGAGCATCTCATATGGGCCATGTTCTCTTACTTTGTATCTGATTTAATCCTCACAAAAGCCTTGTAAGTAGGGATTTCCCCATTTCTCTAGTGAGCAACCAGAGATACAGAGAATTTAAGACAGTGACTGAAACATTTTTTAATCTGTCTGATTCCAGTGCATCCAGTATTTTCTTTCCTGCAATCACTTGTTGTAATATAAAAATCCCTGATAAGGGCATCAAAAACCCTTGATAGCACTAAAACCAGCTACAAAATTATTCATTGTAGGCTCAGCAGATGGGATACAGATTTATAAATGGAAAGGATGTCCTGAGGAAAATCTCACTAGGAGTTTTGATTATGGGGAATGGTAGGGACAGAGTGGGGAGCACTATGATGGGGCAGCCACAGCGGCTTGAGCCCTTGGCGGGGAATGGCAGAATGTTGAAAAGGGCAGACAAGTTGGCATGGAGGCCCAGGGAGCATTCTGAAGGCTGGCTTCCCCTCCCGTATAAACGTGGTCAAGACTCAGCCCCGCCTGGACGCCAGCTACACATATGGAGTTCCATGGGGCTTCCTAGATCCTGTCTCTGGAGCCCACTCAAGTCTGTGACTCACCCGCAATGCAGCAGAAGACGGTTGAGAGCAACAAGAAGTGTTTGTCCATCCTGACAGAGAAGTCTGTTATACAGGAAGAAAAGAAGCCAGGGTCTGCAAGCACAAGTCTTTAGGCCACAAGAAGAAACCTTCCTCTTCATCATAGGGCAGGGATTATTCATGCCTAAGGGGAACCAATCACACAAGGTTTCCTCTGGGAGCTCAAGTTCATGCTCTCTCCACCCCATAGCAGAGAATGATAATTAATAAATGTTGGAGCTTACATGAAGTTAACTTTGTTTTTTATATACTGTTCATCATAGTAATTATTATTAATGCAGTTATGATATTATCATTCTTTTTTTTCTTTTGTTTTTCTTCTTTGATATTATCATTCTTATCCCAGTTTCACAGAGGAGGAAACAGGCTTGGTGAGATCCAGCATCTTACCCAAGATCACATATCTAGTGACTTATAGCACCAGTACTCAGAGCAAGACTTTCTAGTTCCAGAAGCCATCTTGATTGAATGCCTCTTGGAGATTTATTCATACATTCAACTAATATTTATTGAGAGCTTTTATGGACCAGGCACAGTTTCATGTGTAAGAGCAGAGCAACGAATAAGTCAAAAAAAAGCTCACCTAGCTCCACACTTCATGGATGAGAAAACGAAGAGTGAAAGAGATGCAAAGGTGTATAATCTATGACCAAGCTGGGCCTTCCACCTAGAATTTCTGATTCTCAGCCCAGAACTCTTTCACTTTACTAGAAATCTGTTCTCCAAGGCCAGGGACTCTTTACTTTGTAGGGCTGTGAAATCATCTCTAGAATTATCACATGGCTTGATCTTTAGGAAATTTATATTGTGAATCTGGCCAGTTTTGCCCATGCTTTAGGTATCTGTCTCTACAAAAGTTAACTCAGGTAAGGTTCACCATGGGTAAACCACTGGAATATTATGACCAGTTCTGGCACTGTCAGTCTCTGAAACCCATCAGTGAGCTTATGGTACTTTGTCTAGAGGCAATAGGAATCTTCTCTCATGAATTCATTTTAACGACATGTTCTTTAGTTGTAGGAACAATATGTTCATCAAAATATCTCAAGTATGACATTTTTAGATATCAGATAAAGATCGGGTGAAATAAAGTCTTAGCTCAAATGCCACAAAATTTATAGTGTTCCTTTTCTATGACCAGAGTGTGGAGCCCATCTCTGCCTAAGAAGAGAGGCCTTAAACATGAGGGAATTTGTTCCTTTGAAAAGAATTGATTCTAGAATGGCAATCAAGATTGTGAAGTCTTTGAATCTCATTTTCTATTCTTCCATCTTTCAGGAGAAGATGTTGGAAACTAGATAGCATTTTTCAGGACTTTCCAAAGGCTTATCAAGAAGCATACTTCTGAGCCTTTATTTGTCACCTGTTTTCTCTTCTCTTTCTTTAAAGCGAGTGAGTCTAGAATCATAGCAAAGGAAGAAAAAATTCTAGGTTAAACCACAGAGGGTTTGCCCAGTTTCTATTCTTCTTCCTTCAAGGTGCCCCTTGGCAGATATTTTCTGGAAGGCCCATTGAGTTCTGAATCTCTTTTCTACGGGATTATTTTCAGTTAGGATTGTAGAATTTTGCAACTCCACCCAAGCAAGAGGTTCTCTGATCTACTTCTCATCCTACCACAGTATCTCATCCATCAGATTTTCTCTTGTAAACAATGTCTCGTGGCATGTGTGAACCTTCTAAAGTAGAATGTGTATTTGTGGATGTGAATCTGGAACTCAAAGTAGAGGTCTGAGGTAGAGATATAAAACTGAGCATCATCAGCTCATGGATGACCTCACGCTTGAGCTATGAGAATGGGACCCAGTTCTCACCCAGTCTCAGTGAATCAGAGCTCAGCTAGTTCCCAGCTGCTAACCCACCCAAAGCAAATGAAACAGTTTGTTCTAAAGCTGACTATGTCTTCAAAGTTCATTCTAGAAGACAATGTAATTAATCTTTCCATCTTTTCCAATACCCAAAGCCAAATGTAAGCCTTGCTGCAACTTAACACCTGACAGGATGCTCCCAACATCATCCTCACAGCCAGGCTCTTGGCCCTTGGATGCCAAAACCACAGTTACAGCCTCCACCTCATTGCCTCTCGCACAGGTGCCCTTTCCTGCGTGTGGCTCCTTTTGACTTCAGTTTCTGACACCTACCCTAGCAAAAGGGCCCAGGCTTCTCCTGAAATTTTAAGCACTGCGCAGGGAGTTAGTGCTTGATAGTTTCCAGGACCTTAACAAATATGAGCTTTCTCTCTTCACAGACTTTAAAATACTACTAATACCAATCCTATGATGAAAATGATTCTGAACGTCAGTAACTCACCCAGAGTCACAACGTTGGCAAGCAGCAGAGCCAGGATCTGAACCCATGTGTGTACCAAGCTTAAGTTCGGGATAAAGGGAGATGTCCTTTCTAGAATTCAGTATTGGTACAGAGGAGTGGGTACTTTAATGTCTTTTCCAGCCCTGGGAAAAATGACTCTTTTCATTGATGTCTTGCAATTGCACAATAGTGAGCAAGAGATCCCATTTTATGTGCTTGGGACAAAGTAATCTCAGCAACAAGTGCAGTGCACTGTCCCCTTGAGCCCCTCTCTTTACCCATATGCCATCACCTCCAACAAGGTGCATCTCTCTGAGTTTCTTGCTCACCCATGTCTCTAGAACCACATGACCAGCTGTCATCCCAGTGTGTCAGGTTGCCTGACATCTCTGTATTTTGACATTTGCTGTTCCTTTGGGCGCCTGTCCCTATTCACTTCTTCTAACTAACACATCACTAGCCTTCAAAGTCCGGCTCAACTATCCCTTCTTCAGGGAAGCCTTCCCTGGTCAGGCAGTCAACTTTGAATGTCTCTCATTTAGGCCCCCATAGCTAACTGTGCTTGATGTACTTGTGGTCTCCTTAACTAGACTCAAGTCTTTGTGAGGCCACAGATTAGTGGCCTGGTTCACTTGGTGACGTCTCTTTTTGTGATGTTGGCATTTGGTATGTGTGTAGAAAATATTTGCTTTAAAAAATCCATGAATTAGTTAATAACACCTGAAGGCAAACTAGGCACATCTCACCTTTCTGCTGAAACGTCCCTTTCCTACACCACAGAAGGGACACTCAGTGTTTCCCCCACATTCAGACTATACCTGGAATCCTGAACTTAATTCCTGGTGCTTCGGTCTAAGTGAGACAAAGACAAATCTGATATTATTCTGAGATTAGTGAAGAGAGCTAAAAGGAACTAAAGTGTCCAAATCCTGTCTTGAAATATCTGAAAGGTTAAAATGTGGGGAAAAAATTTGACTTACAGAGCACAAAGCTTAGCTATACAATAATGAATAAAGAATGTATATATATATATATATATATGTGTGTGTGTATATGTGTCTGTGTGTGTGTGTGTATATATATATATATATATATATATTCATCATTGAGGAGAATTTTTAAATAGATGCCTTAGGGGCATTGAGACTCCAGTTGGTGGTTTGGTTGGTTCTGGGAACATTGAGGTACTGTTCGTCACTGAAATTTTATGATTTAGCTGAAGAGCCCAAGGGCAGAACACTGGGGGAGATCAACCAGTACCTTCCACAGGCAACTGCACAGGACCAAAGTCCCAGGATGTTTGTTCTCTTTCTGCTGTGCATAGTCTTTCTGGTCTGCATGAGTAAGGGTAAGTCCTGGAGACAGAGGAAGGGTTGGTTGTTGATTAAGAGATGGGAAGATGCGGGGGGAGGAGAAATTTCCAGAATTGGCTCTTGGGGCTTTGGCCGATGCATGTGTGATTATGTCAGGGAAACTTCTTCTTTCCACAGGTGAATTTCTTGAACATCTGATAGGTATGACCACAGCTAGTCTAAAGTCCTTGGTAAAAAGGTTATTGATGACATTTTTGTAGTAAACCTTCCCCTCCATCTTTTAAGAAAGCTGTTATCCATTCCTACTATAGAATCCTAGGAGTTTGATCTTCTCCCAGACCAATTTAGTCCATTTCGTGGAGTAAGGAAGCTAAAGTCCCCATCTTTGCTTCCTCTTCCCCATTACTGGACAAAATCATTAGGCTAGATAAGGGGTTCATTACTTGGGGACCATAGATAAATTTTACAGGAACTCCAACCTTTTGAGATTATATACAATATTTGATTTATGTCTGTATAAGTTAGCTTTCACAAGATTATCAAAGGGATCAGGGTCCCTAGAAAAGTTTGGAACCACTAGTCAATAGTAAGTTCCTGTTGGGAAGCCCCCAGGCCTGGAGAACCTTCTCCATACTGCATCCTTTAAGCACCTCTTTCTGTGTCTGGCAGAGCCTTCGACGATGTGTTATAAATGTAAAAAATATCATCTTGGGATATGCTATGAAGGCATGAGGTCCTGCACCCTGAAGTACCACCAGACCTGTGCTGTTGAAAACATTTACTTACTTACCAGAAAAGGTAGTGTTGGGTATAAAGTGACTGAGAAACAACCACCTTTTCCCCTTAGAGACAGTTACCTGCTTTTGTCCATGGAATACATGGGTGAGTAGGATGGGTGAGGATGGGGTGGTCCTGCAGAGGGTAGGGCAAAGATGGACTTTTCCTTAAGACAGCATTGAGGAAAGGAAAGGTGAGTGTTCCTTATAAGTTAGGAAATAAAATCCACTCTCTGGGTCAGTAATTGATAGACTCTGTCTTTTAGCTCATTTGGGTCTAGAGAAAGATCAGTGAGTCTCTGAAAAGAGGTTATTCCTAGGAATATGGTAGGAGAAAACAGAGTCATTACAGTTATATTCCCTTTCTTTCACCTCCTCAGGGCGGAGTATGTATTTTTATTCAAAACTGTCATGTATGACCAACTGTGAGGACATCAACTTCTTAAGTTTTGAAAAGAGGACAGAGCTCATCTGTTGCAAACATAAAAACAATTGCAACCTCCCTGAGGGAGTCTAGTTCTGCATGTCTCCTGGATTTTTGATTATTCTTCAACTCACCATCCCCCTTATCTTTTCCCCCAAACCTGTATTTTGCTCTCCACTTCTAACCAATGGTAGAGAGTGAGAAAGCCAGCTGGTAGTGAAGAGTAGCCATCATAAGGAGGCTACTAGGAGATAACTGATTCTCATTAATGATGGAGCACTAGACGGAAGTTTTGCAAATCCCCGCGCACAGCGTTTTGGTTTTCTTACGATGGTGCTGCCATGAATAATGTTGGGTTTTAAATTGGTTATTTATTATCTCCTATATGGAAATGCAAAGACTTGGGTCAAAATAATCCCAAGCTCGTCCTGGGAATTCTGTGATCATACTTTATCCTTGTCCATACCCACTCCTCTGGGCTGGGATTCTCTCTTGATTAGCTCTGACACCTGGCACTCTCCTTTTGCCCATGGGTTTTGGAGATAAAAGAAGACTAACTCCAGTTTCCCAATTTTCTGGCAACGTGAGCCACATCTTTCTCTGGTAGAGCTCTTAGGAGGAATCTCAGTCCAGGAAAAAACTGGACAGGTAAAGGGATGAGGCATCAAGGAAAATTTTAGGGGCATTTCAGTTTGTGGAAACTAAGATATGAGAAACAGTTTGGTGTGGGTGGAGTTATCATGGCCCTTCCTGGACAGGTAGCCAGGTAGCACATGGTTGAACTAGGTTATTGAATTGGAAATGGAAACCTTGTGCCAGAATGGCTGGTCAGTCTCCTCTCATAAGAATGTGAAAAAAATGTTGATAAGAAAGCAAGTTAAGATAATAGTATGTATAGAGATGCCATGTGGTAGTGTTCCAGTTACAGGGTGTCCTATGTATGATGCAGTTATGAGTAAACAGAAGGGATGATATAGCAGAAGCTAGTAGGGGTGGGAAGAGATGCAGGTGACACGGAATGGAACAAATAGACAGAGAGAAACTGTGTAGCGTTGGTGGTGAAACAACCCACCTGTGGCCAAGGTGGTGAAGCTTCCCTGGGTATAGAATAACCCTGACATTTCTCTTCTTGTGAATGAAGCTTACTACAGTTCTTGGTCCTGGATTTCCACGATCATTTTTCTCCCTTACTATGCCACATGAAATTCTTACAGTAAAACAATTACCCCTCTACTTGAAGAGTTTCGTGTACTCTCTGCCTTTGTCTGCGCCTGAAAATATAATCCTTCCTGAGGAATTCTCATCTGGGATTTTAGCTGGGATGAAGAAAGACATGTAGATAACTTTTTCAAAATAGGCAGGCAGGTTGGAAAAGCCAATGTAACATGGATATTTTGAGTTAGGGAAGCAACATATATTTTTAAAAATTTTATTGAAGTATAGTCGATTTACAATGTTGTTTTAATTTCTGCTGTACAGCAAAGTGATTCAGTTATACATATATATGTTCTTTTTCATATTCTTTTCCATTATGGTTTATCACAGGATATTGAATATAGTTCCCTGTGCTATACAGTAAGACCTTGTTGTTTATCCATCCTATATATAATAGTTTGCATCTGCTAATCCCAAACTCCCAACCCATCTCTTCCCCACCCCACTCCCCCTTGGCAACCACAAGTCTGTTTTCTGTATCTGTGAGTCTGTTTCTGTTTCATAGATATGTTCATTTGTGTCATATTTTAGATTCCACATACAAGTGATATCATATGTTATTTGTCTTTCTTTTTCTGACTTCTCTTAGTATGATAATCTCTAGGTGCATCCATGTTCCTGAAAATGGCATTATTTCATTTTTTTAATGGCTGAGTAATATTCCATTGTGTATAGTACCACATCTTCTTTATCCATCATCTGTCGATGGACATTTAGGGGAAACAACATATTTTTATTTCTGGCTGTATGTGGGCTCTCTCACCCATTGAATCATGGGGTTGGGAAACATCATTTAGAAAAAAAATAGAGAGAGAGATCATTGTTTTTCACTGGGTTTCAAAATAGACTTTAAAAATATTTGTGAATCATTGTTTAGACAAAACTTGGCTATGTTGAACAAGAAGTTTCTAATTATAAAATCTTTCCTTGATCTTTCAAGAACAAGCATTGGCATTCTCAGCAATAGAGCATTGAATATTACATTATGTAGTGGATGATTTTGATTTGATTTTGGTGCCCTGCCCAAATCCTTTTTGCTAATCAGTGCATCTGCGACCCAGCTGCATTGAGTGTTGGCTTATGACAATTCACAGCTATTTACTTCTCTGGAGATTTGCCCTCTGCCAGATGGGAGCTGCCTCGCCTGGATGCTGAACTCCCAACTAGAGCAAAGACCTCAGCCAACAAATGGCCGACTCCTTCCATCAAGCTGCATGTGCAGCTTGTGCCAGAGGCAGGCAGGTTGGAAAAAGCCTGCAGTGCAATTTTTGTGCCAGAGCTTTTCCATGGGCTCTGACTAAAGCCAGTCTCCAGTTGAGACCATGTTACTGTTAACATTTCCCCTGACCTCCCTGCTTTCTTTACTCCCCCTCTAAATTTTAAGCTGAGAAGACCAAGTGTTTTCTGCCATCATAGGGCATGGAGCTCTAAAATAAGATGAGGAAATTCCCCAGCAGTCCAGTGGTTAGGATGCTGAGCTTTCACTGCCGAGTGCACAGGTTCGATCCCTGGTCGGGGAACTAAGATCCCACAAGCCGCGTGGTGTGGGCAAAAATTTCAAAAAAATTTTTTTTAATTAAAAAATTTTTTTTAAATATAAAATAAAACAAGATGAGGTTGGGTTAGAAAATGCAGTTACATTTTGGTGCCTCTGAGTGACAGTGCACGTAGTGTGTGAATTAGCTCCTCACGAATGGGGAGAATCTTTTTTATTAGGCTTCCTTACAGCCTAGATAAAATTGCTGTAATCTTGGAGAGAATTTTCTCTTGGTTTACCCCATCTTGGGATATTCTTCCTGTTTCCATTTTCCAACTTGAACAAATGAACAGAATAAGACCTAGGTGAAAATTTCTTTACCCCCATGATAGCACACCAAGTATCAATCCTGAAATAAGCATAAGCTCTTTTTTCATATATGCAAATTTTTTCTTCACATATCATTTTAAAGACAGTAATTTGCCTACTAATCTAAAGGTTAATTTGGAGTTGACTGGTACATAATACATGCAACCTTATGCATTAAATCAAAATAATTTTCACATATATTAAAGATTTAAATGTAATAAAATCCTTACTTCTTAATTGTTGTGACTATTACTGTTTGACCTCTTAGTGTGCAATAGACACGTGTTTTGTACTTTTCATAAATGGTCTCATTTAATCTTCACAACTTCCTATGAAGTAGCTAGTATTGTAAAACAATGTAATAGATGAAAAACCTGAAGAAGAGGTTGCCCAGAAGCTAATTGGGTTAACTCAACAAGTATCACACAATTTTCCAGTTATTATTGATGCATAAAAAATGATTGTGTTCACTAGTACTGTGGGTCAGCAATTCAGAAAGTAGGTAGTAGGGATGGCTTGTCTCTGCTGCATGATGTCTACGACCGCAGCTGGAGAGACTTGAAGGCTGGAGGTGACTCGAGAGTGGGAGACTGGAATTATTCAGAGGTGTCTTCACGTCTACATTTTTGCAGTTGATACTCGTATAAGTTGTGATGTCACCTGGGGCTGTTGGTCAGAACACCTACATATGGACTCCATATGACTTGGACCCCTGTACTGCATGGAGGCCCAGGCTCCTTACACAGAAGCTTAGGGGCTCTAAAGGCAAGTGTATATTCTAACAAGGTGGAAGTTGCATCACATTTGGAAGTCGTGCATCATCACTTCTGCTACATTCTGTTGGTTATAAGTGAATCACAAGCCTCGCCAGGTTCCACTTTTTTTTTTTTTTTTTTTCGGTACGCGGGCCTCTCACTGCTGTGGCCTCTCCCGTTGCGGAGCACAGGCTCCGGACGCGCAGGCTCAGCGGCCATGGCTCACGGGCCCAGCCGCTCCGCGGCATGTGGGATCTTCCTGGACCCGGGCATGAACCCGTGTCCCCTGCATCAGCAGGTGGACTCTCAACCACTGCGCCACCAGCGAAGCCCAGGTTCCACTTTTGATTGGAGAGTAGGTAAGTTGTAGAAGAGCTTGTGATATGGGAGATACTGTTGTAGCCATCTTTGGAAAATATAGTCTGTTACAACTAGTTAATGGCAGAGCTGGAATTGAATCCAGTATTTATACAATCCCAAAGCTCTCTCTCATTCTAAGCTCACTATTATATTAAAGATATTTAGAAATATTTATATAATCTAGTGATAGAGGGAGCTTTTCTAATCATGGCATCAGTCACAAAACAGGACAAAATTGATAGATTTGGAAATTCCCTGTCAGTCCAGTGGTTAGGACTTGGTGCTTTCACTGCCAGGGTTTGATCCCTGGTCGGGGAACTAAGATCCCACAAGCTGCATGGTGAGGCCAAAGAAAAGATTGATACATTTGACCACATACAGAAGTAAATGTTTTTGTATGGTAAATCAAAACCATCAAAAAAAACCCCCACATAATATAAAGATTGTAATTTTCCCTTAGCTGTTGTATCTTTAGTTGAATACCTAAAGAGAATAAAGCTCCCTAAAGACCTGTTACCATGATTGTCTATTGTTGTCAAAGAAAGGATTGTGGAAATAAGAAAAAAAAAAGAAGAATCTCCAGTGGGTCAGAGAGCAGGATGGAGAAGGGTAGAGAATTGATCTGAAAGGGGTAAATGGAAGAAAACCAGTACACTCCACCACCTTTACCTCTCAGCATCCATTCTCCTTCATTTAGGTGGAAACTGCATTCCCAGCACGGGGAATGAGAAACTTCCCATTACAACCTTGGAAGATGATAGAGATTCAGTCATATTATCACCCCAAACTAGGAATAGCTACCCCCAGGGCTGTTTCTGGTGGGAGTCAAGAGAGAGCCTTGAAATGAGCAAGCAATGTAAAATCTTCGCTGAAGGCCCCACTCCTGTAACTGACGTGAGGCTGAGCATAATGCTCACAGATGCATTCACAGTGTCTGCTCCACCTTCTCTCACTTCTGCCAGTGTCTCAGCTGGACAGGGTTCTTGACCTGATGGCATAGTCCAGCCTTCATTCCTGTAAGATCTGAACCCTTGGTGGTTTTGTCCTTATTGCATTGTTGCAGGTTTCTATTGAACAAGTCTGTTGGACAAGAGAGTACTAAGGATGTTCCAGCATATCCTGTGGTTTTCAAAAAAAGTTCCTCTTCTCTTCATTGAGTAGCAGCAACCTAAGTTCCCTTGTAATCCAAACAAATCACCACAGTCAGTGCAGTGAATTTTTCTCCGCCTCTTAGCAACAGGCGTTTGAGACACTGTGATGTTCTGCTCCCTCTCCCCTGCCCCCACCCTCTCTTATCACAGGCATTGTAGGTTGACGGGGGTGGGGTGAGGCATTCCCTTTATACCATAGGAGAACTGTCCAATAGGTGGTTCCCAGGTTCCATCATAAATGAAAGGTAAAGGAATTTGGAAAACTCTTTCTCAGAATAATTCCCTGGCTTATTGTCATGTTGCATACTCTGTTTTAAAATGTAAAACCCTGCCTATTACTACATTATTTTAATTTTCTTTTGTTTTATACCAAATCTCATTTTATTCCTGGACAGAGGGTTACCCAGGCTGGAATGGGGTCGGGTTGGTTCCTGAAGGAGACAAAAGAGAAAAATCACATGAAAGATAAAACAGAGCTTTTCCTGGTACCACTTTTCCCAGTCTTAGAAGCCTCTGCAACTGCGTGCAGGACTTGGGCTGCTGGGCCACACGTACTCCAGTGCCTCTCAGCTAGGCTGAGCTTTGGGTTCAGAATGTCACCTTGAGAGACTTCAGATTTCTCCTGTCAACCAACATAGCGTTTCTTCTATCTTCCTCCTCTTAAATTCACTGTACTAACAGTGAGAATTTTCTAGGAGCTCCCCTTGTATCTTATGAAATCTAAGCTTCTACAGTAATATTTTGCTGTTAAAAGCCTCAGAAATCTTCTCCCATGAGTCCTGAATTTCCCAACTATGTTCCTATGTTTCCTATTTGCATGGTCTCTGCAATAATTTATCTAACCTCAGCATATAAGAAAAGATATTTTGGGTTTTCTTCCAGCAGGCGGCCAGAAGTTAAGTGTACTTTCTCTAATATTATCCATGAAACCAAGTTTCTATTCTAGGGCTGTTGAAGACTGGCCATCTACCCTGAGGCATTGGCTGCTTTGAAACCACAGGCAGAGTGTAGCACAGGCCCGGAGGCTTTCTCACACTTGGCCACCCTCTGGCTCAAGAGAGCACACGTTGCCACATTTTAGCAGTTTGATCCAGCAGCAGTTCAAAGTACTCCTCTCTAAGGTTTGTTTCTGCACTTCCTGAAAACTTCCTATTCAAAGGGCTCCTCTTGTAACTATATTTGAGAGTAAAGGAGGTTTAGTCTTATATTCACTCCTAATTCAGTTTA
This sequence comes from Grampus griseus, assembly GCF_964374135.1. Taxonomy (NCBI): domain Eukaryota; kingdom Metazoa; phylum Chordata; class Mammalia; order Artiodactyla; family Delphinidae; genus Grampus; species Grampus griseus. The sequence continues at coordinate 8,635,375 of NC_139002.1, forward strand.
ATCCTATAACTGCTTCTCAGTGCAGTCTTGTTTCCACAATAGGCTCTGGTTCATTGGATGCTGGTCATCCTCTGGGACTCCTCAGCCACTGTCCTTCTTGATGTAATAAAATTTACTATAATTATAATTTTTACATTAAATAGGTAATGAGCATTTTCTTGTGCCAAGTGCTGATCTAAGCCATTGACACACATTAACTCATTTTATTCTTACTGCAACCTTATGAAGTACAGAAAGTTAATATACTTTGGTAAAGTCGCATATTACAGTAGAGCTGTCATTTGAACCCAGAATTCATAGGAGCATTATTTTAAACTGATATGATACTGCTACCATAAAATGGGCCTCAATAAAGAAGTTAATGTACGAAGGCCCAGTTCCTTTATTCCTAACAATACCACCTTTCAGGGCTGAATGAATATATCAGACTTTATGGAGTGTCTGGCATAGGTGGAGCAAAAATGCAAACCATTGGGTTGGCCAAAAAAGTTCATTCGGGTTTTCTGTACCATCTTATGGAAAAACCCAAACGAAATTTTTGCAATACATGCTAAATATGGCTAGCTCCATAGTCCAATGGAAAGAGAAGGAAAGTGAAATCTATCCCAGGTGGCCCTCTCACGCATATGACCCAGATCCTAGCTTTGTTCTGTCAACCTAAATTAAGAGGTAAACCGAAGCAAGTTTGAATGACCAGAAATTGAGTTTATTCAGGAAGAGCAGAGGAACTGCAATTCGGAAAATGTATACTGTAGCAAGATACAGGCATGTTTGTTGAGGGTTTGGGGTGAGCTGTATTTATGGGCAATGAGTGCAAAGAGGGGTAAGTCCAGCCAGAGTCCAAGCAGTAAGTTCATTGGCTTGAGGATGGGGAGAGATTCCTGCTGGATGTTCATTGGTCAAGAGGTAAGTCTCAACCTTCTGTAAATCAGGCACTTATGGGAAATCAGTCTCAGTAAGTTCTGTTCTTCTCAGGGAGCATGCGTGAGATTCTTCGTTACATATCCTCCAGTTCCATTTTAGATGGGAATCTAAATCCCTTCCTCTGTTCCTCTGAATCCTTCTTCAAAGCACTATTTACCCCCTCCTTCTATTGTTCTTAGTAGCAACCCCAGCACCTCAAACAATTCCCCAATATCTATCAGATGGGAAGCATCCAATATATTTGTTGATGGTTGTGTAATTGAGTGTTAATTAATACTCTGTTAGGCCTGCTCCCTCCCCAGCAGTCTGATGGCAGTACTTGGCAACCCATAGAATTTTGTTTCTGAAGCAATGCATTGGCCCACATTGCTACGGGCTTGAGGATGTGTTTCAGGAGGACAGTCTGGGATGACCTTTAGCTCTCTAAAGCCAGCCCAAAGTTCAGCGAGTGGTTTCAGCTCCTCAAAACCTATTACCTTTGAAATCTTCCCAGCAATACAAGATGAGGCAAAGCCCCCTCAATCATGGGGAGTTTAGTTGTAAACGATCTTATCCCAAATGTAAACATCGATTTTCAAAGATAAACATCCTACTAAATGAATTGTAACCTCATGGAGTTCCATCAACTATGAGGACACATTTTTCATGAATATGCTCAGTGTTACAAGGGCTTCCGTATTCCTCCTCCTGTTTCAAACCCTGCCTAGAAGCTCAGGTGCATAAAAAGGCCGTGAATGCTCTCTTTTTATTTTCTTCTTTTTAATTTTATTTTTTGATTTTTTTTTTTATTGAGGCAACCTTGGTTTACAACATTATATTACTTTCATGTGTACAACAGTATATTTCTACTTCTGTGCATACTACAGTGTGCTCACCACCAAAAATTTAGTTTCTCTTCATCATACAGTTAGCTCCCTATACCCATTTCGCCCTCCGGCTGCCCCTTCCTCTCTGGTAACTACTACAGGTGACCCTTGAACAATGTGAGCGTTGGGACAACAACCCTCCACCAGTCAAAAATCCACATATAACTTTACAGTCAGGCTTCCTTATAGGAAATTCCACATTCGGGGATTCAGCCAACAGTGGATTGTGTGGTACTGTAGTAAGTATTTAGTGAAAAGAATCTGAGAATAAGTGGACCCACACGATTCAAACCCTTGTTGTTCAAGGGTCAACTGTACTCTGTTCTCTGTATCTCCATGTTTGTTTTGTTTGGTTGGGTTTGTAGTGATTTTGGTTTTTATTTGTTTTTACTATTCCATCTATGAGTGAAATCATATAGTATTTGTCTTTTTCCATCTGACATTTCTCTTAGCATAATACCCTTAAGACCCATCTGTGTTGTTACAAAAAATGGCAAGATTTCATCTTTTTTAAAGGCTGAGTAGTATTCCATTGTGTGTGTGTGTGTGTGTGTGTGTGTGTGTGTGTGTATACACACACACCACATTTTCTTTATCCGTTCTTCCACTGATGGGCACTTAGGCTGTTTCCATAACTTGGCTAATGTAAATAATACCTAGATGAACATTGGGTGCATATACCTTTTCAAATTACTGTTTTTGTATTTTTTGGATAAATACCCAGAAGTGGAATAGGTGAATCATATGGTAATGGTAATTCTATTCTTAATTTTTTTGAGGACTATCCATACTGTTTTCCAGTGTGGCTACACTGATTACATTCCTAGCAACATTGTATAAGGGTTCCCTTTTCTCCACATACTCTCCAACACTTGCTATTTCTTGCTTTTTTGATAATAATCATTCTATTTTGATAATAGCACATTCATGGGTGTGAGATGATATCTCATTGTGGGTTTGATTTGCATTTCCCTAATAATTAATGATGTTGAACATCTTTTCATGTGTCTGTTGGCCATCTGTATGTCCTTGGAAAAATATCTGTTCAGTTCCTTTGCCCATTTTTCAATCGAGTTGTTGTTGTTGAGTTCTTTATATTTTGGATGTTAACACTGTGTTGGATATATGATTTGCAAATATCTTTTCCCGTTCATTAGGTTGTCTTTTTGTTTTGCTGATGTTTTCCTTTGCTGTGCAGAATATTTAGTAGTCTCATTTGTTTATTTTTGCTTTTGTTTCCCTTGCCTGAGGAGTCATAGCCAGAAAGATTGCTGAGACCAATGTCAAAGAGCATATTGTTTTCTTCTAAAAGTTTTATGGTTTCAGGTCTTACATTCAAGTCTTCAATCCATTTTGGGTTGATTTTTGTGTAGGGTGTAAGATAGTGGTCCAGTTTTTGTTTTGTTTGGGGGGTTGTTTTTTTGTGTGTGTGCATGTGGCTGTCCAATTTTCCCAACACCTTTCTCCATTGTATGCTCTTTGCTCCTTCATTGTAATTAATTGTTCATATATGTCTGGCTTTATTTCTGGGCTCTCAATTCTGCTTCATTGATGGAAGTATCTGTTTTTCTGCCAATACCATGATGTTTTGATTACTGTAGCTTTGTAATATAGTTTGAAATCAGGGAGTGTAATACCTCCAGCTTTGTTCTTTTTTTCTCAGGATTGCTTGTTATTTGGACTCTTGTGGTTCCATATAAATTTTAGAATTTTTTGTTATATTTCTGTGAAAAATGTCCTTGGAATTTTGATAGGGATTGCATTGAATCTGTAGATTGTTTTAGGTTATATGGACATTTTAACAATGTTAATGCTTCCAATCAATGAGTATGAAACACCTTTCCATTTTTTGTGTCTTCTTCAATTTCAACAATGTCTTTAGTTTTCAGTATACAGGTCTTTCACCTCCTTGGTTAAAGTTATTTTGTGGTGTTTTATTCTTTTTCTGTAATTGTAAATGGGATTGTTTTCTTAATTTCTTTTCTGATATCTCATTGTTAGCATATAGAAAGGCAAGATTTTTTTGTAGGTTGATTTTGTACCCTGCAACTTCGCTGTATTCATTTATTGTTTCTAATAGTTTTTTGGTGGAGTCTTCAGGATTTTCTATACATGAAATCATGTCATCTGCAAATATTGACAATTTTACTTCTTCCTTTCCAATTTGAATGCATTTTGTTTCTTTTTCTTGCCTAATTGCTCTGGCTAGGACTTCCAATACTGTGTTGAATAAGAGTGGTAAGAGTGAAAATTCTTGTCTTGTTCCTGATTCTAGAGAGGTAGTTTTCAGTTTTTCACCATTGAGTATTAGGTTAGCTGTGGGCTTGTCATATATGGCCTTTATTATGTTGAGGTTTGTTCCTTCTATACCCATTTTATTGAGAGGTTTTTTTTTTATCATAAGATTTTTTTGAATCTTGTCAAATGCTTTTTTTGGATCTATTGATATGATCATGTGATTTTTATCCTTGATTTTGTTAATGTAGTGTATCATATTGATTGATTTGCAGATGTTGAACCATCCTTGCATCCCTGGAATAAATCACTTGATCATGGTATATGACCCTTTTAATGTATACAGTAATACATTACAGTATTTGGTTGGCTAATATTTTGTTTTAGGATTTTTGTATCTATGTCCATCAAAGATATTGGCTTATATTTTTCCTTTTTGTGTTGTCCTTCTCTAGTTTTGGTATCAAGGTAATGTTGGTCTCATAAAATTAGGGAGTGTTCCTGACTCTTCAATTTTTTGGAAGGGTTTGAGAAGAATACATATTAAATCTTCTTTGAATGTTTATTAAAATTCACCTGTGAAGCAGTCTGGTCCTGGACATTTTTGTTTCTTGGGTGCTATTTTGTTTTTCTATTTCTTCATGATTCAGTCTTGAAAAGCTGTACAATTCTAAGAATTTGTCGATTTCTTCTAGTTTTATCTTTTATTGGCATATAGCTCTTTATAATATTCTCTTATTATTCTTTGTATTTCTGTGGTATCCATTGCTATTTCTCCTCTTTCATTTCTTATTTCATTTATCAGGCCTCCTCTATTTTTTCTTAGTGAGTCTAGCTAAAGTCTTGTCAATTTGTTTATCTTTTCAAAGAACCAGCTATTTGATCAATATTTTCTGTTGTCTTTTTAGTCTCTGTTTCATTTATTTGTGCTCTGATCTTTATTTCCTCCCTTATACTGACTTTGGGCTTTGCTTTCTTCTTTTCTAGTTCCCTTAGGTGTAAGACTAGCTTGTCTATTTGAGATTTTTCTTCTTTCTTTCATAGACCTGTATGGGTATAAACGTCCCTCTCGTACTACATTTGCTGCCTCCCATAGATTTTAGGTTTTCATTTTTATTTGCCTTTAGGTATTTTTTTGATTTCTTCTTTGATACCTTCATTGACCCAATAGTTGTTCAAAAACATGTTGTTCAGTCTCCACATATTTGTTATTTTTCTAGCTTTCTTCATGTAATTGATTTCTAGTTTCATATGACTTTGATTGGAAAAGATGCTTGGTATGATTTCAATCTTCTTAAATTTATTAAGACTTGTTTTGTGTTCCAACATACAGTCTTTCTTTGAGAAAGTTCATGTGCACTTGAGAGGAATGTGTATTCTGCTGCATTTGAATGGTATGTTCTATACAAATCTATCAAATCCATTGGATCAGATGTTTCATTTAAGGCTGCTCTTACCTCATTCACTTTCTGTCTGGATGATCTATCCATCGATTTAAATAGGATGTAAAAGTCCCCTACTATGGTTGTGTTGCTCTTAACTTCTCCCTTTGTATCTGTTAATATTTTCTTTATGTATTTTGGTGCTCCTATGTTAGGTGCATATATATTAATAAATGTTATGTCTTCTTGATGGATTGTTCCCTTTATCATTCTATAATGTCTGTGTTTGCCTCTGGTTATATTTTTTGATTTGAAGTCTATTTTTGTCTTATATGAGTATGGCTACACCCACTTTTTTTTTTTTTTTGACTGCCATTTGCTTGGAATATCATCTTCCATCCCTTCACTTTGAGACTATGTTTTCCTTTAGAGCTGAGATGGGTCTTCTGGAGGTAGCACATAGTTGCGTCTGTTTTTTCATCCATCCAACAGCTCTCTGTATTTTGATTGGTACATTCAATCCATTTACATTTTGGGTGATCATTTGTCTTTTGTTTTCTGGTTGCTGTGTATCTCTATTTTTTCTTTTTCCTCCTGTTTCTCTCTGCTATTTTAGTTTGGTGGTTTTCTATAATGTTTTTCTCAGTTTCATCTTTTTTAAAAAAATATTTTGTGTCTCTGCTCTAGATTTATATTTTGTGTTTACCCTGATGTTTGTAAAAAACATCTCATAAGTAAAATAGTCCTTTTCTGCTGATAGCATCTTCATTTGCCTACATGGGTTTCATTCTTTTCCTCTTCCCCTTTTATGTTTTTGTTGTCTCAAATTATCCCTTTTTATGTTATTCATTACCAAATTGGAGTAGCTATAGTTATGTTTTCTGCTTTTTCCCCCCTTTTAACCTTTATGCTATAATAAAGTGTTTAAAATGTTTTGTGATATAAGAGTTGCAATTTTCTGATTCTGTCTCTCTAGTTATCACCTTCCTCAAAGTTTTGTGCACTTTTGCCTTTTTATTTCTGGTAGAAGAGCTCTTTTCAACATTTCTTGTGGGGCAGGTCTAGTAATATTGATGAACTCCCTCAGCTTTTGTTTGTCTGGGAATGCCTTTATTTCTCCTTCATATCTAAAGGATAACTTTGCTGGATAGAGAATTCTTGGCTAACAGTTTTTATCTTTCAGTATTTTGAGAATGTCATTCTACTCCCTCCTGGCCTATAGAATTTCGGCTGAGAAATTTGCTGATGGCCTAATGTGGTGGGGGTGGCAGGGGCTGTCTCTTCGTAGGTTATCATCCTTTTTTTCCTTGGCTGACTTTCAAATTCTTTCTTTGTCTTTGACTTTTGACAGTTTTGTCTTGGAGATGGTCTTTTTGCATTGAAGTAATAAGGTGTTCTCTTAGCTTCACGGACTTGTATATCTGGTTCCTTGCCAGGTTTAGGAAGTTTCAGGTATTATTTCTTTAAATAAACTCTCTCCTCCCTTCTCCCTCTCTTCTCCTTTTGGGGTAGCCATTACCCTAATGTTGCCCTTCCTAAAAGAGTTGGATAGCTCTTGTAGACTTTCCTCATTTTTTTTTTTTAGATCTTAATTTTCTTTCCTCTTCTACCTGTATCATTTCTAGATTTCTATCTTCTAGCTTGCTAATTCTGTCTTCCATATGATCTGCTCTATTTCCAATGCTTTCTAATGCATTGTCCATCTTGTTTATTGAGTTCTTCAGCTCCAGAATAATTTCTGCTTGCTTCTTTCTTAGAGTTTCAATCTCTGGTAAAGTATTACTTCTGTTCATTAATTTTATTCCTGAGCTCATTGAATTGCCTTGCTTGTAGCTCATTGAATTTCGTGACAGCTATTTTGAATTCTCTATCAGTTAGACTGTAATATTCTGTGACTTTAAGTTTGATTTCTGGAAAATTTTCATTTTCTTTTTGTGTATTACTGCGGTTCTTCATGGTGCTTGATAAGTTGTTTCTCTGCCAGTACATTTGAAGAAGCAATCACCTTTCTTCTTTAGATTAAGCTTTTATTTTTTTTAACTTGATTCTAATGATTCAACAGGTTAGAAATTAGAGGTCTCTCTTTTGTTTTGCAATAAGTGGCACTATAGTACAAGTTTTTGGGGTTTCTTGCACCTGAACTGCCTCTGGTTATGTTTGAGAGTCTGCACTCTGTCACGGCTGTAGCCCAGTGCCCGCCTTAATGCTGCTTGTGCCTCTGGAGTTATTGGTGTCTTACTATTGCCAGTGTCACTGGCCTCACTTCCTAGGGCACAGGGACGGCAGGTACTTCCACTGCAGCTTGGATCTCCTGAGTTGCACTCTCCACTGCTGTGGGGGAAGAAGGGAGCTGGGATCAGCATACCTCTGCCATTTTGGGTATTGTTGGGTTGGTGGGAGCCACTGCTGTAGGTGGTGGCCTAGGGACCGGAATTGTGGATGCCTCTGTGGCTGGAGGGATGAGTTCACAGGCTCCTCTGTCCCTGCTGTTCAGTTACCTGTGTCTGTGAGCACCGCCGCAGCTGTGGGGCCAGAGGCATGTGTCTACCTCTCCTGATGCTACCAGGTTCTCTGGGGCTGCAGGCTCAGCCAAAGTGGCCAGGGACCCAGGATTGTAAGCAACACTTGTGCTGTTGCCCTGGTTCTGCCTCCTCTTTGTATTCCATCTTTTAGATATAAATATGTATGGGTTTTCTGGCATCCTGAGTGTGTTGGGATGAGCTGCTCTGTTGAGTTGTGGATGTTTAACTGATCGAAGGGGAGAGACAAAGGATGCATCTCAATTCGCCATGACACTGATGTCGATACCATTATTTTTTAAATAAATATTCTGTAATTTGGAAGCCCATGATTGGCTGCAAAAGTATGAGCTGAAGTTTTGAATCTACTACATTGCTTTGCGAAGACCACCATTGTAGGCAGGGGATTTCTATATTGCTCTCTATGTGTGAAGAGAGATAGCAAGAGGATTAAATAATATTTTATCCCCAAATGAATCAGGAGTCAGAGAGGTGACTGTGTTGGTGTTACCATATGTGCAGGGTGATGGGGTAGCAGAATAGGTTGGTCATCTAGATACATAAATTTTCTGAAACACAGTGTAATAGTTTCTATTTCATTTCTTTATCTGATACATTCAAAACCTCCCAGGAAGTCTTTACTCTAAATTCATATAACAAATATTATCTAAATTGTAAGATGCTTGTGATCTAAATGGCCTCTGTGGAAATGGAGAGAGAAGCCAGCTAATCCAGGATGAACATGTTGTTCACAGTAATAGGAGCCTTCACAATTGGCTACCATGTAGAGATAAAGAGATTCTTCTTACCCGGTACTATCTATCTCCCAATCAAGATTGGATGGGAAGAGTGACCTCTTTGAATGAGAAAGCAAAGGCACTGTGAAGAAAAGAGAGTAAGGAAGGGGAGGCAGAGAGATTGCCAGTGACAGCAAAGGCAGGTACATGGGAGAACCTGGGGAGGCAAGCAGTGGAAATCTTGATGGCAGTTTTTGAACAGTATCGGGGACTTCCTGATTAGAGGGCAGTGCCTTCTCTTCCCTCCTTCTGAGGCAGAAGCTCTCTACTACTCTCTTGCTGAGTTCCTGGCTCCCATCACCAACTGTAGTATGAGTGAGGGAGATTTTGATTCTCCCCTCTACTGGAGGGTAATATATGAGTTCACATGATCTGGAGCCTTCAGAAGATCATTGAGTAATGGACCAAGTTCCTGTTACAGTGTGCTAAAGCTTGGGAAATTTTGCCTGACCTAGGCTTGGCTGGGAAATAGGTTGTCTCCCCAGAATCCTGACACTCCCTGCAGGCTCTCTCCTTCCTTTTAGCCAACTACTTCCTCTTCCCCTCCCAAGCCACCTAGAGAACACTGCCAATTCCCAGAAGTTTGGAACATCTAGAAGGGCTCTGGTGGGTTGCCAACATTCTCCAAGAGTTGGGAACTCTATAAATGAAGAGGAGACACAAAGAGAGGCTCCCTAGCCATTAAATGCCAGCTTTTGGGGCTCTATGCATTCTCTGACTGTTTCGTAGACTGTGACCATCCAGAATTGTAGACTGGGGTCCAGTCTCACCCAGGAACAATTACAGAGCTCAGTGAACATCCTTGATGTTCATGTACCAAGGAAAACCGGACAGTCTGCTCTGAACCTGAGCCTCCATCTTCAAAGGTCATTCTAGAAGAAACTGTTCCTGATCTTGGGAACAGGAACACACAAGCCCAATCTAAGCCTTGGTGGCAGGTAAGGTTTAACAGGCCACTCTTTCAGCCACCACCCCCGCTAGGTTCTTCCTCATCCCAAACCAGAGCTTTAGCTGCAGGCCCTATAGCCCACTGTCGTCTCTGGGCAGATGACCCTTTCAGAGAGTGGCTCCTGCTGGCTGAGGATTCTGACATCTCTTCTGGCTAGGAGGTCAAAGCTACTATGGAAAACTAGAAGAAGCACACCTGCTTCACTCTTGGCCTGGGGAAATAGAGATAATGGATCCCACGGTGTCATGTTTGCAAGTGTCAGCCACTTCCAAATGAACTTCTGAAGAAAACTGTATGAAGTTAGAGTCAGTGTTATCATTCTGGTGGGCATTGTACTTGGGTTTTTTGGGGTAAGCAAGAACAGACAGAATGCACAGCTAGGGGGCAGTATAACCTCTACTCCCTCTTCTCCAGCCTGACACGTCAAAGTCCCAGAAGCCTGTAGTAGGAAGGACACATGATGAGCATCCATTGTGACTGCAGTCCTAGAAAATAGGTTGGGGACTGTTGCTTGGGGTGGCTTGCAGGAGCCTCTCATCTGAACTCATCACTCCTAAACTTGGTGGGCTACTATCAGAGCTCCAGACTGGAAGGCAATAGCTGGGGTGATGGGATGGGGCTTGAGAGAATGGTCTCAAGGCAAAGCCCTGTCTGCCTTAGAGACGGAGATCCTGGTGGCTCATTCTAGGAAGAGTCTCAGGAGATGGAGTCATGGAGAAATCTTTCGGAGAAGTCCTTATGAAACAGTTAGTGGTTATTCCTGGCCTTCCCACAACTGATCCCCTTTTCAGCTACGTCTCCTAAACCCAACATGTAGTAGGAGCTGAACTGATGAAAAGTGGTGACTCAGAATCCAGATCTGACTCCAAATTCATATTCCTTGTTTCTCTTACCTGTCAGACATGACTCCCGACCTGATAACTGAGAGGACATGGATCAGGATCTCCCTCTGCCTTTACACTGTGGTGAAATTTTAATTCAGTCCTGTTTCGTAGGTGTAAAATCAAGGCATTGGGCTATATTGCTTCTATGCCCAACTCCTCTATTTTACCCTTGAAGCATACCTTCAAGGCTATCCAAGGCTAGAAAGTTGAGAAGACGGTTAAAGGAGGGTAAGTGGGGCCAGGTCAAGAGGCAGATTGGGGCTGAATATAGAGGAGGAGAGGGTGGGTCAGTGGTTTCTGGGGTGAGATCCAGACATGCAGGGCAACATTCTTGATCAAGGCTGCTAGAGGGAGCAGGCGTTGGAAGCAGGTCTTAGTGTCAGGCGATCTGCTGGCCTGGGAGTGAGGCAGGTTAGAGGTCCTGGAGAAGAGACGTGACTGTTTCCCCACCACACACGTCCTTTCTCCTGCCTGGATGAGGGCTCTAATGGAAACCCGTAGTAAAGTAAGTCTCTGTCTCCTCACGGACCGACCAGGGACAAGGTGATTCCACTGTCAGGTCTCCTCCCTGCTGAGCAAGCCCAGAGGCAGCACTTGTTTGAGGTTGGCTGAAATGCTTGAAGAGGATATTGCTAAATGCAGGAAACATTTGGGGAGAATTTTTGTTTTTATTTTATTTTCTCTTGCATCCCATGCCCTTTCACTGTCCTCCTACAGAGGCAAAGTAAACCCAACTTTGGGCTGACTACAGAGGAGCCTAATTTGGCCTCAAAGGCATTACTCTTCCTTCCTTCTGTAGAGATAGGGGATGGGAACGGCTTGTGCCCTGGATAGGACAGGAGCAGGACAGGACAGGACAGCAAGTCCCACAGCACCCCTGGTCTAGGAAAGAGCAGCAAGGAGCGGAACAGCCTTGAATGGGAGCCAGGGGTGGGGGGAGCCAGTGCAGGCCCTGGCCCCAGGAGAGGGGGGTTGCTGGGAACCAAGTTCTTGGGGCTCATTTAGAGGCGGGGAGGAAAGAGAAGATTGGAAAGCAAGTCCTCCTCCCTCTGGGGCAGAGAGAGGTTCCCCAGGTATCTCAGGTCTGTCTGTGGCCCACAGTAAGGTCCTGGGGTGAGAGGTGTTGAAAGGCCAAGCATCCGGCAAAGCTTCTGGCTGAGTCAAAGGCAGGCTCAGGTATTAGCCTTTTGAAAGGGGCTTACCGGGGGATCAGCTCCTGAATCTCCTGAATCTCTACTTCTGGGCCTCACGTTCTAGGAGGGGTAGTAAGGTAGAGCAATAAGGATGCAGATTCCACAACAAAAACTCAGAATATCACATATATCATGTCAACTGTGATAGTCTTTAATAACATGAATATGAGATACATGTACAGAAATAATATTATATGGGGATATGGCAAAATATTCACATTGTTATTCTCAGATTCAGGGGCACAAAGAGAATTTTAATTACTTCCTAATAAGTTTGGTATAATTCCAAATTTTCTGTGACTTTTATTCTGAGAATAATGTTGTTCAAAGTTGCCTGAACAAACACAGGGGAAAGACTTGGGTGGCATGAAGTTTGGGGTTGAGGCCCAGATTTTAATTATGATGCAGGAGCATCTTCTCAGGGAGAATAAAAGGCTCTTTGCTTGGAGCGGTAAGCTTAATGCTCTTAGCTCAGACCCCCTGGGACTTCCATCCATATATTGCTGCCTGTGTCTCACAAGTTCCAAATGCAAGACTTACAAAGGTGGTCCCTATGTGAATTACTTCCCTGACAATGGCCTGTAAGTTTTAAATCCCAGTCAGGCTTGTGGGACCTCTAGTTTCAGTGGGAGTTTGACCATGAATAATAATTTCTCTGCTAGCAAGAGAGAGATTCTTTTTTTTATACGGAGACAGTATTTTTTTTACCCCTTCTCCCTGTCTCCCACTGTCATCTGATGATTCAGGGTACATGTCACTCTAGAGCTCCATCCCTGGGAACCCTTCTCCAGATTGTAGAGAGAAGGAGACAGCACAGTGGAGTGGAAAGATAACTGAGTCAGACAGATGTGCGCCTTGTTACCTGGGGAAAGATATTCCAACTCTAAGCGCTCCTGGTCATCAACTGTAAGATGAAGTCAATTATTTCCAACCTACGAAGCTGTTCAGAAAATTCAAAAGGTGAAGTGTATCACATGCCCAAAGAATGTTGGACACCCCGTAGGTCTTAATATTTGTTCCTTCCCCTTTACCATTACCCACGTGTGAGTTTATTAAGCCCTAACAACTATATCAGCTATACCTCTGAGAGTTCCTGTTTTCACCTATGCAGTCACAGAGGCACAGAGAAGTTCAGTAACTGATTTGAGGTCACACAGCAGGGAGGTAGCACACTTGGGCTTCCATCCCAGGTGTTCAGGGAGTATTGTCAGAATGAAGATTACGTGAGGGATCCTACTTGGGTAGAGCGCGTGTCTGGCTCTGGGAATGAGCCCACTCAGGTAAAGAGGCCCCACACTCCCTCCCTCCCCAAGACAGGGGAGTCTGCCATCACCACTGCCTGTCTTCTCTGTCGTGACTACTAACTGCAAGGTGAAGGCCGGGAACTTCATCCTGCAAACTTGGAATTAGAGGCTGTCAGAACAGAGGCACCCTTCCCTTGTGCCTCTCAGGTGAACCATACCAATCGTGCCATCCAGTTTGTCATCAGATATTTTTGATTCTCTGATATGTTCAAGGCACCATTCTAGGTGCTGAGAAGAAAGCAGCGCAACACAGGAAACTCTTGCGTTTGTGGAGCTTTCGTTCTTGTGAGGGGAGAGAGATAAAATAACCATAAATAAGGAAAAGCTATAGAATGACAAACTGGTCTAAGTACTCTGGAGAAAAAATCAAATAGGAATGGGGCATGGGAAGTGTGGTAAGGGAGTTTTGTGTGTGCATATATATATCTGTATCCATATCTATATTTTATAGTACTGCCACATTCCCTTTCTAGTGAGTAATCCAAATATTTCTTCCTCTTTCTCCCCATCACCCCCGGTGTACGTCTCTCCACTGTAATCACTTATGATCTTTCTCCGCCTTGAAAAGTTTAACGGATAAAGCTGGAGGGAAGCTGAGGTCACTTTCCTTCCTGGGCTGTCCCATGCATCTCTCAGAGAGAGATGCTATACCAGGCAGTCAGACCGTATCTGGGGAATCAGCTCTGTTCCCAGTGACTCACTTTGTGAGGATGTAGTGCCTCTGGAGGTCATGCTGAGGTGAATGTCTGGGAGGGTTTTGGTACCTTAAAGGGCCTGAGAAACTCACTCACAGATGCTCAGTGACTCCAGCTTTGTTACAGCTGAGTGGACATCATGTGGATGTGGACTTACACATGTTTTGTGTAGACCAACAAACAGAAATACAACCCTGTGAAAAGGTACTAGGGAGAGAGATTCGACACCAACATTAATTAGTATCTCATGATAGAGCTAACAAAAATGACATGGGACATCTGCCTGGCCTGAGTTTTAAGTAGGTGGAAACAAAGACAGGATGTACTGTCTCTTGGGAATGCTGTAGAGAGGATTCAGGTGATTTGACCTAAAATTTATGATTTTGTGATTCTGGTGGGATGCCTGAGGGCAGGTGATGGGGATAAAAAAAGCTGGAGCCTCCCACTGGGACCTTCTCAGGAATGGGCCCCAGGATGTTCCAGTTGCTTCTGTTGGGCATATTCACAGTGCTCTTCATGAATGAGAGTAAGGCCTGGTGAGGGTGGCACTTGGGTGGGCAAATGGGTGGGCAGAGAATGTATGGGGAGGAAGAGAGGGATTTGGTGACTTGACTCTTGGGACTGGTGTGAAGTGGTTCAAGGAGAATTTTTCTTCTTCTCTGTACAGGAGACAGAGTCCTGACATTGAAATGTACGGTGTAGTTCATTTTCAGTTCCTGGGTAAATAATGCCACGATGAGAGGGGACAAGTTTTAGTTCTTTACACATCATCTCTCTACCCTCCCTGACTACCCACCACTCTCCTCACTCACTGTTCTAGTGTCTTCTTTCAGCCCCCAGCCTTGGGTGGGGGGCGCTCTTTAACTTCTTGAAGGGAGTAATGACCCCCTGACAGAAGCTGGGAGGGGTGTCAGCATCCTTCTTGTGAGTGTGACACCACCCGTGTATAAATGTTTACAGGCGGGGGCAGCCTTCTGGAGCAGAATCCCTCTCCCTAGAACTCTGCATCAAAGTTTTCCTCTCTTTAGTTTTTTGATTTTGCAATTATTGTAAAGATTTTAATGGAATGCAGTGTCGCACACGTATGAAGCAGTGTTGGAAGTTTAATTTATTGCTGTATAACAGGAGTTGTACCACAGACCACTTTTACTTTAGTGATCGTGTTACAGGTAAGCAGGGGTAGAAAGAGACAAAAAATATTACCAGTGGTGCCCACAGTCCCTGGACTCAAGATGTGGAGGGAGACTGGGACCAGAGGAGGGTGAGGAAAGTGGGATTCTCCATACACAGACCTGGGATGGAGGCTGCATGGGGGGCAGATGTCTTTTGCCTGGTCCTATTTAGAGAGACACAGATGAGATGCAGACACAGCCTTGGGGCTCATTCCTGTGTATAGAAAACTTTGAGGTTCTGGGGAGAAGTCATCGCTTAGAAGATGGTGAGAGTAAGCAAGGTGGTCACATATGCTTTTCTCTTTTGGGAGACATCTCTACTGTTACTCAGCACTATCTTGCAGACCTTGTGAAGAGGGAGTGTTCCAAGTATTTCATGACTTAGTGAGAGAAACATATTGCTGTAATCATGACAACAGGTGTAATGATGGAAGCTGTCTCCCAGAAAAGTCAAAGATATTTGGACTAGAAGGAAAGGAAAGTATATATGATACTGAACAGGTTAGCTACAAATAAAATGATTAACATTTTGAAACCATCTCTCCCAGTAATTTTTGCCCTTCCCTTACCCAATGGGAACATCATCTTATGTTTTCTTTTTGTTAATAATATTTTGTTTCTTTATTTAAAAATGTATCAAGAGTAGTTTGAAAAGTGCTTGCTTTCTTCTCATTATATAACATAATACGGATTGAGCATCTTATCTATGTTTAGCAAATTATCATACTCCTTTCTAAGTTTAAATCAGCTTCCAAAATTTTATTCTTTGTGCTGTCAAATGTCATGAAACATCTCTGAGAATTCCTTCAATGTGAAGTTTTTCAACAGCATCACTTCCTTAGAGACACATTCATCCTTTACAACTATTTTCCTCACTTAAAACTTTATATTCACCTTCACTAAGTTCTGCCTCCTGCATATCTAGAACCGTTTCTTGAATGGCAGCAGTGTCAGCACTCCATGGTCATCTTTATCTTTTAACTCCATTTACATTCTATCCAAATCCTGCAGTTTTTGCACAGGACAGTCTCTTACTACTGTGCAAAACAAGGACTGCCTGTAATTCTTTGAATATGGGTGCAAATTTCACAGTTGCATCCTTATCTGCACTTGTAGCTGTACCAGGTATCTTAACATTAATCAATTCATGTTGACTTCTGAAACGATAAAACCAGCCTTTACTGGCAGTAAACAGATGTTCTTGTAACTACCATTTTCCTTCAGTGTAGCAACTAACTTCAGTGCCAAACTGATTGGGATTTGTTTTTGATTGCAGTCCTCAATCCAAAATAGAAGTAAATGCTCCAGTTCAACCATGAGCGGCTTTCTGTTCCTACTGCAATTTAAACTAAGAGATGTTGAAGCAACTTTATCTTGTTTTTATATTCATTCAGTCTTTTAAAATATGTTTTGTCTTGTAGCTTCATGTAGGCCTAGGTCTCTTCCTATCTTTGCTTTGCTGTGGCTATTTTCAAATCTTCTAACCACATCTAATTTCATTTCCAGTGTTATCACTTTTCATTTTTTTGTTCTGTCATATTTGTTGACTAATTCCCTCTTTTGATTATCCATTTTTGTAAAATGTCACATGGGTTTATCACTGGGAGACAAGGAGGCGACACAACTACATGCTTTACTATCTGTGTGTAACTGATAGATGTTCACTGACCAATCACCAAGACTTTGAAAGAAATGATGTAACTGTTACTGTTCATGATGCACATCTTTTATTTGCATAATGATTTTGGAATAAAGAGCTAGTAGCAAAGTTTATGCAATAGTTCACAGTTAATATTGTTACAACTAAAAGTTCAGCCTCATTGTTGGGGGACAGGTGTTGTTTAACTACACTGTGAAAACTAATATTCGTGCATGTTGAAATGTTGCAAAGGACTACCTGTATCTTATATGAATCTTAGCTATATATTTATATACACATATATATTATTCTAGGGTTTGTAGTATTCCTCCTGATATGCAGGCTTATGATGGTTATTAGTTTCTACCATATTCTATTTCTATAAAGAAGAAAATATTTTAATACACAAATTAATTTTAAAATATTTTCCATTTATGTATGCTGGAATTTTCCCCAAATTGTATTGGGTTAGAATGAATATTATACTTTAACATCTTTCAAAGTAGAAAATATGGTAGATTCTTCCATTCAGGGTTGTTTAATTAGTTTATATGAATAGAGTGGAGATACTAGCAGCAGGTTGCACATGTGAAATGATTCATGGGGGACTTACTGTGATGTGTGGTTAGTGTCTAGAATGGTCTCAAATGTCAAAACTAGAAACTAAGAGGAAGCGTCACATTAATAAAGAGATACAGCGTGAGGAAGGTAACTGGTAGCAGGAAGAGTAGCAGGTACACACTGAGTGATACAGATGGAGACCGACTGTCACACATTTATAGCTAAGCTTGAAGTGAAGATTCCTAAAGCACTGTGGCAAAGCCCCTAGAGTTTCATCATATCCAGAAGACTCCAGGTCTGGTCTTCCTGAGCCTGTCCTGTATGTTTCCCATCTTGGATTTTCATGAGATTCTGACTCCCCTTTGCCCCATGTTACAACACCCCATCACCCCCTAATTTTCAACTCCATTCTTTATATTTTACAGAACAAACAACAAACAACTGGGAAGTAGAGGGAACAGTGAGGGAGGCCAGACCCTGAGCAAGTGCAGTAGTTCTAGACTCAGGTCCAGAATTCTCTTCCAGCCAAAGATCCCTTGGTTGGTGGTGGACCTAAGCTGGCAGAACTGATCAAAGGAGACAAACCAACTGTATGGAACTTTCAATCTGGAGGGTTATTAATATCAGGAAAAACAGGGTTTCTTTTGTATAAATGTGTGTAAAAATCATAGATTTCCAATAGAAATGTGTTCATTATTGAAAAATTGTCAGGAAATCACATCTCAAAACTTTGGATTGCAAATTTTATACAAGTTGCACTTGTATTGGAATCCAGGAACCTGGCTCTGAAACCTCAGTAGGCTCTTCCAATTTGACTTTATGTTTTAATGGACTGGGCTCTAAAACAATTGGTGAATGTTTCAAAACATGCCTTGTGAGTATTCAACACATGTATATGGATTTCTTGATTTATGCTGGTAAGGTGCTGCTAATGGTGACAAAGAGAAACTGGAAAAATGAAAAATTATTTTTACTTTTTCAGCCATTTGGATAATATATTTATTTGTAGTTCTATTGCGGATTCGCTGGGGCAGGGAAACCTGCCCATGGGCCCTCAGGCAGAGGTACCAGCCACCAGGAAGGATGTTATGAGCTGCAACTGGGAAGAGGCTGTGAGTCAGGAGGCTGAAGGTGTTTGCTGTGGAGTTCTTGGGTTGATTTTAAAGCTTTGCTTAGGACTGTCTAGGTAGGACTATGGTCTCTCAGTTGGGACAAGTTGGAGGCTAGCAGTGTAGTTTATGAATCTCCACAATTTCCATTATAAAAAAGGCAGAACAAGTAGGATAGTAAAAAGAAAATGCCATATAAAAAATCAGGGTCTACTAGAATAGCCTAAGCCCTCAAAGATCTCAGAAATATAGAAGTACGCCATTAACATTCCTTCTGCAAAAATCGAGCTACATTCTGTGCAAGAAAGGAGCTGTAGGTAGAAATGAAATTGAGCAGGGTAAAAAGACTAAGGAATAGGCAAAAGTTCAGTTATTGGTAGGAGAGGAAACAAGAGGTAGCAAGTCCTGGAAATTATTATGGAGGTTTCTTTACAAAGATAAAAACCAATTAACTACTTTGCTTTCAGTGCATTCAAGAGATCAAGCTAGGAAATCTCCCCTGGTCCAGTTCCATCGCCAACATAAGAATGCTTCTGTACTGGAAAAATACCTTTAATTTAAATATGTATGACATAAAAAGACTGCAAATGAACCTCATATAATAATATGTAAGAAAAGTAAGTTGAATACCATATTAGGGAAAACAAAACAATACCGGAAGAACGTGTCTCTAAAATAGAAACTCAATGTGACATTTCAAAGTTAACCAAAAGAAAAGAAATGAGGGAAATAATAGAAATTATGAAAAAGCAGCATAAATCAAAATAAAAATAGGTTCAGAGCCTTCTTTAAATGTCAATGGACTAAACGCTCCAATCTAAAGATATAGAATGGCTGATTGGATGAAAACAAGCCTCAACAAATTTAAGAGGATAAAAATCATACCAAGCATTTTTTCCAACCACAATGGTATGAAACTAGAAATCAGTTACAGAAAGAAAAAGGGGAAAACCACAAACACATGTATACTAAACAACATCCAACTAAAAAAACCAATGGGTCAATGATGAAATCAAAGAGGAAATCAGAAAATACCCTGAGACAAATGAAAATGGAAACACAATTTTCCAAGATCCATGGGATACAAAAAAAAAAAAAAAAAACAACTCTTTTAGAGGGAAATTTATAGTGATACAGGCCATCCCAAATAAACAAGAAAAAACGAAAATAAGCAACCTAAACTACCACCTAAAAGAAAAAGAAGAATAAACAAAGCCCAAATTGAGCAGAAGGAAATAATAAGATCAGAGAGGAAATGAATAAAATAGAGACCAAAAAGAAAAACCAATAGGAACCCGCCCCCCAAAAAAGAAACAATAGAAAAAAAAAATCAATGAAACCAAGTGCTGGTTTTTTGAAAAGATAAAAAGAATTGGCAAACCTTTATCCAGGCTCACCAAGAATAAAAGAGAGAGGGCTCAAATGAACAAAATAAGAAATTAAAGAGGTGAAATAATAATCAATACCATAGAGATACAAAAAATCATAAGAGAATACTATGAACAGTTATATGCCAACAAATTGGACAACCTAGAAAAAAATGGACAAATTTCTAGAAACATACAAGCTGCCATTACTGAATCAAGAAGAAGCAGGCAATTTGAAGAGGCAGATCACAAGAAGTGAAATTGAATTTATAATAATAATGATTAAAAACCTCCCAGGAAATAAAAGTCCAGGACCAGGGAAAGTCTACCAAACATATAAAGACATACTTATCCTTCTCAAACTATTCCCAAAAAAAAAAAAAAAAAATGAAGAGGAGGGAACACTGCCAAATTCACTTTATGATACCACCAACATCCTGATAGCAAAACCAGGCAAAGACACTACGAAAAGGAAAATGTCAGGCCAATATATTTGGGGAATATAGATGCAAAAATTCTCAACAAAATATTAGCAAACCTAATCCAACAATATATAAAAAGGATCATACACTGTGACCAAGTTGGATTTATTCCAGGGTCACAAGGATGATTCAGCTTTCACAAATCAATCAATGTGATACACCACATTAACGAAAGGATGGATAAAAATCACACAATATCTCAATAGATGCAGAAAAAGATTTGACAAAATTCAGCATCCATTCATGATAAAAACTCTCATCAAAGTTGGTATAGAGAGAACATATCTCAACATAATAAAGGCCATTTATGACAAACCCACAGCCAACATCACATTCAAGTGAAATCTGGGACTTCCCACTAAATTCAGGAACAAGACAAGGTTGCCCACTCTCGCCACTTCCATTTAACAGAGTATTAGAAGTCTTAGCCTGAGCAATCAGACAAAAAAAAGAAAAATACCCAAATTGGAAGGGAAGTGTTAAAAATGTCATTATTTGCAGATGACATGATAACTTCATATAGAGAGCCCTAAAGTCTCCACCCAAAAATAGTACTAATAAATGAATAGAACTAATAAATGAATTCAGCAAAGCTGCAGGATACAAGATTAATAAACAGAAATCTGTTTCATTTCTATACACTAACAATGAAGCATCAGAAAGAGAAAGTAAAAAGACAGTTCCATTTAAAATCGCACCAAAAATAATAAAATACCCAGGAATAAACTTAACCAAGGAGGTAAAAGACATATACCCTGAAAACTACAAATCATTCATGAAGGAAATTGAAGATCATACAAATAAATGCAAAGATATCCCATGCTCTTGGATTAGAAGAATCAATATTATTAAAATGACCATACTGCCCAAAGCAATCTACAGATTTAATGCAATCCCTATCAAAATACCCAGGACATTTTTTACAGAACTAGAACAAATAATCAAAAATTTATATAGAACAACAAGAGACCTTGAATTGCCAATGTGATTGTGAATAAAAAGAATAAAGTTGGAGGTATAATCCTCCCAGACTTCAGACTATACTACAAAGCTATAATATTCAAAACAATTGATATTGGCACAGAAACAGACACATAGATAAATGGAACAGAATAGAGAGCCCAGAAATAAACTTAGGCCCCTATGGTCAATTATCTACAACAAAGGAGGCAAGAATATACAATGGAGAAAAGACAGTCTCTTCAACAATGGTGCTGGGAAAACCGGACAGCCACATGTAAAACAATGAGATTAGAACATTCTCTCATGCCATATACAAAAATAAAATGGTTTAAAGACCTAAATGTAGGACATGAAACCATAAAGCTCCTAGAAGAGAACATAGGCAGAACACTTCTTAGTAGAAATTGTAGCAATAATTTTGGAACAGTCTCCTAAAGCAAGAAATAAAAGCAAAAATAAACAAATGGGACCAATTTAACCTAAAAGCTTTTTCATGGCAAAGTAAACCACTGACAAAGCGAAAAGACAATCTATGGATTGGGGGAAAATATTTGCAAAAGATGTGACTGACAATGGGTTAGTGTTCAACATACACAAACAGCTCGTACAACTCTATCAAAAAACAAACAACCTGATTAAAAAATGGGCAGAAGACCTAAATAGTCATTTTTCCAAAGAAGATATACAAATGGCCAACAGACACATGAAAAGATTCTCAACATTATTAATCTTCAGAGTGCAAATTAAAACCACAATGAGTTATCACCCCACACATGTCAGAATGGCTATTGTCAAAAAGAACACAAATAACAAATGCTGGTGAGGTTGTAGAGAAAAGGGGACCTGCTGCTTCTGGGAGTGTAAATCGGTGCAGCCACTGTGGAAAATGTTATGGAGGTGTCTCAAAAAACTAAAAATAGAACTACCATATGACCCAGCAATTCCGCTCCTGTGTATATATCTGGAAAAAACAAAAACACTAATTTGTAAAGATACATGCACCCCAGTATTCATAGCAACATTATTTACAGTAGTCAAGATATGGAAGCAACCTAAGGGTCCATCAGCAGATGAATGGGTAAAGAAGGTTACTTAGCCATAAAAAAGAATGAAATTTTGCCATTTGCAGTAACAAGGATGGACTTGGAGGGTATTATGCTAAGTGAATTAAGTCAGACAGAGAAAGGCAAATACTGTATGATATCACTTTTATGAAGAATCTAAAAACTACAGCAAACTGGTAAATATAACAAAAATGATGGAGACTCACAGATATAGAGGACAATCTAGTGGTTACCAGTGGGAGGGGGGAAAGTTGGAAGGGCAATATAAGGGTAGGGGATTAAGATGTACAAACTATTATGTATAAAATACGCTACAAGGATATATTGTACAACACAGGGAATATAGCCAATACTTTATAATACGTATAAATGGAGTATAACCTTTAAAAATTGTGAACCACTATATTGTACACCTGTAACTTATATAATACTGTACATCAACTATATCTCAATTTTTAAAAAGATATAAGGCAAAAGAAAAAGATAAATTGGAATATGTCAAAATTAAAAATTCTGTGCATCAAAGGACAGAATCAACAAAGTGAAAAGGCAACTCATGGAATGGCAAATTGTATACCTGATAAGAGATCATATTCAGAATGTATTAAAAAAAAACCTCCTATAACACAGCAACAAAAAAGACAGCCAGCTGATTAAATTGTGGACAAAAGGACATGAATTCCTCCAAAGAAGATACACAAATGGCCAATAAGCACATGGAAAGGTGCTCAACATCACTAATCATTAGGGAAACACAAATAAAAGCCACAATGAGGGCTTCCCTAGTGGCACAGTTGTTAAGAATCCGCCTGCCAATGCAGGGGACATGGGTTTGAGCCCTGCTCTGGGAAGATCCCACATTCCGCAGAGCAACTAAGCCCGTGCGCCACAACTACTGAGCCTGCGCTCTAGAGCCCGCGAGCCACAACTACTGAGCCTGAGTGGCACAACTATTGAAACCCGCACGCCTAGAGCCTGTGCTCTGCAACAAGAGAAGCCACCGCAATGAGAAGTCTGCGCACCGCAACGAGGAGTAGCCCCCCCCGCTACAACTAGAGAAAAGCCCGCATGCAGCAACGAAGACCCAACGCAGCCAAAAATAAAAATAAATAAATAAATTTATATTAAAAAAAAACCCACAGTGAAATAACCCTTCACACCCATTAGGATGGCTACTAACATAAAAACAGAAAATGACAAGTGTAGGTAAGGATGTGGAGAAATTGGAGCTCTAGTACACTCTGGGTGGGAGTGTGAAATTACGTAGCCACTGTGGAAAACAGTATGGCAGTTCCTCAAAAATTTAAACATAGAATTACTACATGATCTAACAATTTCACTTCTGGATATATACCCTAAAGAATTGAAAGCAGGGACTTGAACAGATACTTGTACACCTGTGTTCATTGTAGTAGTATTTGCGATAGCTAAAAGGTGGAAGTAACCTAAATGTCCATCAATGGATGATGAATGGATAAACCAAATGTGGTATATACCTACAATAGAATATTATCTGGCATTAAAAAAGGAGGGATGGGCTTCCCTGGTGGCGCAGTGGTTGAGAGTCCGCCTGCCGATGCAGGGAACACGGGTTCGTGCCCCGGATCCGGTGCTCCGCAACGAGAGAGGCCACAACAGTGAGAGGCCTGTGTACGCAAAAAAAAAAAAAAAAAAAAAAAAAAAAAAGGAGGGAAATTCTGGCACATTCTACAGCATAGGTGAACTTTGAGGACATTATGCTAGTGAGATAAGTCAGTCACAAAAGGACAAACACTGGATGATTGCACTTCTATGAGGTGTCCAATATAGTCAAACTCAGAAACAGAAAGTAGAATGTGCTGCCAGGGGATGGGGAGTATTGTTTGATGGATACAGAGTTTCGGTTTTGTAGGATGAAAAAGATGGATGTAGGATCCATGTGGAGATGGATGGTGGTGATGGTTGTATAGCAACATGAAAGTACTTAATGCCACTGAACTGTATATTTAAAAATGATTAAAATGGTAAATTTTGTTTTATGTATGTTTTACCACAATAAACAACAACACAGTGACAATAGTAGCACAAGAAGCAGAAGTGAGTAAATAGAATCAAATTCTTACAGTGTTCTTGGGTTGCTAATAAGGTGGTAAATGTACTAATTTAAGGTAGACTGTAAAGAGTTAAGTATGCATAACTATTAAAAGAATTATTAAAGAATGTATAATTAAAAAGGTAATAGAGAAGATAAAATGACCAATACTAGGTTAATCTTAAAGGGTCCAAGAAAGATAAGAATGAGAAAATATTCTATAGTTGCATAAAATTCAAAATATTTTTTGTCATAAAGCAAGTTCTGATAAATAAATACATTGAGAACATCCACAAAGTATCATTCTTATTCTTTTATCCATGGGGAGAAAGTTATAAAAAAATTTTTTTATTATGTTTTTTCCCTTACCAAAAGATTCTTTTAAGAACCTTGACTTCAAAGATTTTTGCACTCATCCATGAAACCGGCTATCTTAATTAACAATCTGCTATGCCAGAAATAAAACTTAGACATGACTTTTTCTAAATTTATACATTGTTCTAAGTTTCTTTGTTAAGACTTTGGCATTTATTCTTTCTCCCTTTATGCTTTTCATGCTCTTTCTTACTGGAAGTGCTTAAAGATCTGTCATCTTTCATAGTCTTTAACTTATGTTTTACTATATATAACTTATGTTTTACTATATTTAGCTTATGTTTTTCCTTATTTCTTAGGTCTGTACTCTGTAAGCCTTTCTATTCTATGGTCATCTTTTCTAATCTTCTTTCTTACTGTATTCTGGGAGAGTTCCTCATTCTGGTCTTCCAAGTGCCTAATTCTTTGCACATCTTTTTCAAGAAATACGTATAATATTTCATCTATTGTGGGCTTTTTTTATTTGTTATATTTTATACCAAATATTCCCACCTGTTTATTTTTTATTATTTTGTTTCAACTTGCATGTTTAATTATCTCTTTATATTTTCATTCTTGCTTTAGACACCATGAGGACAGCGGTCATGGCTACAGTATCCTAAGGTCCAGCAGTGCCTTAAATACAGGACTTTTAAAATAAATATTTGTTGGCGAAATTAAAGAAGGGTTTGGAGACGAGAGAAAGAAGAAAACACAATATGGGTATGGAAGAAATGTAACTTTCTTTATGATATTTTTATAATATTAATTAATCACCCTTTTCAGTCCTCATCCTACCAGTTTGTTAGGAATCAGTAATCAATCCTTATGAGCATACATTTTCCAACCCCTATTTTTTCCCAGAAAGGGAAAAAGAGGAAAGGAAGGGAAGGAGCAGGGAAAAGAATTGACCTATCCTCTTTCTTTTCTGAAGCAACTTGGGTATTCAGTGAAAGCACTAGGTTCTGTAACAACCTGCAGGATGTATGTGCTAGAACTGTACAAGCGGAAGACCCGAGCGTGTGTGAGGCGGAGGTGGAGGGTGAGGAAAGACGTCTGGTCATGGGGACAGCTCTCCACAGAGGTTGCTGCTGAGACGTCTAGTGGACAGACCCACATGGCTTCTTCAGACCCCACAGATCTCGGCTTCCTCCATGCCATGCTGCAGGCATGGGAATATTTATGTGACTACTTCTGGTCTCATCTCCTTGGAAGCATACTACAGCTCTTCCCTGTCTAGGGGTTGATGCTTTCCTATGAGTTTGCCAGGGAAGCAGAGTGCAAATACTATCTCTAGAATTCCAGGCATGCCTTCTCCTTTTCTTCTCCAACCCCCAACTCCTTAGAGAGTCTCATTCTACAAGGCAGAAAATCTTTTTCTCTTCATGGCTCTGGTACAGATTTCTTTCTATATTCTGCCCTGCTCCTCTCTCGGGGAATAGCATTCATGAACAAAATTTATGAAGACTTAAGTCATCTCTTTTCACGTTGCCCCCTCCCTCCCCATGAGGTCAGAGTTATACGCTTTAATTGGAGTGAGATAAGAAGAACAATACCAAGAGAAAAAAATGAAAATATTCTGTCACAGAAGGAAGGGAAGGAGCAGGGAAAAGAACTGACCTATCTTCTTCCTTTTCTGAAGCAACTTGGGTATTCAGTGAAAACACTAGGTTCTGTAACAACCTGCAGGATGTGTTGATCTTGTATTCAAGGTGTTCCCTACCCCTCACCCTGCCAGGGGCCAAGGCAGAGAATCTATTGATAGAAAAAGAGAGGGCTTTTTCTTACATATGCAGAAGGCAGAGCCATATGTTTGCAATCTGAAATGTGCTTTTTTAGAAAATCATTGTGAAGAGGTGGCACCAACAATGTCACCCACCCAGAGACTGGAGCCAGAAAAGGACCAGTCATTTCTAGAGGTCTTCATTGCACAAGTCACAGCTCCTGCAGCACCTGAAGTTCACCAGATAGACACTCCATTTTATATTGTTCACATTAGCACAGTTCTTTAGGCAGCCCCTAAAGGTTAACCAGGGTGTACCATCATCTGCAGAAGGAGGAGAAACAGATCAGCAAAGAGGTTTCTGGAAAAACAAACAAAAAAACACCTTCTTTCCAGCCTGCACCAGCATACAAAAACAACCTTGTGTAGTTCAAGGCTCGGTTATTCAAATGTGAAAATCGGAAGATGTTGGAATTTGGGGGTTTCCCAAAAGAAAAGCAATAGCAGAGTAGTTAAAAAAAAAATTCCTGGATATGGGGATGTAATGACAGCAGCAATTCAAGGATTGCGCAAGCTGGATGTTTCCACTGGGAATGTTAACACTGGCTTAAGTAAGGGTTAGAAATACTAAGGAATCACTCAGCACAAAGGCTAGGAAAACTAGAAATCATGATGTTTAGTCTTACGCATGAAGAGCCATTTAGTCAATATTTATTGCTAATGCTGGCCCCTCTATTTTCACCGTTTAAAACCACCCACAAGGAGGTCCAGGCAGGGACAAAGACAGAGAACTGCCCTCCTCACTCCAACATCCAGCTGTTCTCCACTGGCCGTATTGTGCCTCTCCTTTCCCCTCAGTTAAGTCTCCTCTGTTTTCTTCAGGCTTCTCAAAATATTGATTCCATAGCTACAGACCCCCACCCCTTAGAGCCTACCTCTATCTGTTTTTCATTATGGCATGCGATGGGGTAGAGATAGTCAGTCATCCCAGAGTTGAGACTGCCTGAGCTAAAGTAAGGTCCCACCTTTTTACTATGACTAATGTATCCCTGTCTGCTTCCTCTGCCCCTTCCTCCTTCCCCAAACCCACAACTTACTTCTGAAAATCCTCCCAGTTGTGCAAGCCTCTTCCATTGTTGCAGTACATATTCCTCTGCCTCTGGAACACTTCTCACCTGGAAACTGGAGGTGGCACATCCTACACTGAATAATTTCTATAATTTGGGCCAGAGAGTAGGGAAGTCGAAGTGAGAGAGGGTCTCACACTGCTATGAAAGGACCCACCTCCCCTGTCAAATTTGAAGTCTGCTGGGAGCCCCGAGGGCTTTGTCAGAGACTCATTAAACATGGGCATCTACCTCTATTAAAATAGGCTAAGACAAAAGAGGGGCTAAAGTTTATGGTCTCAGAAGTTTTAGCCTGTAAAACAGGTGGAGGGTTAAGGAAAAGGGGAACAAAATCAAAACTGAGATAATCAGGTCAGGTCCTCTTCATACTCACCAGGAATACGGTATTCACCAACAAATAGTTCATGGACTGTGCTGGCAAAGAGAAATAAAACATATCTGCAATTTTCTCTAAGATTTACCCTTGCCTAGGGTCACTGTAAGCCTTGTAACACATGAGGCCCATCTTGCTCTCTTAACCTGGAGCCACTCTAGGCTCTTATGTCCCTCCAAAGCCTAGTCCCCTGTCTCGTGGCATATCTGCACCTCTCCCTCTTTTCAATTCTCTTCACCTCTAGAGGGCCTCTCAGCCTCCCCTGCCCATCTCTTAGGATACAGCACAGACTCAAAGGAAAAAGATAAATGCACATTTTGTGTGTGTGTGCCTCATTCCCTTCTTTTTAATTGACCTATGTGACTTTCTTACCTACATGCGCCTGGAAGCTGACAAGGGGGAAAGCATCTGAAATCCATGAAATTGCTACACTTTGGATTTAGCCAGCTAGTGCCTTAAAAATCAACATTCCACTTCCCCCTTTCCCTTTTTCTTGCTTTTTAATACACTCATCCTTAGCCTTGTCAACTGCTGCTCATGTTTTTTCATCAAACTTAAAATCAGCTCCCATCCCAGCCCGATCCTGCTGGAAGAAGTTGTTGAGTGTTGAAATTCAAGGTCTATCTCTGGATTCCTTTCAACCCTCAGTGCTCAGCCTGCCCCTTTCATCTCCTCCCTCCCCCCAAATTCCCCATCCCACACCACTGATCCATTTCTACTCACTTCCATGTTCTTTGTCTGCAAATGACCCGTACAGTACTGTTGGAAAAAAAAAAAAAAAAGATACACTCTCTGAAGACCTCATTTTAAAAACCTCACCTCACAGCTTCTGTGAAAATCTTTTCAATTCCTTTATAATCTACCTGTTTCCTTCTGCAAGGGCAGACTAAGACTTTGGTGAAGGTCCCAGGGACATGATGCGTTATGGACAAAAGTCATGGCATCAGAATGACAGCTTCTGTTACCATATGGCTCTCATAAGAGAACTTCTGTCATGTGAACCCCGACCCATTCCAGGATCCTGGACACGTCTCTCCAACTGTCAACCATAGGGACTCACCTCTAAAGCAGCAGAGGAGGATGGGGAGTCCTAGCAGGAGGGAGTTGTCCATTTTGGAGGGAGAAAACAGCAGGTTAGAGCAGGAAGCTGCAAGGTACCTGTTTATATATCTACCAGGTTGGGCTTCCCCAGGAAGGGCTAGGGGTGGGGACATTGCGGAAGTCCTTCAAAGGCATTTCCTGCTCCTAGGGAAACCAGGGACTCTAAAATTTTTTCTTTTTGGCAAATTGTGGGGAAGAGGGACTGCCTGGTTAAGTCCTGGACCCAATTTATTTCAGTCCTAGCATTCAGGATTTTTGATGCCATGTTCTGTGGTCTTTTCATTATACCACACTGTGGGAGAATACAAGGATAAATCCAGGCTAGGTGGGTTGGATTCAGAGCCATTTACACTGAGATGCTCATTCAAGCTGAGAGAATATATGAGTGTAAATAATTGGAATGCAGGAAGTCCAAAAGAGGGCTAAGCACAGAGCCTTTAAAACTCAGTACTATAGGGAATGGAGAAGAGAGGTGGAGAGGTTAGATTCAGACGCATTGACAGAGGATACTCATGAAGGAAATAGTTTCCCACTGTCAATCATCCTGGAACAAATTAAACCCTGGGGTAGAAAATGAGAGCTGAGGAGGAAACTGCTTCCCGTACTTGGAGTTCCCGGTGGTTGAGACTTAGACTTTTACTAAAAGAGAGGTTTGAGATTACTTCACCTGGAGGGAGGTAAGCTGGTCCTTTCCACTTGATGTTGAGCCAGGAATTGTGTGTGGGGGGGTGTTACCTCAACTCTGAGTGTGACTAGGTAATCAATTAGGGTGGTGATTGAATGTAAAATTCCTGTAGAGGGGATTGAGCCTGTGGATTCTAAGAACAGCCATATTTAGTATCTCATTCTAAGTTTTCTGTTAGTTTCCTTCAGTTATTCCTATACCTTCCAAAAATTGTGATGGGAGTTGCAGCTTAGTCTGTGCTGTCATTGCAAGGACTTGAAGGAAGGGTCTGTGCCCATGCTTAGGGCAAAGAAATACAGGGGAAAGAAACAGCAACCTGAAGGAAGCAGACTGCAATAGAGCACACTATAGGTCTACAGCAAAGTGGGGTAGTAGTCTAAGACAGATGTTGGCTGAAGAGGCAGGGACAGCAAGAGTGACGTATGGAAGAGATGCTCTCCAGAATATACTGGGGGTTGTTACTACACGCCCAAAGAGCAAATGGACATTTCCATACAGGGAGGAAGGAGGAAGGGGATATAACTAGTTAACTGCTTACCTGTGGCACCTAGGACTCTGGTGAAGCTTTGAAATAACACCATGAAGTAATCATGTATTACTTTCTAACACACACACACACACACACACTCTACATCGCTGGTTTTTGTGTTCTGCATATTCACTAGAAGATCTGTCCCTTTCCCTCCTCTCAATGCCCTGAAATTTAGCATCTTCTCTTACACCTTTACATTTCTTTCTTCGACTTTTTGAGATCTCCCCTCCTTGCCTTCTAGGAATTCTGTAGTTAATTCTTTGACTAATGGTGGCACACACGAAAGAAGGAAAGGTTTTCTTCCTCTGCCCCACAAGAAACTGTCTCCTCACTTAATTACACTCCGATGATATTATTTTACCACTTCTGCTAAAGCAGAAATTTCCCCCTCTCAGCTTTACTGATCCGCCTGAATTAGTTGCTTATATTTGAACCCTATTTTATTGACTTACTTTTCTCCTAAAATCTCCTCCAATTCACACTCCCAGTCTTAGTATCCCATAATACCTGATTTTCTTACTGGGCCACATTCAATACCTTTTCTCAGTGCTCCTAATCCTTTTTTCCTATCCTCTTAGGATACCCCAAAATAATTATTCTTATGTCATAAATTACAGACCCATGACTTAAAAGTGTTCAGGAATGAATTCCTTTTGTCTATTGCCCCAAACCTCATGTGGAGTCTGTATGACCCCTTTACTCATGCTACCCTTCTCTCCATCACAGAGTTCTGGACGTCCAGTTAGTCCAGAAGAGTAGCCCTGGATTTTCCTCAGCTCTGCGAGTGACTAGGTGAGTACTCAATTACATCTTTATGCATATGATTAGAAGATGTTTAGATTATGCACTAGGATTTTTGGTTTGCATCTCCAATGTTACCATGCAAAACAATAAAGTGATATTTCTTGAATGGAAATCCACTTTCCAATCGGTTACCATTATTTTCAAAAGACATAGATCTACTCTCCATGGTGAATACAGTAAAAATATCCTGAAATTCATTGGTCATAGAGGTATTTTCACACAGTGACATTTTTGGATAGGTTAATGGAGCTGGTGGTGAGTGCCAAGATTTGATTTGAGGAAAGAGATCTCACCTTAGGCAGATGTCACATGTGATGAGGAAGGTCAACAAGATGAAGAACCACAGTTACTGTTCCAAGGCAGCCCAATGACCTTAAGCTCCTGGGGTTTTCCCAGTACCCATAGGATTTATACCAGTGATCTGGCAGGAAAAGAACAATTTCTTCTAGATCACGGTTTGAAGGAACAGTCAGATCAGAAAATTTTGTCTCTTTTCCTCAAGCAAGGGAGCAGCTCCGTTCTGGGGGACTGAGACTACATGAAACCAGAGAAGTTCTACGCTCTTGAGGGATGTGAAAATGGAAATTTCAGACAATATGTGCAGATCCAAGAAAGAACATGAAAGAAGTGTCTCTGAGGAGACCTTCTGTGCGTATTCTTTTCTACCATGAGACCCAGCATCCCCGAGGATTGGCTGGGAGTCTCAGAATTGTTCAATACGTCCACAGTTCCCTAGATAGTTCATTCTAGAGTGCTGGGGGCTGGAGAAGGTAACGTGGATGTTAAAGTAACTAGGGAGGCAGTCAACAATGAAGAATAATCTACCCATTGTTCCTGTATAGCTTACAGCTCAAATAAAATGTTCTGTATTTTCAGTGTGCTGTTTCAACGACTCTCCTATCACCAGGAGAACTCTAATTTATTTATTGAATTTTATTTTATTTTTTTATACAGCAGGTTCTTATTAGTTATCCATTTTATACATATTAGTGTATATATGTCAGTCCCAATCTCCCAGTTCATCACACCACCACCACCCCTGCTGCTTTCCCCGCTTGGTGTCCATACGTTTGTTCTCTACATCTGTGTCTCAATTTCTGCCCTGCACACTGGTTTATCTGGACCATTTTTCTAGTTTCCACATATATGCGTTAATATACGATATTTGTTTTTCTCTTTCTGACTTACTTCACTCTGTATGACAGTCTCTAGATCCATCCACGTCTCTACAAATGACCCAATTTTGTTCCTTTTTATGGCTGAGTAATATTCCATTGTATATATGTACCACATCTTCTTTATCCATTCGTCTGTCGATGGGCATTTAGGTTGCTTCCATGACCTGGCTATTGTAAATAGTGCTGCAATGAACATTGGAGTGCATGTATCTTTTTGAATTATGGCTTTCTCTGGGTATATGCCCAGTAGTGGGATTGCTGGGTCATATGGTAATTCTATTTTTAGTTTTTGAAGGAACTTCCATACTGTTCTTCAGAGTGGCTGTATCCATTTACATTCCCACCACCAGTGCAAGAGGGTTCCCTTTTCTCCACACCCTCTCCAACATTTATTGTTTGTAGATTTTCTGATGATGCCCATTCTAACTGGTGTGAGGTGATACCTCATTGTAATTTTGATTTGCATTTCTCTAATAATTAGTGATGTTGAGCAGCTTTTCATGGACTTCTTGGCCATCTGTATGTCTTCTTTGAAGAAATGTCTATTTAGGTCTTCTGCCCATTTTTTGATTGGGTTGTTTGTTTTTCTAATATTGAGCTGCATGAGCTGTTTATATATTTTGGAGATTAATCCTTTGTCTGTTGATTCGTGTGCAAATATTTTCTCCCATTCTGAGGGTTGTCTTTTCAGCTTGTTTCCTTTGCTTTGCAAAAGCTTTTAAGTTTCATTAGGTCCCATTTGTTTATTTTTGTTTTTATTTCCATTACTCTAGGAGGTAGATCAAAAAAGATCTTGCTGTGGCTTACGTCAAAGAGTGTTCTTCCTATGATTTCCTCTAAGAGTTTTATAGTGTCCGGTCTTAATTTAGGTCTCTAATCCATTTTGAGTTTATTTTTGTGTATGGTGTTAGGGAGTGTTCTAATTTCGTTCTTTTACATGTAGCTGTCCAGTTTTCCCAGCACCAATTATTGAAGAGACTGTCTTTTCTCCATTGTATGTCCTTGCCTCCGTTATCATAGATTAGTTGACCATAGGTGCATGGGTTTATCCCTAGGCTTTCTATCCTGTTCCATTGATCTATATTTCTGTTTTTGTACCAGTACCATATTGTCTTGATTACTGTAACTTTGTAGTATAGTCTGAAGTCAGGGAGTCTGATTCCTCCAGCTCTGTTTTTTTCCCTCAAGACTGCTTTGGCTATTCGGGGTCTTTTGTGTCTCCATACAAATTTTAAGACTTTTTGTTCTAGTTCTGTAAAAAATGCATTGGTACTTTGATAGGGATTGCATTGAATCTGTAGATTGCTTTGGCTAGTATAGTCATTTTCACAATGTTGATTCTTCCAATCCAAGAACATGGTATATCTCTCCATCTGTTGGTATCATATTTAATTTCTTTCAACAGTGTCATAGTTTTCTGCATACAGGTCTTTTGTCTCCCTAGGTAGATTTAATCCTAGGTATTTTATTCTTTTTGTTGCAATGATAAATGAGAGTGTTTCCTTAATTTCTCTTTCAGATTTTTCACCATTAGTGTATAAGAATGCAAGAGATTACTGTGTATTAATTTTGTATCCTGCAACTTTACCAAATTCATTGATTAGCTCTAGTAGTTTTCTGGTGGCATCTTTAGGATTCTCTATATATAGTATCATGTCATCTGCAAACAGTGACAGTGTTACTTCTTCTTTTCTAATTTGTATTCTTTTTATTTCTTTTTCTTCTCTGATTGCCATGGCTAGGACTTCCACAACTATGCTGAATAATAGTGGTGAGAGTGGACATCCTTGTCTTGTTCCTGATCTTAGAGGAAATGCTTTCAGTTTTTCACCATTGAGAATGATGTTTGCTGTGGGTTTGTCATATATGGCCTTTATTATGTTGAAGTAGGTTCCCTCCATGCCCACTCTCCGGAGAGTTTTTATCATAAATGGTGTTGAATTTTCTCAAAAGCTTTTTCTGCATCTATTGAGATGATCATATGGGTTTTCTTCTCAATTTGTTAATATGGTATATCACATTGATTGATTTGCATATATTGAAGAATCCTTGCATCCCTGGGATAAATCCCACTTGATCATGGTGTATGATCCTTTTAATGTGTTGTTGGATTCTGTTTGCTAGTATTTTGTTGAGGATTTTTGCATCTACATTAATCAGTGATAGTGGTCTGTAATTTTCTTTTTTTGTAGTATCTTTGTCTGGTATTGGTATCAGGGTGATGGTGACCTCATAGAATGAGTTTGGGAGTGTTCCTTCCTCTGCAATTTTTTGGAAGAGTTTGAAAAGGATGGGTGTTATCTCTTCTCTAAACGTTTGATAGAATCCACCTGTGAAGCCGTCTTGTCCTGGACTTTTGTTTGTTGGAAGATTTTTAATCACAGTTTCAATTTCATTACTTGAGATCGGCCTGTTCATATTTTCGATTTCTTCCTGGTTCAGTCTTGGAAGGTTATACCTTTCTGAGAATGTGTCCATTTCTTCCAGGTTGTCCATTTGATTGGCATAGAGTTGCTTGTAGTAGTCTCTTAAGATGCTTTGTATTTCTGTGGTGTCCGTTGTAAATTCTCCTTTTTCATTTCTAATTTTATTGATTTAAGTCCTCTCCCACTTTTTCTTGATGAGTCTCCCTAATGGTTTATCAATTTTGTTTATCTTCTCAAGAACCAGCTTTTAGTTTTATTGATCTTTGTTATTGTTTCTTTGTTTCTATTTCATTTATTTCTGCTCTGACCTTTATGATTTCTTTCCTTCTGCTAACTTTGGGTTCTGTTTGTTCTTTTTTCTCTAGTTCCTTTAGGTGTAAGGTTAGATTGTTTATTTGAGATTTTCTTGTTTCTTGAGGTAGGCTTGTATAGCTATAAACTTCCCTCTTAGAACTGCTTTTGCTGCAACCCATAGGTTTTGGATTGTCGTGTTCTCATTGTCATTTGTCTCTAGGTATTTTTTTGATGTCCTCTTTGATTTCTTCAGTGATCTCTTGGTTATTTAGTAATGTATTGTTTAGCCTCCATGTGTTTGTGTTTTTTACGTAATTTGTGTTTTTTCCCTGTAATTGATTTCTAATCTCATAGCATTGTGGTCAGAAAAGATGCTTGATATGATTTCAATTTTCTTAAATTTACTGAGGCTTGATTTGTGACCCAAGATGTGATCTGTCCTGGAGAATGTTCTGTGCGCACTTGAGAAGAAGGTAATCTGCTGTTTTTGGATGGAATGTCTTATCCATATCAGTCAAACCTATCTGGTCTATTGTGTCATTTAAAGCTTGAGTTTCTTTATTAATTTTCTGTTTGGATGATGTGTCCATTGGTGTAAGTGAGGTGCTAAAGTCCCCCACTATTATTGCATTACTATCAATTTCCTCTTTTATAGCTGTTAGCAGTTGCCTTATGTATTGAGGTGCTCCTATGTTGGGTGCATATATATTTATAATTATTATATCTTCTTCTTGGATTGATCCCTTGATTGTTATGTAGTGTCACTCCTTGTTTCTTGTAACATTCTTTATTTTAACGTCTATTTTATCTGCTATGAGTATTGCTACTCCAGCTTTCTTTTGATTTCCATTTGCATGGAATATCTTTTTCCATTCCCTCGCTTTCAGTCTGTATGTGTCCCTAGGTCTGAAGTGGGTCTCTTGTAGACAGCATATATATGGATCTTGTTTTTGTATCCATTCAGCAAGCATGTGTCTTTTGGTTGGAGCATTTAATCCATTCACATTTAAGGTAATTGTTGATATGTATGTTCCCATGACCATTTTCTTAATTGTTTTGGGTTTGTTTTTGTAGGTCCTTTTCTTCTCTTGTGTTTTGCACTTAGAGAAGTTCCTTTAGCATTTGTTGTAGAGCTGGTTTGGTGGTGCTCAATTCTCTTAGCTTTTGCTTGTCTGTAAAGCTTTTGATTTCTCTGTCGAATGTGAATGAGATCCTTGCTGGGCAGAGTAATCTTGGTTGTATGTTTTTCCCTTTCATCACTTTAAATATATCATGCCAGTCCCTTCTGACTTGTAGAGTTTCTGCCGAGAAATCAGCTGTTAACCTTATGGAAGTTCCCTTGAATGTTATTTGTCGTTTTTCCCTTGCTGCTTTCAATAATTTTTCTTTGTCTTTAATTTTTGCCAATTTGATTACTATGTGTCTTGGCGTGTTTCTCCTTGGGTTTATCCTGTATGGGACTCTCTGCACTTCCTGGCCTTCGGTGGCTATTTCCTTTCCCGTGATAGGGAAGTTTGCGACTATAGTCTCTTCAAATATTTTCTTGGGTCCTTTCTCTCTCTCTTCTTCTGGGACCTATAATGCAAATGTTGTTGCATTTAATGTTGTCCCAGAGGTCTCTTAGGCTGTCTTCATTTCTTTTCATTCTTTTTTCTTTATTCTGTTCTGCAGCCGTGAATTCCACCATTCTGTCTTCCAGGTCACTTATCCGTTCTTCTACCTCAGTTATTCTGCTATTGATTCGTTATAGTGTATTTTTCCATTCGGTTATTGTATTGTTCATCTCTGTTCTTTAATTCTTCTAGGTCTCTGTTAAACATTTCTTGCATCTTCTCAATCTTTGCCTCCATTCTTTTTCTGAGGTCCTGGATCATCTTCACTAACATTTTTCTGAATTCTTTTTCTGAAAGGTTGCCTATCTTCACTTCATTTAGTTGTTTTTCTGGGGTTTTATCTTGTTCTTTCATCTGGTACCTAGACCTCTGCCTTTTCATCTTGCCTATCTTTCTGTGAATGTGATAATTTTTTCTAAGGGTGACCTCAGCTAAGGAGAAATAAGGGATTCCTCTTCTACTTTCCAAGGTAAATTCACCAGTCATGAAAGTCATGCTCAGAGACCAGCAGTCCCATGGTAGCATATAACCTTCTGTTTTGCTGAGTTTACATTGAGGCTATCCCTGACCAGTTTACTGAAGCACATTCCCCCTTCGTATTTCCTCTATCTCTCTCTCTTTCTCTGTCTCTGTTTCTGTCCTCTGTCTCTCTCTCTCTCTCGCTCTATGTGTGTGTGTGTGTGTGTGTGTGTGTGTGTGTGTGTGTGTGTGTGTGTGTGTGAAGCAAGCTGGGAGAAATCTGTTATTTTAAAAATGCCATAGAACTTTCCTACCATGTTTAAGCTGCCTTATTCTGATTCATCATTTCTTGGTTGCTGTAAACCTTAGACAAAGTGGATTTCAATGAATTTTGCTCTTTTGGTCAGTGTTTCTGTGGAGGGACAGTCCTTTCGAGCTCCCTCGTCTGTCATTTCCACTGATGATGCCTCCAGGGCTCCTCAAAATGTATATTTTAAAATAATTAAATAGCTCATAAGTTCTAATTTAGTCCTCACAATTATTCTTGATAGATACCATTGTTTATTTTTTTTCTAGGTAAAAAACCCCTGAGGATAGAGAGGTTAAAGGACACACACAGGGTCACACAACCAGCAAGTGGAGAATCCAGATTTAAACAGAGTTTCATCCAACACTGAGCATGATGCTATAAAGATCACCCATGGAAAGAAGGTAGCTGGTTTTCATAGACCAGAGATTATAATAACTTGGTAAGATTTTTTTATATATATTTTTATTTTATTTATGTATTTATTTATTTTTGGCTGCATCAGGTCTTAGTTGCGGCACATGGGATCTTCATTGAGGCATGGGGGATCTTTCGGCGTGTGGGCTTCTCTCTAGTTGTGGCATGCGGGTTTTCTCTTCTCTAGTTGTGGCGCATGGATTCCAGAGCATGTGGGCTCTGTAGTTTGCGGTGTGCAGGCTCTCTACTTGAGGCTTGCGAGCTCAGTAGTTGCGGCATGTGGGCTTAGTTGCCCTGCAGCATGTGGGATCTTAGTTCCCTGACCAGGGATCAAACCCGCATCCCCTGCATTGGAAGGCGGATTCTTTACCACTGGACCACCAGGGAAGTCTCTAACTTGGTAAAATTTTTAAAACTCTTGTAATGTTCTTGTGTTTGAAGTGATCAGCAGTAAAATCCCAAAACTGAAAAGTGTATGTAGGGTCATGGAGCCTAGCGGCCTACTGCGTGGCCACGCATAGATGGAGGAAATCTGAAACATGAAGTGGATAGTGATAGTGTGGGAAGGAAAGAAAGAGAGTTGAGTCTCTGGGTCATTGTGAGGAAGGCTGGAGGGTCCTGGAAATCTCCCAGGGTGGGGTGATGCTCTCTCCCAGTTG
Organism: Grampus griseus; assembly: GCF_964374135.1. Classification (NCBI taxonomy): domain Eukaryota; kingdom Metazoa; phylum Chordata; class Mammalia; order Artiodactyla; family Delphinidae; genus Grampus; species Grampus griseus. The sequence continues at coordinate 8,673,603 of NC_139002.1, forward strand.
CTTGCTATGCAGACAGCCCCACTCAGCATGCACCCTAAGCTTCCACAATGGAGAGCTTCCTCATCTCCCTGCAGAAGCCCCATTCTCTCTTGCACATGCTAGGAAAATGCCTCAACCATGGGTCTTCCTTCCAGGACTCCTCCTCTGCCTCCCTGTTCCTCCTGTGTGTTCCCACAGCACAGCTGAGACCCATGATATGAAAATAGTCAGCCTTATCTTTGACTCCTCTTCCTCTCTCATTTCACATTAAACCACTGACAGAGTCCAGTCTGTGCTGTCTTCATAAGATCAGGACTGTCATTTCCTTCTCCATTCCCACTATTGCTGCTCTTGTTATGACTTTCATGTTGCCCACCTGGAGCTTATTCTTTTCTCAGTATGTAAGAATTTGTTGAATTAAATCCATTGAAATAGAGTCTTAACAAGCATTGGTTAGAGAAGCAAGCTTTGCTTCTGATCCTTGGAGCACAGGAAGTCTGTCCTTACAGAGTTGGGATGCTGAAGCTGCTTGGAGGAATGAAGAAAGGAGAGAGAGATTATTTTAAGCACTTCAACCCGGGAGAAGCCTCAGAGGAAGCAAGAAAATGATGAAACTGAAGAAGGAGGTGTTGCATAACCAAAGTCAAGGAGATGAGGCCCTGAGAGAAGTGCATCCCCTGATCATGACTCACAGCGCCAGGCAAAGACTGGATCCTGCTCTCAAAGAGGGGCAATAATGCAAGGGGTCTTCTTGAGAGCTTCATGTAGCTCCAGACAGGGTAGGAGGAGGGTTGTGGACCTAGTAGTTCATCAGAATATAATCCTGATAAGCCTGGGAACATAAGCCTTGGGTGCAGCCTGTGGGGTTAGGAGAACAGAACATCTTCTTCTTGAGGCCATGAGCTGAGATAGTTTTTGATCATTAAAGTCCAAATGGGCATCAGATGAGAGGTGAAAAGCTTAGTCATGTGAGAAGAGGAACAAGGCAACACTGGAACTCTTGGCACCATCCAGAGGTGGGTGGAGAAGGAGTAAGAGGGCATTAGTACATGTATAAGACATCAATATACTCAAGCGAAAAAAAACAGCGCTTATCATTTCAAAGACTTAAACATGTGCCAAAATGTTGACAATGCAAGGTTAGAAAGAGGACACAGCCTCCTTTCCATGTCTTAGATGTTTCCTGAGAGTGTGTGCTCACATGCAGTATAAGAAAGTGAGATTCCTGTAACAGCTCCATACTCCCCTCCTTGTCCCAGAAAAGTCCCTCCCCCCAGTAGAAGTCTGGAATGCAGCTCCAAAGACATTGTGATGAGGACTTTCTGCTCAGGTCAACAGAGGTACCCAGTAATTCAAAACTGATGAACTAGCCACAAGTTTAGTATCACAGGTATAGTGGGGCATAATTTGAATCATAATATATATATATTTAATTATAAGGTTATCTTTTGTTTCTCAACATGCATCAGTAGTTTACCATTCTGTCTTCTGTCCCATCTCCTACCATTCAGTACCACCAATTGGCTTTATGGGGTATTGGGTGGGGGGACCTATTTTTGCTACTTGCATTATTCCGATGCCACCATTTGACTGATCCTTAGAAGACAATCAGTAGACACAAATCTGACTATTCATTCAGGAGGATTCTTAGCAAGCAGCAGAGGCCACAGTGTGAAAGCCATACTGAAAACACTGTGCTTATTGGGCATGCCACTATGCAAGCAGGTGCACAAGAGCTGTATGAAACAACAATAACAACAGCACCACCAGCAATAAATAATAATAACAACTAGTGGCTTGAGTTTCAGATTTTTATTTTTTCTTTTCAGTTCAGTGCCAAAAATCTGAGGCTATGGAGTGATATGACTTTCTCAGTCCTTGGTCTTCTTACCCTATTATTTAACTCCTCTACTGATCACATGTCATAGTTCTAAATACCCTCTATACACTGATGACTGGCAAATCTCTACCTTCCTCCCTAAACTCTCCACTGCCTTTTAAAAATCTGCATTTGGTGAGTTTTTCAAACTTAACATGCCCCAAAACAAACAACTGATTTCCTATCCCAACTCACTCCAACACAATACCCTCCACACACCTGTCTCCCCACTCTAGCCTCACCTCACTTTTCTCACATTCTGTCCCATGTCACCCAATCACTGCACCATTCACCCAATTCCTCGAGCTAAAAACTAAGGGCCATCATAGATTTCTCTTTTTTCTTTCCTTACCCCCCCACCGCACCACACATTCAATCCATTAGCAAGTCCTGTTGGCTGTCTCTTCAAAGTGTTTCCCAAGACCCATCATTTCTTACCACTTGTTCTCTAAGTTAACAGTCTCTTTTCTCTCACAGTTTAATTTTTTCTGAGTTCCATTTTCTTTCTTTTTTTTTATTATATAAGTTTCAGGTTATAATTCAACATCTCTATATACTACATAGTGATTCTCCCAAAGGTCTAGTTACCATTCATCACCATACAGTTGACCCCTTTAGCATTTTTCACCTACCCCTAGCCCCCTTCCCTCTGGTAACCACTGATCTGTTCTCTGTATCTTATGAGTTTTGTTTTGTTTGTTTTGTTTTTGGATTTGACATATGAGTGAAATCATATGGTATTTGTCTTTTTCCTTCTGGTTTATTTCACTTAGTAGAATACCCTCAAGGTCCAACCGTGTTGTCACAAATGGCAAGATTCCATTATTTTTTATGGCTGAATAGCATTCCATTGTATACATATAAACCACATCTTCTTTATTCATTCATCCATCGATGGACACTTTGTTTCCATATCTTGGCTGTTGAAAAATAATGCTACAATGAACATAGGAGTGAAATATCTTTTTAATTTTTTTTTATTCTCTGGATAAAAACAGAAGTGGAATAGCTGAATTATATGGTAGTTCACTTATTAATTTCTTGAGGAATTTCCATGCTGTTTTCCGTAGTGGCTACAATTTACATTCCCATCAACAGTGTATGAGAGTTCCCTTTTCTCCACATCCTCTCCAAAACTTATTTCTTGTCTTTTTGATAATAGCCATTCTAACAGGTGTGAGGTGGTATCTCATTGTGGTTTTGATTTGCATTTCCTTGATGATTGAGCATCTTTTCATGTGCTGGTGACCATCTGTATGTCTTCTTTGTAAAAATGCTATTCAAATCCTCTACCTGGGACTTCCCTCATGGCACAGTGGTTAAGACTCCGCACTCCCAATGCAGGGGGCCCGGGTTCAATCCCTGGTGAGGGAACTAGATCCCACATGCATGCCACAACTAAGAGTTCTTATACCACAACTAAGGAGTGGTGAGCCACAACTAAGGCGCCTGTGAGCCACAACCAAATAAATAAATAAATAAATAGAATAGTTTAAAAAATCCTCTGCCCATTTTTAAATTGGGTTGTTTGTTTTAAGTTGTATGAGTTCTTTATATATTTTGGATGTTAACTCTTTATCAGATATATAATTTGCAAATATCTTTTTTCATTTACTAAGTTGCCTTTCATTTTGGTGACGGTTTCCTTTGCTGTTCAGAAACTTTGTAGTTGATGAAGGCCCATTTGTTGATTTTTGCTTTTTGTTTCCCGTGCTTTTAAAGTCATGTTCACAAAAACATCACTAAGGCTGATGTCAGTGAGGTTACCAATGTTTTTTCCTAGAAATTTTATGCTTTCAGGCATTACATTTAAGGCTTTAATCCATTTTGAGTTTGTTCTTGTGTATGGTATAAAATAGTGATCTAGTTTCAACTTTTTGCATATGTCTCTCTAGTTTTCCCATCATTATTTATTGAAGAGACTGTCTTCTCTCCATCATTATGTTCTTGGCTCCTTTGCTATAAATTAATTGTTTATATGTGCATGGATTTACTTCTAGGATCTCAATTCTGTTCCATTGATCTGTGTGTCTGTTTTCATGCCTGTACCATAATGTTTTGATTACTACAGCTTTGTAGTATAATTTGAAATCCAGGAGCATGATACCTTCAGCTTTGTTCTTCTTCCTTAACATAGTTTTGACTATTTGGGATCTTTTGTGTTTCATACAAATTTTAGAATTATTTGTTCTAGTTCTATGAAATATACCATTGGAATATTGATACAGATTGTATTGAATGTGTGGGCTGCTTTGAGTAGTATTTACATTTTAACAATATTAATTCTTCCAGTCCATAAGCACAAAATGTCTTTTCATTCATTTATGTCTTCTTTAGTTTCTTTCATCAATGTCTCATAGTTTTCAGTATACAGGTCTTTAGCCTCCTTGGTTAATTTTGTTCGTAGGTATTCTTTTTAATACAGTTGGAAATAGGATTGTTTTCTTAATTTCTCTTTCTGATAGATTGTTATTAGTGTACAGAAATGCAAAAGATTTCTGTATATTAATTTTGTACCTGCAACTTTGCTGAATTCATTTGTTAGTTCTAATAGTTTTTTTGTGGTGTCTTTAGGGTTTTCTATGTATAGTGTCATAACTTCTGTGAAGAGAGACACTTTCACTTCTCCTTTTCCAATTTGAATGCCTTTTATTTCTTTTCTTGCCTAATTGCTATGGCTAGGACTTCCAATACTATGTTGACTAAAAGTGGTGAGAGTGGACATCATTTTCTTATTCCTGTTCTTGGAGAAAAAGCTTTCAGCTTTTCAACATTGAACATGATGCTGAAGGTTTGTCATATATGGTCTGTATTATGTTAAACTGTGTTCCCTCTATACCCACTTTGTTGAGAATTTTTATCAGAAGTCAATGTTGAATTTTGTCAAATGCTTTTTCTGCATCTATTGAGATGATCACACAATTTTTTTTGTAGATCTTTATTGGAGTATAATTGCTTCACAATACTGTGTAAATCTCTGTTGCACAAAAAAGCGAATCAGCCACACGCATATACATGTCCCCATATCCCCTCCCTCTTGAGCCTCCCTCCCCTCCTCCCTATCCCACCCCTCTAGGTCATTGCAAATCACCGAGTCGATCTCCCTGTGCTATGCTGCTGCTTCCCACCAGCCAACTATTTTACATTCAGTAGTGTATATATGTCAATGCTACTCTCACTTTGCCCCAGCTTCACCCTCCCACCCCATGTCCTCAAGTCTGTTTTCTATGTCTACTTCTTTATTCCTGCCCTGCCAGTGAGAATGATCATACAATTTTTATCCTTCATTTTGTTAAAGTGGTGTATCATGTTGATTGATTTGCAAATATTGAACCATCCTCACAACCCTGGAATAAACCCCACTGAATCATGGCGTTTGATTCTTTTAATGTATTGTTTAATGAGGTTTGCTAATATTTTGTTGAGGATCTTTGTATCTGTGTTCATCAGAGATATTTGACTGTAATTTTCTTTTTTTGTAGTGTCTTTCTCTGATTTGGTATCAGAGTAATGCTGGTCTCATAGAGTGAGTTTGGAAACATTATTTCCTCTTCAATTTTTGAAATAGTTTGAGATGGATAAGTATTATTTTTTTAAAATAGTTGGTAGAGTTTACCTGTGAAGCCATCTGTTCTTGGACATTTGTATATTAAATGTTTGTTTTATTACTGATTCAATTTCATGATTAGTAATCAGTCTTTTCAGATTTTCTATTTCTTCTTGATTCAGTCTTGAAAGATTGTCTATTTTTAGGAATTTATCCATATTTTTCCAGGTTGTTCAATTTGTTGGTGTATAATTGTTCATAGCAGTCTCTTATGATTCTTTGTTTTTCTGTGGTATCTGTTGCAATTTCTCCCCTTTCATCAGGTTTTATTTATTTGAGCCCTCTATTTGTCACTTATACCTTTATAAAGCTGAAATTTAAAAAACAAAAAAAGCTGTATGGGCTTTGGTGACAGATCCAAGTTGAAATCTCACTCCTGCTCCCTAACATTTTGACTGTGACAAATTGCTTAACCTTTTCTAGCCCCCATTTCCAAACTTGTAGAATGAGTATAATGAAACCTCAAGGAGAAAACAGTCTAGCATCAATATCTTGGAGTTTTTCTTACCTCCTTTTTGAACTCAGGGTCCAGTAGACTGGTAAGAAATCGGGGATTTTTCTTGTTCTTTAGTTGGGAGTAGTTCCTCTGTTATTTCATTTTACTTAACTATCTCTGTCTCTATGAATTTAGGAGAAACAGTTATCTAATGTGGTCTTAACAGAGTGTTTTAGGTGGGAGCATCCCGTGTAGACTGTGTGAGCCCAATATTTTTGTTGTGCAGGCTAGTTTTGGTATCGTTGCCAGCCATGTCTTTCCTCAGAGTGTGCTGGCTGTTATCCCTTTGATAGGGGGTGTGATTGGTGTCCAGAGCCTGCACTGGATGTTGGGTGGGGACTCCTCCTTGCTTCATGGCTGTCACAGCCCAGACAGGGATGGGGTCTGCTCCCCAGTTGTTGGAGTAAAAGCCAGGAGCATCGGGTTCAGTCAGGTTCTGCTGCCCTGGAGTATGTGCCCTGACCCAGAGGAGGTGACCACTGAAGCAAGTGAGGCCTGTGTGGTTACAGCAAACCTATGTGTCACCTGTGCATGCATCTGTGGTTCTGCCCAGAAGCAGCCCAGTCTCATCCCTTTCTCCATTGTGTTAGTCCCAGACCTAGTGCCAGACTGTGGTGTGGAGTGGGCTGGGCTGGGAGCCAGGGCGTGGTGGCTGCAGCAATCAAGGTGGTTGTGCTGCCGCCTGGGACCTCGGCTGCCTCTGTACCAGGGCTCTCCCAGGACCTGTGCGCCCCAGATCCAGCTCCAAGCTGTGGCGTGGTGTGGTCGGAGCCAGAGTTCTCCTGTCAGGTGAGAAATGGAATATTTCTCCATATCAGTAAACAAAGGTTGTCACAGTCATCAGCGATTGCAGGTGGGAACTCAGGAAGGAAAGAATACCTGCCATCAGACTGCAGCCACTCCCTACTATGAGCCCTGAGGAAACTCAGGATATGAAAGCACAGGATACTGGCCCCAGATAGCTGAGGTACACATCAAAGGAATGATTTCAGTGAGCCCAGACTCCTGCATCTTCCCATCCATAGAAAAGTACTAAATTCCTTAACCTGAGATATCTAGTTTTCTTTTACTAACAATAATCTTTTTTTCCTACTACCTGCCCTTTGTTGCCAAACTCCTATATATCCTGCTCCCCCTTTGCCTCTTCGGATCAGTTTTCTCAGGCTTACTTGAAATGCTGCCTCCTGGGCTTGACGTCCTCAGTGTGTCCTCCGAATAAAACATAACTCTCAACTTTTAGGTTGTGCATTATTTTTTAATCAACACAGGAAACGAACCCTTGTGTCCTCCTGTCCAGAGCCTGTCCGCCCGAGACTCAGCAACCAGCTGCTGTACATTTCTGGGGTGCCACCTGATGCACTTGCCAACAAAGTCCTGCTTGGTGGGATCCGCCCCCATTGTGCGCACTGACAGTGGGCTCCAAGATTTGGCTGGGACCACATCCCAGGCCCTCCAGGCTGTCTCCATGCAGCTAGATCCCGTCCTCTCCTGGGGCCGGTCTGCAGAGACTCAGCACTTAGCTGTTGCATGAATTTGTGGCACCACCCAGAATGCCCAGTGTGAGCTCTAGATTGGGAGTGCAAGGAGCTGGTGGCTGCCACTGCCGTTCTCTCTGTTAGTGCAAGTTCCTGTTCCTGGTGCAGAGTGAGGCCAAACAAACTGAGTATGGAGCAGAGAAAGGTTTATTGCAAAGCCATGCAAGGAGACAGGTGGCTCATGCCCTAAAAAAAGCCCAAGCTCCCTGAAGGGTTTTGGCAAAGCATTTTTAAAGGCCAGGTGAGGGAGTGGTGGTCACAGGGCAGGTGATCAGCTCGTGAACAAATCTCTGATTGGCTGATGATGAGGGAACAGGGTGGTGTCACAGGGGTTAAGATTATCAGTCTTTAGGCCCCAGGAGGCCTGGGGCTATGTGCTTATGGTCATCAAGTATCATGTTAACATCAATAGTTAACATCTTCCATTTGGAGGGGCGGTGTTTCACATCTGTAAAACAAGCCAGGAAATGTGCATCAAATACCTAGGTACTTCAGAGAGGAACTGAAGCAGAGGGTATGGGGGAAGGCCTGTCCCAGGAAGGCCCCATAGGGTCCTGCTAGGTTGCATCTCTCTGCCCTGACGGCTAGTAAGCCAGCATGCACTCAATTCTCACGAGCAGAATCCAGTCCCTTGAGCCCCTCTATCTGTCCCAGAGGATTTCCCAGCAGACAAGGGGGCCCCACAGGGCGAGGATCTGCCTGTGTGGACCTTCTCTCCTTTATAGATTCCTCCCAGGGGCAGAGGTCCTGTCCTGATGCCTCCCCGCCCTCCCCACCCCCATCCTACCCAGTTATGTGGAGATCTTTCTTGCAGCTTTGGTTGTATAGGAGATGTTCTGCCAGTTTCCAGTTTGATTTCCATGAGAATTGTTCCACATGTATTTTTGATGTGTTTGTGGAAGGAGGTCAGCTCCGTGTCCTCCTACTCTGCCATCTTGATCCCCATTCTAGAGAATTTTTTTTTCTTAGTCTAAGACTGTTCTTTTTCTCTTAAGAAGATAGCAATTATGACTGTAATTTTCTAAGCACCTGATCTGTTGTAAACACTGCAAACATTTTGTCAACTGAAGAAAAACGCACAACCTAAAAGTTGCAAGTTATGTTTTATTTGGAGAACTTATTGAGGAGTATAGCCCAGGAGACAGCCTCTCAGTTAGCTCTGAAGAGCTGTTCCAAAGAGGAAAGGGAGGAGCCAAGATATATGGGAGTTTTTGCTGAAAAAACAAACAAACAAACGAACATGTAGTTGAACATCAAAAGATTACTGGTAATCACACAAAACAGACATCTCAGATGAATGATTTAAGTGCTTTTCTATATATAGGAAGATGAAGAGTCTGATCATTGAAATTATTCCTTAGATATGCATCTTAACTATCTAGGGCCAGTACCCTGTTTTTCCCCATCCTGAATTCCTTTCAGGGTACACTGTGGCTGCAGTGGCTGATGGCTTGATGTCAGGCAAACATTTTTTGTTTACTGGAATGGCAGGCAACATTTTTTGTCCACAATTTTATCTTAAGTCTTCACATAAGCACACTCATATGGTGCTTATTATGTCAGACCATGGGCACTTCCTAAGGACTCCAGCTACCAAAGGACACTTAAGAAGAAATATATACACTTTGGGGACTTCCCTGGCAGTCCAGTGGTTAAGACTTCACACTTCGACTGCAGGGGGCGCAGGCTCCATCCCTGGTTGGGGAACTAAGATCCCACATGCTGCAGGGCATAGCCAAAAAAAGAAATACACTTTTATCTATTAACAATATTGACTTTGTAGTTAAAAACCTTCTCATAAGGAAAACCCAGATGGCTTCAGGGTGAACTCTATCAAACACTTCAGGAAGGAATAATACCAATTCTAGGAAGAGTCTTCCAGAAAATTGAAGAGAAGTTAATTTTCCTAACTCTTTTGTGCAGCCAGTATTACTCTGCTACCAAAACCAGGTAAAGACATCACAAGAAAAGGAACCAATCTGTGACATAGCTTCCAATCTCTAGAACTCTGCATGTGCCTTCCCCTCAATAAAGAACGTGATTTTTCTTGATTCTGCTTAGCCAAGTCCTACAATTACTCACACTGTACCCCCCTCCAAAAATCGTTGTTCTCTCAATCTAGTTAATGGTGACCGATTCTTCTTCCGAATAGATTTTAGTCTTGTAGGTGAGAGGAAATTTCCCGTCTTTCTCCTCTTAGTTCTTTTGGTGGGCAATTAAAATTACATAAGGCAGACTAACAGAAGAAAATAAAATTTATTCTGTGCACATGGGGAATCCACATAAGTATGAAAACTTCCAAAGACAATAAGGCAAGTTGATCTATCTTTCTATCTCTCTATCTATCTTTCTATCTATCTATCCATCTGTCTACCTAACTATATATCTGTCATCTATTCCGGAATAAGGAGAAGGAGGTAGGGGGTCTGAGGCTTCAAGGGGAAGTAAGATAATTCACAGGAGGATAAAAAGAGTTAATGTTTGGGAAACAAATGTTTGCTGGGTCATTCAAAGACAATGGGACATAGAGAGGATTTTGATCAAATTGGCTTTCCTAGGTTCCTTGTGCTGGACATGTTTTTTTAGTGATAACTGAATTTGTAGGCTCCAACTCCATTCTTATAAGACATTCCAAAACTCTGAGGTGAGTCAGTTCCTTACCTTCACCTGAATGGTCGCTCCTTTTACCAGCCCAGTGTTATGTGGTTTGGCTAAATCAAGGAATCCAACACAACGTGTGAGTGTTCCATGCGCTTTTATGCCTGCGAAGCAAAGCCTAATACCAGAGCTCAGTGGGATAGTTTGTGGCATTACACACAGTAAGCTGAACAGAGAAAATGTGGAATCTGAAGGTGGCTTCCATCTCTGTTTTACTTAGATCCTCTGTCTTCTCTGGGATGAGGTTTTTACTATCTTGAGTAAGGTCACCTCTTTCCTATGTAAATTCCTTGGTCAGGCCCTGCGTTGGCTGTGGAATGGGGAGAGGAAGCAGAACACCCACAATCTTACAGCCAGGGCCTCCCGGTACAGGCATGAACTGTACCCTTTACAGCCCAGGACATAACTCACAGAACAGGCGACTAGAGAGGGAACCACAGCTTCATCTCCATTCCACACCCTGTCTGGCGCACCATTACTGAGCCCTTCCTGGAGCTTGATTGGCTGCTTTGTTGTCCTTTCCTCAATTTATATGGACTGGCTCCTGTTCCTCCTGCTCCCTGGAGCCCTCGTGGTTCTGTGCTGGTCTTCCACAGAGGGTGAGTACAATGGCAGTAAGGCAAAGGGGGCAGGGTGATGGGGTCAGGGAGTACTGTCAGGAGGAACAGGAGCTACAGAGACAGTGTTTGCTGGAGCCAGGCCCCTGAGCCCTTGGCTGCTGTAAATTCCCTTCCCCATAATGAAAACTCTTCCTGAAGACCCTGCTGTTGCTGCTGTCCAGTAGCTCTCCAAACTCTAACTCCAGGAAAGGTGTGAGGGGAAGGGATGATAAAGAATCACTGGGGCATCTGTAGCTGGGCAAGGTAGACCGATCAACTAAGACCCAGGTCTTAGTAAGAGGTGTCTGAATGGAGATCCTTCTCCTTCTTTTACCCCATTAGATGCTGGGTCTGCTCTCTCAGCTAAACTTGCCCAGCCCTACTGGCAATGAAATGCCCATTCAGTGCCCCTTTGGAAACCACAGCTGCAGGCTGAGCCTGAAAAGAAAGAAGGGAGAGGGCTTCCTGGTAACCACGTGACTCCTAAAATGGATTCCTTGGTAGACGCGGGCTCTGCATGGAGGATCCTCAGAGGCTGAGGAGGAAGGCCTGGAAAGTCGAGGGTTCTGGCCTCAGTCCCAACACCAGCAGCAGCAGCCCTTCTCTCTTCCCCTTAACTACCTGGCATCCCTTGCTCTCATTCCATGGTTCTCCCATATTGTCCAGATTCTACAATGAAATTTATTTCTTGCACCTCCTGCGACGAATTTGTTGGCAAGAACTGCAGAAAGAATTTAGGTTCCTGTCACTCCAGATATCCTGATTTTGCATGCCAGACCAAAGAAGTATATTCTCAACATTTCACCGGAGGTGAGATGAGGGCAGGAGAATGGGGAGGCAGGGGAAATTGACTGAGTTACAGTTTCTCACCTGTACAATGATTGGGTTTTAACGGATGATCTCCAAATTCCTTTCCATTTCTGATATTCAGTGACTGAATCCCTAGTAGAGTATGTCTGTTACAGCTCCTTTGTTGTAAATGTATGTGGGTGTTGAGAGCAGAATCAAGTTTCCCTGGAAAGAGACTGCCCCTTTTGTGGAAGGGTCTTCAAGTCCAGGCTTTGCCTAAGGGGACAGGAGGGAAGGGAAAGACTGCTCACTTGAAAACATTCCCTGTCACATCCCAAGTCTAACTTGGACCTTGGTTATTCTCCTACCCTCTTCAGAATATATCTACAGATATTCTATCCTGGGCTGCCCAAGAAGATGTGTGGAGTATATACACATCACCGAGTGGGAGAAAAACGTGTTCTTCTGTTGTAATACAAGCTACTGCAATAGCTTATCAGTAAAGGATGAGGTTCCATTCAATTCCATCGCATCAGAGGATTTACCTGAGATATTCAGCTAATTTTCAGGGACTTCCTCTTGACTGCATTCTGCTCATCATTCTTTAAAAAAAAATCAAGATCCAGAAATACTTTCACTCTCAACCACCACCCACATTGCCTCCTGAGAGCCAAAAGGCCCAAGAGAAATAAACTATGGATGAAAAAGAAATACAGTGTAATTTTGAAATGCTGTCTGGGCCCAAGTTAGACAACCAGGCCTGGTTTTCTGGTTCTGCTTTTCTGGCTGGGGGCCAAACTCCAAGTCTAGGGAGTGGGAAAGTGGGGGAGGCTGCACTGGGACATCTGGGGGCACTGAATGCATTACAATAAAAACTCTAATGAATGACAAGACTATATTCGGGGGAACTCATGGGCTGTTTCCACAGTGGACTAGATAAGAAGGAAGGGATACTGGGCAAAGCATGACCTGGCAAAAGTCTCCAAGTCATTTTACTTCTCAAATGTCCAGGATCCTAAATCCCATCAGGCCCCTGACACTCTAGGCCTGGAAAGTCCTCAAAACAGGTAGGCTTTCCAAGGGGGCCTAACATACGATCTATCTTGGAAAATATTCCATGTCACTTGAGAGGAATGTATATCCTGCTGTTGGCATATACATTTTGTATATTTCTGTTATATCTAATTGGTTTATAGTGTTGCTTAAATCCTCTAATTCCTTATTGATCTTCTATATGGTTTTTCTACCATTATTGAAGGTAAAGTGTTGAGGTGGAATGTCTATTTCTTCTTTCAATTCTGTCAAAGTTTGCTATATATATTTTGGTTTCTGTTGTTTGGTGCATATATGTTTATAATTGTTATAGCTTCTTAATGAATTGGCCCTTTTATCAACATATAATGTCATTCTTTATTTCTTGTAACTTAGGTCATTTTGTTATTGGTATAGGCACCCTAGGTCTCCTTTGGCAACAATTTGCATGGAATATCTTTTTTCATCCTTTGAGTTTGTGTCTTTAAATATAAAGTGAGTCTCTTGTACACAGCATATGGATGGATAACGGTTTTTTAAAATTCATTCTGCCAATCTCTGCCTTTTGATTAGAGGGTTTAATCCATTTATATCTAAAGTAATTACTGACAAGGAAGGGCCTACCTCTGCCATTTTGATATTGGTTTTTTGTATGTCTTATAGCTTTTTTTATCTCTCATTTCCTCCATTACTTTGATTTTTTTGTAGTGAACACTTTTCTCTTTTAAATTTCCTTTTCTGTATATTCTACAGATATTTTCTTTGATTACCATAGAAATTATATTTAACATCCTACAGTTATAATTATTTAATTTGAATTGATATGAACTTAACTTCATTAGCATACAAAAACTGTACTCATATACAGTTTTACCCCTTTATGTTACTAAAGTCACAAATTACATCTTTATATATTGTGTGTCCAATAACATAGATATATAATTAATTTTTATTGTGTTTTAAATCATGTAGAAAATAAAAAGTAATTTGCCTTCCCAAATAAGAATAACAAATGTTCTTTAAGCAATTGCTAATTGTCAAACACTCTTCTAAACACTCTACATGTATTGCATCATTTAAAAAATCATCACAGCTCAATGAGATAAATACTGTCATTATTCCATTTTACAAATGAGAAAATGGAAGCCTAGACTTAAAGTACTTTGTCTAAGCTCATAGAGCTAATATGTGCTATAACTGGGATTTAAATTCTGATGTTTGAAGACAGAGTCTGCATTATTAATTGCTATACTATAAGGATTCCAATTCTATTCCCTGACTCATCATCCTTTACCAAATATTTACTGCATTTACAGTGTGGATGGAGAAAAGCATAATAGATTTTAAATGGGTGTGCTAATCAGTTATTTCAGTGCTATGTAGAATTCTCCTAGGTTCATTAGCAGGATTTATCAGATATGCTTCCAGCTCCCCTCCCCTTCCAGATGTGCTGGATTTCCACATTTAGACAATTATTTAGAATAGATAAGAGAGTTGGGGAGGGAGAGCCAGGGAGACAAATGAAGATTAAAAAAAATAAAGGAGAGAGAATGAAGAACAGAGAAAGGGAATTAAATAAATAAATGACACTGAGGGGAAAGTCTGGTTGTCCTGTTGGTAAGGTGCTTTGCCCCTCAACCTATGCCACTTTTTTTTTTTTGCGGTACACGGGCCTCTCACTGTTGTGGCCTCTCCCGTTGCTGAGCACAGGCTCCAGACGCACAGGCTCAGCGGCCATGGCTCATGGGCCTAGCTGCTCCGCAGCATGTGGAATCTTCCTGGACCGGGGCACGAACCCGTGTCCCCTGCATCGGCAGGCTGACTCTCAACCACTGCGCCACCAGGGAAGCCCAACCTATGCCACTTTTAGCCACCCATCTGATTCACCCTTCTGACTCTCAAGTGCATGGTCAGAAACTCTGAGTCTGCTCTTTTTACTTTTATTATTCTAAGCAAACAAACAAATAAACCGAGCACCAGATTTGAGGACATCACCAGATCAGAGAGTAAGACTAATTTATAAAGCCAAGAAAGAGTTAATTCCTCGCTCCCATGGTTCTGAATGTCTGATATTTGAGGAAGCCACTGAACAAAGAGGGAAGTACTTTGACCCTGTTTCTGGAAGAGATGTATAGAGACTTGCTTAAAGGAAGATAAGGAGATAGGGTAAGGTATTACCTTACTGCTATAGTTATTGTCCTAAAATGTCATTGAAGAAGTGGGATTCCTGGCTCATGTGATAGTTCTATTTTTAATTCTTTTGCGGAACCTCCATATTGCTTTCCATAGTGGATGTGCCAATTTACATTCCCATCAACATGTACCAGAGTTCCTTTTCTTCACATCCTCGCCAACACTTGTTATCTTTCGCTTTTGTTCACAATAGCTATACTAACAGGTATAAGGTAATATCTCAGTGGTTTTGATTTGCATTTCCCTGATGATTAGTGATATTAAGCACATTTTCATGTACTGTTGGCCATCTGTATGTC
Organism: Grampus griseus; assembly: GCF_964374135.1. Classification (NCBI taxonomy): domain Eukaryota; kingdom Metazoa; phylum Chordata; class Mammalia; order Artiodactyla; family Delphinidae; genus Grampus; species Grampus griseus. The sequence goes on from NC_139002.1 coordinate 8,688,669, forward strand.
TTCTTTGGAGAAATGTCTACTTAGGTCCTCAATCCCATTCCATTGCAATATCAAATTAAAATCCAGAATCTTGTGATCTAAGTCAGGTCCTGGGGTGGACGAGTCTTCTCGGGTGTGTTTCTTTGGGTCTTGCAAACTAACGAGACAAGTATCTGCTCTCCACACACTTAACATAAAAGTGTAGGATAGAGAGAGAATAACTGTAATAAACACTTCCATTCAAAAGGAGATAATGTGAGGTACGTAGCAGTCACTGGTCCATGACAATTCTGAAGTCCAGCCTCTCATGTGTAGTCAGTCCTGCAACTGGGAGTGATTCTCTGTGGATCTTAGCTCTGCCCTCTCAGTTCTCTGAATCACCCTTCCTTCTCCAAAAGAAAAGGCCCATGTTCCCAGCTGTCTCAGTCTGCTTCCTGTCCCTAAAAAATTGGGGATCAAAAAGACTCTTAATTTTTACTTTCTCTATGCCTGTTAGCCTTTTAAACCTCTGAGCTGATGTAAATGCTCTCAGAAGCAGCCATCTGGGACCTCCTCATAGCCTCACTTCACTCGCTATTCGGCATCTGTTGAGGACTCTTAGAGCCCAGGAAGGGGTTAATTTTTCAGAATTGTTTATCTGGTGAAGGAAAATGAGTGCTTTCAGGACATGAGGTGTGGGTGGTGTGTTCCAGTGTAGGCTGTCTGATTTCTGTTATGTGAGTTATCTAGTTATCTGCACAGAATGCATCAGAAGAGCTGAAAAAAAAAAAAAAAGACTGTCAGCCCATCCATGAGAACATTCTGAGAATGTCTTTGATCAACACTGCTGTGAAAAATCTCTCACAAGATAGACACACATAATTATACATTTGTCTAAACCCATAAAATACGCAACACCAAGAGTGAACTATATTGTAAACTCTGGTCTTTGGGTGATTATGATGTGTCAGTGTAGGTTCACCAGCTGTAACAAATGTACCATTCTAGTGGGGAACATTGATGATGGGGGAGGCTGTGCATTTTGGTGGTAGGAGGTATAAAGGAAACCTCTAAACCTCCCTCAGTTTTGCTGTGAATCTAAAACTGCTTTTAAAAAATAGTCTTAATTAAAACATTAAACAAAAACTTTCCTATATATCATACAGCATTAACTGTAATTGTCGTGTTGTACATTACATCCCTAGTATTATTTAACTTATAAGTGGAAGTTTGTACCTTGGACCACCTTCATCCCATCCCCTCCCCCACCCCCACCTCTGGTAACCACAAATCTGATCTCTTTTTCTATGAGTTTGTTTGTTTATTTTGATTTCAAAATAAGTGAGATCATACAGCATTTGTCTTTGTCTTATTTCACTTAGGATAATGCGCTGGAGATCCATCCATGTTGTCACAACAGATTGGCAGGATGTCCTCGTTGTTTATGTCTGAATAATATCCCATTGTGTGTGTGTGTGTGTGTGTGTGTGTACACACTTAGGTTATTTCCATGGTTTAGTCTTGAGAGTGTCATAAATGGAGTACGGGGTCTTAGTTTTTAGAGATGGGAGAATCCAACTTTCTCCCCAGTACTCAAATCAGTTTCTTATAATGGCATGGTGTCTGAATATACTGGGAACTTTTTAAAGAAGAGGAAGTGAGGCACTAAGTCCTGGGTATGGGGTGACCCTGATCTGGCACCTAATGTTGAAGTTTTGCCTCAGTGGGAATTTGTTCCCCCATCCTGGGTTCAGTCTCACCGTGGGTCTCCCAAGAGCCCAAGCTCACCTTCAGTTCTTCTAATTTCCCTGTTATTAAATACACAGTATCCTAACAGTCTAAAATTCCCCCAATATACTGAAATATCCTAAAGACAAAGAAATTCTTTGTTGCTCACCACTCTTCATCCAGTGGTCAACCCACTTTCCAGAAAGTGCTTGTTATACAAATGGTTTTGAGGGAGAGGCCAATCTATTCCACCAGCAAGGATGGGTCTCTCTTACAGGACAGTATCTTGGATACTGGGTCTTTCATATGATGTGACTTCCTAAGGACCTAAAGCCGGACTCCTTTTATGGGGCATGTAACCTTTGTAGAATATTCCTTCTTTAAGTCCAATCCTAGGGGAGATTGGATGTTGCCCACCTTACAATAGTTTTCTATGGCTGATGGCCTGGCTCTCATTGTGACACTTTGGGTCTGATTTTCTCTTGCACGGTGGATGAGATGACCAGCTGTGAGAAAAACTGCTCCAATTATGAAATAAGTTCTGTTTTTTTCAGCACGCTGGGCATACACTGAACCACTTTGATTTCTGCAATGACCCCTCTGAGTCATTCAGGATGAGGATGCCTTAGGATGAGGATGAGGTGTCCAAACAAACTGCGTCCTCATTGAATCTCATCTCTGTTCACTCCCTTCAGAATGATCATTTCCCCTGCATGAGGAGTTTCCCTTAAGATATGCTCACTGCTTATTCAGTCTATGTCTTTATTGCTGGTGTTTCTTTCTATTAAATATGAACAGAACTGATTCTGGCTTTTAGTCCATGTCTTATTAATCAGAAGGGAGATTGTGTCACAGATGGGGTGGGCAAATATATCACAAGCTGAAGAAGGGGAGGGGGGCAACTGACCATGAGAAGACTCCCATTTTTTTAACTGATAGACATTTCTTTCCTCTCTTCCTTTCTTTTCACCTTCCTTCTTTTTTAGCTCTTCCATTCTCTCTTCTTCAACCTCTCCATCACCATTGCTCTTTGTTTTTAAGTTTTGAATATTTATTTTAATTTAGAATCCACAACAACATTGCACAATTGGAAATCGGGGTGGATTGATTGTGCTGGAAATCTTAGAAGAGAGTTATACAGGAAAGGAGTGTGCTGATAAACATCTATTTAACGCATATTATATTACCTCCATGGGGTCTGTAGTCAAGACAATTTGGAGTATGTTGATGTGGGATATGAGGTAACAGGTACATGATGATGGTTGCATAACTCTGTGAATATACCAAAAACCACTGAATTGTAAAATTTTTTTCATAAATTTATTTATTTTTGTCTGTGTTGGGTCTCCGTTGCTGTGTGCAGGCTTTCCCCAGTTGCAGAGAGCGGGGGCTACTCTTCGTTTCAGTGCGCGGGCTTCTCATTGCAGTGGCTCCTCTTGTTGCGGAGCACATGCTCTAGGCACGCGGGCTTCAGTAGTTGTGGCACACGGGCTTCAGTAGTTGTGGCACGTGGGCTCAGTAGTTGTGGCACGCGGGCTCAGTAGTTGTGGCTCGCGGGCTCTAGAGCGCAGGCTCAGTTGTTGTGGCACATGGGCTTAGTTGCTCCGCGGCATGTGGGATCTTCCCAGACCAGGGCTCGAACCTGTATCCCCTGCACTGGCAGGCGGATTCTTAACCACTGCACCACCAGCGAAGTCCTGAATTGTAAGTTTTTAAACGAGTGAATTGTACGGTATGCAAGTTATATCTCAATAAAACCAAAAAGCAAAATGGGTTTCACCTTGGTTGAATGTTCTTTTTCTCTCCCAAAGTCTATAACATCTTCATTCACTTGTCTGTGCCATCATCTTCCTTCTGCATCATAAAGGGATTTACTAAAATAGAAGCAGCTCTGTGCATGCTTATTGGGGGTGGGAGTTGTGGAGACAGGCGTGAGTTGTGTGGGCAATGAGACTAGACAAAGACAGGAGAAGAGACTTCCCCAAGGTCAATGTACCACAGAGAGTGATACATGAGGAACATCTAACGGGGGTTAAATATGAATCCTGAAGAGCACAGAGATAAGCCTGAGGGGAAAGGAGGGAAAGGCTAAGACAATTTGCCCCCCCCCACCCCGCACACTATTATATTGCAAATTGCTTTGGGAGGGAATTGCAGAAATCCCTTAATCCACAGCAGGTTGTCAATAGCAGTACTCTAAAAAAACCTCCTCCTTATGGCAATTAGTTGAACACAGCGTCTCTGTTCTCATCAGAACATTCCCTGAGAAAGAAAAAAGCAGAACAAATTGTTCCCAAAAGCCAGGTCTGTGGCGAGCCATGACTATCTCAAGGAAAAAGAGATTTATAGAACCTACAGGCTCCATAACGGCAGCCCTGCCACCCCCCTCTCAAAAGTCCTATCCGAGGCTCTTCTCCCAGGATTCGCTAACACTAGGGAATAGCCACCACCAGGGGGAGCTGTGGTTCTAGTTGTTGAGAGCACACAGCAGCTTCTCCCTCTAAGCCGGAGAGGCACAAAGCACTTGCTGAAAGCCTGCTGAGTTCCAGTATCTATGAAGAGTACTAGAGGTAGAGTGGTGAGCAACACCCACTCTCTGCGCTAGGACCAAGGACTGGGGAAGTGACAGGAAAGTAGAATACATGGTGAGAAATATCGTGAGGTGGACATGGCAGGGAGCCAACGCGAACACAGAGGAGAGGCATTGGGATAGAACAAAGGGTCAGAGAAGATTTCCAGGGCTGATGACTGTAATTCAAGGTGAAAGTTTGAGTGGCACGAGACACACAGAGCAGAGGCCACTGGGAAGAAGTGTGTGGAAACAGCACACATAAGTACCCGAAGGTCTAAGAGCTTTTGGACCCAGAAAATCATGGTGGCTGGGGAGACCCATGAAGGGATGGGTACAATGATGAGAATAGCCCCAGGTCCACTTGGTCCCTGCTCCCCTTGATGTAATTTTAGGGTCCCCAAAAGGATGACCCTATCCTAAGGCTCAGATCCTTAACCCCTGACCTCAGTGGACTCCCTGTATCCAAATATCATGTCTTAAAGAAAGGTGTTGAGCCCTGAAGGAAAAGGGGAATTCTCCACAGCTCTACACCAGAATCCCCCTGATCACCGAACACATTTACCATGAACTGGCCAAGAAAAGGTTTTAACAGACACACAGATACCATTGGCAGTTTTGCATGTCATCTCACTCCAACAATTCCCATCTTTGTAGAATTCACATTCCTTAGACTGGAGAGCTAAAGCTGCAGGAAGAAAGATGATGCTTAGGGAAGAAGGGAAGCCTCACTGTCACTTCCCAAATAGAGCAGAAGTCACCTGGGAGCCCTGAAGATGTTCTGCCCTTGGATCTTGGTTCTAGGCACCAATATATCTTAGAATGATAGACAGAACAGGAAGAACTATGGACATGATCTAATTCTCTCTTACATTAGACAGAGGAACAACAAACCATTGGAAAGGGAGACTGACTATTCTCCACAGAGCCATACTACCTGCATTTTCAACCTGCATTCTCTTGCCAGCTACAAGCATTACATATAAGATGGAGAGTCAGGTCATTTCCATGGGTATCAGAGCCTGGGCTGAAGCCCCAGGGGTGTGATCAGGGTGGGTAGTTCTCAGGCTGACCACGAGTCCCTGCATCTTCACCCCACATATAAACCATAGTGTAGGGGGTGTGGAAAGCTTACATATCAGATCAAGTCCCCAACAGAGGCCAAGGATTCAAGAAGGTCTCAAGGAGAGTAAGAAGATGGAAGAAGCTTCTTATGTGAAACTGGACCTTATTCCTCGGAGGATCAGTTGGAGCTTGCAGGACCCAGACGAATGGGGAAAAGACTGCCCTGCTTAAGTATTTTTCAAGGTTAAGTCTAAGTCAACAGGTAAACATCCTCAAACCACCTCCCAAGGATTTACCAATTTCTGTGTAAAGCAGGAGACCCAGCTCAAGTAGCTTTTCCGTTTTACCTCCACTGATTCTTGAAGCAGATTCTGTTAGAGATTAGGTAACACTTGAGCTCCCTGCGACTGGGGCATTGTCTGCTAAGGTCAGCCTACCAGCCACTTTATTATGCACTCAGGCAAGTGTATAATAGGGACAGGAACGGAAGGGAGAGGAACAGATCTGAAACTTTCCACCTACTGCAACATTCCAAATCCCTCTTCCACCACCCATTCCTTTCCCCTGCCTGCCCTAGGACATTGCTCTAGGCTGTTCCAACTACAGGTGACCCAGAGGGTATTCTCAAATTTAACAAGTTTTATGGACAGCACACTAATTGCCTAGCTTACTAGGACAAGGTTGGCCTAGAGTTCTATTTAAAAATGTAAGAAGGGGGCTTCCCTGGTGGCGCAGTGGTGGAGAGTCTGCCTGCCGATGCAGGGGACACGGGTTCGTGCCCCGGTCCAGGAAGATCCCACATGCCGCGGAGTGGCTGGGTCCGTGAGCCATGGCCGCTGAGCCTGTGCGTCCGGAGCCTGTGCTCTGCAACGGGAGAGGCCACGGCAGTGAGAGGCCCACGTACCGAAAAAAAAAAAAAAATTTAAGAAGGGACTTCCCTGGTGGTCCAGTGGGTAAGACTTTGTGCTCCTGAAACTAGATTCTGCATGCATGTTGCAACTAAGAAGCCCGCATGCCACAACTAAAAGATCCCACGTGCTGCAACTAAGACCTGGCGCAACCTAAATAAATAAATATATTTTTAAATGTAACAAATACTCCCTTTTCTAAGCAACCCTCCACTTAGCCAGAAGGAAAAAAAGATTATAGACAAAACAAGGTGAGTTCACTACAGCAGGGATCCCCAACCCCTGGGATCTAATGCCTGATGATCTGACGTGGAGCTGGTGTAATAATAATAGAAATAAAGTGCACAATAAATGTAATGCACTTGAATCACCCCGAAACCATTCCCCACCCCCCCAACCCCTCCCTGCCGTCCATGGAAAAATTTTCTTCCATGAAACTGGTCCCTGGTGCCAAAAAGGTTGGGGACCACTGCAACAGCATCAAGTTGTTTATACCAGAGACCTTAGCACAAACAGGGGGATGGGTATAAGGGAGGTTTTCTCAGTGAAGTGGGAATGACCTAGATCTCAAAGATGGTCAAATTAAAGAGTAGAAAATGGTATATCCAGAGGAGGTGAATTTCTCTGGATGTAGCAGAGGGCTGGAGGTTATACTAGCTGGAATGTGAAATGACCCTAGGAGGCCACCATAGCAGTTCTCATATTTTAATCAACTTTGCTACTGGTGCCATGAATCTCTGAGATCAGAACTTCTTGTTCCTCCTCTCAGCACCTCTCAGATTCACTGCGGGGCTTGAGGACATGTCACCATACCAGCCCTTTCTCTCTTTGCTAGGAGAATTGAGATTTAGTGACCAACAGAGTGGGCCAGGGACTAGGTAAGAGATTTCATACACCAGTGCTACTCTAGTGTGTCTGGGATATACTGGCATGCTCTTATTTCCTTATCCATGTCTATTTCCTAATCATGAACCCATGGATTCCTTTCTCTCAACCTCCTGAAGCACTCTGTTTTCCGTGCAGTTACCCATGTAGCCTGTACTGAAACATACCACCCACACCTAATGCCACTGAGCATTCTTATTCCCTCCCCGATGAACTCCTCTGGAAGAACACTTCCCTGGGCACTGAAAGCCCTTTGTGGATGCAGGACCGTGACAGAGAGTTGTTTCTGAGAACACGCCCAGAAGGTCAGATCTAACCCCCAAATGGAAAAGGAGGCCATATGTGAAAAGTCCATGGCCCAGGTACAGACTCGTCAAGAAATATGGGATACAGAACAGACGTGTAACAGAACAACAGAACTTTCTTGCTCCCCAGCGCCAGGGAATAAAAGAAAAACTGTCAAACATCACAAAGGTCTACTGAGATAACACAACACAAGCACTAAGTACTTGCAGTGGCAAACTAGTCATATGTGGAACACATCAATTCACAGAGAATGGAAGAAGAGAATAGATCTGAGATTCAATGTCATGAGGACCTTGGTTTAAATCCTTGCCTCTCCCTCATCAGAGTGTCCATCTAAGGCTGATTTTCACTGTGAGATTTTTAATTGAAAATAACTTTTTTAATTGAAGGACTGTAGTATATTGTCAAAATATAGAACACGAATGGACGTCCATGTGAAAGAAAAAAAAGAGTCTAGAGACAGACTTTACACCCTTCATAAGTATATATACTTTATATATATATGTATTTTTTGTTGCGTTGGGTCTTTGTTGCTGTGTGCGGGCTTTCTCTAGTTGCGGCGAGCGGGCGCTACTCTTTGTTGCAGTGCGCAGGCTTCTCATTGCAGTGGCTTCTCTTGTTGTGGGGCATGAGCTCTAGGCGTGTGGACTTAAGTAGTTGTAGCACTCGGGACTCAGTAGTTGTGGCGCACGTGCTTAGTTGCTCTGCGGCGTGTGGGATCTTCCAGGACCAGGATCAAACCCGTGTCCCTTGCATTGGGAGGCAGATTCTTAACCACTGCGCCACCAGGGAAGTCCCCAAAGACTTCTTTTTTTTAAAGTAAGTGGTCTAGGAACTGACACCAGCAAGAAGGCAGATGCTCCAGACCCTCATTCCCCCATGAAATATTAAAACAACAACAATAACTAGACACTGGCTAAAATAATTTGATAGGAGCTCTGGAAAACAAAAATATACAGCAACCAAGTGAATACCCAATTTAAAAAAAAAAGCTGCAAAACGGTGGGAACTTTTATGGTGCTTTTATTTGCCTTTGTCGTTCCTTTACCTGGTGTAAAGTTGGGAAAAATCAACCTCAGGCTGGAAGGAGCAGAACAGGACTTATTCTGTTCTTATGGAGTGAGTCATGTTTCCTTGCTTTTTCATGTTTCCAACCGCTTTGCATTGATATCTGCATGCAGGCGGGTGCAGTCACCTCTTCCGTTCTTTTTGCACTGGCTTCAGTGGGGAAAGGCTTTCACTTGGAGGTGGCTGGGAGGGCACCAGCTGGGTAGGATGAGCATCTTCTGTTCCTGAGAAGGCACTGTGGCATAGTTTCTCCACGCAGCCCAGTCAGCTGAGGTTGATGTCAACCAGACTTGGCAGGGGTCTTCTGTGGCCAAGACTGCAGAGGTCCTGCAGGTGGCAGGGGAGGGTAGGGCTGTTGGCTTCCTTGGGGGTGAAGGTTGCTGGGCTCTTCCTATTCTTTTTTGCCCATGGGAGGAAGTTCTAGTTGAAAAGATCCTTTTCAACCACTGGAGTAGGGTGCTGGCATTCAGAGCAGTATCTGGAGTCAGTCCCTGCATACAGGACTTCAGTTCCCAGGGGCCTTGGATAAGCTGAAGGGGCTGATAAGCCTCTGCTCTGATGATTCCTGGTAGGGGTGAAGGTAGAGGGGGACTGGGAGAATGATTCCTAACACGTCTCCTGAAGGAGATGACATTTGATTACAGTTGACATTTAATATCCATATTCTACGTATGATCTTACTCTGTAAAGTATATTTTCTTTAAAAATGTGTGTGTGTGTGTGTACTTATCATGAAGAGGCCAATAGGATATACATTAAATTATAACAACGTTTCTCTCTAATGATATGTTTGGGTGGTGTTTTTCAGTAACTTTTAATTCTGCAATAGTTCTAGATTTACAGGAAAATTTTGTCACAACTAATGAGAAAATATTGATAAGTTAACTTTAAACTCTATACTGCATTCAGATTTCATTAGGTTCCTGCCTAGTTTCTGTTTTCTCTTCCAGGATTCCACATTTTATTTTCTCATCATGTCTCCTTACCTCCTCTGGGTTGCGGCTGTTTCTCAGACTTTCCCTGTGTTTTTATAACATTCCATTTTTTTGAGGAGTATGGAACAGGTATTTTGCATAATGTCCCTCAGTATGGGTTTTTCTGATGTTTTATCAGACCTGGGTTATATAATATCAACCTGCCTTATCATGGATGACATTAACCTTGATCACCTACTGAGTAACTATTTGCCACATTATTTCTTGTAAAGTTCCCCCCCCTCCCATTTTCATGCTGTACTCTTTGGAGCGAGTCAGGAAGTACAGCCCCATTGCAGAAGTATTTGATTTTCTGTTGTTAACTTATTTGTATTGTCCAGATTTTCTACAATAGCTACAGAATTTCCATTGATCATCAGTGAAGAGTAGCAGGTTAACAAAAAGCAGGAGTTTATGGGGGGGGGTGTTGTTTTGTTTTTATTTTCACTTTCATTGAAAAGGATAAAATTATATCTTTTTAATTTCTGTTTTTGTTACCCAAAATTTTAATTATGGTAAAAACACATAAATAAAATTTACCATCTTAACCATTTCTAAGTGTAAAGTTCAGTCATGTTAAGTACAGTCACATTGCTGTGAAATTGATCTTCAGAACTTTTTCATCTTGCAAAACTGAAACTCTATATCCGTTAAATAACAGCCCTCCATTCCCCACCTCCCAAGCCCCTGGCAACCTCCACTCTACTTCTTTTTGACAAGCATGGCATACCTGGGAGATATTACTCATTCTGTTCCAGACCACCACAGTAAAGACCACAGCAGTAAAGCTACTATTGCAATAAAGTGAAGCACAGAGGTGCGCCTGTGTATGAATTTGTCTCCTTGAGGAATCTCATATAAGGGGAACCATACAGTACTTGTCATTCGGAGACTGGCTTGTTTTACTTAGCACTGTGCCCTCAAGGTTCATCCATGTGGAAGCATGTGTCAAAATCTTCTTCCTTTTTAAGTCTGAATGATATTCCTTCATATATATATATATACCACATTTTGTTTATCCAGTTACAGTATTGCTTGGTGAACACTTGGGTAGCTTCCACCCTTTGGCTATTATAAATAACGCTGCTATGAACATGAGTGTGCAAATATCTCTTCGAGACCTCACTTTTAACTCTTTTGGATACATACCCAGAACTGGAATTGCTGGTTATAGCAATGATACACTAATGACAATAATATAGGAATTCTGCTTTTAATGTTTTGAGCAATCATCATGCCATTTTCCATAGTGGCTGCACCATTTTACACTTCTTCTAACAGTAAACAAGCGTTCCTATTTCTCTACATCCTTGCCAACAGTTTTGTTTTCTCTTTTTTGGGTATTAGCCAGCCAATGAGGTGTTAAGTGATAAAAGGTACTTTTAAAATAATTAAAAGCCCTCTCATTGGTCCTGTTCCATCACCATGACCCATCCATAGTTCTTTTTGGTGGAACCAAATATAAATACACCCAGTTTAATATAGGCTGGAGTACTTGAGTTGGGTTTTATTGCCATTGATCTTGATGGGGTTGTTGCTGACATTTTTGCCTTTAATAACAAGGCTCTGGCTTAGGCCACGCTCCTCAGTGGACAATCCAACTTGTCTTCCATTCCCACCTCCTAACTCGGCTCAAATTTAAAGGGGAAATTTATTTTAAAATATTTAAATTTGATATTCTGAAAGAAAGTTAGATTTTTAGAAGATTCTTCTTATAACTTTGAAATGTTTTAACTAAATAAAAGTCCTAAAATGATTTAATTTATTCTTGTTAGTTTTTTCAAGAGACATATAAAAGGTTTCATTTAATTTGTTTTAAATTGTGAATGGGAAATAATCAAAAATAAGTAATAAAAATACAAATAATAATCTCCATTTTCCCATAGCAAACAGCAAAGGAAAAGAGAAAGAATATGCTAAGGAAAAAAGATGGGAAGAAACTGAAAAAAAAAAATAGGAGATGGACAAAAAGAGCAGAAAATGTTATATATAGAAGAGGAGAAGATGTATAAATATACATTGCTACAGTTACAGTGAGAGGATTTTTCCATTAAACAAATGTAAACACCAAGAAAGAAATACCAAGAAGAAAAAAATATTTCTTTGATTAAAAGCATTAAGGTCACTCTTATCAAAGGTCCTATTCCACTTTCTAAATCTGATAAGCCCACTTTTTCTGCCTTAGGCCTTGGTACCTTCTTGGACTTTAAGGCCTCTCTGTCCATCTGCCAGTTGGACACATTTTCCTGAGTTTTCCACTGACCCCGCAAACTCCTGATGTATGAGGTGGTACCCGTCCCCTTCTTGGACACATTGCAGTCACTTCTGAGTTGGTGGGATCAGAAACCAGGCAGCCAGAGGAATAGGGTGACTGTGAGGGATCAGGGTGGGGTGATGATTTGCAGTTGTGAGCGAAGCAGAGAGATGAACCAAGGGTGAATTGAGAGCACTTGGTGTACGTTGGTGGGAAGGAGCCGGTTGCCAGGAGAGAAGTGAGGAGGGAAACTTGGGGTAGATAGGAGGACACAGCATGCTCTGCAGGAGCATGTGTGCAGGGATATGGGACCAGAGGTGCCAGGAAGAGAAGGGTGAGGGACATCACTGACAAGGAATCAGCTGTTAGTGACCCTATCATTCTTTTCCCTTTCCATAATATTTATTACAGAAATCTCGACCTTTACAGCAAAAGGTTGAAATCTTCACGTCCCCAAAATAGAAATTTGAAGATAAACAATAATCATAACAGTCCAGTTGAGTGTGGTTGAGGCGCCATCCGTCTGGAAGAGAAGGACACTGACACTCAGTGCCAGACAACAGTACCTGGAACCTTCCCCAGCCACCCCAAGCCTGGCCTCCAGACCAGGGATACATCCACCTCCCAGCGAGGGCTCCCCCAGGCTGCAGCCCCTACCCAGTGTCAGGAGTCAGGTGCCAGCTCAAGCCAGAAGGACCTGGCTTAATAGCATTACCTTTCTCTGAGAAAATGAAGAAATCTCTGGTTCTACATCCAGGGCCTTGTTCCATGGTGCAGTTGCCTTTGCCTCTCAAACACTGACCTTTCTTAAAATTCTGGCAGACCATACATAATGTATCTGAAGCTGTAGAAAACAGACATGAAGGCTGATCCCAGAGCTGAATGGCTGATATTAAGGTGGGCTAGAACACTGATAGGGTCCAGGGGGTCAAGGGAAAAACATGATCCTAAATACTTCCTCCAATATATGCTTAAAGCTTGGAAATGTTTGCATCATATTAGGACTGTTGATTCTGTAAGGATATGGGTTTTTTACACAGGATTTTGATTCCATTAAAAATGAAATGAATGCTGTCCCCCTCACTATGATGCCATTATGCAGAACAAAATGAGAGCATCTACATACAGGCACCTGAGGCCAGAATATCATGGGACATAAGGACTGTACTGGCTCCAAGGTGGGGATGCAGTCTTACAAAATTTCTTACCGTACCTCCCCACAAAAGACATCTGATGTCCAAACATATCTAAGTGACAGTGGAAATATTGTCACTTACTATGGAAATATTGGTTCAAGATAAGCCTTTCAGGGACCTGTTCCTGGTAGTTCATTGCCCCTTGGCTGTGTCTTTATAGGAAGTCTTGAGCAGCCATTGGCTCTGCCTCTTAGGGTCATCCCAGCAAGCCACAAAACCTCCCATTGAGAAGAGCCCCCAGCCCCAGTCTGGCCCCAGGGAGGGACTGACCCCACTCTGAGACCTTGGAAAGGAACCTGAACTCTTGCCCTGGTAGCAGTCGGGATGGGGACAGCAGAAAGAGACCTCAAATCCTTGCTGGTCAGATCATCCCAGAGCCTCATCCTTGATTTGTCCTCTCCCAAGCTGGTCAGATCACCATCCAGGTGCTGCTGCCCAGCCCACCTCCACGTCGTCACCCCCTGCCCAGCCACCACAGGCTCTCACCCACTCCTTGGAAGAGCACGAAAGGCAAGACTCCCAGCAGCAGGAGCAGGGACTTGTCCATGTCAGCCTGGGATGGCGGGAAGATGCAGAGGCGGCTGCAGAGGGGAGCAGGGTGCCCAGGAAGGGTGCGGACAGACTGCTCTTGTGTGCAGATGAGGGAAGCCGAAGAATCTGGACTGAGCTGCTCCTGGGCTGTGGGCAGAAGCTTCCTTTTACACACCTGCCAGTGGGTGTTTCACAGCCACGCAGGCCCAGGAAACGTTCCCACAGAACCAGCCCCTTGGACACTTCCGAGGATTAATGTCCCAGGTGTCCCTCCTGATCCTTTGAGGCTGCCTCCTGATCAGTGGGGGACATGACGCCTGACCAGATCTCGGGGCCCCTCAACAGTTCCTGACTGTTTACTCTCTGGACATCCCACTGCCCCAGGCCCAAGAACAAGAGCTTGTCATGTGGGCCGGGCTTTGCTAAGATAGCCATTTCCTCTGAGTCCACAGTGCCCATGACCACCTCCCCTCCAGTCCCACAGCCCAATCCAGTACCCAACCTGGGCTGACACCAGCCTCAGGCCTCAGGATGCACTCATTGTAGTTATAGCCTGTGCCTTTTGCTTTCCTTTCCCCCTCCCAATGTTTGTACTCATATTTAGGACCATGGCCCTCTACTAAATGGAAAACACTCATGACATTTGTTAAAAACAGTAAGGTAAACTTTATTCCAGGGGACAACTATAATGGGTTTTGTAGTAGGGAAGAGAGATTGGACTCAACTCTGAATACAACAAGGACAAGTGAAGATTTATAGTCAAGGAGCGGGGGTGAGGTGAGGGTCAGTGATGCAAAATTAACTAAGAAGAAACATCAAATCTATGGGAAATCTTGCTAGGCTGACTCAACAGGATTTTTGCTGAGGGCAGGGCAGAGTGATAAGATACAGAGGCAGGGAATGAGGAATTTGATCAGATATCAAGATGGAGAGTTTTTACTAAGCTGACCCAGCCAGATTCTTGCTAAAACTGGACTATCTGTGCCAAGGACAGGGCCAAGGTCAGGAACTAGACAAAAAGAGTACTCAGAGGAGCCTGACTCACGTTTGGTGAAAGTACAGAGTTTTTGTCACCTCTCAGGACCAAATTGGTGTTGGCGATTGCGAGAGTAGTTGGCAATAATTTTTGTAAAAACAAAAATTATTCAGCATTTTCAAAAACAAGGATCTACAGCCACTGCTACAAATGCAAATACATCATTTAAGATATATCTTCAGCCTATCATGAATACATAGTAAACAAATACTATCCAAACAACAAAGGAATTGAAGCCTTAGAGCTAGATGGATGCCTAGGTAATTTTACAAAGTATAAAACAATTTCTACCATATTCAACTCTTTTATTTTTCTAGCCCCTAAAAATGCAGACCCATTTTTACCAAGTTGGATGTATACAGATAGAGGCAAACACTGCTCCAGGACTGGGCTGGAAGACTCAGAATTTTTGCAAATACTTCGCCATCAACATGGAGTGGGACATGCTAGGATGGGACACACAAGGCAAATAGGGTGCAAATATTTTTGTCATATTTTAATTACAATTCACCATTTATTTTCTCTCAGGTGTCTTCACCTCACTCACCATGTTTAATAAAAATAGCCAAGCCCCCAACTAGAGTGTTCATGCTTGTAGATCCAGCCAAAGGAAGGAGAAAGTTCATGGAGCAAGATCCCAATGTGCAGGTTGGGCACTAGAGAAAACATTCCAGGTCACAGTGGCTGTCTCCCTTTCCCCTCTCTCCTTCTCCATCTAGACAACCCTTTCATGGCAGAGACCTTGACAGTCACGTTCACCATTAGCCAGAAGCACTCCACACAATGCATGGTACAGAGCAGGCGCTCAGTAATATTTCTGACTAAACAAGAATAAGAGGACAAGTAAATGAATGCTTAGAATCTGCCAGCCCAGAAGGCAACTACGGGAGGAAAAGGGCCAAGAAACCCCACGCACCCACAGACTGAGAGTCCAGCTGTCTCCTACACTGTGAGAGGAGGGCTGTGATGCGTGAGAACTCCCCTTCACCACCTTCAGAAGACAAAAATGATTCAGAGTAGATTCTGCAGGAGTGTGGGGTGCATGGATGACTGATGTCATTGTTACCCAGTCCCCACACTGAGGAACTGTGCTGAGGGACCCAGGGTCCTCTGTATGCTCAGCAGGTCACTCTAACATGATAGTGGAATTCCAGAGATGCACACGGTTCTGCAAGTCCCACATGCCCCCGTCTTCACTATGCAAGAACAGAGGGTGTGGAAGGAGTAGAGAATGGAGGAAACAGGATATACACAAATTATTGGAGCTGCCAAGGAACAGAATTCTTCTTTCATAACATTGTTGTACTGAAGATACTCTGTTCTGTGCAAGCTTGAAGGATGTATTGATAATAATAGTGCATAGTACACAATGCATAATGTGATATTGTAAAGGGCCACGTTATCACTGGGGAACCTGGGAAAAGAGAGTGAAAAGCAGAAAATAATGATCTGGTCAAATCATGTCATGGAAATTTATGCTCCTCAAACATTCCGATGATGTTTCCTAAGGGAAGGATAGTGCTGGATGCTTGAGTATGGAATTCTTCTGGCATGATGTACCTGTTCTGTTCAGAGTACTTACAAGAAACAAATAAAGGTTTAGGGGATGTGGCCCCACTAGAAAATGTCTAACAGCTATCTAATTATACTAAAATAAACTGGAGATGCCACATGGCTAAAATAGTTCCATTTGTATATCCAAACCACACATAAATCATTTAGAAACATCATAAGTAAAATCTATACCTGAAAAGGCCATGATCGCCTCAAAGAGGAATGTGCTGTGCCACATTCCTGGCAGGCCTTCGTTCATCCACTCTTCTCCGTAAAGTTTCTTTTTTGTTTTATTTAAAAAAAATTTTTAATTGAACTACAGTTGATTTACAATATTATATTAGTTTCAGGTGTACAGCAAAGTGATTCATATATATGTGTGTGAAGTGTCTGTAAAATATATATATACATTCTTTTCCACATTCTTTTCCATTGTAGGTTATTACAAGATACTGAATATAGTTCCCTGTGCTATACAGTAAATCCTTGTTGTTCACCTATTTTATATATACTGGTATCTGTTAATCCCATACTCCTAATTTATCCCTTCCCCCGTTCCTTTTCGGTAACCATAAGTTTGTTTTCTGTGTCTGTGAGTCTGTTTCTGTTTTGCAAATAAGTTCATTTGTATTATTTTTTAGATTGCATATGTAAGTGATATAATATTTGTCTTTCTCGGTCTGACTTACTTCACTTAGTATGATAATCCTTAGGTCCGTCCATGTTGCTGCAAATGGCATTATTTCATTCTTTTTTTATGGCTGAGTAATATTCCATTCTACATATATACATCACATCTTGTTTATCCATTCTTCTGTCAATGGACATTTAGGTTGCTTCCATATCTTGGCTATTGTGAATTGTGCCGCTATGAACATTGGGGTGCATGTATCTTTTCGAATTAGAGTTTTTGTCTTTTCCAGATATATGCCCAGGAGTGAGACTGTTGAATCATATGGTAACTCCCTATAAAGTTTCTTAAACAGTGCTCCATAATGTGTCTGCATCAGGTTGCACTGGAAGACAATGGTCATTTTAAATGGTGGCGTTATGCTGGATGATACATCACATCCCTGAATGATGTACTGTGGAAATTTTCTCGTTTTTCAGGAGAGGAGGCTTCAGAGGTTGATCAGGAATTGAGAGCTTGATAAAAGTCATATATTAATTTATCCTAAGCCCATGAGACTTCCAAAGTTGGGAGGGATCTAACAGTTAGTTCTAATTCATGACTTTATTCCAAGCTTGCTTACTAAATTACCACTTTCACTGCCCATTGCTTCAGTCTAGGGAATAAATTATATGGTCAGTCTACTTAGAGGTTATCAGGCACAATCTCTCCCAGCACAGGAACCTTCGCCTGGGCAGCAGCCAGACAGGGGGCGCCTAGAACCACCACAAGCTTCCAGGCCCACGCCAATCCCTATCAGATCTTTCAGTAATGTGTCTAGGCAGAAACCCAACCTGGAAGTGCCCTGGCCAGAGCACAGACTCAGAAATCAGATGAATCTGGGTTTGAAGACTCGTTCCAACATCTACTGGCTATGAGACTCTGACAATTCATTAATCTACAGCCCTCAATTTCCCCATCAAGGAAGTAGGGAATATAATAGCACTTAAGTCGTTAGGTTATAGGTTCAATTCTTTACATTCATTTTCTTTTCAACTACTAACTAGAGAATACAGTTAAGAAAAGTTTAATTAAAAAATTGGGACTAAGTATTTTCACAGGTTTATATTTAGTGACCTCTATTCTCTGCCTATATGATTGGTCCAATCATCAGTCCTAACTTCACCCGCAAGACATACACACACTGGCAAACCTCCTTCCATATGGTCGTTTGTCTCCCTTCCCCCAACATCACGCAAGGAGTGTGGCTATTTTGCCTCATTTCTTGAACTGCCATCTCCCACCATGTCTCCTCTCATTCATGTTCTACCTTGGAAACCTGCTAACCTTGTCCAGACCAATGACCAACTGCAGCAGTCACAAGACAAGGAATGCTGCTTTATGGGTGGATGAACAGGCTGCCCTCATCACTGGTCCTTCATCATTTCCCAAATCACCACTGGGAACATGCATCTTCTTACAATACGTTCTCTTGTGGATTTTGTGTATTTTTCATCAATTATGCAGAAAGTACACTCTGTTTGAAGAGCTGCTTTTCTGGAACATTGATAATAAAACCCACGTGTATAAACCACCTGGACCAGCCCGTAAACCTCTCCTGTCTGGCTTGCTCTAAACACCCCACCAGCATAATCCACCACTACCAGCACCACTTTAATTGCCATCATCAACACTGACCGCCACTAACACACTCCAGGCATTTTATTATTTTTTTGTATGAAACTTTTATTGTCCCAAGATCAATTTAAAAAAATTTTAATTGGTGCGGCTTCCCTGGTGGCGCAGTGGTTGAGAGTCCGCCTGCCGATGCAGGGGACGCGGGTTCGTGCCCCAGTCTGGGAAGATCCCACATGCCGCAGACCGGCTGGGCCCATGGGCCATGGCCGCTGAGCCTGCGCCCGGAGCCTGTGCTCCGCAACGAGGGAGGCCGTAGCGGTGGGGGGCCCACGTGCCACAAAAAAAAAAAAATTTTATTGGTGTATAGTTAATTTACAATGTTGTGTTAGTTTCAGGTGTACAGCAAAGTGAATCCGTTTTACATATACATATATCCACTGTTTTTTAGATTCTTTTCCCATATAGGTCATTACAGAGACTTCAGGCATTTTAAACCCATGCTCTTTCACCTGTCAATGCTCAGCCTCCAGGATATTTCCAGTCGTGTGTGGGTTTGGGGCATGGAAGAATGATGTATGTAGTGGGGAGGGACACGGATCTAGGGCAGAAAGCACTGGGGAGCTCAAGACTTTGAGTCTTTGTGTCAGTTTCTCTGATGACATCAGTATAAAGTTTCTTCCTGATGTATCAGGGCCGAGCATCAAGAGTACTCCAGAGCATCCCTCCCTTCACTATCTGTTTTGGCCTCATTCTTCGCACTCCTGACCGCTCCACGAGCAGAAAGGAAGGACGTGCCCTGGGAACCCTCCTAAGGGCAGCTTGATAAATGGACTTGCCACACAGCCTTATTCCCCAGTGCCACACTCCTCACAGCAGAGGGTCAGTGTCAGAGTGTTCTCATCTCATCACGGGACACTGCTAATTGAACTGCTCTGCCAAAGCTTGGTTTCTTTGCCCACTTGGGCACGATAAGGCTAGAGCCACAGGGAAGTTGGGCCAAGGATCCTGCTTCCAGCTGGGAAGATCTCAGGTCCTGAGAGTGATAGATAGGTGTCTGTTGCTGAGTGTGGTTCCGTTCTGGGTAGTGAGTGCTAAGGTGGGCTAGGATATCTTTCACAGTCTGTGATAGGCTGAATTCCATCATGGTTCCATGATGTTTGCCACGTATTTCAACCCCCATGATAATGATAAATTCAATGACAGGATTTTGCAAATATAATGAAGTTCACTAATCTTTGGGCCATAGATTCAGGAGATTACTGGTATGGACTTACATCTGACCTACAGGCTATGTGACAATAAATGGGTGTAGTTTCCAGTTGCAAACTGTATGGTAATTCTTTACACAATGATAGAAAATAATACGGAGTGATGTCAGCAAGATGGTGGAATAGGAGAGTCCAGCTCTGATACCCTCACAGAAAAATCAGTTTTGTTAACTATCCCTGGACAGGAAGAGCTCTGTGGAACTTATTAGTCCATCAGAGAGGTTCTAGCATAGTTAGTCACGTGAGTCTTTTATAAGGTGAGGTTTTCCATGCCTGGTCAAAGTACAGAAATTCAGAGTGATACAAAGCTGGAGGAGGATTCAGCTTGAGAGTAATATTGTTGCTGTCTTTGAAGATCAAGAGGCCTTGTGGAGAGCAACTGAGACTCCCTCAAAGGGCTGACAAACAGCATGAAAAATGGACCTCTGTTCTACATTCACAAGTAACTGGATCCTTACAAAAACTTTAATGAGATGTCGATTCTTCTCAGAGCCTCTAAGTAATGTTCAGTCTGGCAAAACAACAACAATAAAACAAAACAAACAAAAAACCACTTTATTTAAACCTTGTAAGACTCCTAGCAGAGAAGTCAGTTGACCTTGCATAAATATCTGACCTACAGAAGTATATGATAATATAAAGGTATAGTTTTTCAGCTTCTAAGTTTATGCTATTTGTTACACAGAAATAAACAGAAATAGACAATGACATCAGCAAGATGGTGGATCAGGAGATTCCAGGCCTCATACCCCACAGAAACTTTGATTTTGACAAGCATCCCTGGACAGGAATATCTCTGTGGAAACTTGGGAGTCCCGTATGGAGATTCCAGCACCCTGCTCAAGCAAAAATATCCAAGAATAGACACATTAAAGAGGGTAAGAACAGTTTAACTTCACTTGCATCATCCCTCTCCTGGGGAGGAAGATCTGAATGCAAAGAGAGACTCCCACAGTCCACAATTTCTCCCAAGGGGGAAAGTGAGAAAGGAATGAGTGCCCATTTTCCCCAGCTTTGCAGCATGTTGCCAGAGTGCTCACTTCTGTCTCATCCCACTCATATCACTGAGAGGATCAGCATGGCTGAATAGTCTGGAGGGAGTGAGAAGAAGGGAAAGAGGGAGGGACCTCAGAAAACCACCTCTTGCATCTCAAAACCTGGCTGCACATCCTACTAACTGGCTGGCAGACTCCACCAAAAGGCCCGTGCATGAACACCACAGGACACCTTATCTGCAGTACCCACCAACTGGCTGAAATAGGCCCCCAACACACCACACGTGCTCTCAAGTTGGTGCACTGAAAACTACCTTGAATAACTATGCTATCAAACTGGATAAACTAGAAGTAATGCATCAATTCCCAGATACATATAACCTTCCAAGACAGAATCATAAGGAATCAGAATTTCTGGGCAAATCAATAATAGATAAAGAGATTGAAAAAGTAATCAAAAGTCATCTACCAAAGAAAATCCCAGGACCAGATGGCTTCATGAGTGAATTCTACCAAACATTTAAAGAAGAAATTACACCAATACTTCTCAAACTCTTCCAAAAAATTTGAGAGCACCTCTAAACTTGTTTTACAAAGCCAGCATTACCCGGATACAAAGACACTATAAAAAAAAGAAAATTACAGGCCAATATATCTGATGAACATAAATGCAAAAATCTTTGACAAAATACTAGCAGACTGAATTCAACAGCACATTAAAATGATCATACATCATGACCAAGTGGGATTTATCTCTGGAATGCAATGATGTTTCAACATAAGCAAACCAATAAATGTGATACGTCACATTAATAGAATAAAGAACAAAAATCATATGACCATGTTAGTAGATGCATTAAAAGCATTTGACAAATTTCAACACCCCTTCATGATAAAAATTCTCAATAAATTAGGTATACAAGAATTGTACCTCAACATAATGAAGGCCATATGCGAACAAGCCCACAGATAACATCATACTCAATGGTGAAAAGCTAATAGCTTTTCCTGTAAGATCAGAAACAAAACAAGGAAAAACTATACTCCAGTAAAAATTAATTAAAAGAAAAATAGAAGTAAAAAAAATAAAGAAACAAAGCAAGGCTTCCCACTGTCACCACTTTTATTCAATATAGTCCTAGCCAGAGTAATTAAGCAAGAAAAATAAATAAAAGGCATTCAAACTGAAAAGGAAGAAGTAAAACTGTCTGTTTTAAGATGATACTATTTTATATATAAAAAAGCCCTAAAGACACCATGAAATCAATACTGCCTGGCCACCAGGTCCAAGTATTCAAAGGGTTTTCCTTGTGTGAGCTGCATGCAATGTCCTGTTGTGGTGGAGCCATAGCTGCTGCTGTGGTCTGTTGGTGCACAAGGCTGGTCCCCAGACCAGATACAGTGCCCAGCTGCCATTTCTTCAGGGCTCTGGTGCATGAAGCTGACCGCAGACCTGGCTGTAGAGCCTGGTCATGGCTGCTGCAGGGTGCTGGTGTGGGAGGTGCTACTACTTGGCTGGCTGTGAGGCTTGGCCAAGGTACAGGGATTGCTGGGACTCTTGGTGGGGCATGCCCACTGGTGCTAACATCTCCCATGTTGGAGGGAGAACTCCAAAATAGCATCCACCAGCACTGGCATTAGCAAGGTGTCTGAGATCACAAAAAAGGCTCCGACCGGTGTCTCAGTTCCTGGGGAGCATCCCAGCTGGTTCCATTGTCCTAACTTCAAGTTTGCTGTGTTTTTCTTCTGTCTGCTCAAATCTGCCTTTGTATCCTTCTAGTGAATTTTCATTTCAGATTTACACTTTTCAGTTCCAGAATTTATTTCATTTTTTTTGTTTTCTATCTCTTTATTGATATTTTCATTTTGTTCATACACATTTTCTTGATTTTCTCCATATCTTCCTTCAGTTCTTTGAGCATCTTTTACACAGTTGTTTTAAGGCTTTTGTCTACTAGATCTGCAATTATGTCTTTCCAGGGAGAGTTCTTGTTGTTTTGTTCTTTTCCTTTGAATGGGCCATACTTTCTTGTTTTTCTGTATGTCTTGTGATTTTTTTGTTGTTGAAAATTGGACATTAATTCTAATAATGTGGTAGTTCTGGAAATCATATTTTCCCACTTTCCCAGAGAAAGGGGAATGAATCTTATTTCCAGATTTTTTTTATTGTTTTTGTTTATTGTTTTTGTTTTTTGATTGTCCTAGGCTGTGTTTGTGCCAAAGATTTGCCTGGGAGGTAAACGTAAAGTCTTTTCAGATCTTTTCTGTCCAATGCCTTTCCTTTGGCATCCTGGTCACTTTTTAATTTTTTAAAAAATTTTCTCTGCATATGTAATTGCTTTTGAAGGTCCTAGTCTTTGATGTCTGGCTCCCCCCAAAAGAAGTGTGGTCCTATAAGTCTCCTGGAAGTCATTTTCAGCCAGAGGGTGAGAGGATTGCAGCAATGTTAGGGAGGCACAACCATGGCTACCTGCCTCTTTGTCTGCACTTCTGTAGTCAAAAGCTGCAATCAGCAATCAGAGCACAGATTCCTGATATTTGGAGGACATGGTTCTTTCACCCATACTAGCCCTTACAAGCTGTGTCCAAGCTACCCCAGGAACATGTGCACAGTTGTCTGTCATAGGACTAAAGGTGAAGGATGGGTAGGTACTGCTGTCTAAAAGCTGAAACTGACCATAATTAACTGCAATTTACTATCCAAGCCTTCCCCTGGAAGTTGCAAGCCTTCAATGGACTCCAGAGTTCTAAGATAGTTACATCAGACAGATTTTCCCCATGTAATTGTTGTCCAAATGGAGAGATAGATTCCTGGTGCTTCCTACCCAGCCATCTTCCCAGAATCCTTTCCCTAAGAGTCATATTGTATTTATTAAGAAAATATCTGGCACAGATATAGAGATTATACAACAAAGAAATATTCACAAAGGTCAAGAGACAGACTGGGAAGAAAAATTTAGTAGACAGACTGTGAATCCTTCTTCTAGACTAAAGAATTCACCCTTAGTCAAAGTTCTTGCAACATTAATCCTGAAGATGGAAGAGTGTCCTGCACGTCCTGCCATGCATTGAACACTGATCCAAGGATATTCTAGAGTCTGCTCTACTTGATTTTCAAGGAGACTCTTGTGAAACTTGTAATTTATGGATGGCAACTACAGTCAAAAACGTGAGATAGTCACTTATTCTTACAGACACTGTAATAATTCTTACAGAGACTGTAATACTCAATAGCAGGTATTTAAGCAAGGAGATCCCAGACCCGGTGGCATCCCTGCACTATTATAACCCACATTCATGTCAATGCCACATCAACTACATGACCAAAATACGACTTAAGTGTGATGAATGGAGATATTAGATGCTATGTCAGAGTTTTGAGGTTTCTGTGAAGCTGCTAATGTGCATGGCAGTGTACTCAGTTCTGTATAATTTCCAATAAATTGTTGCTGGAAAAAATCAATTGTATTTTCTGAATTGATTAAGAATCTGAGTCTGAAATGCAGCCTGGTGGTTTTTCCTTAGGGTCCTTCTTTTGTTTTCCAACCTAAGTGGAACAAATTAAAATTTCCTCTATTAAGCCCACAGTTTGCTATAGGAAATTATTTACAGCTAGGAGGGTATAAGGATCCTTATTACTTAATGGAATTCCTTTTTAACTACTTTTGGTTTGCCAAGAAGTTTTGTTGTTGCTGATAGACAAGTTTTGAACCTCACAAAATAATATTTTCTTCCTTTGAGATCATCATACGATTTATCTCCTTCAGGATATTGATGTGATGTGAATGGATTGATAGATCTTCTAATGCTTACCATACTGGCATTTCAGGTATAATCTTGAACGTTATCTATATGCATTATTTTGCCCTTTATTTTTAAATTCTGCAGCTAACATTTGATTTGATACCTTGTATTTATAATTATAAATAGCTGATCAATAATTTTCTCTCTTTTACTATAATCATCTAAATTTGAGGTAAAATCATCTGGTTAGCTTTGTTTCTATTTCTTAGAAAAATTTTCAAATAATATAGATGAACTATTCTTGAAAGATTAGTGGAACCCACGTGTAAAGCCATCAGAACCTATTTGGGGTTTTGTTTGTTTTGGTTTGGTTTTGTATTTTAAGGACAATCTTTCACTACTATTTCAAAACTTTAATATGATTACTATATTTAAGAATCTTATTCTAGAGCCAATTTTGGAACTTCTTCTTAAAATTTTTCTTAGATGGCTTTAAGTAAGTGAACTAAAACAATGAGCCATAATCTTTAGCTGAGAAGCTTTATGTCCATTTTAAAATTTACCATATGGTAAGAGAGGAGGGGTAGACAGAGAGTGAGACAACCATTTGCCACATGGGATAAAGGCAAGTTACACATAAAAGGGAAAATGTGTTGACACCTGTTTTTAGGACCCTCATAGCTAGCATCCAGTGCCATTCTGCTCTTTTTTATCAAAAACTTCCCACAAATTCACAGAAAAACCCACCCCAGGAGATGCTTATTTATCACTCATACCCACAGGGATTGGCCTACACCGTGTCTGCTAGGAGAAGCCCACCTTGCAGGGAGAGGCAAACTAAGGTCCAGGCGGTCCCGACCCTGATTATTGATTCATCTCCCAGCTGTCATGAGTCACAAACCCTTTCCAATCTACTCTGGCCAAACGGGAGGACACTGAGAGGACCCCTTCCCCACTGGCTGTTCTTACACCATTTCCTCAAGATTCCCTGCCACCCCCAGAAACAAGTTTGGAGGAGTGTCATTCCTGAAGGTTTCCTGGAAAGAAAATTCCCAAAGCAGCCCAATCATGCCCCAGAATCACTGGGCAGTGACCCCAGAGGAGGGAAACTGAGTGTTCTCTGCTCACACTCGAGGAAGCAAAGAGGAAAAGGTGCTCTGCAGCCAGCGGTTCGCTGCTTGGCCTTCACGTGATGCTAAAGCTCCGGAGCCTGGCCCTGCCTGCAGGACGTCAGTTCCTGAGGTCCAAGGCCCTCAGCTCTGATGATTCTTGTTGGGGATGGGGTGGGAGTGGTAGTGAGCTGAGAGTAGCATTCGGGCTCCTCCCAACCCCTCCCCTGAAGGAGATGGTTTAGGAGAGAGTCAGAGAGGGTAGGCTGCAGCAAGATCTAAGCTGCTCTCAGACAAATCAGGAATCTGAGGCCTTGTCTGTGGCCTTGACCCAGGCCACCAAAGAGCAGTCGACATTTAATATCCACATTCTGTATATGATCTTACTCCTGTAAAAGATGTGTATTAAAAAAATTATATATCTATATTTGTATGTATCTCCATGTATGCATGCATACTTATCATGAGAAGTCCTGTACAATATACATGTAATTTTTAAAACGTTAATCTCTAAGAAATTATTTGGGAGCGTTTTTTCAATAATTTTTCTTGACTAGTTTTAGACTTAACAAGGATGTTACTCATTTTCTCACCCAGTTTCCTGGACTGTTAACAGTTGACATCACATTGGTACTGTTGTCACAACTAATGAAAAAATATGGATTCTTTATTATTAACTAAACTCCATATTGTATTCAGATTTCCTTAACTTCTTGCCTAATGTCTTTTTCTTTTTCTTTTTTTTTCCTCTTCCAGGAGTCTACATTTCTTTTACTCACCACGTCTCCCTGTCCCCTCTGGATCCTTACAGTTTCTCAGAATCTCCCTGTTGTTTTTGTGATGTTGATAATTTTGAGGATTTCTGTGCAGATATTTCGCAGAAAGTCCCTTGTTTGTGGTTTGTCTGATGTTTATCTCATGGTTAGGCTGGGGTTATGGATATGTGGGAGGAGAACCACAGAGGCTCAGTGCCATTCTCAGTGCTTCGTATCAAAGGTATACGCTGTTAACCTGCCTTATCGCTGTTGATATCAACCTTGATCACTGGACTGAGATACTGTTTGGCAGGTTACTCCAATTAAAGTGACATTTTCCCCCTTTCCATAGTATGCTCTTTCAAAGCAAGTCACTGGGTAGCCCATTAAATCTGTTTTTAACTGTTCTTTTAACTTATTTATATTTTTCAAGTAATTTACATGAGTTAAGATTTACATTACTGGTGAGAGTATGTCTAAGAAGGCAGCTTTTCAAATAGAAATGGCCTCGCACTGGTCCTGTCTCCAGAATCCTGGCTCATCCACTGTTCTCTTTAGTACAGCGGGATCTAACCAGACAAGCTTAAAGTAGGCTGGAATACTTGAGTTGGGTTTTCACTAGTGATGCTGATGGAGTTGTTCCTGATATTTAAAGACAAGGCTCTGGCTTAGGCTGTGCCCCACAAAGGCTAATCTAACTGGCCTTACCTTTTTTAAAAATATTTATTTATTTATTTTTGGCTGCATTGGGTCTTCATTGCTGCGCATGGGCTTTTCTTTAGTCGTGGCGAGCAGGGGCTACTCTTCATTGCAGTGTGCAGGCTTCTCATTGTGGTGGCTTCTCTTGTTGCGGAGCATGAGCTCTAGGAGCACGGCTTCAGTAGTTGTGGCTCACAGGCTCAGCAGTTGTGGCTCGCGGGCTTAGTTGCTCCGTGGCATGTGAGATCTTCCCAGTCCAGGGCTCAAACCCATGTCTCCTGCATTGGCAGGCGGATTCTTAACCACTGTGCCACCAGGGAAACCCTGGCCTTACCTTTTATCTCCTATCTTGCCTCAACTTTAGGGGGAAAAAGGCCATGAAAAATATTTACACTTGACATTCTGAAAATAGAAATAGATATTTGGAAGATTTCCTTACAAGTTCAAAAAATTTTAACTAAATAAAAAATCACACGAAAATGAATTTTTTAGACTCTACAAGAGAAACAAAATATTATTGATACGTTGTTTTAATTTATGAAGGAGAAATGTAAGATTATATTAAATAAGTAAAGTAAGATGATCATATTCTTCATTCTTGCATCATGAGTGGTTAGGGAAAGAGAGTGAAGGAAAGGGGTAAGGACAGAGGAAATATAATACAAAGGGAAAAAGAATGAGAGGTAAAAAGGTCAGGAAAAACACACACAGAACTGATGATAAATGTTTTAAAATTCACAGGGAGAGAGATAATAAGATGGTGACACGTATTTGTAAGCATAATATAATAGAGCCATTTTTCACTAAAGAGAAGAAAGACATAAATCTTTCTATGCCTAAAAACATATTAAACTCATTGTTCTTATAAAAGATCCTATTCCACTTTCTCAATTCTTCTCAAATTTCTTGGAAGAGTTGCCCATCCTCACTATTTCCTCCTGTCATAGTCCATTCATTCTTCAAACCACTGTAATGTGGTTTCTGTGCCACTTCTCCACTGAACCTGCTCTGCCAATAACATACACGTTGTCATGGAAAACAGAGAATCATGCTCTTCTGTCCTGGTTCTCCACCTACTTCCATGCCCATCACTCATGACTCTTTTTTGGAGAGAGACCTTCACCTGCTTTTTATTTTGGTGGTCTCTAGTGTCAATGACTTGTCCCCACCCTGTTCCCACCTCACTCACTAGACAACCTCTTTAAGTCTTATAAGCTAAGTTATCAGTAGCTTCTGAGCATGTATATAACATCTAAATCGGATGAGCCCACTTTTTCTGCCTTAGGCCTTGATACCATTTTGGACTTTAAGGCCTCTCTGTCCATCTGCCAGTTGGACACATTTTCCTGAGTTTTCCACTGACCCCGCAAACTCCTGATGTATGAGGTGGTACCTGTCCCCTTCTTGGACACATTGCAGTCACTTCTGAGTTAGTGGAATCAGAAACCAGGCAGCCAGACTGCCAGAGGAATAGGGCGACTGTGAGGGAACAGGGTGGGATGATGATTTGCAGATGTGAACGAAGCAGAGAGATGAACCAAGAGTGAATTGAGAGCACTTGGTGTACGTTGGTTGGAAGGAGCCGGTTGCCAGGAGAGAAGTGAGGAGGGAAACTTGGGGTAGATAGGAGGACACAGCATGCTCTGCAGGAGCATGTGTGCAGGGATATGGGACCAGAGATGCCAGGAAGAGAAGGGTGAGGGGGCATCACTGACAAGGAATCAGCTGTTAGTGAGACTTCCAATGCAGTGATTTTCCTCTATATATATTGCAGAAATCTTGACCTTTACAGCAATAGCTTGAAACCTTGAAGTCCCCGCGAATCAACTTCCAAGCTCTACACTTATCATAACAGTCCAGTTGAGTGTGGTTGTAGCGCCACGCATCTGGAAGAGAAGGACACTGACACTCAGTGCCAGACAACAGTACATGGAACCTTCCCCAGCCACCCCAAGCCTGGCCTGTAGACTAGGGACACATTCACCTCTCAGCGAGGGCTCCCCCAGACTGGAGCCCCTACCCAGTGTCAGGAGTTAGGCAACAGCTCAAGCCAGAAAAGCCTGGTTTAAGAGCATTACCTCTCACATTGAAAAAGTATATATCCGAAGTTCTGCATCCCGGGCCTTCTTCAGAGGTGCAGTTACCCTCGCCTTGCAAACATTTGTCCTTCTTAAAAATACTGCAGACCTTACACAACGTGGCTGGAGCTGCAGAGAAACAGACATGGAAGCTGAGGCCAGGGTTGAATGGGCTGAGACCAAGGTGTGTAAGACACATTAGAACGTAAGAGTTTAAGGACAAAGCATGACTCTAAATACTTTCCTGCGCATAATTTGGGGTAAGAAAGATCCCCACTAGATTTCTTCCATTGGATATTTAAGGAAATGGGGTCTTTGACCTCCGGATATCAAAATCCATTAATGATAAATAACTTTGTGCATACATTATGAGTGAATTGCATGGTATGTGAATGATATCTCACTAAAGCTGTTTTTCTCAAAATAACCTTGAACAAGAATATGACACTTTACTTGCCAGGGGATATGGCAGATACTGGACAGTGAGATATAAGAGAAAAAAAAAAGATAGGTGTTCTAACCAAGCAAGAGAAATTTCCAAACTTGCACCTAAACAGCACTAAGAGATTATGTCTCCTTAATTTTTGTTCCCTGGGAGCCTGGATGAACTCCCCATAGTAGCAGCTCTGTGCTCAGAAGCTCACTTTAGCTTTGGAGCAATTGTGCAGAACACATTCAGTGCATCCCATATAGCCACCCTGGGCCAGGATCTTGGGGAAATGGATGGGGCATACGGACTACACTGGCTTGAGAATGAGGAGGCAGATTTTAGTCTCCAAAGATTTCCTACGACAGCACCAAAAGTCATCCAAAGTACACACATATATAAGTGAAAAGACTGCTGTGAAAATATTGGTTCAAGATAAGCCTTTCAGGGACCTGTTCCTGGTAGATCATTGCCCCTTGGCTGTGTCTTTATAGGAAGTCTTGAGCAGCCATTGGCTCTGCCTCTTAGGGTCATCCCAGCAAGCCACAAAACCTCCCATTGAGAAGAGCCCCCAGCCCCAGTCTGGCCCCAGGGAGGGACTGACCCCACTCTGAGACCTTGGAAAGGAACCTGAACTCTTGCCCTGGTAGCAGTCGGGATGGGGACAGCAGAAAGAGACCTCAAATCCTTGCTGGTCAGATCATCCCAGAGCCTCATCCTTGATTTGTCCCCTCCCAAGCTGGTCAGATCACCATCCAGGTGCTGCTGCCCAGCCCACCTCCACGTCGTCACCCCCTGCCCAGCCACCACAGGGACTCACCCACTCCTTGGAAGAGCACGAAAGGCAAGACTTCCAGCAGCAGGAGCAGGGACTTGTCCATGTCAGCCTGGGATGGCGGGAAGATGCAGAGGCGGCTGCAGAGGGGAGCAGGGTGCCCAGGAAGGGTGCAGACAGACTGCTCTTGTGTGCAGATGAGGGAAGCCGAAGAATCTGGACTGAGCTGCTTCTGGGCTGTGGGCAGAAGCTTCCTTTTACACACCTGCCAGTGGGTGTTTCACAGCCACGCAGGCCCAGGAAACGTTCCCACAGAACCAGCCCCTTGGACACTTCCGAGGATAAATGTCCCAGGTGTCCCTCCTGATCCTTTGAGGCTGCCTCCTGATCAGTGGGGGACATGACGCCTGACCAGATCTCGGGGCCCCTCAACAGTTCCTGACTGTTTACTCTCTGGACATCCCACTGCCCCAGGCCCAAGAACAAGAGCTTGTCATGTGGGCCGGGCTTTGCTAAGATAGCCATTTCCTCTGAGTCCAAAGTGCCCATGACCACCTCCCCTCCAGTCCCACAGCCCAAGCCAGTACCCAACCTGGGCTGACACCAGCCTCAGGCCTCAGGATGCACTCATTGTAGGTGCAGCCTGTGCTGTTTGCATTCCCTTTCCCCTCCCTATATTCGAGCTCATAATTGAGACCTCAGTGGGCCTCTCAATACTGAATCAGTGTTGCCAATGCTGGGGGTAGTCATAATAGCAAACATTTACTTAGTATTTTCTATAAACCAGTATCCACATCTACTGCTACCATACATATCTAAATTAGGATATATCTTCAGCCTATCACAAATATATTAAATATACAGCAAATACTTCCAAAACAAAGAAGGAATAAAAGCACTATAGAGGACTAGTTTATTTTATAAAATATAAATCAATTCCTGCTATATTAATCTTATTTCTCTGGACTACAAAGGAAGCAGATAATTTTTTTTATTTAAAATTTCGTTGTTGTTGCTCAAAGAAATACCTATGCCCCAATACCTCTGAAAGTACAATCCTGTAGTATCCTGAGTTTATTAATCATGTATAATAAAAATAGCCAATTCCCCAACCAGAGTGTTCATGCTTGGAGATCCAGCCAAAGGAAGGAGAAAGTTCATGGAGTTCATGGGGTTCATGGATCTCAATGTGCAGGTTGAGCACCTGAGAAAACATTCCAGGTCACAGTGGCGGTCTCCCTTTCCCCCTCTCCTTCTCCATCTAGACAATCCTTTCATGGCAGAAACCTTGACAGTCACGTTCACCATTAGCCAGAAGCACTCCACACAATGCATGGTACAGAGCAGGCGCTCAGTAATATTTCTGACTAAACAAGAATAAGAGGACAAGTAAATGAATGCTTAGGATCTGCCAGCCCAGAAAGCAACTACGGCAGGAAAAGGGCCAAGAAACCCCACGCACCCACAGACTGAGAGTCCAGCTGTCTCCTACACTGTGAGAGGAGGGCTGTGATGCATGAGAACTCCCCTTCACCACCTTCAGAAGACAAAAATGATTCAGAGTAGATTCTGCAGGAGTGTGGGGTGCATGGATGACTGATGTCATTGTTACCCAGTCCCCACACTGAGGAACTGTGCTGAGGGACCCAGGGTCCTCTGTATGCTCAGCAGGTCACTCTAACATGATAGTGGAATTCCAGAGATGCACACGGTTCTGCAAGTCCCACATGCCCCCGTCTTCACTATGCAAGAACAGAGGGTGTGGAAGGAGTAGAGAATGGAGGAAACAGGATATATACAAATTATTGGAGCTGCCAAGGAACAGAATTCTTCTTTCATAGCATTATTGTACTAAAGATAAGCTGTTCTGTGCAAACTTGAAGGATGTATTGATAATAATAGTGCATAGTACACAATGCGTAATATGATATTGTAAAGAGACGTCATCACTGGGGAACCTAGGAAAAGAGTGAAAAGCAGAAAATAATGATCTAGTCAAATCTTCTCATGGAAATTTATGCTCCTCAAACATCCTGATGGTGTTTCCTAAGGGAAGGATAGTGGTGGTCATCATTAAAAAGTCTCCAAATTATACATGCTGTAGAGGGTGTGGAGAAAAGGAAACCCTTCTACACTGTTGTTGGAGATGTAAATTGGTGCCACAATAATGGAAAACAGTCTGGAGGTTCCTTAAAAAATTAAAAATAGACTTCCTATATGATCCAGCAATCTTACTCATGGGCATATATCCAGAGAAAACTCTAATTTGAAAATATACATACACCCCAGTGTTCATATCAGCACTATTTAAGATAGCCAAGACATGGAAGCAACCTAAATGTCCATCAACAGATGAATGGATAAAGATGTGGTACATATACTGGGTTGGCCAAAAAGTTCATTTGAATTTTTCCGTAACATCTTACAGATATATATACACAATGGAAAGTTACTCAGCCATAAAAAGAGAATGAAATAATGTCATTTTCAACAACATGGATGAACCTAGAGATTATCATGCCAAGTGAAGTAAGTCAGAAAGAGAAAGACAAATACCATATGACATTGCTTGTATGTGGAATCTAAAATATGACACAAATGAACTTATTTACAAAACAAAAATAGACTCAGACTTAGAAAACAAACTTATGCTTAACAAAGGGGAAAAGGGGTGGGGGGGATAAATTAGGAGTTTTGGAGTAGTGGATACAAACTACTATATATGAAATAAATAAACAACAAGGTCCTACTGTGTAGCACAGGGAACTATATTCAATATCCTGTAATAACCTATAATGGAAAAAATATGAAAAAGGATAGATATATAACTGAATCACTATGCTGTACACCAGAAACTAATGCAACATTGTAAATCAACTATACTTAAAAAAAATAATAATGATTTAGGGGATGTGAGCCCACTGGAAAATGTCTGTGACAGCTATCCAATTATGCTAAAATAAAATGGAGATATTATATGACTAAAATAGCTCCACTTGTATATCTGAACCTCACATAAATCATTGAGAAACATTGTGAGTTCAATCTATACCAGAAAAGGCCATGACCACCTCAGAGAAGAATATGCTGCCCCACATTCCCGGCTGGGCTTCCTTCAGCCACTCTTCCCCATAAAGTTTCTTAAACAGCACTCCATAATGTGTCTGCATCAGGTTGCACTGGAAGACAATGGTCATTGTAAATGGTGGCGTTATGCTGGATGATACATCACATCACTGAATGATGTACTGTGGAAATTTCCTCGTTTTTCAGGAGAGGAGGCTTCAGAGGTTGATCAGGAATTGAGAGCTTGATAAAAGTCATATATTAATTTATCCCGAGCCCATGAGACTTCCAAAGTTGGAAGAGATATAATAGTCACTTCTAATTCATGACTTTATTCCAAGCTTGCTTACTAAATTATCCCTTTCACTCCCCAGGGCTTCAGTCTAGGGAATAAATTATATGGTCAGTCTACTTAGAGGTTATCAGGCACAATCTCTCCCAGCACAGGAACCTTCGCCTGGGCAGCAGCCAGACAGGGGGCGCCTAGAACCACCACAAGCTTCCAGGCCCACGCCAATCCCTATCAGATCTTTCAGTAATGTGTCTAGGCAGAAACCCAACCTGGAAGTGCCCTGGCCAGAGCACAGACTCAGAAATCAGATGAATCTGGGTTTGAAGACTCGTTCCAACATCTACTGGCTATGAGACTCTGGCAAGTCATTAATCTACAGCTCTCAATTTCCCCATCAAGGAAGTAGGGAATATAATAGCACTTAAGTCGTTAGGTTATAGGTTCAATTCTTTACATTCATTTTCTTTTCAACTACTAACTAGAGAATACAGTTAAGAAAAGTTTAATTAAAAAATTGGGACTAAGTATTTTCACAGGTTTATATTTAGTGACCTCTATCCTCTGCCTGTATGATTGGTCCAATCATCAGTCCTAACTTCACCCCCAAGACACACACACATCGGCAAACCTCCTTCCATATGGTCGTTTGTCTCCCTTCCCCCAACATCACGCAAGGAGTGTGGCTATTTTGCCTCTTTTCCTGAACTGCCGTCTCCCACCATGTCTCCTCTCATTCATGTTCTACCTTGGAAACCTGCTAACCTTGTCCAGACCAATGACCAACTGCAGCAGTCACAAGACAAGGAATGCTGCTTTATGGGTGGATGAACAGGCTGCCCTCATCACTGGTCCTTCATCATTTCCCAAATCACCGCTGGGAACATGCATCTTCTTACAATACGTTCTCTTGTGGATTTTGTATATTTTTCATCAATTATGCAGAAAGTACACTCTGTTTGAAGAGCTGCTTTTCTGGAACACTGATAATAAAACCCACGTGTATAAACCACCTGGACCAGCCCGTAAACCTCTCCTGTCTGGCTTGCTCTAAACACCCCACCAGCATAATCCACCACTACCAGCACCACTTTAATCTCCACCATCAACACTGACTGCCACTAACACTCCAGGCATTTTATTATTATTTTTGTATGAAACTTTTATTGTCCCAAGATCATTTTTTAAGAATTTTTATTGGTGTATAGTTAATTTACAATGTTGTGTTAGTTTCAGGTGTACAGCAAAGTGAATCAGTTTTACAGATACATATATCCACTGTTTTTTAGATTCTTTTCCCATATAGGTCATTACAGAGACTCCAGGCATTTTAAACCCATGTTCTTTCACCTGTCAATGCTCAGCCTCCAGGATATTTCCAGTCGTGTGTGGGTTTGGGGCATGGAGGAATGATGTATGTAGTGGGGAGGGACATGGATCTAGGGCAGAAAGCACTGGGGAGCTCAAGACTTTGAGTCTTTGTGTCAGTTTCTCTGATGACATCAGTATAAAGTTTCTTCCTGATGTATCAGGGCCAAGCATCAAGAGTACTCCGGAGCATCCCTCCCTTCACTATCTGTTTTGGCCTCATTCTTCGCACTCCTAACCGCTCCACAAGCAGAAAGGAAGGACGTGCCCTGGGAACCCTCCTAAGGGCAGCTTGATAAATGGACTTGCCACACAGCCTTATTCCCCAGTGCCACACTCCTCACAGCAGCGGGTCAGTGTCAGAGTGTTCTCATCTCATCACGGGACACAGCTAGTTGAACTTCTCTGCCAAAGCTTGGTCCCTTCAGCCATTTGGGTGGGATTAGGCTATAGCCACAGGGAAGATGGGCCATGGAACCAGTCTCATACTGGAAAGATCTCACTTCTGAAGGTGATGGACAGGTTGCTGAGGATAAGTGTGGTTCTTTCTGTTCTGGGTGATGAGTGCAACAATGGGCTAGAACATCTCTCACTGTCCAACCCACCTTGCAGGCAGTCAAGGAGATACGCTGCTTTTATTGCCTTGCCTTCCCAGAAATATAGAATAAATTCTGGACCTGCAGTTCCTTGTATGTTCTGACTCCTGGATGCCCAATAAAAAGTTGTCATTCAAAGGAAGCCTTCTACCTTTTATTATCTTTATATAAAATACATACTAAAAAATTTATATATCTCTTTATAATACATATATAGAGATAAAGAGACAGAGACAGACAGAGAGATAGAGACAAAAAGAGAAATTGCGGGGGGGTGGTAGGCAATGATTTCCCAGATATGACACCAAAAGCACAAGCGACCAAAGGACATGATCAAAATTAAAAACTTTTGTAATTCAAAGGCACCACTAAGACAGTAAAAAGACCACCCACAAGCCACAAAATGGAAGAAAATGTTTGCAAGTCATATATTTATTACAAGACTTTTATCTAGAGTATATAAAGAACTCTTATAATTCAACAATAAAAAGATATATAACCCAGTTTTAAAATGGACAAAGGATCTATACAGACATTTCCCCAATGAAAATATACAAATGGCCAATAAGGTCACAAAAAGATTCTCAACATCATTAGCCATCAGGGAAATCCGAATCAAAACCACAATGAGAGGGCTTCCCTGGTTGCACAGTGGTTAAGAATCTGCCTGCCAGTAATAAAAAATGAAATACTGTTACATGCTACAACACTATAAGCCTTGAAAACATTATCCTAAGTGAAAAAAGCCAGTCATAAAGGACCAGATATTATATGATTCCACTTATATGAAAAATCCACAATAGGCAAATCTATAAAGAAAGTAGCTTAGTAGTGGCTTAGGGCTGGCAGTGGAGGCGGTGGAGATGGAAAGGCAGTTGTGATAAAAGGTGACAGCTCGTGGGTGCAGGCTTTCTTGCTGGAGTGATGAAAATGTTCTAAAACTGATCACGGTGATGGTTGCACAACTTTGAATATACTGTTGGGAAGGAAGAAAATTTTCCTCTACCCTTCTAGGTTCTTTTGGCTGGTCTAAGAATTAAATTTACATGAGACAGAGTAATAGGAAAAACTTAAAATTATTTTTGTATGTACAGGAACCCCACATACCTGAGAGATAAAAAGACAGAAAGCTAAAATAAGGTACAGTATATATGCCATCCTGAAATAAGAAACGGGATAAGGGCCAGAGGCCCTCAAGGACAGAAGAGTAATTCACAGGACAATAAAAAGAACAGGAAACACCGAATCTATACCTACATACGTTTAGAGCAATTCCTCTTTTTTTTTAAAATTAATTTTTATTGGAGTATAGTTGCTTTACAGTGTTATGTTAGTTTCTGCTGTACAGCAAAGTGAATCAGCTATACGTATATATGTATCCCCTCTTTTTTGGATTTCCTTCCCATTTAGGTCATCACGGAGCATTGAGTAGAGTTCCCTGTGCTATACAGTAGGTTCTCATTCGTTATCTATTTTATACATAGTAGTGTATATATGTCAATCCCAATCTCCCAGCTCATCACACCTACCCTTCCTCCCTTGGTATCCATATGTTTGTTCTCTACGTCTGTGTCTCTATTTCTGCTTTGCAAATAAGTTCATTTGTACCATTTTTCTAGTTCCACATATAAGTGACATTATACGATATTTGTCTTTCTCTTTCTGACTTACCTCACTCTGTATGACAGTCTCTAGGTCCATCCATGTTACAGCAATTCCTCTTAAGATCTGAGGGCTGATTGAACAGCTATTGCACATAGAAGGACCACATAGAAACGGGTAGGAAAATGAAGACACGGTACCCATGAGACACCCCTCCCGCCCCAGATGCTACGACTTGCAGGAGGGAGGGATATTGCTGGAAGGGGCCCAAGGGCAGACTCGCCAACCCTAGGACAAAGCAAAGAAACAGCAATTTAAAGAGCACCTAGACTATATGGGAAGGAAATCCGTTTACTTACCCTAGAGCTTCTGGTCTGGGAACTGCTGGAACCCTCTCCAAAATCGGAGGCACCAGCCAGTGCTTTGAGTCCTCACAGGCCTCCCCTCATCTAGGGCCCACTCCAACCCCAGCTGCCCCACCAAGAGGCCTCAGCCAGGGACTTCCCCCAGCCAGGGTCTCTTCCAGTATCAGATGCCCTGCCTGAATTTGATCCTTCATATTTTCAATATCGTGAAATCTATCCAAAAGTTCCTGAATCATGTGGGGTTTTTCCCTGGAGACAAGCAACACAATTACATGCTTTGCTCTCTGTGAGTCAGTTGAACAACAGATGCACATGTTACTTTGAAAGACATAACATGATCACTGGTCATGATAAGCCATCAGTTACCTACATAGTGATTTGGATTTGTGGACTGAAGGTCTAGTAGTAAGTTCATATTTTATGCAATTACTCACCGTTCATATACCGTGGTAATCAGAATTTGAACTCTGTCATGGAGGGACTGGCGTTATTTAACTAATGCATGGTAACTGAAATACGTGCATATTGGGTGTGTGCGAAGTGAGGACTACCTGCATGTATTTTCTTCACAGTTGCCTTCAGTTCATACCCATTCTTCCTACCTGAACCCACAACAATCTTCCTGAGTGAGATAAGTCATCACCGCCTCCACCCCAAATAGCACCCTGACTTCTGCGTGGTCTCCGTCTACATTGCCCACCCTCCAGAGCATCCTGTGCATGAGCACCCATGTCTCTGCCTCAGTCCATGGTGGGGTAAAGTGAGGCAGGAAAAAGGTCAGGGGACTCAAGGCTTTGAGTGTGTCAGGTCCTCAGCAGACATCATGAGGACACCATTAGCAATATATTGTGGCTATGTTGCTGGGAGAGTCTGGGAGACTCTGAGAGAGTCTAGGAGAACATTTCCCCAGTCTCCCCTGAAAAACAAAAAGTCTCATCAACTGAGGGTTTACTCTGAGAACCTGTGACACCCCATGGAGTGGAGAGTGGGGTGGAAGAGCACTGAGCTTATCAAAAGACACTGATAGTGGACCTGCTATGCCAACAAGTGGCCCCTGCTTCCACTGAGAGCCAGTATAAGGCAAAGCCCCAGGAGAGCCGGGCTTTGGAGCAGCAGCCTGCTTAGGGGACCTCTTTCCGAGACCAGTGGACAGACTGCTAGGGCTGAGTGTGGCTCTGTCCTGTCTCCTGTGTGATGAGTACTGGGTGGGTGGGAAGTTTTGTAACCTGGTGACTCTGGTAACCTGGTAAGCTGGCTCAGCGGCTGGCCACTGAACGAAGGTTTGCCTCTTGAAAGCCATGTACTGCATTTTCATTATCTTTTTGTAAAATAAATTCTTAAAAAATAAAACAAAACACAACAAAAAAAAAATTATAACAGAGTGATCAACTCACCCCAGGTGGCCCTGGGACTTTACTGACTTTGGCACTGAAAGTCTCACATCATGGTAAACTCCCTTTTCTCAGGCAAATTTGGGATGGTTAAACATTTATGTATGTGAAAATAAACCTGGAAGTATAGAGACTAAAATATTTATTGATTAACTCTGGTTAATAGATTATTGTTTATTTTAATTTTATTATACATGACCTTATATCCATTTTTTTTTTGAAGTCCAGAAAAGTGTGATTATATTCACAGCATAGTAATGGTAGCAATACTTCCTATGGACAGTGTACTTTCTTTTTTTTTAATTTTAATTTTTATTGAAGTATAGTTGATAAACAATGTTGTGTTAGTTTTGGGTGTACAGCAAAGTGAATTTGAAAAAGTATAGATACATGTATATATATAATTGAATCACTTTACTGAAAACCTTATATACTTTTAAATCTTTTCTACAGTGACCATGTTTTAATTTGCTAAACAGGGAAATTGGGGGAATTATAAAAGTCACTTTAAAACAACATCAATTCCATTCATTGGTCCAGGCTTCATCATCATTAGCCCATCCCTGAATCTCCTGGTTAGGACCAAACCCAAATTGACCTGTATAGGCTGGAGAATTTGGGTTTGTGGTTGTTTCTCTTTGAGGTGAGCTCTTGTGTTGGAGCAGAGAAATAACCAGACCCAGACTCACCTGTCTTCCAATTCTCTCCTTTGTCATTCTCATTATTTTTAAAAGTCCATGAAAAACATTATCTGAGCATTAAATATTTATTTGTTGAAGCTTACTTATGAGAAAGAGAATGTTTTAAACTATGATAAGCACACTAAGTAAAATGGGGAAAGATTAAAAAATAGTTGTAATAATAATATAAATAATATAAATATTCTTCATTTTTACATCAAGCCTAGTTTTAAAAAAAAGGGTGGGGGAGAAAGAAGGAAACAGCAGAAGAGAGAAAGAAGGGAATGAAAAAGAAAATGAAACAGGAGAGACGTGAAACATGATAAAGATAGAGAAAAAGGGGAGGGAGAATCTAAAGGAAAATGAAAGGTACAAACAAGGAAATAAAAAGATGGATGAAAATAGAGATTCCTAAACTCATGAGGTAGACTTTCTGCACTAATGCAAGGAAAGGAAAAAAGATGGCAGAAATGTCTTTGTCTAAAAACATGCTGGGGGCTTCCCTGGTGGCACAGTGGTTGAGAGTCCGCCTGCTGATGCAGGGGGCACGGGTTCATGCCCTGGTCCGGGAAGATCCCACATGCCACGGAGCGGCTGCGTTCTCTTTGAGGCGTTTTATGGTGTTGCGTCTTACATTTAAGTCTTTAAGCCACTTTGAGGTTTTTTTGTGTATGGTGTGAGGGAGTGTTCTAACTTCATTGATATGTACGCGGCTGTCCAGCTTTCCCAATACCGCTTGCTAAAGAGACTTTCTTTTCTCTATTGTATATTCTTGTCTCCTTTGTCAAAGATTAATTGACCACAGGCGTGTGGGTTTATTTCTGGAGTCTCTATTCTGTTCCACTGATCTACCTGTCTGTTTTTGTGCCAATACCACACTCTTTTGATTACTGTAGCTTTGCAGTATTGTCTGAAGTCTCAAAGGGTTATGCCTCCAGCATTGTTCTTTTTCCTCAAGATTACTTTGGCAATTCTGGGTTTTTTGTAGTTCCATATAAATTTTAGGATTATTTGTTCTAGTTCTGTGAAAAATGTCATGGGTAATTTGATAGGGATCTCATTAAATCTGTAGATTGTTTTGGGTAGTATAGCCACTTTAACAATATTAATTCTTCCAATCCAAGAGCATGAGCTATCTTCCCATTTCCTTGAATCATCTTCAATTTCCTTTATCAGTGTTTTATAATTCTCAGCATTAAGCCTTTCACCTCCTTGGGTAAGTTTTTTCCTAGTTATTGTATTTTTTTTAAATAAAATTTTAAACAAGATTTTTTTTTTTTACTTTTCTGATATTTCATTGTCAGTGTAAAGAAATGCAACAGATTTCTGTATATTAGTCTTGTACCCTGCTACCCTGCTGAATTGGTTTATCAGTTCTAATAGTTTTTGTGTGGCATCTTTAGGTTTTCCATATAGAACATCATGTCATCTGCATATAATGACAATTTTACCTCTTCCCTTCCAATTTGGATACCTTTTATTTCTTTTTCTTGTCTAATTGCTGTGGCTAGGATTTTCAATACTATGTTGAATAGAAGTGGTGAGACTGGGCACCCTTGTCTTTTTCCAGAATTTAGTGGGAAGGCTTTCAGCTTCTCACCATTGAGTATTATACTGGCTGTGGGTTTGTCATAAATGGCTTTTATTATGTTATGAAATGCTCCCTCTATACCTACATTGGAAAGAGGTTTTTTTTTTTAATCATGAATGAATGTTGAATTTCTCAAATGCTTTTTCTGCATCTATTGAGATGATCATGTGGTTTTTGTCTTTTCCTTTGTTGATGTGGTGTATCACATTGATTGATTTACATAATCTTTTAAAAATTATTTTATTTTATTTTTGGCTGCGTTGGGTCTTCGTTGCTGCATGTGGGCTTTCTCTAGTTGTGGCGAGCGGGGGCTACTCTTTGTTGCAGTGCGTGGGCTTCTTGTTGCAGTGACTTCTCTTGTTGTGGAGCATGGGCTCCAGGCACGTGAGCTTCAGTAGTTGTGGCACACGAGCTCAGTAGTTGTGGCTCATGGACTCTAGAGCGCAGGCTCGGTAGTTGTGGCGCACAGGCATAGTTGCTCCACGGCATGTGGGATCTTCCCGGACCAGGGCTTGAACCCGTGTCCCCTGCATTGGCAGGCAGATTCTTAACCACTGTGCCACCAGGGAAGCCCCAATTTACATATGTTGAACCATCCTTGTGACTCTGGAATGAATTCAACTTGATCATGCTGTATGATCCTTTTTACTTGTTGTTGGATTTGGTTTGCTGTTATTTTGTTGAGGATTTTTGCATCTATATTTATCAACGATATTGGCCTGTAATTTTCTTTTTTGGTAGTGTCTTTGCCTGGTTTTGGTATGACAGGTGGCAGGAATATACAATGAAAAAAGGACAGTCTCTTCAATAAGTGGTGTTGGGAAAACTGGACAGCTACATGTAAAAGAATGAAATTAGAACATTCTCTAACACCATACACAAAAAAAAAAAAAGAAAAGAAAGAAAAAACCTCAAAATGGATTAAAGAACTAAATCTAAGATGGGATACTATAAAACTCCTAGAAGAAAACATAGGCAGAACACTCTTGGACATAAATCACAGCAATAATTTTATGGCTCTGTCTCCTAGGGTAAAGGAAACAAAAGCAAAAATAAATAAATGGGACCTAAATAAACTTAAAAGCTTTTGCACAGCAAAGGAAACCACCAATGAAATGAAAAAACAATCTACTGAATGGGAGAAAATATTTGCAAATTATATGACCAATAAGGGATTAATATCCAACATATATAAACAGCTCATACAGCTCAACATCAAAAAAAAAAAGCCATTGAAAAATGGGCAGAAGAACTGAATAGAGGAAATGCAGTTGACCAACAGGCACATGAGAGGATGATCAACATTGCTAATCACCAGGGAAATGCAAATCAAAACCACAATGATATATCACCTCACAACTGTCAGAATGGATATAATCAAAAAGAACACAAATTGGGAATTCTCTGACTGTCCAATGGTTAGGACTCTGTGCTTGCACTGCTGAGCTAAGGGCCCAGGTTCAATCCCTAGTCAGGGAACTAAGATCCCACAAGCCGTGCAGAGTGGTTTAAAAAAAAAAAAAAACCACAGATAACAAATACTGCACTACTGGTGGCAGTATAAGTTAGTGCAGCCACTGTGGAAAACGGTATGGAGGTTTCTCAGAAAACTAAAAATAGATCTACCATTTGACCCAGCAATTGCACTCCTCAGTATATATCCAAAACAAACAAACAAAAACCACAAAAAATAGTAATTTGAAAAGATGCATGCACCCTTATGTTCATAGCAGCATTATTTACAACTGCCATGATATGGAAGCAACCTAAGTGTCCATCAATAGATGAATGGATAAAGAAGCTGTGGAATATATATACAATGGAATACTACTCAGCATAAAAAAAAATGAAATTTTGCCATCTATAGCAACATGGATGGACTTGGAGTATTTTATGCTAAGTGAGGTCAGTCAGACAGTGAAAGACAAATACTGTGTGACATCACTTGTATGTGGAATCTGAAAACTACAACAATCTAGTGAATATAACAAAAAAAGAAGCAGACTCACAGATATAGAGAATAAACTATTGGTTACCAGTGGGGAGGGGAGGAGAGGCAATACAGGGTGTGGAAGAGGGAGGTACAAACTATTGGGTATAAGATAAGTGTTTATTGTACAAAATGGGGAATATAGCCAATATTTTGTAATAATTGTAAATGGAAAGTAACTTTTAAAAACTGTAAAAAAATTTTTAACAATTAAAAAAATTGAAAACAAGAAATGTAAAAAATAAAAACACACCAGCTCTTGGTTTTATTGATTTTTTCTATTTTTTAATCTCTATTTTATTTATTTCCTCTCTGATCTTTATTATTTCCTTCCTTCTGATGACTTTAGGTTTTGTTTGTTCTAATTTTTCTAGGTCATTAAGTTAGGTTGTTTATTTGGAATTTTTCTTGTTTTTTTGAGGAAAGCCTGTATCATTATGAACTTCCCTCTTAGGACTGCTTTTGCTGCATCTCATAGGTTTTGTATGGCTGTGTTTCATTGTCATTTGTCTTGAAGTATTTTTGATTTCCTCTTTGCTTTCATTGTTGACCCATTGGTCTTTTAGTAGCATACTGTTTAGTCTCCATGTGATTGTTTTCTTTCTCGTTTCTCTTTCTGTGGTTGGTTTCTAGTTTCATGACATTGTAGACAGAGAAAATGCTAGAAATAATTTCTATCCTCTTAAATTTGTTGAGCCTTGTTTTGTGCCCTACTATGTGGTCTATTCTAGAGCATGTTCCATGTGCACTTGAAAAGAATGTGTATTCTGTTTTTTGTTTTTTTTGTTTTTTTAATGTAGTGTCCTGTAGATATCAATTACGTCTAAGTGTTCTATTGTATCATTCAGGATCTCTGTTGCCTTACAGATTTTCTGTCTGGAAGATCTGTCCATTGATATCACTGGGTGGGGTGTTAAAGTCTCCTGCTATTATTGTCTTCCCATCAGTTTGTCCCTTTACCTCTCTTAGTATTTGTTTTATGTGTTTAGGTGCTCCAATGTTGGGTGCATATATGTTAACGTGTATGATATCCTCTTCTTGTATTGATCCTTTTATCATTATAATAGTGTCCTCCTTTGTCTATCTTTATGACCTTTGTTTTAAAGTCTATTTTGTCTGATATGAGTATTGCTACCCCCGCTTTCTTGTCATTTCCATTTGCATGAAATAGTTTTTCCACCCCCTTGCTTTCAATCTATA
Source organism: Grampus griseus (assembly GCF_964374135.1). NCBI lineage: Eukaryota > Metazoa > Chordata > Mammalia > Artiodactyla > Delphinidae > Grampus > Grampus griseus. Next base: position 8,732,937 of record NC_139002.1, read on the forward strand.
TGTGTCTTTTGCCCTAAAGTGGGTCTCCTGTAGGCAGCATATTGTAGGTTCTTGTTTCACTATCCAATCTGCCACTCTGTCTTTTGATCAGAGCATTTAGTCCATTGACATTTAAAGGAATTATTGATAAATATGTATTTATTGCCATTTTAAACCTTGTTTTCCAGTTGACTTTATATTTAATCTTTGTTCCTTTTTTTCTGCTTTTTGTTTTTCCTTTTGTGATGTGTTGATTTTCTTTGTTATTACACTTGAGTTCCTTGGTTTTTGTGAGTCTATTGTATGTTTTTGGTTTGTGGGTATGTGGATTTCAAGTATGTTAACCCATAACTATATTTACTTGTTTTAGACTGATAGCCACGTAAGCTCAAACACATTCTTAAAGGTTCTACATTTTCTTACTACTCTCTCCCTCATTTTGTAATTTTTATGTCCTATTTTATATCTTTATGTTTATCCTTTTGCTCTTATAATCACTTTCACAAAGTATTCAATTGTTTCTTAATCTATATAATGGCTTATATAAGTGATCTTCAATACTTTTATAAACTTGCCTTTCCTATTGTGATTTTCCCTTTCCTATAGATTCTTGCTTATTTTCCATTTAGAGAAGAACTTTCAATATTTCTTTTAGGACATGTATAGTATTGCTGTATTCTTCTAGTATTTTCTTGTCTGAGAAATTTTTTCTCTCCCCTTCTATTCTAAATGATAATCTCGCTGGGTATAGTATCCTAGCTTACAGGTTTTTCCCTTTCAGGGCATTAAATATATCTTGCCACTCCCTTCTGGCCTGCAACATTTCTGTATAGAAATCAGCTGATAGCCTTATGGGGTTCCCTTGTAACTAACTCTCTGTTTTTCTCATACTGCCTTTAGAATCTTTTATCTTTAAATTTTGCCATTTTAATTATGATATGTCTTGGTGTAGGTCTGTTTGGGTTCATCTTGTTTGGGACTCTCTGTGCTTCCTCTACCTGGATATCTATTTCTTTCTTTTGGTTTCACATGTTTTCAGCCATAATTTCTTCAAATACATTTTTGATCCTCTTTTCTCTTTCTTCTCCTTCTGGAATCCCTATTATGCATAGGTTGGCATGTTTTATATTATTCCATAGATCCTGTATGCTGCTTTCTTCTTCTTTTTTTTAATTTGTCTTTCTGTCTGCTTTTCTGATTGGGTGATTTCCATCATTCTATCTTCCAGATCATTTATTCGTTCTCCTGCACTATTTAGTTTGCTATTTATTGCCTTTAGCTTGGTTTTCATCTCAGTAATTAAATTGTCTAATTTTGATTGGCTCCTCTTTATAGTTCTAGTTCCCTGTTACAGTGATCCACTTTTCTATCAATAGCCCTTTCTAATTCCTTTAGCATTTTATTATGTTCTTTTTGAACTAGGAGTCTGATAGACTGGAGAGGTCTGTTTTATTGTTTTTTCTTTCAGGGAATTTCTCTTCTTTTAATTGGGAGTAGTTCCTCTGGGTTTTTTTTTTTTACTATATTTCTCTGACTCTATTAATTTAGGAGAAACAGTTATCTACTGTGGACTTGAAGGTCTTATATGAGGGAGAGACCCTGTGTAGCATGTAAGAGTACAATATTTTGGGTGCAGGGGTGTTTTGGGTATGGATGCCTGCCATATCTTTGCTCAGAGTGTGCTGGCTGTTGATCCCTTGATAGGGGGTGTGTTCCGTGTTGTGGTGACCAGAGTCTGCACTAGATGTTGGGCAGGGCCTCCTCTTTGATCTGTGGTTGTCATAGCCCTTTAGGGGACAGGGTCTGCTCCCCACTTGTTGGAGTAGAAGCTCCCAGATCTGGTTCTAAGCTTCATAGTGAGATAGATGGGACTGGATTGCTCCCTCTAAGAAGGGAGCTGCTGAGTGTTCTTCTGCAAGAGGTGTTTGCTGGGACCTGTGATTCTGTGATGTTGCCTGCCACCTGGTGTGCATGCCCACAAAGATCACTGTTGCTGGCACAGCCATCAGGGGCTGCCTCCACATGGGAGCTCCAGTAATTGGCTTGGAGCTCCCTTAAGCATGCATGTGTGCTCACAAAGCTGCTGGTGTGAAAACTCACTGGCACTGTGTCCCCTGAGCCCACAGTTAATCAGCTCAAATGGCCCTTAGGCATGCATGTGCAGTCCTGGTCCCAATATCCACCACAGCAAGAACCCACCTGAGCTGTATCCCAGCACCTGCAGTAGGATTGGTGGTAATGGGCTCAGATTTCAGCCCTGCATCCACATGTGCCCACAAAATTCACAGAACCCACAGCTGCCAGAGTCTTTGCTCCACTGTAAGCATGCTGATAATGAGGCTGCTATGCAAACCCATGTCCCTCCCTTCCTGTGTTGACATGGGATTCCTATGGAGGACACACACTCCATCCTGCACGTGCCCCCAGTTGCAGCCCAACTGCACTCCAGTCCCTATGACCTGTCTCTGTGCAACCAACCTGAGTCCTCTCCCTATGTCTGTCCAGTGAACCCCCAGTTTCAGCACCCAACCACTGCGCATACCAGCAGGCGTACATCTTAGGCTGGGATGTGTGGTGATGTGGCCAGGACTGTCTGTACTGGTCTCTCTCTACCCTGTGGGGCTGCAGGCCAGCTCCTACACTCTCCTCTCAAGCCTCTGAAGCTCCTTACCTGTCCTGGAATAACTCCCAGCCAGTGAAGGAGGTTCTCAGGGTGAGGGAACTTTTCCTCTTTCAGACCTCCCTCCCTGGGGTGCAGGTCCCATCCCAATTCCTCTTCTTCTCCCTTTTCCCTTTGTCCTACAATTTGTTTTCCATGTAAGTAGCCTCTGTGGAGAGGATGGACACTAAGGAAATGTACTACTTTGAGGAGTCTAAACCTCATTTCAATAGGACTTGATAACATTGTTCAAAGGTGAATTTAACTCAAAGATACATGCACCCCAATGTTCATAGCAACACTATTTACAGTAACCAAGACATGGAAGCAACCTAAATATCCATTGACAGAAGAATGTATAAAGAGGATGTGGTATATATATGTATAATGGAATATTACTCAGCCATAAAAAAGAATGAAATAATGCCATTTGCAGCAACATAGATAGACCTAGAGATTATTATACTAAGTGAAGTAAATCAGACAAAGACAAATATATGATATCACATATATGAGGAATCCAAAAAGTGATACAAATGAACTTATTTACAAAACAGAAACAGACCCACAGATATAGAAAACAAACTTATGGTTACCAAAGGGGAAAGAAGGGAGGAATAAATTTGGAATATGGGATTAACAAGATACAAACTACTATATATAAAATATATAAACAACAAAGACCTATTGTATAACTCAGGAAACTATATTCAATATCTTGTGATAACCTATAATGGAAATGAATCTGAAAAAGAATATGTACATGTATAACTGAATCACTTTTGTGTACACCTGAAATAGTGTAAATCAACTATACTTCAAATTAAAAGTTAAAATAAAAAAAAAGAATATTAAGCCCAGCTCCAACATCTGGGTCTATTTGTATATAGTTCTCCACTGGTTAAACTCAGGGACCCTTCTCAATCCCCCACCACTTGGGAAGATGCTTGATCTACGTGTTCTTACTAAAGTCCTCAGTGGAGGGAGAGGTTAGATCTGTGCTTATGAACAGATGAAGATCCTCCTGTTACCCATATATGTCTGTGTTTGGCTTGAGCCACCAAATGATAAAAACAAATCCCTCTCATTGATTCTCAGCTCTGCTTCTAAACCCCCTTCCATCCCTCCCTCCCTGCGCTGAGCACATATTTTACCTCCTAATGTTTTCTCTCTGTATCAAATATCAGGGTTTTTGGTATAATTTTTTATGGAAGGAAGAGACATGGAACTAGTACATGGAAACTGATTCAAGGGCTGATTGGGTTGGGGGCCAGTGAGTCCAGAAGAAAGAGAGATGATTGTAGAAGACAATATATAGTCTTAATAATCTATTAATCCTTTAATAGTCCCAAACAGCCTCTAGTCAGTTGTGTAGGTTCCATATTTGCCAGACAAACTGTTTGATCCCAGCCATGATTCTCTTGCCCTATGTCTTGCTGGGTTCTCACTCATAAGCGTGTTGACAAAGAGAAGATGAAGGAGACATTGGAAGCAATTAAGCCATGTTTTAGGAAGAAAAGACAAGTCATCAGTGAAATGCAAATCAAAACTACCTTGGAACCCCCATACATCATAGGAATATAAAATGGTGTAGCCACTTTGGATAACACTTTGGCAGTTCTTTTAACTTTTTTTAGAAAGTTAAACAATGAATTACCATATGACATAGCAATTTCATACCCAGGTATTGGTGAAATAAAAATACTTTTAAGGCAGAACAAGAAAATCTTTAAACATAAGATTCTGTCTCTATCCATTTGGGCCACTACCCCTCTTTACTGTGCATTGTGCATCCACATTATACATTAGCCAGATCTCCTTAGAAGACACAGGAATACCTGCTTGACCGAAAACAGCAATTTTCTCCTGGCATCAGCAAGGTAACTCCTTAGGAGATAACATTCCTTTCTCAATCCTGTAAGGGGTCACGATGACCCACTACTTGCCTTGTAAGTGCAGATCTGGACTATGTAAACTATCCATATGTTACTTTGATATATAATCTGTTGTCTCAAAAACATATATAACTGTGCTTTGACCTCTAATGGGTGGAACAGTTCTTGGAGATTTCTGAAAGAGTGTTTCCTGGGTTATAATCCTCAGGTTGGGTTGAATAAAATTCCCCATTTCTTTCTTGGATTGACTATCAATTAATTTTTTCATTGACAGTATATACATAAGAGAATTAAAAACAAGCTGACACAAAAATTTGCACACAGGTGTTCATAGTAGCATAATCCATAATAGGCAAAACATGGAAAAAACCCAAATGTGTGTTAACTGCTGACTGGATAAACAAAATATGGTCTATCCGTACAATGGAATACTATTCAGCAATAAAAAGAAATGACATACTGATACATACTTGTCTACTTAAAGAAAAATGTACAACATAAGAGTTGTGAGTTTATGTTTTATTTAGTGACTTACTGAGGACTATAGCCTGGGTGACATCCTCTCAGTAACTCTGAGGAAATTACACAAAAGAGGCAGAGGAGAAGCCAGTTTATATGATTTTTGGCTAAGGAATATGTGTATCCAAGCATACATCTTGGTGAAAGATTACTGCTAGGCACAAAGAACACATATCTCAAGTTAACGATTTTAGTGTTTTTCCTATGTATGGGAAGGTACAAGAATCTGGTGTCATTAAAATTCTTCCTGAGATATACAACTATCTAAGGGGCCTGCTTGTCCACAGCACAGGGTGCTCCATCTGTTATCATCTTACTTTCCTCTTAGAGTGCACTGTCGGTCAGCACTGCAGTGGGTTACAACTTAACTCTTGAGGAACCAGGTGGTGAGCAGTGCTCTCTGTTCTTCTTTGTTTACATGCCACAACATGAGGGAACATTGGAAATGAACAAACAATTAAATAGAAATGGATAAATGCTTTCAAATGTCAGCTGTGCCTTCATCTTTGGGTTTTCTGCATCCTCAAAAAACAAAAACAAAAAAACCCTTTAAAAAACCTCTTTCAAAGGTTGGAAAATTCAAGAGAAGAATAGTATTTTATAACATATGAAAACTATATGAAATTCAAATTTTAGTGTCCATGAGCAAAATTTTGTTAGAACACAGCCACGCTCATTTATTCACCTATTTTCTGTGGCTGCTTTTTGCTGCAAATGACAGAGTTGAATAGTTACAAAAGACTGTATGGTTCACAAAGCCTAAAATGATTACTCTCTGGTCCTTACAGAGAATGTTTGTCTATTCTTGCTCCAATAAGTAACTTTTGGATTGGAGAGAGTATTGTGAACTTTGGAGACAGATCGTCTGGGTGGAAATCTACTGCCACAGTTTTGGGAACCTATTATACCTCTCTAGGCTTTAGTTCCCTCATCTATAATATGGGAATAATAATAGTACCTCCCTCACAGAGCTGTGAGAGTTAAAAGATATAATGCATACAAGAGTACTGCTTTTGATACCTGCAACTTACGATTATCATTGTTGTCTTATTATTGACTGCATCACGGAAAGATATAAATGCTGAGAGCAGACACAATCATAAGGACTGGATACATTTTAGTGACATTCAACATCTTTCCACCTTTGAAATGTACCTTTGGGTGAAATATTTAAACATCAAGCATTGGTGGATGAAAAATGGGTACTTAGTGTGCCAGAATAAGATCACATATGCACTCTGCTTCTCTTTCTAAAGATAATTCCACCACTCAGAATTATCTTCAGTCTTCTGTCTTTGCAGATGGGCTTTCTCTGGTTCTCTATCACATGGATGAAGATGAGCACCCCATAGCAGCTGAGTTTCATATTACAGTTCTAATCACATTCAAAGAATTCGATTCTAAAATCCAATAACAAATTTGCCAGGAAAGAGAATTTTATTGACTCAACTTGGGTCAAGTGTCCACCACTGATCCAGTCAACCCACACCAGATGAAAGTCTTCTAACGTCCACATGGTTTGCACCCTTGAGGAGATGTGTCTAAACGCACCCTCCCACCCAGCCTGTGGCATGTTTTCATAGCAAAAACAAGCTATGGTGATACGGAGACCATTATCAGGTGATAACCAAAAAACGCAGAAGGCTGCAAATAAGAAAAAGAGTTTATTTAGAGTTCCAAGAATTGCATTTTGGGAGGCACCGATTCGAATGGCAACTCAAATGTGCTCCGGGGGGAACAGAAAATAGCGGGGGCTTCTAAAGGCAAAAAAAGATATTCCAGAGAAGTAACGAAAGTTATCTTTACAGAACTACGATTGGTGCCGGCAGACTTTCACTCACTTGCTGGCAGCACATTGGTTGCTAAGCTGTGGTCTCTACGGAGTAAAGAAGGCAAGTTCCAGGTGGTCTCAGGATGGATGGGTCCAAAGTTTATGTTGGGTTTAGGGATGGACGTGTGTAAGTTCCACTTCCTTAATAGCCTCCCAACTCCATCTTAAATCACTTTGACATAAGTGACTCCATTTTTTTTAATTTTTTATTTAAGCCACTTAAGAGATTTGTGTTACAACACCTAGCCCACTCAACTAACCCATCATTTATGGACTCCCCTCACACTTCTACTGTTTTCAGCTTTCAAAGACTCTCCCTCCTCCTTCAGTTCCTGCCCCCAGAACATGAAGAATCACAAATGCAGCCTTCCACAGACGCTGCCTTTTTAAGCAGCAATCAATGTGACTGATGATTTAGGGCCTGAAAAGGGAGAAGGTAGCCTTGGACCTAGCTATGCCCATCAATCTTCACCCCAATTTGGTTTCAAAAATTATCCCTGGGGCATCTCGCAATGAAGGAAAGGAAAGGGGGCCTGAAAACAGAACGAGTCTGAGGCTGCTTCTCATAGGGGACCCATATTCAGATCACAGAATCTTGGAGACTGTGGTGGTTGAAAGGGATCCTAACTTAGCTTCATCCACCACATCAGGGCGAAAGCTGGGCCCTGTCTTTAGAACTTGTTGCAGAGAGGTGAGTCATGGCAGCATCTAAATTCCACAGTAACACTGAATTTAAAGAGCTTCATAGGAACACATAGGCTGCTACAACCCTGGTATCCATAGGAAATGGTGTCACCTGGAAAGAGACAGAGAAGAGGGCAAGTGAGGTCCCAGAACCCAGGCTGCAGGCCCATGGGTATGGGACCCAGCATATCCTGGTATGCAGCTCAGTAAATATTCCTGAACGAAATCACAGGATCAATGCATCAACCAACTAATCAAGAATGAGGAGAAAATAGCACATCCCATGGAGGACTCATGCTCCTGGTAGGGTGAATGTCTGCCGCCTGGGAATGAGATGCTGGAGGTAGGCCCCCTAATGGGCTCTCCTAAAACAGCTCTGCAAGCTCTGTATATTAGAGCTCAATCCATTCCCTCCACACACGAGAGGGCAGAGAGGATGAATGGAAATTGCCCTCTCCACCCTGACCATTTCTCCCCCAGTCTATGTCCCTAGTTCCCCAAACCCCATCACAGTCAGGTCCCACTCAGAGGAATTTCAGCAGCCCAGTTCCAGTTACCCTCAGGAGCTAAACTCCCTACTTTGCTTACAGGTCACCATCCCAATCAATAGTGAGTGGCAGTCCAGTACCACAACGCGATGAAAATGTTTCACTAGGTTAAGAAAAGAAAACCAACCCCTTTTCTATGCAGTTCCTACTCCCAGGGTTCCTGAGGGGTCACTGCCCTGAGTCCTACAGGCATCCGGCCTTGTTCTTGGGACCCAGGCTCTCATGGTGTCCCATGGAGGGTTCATACTATCCCCCCACCCTGAACACCCACTGCCAGCCCCTAACCTCTGGCAAAGGTCACCCAGGAGACTTCTCAGGCCCCACCTACCTTCGTAGACCTTCCTCAGGAAGCACTGCTGGCTGCCTTGAGTGTGGCAGAAGCTTTCCCTGTTCTCGCAAACCCCGCTGGCATTGACTCGGTGACACTGGAAACATTCTAGAGCTGGAAAGTCAAAGCAGCATAATAAGGCTCTTACGTCCCAGCATCCCGGCTGCTCAGGAGGGAGCACACCTGTGACCCAGGTTCGCCTGGACACTGACCAGCTCCCAGTGCCTGAGGAATGTGCTGAAAGCAGGTCATTTCTCCGTGCTTGGCTTGCACCTGGGAGGAGGCGTGCGTGCCTCTAGGCACAAGGTCTGCACCTGAGCACAGAGGGCTCTGCCTGTCCTCCCAGGGATGGGCTGTGCTGCTGGAGGAATGAGGTCGAGCCCTTCACTGCAGCTCCATTGACCCCACTTGCCAACTGATTATCACCCCAACACCAAGGGGCACCATTGAAAATGTTCCATGTGAATGGCATCTGCAGGAGCAGAACAGGTGATGGTTGGAGTTGTGAAGGAGTCGGCACTGCCCACCCCTGCTCCGTCCTGGCTGCAGCTTCACAGAGCCTCCCCTCACCCTCCTTCACACAGAGCCCCACCCTCCACTCTCCCTTTCATCTGAGGAGTCGGGGTCCGAGGAGAACACCAGGACTCAGCCTAAAAGGAGAGCTGAAGGGGACAGGTAGGGGAGAGAAAGGACGGGTGGGAGGAGGAGGATGGGAAGTAAAAGAGAAGATTGGAAGTAAGAGAGTGAGGCAAGCCAGGGGGAGATTGAGGAGGGCAGGAAGGAAGGGAGGGAGGAAGAGAGGGAGGGAGGGAGCTTCCGGACAAACACTTGCCCTGGAGCCTCCTTCTTGGGATGAGCACCCAGTGGTCCCTGCGCTCCCTGCGTTATTCACCAAACAGTGAGCACCTGACATGTGGGAGGCCCTATTCCATGTGTTGGGAATTGAGTGCTGAAGGAGCACTGAAACATGCATTCCACTTATTTAAACAATAAACAAATAAATGGGGAAAATGACTGACAATGAAAAATAAGAAAGGTTATTTCAGGTCCTGGTGACTTGTGAAGATGACGAGATGGAGGAAACATGGAGGAGACAGCGTGGGGAGACCTTGGGGAGGCAGAAAAGCTTTCTCAAGTGTGATTTAAGCTCAAACCTGAATGATGTTTTTTTTAAAGCTGACTACTTAAACGGCTGGGAGAAGTTGGGAAACTGGTTCCAGGAAGATCCACAGGCAAGTGCACAGAAGGGTTCTGAGAAGGAATTAGCTTGGCCAGTTTGAGAAACAAACAGAACAGCACAGGTAAAGTGGAAAAGGGTGAGAATATTATAAAATGGGACTGAAGAGGTCGGTAGAGACCAGACCTCTCTAAGGTCTGGCACGTATCTGCTTAGACCCGCACTGTTGTACATGGTATCCACAGGACTTACATGGCTGTTGAGCCTGTGAAATGCGAGTAGTCCAAACAGATGGGCTGTAGGTCAATTTCAAACACTTAGCACACAAAAAAATTTTAATTGCTCATCAGTAACTTTGATGTTGATTACATGCTGAAGTAATATTTTAGATGTATTGGGTTAAATAAAGTGTACTATTAAAGTTAATTTTACACATTTCTTATTTTTTTAATATACCTACTAGAAGATTTAGAATAACATCTGTAGCTCAGCTTATATCTTATTTGGACAGGACAGTTTAGGCCATTGTAAGAACTGGGATTTTATTCAAAGTTGGAGGAAGCCATCAGAGGTTTTTCAATAGAGAATGACATTAACTGATCTATGTTTTGCAGTTTCACTATGTTTTTCTATTCACTGCAGGTGTGCAGACAATAGATTTTAAAGAAAGAGAAAGTAACAGAGGGCTAGGAAAGAGGGTGGAAACTGGAAGGAAGCCACAAGTCAACCGAATCCGTGCAAAATGTGAGAAATTAAAGGTCAAGTATAAATGAAATATTTATGTGGGAAACAGGGGCTGGGAAAGCTACAGCAGAACAAATAGAAGGTCATTTCAATGTGCTTGCCACGACCTCATCATTTTTTGTGTAGTTTAAATCTGAAACTATACATTTTTTTATTTACTCACACATTTTTATCTTGCAGTAAAGCTTTTCGCCTGGAATGAACTTTGAAAAATGCACACTCAGTAGAAAACTGAGCACTCAATTCCTCTTCCTCTAAACTTAATGATGACTGTATAACTTGAACAGCCTGTCTGTCAATATTTACCATTGCCCCTGGGCCTGTGCTGTCCCTGATCCCATGAAAACCTCCTAAAGATACAAATCTGCTTAAGAATTTCAGTGGCTCTTTTGAAAGTTAGTAGTTATTTGAAGAAGGCTGTGCCCTAGGATGATTTCACTTGTGCAGCTGCAACAGAGGCCTCACGTATCACTGACTGAAGCAGGTGTAATTCCCATTGTTCTCCCTGTAGCCCTCAGCCTTCACCTCCACATGCTTGTGACTGCAACACTTGTGACTCTGACGGGGGGCTGTAGGACACACTCGCTGTGCATACAGGGCAGCTGGAACAGTGGAGAGCAGATGCCTCTGGGAGCGTCCCTCTCCCAAGAACAGATGGGGAATCGGTGGGTGACTACTCCAACTTTCTCACCCATGAGTTGGATCCTCTACACTGTCCTCCAGAATTTCCAGCAGGATGGATTCCATTTGCCCACCATGGTGTCCAGCTTATTAACTTCATTGCATATTCTGTCTTACTTCCCCACGCCCGTCCTGGTATTTCCTGGGATCACCTTCCAGACAAATGATTTTTACTCCTATCAGCTTCAGAGGGAAGCACAAGCCAAGATGATGGATTTTCATTTAGATCAAGTGTGTGTTCTTCTAAATTAATTTTTTATATTTTTTATTCTGAGTCTTCTTGTGCTTTTACAAAACAAACAAAACATTGGCTATTAACAGACTGATTCCATTTGCTGAAGAAGGACATTGGAAACAAATGATGCCTGTTAATGCCAATGATCATTCCAGTTTTCAATCAATCATGGAATCAAATAAAAGCTATGAAAGTATATTCTGTAGAAGTTGAAATACCTGACTTTTTGTGAATGCTATAATAAATTTAATTTAAAAGTCCACATAGAACATAAAATCATTTCTTTTTACTGTGAAAGAATAAATACAAATGCTGGTAGAATATAATATTGCAGCAAAAAAAAAAAAAAAGTTTTTACTTAATTGAGGCCCACAGAGCAAAAAAATGCCCTGATAGTTGGTTTTGATTCACACATAATTCTGAAGTGTGTCCTAACTGTGTCCAAACCAGATAGTATATGAATATAAATAAATATATATGTAAATACTTTATATATTTTAATGTTATATATTATAATGTTAAAATATATAATATATATAACATATAGAATATGTTATTTTATGAATTATATATATGAAAAAATATATTTTATATATTATATATGTATGTGCACATACACACCCACAGATAAAATAACTGAACTGTAAAATTTTGTGATGTGGAATAAAAAATAGTCTTTAGCAAAATTTCTCCCTGCTCCTTGTCATCAAGCAGATCTGAAAATGGTTTAGCTTCTAAGGAACTACATTGTGATTCAATCTAAGTGTGCTACAACATTAATGAACATTTTGTAAAAGGTCCTGCAAATATCAGTTGCATTTTGGTCAGGTAGTAGATTTTGACTCCATTTTTTTATGTTTCACAGCTGGCAGCCTTGAAGTCTCTCCCCTGTGCCCCACATCTGGGCCTCAGGAGCTCCCTCCTTTACCACTGGTGGGAGTTTCAAACCACACAAGCCCCTACCTGAATGCAGGAACCCTTGCCCTGTCTGTCCCCCTCACCACCATAGAAATTTGAGTCTCCTTTCTCTGTTCCCTCAAGCCATCTTAAGACACCTGGCAGTAAGCCCTGCTCTCCCGAGAAAGCCTCATTAGGTAAGTAATAAACATTTTCATACTCTCCTGGTGCATATGTGACATCATCAGTCTTGACATCTGATCCAAGTTTGGGTGAGGGTCCATCCTATTTCTACAGTATAACCCCAACAGTCTGAAATCTTAAAGTAGTCAATAAATGGAGTACCCAAGTATTTCAGCTTTCAAAAATGTTTAACCAGTTGAAGTTATGAAAAACAGACTTTCAAGCAAAAAGATATTGAAATGTATTCCTACGAAAGCAGAATGCCCCAGATTAAATTGTAAAATGTATATGGTCGTCTTATCTGTTGGACATTCTAATGTCAAGGCAAGCAGACAAAGAGTCAAAGAGAGAGGCAGTGCCTGGAAACATAACCTGCCACTCACTCAGGTTCTCCTCAGTCCCCATTGCCCTCCTACATGCTCCCCAGAGGGCTCACCTTGCAGGAATCTCAGCAGTGAGGACAGGACCACCAGCGGCAGCAGCAGGAGGCACTTACCCATCTCTGGATTTGGCCCCAGCACCAAAGAGTTACAGAAGGCAGGACAGAACCACAGGCCTTGAGAGCCTCTGAGATACGGCTTTATAATTCCAGGCTGGGAGGAGCAGCCAATGGCAGCCCAGGCAAAGGGCTGTACTTCCACAGACAAAGAGCAAACAGGGTCCCTGAAGGAACTGGGGCCCTGCATTCCTTTCAGCATTATTGGCCCTGCTCACCTCCAGTGGCCCTACTGAGGGAGCCAAGTTATGTAAGAAGAGCTGGCTCTTTTGTGTCTCCATTTCACAATTGTAAAATGGAAGACTAGAGTCTGACTTACACTGCCTAAGGATTTGGGAATTCAATTGAGTTAGTGACGTTTTATAATCTAAGAGGTTTGCCATATTGAAAGGAACTACTGAGGTATGGTGTGAACAAAAATACTCCTATTAAGGATACTATCTTATTAAAATAAGCCTAGGGAAATAAACACATGCTTAGACTTTGTAAAGTGCAGGCTGGACACAAATAGATTTTGGTGGTAGTGTTACCAACCAAGGTTCCTGGCCTCCTTAATCAAAAGAAATTGATCAGAGGCCAGACAAGAAATTCAGGCAAGGCTTTATTGGGGCCCCTGCTGCAGCAGGGGAAAGTGAGAACTAGCAACAGTTTCCCTTATTCACTAGCTCACTCAGAGGATGTGAGCTGGTTCCTTACATGGGGTGAGGTATGGGTGGGTCCAGGGGTCAGGCTGGAGGGGTGGCTTAGGTGGTCTGCCCACCCCTTTGGTGGTGTTGTGTGCAGGGGGCATACGTAGGACCCTGCTTTTGCTCCCGGCTCTTCAGAAGTGGCAGTTGTGCTTTTGGCCTCTTTGTATCTTGTTGTCCATAATCTGCCCCAACTGCACATGCACACAGTTATTTCTAGTCCCTTATAGTTTCTTTGTATTTTGTTGCTGGAGGAGACATTTGTCCAGGTGCAAGCACTGCAGAAAGGGTCCTAGGTCCCAGGTCCCAGCCTGTCTCAGTATTATTGTCTCCTTTCTTGGAAATGAAGCACACCTGCATTTGTTTTTTCACATTTTGGCAAACAGGAGCAAGATGGAGTATTTCTCCATTTCTCCATCTTCAAGATCTATACTACAAGCAACCCAGAGTTCTTGTTGTCAGTGTTTCATCTCACTATTCCTTTTTAAATAAAATTTTCTTTTCTATTCTGGATGCTAGATTAGAGCCAGTGGAGAACTCTCTTTCCAGAATGGTGTCAGGAGGAGATCTGCAGACCCATTCCCACCCCATCCAATGAAACAACTATAACTGGCAAAAGCTATGTTTAAAACAATCATTTTAAATCTCTGGAAAATGTCCTAAGGGCATACAACAAATCAAGAAACTTTTTTTTTTTCAAGAAAATGTACTAAATCTCAGTAGGAAGAGTGAGAATCTGTGGCATCTGAACCATAACTTGCACAGGTCTGCATGAAAGAAATTCCACTCTAGGAAGGTATGGCCAAGAAAATGGGGCATTCTTTACCCCAGCTCCCAGTGGAGGGACATGGCATCTCACTGGGAGGGTCAGACCACTAGCATTCCTCAAGCATCGTAGTTCCAAGTTGCAGAAGCTAAATTCCTGCATGTATGGCCAAGACAAGTGTGTCCCTTCCTCCACCAACCATGCTCCCCACCAGAAAGCAGAGCCTCTAACACAGGTGTGGCAGTCTGATAATATTGCCCTCAGCTATGGCAGAGGTTCCATTTCAGGAGAGGCAAGACAAGAAGACCAAAGGCTACTCCCCCTGCGCAGTACCTTGCTTGGAAAGCAGGGATGTAGCTCTTGGCTAAGTAGGTCTCTGCCCCTCCACAAACTCTGGGCTTAGAGATTTTGCCAAGAGAGAGGGGCAGTCCATAGGAGCTTAAGAATCTGAAGTTCTCCCCAGAAAAACAAACTTTATTCTAAACAGAGTGTGCGGACATTCAAGAATAAGGGCATCCTCAAAAACAATGGAGATTTTGGTGGTAAGCAATTAAAGAAGAGACTCTTATCTCCCTGCAAGCAACACATTAAACTGTAGGTTAGCTAGTTTACCAGAGAGAACCAGAGAAAGAAACAGCTAAGAAAAATCCTACTGGGAGCAGAACAAATATGAAAGACTGGCCTGAAAAGTGATCTTTATAAAAGGGATCTGAAATTAATTGGATCAGACAATGAAGCTTTTCATGTCCTAAGTCATTGTTAATAGAGCCATCAGCCAGTTAGTCATGGAGCCCACAGCTTGGTGTGACACAAGTAGAGGCAGACAATTTCACAGAGAATCAGGGAAAGAGATGGTCCCAAAGAGCCCTGGTAGACCACTCTCATCCCAGGGTGACTGTGACCATGCACCAGCCTGTGCCCTCTAAGGGGTGACATCAAAGCTGTCACACTGCAGGGAAAATAGATTTCACTAAAATAGTCCAGCCAAGTCGCTAAACAAATAAACAGGAAAATGACGACAACAACAAGCCCGGGAGGGTAAGGTGAAAGAGCAGGAATCAATATCCAGAGTTACTACAATAATTTAC
Source organism: Grampus griseus (assembly GCF_964374135.1). Classification (NCBI taxonomy): domain Eukaryota; kingdom Metazoa; phylum Chordata; class Mammalia; order Artiodactyla; family Delphinidae; genus Grampus; species Grampus griseus. The sequence goes on from NC_139002.1 coordinate 8,748,333, forward strand.
CTAAAGTATTCAGTTTTCAACCCAAAATTATGAGACATGCAAAGAAACAGGAAAGTATGACCTATACACATAAAAAAACCACAAAAAACAGGCAATAAAAACTGCCTTTGATGGGGGGGTGTCAGAGGAGTGGATGGGGAGATGGTCAAATTTTTACTATAAGATGTCTAAGTTCTGGAGATCTAATGTGTAGCATGGTGACTATACTTAATAAAACTGTATTGTATATTTGAAACTTGCTAAGAGAGTAGATCTTAAGTGTTCTTACCACACACACACACACACACACACACACACACACAAGGATAACTTGTAAGATAGATGTTTTAATTAGCTTGATTGTGGTAATCATTTCACAGTGTATACATATATGAAATCATCATGTTGTAACTTTTAAATATACATAATTTTTATTATCAATTATACCTCAGTAAAGCTGGGGTAGGGGGTTTCAACCGAAAAAAATACACACACCCTAAAAGTTGAGAGTTATGTTTTATTTGGCAGAAATTTTTAGGACTTTAAGCACAGGAGGCAACTGCTCTGAGGAGGTGTGGGGGGAGCCAGGATATATAGGAGTTTTGCAAGAAGGGCAGGTAGTCTGAACGTCAAAAGATTATTGTTAATTAAAGAAAACCAGATATTGCAAATTAAGGAATTTAGCACTTTTCTGTAAATGGGAAGATGCAAGAGTCTGGGCTCACTGAAATCATTCCTTTGATATGCACCTCAGCTATCTGAGGCCAGTATCCTGTGTTTTCACATCCTGAGTTTCCACAGGGCTCACTGTGGGGAGTGGCTGCAGTCTGAGGGCTGCTAGATGGCAGGCATTCTTCTCCTTCCTGAGTTCCCTCAGTGCTCACGAGCTCACCAATGGTGGCTGCAATCTCTGATGACTGTGACATCCTTTGTTTACTGATGTGGCAGGAAATATAACATTTCTCAGGGGAAAGAAACTTTCCATGAGACATCCTAGATGTCACATTTAACAAATATAAAATTATATGTTTGGTTCTATTCCTCTGAGGAACCTTGATTGATACATCATCCAGAAAGTTCAACAAATTCTTAGTAGGATGAACACAAGAGATTTACACCTAGGCATATCATAGTAAAAATGTTAAAAGGCAAAAAAAATCTTGTAAACAGCATGAAAACAAATGACTCATGACATACAAGGGATTCCCTCAATAAGATTAAAAGCTGACTTCTCTTTAGAAATAGTGGGGGCCAGAGAAGATGGGATGACAAATTTAAACTGCTGAAAGAAAAAACAAAACTGTCAACCAAGAATCCTACATTCACAAAATTCATCTTTCAAAAATGAAGGTGAAATACAGACATTCCCAGATGGACAGCCAGTGCAGAGGGTAGGGGGTGGGAGGGTGGTAAACAGCATCCCATCCTCTGGGTTGTTCTCCAGACTAAGAGAGAGATTTCTACTGAATAATATATACTATATATAAAATGCATCCCAATGAAAGATGCTGAAAGAAAAAAAAAGCAGTTTTTTTTTTTATCTCATACATATATTAGAAATGATTTTTAATGTGTTGTTGGGAAATGTTCCCTGATTCCGTACTGCTTCTATAAAAGATCCAGACATGTACATGTATACAGTTGGGAGCTGGGCATGTGTACAGTTTAAAGATAAAAAATGTTTGCTCTCACTCTCCTAGAAACATTTCACTTTTCATGAACCATAAGAATTAGATCTCTAATTACTTGTTTACTTAATTGCTCTGATTCAGGAAAATAATAAGCAACAATCTTCCCTCATCTCTCTCAAAGTGTAACTGAGCAGGAACCTATGGGGCCTTCCCAGGACAGGCCTTGCCCCCATATCTTCTGCTTTAGCTCTTCTCTGAAGTACCTAGATAATAGTATTTGATGCAAATTTCATGAGTTGTTTTCCAGATGTGAAAACCCCCCACCAAATGGAAGATGTGAACTACTTGATGACCATGAGCACATAGCTCCAGGCCTCCCAGAGCCTAAGGACTGATAAAGTTAACCCCTGTGACACCACCCTGTTCCCTCATCATCAGCCAATCAGAGAATTGTACAGGATCCGAAAACCATACCCTGTGACCTCCTCTCCATTACCTGGCTTTTAAAACTGCTTTGCCAAAACCCTTCGGGTAGCACAAAGCTTTTTGGGGCATGAGCCACCTCGTCTCCTTGCATGGACTTGCAATAAACCTTCCTCTGCTCCAAACTCTGACATTTCAGTTTGTTTGACCTCACTGTGCGTCAGGCACATGAACCTTCATTAACAATTTTGGTGAGCCAGCCAGGAGTCTGTGCCCGTGGCTGGTCAACCCTGGCCTGGGGCAGCCCCTTCCCTGAGCCTCCAGCAGCTGTTGGAGCCCATTTCACTCCAGGGATCTTGGAGGGACTGTCCCCAACAGGCGTTGGTCTCCCATGAGGCTGTTTGAGGCGGAGAAACATCTGGAGATGTGGTCCACATTCGGTGTCACTGGGTGAGCTGCTCCAGCTTGTGCAAACTGGGAATTCTCTCCACTCCATTTGGGCTGCTTCCCTGGTGGGAAGTGAGCCACTTGAGGGTAAGTCACTCTGGTGTGTACAACCAGGAACATAATCCCCCCTCAATTTGGGCTTTTCCTTTACAGGACAAGCCAATTTGTTTGATTGGGGTACCCTGTTGGAGAGGGGAATTGTTGTTGTACTCTACCCGATTTGGGAACCAGTTCATTTGCTTTTTGAGAGCCAGGCTTGCCAATTTGTTTGGAGGCCTCCGTTTGGGAGTGGAAGTGGAATTTTAGACTACACCTCTTCTGATTTTCTGTCTGTGTGACTGTAGCTTAGTTGTTTGTGTTTTTGTGTGTATAATTTTGGGGTGAGCCACTCATAGTCCATTCTTTCTGGCTATGCCTCGTCTGATTCTTTGTTTGTGGGACCATGAGTTTGTGGTTTATATGTGTGTTAGTACTTGCCTTGGCCAGTTGAGATGTCTTTGGTGAATGATGGGGCTCATGTGTGATGACACCAGGGTATCCTTCCCTATTGCATAGGTTTCACCTATGGTGGAGCATTGGTTGAGATTTTCCCTTTTGAACTAGCCACGATCATTCGTTCAGCTTCATCTCCAATGGGACATTGGTTGGGGTTCTCCCCTTTTGGACTGATGGGGCACTGGTTGGGAATCTTCCTTTTTTGAGGGTCTAGGGAACTGTGACCCTGAGAGACCGATTTGAATTGCTGTTTGCTTGATATATGATAACACTGGCCATGAATAGTTAAGTATGGATAATCAGAGCTCTGTTCCATCTTATAGTCCCCTAGAGTATTTTTGTAAAACTAATAGATCTTTAGCTATGCTTCCTAAATGAAAGAAAATGCCTCAATACTCCCTGAGATCTGGAGGGCAAAGGCCCCTAATGGCTTGGCTATTATATCAAAGTAGATCTTTTGCAATTGCTTTTATCTTGTGGGTATGTGTGTGTCTGTGAATGAGTGTCTTGGTACCTGAGTCCAAATCCCTTTTTCTCTTCCTGGTTTTGCTGAAAGAAGGTCATGCAAAAGTGAGCAGATGATATGTATTATCGTATTTGTTTCTTTAAACTGAGGTGGATATTTGGGAACAGGAAAAAAGAAAGCTCTCTGAAAATAGCCCAAGATGGCTGGGTTTGGTGTAAGTAGTTAGAAGAGGAATTTGCATTTCTCTTCCTGTGCCTTTGAAATGTAAATGATTTACCTGGGTTCTCTGGAACTTATCTAATCAATCTGTGTTGCTTGGTACTGGAAAAAGGGATGCAGGAATAACATTCAAACTGTTGGGAATGTTCCCTCAGCTAAACTTTAATTCATAAGCTTCATAAGGGTAGGAAGAAACTTACAGTAAAATCTGTTAATTACAAAAGGGTGAAAGAGGTCCAACAGGGACAGGCACTTTTGGTTATGCATTTCATAGCCCAGTCTTCCCTAGACATCAGGCACAAAATTCAGAAAACAATGGCTGGTCCTCGGACTCTAATGAACGATTTGTTCCAATTGGCTTATTCAGTTTTCAATAATAGGGATATGCCCCAAAAGGCTGAATGCACCCAGAGAAATATGCAAAAGGATACTGGTGCAACCTTTTTGGTCTTAACCTGAAAGGTTGGAAACCTTAGCAACCATAAAGAGTATGTAATGGGGGGTGTCAGGGAAAAGGCCGGGGCATGCTTTCCTGGAACACCTTTGTGCGAGATTAATGGCCAGCTGTTTTTATATTCCTTTCTGTTCATGCCTGATTGTCCCATCCCTTTAATGGGAAGAGATTTATTAACTAAGTTAGGGGCCACTCTGTTTCTTGAGGGGCAAGAAACATCACCAAATTGTTCTAACAGAATGCAGAAAGGAACAGATAAAATCTGAAGCTAAAATAGAAGGCTTAATAGACCCTGGAATGTGGAATATCAAGGTTCTGGGCTTGGCTGAAGATATCCAGCCAATGATTATTAAGTAAAAATGGTTATATATTGTCTAAATATAAAGTACAAATTTCTTTCTTTTTTTTTTTTTTGCGATACGCGGGCCTCTCACTGCTGTGGCCTCTCCCGTTGCGGGGCACAGGCTCCGGACGCGCAGGCTCAGCGGCCATGGCTCACGGGCCCAGCCGCTCTGCAGCATGTGGGATCTTCCCGGACCGGGGCACGAACCCACGTCCCCTGCATCGGCAGGCGGACTCTCAACCACTGCGCCACCAGGGAAGCCCTAAATTTCTTAAACCTAGGGAAGATCCCCAAAAGTGTTTGTAAATAGATTACAAAAATGGGAGGCCACTGGTCTAACTAAATGAATCATAGCTGATAATCAGAGGCTGATAGGAATTCTGCGGGGAGGCCTTCTCCCCTAAGCTAAATGAGGAGCCACCCAGTTCTTTGAAGAAAAAAAAAAAGAAAAACCAAACTGTCCTTGTTTTACAACTCTAGTCTTTACAGGACCAGAGGTGTGGCTCTAAAACTAAACCAATGCCCAGCAATGCTTGTACCATTCCTCAAACGTTCCCTATTTATCTTAAGAGACTTGTAAGTATTAAACAAAGGGGAAACAAAGTCATCCTAGGAGAAACTTGCCTGTACCTTTGAGATGCAAATGTCCTATCTGGTCTTCTCAGGAACCTTCATCTCTGCCATCTTTTTAAAATGCAAATTTTGAAAAGAGGGAAAAGTAATTTAGAAATTGACTTGTCAAGGGTAAATAGAAATCCTAAGTGTCTTTTCTGTAAATATTTAGCCATCCAAGTGAACTTGATTTGTTCCATCTGCAAGAAACCTAATTTTAATCCAACCTCTTTTGTAAACTGGTGGGTTTTACATTGCTCTACATGACTCAGGGATGAAATTTTGAAATGAGAACTGTGAGGTCTCTCCATTTGTGTGTTTGTATGTGTGTTTGTCTTTGGATAACATTGCTGAGGTTAATTTGTAAATGAGATTCGTTTAATTGGCTTAAAGAAAAGTAAGCACTTACAAATCAAACAATCCTAAATACAAGAGAAATTAAGCTAAATGAGTTTCAGGTTCATGTGAACTGGGAAATATTCAGTATTAAATTAATACCTGGTATTAATGTTTAAGATTGTTGATCTAATTAATATAGGCATGTCTTAAGAGTCATCAACATTAATTATAATAATTTCACTGCACCTAAGTTTAATAGAAGTTTAATGGAATCTTGTTATATCTGTTGCAAACTTGTCAGCAAGAAAAATAACTTGATATGATGAAACTTTAAAGTAAATGTAAACAAGATAAGAACTTTTAGGTAAACTCTATAGGAATAATTATGTTTTGAAAATTATCTAAAATAGTCTCTCCAGATTTTGGTAACTATTACTTGCCTCTTGGTTTTCACTAGAAATTAAGGTTTATAAGAGTCAGGGATTCTAATTTAAATATGTAATTAAAGCTACTGGAAGTAATAAAACATTTCACTATACAGTAGGAAAGTGGGATATATGTTTTGAGTAAAAGGAGTTTTATGCATGGTCAGGCTGAGATTAGATAAAACTTAATTGGGTAAATGGATTTTCATATTAAAAGTAGACTGGTACAGGATTAGACTTGGTTCCTCTCTGCTAAGAGAACAATTTTACTTGGAATGCTGCTTTTGATGACAGATTGTGTGAACTTCCTTGCCTTTCAGTGATCTGTATTTGTTTTTAAATATTCATAGTGACCTATGATTCTATCTGACAAAATGTTTTTAAAAAAACTTTTTGAGGGCTTCCCTGGTGGCGCAGTGGTTGAGAGTCCTCCTCCCGATGCAGAGGACACAGGTTTGTGCCCCGATCTGGGACGATCCCACATGTCACGGAGCGGCTAGGCCCATGAGCCATGGCCGCTGAGCCTGCGCGTCCAGAGCCTGTGCTCCACAACAGGAGGGGCCACAACAGTGAGAGGCCCGTGTACTGCAAAAAAAAAAAAAAAAACTTTTTGATATTTTTGATGAACTTCCTATCAAATTCTAATTAAAGTTCTTTTGACTTCAGCTAGCTTTGGGATGCTTCAGAGGTCCCCTGAGGCAACTCAGAAAAAGAATATATATATTAAAATGACTAGAATTGGTTGGTATGCTAAATTACATGAAAAGCATTGTCAAATGAGTGATAACCCTCGTAAGATTATACAGTATGAATAAATGTTATTAATATAGGCATTCTAGAAATTATATAGTTTCTGAAATTCGTATACGTCCTGGTATAATGCTATAATTTTAGTTGTTATCTTAAAATGTTGTATGAAACAACAACTTGGATAAGCTTCTTTGCCAAGAAGAATTGTAATCAGATCTTTAACTTTGCCTTTTTAAGACCTTTATCATTCATATGCAGCTAAGCTGATGCTTTGAAAAACTGCCACATCTTCAAGAAGAATCATAGAAAGGATGTTTTGACAAAAACAGGTTTCTGATAACTTTTAAATCATACTGCTAAACTAGGTAAGATATTTTTAAAGTCTAATGGAAACTCTGATTTCATAAAACTGTCAGTAAAAAGGATTAATTATATGGGACTGAGTAAACTGATGAATATGATGGAAATTTTTTAGTTTTGTCTGAAATATTACTGGCTTTTAATCTGTGTTTTTACTAAGGGGTTTAATATTCCCTGCCCAAGGCTGATCAATTCCATTGCAAAATCACCCTTCATTGCCCCTGTACAGCAGGAAGTAGCCAAGGGCAGTCATTGCCCTTTCGCCACAAGATTGTGGAATGGACATTGGCAGCCGGGAACTATAATAGGGAAGAACAAATCTGACTCCATATCAGATCTGTTTCTTTTACTTTAAACTTTGTATTCCCTCGCTCTTGCTACAAGTTAATCACCAAAGTGATGTTGCCTATAGCTTAAAGTATACATAATGGCCCATCTCAGGGAATCCTGCCCCATGCTTGAATGTTAAACTAGAATACCTTTGTTCAGCTCACAGGTAACATCCTGACCCAGCCCACCTGTGAATGGCTGCAGGAAAGAAGAAATTAACATATCCCCTCCTGAGTCTGGCTGAAACCGGGAGATATTTGCAACAATTTATAACCTATATTGCCTTCTTTTTGTGGTTTCTTGAATTAACAAATGTGTGACCGAGCTGCTGATAAAATGATGATATATAGTTCCATATGAGATCAATGATTATACTAATGTAATTCTAGATATGGGAAGAAGCAACAGGAGGGAATATTTTCCTGGACCATAAGAGACTGGTAAGGTAGGTGGTCCAGAGACTTTTGGCATTAAGGCCTAGTCCAGTGATAGCACACTGAGTGGTCTACCAATGAAACCTTCAGCAGACCTGGGAATGAGCATTCTTAGCACTGTGGAACAAGACGGTCATGAAATTTCCGCAAAACCATGGTCAAATTCAGGATCATGAAGGGTCCCTGCTGGGTGAGAATTGGCACTTGCCATCTTCCTCTCCATTGCAGCTGCTGACCTTCAACAGCCCCTGAAAGGAGTTCAGAGTGGAGATCAGGAATGAGGCACTCTTTGCTCTGGGAAAAACTGGCAGAACAGGCCTTCAGATAGTTAGATATTTTTAGAAAATTTTATGAGCCCAAAATCTTGAATCTTCTCATATCTAGAAAAGCATTAAAATCACTAATAGTGACATCTGCTTTGGCCATTGAGGAGAGAAATGCATCTGGAAGTAAAAATGGAGTAGCTGTGTCAGACTCAGACACCACCAGCCATTCTCAAAGCAGTGTCTTCCGGAATGTGGGTACCTCTGTCAAATTTACAATTAACCTCCTTATCTGAACCTTTATCCCTTTTCTTGTTCAAAACTTGTACTCCTCAAGATTGAGGAGTATCAAAGAAAAGGGGGTAATTGTAACTGAGCAGGACCCTATGGGGCCTTCCCAGGAAAGGCCTTCCCCCATATCCTCTGCTTTAGCTCCCCTCTGAAGTACCTGGATAATAGTATTTGATGCAAATTTCCTGAGTTGTTTTCCAGATGTGAAACCCCTCTACCAAATGGAAGATGTGAACTACTTGATGACCGTGAGCACATAGCCCCAGGCCTTCCCCCCTCCTGCTGGAGTCTGGGGACTGATAAAGTTAACCCCTGTGACACCACCCTTTTCCCTCATCATCAGCCAATCAGAGAATTTTGCAAGATCTGATCACACACCCTGTGACCCACCCCCCCACCAGGCTTTTAAAAATGTTTTGCCAAAACCCTTCAAGGAGCTCGAGGCTTTTTAGGGCATGAGCCACCTCATCTCCTCGCATGGCCTTGCAATAAACCTTTCTCTGCTCCAAACTCCAACGTTTCAGTTTGTTTGACCTCACTGTGCGTTGGGCACATGAACTTGCATTAACAAAAGGGCCAAGTAGTTACTGCCTGAACTAGGTCCCTGCCTTAAGCTCTCAAGGTGCCAGGAAACCTGGAACACTCTTACCCTTAGGCATTTACATTTCAGACAGGAATGAGGCCTGGAGACTTAGAGACACCTCTAGATTGAGAAAGCCAAGGACACATGATGGCCCCTGGAGACATTTTATTTACTTAGCAGAAAGTTACAGTGAGAATCCAGGAAATCCCCAGGGAGCAAAAGTTTTGCTCCCTCCTTTCAGGAAGGGCTGAGGACAGCTGTCTCTCTCTTGTGTATAAATGGTCAAAAATCCATTTTCTCGCACTTTTGCCTGTGGACTGTGAAGCCACTTGTATGGGAGAGTTTTCCACTTATCTTTTATTGCATCACCCCAAGAGTAAAGACTAGAGCAAAGAGGGGGCCGCAAATTTATTGCTTACTATGAGATAATTAATTTAAAAATAGCTCTGATGCAGAACATCTATGCACTTTCAGGATAAAATTAATACAGATACATGTCAAGAGCCCAACATTTTAAAGTGTTGTTTTAGAAGTAAAATATTGTTTTTCTGTGTAAATGCAATATACTATACACTGGAATGTTGTAGGAAGTCATATATTATGGATGCAGTGATATTTTACTAAGTAAAAATAAGTAAAACCTCCTATCATAAAGAATAACAACAACAAAATCTTGGCATTCACTGCAATGGAAACTGAACCATCATAAAGTTTAAGTGAGAGGAATTCCCTCAGAATTATTAAGGGCCCACATCTGGGAAAACTCACATTTGTGTTCCATTCAATCAGCATCCTTAGAAGCATAGAGTAGGGAGAACACTTTGCCCATTCCCCTGCCTTTATACCATTATCCATTAGACGCAGTAGCTGTGTGCTTAGGACCCACAATACTGTTAGAGACCCACAAAAATGTTTTATTTTAAAATCAGAAGAAAATAAATGAACATTTAAGTCAAAGAAAGTATTTTAACATATAATATTCACAGATTCATCTTTATACCAATGCAGTCATAAAGCATAACTTTAATGACTTTAATGGAGGAAGAGGCCCACAAAGGCAAAAGTCTTCTAGGACCCACAAAAGTCATCATGCAGCCCTATTTCAACAGCACCTACTCAGCTTATTCATGTGTGTGTCCTAGAATGAAAGTCTGCATCAAATTAAGGTTTCTTCCTCCAAGGGCTGGAAAATGGGGTCAAGCAAGTCCCATCATTATGGCCCCTTGAAAAGGCCATGAAATGAGGCCAGGGGAGGACTCAGCAGCTCCTCTGACCAGGCAGATGCAGGCTGGCAAAAGCAGGAGCACACTGACTCCTAGCCTTTCAGTCCAGATTTGTGTACGGTGGACTCAAGGTAAAGTGTGGCTTCCTTTGGGGGTGAGAAAGATGTGCTTATATTGGCAAATATAAACTTTTTGGAAATTTTAATAAGATGCATTTCCTGGGACTCCCCTGGTGGTCTGGTGGGTAAGACTCCCAATGCAGGGAACCTAGGTCCAATCCCTAGTCAGGGAACTAGATCCTATATGCATGCTGCAACTAAGAAGTCCACATGCCACAACTAAAAGATCCTGCATACTGCAACGAAGATCCCACATGCCACAACTAAGACCTGGTGCAGCCAAAATAAATAAATAAATAAATATTTTTTAAAAGATGCATTTCCCCTTCAAGAAAGCCATGTAGCTTGGATTTAGGGCATTTGCGGTAAACTGAACGATGGCCCTCAAAGATGTCCATATTCTAATCCCTGGAACCAGCCAATGTTATCTCACGGCAAAGAGGGGCTTTACAGATGTTGATTAAGGATCCTGAGATGGGGAGATTACATTGGATTAACTGGGTGGGTGCAGTGTAATCACAGTTGTCATAAGAAGGCAGTAGATCAGAGTCAGTAGCAGGAGATGTGATGATGGAAATGAGAAGTTGGAGTGATGTGACGGGGCCACAAGCCAAGAATGCCAATGGCCTCTAGTAGGTGAAAGAAACAAGGAAGGGATTCTCCCTTGGAACCTCCAGAAAGATCCAGCTCATGTGGGCTTCAGTAGTTGTGGCACATGGGCTCAGTAGTTGTGGCTCGTGGGCTCTAGAGTGCAGGCTCAGTAGTGTGGCACAGGCTTAGTTGCTCTGCGGCTTGTGGGATCTTCCCGGAGCAGGGCTCGATCCCATGTCCCCTGCACTGGCAGGCAGATCCTTAACAACTGTGCCACCAGACCCTGTAATTTGATTTTGGCCCCATGAGATTTGCTTCAGACTTCTGAACACCAGAATCGTAAGGGAAATAATCTGTATTGTTTAAACCAGTAAGTTTGTGGTTTTGTTTTGTTTTTTTACAGCAGCAACAGGAAACTAATACAGAACTTCTCAGCTTTAGGCTGAATCTACGACCATATTTACTCTCTTCCCAGAGGTAAGAGAAAGTTCACAAATACTCCATTCCTTCTGTACTTCTTCCCCTGGTTTATGATCACAAAACCTTCTAGAGGAGAGAGTTTATTCTCTAAGGCTGTTGTTACTTTCCACCTGGCCCAAGGCCTCAGGAAGACTCAATTACCTCTCAATAACAATGATTACTTTCAACTAAACATTAATGCAGGGCCAGCCACTGTGCCGAGAGCTTTAGAAGTGTGGACAAAGAAAGAACAAAGAGTGTCACTTATCATCCAGTTATACAAGGGTTAAATCTCAACAGTCTGCAGTTATCCACTGACAGAGCACCCTGAGGGGAATCCAAGATGAAAAGACAGGATGAAGCCTTCTGTGCTTTGGATAAGAGGACCCCTAGCTAGTTAAGATGCATGTCTCAGGAAGAATTTCAGTGACCCCAGATTCTTGCATCTTCCCATACATAGAAAAGGACCAAAAGCATTAACTTGAGATACCTGTTCTTTGTGATTAGAAAGAATAATCTTTTACCAAGATGTATGCTTGACTACATGTATTTCCTAGCTGAAATTCATGTATAAGTTACTCCTCCCCTATGTCTTTGGAGCAGTTTCTCAGAGCTACTGAGAGGCTATCTCCTGGGCTATAGTCCTCATAAATAAAACTTATATTTACAACTCTATGTTGTGTGCTTTTCTTTAAGTCAACATAAGCATTTTCCATTTGCTCCTTTTAACTTCCAGTATGGTAGGTATTATTACTCCCATTTCGTGAATATGATAACTGAGGGTAAGCAATGTGTCCAGGTTCACACAGCTAGTAACTCCCACTCCACTACTGGCCTCCAAGTCTCTGTAACTCATCACCTGTGGGCACCTGCCTTGCCCCAGTCCCAGAAGACTGTCCTCCACCAGGAATGCACAGTCCCTGGGGCATGTAACTACCTTAACAGAAATAGTTTTTCTATGGTCCCCATGCCCACAGCTACCACTACCACAAATTTACTCAATCTAACCTTAATTAGAATTGGCTCTTTGTCAATGTCTTGGCTTTCTGAGAGGTTTCATTTGGGCCCCTTGAAACTGAGCAGGACCCTGTGGGGCTCCTGGGCACAAAAGCCTTTCTGTGTCACCTTTCCTGAGTTCCAAAGGACAGGGTCAAACATTTGCTAATCAGGGAAGTGAGGAGATGCAGAGATAAGGGAGGAACAGTCAAAAAACAACAGTGCAGCCTTCGGGCAGGGCTCTAGTTCCTCCTCAAGGGATACACACAACAATATCTTGCAGCTGTTTTGCAGATACTGAAACCCCCACCAGGTGAGAGAAGTTAACTCTGTGCTGCCCACAAGCACGCAAACCCCAGACCCGGTTGGAACCAGAAGGTTGATGATTCTGACTCCCACTTACCTCCCCACCAGCCAATCAGAAGAGTGTCCATGAGCTGGTCACGCCCTCTTTGAACCATTACTATAAAACTCCTCAATACCCCCTCCAAGTTGGGACACACAGTTTTGAGGGCATTAGCCTGCTCTGGCTCCCTTTGCCTGGCAAAGCAGTAAAGCTTTTCTACTTCACCCAAACTCTGTCTCCGAGATTTAATTTGGTGTTGGCGTACAGAGGCCGATTCAGCTTCACCCTCTTCTGGCCTCCATAAGCATACTGACTGAAGAAAACTACTTTATCAAGTGATTGTTCTAGTCTCCTGATTATGTGGTTTCTGAGGGGCTCAGGTAGGACGAGGGAGTAGAGCCTGCCACTTAGCTCAGCCCTGAGGGAGTCAGTCTCTTGGAGCTTCTCCCTGCTTCTCGCTGCAGAGAATCCAAGTCCAGGGACTCTCCCAGCTCCCAGTGGGTGTTACAATCACATCTTATTCTCCTTGTTGGAGAGGAACAGACCCCCACCCTGGGGTTATGAAGATGGCCAAATACACAAGTAACAGTTGGACAGGTGAGGGTGATAGCAGTTTATTAGTCACATAATGTGTCCCAATTATGTGGCAGGATCACAAACTAATGCACTAAACTCTTTTTATCCTTTCCTCTCCCTCCTTCTCAAAATAGCTCTAATTTCTTCTAAGAGGTTTCTAGGATTTTTCATTGCCTGACCTCAGGGATGGTTTTTGGCAAGCACAAACAGAAGCTGTTGAGGACAACTTCTCTCCCTGGCTTTTTTATCTGGAAGCCTGAAATCTTTCACAGGGTTACCTAGTTGAGGAGGTTAAGGAGGTGGGAGGAGTGAATGCCTGGAGAGCAGTAAAAGAATCAATTGCTCCTCCCACTTCAGGCAGAGCATGAAGGAGGGCGTGACATCAGAGAGGCATGGCTGACGGTACACTCAGGTGGATCACCTCCACGGATTTCAGACGCGGCAGGAATCAGTTTGGACCCCAAGCATGAAACAAAAACAGAGACCAAAGAGCCCAGCATGCGCATTTCTGAGGTAAGTTTGGGCAAAACTTGATGAACATCCACTGATGTGTTTCTCTTCTTAAGACGCTCCTCACAAAGGACGAGGTGAGGATGTTAACACAAGTTCAGATGACTGATGCACAGTGAGGCCAAACAAACTGAAACGTTGGAGTTTGGAGCAGAGGAAGGTTTATTGCAAGGCCATGCAAGGAGATGAGGTGGCTCATGCGCTAAAAAGCCTGGAGCTCCCCTAAGCGTTTTGGCAAAGCATTTTTAAAAGCCAGGTGAGGGAGGGGGGTTGCAGGGTGTGTGATCAGATCTTGCACAATTCTCTGATTGGCTGATGGTGAGGGGACAGGTGTCACAGGGGTTAACTTTATCAGTCCTTAGGCTCCAGGAGGCCTGTGCTCATGGTCATCAAGTCATTAACATCTTCCATTTGGTGGGGGGTTCACATCTGGAAAACAATTCAGGAAATTTGCATCAAATACTGTTATCTAGGTACTTCAGAGGGGAGCTAAAGCAGAGGGGGAAGGCCCCATAGAGTCCTGCTCAGTTACAGGTAGAAAACACAAAATTAAGAGAAGAAATTTTCCACCATTCAGGTAGGTGGTGCTTGGGTATCAGATTATAGCTGATCTTAAGAGAATTAAAGAATATAGAATTTCTTGGACATCAGAATATAATGTCGGCTGAAGAAAAACACACAACCTAAAAGCTGTGTAACGTTTTGTTTGGCAGGGTCTTCCTATAGCATGGGAAGACAGCCTCTCAGATAAATCTGAGTAGCTGTTCCAAAGAGGTAAGGGAGGAGCCAGGAAATAAAAGAGTTTTTGCTGAAAAAAGTAATGAAGTCAAGCATCAAAAGATCCAAAACCAGACATCTCAAGTTTATTATTTTTGCGCTTTTATGTGTATGGGAAGATGCAAGAGTTAGGGTTCATTGAAATCATTCCTAGATATGCATCTTATCTAGGGCCAGTATGCTGTTTTTCTCCATCCTGAATTCCTTTTAGGGTGCACCATCTGGGATGGCTTGAGAGACTGATGGATTGATGGCAAGGAACATTCTTTGTTTACTGAAATGGCAGGCAACAATTTTTTTTTTTTTTTTTTTTTGTGGTACGCGGGCCTCTCACTGCTGTGGCATCTCCCGTTGCGGACCACAGGCTCCGGACGCACAGGCTCAGCGGCCATGGCTCACGGGCCCAGCCGCTCCGCAGCATGTGGGATCCTCCCAGGCCAGGGCACGAAACCGTGTCCCCTGCATCGGCAGGCGGACTCCCAACCACTGCACCACCAGGCAACATCTTTTTTTGTCCACAGTAGTAACAACAGTCCAAATGGAATGAATTTTCCTTGCTCCTTCAGCACTCAATTCCCAGCACCTGGAATAGTGCCTCCCACATGTCAGGTGCTCACTGTTTGGTGAATAACGCAGGGAGCGCAGAGACCACTGGGTGCTCATCCCAAGAAGGAGGCTCCAGGGCAAGTGTTTGTCTGGAAGCTCCCTCCCTCCCTCTCTTCCTCCCTCCCTTCCTCCCTCCCTTCCTTCCTCCCTTCCTTCCTCCCTTCCTTCCTCCCCTCCTCTCCTCGATCTCCCCCTGGCTTGCCTCACTCTCTTACTTCCAATCTTCTCTTTTACTTCCCATCCTCCTCCTCCCACCCGTCCTTTCTCTCCCCTACCTGCCCCCTTCAGCTCTCCTTTTAGGCTGAGTCCTGGCGTTCTCCTCAGAGCCCGACTCCTCAGATGAAAGGGAGAGTGGAGGGTGGGGCTCTGTGTGAAGGAGGGTGAGGGGAGGCTTTGTGAAGCTGCAGCCAGGACGGAGCAGGGGTGGGCAGTGCCGACTCCTTCGCAACTCCAACCATCACCTGTTCTGCTCCTGCAGATGCCATTCACATGGAACATTTTCAATGGTGCCCCTTGGTGTTGGGGTGATAATCAGTTGGCAAGTGGGGTCAATGGAGCTGCAGTGAAGGGCTCGACCTCATTCCTCCAGCAGCACAGCCCATCCCTGGGAGGACATGCAGAGCCCTCTGTGCTCAGGTGCAGACCTTGTGCCTAGAGGCACGCACGCCTCCTCCCAGGTGCAAGCCAAGCACGGAGAAATGACCTGCTTTCAGCACATTCCTCAGGCACTGGGAGCTGGTCAGTGTCCAGGCGAACCTGGGTCACAGGTGTGCTCCCTCCTGAGCAGCCGGGATGCTGGGACGTAAGAGCCTTATTATGCTGCTTTGACTTTCCAGCTCTAGAATGTTTCCAGCGTCACTGAGTCAATGCCAGCGGGGTTTGCGAGAGCCGGGAAAGCTTCTGCCACACTCAAGGCAGCCAGCAGTGCTTCCTGAGGAAGGTCTACGAAGGTAGGTGGGGCCTGAGAAGTCTCCTGGGTGACCTTTGCCAGAGGTTAGGGGCTGGCAGTGGGTGTTCAGGGTGGGGGGATAGTATGAATCCTCCATGGGACACCATGAGAGCCTGGGCCCCAAGAACAAGGCTGGGTGCCTGTAGGACTCAGGGCAGTGACCCCTCAGGAACCCTGGGAGTAGGAACTGCATAGAAAAGGGGTTGGTTTTCTTTTCTTAACCTAGTGAAACATTTTCATCTCGTTGTGGTACTGGGCTGCCACTCGCTATTAATTGGGATGGTGACCTGTAAGCAAAGTACGGAGTTTAGCTCCTGAGGGTAACTGGAACTGGGCTGCTGAAATTCCTCTGAGTGGGACCTGTGATGGGGTTTTGGAGAACTAGGGACATAGACTGGGGGAGAAATGGTCAGAGTAGAGAGGGCAATTTCCATTCATCCTCTCTGCTCTCTCGTGTGGAGGGAATGGATTGAGCTCTAATATACAGAGCTTGCAGAGCTATTTTAGGAGAGCCCATTTGGGGGCCTACCTCCAGCATCTCATTTCCAGGCGGCAGACATTCACCCTACTAGGAGCATGAGTCCTCCATGGGATGTGCTGTTTCCTCTGAATTCTTGATTAGTTGGTTGATGCATTGACCCTGTGATTTCGTTCAGGAATATTTACTGAGCTGCATACCAGGATATGCTGGGTCCCATACCCATGGGCCTGCAGCCTGGGTTCTGGGGCCTCACTTGCCCTCTTCTCTGTCCCTTTCCAGGTGATACCATTTCCTATAGATACCAGGGTTGTAGCAGCCTGTGGGTTCCTATGAAGCTCTTTAAACTCATCTTACTGTGGATTTTTAAAAATTGAGATATAGCTGATGTACAGTATTATATAAGTTACAGGTGTACAACATAGTGCTTCACAATTTTTAAAGGTTATAGTCTATAGTTTAAAATTATTTATAAATTATTATAAACTATTGGCTAGATTCCCTGTGTTGTACAATATATCCTTGTATCTTATTTTATACGTAATAGGTTGCACCTCTTAATTCTCTACCTCTGTCTTGCCTTTCCCCCCTTCCCTCTCCCTACTGGTAACCACTAGTTCTCTATATCTGTGAGTCTGTCTCCTTTTTGTTTATTCACTAGTTTGTTTTGCTTCTTAGATTCCACATATAAGTGATATTATACAGTATTTGTCTTTCTCTGTCTTATTTCACTTAACATCATACCCTCCATGTCTATCCATGTTGTTGGAAATGACAAAATTTCATTCTTTTTTTTATGGCTGAGTAGTACTCCATTGTGTGTGTGTGTGTGTGTGTGTGTGTGTGTGTGTGTATGTATCTCACATATTCTTTATCCATTAATCTATTGATGGACACTTAGGTTGCTTTCATATCATGGCAATTGTAAATAATGCTGCTATGAACATTGGGGTGCATGTACCTTTTCAAATTAGTTTTAGTTTTTTTCAGATATATACCCAGGAGTGGAATTGCTGGACCACTATTTTTAGTTTTTTTGAGAAACCACCATACTGATATCTACAACAATTTATATTCCCACCAACAGTGTATGGAGGTTCCCTTTTCTCCACATCCTTCCCAACACTTATTATTTGTGCTCTTTTTGATGATAGCTATTCTGACAGGTATGAGGTGATATCTCATTGTGGCTTTAATTTGCATTTCTCTGATTAACAATGTTGAGGATCTTTTCACATGCCTGTTGCCCAGCCGTATGTCTTCTTTGGAAAAACATCTGTTCATGTCTTCTGCCCATTTTTTAATTAGGTTGTTTGTATTTTTGATGTTGAGTTGTACGAGCTGTTAATAATTTTTGGATATTAACCCCTTATCAGTCATATCATTTGCAAGTATTTCCTCCTATTCAGTAGGTTGTCTTTGCATTTTGTCAATACTTTCCTTTGTTGTGCAAAAGCTTAAGTCTAATTAGGTCGCATTTGTTTATTTTTGCTTTTATTTCTGTTGCTTTAGGAGACAGATCAAAAAAATATTGCTGTGGTTATGTCTAAGACTGTTCTACCTATGTTTGCTTCTAGGAGTTGTATGGTTTCAGTTCTTACATTTATGTCTTTAATCCATTTTGAGTTTGTTTTTTTTTATGGAATGAGAAAATATTCTACTTTCATTCTTTTACAGGTAGCTGTCCAGTTTTCCCAGCACAATTTATTGAAGAAACTGTCTCCTCTCCATTGTATATTCTTGCCTCCTTTGTCAAAGATTAATTGACCATAAGTGTATAGATTTATTTCTGGCCTCTCTGTTCTGGTTCATTGATCTATTTGTCTGTTTTTTGCCACTACCATACTGGTTTGATTACTGTAGCTTTGTGGTATAGTGTGAAGCCTGGGAGCATGATTTCTCCAGCTCTGTTCTTCTTTCTCAAGACTGTTTTGGCTATTCAGGGTCTTTTGTGTTCCCATACAATTTTTAAATTATTTGTTCTATTTCCATGAAAAATGCCCTTGCTATTTTGATAGTGATTGCATTGAATCTGTGGATTGCCTTTAATAGTATGGTCACTTTAATAATATTAAACTGTTCATGAACACAGTATATCTTTCCATCTATTTGTGTTGTCTTCAACTTCTTTCATCAGTTTCTTATAGTTTTTTGAGTGCAGGTCTTTTACTTCCTTAGGTAGATTTAGTTCTAGGTATTTTCTTCTTTTTTTTTTATATAGGTTTTTTTTTTTTTTTGAAGATGTTGGAGGTAGGAGTTTTTATTAATTAATTAATTTATTTTTGCTGTGTTGGGTCTTCATTTCTGTGTGAGGGCTTTCTCTATTTATGGCAAGCGGGGGCCACTCTTCATCATGGTGCATGGGCCTCCCACTATCGCGGCCTCTCTTGCTGCGGAGCACAGGCTCCAGACACGCAGGCTCAGTAGTTGTGGCTTACGGGCCTAGTTGCTCCGTGGCATGTGGGATCCTCCCAGACCAGGGCTCGAACCCATGTCCCCTGCATAAGCAGGCAGATTCTCAACCACTGTGCCACCAGGGAAGCCCCGTATTTTCTTCTTTTTGATGCAGTAGTAAATGGGATTGTTTCCTTTATTTCTCTTTCTGATAGTTCATTGTTAGTGTATAGAAATGCAACAGATTTCTGTATATTAATTTTGTATCCTACCACTTTATGGAATACATTGATGAGCCCTAATAGTTTTCTGGTGGCATCTTTAGAATTTTCTATGTATAGTATCATGTCATCTGCAAACAATGACAGTTTTACTTGTTCCTTTCCAATTTAGATTCCTTTTATTTCTTTTTCTCTGATTGCTGTGGCTAGGACTTCCAATTTAAGTTGAATAAAAGTGGCGATGGTGGGCATCCTTGCCTTGTTCCTGATCTTAAGGGAAATGCTCTCTGCTTTTCACCATTATGATAATAGCTGTGGGATTTTCATATATGGCCTTTATTATGTTTAGGTATTCTATGTGCACATTCTGGAGAAATTTTATTGTAAATGGATATTGAGTTTTGTCAAAAGCTTTTTCTGCATCTATTGAGAATCATATAATTTTTATTCTTTGATTTGTTAATGTGTATCACATTGATTAATTTGTGAATATTGAAAAATATTGAAAAATGCAAATTCTTGCACTCCTGGGATAAATCCCACTTGATCATGGCGTATGATCCTTTTAATGTGTTGTTGAACTCAGTTTGCCAATATTTTGCTGAGGATTTTTACATCTATGTTTATCAGTAATATTGGCATCTAATTTTCTTTTTCTGTGATATCTTTACCTGGTTTTGGTCTCATAGAATGAGTTCAGAACTCTTCCTTCCTTTGCAATTTTTTTGAATAGTTTGAGAAGGATAGATGTTAATTCTTCTCTAAATGTTTTGTAGAATTCACCTGTGAAGCTCCCTGCTCCTCAACCTTTGTTTCTTGGGAGTTTATAATTTACTGATTCAATTTCATTACTGGTAAATGATCTGTTTATATTTTCTATTTCTTCCTGGTTCAGTCTTGGGAGAGTGCACATTTCTACAAGTTTGTCTGCTTCTACTCAGCTGTCCATTTTATTGGCATATGGTTGTTTATAGTAGTCTCTTATGATCTTTTGTATTTCTGTGGTGTTGGTTGTAACTTCCTTTTTCATTTCTTATGTGACTGATTTGGGCCCTCTCTTTTTTCTTGATGAGTCTGGCTAAAGGTATATCAATTTTGTTTATATGTTCAAAGAAGCAACTCATAGTTTCATTGACCTTTTTTTTGCCTATTTCATTTATTTCTGCTTTGATCTTCATGATTTCTTTATATTCTATTTTTTTTTTTTTTTTTTTTTTGCCTGTGTCAGGTCTTAGTTGCAGCATGCAGGATCTTCATTGAGGTATGCGGGATCTTTCATTGCAGCATGCGGGCTGCTCTCTAGTTGTAGCATGGGGGTTTTCTCTTCTCTAGATGTGGTGTGTAGCCTCCAGGGCGCATGGGCTCTGTAGTTGTTGTGCACGGGTTCCAGAGTGCGTGGGCTCTGTAGTTTTGTGGCACACAGGCTCTCTAGTTGAGTCACACGAGCTCAGTAGTGTGGCACACAGGCTTAGTTGCCCCATGGCATGTGGGATCTTAGTTCCTTGACCAAGCATTGAACCCGCATTCCCTGCATTGGAAGATGGATTCTTTACCACTGGACCACCAGGGAAGTCCCTCTTTTTATTAACTTTGGGTTTTGTTTCTTTTTTCCAGTTCTTTAGTTGTAAGGTTAGATTGTTTATTTGAGATTTTTCTTGTTTCCTGAGGTAAGCCTGTATCATTATAAACGTCCCTCTTAGAACGATTTTTACTGCATCCCATAGATTTTGGATCATTGTGTTTTCATTTTCATTTGTCTCCAGGTATTTTTAGGTTCCCCTTTGGTTTCTTCAGTGATCCATTGGTTGTTTAGTAGCATATAGTTTAGCCTCCATGTAGTTGTGATTTTTGCAGTTTTTTTCTTGTAATTGATTTCTAGTCTCATAGCATTGTGGTCAAGAAAGTTGCTTTATACAATTTTAATTTTCTTTAATTTACCAAGGCTTGTTTTGTGGCCTAGCATGTGATCTTTCCTGGAGAATGTTCCATGTGCACTTGAAAAGAATGTTTATCCTGCTGCTTTTAGGTGGAATGTTCTATACGTATCTATTAAGTTCAGCTGGTCTAATGTGTCCTTTAAGGCCAGTGTTTCCTTATTCATTCTCTGTCTGGATGATCTGTCCATTGTTGTGAGGTGTTAAAGTCCCCTACTATTATTGTGTTACTGCCAACTTCTCCCTTTATGTCTGTTAATATTTGCTTTATGTTTAAGTGCTCCTATGTTTGGGTGCATATATATTTACAGTTGTTATATTTTCTGTCTGAATTGATCCCTTGATCATTATATAATGTCCTCCTTTTTCTCTTGTAACAGTCTTTACCTTAAAATCTATTTTGTATGATGTAAGTGTTGCTATGTCAGCTTTCTTTTGATTTCCTTTTGCATGGAATATTTTTTTCTATCCCCTCACTTTCAGTCTGTGTGTCTTTAGATCTGAGGTGTGTCTCTTGTAGGTAGCATATATACTGGTCTTGTTTTTATATCCATTCAGCCACACTATGTCTTTTATTGGAGGATTTAGTCCATTTACATTTAAAGTAATTATTCATGTGTATATTCTTATTGCCATTTTGTTAATTTTGAAGAGGAGGTGGTTTTTGTTTCTTTCTTCTTTTGTTCTCTTTTCTTGTGGTTTGATGACTGTCTTTAGTGTTATGTTTGGATTCCTTTTTCTTTTTTGTCTATGTATCTATTATAGATTTTTGGTTTGTGTCTATCATGAGGTTTTTACATAGCAATCTATATATTTATGTGATTGTTTTAAGTTGCTAATCTCTTACAAATGCATTTTAACAACCCTGCATTTGTACTGTCCTCACCTCACAGTTACTGTTTTTGACATCATATTTTACTTCTACTTGTTTTGTGTATCCTTAACTGCCTATTGTGGATATAGAAGATTTTACTACTTCTGTCTTTTAACCTTTCCATTAGCTTTGTGTGTAGATGATTTCCTACCTTTACTGTATGTTTGCCTTTACTGATGAGCTTTCTCATTTCATACATTTATGTCTGTAATTGTAGCCTTCTCTTTCACTTAGAAAACTTCCTTTAACATTTCTTACAAAGGTGGTCTGGTGGTGCTGAACTCTTTTAGCTTTGCTTGTCTGTAAACCTTTTGATCTCTCCATCAAATCTAAACGAGAACACTGCTGGGTAGAGTATTCTTGGTTGTAGGTTTTTCCTTTTCATCATTCCAAATATATCATGCCACTCCCTTCTAGACTACAGATTTTCTGCAGAAAAGTCAGCTGTTAGCCTTAAGGGAGATCCCTTGGATGTAATTTGTTGCTTTTCCCTTGGTGCTTTATCTTAAATTTTTGTCATTTTAATCACATAGTGTCTCAGTATGTTCCTCTTTGGGTTAATCCTATATGGGACTCTCTGCACCTCCTGAATTTGGATGTCTGTTTTCTTTCCCAGGTTAGGGAATTTGTCCACTCTTGTGTCTTCAAATATGTTCCCAGCCCCTTTCTCTCTCTTCTTCTTCTTCTTTTGTATCCATTCAGCCACACTCCTGCCTCTCCAGGAGACGGTCCAAAATGAAGAGGTAGGTATTCACCCAATAATGTGAATATTATTTAGCTTAATGTTGTCCCAGAGGTCTCTTAAACTGTCCTCATTTCTTTTCATTCTTTTTTCTAGTCAGCATCAGTGATTTCCAATCCTCTGTCTTCTAGCTCACTGATCTAATCCTCTGTATCTTTTAGTCTACTATTTATTCCTTCTAGTATATTTTTCACTTGTTACTGTATTCATCACCTTTGTTTGGTTGTTCTTCAGATTTTCTAACTCTTTGTTAAAAACTTCTAACTTCTCACTTTGTCCTTATATTCTTCTCCTGAGTTCTTTGATCATCCTTATGATCACTGAACTCCTTCTTGGGCAGATTGCCCACCTCCACTTCATTTAGTTCTTCTGGGGTTTCGTCTTGTTCCTTTGCCTGGAACATGTTTTTCTGTCACCTCATTTTGCATAAGTTGCTGTTTTATTTTTCTGTATCTGGTAGGTTAGTTACATTTCCCTACCTTCAAGAAGTGGCCTTTTTTAGGAGATGTCCAATGCATCCCCACAGCACACTACCCCCTTGTCACCTGAGCTCTGTGCTCTAGGGGTTCTTTCTATATGGGTTGTGTTTTTTCTTCTGTTGTCTTCGGCTAATTATGACGGTGGGTAGTCTGGTAGGCTAGGTTGACCCTGGCCTGGTTGGCTGCCAGGCACTGCCTTGTGCAGAGGCTGCCAGCCACTGGTTGGCAGGACCAGGTCATGAAGCAGCTGACTTCAGAACCCAGGGGATCCCAGGGGTTATGTTGGCTCACTGGTGGGTGGAGTCATCTTGCAGAAGACTCTGGGAATGTTGCCTGTCCACTGGTGTGTGAAGCCAGGTCCCAGGGTTAGTGCAGGCCTACTGGCTGGCGGAGCTGGGTCAAGGAGTCTGGTTGTGGGTCTCAGGGATTCCAGAGCTGGTGTCAGATAACTGGGGGGCAGGGGGCATGGTACTTCCTGAAAAAGTTGGGTGGGGGGTCTAGAGTGTCCTGAAGCTTGTGTTAGCCTGCTAGTGAGCAGGGCCAGGGCCCAGTTGGTCCCAGGGCAGGGTCCGGCCTGCTGATGGGCAGGGTGAGCCCACAAGTTGTAGGATTGTGCTTTTCTTGAATCTGGTTTCTCTCTTTTTTTTTTTTTTTTTAGAAATTTTATTTATTTATTTATCTATCTACTTTGCATCAGGTCTTAGTTGCAGCACGTGGGATCTTCGTTGGGGCATGCGGGCTCTTCACTGTGGCACGTGAGCTTCTCTCTAGTTGTGGTGTGTGGGTTTTCTCTTCTCTAGTTGTGGCACGCAGGCTCCAGGGCAAGTGGGCTCTGTAGTTTGCAGCACACAGGCTTTCTAGTGGAGGCGCATGAGCTCAGTAGTTGTGGCATGTGGGCTTTTCTGCCCCATGGCAGGTGGTAGCTTAGTTCCCCGACCAGGGATCGAATCCATGTCCCCTGCATTGGAAGGCAGATTCTTTACCACTAGACCACTAGGGAAGTCCCTTGAATCTGGTTTCTGCCCCCTGGTGGGTGAGACTAGTACAGTGGGTAGAGCAGGCTCTCTGGAGGGCAGGGCCAGGCCCCAGGGTCTTCTAAAGCTGGTGTCTGCCCATTGGTAAGTGGAGATGTGTCCTAGTCCCTCTGGTGAGCAGAGCCATGTCCATAGGCAGCTGTGGGCTCAGGAGGTCTTGAGGCAGCTGATAGGTGGGGTTGTGTCCCTGACTAGTTAGTTGCTTGGTCTGAGGCATACCAGCACTGGTGCCTACAGGCTTTGGGTGGGGCCAGCTCTTGGCCCTGATGAGTGGAGGGAGGATTCCACAGTGGCGCTTGCCAGCACCAGTGCCCACAGTAGAAGGGCCACCAAGAATGGCTGCCACCAGCATCTATATTTCTAGGGTGAGCTGCTATTCCCTCCTGCCTCTCCAGGAGACTGGCCAAGATGAAGAGGTAGGTATGACCCAGGCTCCTCTCAAAATACTGCATCTGCCCTGGGTCCCAGAGCATGTGAGACTTTGTATGTGCTCTTTAAGAGTGAAATCTCTCTTTCTCTCAGCACTCTGGGGTTCCCTAAAGTAGTCCCCTCTGACTTTCAAAGCCAAATGCTCTGCGGGGCTCATCTTCCAGGCGCTGGACTCCAGTGTGGGTCTCAGACCTCTCACTCCTTTGGGAGAACCTCTGCAGTAATTATTCTCATTTGGGTTCATCCACCCAGGAGTATGGGACTTGACTATATCACATGTCCATCCCTCATACCCATCTCATTGTGTTTCCTTATTTATGTCTTTAGTTGTAGATCTTTTTTGGTAGGTTCCAGTCTTTTTTCATTGGCTGTTCTGCAGATAGTTGTGATTTTGGTGTACTTATGAAAGGAGGTGAGCTCAGCGTCTTTCTACTCCACCGTCATGACTGATCTCTTGCTGTGAATTTTAGATGCTACCACTACTCACCTCTCTGCAACAAGTTGTAAAGACAGGTCCTAGTTTTTGCACTGATATGGTAGATAAAGCTAATTTAGCATCCCTTTCAACTATCAGAATCTCCAAGATTCTGTGGTCTGAATACAGGTTCCCTATGAGAAGTCTCAGACTTGTTCTGTTTTCAGGCCCCATTATTTTGTCCTTTCCCACTAACAGTTTACAAGTATTCCCTTTTATCCACATCCTTGATAACATTTGTTATTTGTAGACCTTTTAGCCATTCTGAAAGGTGTAAAGTGATATCTCATTGTGGTTTTGATTTGCATTTCTCTAATCATTAGCAGCATTGAGCATCTTTTCATGTGCCTGTTAGCCATCTATATGTCTTCTGTACACAAATGTCTATTCAATTTTTCTGCCCATTTTTTGATTGGGTTCTTCTTTTTTTAAAAAAAATATTGGGTTATATAAGCTGGTTTATATGGGCTGGATATTAATCCTTGTTGATTGTATCATTTTGAATATTCCATTCAGTAGGTTGTCTTTTCATTTTGTTCATGGTTTCCTTTGCTGTGCAAAAGCTCTTAAATTAATTAGGTCCCATTTGCTTGCTTTTGTGTTTGCTTCTTTTGTCTTAGGAGACAGATCCAAAAAAATTGCTATAATTTATATTAGAGAGTGTTCTACCTATGTTCTCTTCTAGGAGTTTGATGGTTTCAGGTCTGCCATTTAGGTCTTTAATATATTTTGAAGGTTTTTTTTTTTTAATGAAGTATAGTTGATTTACAATATTGTGTGAGTTTCAGGTGTATAGCAAAGTAGATTTGGCTATGTATTTTTTCAGATTATATTCCATTATAGGTTATTACAAGATAGTGAATATAATTCTCTATGCTATACAGTAAATCTTATTGCTTGTCTATTTTATGTATAGTAATTTATATCTATTAATAACATACTCCTAATTGGTCCCTCTGCCCTCTTTCATAACCATAAGTTTGTTTTCTATGTCTGTGAGTCTGTTTCTCTTTTGAGTATAGATTCATTTGTATTGTTTATTATTTTACACATATAAGTGATATCATATAGTATTTCTCTTTCTCTACTTGAGTTACTTCACTCAGTATATTATTCTCTAGTTCCATCCAGGTAGCTGCAAATGGCAATATTTCATTCTTTTTTATGGCTGAGTAATAGTCCATCTGTCTGAATTCAGTTTGTTGGGATATAACTGTTCATAGTAATCTCTAATGATTTTTTTTGTATTTCTACAGTAATTAGTTGTTATTTCTCCTCTTTCATTTCTTTCTTTCTTTCTTTCTTTCTTTCTTTCTTTCTTTCTTTCTTTCTTTTTCTTTTTCTTTTCTTTTCTTTCTTTTCTTTCTTTTCTTTTCTTTCTTTCTTCTTTCTTTCTTTCTTTTTTTACATTTGGGTCCTCTCTATTTTCTTCTTGGTGAGCCTGGCTAGAGGTTTATTGACTTTGTTTATCTTTTCAAACAATGAGTTCTTGGTTTATTGATATTTTCTATTGCTTTTTTGGATCTCTTTTATTTATTTCCTCTCGGATCTTTATTATTCCCTTCCTTCTGATGACTTTGGGCTTTGTTTGTTCTTTCTCTGATTCTTTTGGGTGGTAGGTTAGGTTGTTTATTTGTGATTTTTCTTGTTTCTTGAGGAAGGTATATATTGCTATGAACTTCCCTCTTAGAACTGCTTTTGCTGCATCTCATGGGTCTTTTAAGGTTGTGTTTGCATTTTCATTTGTCTTGTGGTATCTTCTGATTTTGTCTTTGATTTCATTGTTGACCCATTGGATTTTTAGTAGAATGTTGTTTGATCTCCTTGTGTTTGTTCTTTTCCTGTTTTTCTTTCTGTGGTTGATTTCTAGTTTCATACAATTGTGGTCAGAAAAGATGCTTGTAATAATTTCTATCCTCTTAAGTTTGTTGAGGCTTGTTTTGTAGCCTACTATGTGATCTATCCTAGAGAATGTCCCATGTGTGCTTAAAAAAATATCTATCCTCTTTTTGGGGGGTGTAGTGCCCTATAGCTATCAGTAATGTCCAACTGATCTATTGTGTCATTTAAGACCTCTGTTGCCCTCCTGATTATCTGTCTGGATGATCTGTCCATTGATGTCAGTGGGGTGTTAAAATCTCCTACTATTATGGTATTATTGTCAATTTCTCCCTTTATGTCTGTTAGTATCTGTTTTCTATATTTAGGTGCTCCTATATTGGGTGTAGATATGTTAAGGAATGTAATATCTTCTTCTTGTATTGCTCCCTTTATCATTATATAGTACCCTTTGTCTTTCTTTATGGTCTTTTTTTAAAGTCTTTTTTGTGTGATATGGGTATTGATACTCCCATTTCC
This sequence comes from Grampus griseus, assembly GCF_964374135.1. Classification (NCBI taxonomy): domain Eukaryota; kingdom Metazoa; phylum Chordata; class Mammalia; order Artiodactyla; family Delphinidae; genus Grampus; species Grampus griseus. Next base: position 8,775,747 of record NC_139002.1, read on the forward strand.
TTGTCGTTTCCATTTCTGTGAAATATCTTTTTTCATCCCTCACTTTCTGTCTAAGTGTGTCTTTCTCCCTGAAGTGAGTCTCTCATAGGCAGCATATTTTAGGTTCTTGTTTGTTTTATCCATTCTGCCACTCTATATCTTTTGATCAAAGCATTAGTCCATTGGCTTATAAAGTAATTATTGATAGGTATGTACTTATTGTCCTTTTAATACTTGTTTTGAAATGTTTTTGTAGTTCTTTGTTCATTTATTCTTTTTGTTTTTCCTTTTGTGGTTTGATTTTCCTTTGTCACATGCTTGAATTCCTTTCTTTTTGGCTTTTGTGAATCTATTGTGTGTTTTTGATTTGTGGTTACCATGGACTTCAAGTATGTTGACCCATAACTATATCTACTTGCTTTAAACTTATAGTCATTCAAGTTCAAACACATTCTAAAAGATCTACATTTTTATACTCCCCTTCCCCACATTTTGTGATGTTCTTGCCCAATTTACCTCTTCATACTTATCCTTTTATTGTTAATTGTAGTTATAATTGATTTACAGTGTTTTACTCTTTCTTAATCTATGTACTGACTTATTTATGTGATCATCAATCCTTTTGTATGTTTGCCATTCCCACTGTAAATTTTTCTTTCCTACAAATTCCTGCTTCTTTTCTATTTAGAGAACACTCTTCAATATTTCTTTTAGAATAGGTATAGTAGTATTGAATTATTTCAGTTTTTGCTTGTCTGAGAAATTCTTCATCTCTCCTTCTATTCTAAATGATGATCTTGCTGGGTACGGTATCTTAGGTTGCTGGTTTTTCCCTTTCAGGACTTTGAATATATCATACCACTCCTTTCTGGCCTGTAAAGTTTTTTTGGAGAAATCAGGTGATAGCTTATAGGGGTTCTATTGTAACTGACTATTTTTCTTTTTCTGCCTTTAGAATCCTCTCTTTATCTTTAACTTTTGCCACTTTAATTATGATATGTCTGGTGTGAGTCTGTTTGTGTTTATCTTGTTTGGGACCCTCTGTGCTTCCTGTCCATGGATATCTGTTTCCTTCTTTATGTTTGGGAAGTTTTCAGTCATAATTTCTTCAAATACATTTTCAATCCCCTTATCTTTCTCTTCTCCTATAAAACCCCTGTATGTGTAGGTTAGCACACTTCATATTATCCCATAGCTCTCGTGTTGCTTTCTTTTCTCTTCATTTGTCTTTCTATCTGCTGTTCTGATTAGGTGATATCCATTATTCTATCCTCCAGATCACTTATTCATTCTGCTGTCTCATTTAGTCTGCTATTTGTTGCTTTTAGATTGTTTTTTATCTCAGAAATTGAATTGTCTATTTTTGATTGTTTCATTTTTATAGTTTCTAGTTCCTTGTTACAGTGCTCTGAATTTCTATTGATAATCTTCCTTAATTCCTTTAGCATTTTTATTACCTCCTTTTTGAACTTGAGGTCTTATAGACTGGTGAGGTAAGTTTCATTAATCGTTCTTTCAGAGGGGTTTTCTTATTCTTATAATTGGGAGTAGTTCCTCTGCTTTTTCATTTTACTAAACTTTATCTGTCTCACTGAATTTAGGAGAAACTGTTGACTACTATGGTCTTGAAGGAGTATTTTTATGTGGGAGTGTCCCTGTGTAGACTGTGTCCAATATTTTTGGTACAAGGGCTGGTTTTGTTATGGAAGCCAGCCATGTCTTTCCTCCAAGTGTGTTGGCCGTTATCCCCTTGATAGGTTGTGTGTGTTGTGTTGGGGTTTTAAAGCCTGTGCGGGATGTGAGATGGAGCTTCATCTCTGCACTGTGGCTGTCACGGCACTGTCAGGGGTGGGGTCTTCTTCCCAGTTGTTTAGTCTCCACGTGTTTGTTCTTTTCCTGTTTTTCTTTCTGTGGTTGATTTCTAGTTTCATACCAGTGAGGTCAGAAAAGATGCTTAAAATAATTTCTATCCTGTTAAATTTGTTAATGCTTGTTTTGTGGCCTACGATGTGATGTATCCTAGAGAATGTCCCATGTGTGCTTAAAAAAATATCTATCCTGGTTTATGATCAGGCTCTGTTGCCCTCGAGTGCACGCCCTGCCCCAAAGGAGATGATTGCTGAAGGAAGTGAGGCCTGTGTGATCACAGAGGACCCGTATGCTGCCTGCATAGGCATCCATGATTCCACTCAACAGCAGCCCAAGATCATGTCCCTTTCTCTGTTGTGTTGGTCCCAGATCTAGGGCAAGGCTGTGGTGTGGAGTAGTCTGGACTTGGGGGTCAGAATGGTGTGGCTGCAGGAACTGAGGTGGCTGCACTGCCGCCTGAGATCTGGGCTGCCTCTGTGGCAGAATTTCCCCAGGACCCTGTCTGCCCCAGCTCCTGTGCCAAGCTGGGTGTGGAGTGTGTGGAACCTGGGCACTCTATTGAGAAACAGCTGCTGCATACTCCCTCCAGGCCTGTCTGCCTGATATTCAGTGCTTAACCACTGAACCCTCTTGTGGCACCACCCTGTGTACAGGCTGACAGTGGCCACCACTGCCCACCTGGGTCATACCTCATGCCCCCTTGTCTGTCTATGCATAGCTAAACCAAGTCCTCTCCCAGGGCCTGAGATTCAGTGCTTAGCCGCTGTGGCCTCTTGCTGCTGCGCCCTCTTGTGGTGTCTCCTGGTACATGCTCTGATGATATCTGCTGTGGCTAGACCTGCCGCCCTGTGTGAGCTGACAGGGGGCTCTGCGGCTCCTGCCAAATCACACCCCAGGTGCCCTGGTCTGTTTCTGCAGAGCTAGATCAAATCTTGCCCAGATCTCCTGTCAGGCTTTGGTGTGCCGTGAGCAGGGCCAAGGCATTTGCACCTTTGGAATGGGAAGTGCGGCAAGGCAGAAGCCACCAGTACAACAAGGCTCTCTCTGTCTTTATTGTTAGCAAGCCAGTGTGTACACACTCCTCAGGAGTACAGTTGAGGCTTCTCCAGCCCTTCCATCTGTCTCAGTGGATTTCCTAGCAGGCAAGGGAACTTGTCTCCTCCACATGGGAACTCAGGATGGGATGCCCCAATTGTGGCTCGACTTGCTCACTCTCCAGGGCAGTTGTGCACCTGTGTGGACCTTCTCTTCCTTACAGATCCCTTCCAGAGGTGCAGGTCCTGACCCAATGCCTTTGTTTTCCATCCTAGTGGGTTACATGGAGATCTTTCTTATAGTTTTGGTGGTTTAGGAGTTCTTTTGCCAGTTTCCAGTTAGTTTTCTGTGAAAACTGTTCCACAGGTAGATGTGTTATTTATTTATTGATTGATTGATTGATTGATTGATTGATTGATTTTGCAATACGCAGACCTCTCACTGTTGTGGTCTCTCCTGTTGTGGAGCACAGGCTCCCGACGCGCAGGCTCAGCGGCCATGGCTCATGGGCCCAGCCGCTCCACGGCATGTGGGATCCTCCCGGACCAGGGCACGAACCTGTGTCCCCTGCACCGGCAGGCGGACTCCCAACCACTGCGCCACCGGGGAAGCCCCAGATGTGTTTTTGATGTGTTGGTAGAGAGATGTGAACTCCACGTCCTCCTACTCTGCCGTCTTGATCCAAGAAGCCATTTTGAGTTTATTTTTGTATATGGTGTGAGGGAATGTTCTAATCTGATTGTTTTGCATGGGGGTGTCCAGTTTTCCCAGCATCACTTATTGAAGAGACTGTCTTTTCTCCATTGTATAGTATTGCCTCCTTTGTCATAGATTAATTGACCATAAGAGCGTGGGTCTATTTCTGAGCTCTCTATTCTGTTCCATTGATCTATGTGTCTGTTTTTGTGCCAGTACCATGCTGTTTTGATTACTGTAGATTTGAAGTATAGTCTGAAGCCTCAGAGGTGGATACTTCTAGCTTTGTTCTTTTTTATCAAGATTGCTTTTGCAATCCTGGGTCTTTTGTGGTTCCAAATAAATTTTAGGATTATTTGTTCTAGTTTTGTGAAAAATATCCTGGGTATTTTGATAGGGATTGCATTAAATCTGTAGATTGCTTTCAATAGTATGGCCATTTAAACAACATTAACTCTTCCAGTCCAAGAGCGTGAGATATCTTCCCATTTCTTTGAATCATTTTCAATTTCCTTCATCCACGTTTTATAGTTTTTAGAGTATATGTCTTCTACCTCCCAGGTTAAGTATATTCCTAAGTATTTTATTCTTTTTGATGCAATTTTAAATGGGAATTTTTTTTACTTTCTTTTTGTTCATTATTAGTGTATAGAAAAGCAACAGTTTTCTGTATATTAATCTTATATTCTGCAACTTTACTGAATTCATTTATTCTAATATCTTTTTGATGGAGACTTCAGGGTTTTCTTTATAAAGTATCATGTCATCTGCAAATAGTGACAGTTTTGTTTCTTTTTAATTTAGATACCTTTTTTTTCTTTTTGTCTGATTGATGTGGCTAGGGCTTTGAATACTATGTTAAATAGACATCAGCCCCCACTATTTTCTATTTGCCTCGGAGCTCATTTGAGCTGCCACTTGAACCAGCCAGCTCACTGACTACAGCCCAACCTCGAGTTCAAGTTGGAATTGATGTCTGAAGGGCAACTACTGGGAGCTGGGAGAGTTGAGGAAAGGATCCAGAGAGGATCCTCTAAGAGGAGGGATATGAAAGACAGTTGACTACTTCAAGGGTGCGGTCCTCTCAATCATGGGGTGATGGAATGAAGGAGTAAACAATTGGGTTACATCTATAAAATGGGCATAATAATTTTACCTCACCCATTTCATGGGTTGTTTGGGGAATGTTCCACCTGATGATAAATGTGGAAAGTACAAATATTGTTATACAGGTATCACCAACTTCTGAACATACTCTAAACCTGAAAATGCATGTGAAAGTAGAAATGTGGAAAGTAGCCTTTGTATTACAACCAGGTTTCCATTCCTAGTTAACTAAAGATGTAAAATTCCTAATTATATGTCATCATTTAGAAACAATCTATAATATATTTACTTTCAGATTTCAAACATATTCCTTATGTCCAATGATCCTCACAACTGTTCATGAAGCAACATAGATTAAGTCCAAAGAGCATCCAATTGAGGTTCTAGATCCTGCTTTTGCTGCAGTTAATTATTTTTCATTTTTAGATCAACTACTAAGTTTACGGAACCTAACGGTCTTATTTCTGGTATCCATCGTTTATATTTTTCAGTTGTCCACTTCATTTTGCAATCAAGAGAAGCAAAACAGAATAATTTTCAAACAATCTCCCAAACAGTTTTGAGACCAAGCTGCTCAAGTTAGGCAACATGAGGCTGGTCAGTGGCACCCCCTTGTGTTGGATGGGAGCATTCTTTGTCAGTAGATGCACCAGGGATTCAGCATTTCATGTTCGAAAATACAGACTGAGTAAAAGCTAAATATAGGAATGCACAGGACTGCTGTATGTCAGTTTAGAGTGTGAGCCTCAGAAGCCGGCAGTCTGACAAGATCAATATAAAAAATAACTGTCAGAACTAGACTCCTGAGCTTTTCCCAAGGTGTGAACCATCAGACTTAGCCCAAAACATCTCCTTCCTCAGATTTGCAGAAAGCCCTCTACATAGTCGAAGTTCAAAAACTGTTTTCTGAATGCCTGATGAAAAGTCTGTAGAGAAGTCTATTGGCTGTGGCAGAAATGGGTATTACAGATGAATTCAAGGAACATATTATTCATGTAACAGAAATATAATCATTGAAAACACTGACTTCTAAGTGAATTGGCATTGTCTTAGATAGATTAATGTCTCTACTGATGATGGCAAAGAAAAAAAAACTTTTCAACTTTTCCACTTCTAAAAGTTAAGACCTTTGTTTTTGTAGAGAAATGGTTGAGTCTGTAGATCTGTGAAGGCAGGACTAAGGGTGCAATAGGGCCTGAAGGAAATTGTTCTACCTAAGGATGTCATGAAGATTCGGGGAGATCTGTGGTTACTAGGGCTCCAGAGAAAAGAGATGTGGTGAGAGGAAGGAGCAGTCTTGAGGGGAGAGGTGGTCAAGAAACTGGTGGTATCAAACCATTCTATTAAACCCCAGACTCTCAAGACCCCTGTGTACAGAAATGCCATTTGTCATTTGGAGGTAAAAGGTGAATTTAGAAAAGCAGCTAAATTACTTGTGGGGGTGGGGCTGAGCACAGGTGCAAAGGGAGCTGAGGAGATGAAATGCTATGAGGTCATGAGTCCAGGGAAAGGAGAACTTGGAGCCAAGAGCGACGATGAGAGAGAAAGTAAAGTGCTGCCCGTGCCCACATGCATGGAGGCAGGATTTCCAAATAAACAGGAGGCTTTCCTGGTTCAGGGGGTTTGGCGGTACAGGCCCAGGGCAGAGGTGCTTGAACTAGTTGTGGTTCCCTGGCAGCTCCCAGCAGACAGAATCCCATGGACACTGGGCTCCCATACAGGAAGCACCTGCTAGAGGACACATGTCACAGAAACAAGTGTTTCCTTGGGGAGTATGGAGCCAGCACCTGGGGAGGAAGATTCTGAGTCATAGCAGAACTGGGTGGTCTCTGAAGCAGAAAGGTGAGGGTGACCAAGAGGAGTCTCCCAGGCAGCCTGAGAGAGCTGGGCCATCCTGGCCACAGTGTCCACTCTGCACCCACAGGAAGGAGGGAAAGCCTCTGAAACGTGATGTGAGCAGAGACATCTGCCCGGCGCAGTGCAGCAGCTGAGTGACAGGCCAGGCTGAACCTGTGCCTTGGGCTACAGAGGCCGCGGACAGGGTGCAGTCTGGTTTCAAGTGTTCTGTCTGCATAAGAAGTAAGACCCCTCCAATCTTGCCCCAGCCCTGAATTCTCAGGTCACTGAGGTTATTGTGGGAGGAGGAGGGGTTAGAGAGGAAGATCACCTGCTGCCACCAGGATGCAGCAGAGAAAAGAAATCCTCACAACTCACACCTGGGGAGGCTGAGTGGCTGGCCCTCAAGGGATACACAAGTACGTGACATCGGAAGGCTCCCTAACTGAGGCCCTGGGTGGGCCTCTAGATGAGCTCTCCCATTTGTTAGCTCTCCAGTTCTGGAGGCAGACCTTCACATGCAGGACAGAGGTGACCAAACAGCAATTCTCTGTGTGGTTCCACTACACACACACACCCTTTTCTTGAAGAAGTAGAAACCCTGAAAATGAAGGCACTGCTAGCACTTGAATACATTTCTCCATTTCTATTCATTTGATCAACTCTTGCTATCTTCTTAAGCCTTCTTTTATTGTTTATAACAGTAATTAACTATATTGTAGTTATATTATAATTCAGTATTATTTTTGAGCCATATATATCTAAGCATTTACAATCAGCTAGTACATTTGGCATTTTGCAACAGTTTATTTCCCTAATAATAGGGATTTAATAAAGTTTATATTCCTTTAACTTGAAACATAATGTATTCTAGCTACAGGATTTAATGGGTCTTCTTCACAAAGCTCCCAATACTCTTAATTTAATATTTTTCCATTTTTTTATATTCAAAGTCACAAAAATTATAATCATCCTCATCAGTTCACTCAGTCCCATGTAATTAATTTTTTTTCATCTTGATCTTTTCTTAGCACTTTTATGAATTCATCAGGTTTCCATTAGAGTTCTGAAAATGCTTATTCATTCAGTTCAGCAGTATAGTCAGTAACCAGAAACCTGAATTTGTCAGAGTCTTCTCCATGAATTCCTTGAAGATGAAACCCTTTTATAGGAACATTTTTGTAAAAGCATCAGAGTACACCCAGAAGTGTCTGTAAATGATAAAAGACTTAAAAATGACCACGGTTATTAAAGATTTGATGAAAGTCCATAATAATGCAATTGACAAGGAAGTTTAGTTATTTCTGAGATATACATTTTAAAATAATAACTAGAATTATGACTTATAACATTACACCAGAACGTATAAGATTTTTAGCAATTTCATGTAATGTTTGAAACATTTATATTAACATATTTCCATACAAGTAACCCAAAGGAAGTTTAGTATTAGTTTTTGGTTTTTTTGAATTTTATTTATTTTTTTATACAACAGGTTCTTATTAGTCATCAATTTTATACACATCAGTGTATACATGTCAATCCCAATCGCCGAATTCAGCACACCACCATCTCCACCCCCAACCGCCCCCCCGCAGCTTTCCCCCCTTGGTGTCCATATGTTTGTTCTCTACATCTGTGTCTCAACGTCTGCCCTGCAAACCGGTTCATCTGTACCATTTTTCTAGGTTCCACATACATGTGTTAATATACGATATTTGTTCTTCCCTTTCTGCCTTACTTCACTGTGTATGATAGTCTCTAGATCCATCCACGTCTCAACAAATGACCCAATTTCGTTCCTTTTTATGGCTAAGTAATATTCTATGGTATATATGTACCACTTCTTTATCCATTCATCTGTCGATGGGCATCTAGGTTGCTTCCATGACCTGGCTATTGTAAATAGTGCTGCAATGATCATTGGGGTGCGTGTGTCTTTTTGAATTATGGTTTACTCTGGGTATATGCCCAGTAGTGGGATTGCTGGATCATATGGTAATTCTATTTTTAGTTTTTTAAGGAACCTCAGTACTGTTCTCCATAGTGGCTGTATCAATTTACATTCCCACCAACAGTGCAAGAGGGTTCCCTTTTCTGCACACCCTCTCCAGCATTTGTTGTTTGCAGATTTTCTGATGATGCCCATTCTAACTGGTGTGGGTGATACCTCATTGTAGTTTTTTTTTTTTTTAATTTTTTTTTTTTGCGGTACACGGGCCTCTCACTGTTGTGGCCTCTCCCGTTGCAGAGCAAGGCTCCGGATGTGCAGGCTCAGCAGCCATGGCTCACGGGCCCAGCTGCTCCACGGCATGTAGGATCTTCCCGGACCGGGGCACGAACCCGTGTCCCCTGCATTGGCAGGCGGACTCTCAACCACTGCGCCACTTGGGAAGCCCTGTAGTTTTGATTTGCATTTCTCTAATAATTAGTGATGTTGAGCAGCTTTTCATGTGCTTCTTGGCCATCTGTATGTCTTCTTTGGAGAAATGTCTATTTAGGTCTTCTGCCCATTTTTGGATTGGGTTGTTTGTTTCTTTAATATTGAGATGCACTAGCTGTTTATATATTTTGAAGATTAATCCTTTGACTGTTGACTCGTTTGCAAATATTTTCTCCCATTCTGAGGGTTGTCTTTTCATCTTGTTTATGGTTTCCTTTGCTGTGCAAAAACTTTTAAGTTTCATTAGGTCCCATTTGTTTATTTTTGTTTTTATATCCATTACTCTAGGAGGTGGATAAAAAAAGATATTGCTGTGATTTATGTCACAGAGTGTTCTCCTATGTTTTCCACGAAGAGTTTTATAGTGTCCGGTCTTACATTTAGGTCTCAAATCCATTTTGAGTTTATTTTTGTGTATGGTGTTAAGGAGTGTTCTAATTTCATTCTTTTACATTTAGCTGTCCAGTTATCCCAGCACCACTTACTGAAGAGACTGTCTTTACTCCATTGTATATCCTTGCCTCCTTTGTCATAGATTAATTGACCATAGGTGAATGGGTTTATTTCTGTGCTTTCTATCTTGTTCATTGACCTATGTTTCTGTTTTTGTGCCAGTAACATATTGTCTTGATTACTGTAGCTTTGTAGTATAGTCTGAAGTCAGGAAGTCTGATTCCTCCCACTCTGTTTTTTCCCTCAAGACTGCTTTGTGTACTCGGGGTGTTTTGTGTCTCCATACAGATTTTAAGATGATTTGTTCTAGTTCCATAAAAAATGCCATTGGTAATTTGATAGGGACTGCATTCAATCTGTAGATTGCTTTGGGTACTATAGTCATTTTCACAATATTGATTCTTCCATTCCAAGAACATGGTATATCTCTCCATCTGTTGGTGTCATCTTTAATTTCTTTCATCGGTGTCTTATAGTTTTCTGCATACAGGTCTTTTGTCTCTCTAGGTAGGTTTAATCTTAGGTATTTTATTCTTTTTGTTACAGTGGTAAATGGGAGTGTTTTCTTAACTTCTCTTTAAGATTTTCCATCATTAGTGCATAGGAATGCAAGAGATTTCTGTGCATTAATTGTGTATCCTGCAACTTTAACAGATTCATTGATTAGCTATAGTAGTTTTCTACTGGCACTTTTAGGATTCTCCATGTATAGGATCATGTCATCTGCAAACAGTGACAGTTTTACTTCTTCTTTTCCAATATGTATTCTTTTTATTTCTTTTTCTTCACTGATTGCCATTGCTAAGACTTCCAAAACTATGTTGAATAAGAGTGGTGAGAGTGGACATCCTTGTCTTGTTCCTGATCTTAGAGGAAAGGCTTTCACCATTGAGAATGATGTTTGCTATGGGTTTGTGATATATGGCCTTTATTATGTTGAGGTAGGTTCCCTTTATACCCACTTTCTGGAGAGGTTTTATCATAAATGGGTGTTGAATTTTGTCAAAAGCTTTTTCTGCATCTGTTGAGATCATCATATGGTTTTTATTCTCCAATTTGTTAATATAGTGTATCTCATTGATTGATTTGCATATATTGAATAATCCTTGCATCCCTGGGATAAACCCCACTTGATCATGGTGTATGATCCTTTTAATGTGTTGTTGGATTCTGTTTGCTTGTATTTTGTTGAGGATTTTTGCATCTGTATTCATGAGTGATATTGGTCTGTAATTTTCTTTTTTTGTAGTATCTTTTTCTGGTTTTGGTATCAGGCTGATGGTGGCCACATAGAATGAGTGTGGCAGTGTTCCTTCCTCAGCAATTTTTTGGAAGAGTTTGAAAAGGGTGGGTGTTAGCTCTTCTCTAAATGTTTGACAGAATTCACTTGTGAAGCCATCTGGTCCTGAACTTTTGTTTGTTGGAAGATTTTTAATCACAGTTTCAATTTCATGAGTTGAGATTGGTCTGTTCATATTTTGTATTTCTTCCTGGTTCAGTCTTGGAAGGTTATACCTTTTTAAGAATTTGTCCATTTCTTCCAGGTTGTCCATTTTATTGGCATAGAGTTGCTTGTAGTAGTCTCTAAGGATGCTTTGTATTTCTGCGGTGTCTGCTGTAACTTCTTTTTCTTTTCTAATTTTATTGATTTGAGTTCTCCCTCTTTTTCTTGATGAGTCTGGCTAATGGTTATTAATTTTGTTTATCTTCTCAAAGAACCAGCTTTTAGTTTTATTGATCTTTGCTATTGTTTTCTGTGTTTCTATTTCATTTATTTCTGCTCTGATCTTTATGATTTCTTTCCTTCTGCTAACTTTGGGTTTTGTTTGTTCTTCTTTCTCTAGTTCCTTTAGGAACTAGAGATTGTTAGATTGTTAGATTGTTTGAGATTTTTCTTGTTTCTTGAGGTAGGCTTGTATAGCTGTAAACTTCCCTCTTAGAACTGCTTTTCCTGCATCCCATAGGTTTTGGATCATCGTGTTTTCATTGTCATTTGTCTCTAGGTACTTTTTGATGTCCTCTTTTATTTCTTCAGTGATCTCTTGGTTATTTAGTAATGTATTTTTTAGCCTCCATGTGTTTGTGTTTTTTACGTTTTTTTCCCTGTAATTCTTTGTAATCTCAAAGTGTTGTGGTCAGAAAAGATGCTTGATATGATTTCAATTTTCCTAAACTTGCTGAGGCTTGATTTGTGACCCAAGATGTGATCTATCCTGGAGAATGTTCCATGCGCACTTGAGAAGAAGGTGTAATCTGCTAGTTTTGGATGGAATGTCCTATAAATATCAATTAAATCTATCTACTCTATTGTGTCATTTAAAGCTTCTGTTTCCTTATTTATTTTCATTTTGGATAATCTGTCCATTGCTGTAAGTGAGGTGTTAAAGTGCCCAACTATTATTGTGTTACTGTTGATTTCCCCTTTTATAGCTGTTAGCCGTTGCTTTATGTGTTGAGGTACTCCTATGTTGGATGCATATGTATTTATAATTGTTATATCTTTTTCTTGGATTGATCATTACATAGTGTCCTTCCTTGTTTCTTGTAATATTCTTCATTTTAAAGTCTATTTTATCTAATATGAGTACTACTACTCCAGCTTTCTTTTGATTTCCATTTGCATGGAATATCTTTTTCTATCCCCTCACTTTCAGTCTGTGTGTGTCACTAGGTCTGAAGTGGATCTCTGGTAGACAGCATATATATGGGTCTTGTTTATGTATTCATTCAGCAAGCCTGTGTCTTTTGGTTGGAGCATTTAATTCATTCAAGTTTAAGGTAATTATCGATATGTGTTTTCCTATGACCATTTTCTTAATTGTTTTGTTTTTCTAGGTCCTTTTCTTCTCTTGTGTTTCCCACTTAGAGAAGTTCTTTTAGCATATGTTGTAGAGCTGGTTTAGGGGTGCTGAATTCTCTTAGCTTTTGCTTGTCTGTAAAGCTTTGATTTCTCCATCGAATCTAAATGAGATCCTTGCCGGGTAAAGTAATCTTGGTTATAGGTTCTTCCCATTCACCACTTTAAGTATATCATACCTCTCTCTTCTGGCTTGTAGCATTTCTCCTGAGAAATCAGCTGTTAAACTTATGGGAGTTCCCTCGTATGTTGTCATTTTTTCCCTTGCTGCTTTCAGTAATTTTTCTTCGTCTTTAATTTTTGTCAATTTGATTACTATGTGTCTCAGCGTGTTTCTCCTTGGGTTTATCCTGTATGGGACTTGGTGCACTTCCTGTACTTGGGTGGCTATTTCCTTTCCCATGTTAGGGAAGTTTTCGACTATAATCTCTTCAAATATTTTCTCAGGTCCTTTTTTTCTCTGTTCTCCTTCTGGGACCCCTATAATGTGAATGTTTTGTGTTTAATGTTGTTCCAGAGGTCTCTTAGGCCATCTTCATTTCTTTTCATTCTTTTTATTTATTCTGTTCCACAGCAGTGAATTCCACTATTCTGTCTTCCAGGTCACTTATCTGATCTTCTGCCTCAGTTATTCTGCTATTGACTCCTTCTTGTGTAGTTTTCATTTCAGTTAGTGTATTGTTCATCTCTGTTTGTTTGTTCTTTAATTCTTCTAGGTCTTTGTTAAACATTACTTGCATGTTCTCGATCTTTGCCTCCATTCTTTTTCCGAGGTCCTGGATCATCTTTACTATCATTATTCTGAATCTTTTTCTGGAAGGTTGCCTATCTCCACTTCATTTAGTTGTTTTTCTAGGGTTTTATCTTGTTCCTTCAACTGGTACATAGCCTTCTGCCTTTTCCTCTTGTCTATCTTTTTCTGAATGTGTTTTTTGTTCCACAGGCTGCAGGATTTTAGTTTTTCTTGTGCTTTCTGCTCTCTGGTGGATGAGGTTATCTAAGAGGCTTGTGTGAGTTTGCTGATGGGAGGGACTGGTGGTGGATAGAGCTGATTTTTGCTCTGGTGGGCAGAGCTCAGTAAAACTTTAATCCGCTTAACTGCTGATGAATGTGTCTGGATTCCCTGCCTGCTGGTTGTTTGGCCTGAGGCAACCCAACACTGGAACCTACCTGGGCTCTATGGTGGTGCTAATGAGAGACACTGGGAGGGCTCACACCAAGGAGTACTTCCAAGAACTTCTTCTGCCAGTGTCCTTGTCCCCTCGGTGCTCCACAGCCACCCCCACCTCGTCAGCAGACGCTCTAACACTAGCAGGTAGGTCTGTTTCAGTCTCCCCTGGGGTCACTGCTCCTTCCCCTGGGTCCCAATGTGCACACTACTTTGTGTGTGCCCTCCAGAGTGGAGTCTGTGTTTTCCCCAGTCCTGTCGAACTCCTGCAGTCAAATTCTACTAGGCTTCAAAGTCTGATTCTCTAGGAATTCCTCCCTCCGTTGCCAGACCCCAAGGTTGGGAAGCCTGACGTGGGGCTGAGAACCTTCACTCCAGTGGGTGGACTTCTGTGGTATAAGTGTTCTCCAGTCTGTGAGTCACCCACCCACCAGTTATGGGATTTGATTTTACTGTGATTGCGCCCCTCCTAACATCTCATTGTGGCTTCTCCTTTTTCTTTGCATGTGGGGTATCATTTTTTGGTGAGCTCCAGTGTCTTCCTGTCGATAATTGTCCAGCATCTAGTTGTGATTCTGGTTTCTCGCAAGTGGGAGTGAGAGCACATCCTTCTACTCCACCATCTTTGTTCCTCTCTTAATTTTAATAGAGACAACAGCTTTTTTTTCTATCCTGCTTGTTCAAAAAATAGTAGCAAATGTGAGGGACAAGATATTTCCCTTCTCAGCCTCCTCCCTACCTTCTGAACTTACCATCGAATGATTCTCTTGTAATTTTAAGTATTCTGTGAAAGGAATCATGGTTCCATTTTTTCAGCAACAATGAAATAAGCATAACATTCATCAGTATAGAAAAGAAACAGAGAAGAAAACTATAACAGTTCTCTTACAGAAGAAATGAGGCATGAGGCAGGGGCATTAGTATTAAACATTTAGGAAAGGAATTCCCTGGTGGTCCAGTGGCTAGGGCTCTGCACTGCCACTGCAGGGGTCATGGGGTCAATCCCTGGTTGTGGAACTGAGACCCCACATGCCCCAGGGTGTGACCAAAAAATAGAAAATCAAAAGATTTTAGGAGACATAGCACATGTGCCCCACTCCTAGACATGTCTCTGGTATAAGCTACAGGTAAGGGGCAGTTAGGTGATGCTGTCCATGCAGAGTGGAGCAGGGGAACCCCCACCTGAGCACTGCCAGCAGAGGCCATGGTCCCCCCAGAGGGGAGAAGAGAGGGGTGAAGTGGGTTTGGAGGTGGGGCAGCCTGGAGTTGAGCCAGTGTTAGCAGACACAGTATCTGGATGGATGTGCGGGTGCTGACCCTCCCTGGGAGAGGGCCATAATCCACAAAGGCCTGTCAGCTGTGCAGGTGAGGGACAGCAACCAAGGGCAACAAGACTGAATTGCTGAGGTCTAAGACATTTGGCTTGTTCACATCATTTTATGCCCAGAAAACATTCTCTTTAATCAATTCATGTCCTTAACTTTTTAAAAACTTTGAACCAGAACTTCATCTCCCCTGGGGGTAATCGACATTTCGTGATACCAGGTATGTGCTAGACCCCAGCTGGATGCTGGGGTCAGAGTGAATCAGGACATGGCACTGTCCATGAGGGCTCTGAAGGACCCAAAGAGGGTCATCTGAACAGGTGAAGTAGACAGCAGTGGGTAAATACTGTGAAGAGATGAGCAGAGGGCCTTGTGGGGTCACCAGGGATAGAGAAATTGATACCTTCTAGGAAAAGCAGGAGGTGACATTTGAGCTGTGTCTTCAAGGAAGAGCCGAGGTTTTGCTGGCCTGGAATGGAGACAAGAATGTCTCCCTGAGGGAACGCTTAGAGGTGAAGCCTCATAGTAATTAGGACAGAGATGACGCTGGGACAGACGTGTGGAATATTTGTCGGAAGCCTTATTGAATGTAAGTGTGGATGTTGTGCTCGAGCTACTGTAACCCAAACCACAGACTGGGTGGCACTAAGCCCAGACATTACTTTTCTCAGAGCTCTGAGGCTAGAAGTCCAAGATCAAGTGTTGGCAGGATTGGTTTGTCCTGCACCATCTCTCCTTGGCTTGCATCTGCCACCTTCTTGCTGTGTCTTCACATGCCCTTTTCTCTGTATGGGCCAGTCTATCTGGTGTCCATCTATGTCTCCAAATTTCCTCTCCTTAAAAGAACCTGGTGGAGTGAATTAGAGTCCCACACTACAGGCTCTTTTAATGTTAATTACCTCTTTAAAGTCCCTATATCTAAATATAGTCATATTGTGAGTTACTTGGGTTTAAGCCTTCAAATGTGAATTTGCAGAACCCAATTTAGCCCCATGGACATTTTGTCTTGTTGTGAGTGTATTTCCTTCATGTCTTGTTCGTGGCATGAATTGTGTATGTAAATGGTCCATGTTAATAGCCCTGAAGTCTTTGCTGGAGGTGGGTAAGGTGAGGGATGGGTTCGCTGGGTTGCTGGGATGAGTGGAGTGGGAGGGAGTTGTGGAAAAGAGGGACCCTCTCCCTGGGTTCCACAGTGTTGACCTGGTTCTCTGCTTTCACTGCCATCCCTTGAGGACTTGGAAGGACTTAAGTCTTTGTCTGAGTCTTAATTATGTCTCTGATAAACAGTGTGACCCAGGACCAAGTCACTTATCCTTTTGAAGCCACACAGTTGTCATTGGTAAAGTAGATAAAAGACCCTTTCTTCTTCCATGATCTGCTGTGAAGAGTCCACAGTGGCTCATATGTAAAATACTTTCAAAAATTATATATCTATTCAAATATGATGACAGTTTCTCCATCTCTGCAGCATAGAACTGACCCTTTTAAGCCTTCCCTCTGCTTTGTGACCAGTACTCCTGAGTATCAATGAGATAATTTTTCCTGCTGGGAAGAGGACTAAGAGCAAAGGCTCTGTTTAGGAAGGTTGTCAGGAGCACATGCAGAGGCAGCATTCTAGTTCAGATCCCACACTGTCCCCTGGCTCACTGCAAAGCAGGGAAACAGGCCTTCCCTTGAGCTGGTACTTCTCATGAATTAATGGCATCCTTTCCTCTATCAGCTTTTCTTCTTCCTCATCTTCCTGTGATGTGAGTTAAACCCTGGGCTTACTTTTCTCCCCTCCTCCCTCCATCTTTCTCTGTCTCTCTCTATTTCTTTTTATAAGAATAGTGGTTTTTATTTTTTTATTGAGGTATAGTTGATTTACAATATTATATTAGTTTCAAGTGTACAATATGGTGGTTCAAAATTTTTATAGATTATACTCCATTTAAAGTTATTAGAAAATATTGGCTATATTCTCTGTGCTGTACAGCATATCCTTGTAGTTTATGTATTTCATACAGAGTAGTTTGTCCCCCTCCCTTTCCCCACTGGTAACCACTAGTTTGTTCTCTATATCTGTGAGTCTGCTTCTTTCTTTGTTATATTCACTAGTTGGTAGTATTTTTAAGATTCCACGTATAAGTGGTATCATACAGTATTTGTCTTTCTCTGACTTATTTTACTTAGAATAATACCCTCCAAGTCCATCCATTGTTGTTGCAAATGGCACAATTTCATTTTCTTTTATAGTGCGTGGTACTCCATCGTCTATATATACACACCACATCTTCTTTATCCATTCTTCTGTTGAGGGACACTAAGGTTGCTTCCATGTCTTGGCAATTGTAAATAATACTGATATCAACATTGGAGTGCATGTGTCTTTTCAAATTAGTGTTTTCTTTTTCTTCAGAAAATTCCAGGAGCAGAATTGCTGGGTCATATGGTAACACTATTTTAGTTTTCTTGAGGAACCTCCATATTTTTTGCCATAGCGGCTGCACCAACTTCCATAGCGGCTGCACCAACTCCCACCAACAGTGTACGAGGGTTCCCTTTTCTCTACATCCTCACCAATATTCATTATTTGTGGTCTTTTTGATGATAGGCATTCTAATGTGTGTGAGGTGATATCTCATTGTGGTTTAGGTTTGCATTTTTCTGCTGATTAGCTGTATTGAACATCTTTTCATGTGCCTGTTGGCCAGTTGTATGTCTTCTTTGGGAAAATGTCTACTCATATTTTCTGCTCACTTTTAATTGGGTTTTATTTTTTTTTAAAGCAAGTGATGTTTAAGATTAGTAATTTTTTAAATGAATTTATTTTTGGCTGCATTGGGTCTTCATTGCAGCGCTCGGGCTTTCTCTAGTTGTGGCGAGCGGGGGCTACTCTTCCGTTGCGGTGCGCGGGCTTCTCATTGCGTGGCATCTCTTGTTGCAGAGCATGGGCTCTAGGCGCGTGGGCTTCAGTAGTTGTAGCTCGCAGGCCCTAGAACGCAGGCTCAGTAGCTGTGGCACACGGGCTTAGTTGCTCAGCGGCATGTGGGATCTTCCAGGACCAGGGCTCGAACCCATGTCTCCTGCATTGGCAGGTGGATTCTTAACCACTGTCCAACAAGGGAAGCCCTAATTGGGTTTTTTGATATTGAGTTGTATGAGCTATCTATGTATTTTGGCTATTAACCCCTTATCGGTCATATAATTTGCAAATATTTTCACCCATCCAGTAGGCTGTTTTTTGCTTTGTCAGTGATATTCTTTGCTGTGCAAACGCTTTTATCTCTGTTTTGTCCTTCCTTCCTTCCTTCCTTCCTTCCTTCCTTCCTTCCTTCCTTCCTCCCTCCCTCCCTCCCTCCCTCTCTCCCTCTCTTCTTTCCTTCCTTCTTTCCTTGAGATATAATTGAGAAATAGTTGACATACCACAAGATTCACCTTCTTAAAATGTACAATTCAGTGGCTTTTATATATTCACAAAGTTGGGCAACCATTGCCACTATCTAATGGCATAATATTTCATCACCTCCAGAAACAACCCTCCTTCCTCAATCCCTGGCAACCAGTAATCTACTTTATTTTTTAAATTTTTAATTGTGATATAATTCACATACCATAAAACCCACCCTTTAAAAGTATGTAATTCATCAGTTTTTCACATATTCACAAAGTTGTACAACCATCACCACTATCTAATTCCAGAATATTTTCTTCACCACAAAATGAAATCCTCTACCCATTAACATTCAATCCGCATTTATCCAACCCCTAGTTTTTGGCACCCACTCATCCATTTCCTATTTCTATGGATTTGCCTATTCTGGACATTTCATACAAATGACATCATTCCATGTGTGTCTTTTTGCATCCAGCTGCTTTCAGTTAGCATACTCTTTTCAGTGTTCATTCATGTTGAGGCATGTATCAGTACATCATATCGTTTTATTGCTGAGTCCCTGAATAAAACATAAACTCACAATTCTTTTTCTTTAAATAGACAAGTATGTATCAGTACATCATTTTTTTTCATTGCTGAATGGTATTCCACTGCATGGATAAGACCACACTTTGTTTTAGCCAGTCAGCAGTTGACACACATTTGGGTTTTTTCACTTTTTGTCTATTATGGATTATGCTACCGTGAACATTTGTGTGCAAGTTTTTGTGTGAGTTTGTTTTCACTTCCCTTAGGCATATACCTGGGTGAGGAATTGCTATATGAGATGGTAATTCATTGTTACACATCTTGAAGTGCCAAAGTGTTATCCAAAGTGGCTGCACCATTTTGTATCCCCACCAACAATGTATGAGGGTTCTAATTACTCTGCGTCCTCACCAACATTTTTTATTGCGATCTTTTATAAAGTCATCCTAGTGGGTGTGACGTAGATGTCTCCTTGCAGTTTTGATTTGCATCCCTAATAACTAATGATGTTCAGCATCTTTTCATGTGCTTATTGCTATTCACATATCTTCTTTGGAGAAATATCTATTCAAATGATTTGCTTATTTTTTGGAGTATTTGTCTTTTACTGTTTTTTACATATCACAGTAAATTAATTCTCATTTATTTATTTATATATTATGGTTATTAGATTCTTACCAGATATATACTTTGCAAATATTTTCTATCATGCTGTGGCTTTTCTTTTCATTTTGTTGATAGTGATCTTTAAACCTCAAACATGTTTAATTTTGATAAAGCCAAATTTGTCTATTTTTTCTTTGGTGCCTGTGCTTCCAGTATTGGGTAGAATTTCTACAGGTAGAAAAGGGAGCTCATCAGGGACCAGGGAAAAGCTATTACCATCACTGCAATTCTAACCAAGTGCTATTGAGCCCTCAGCCTTTAAGCCTTTGAAGTGATAGGTCTTGGGGGGGAAGATCCTTGCCCTCAAGTACATGGTATACATCTGGGAATCATAGGAACAGCCTTAGAAAACAAGAGTTTTGGAAAGCAGGACAGTGTTGCATAGGTGCTGATTGTGCTTGTAGCACGAAAGAGTCTGACAGGACTGAAGATGGTCAGAGAAGGTATTTGCTGAGTCTTGAATTATCAAACTACAGGGTGAGGGAGGGTATTAATATTTATTAACTACATACTAATTGCTAAGCAGTGTGCTAGGCTCTTTACATCCTTGACCAAACTCAATCCCCCCTGCCTGTATGGCAGGAAAATAAACGATGAAATGATGGCTGAAGAAGGTTAAATATCCTTCCAGAAATCACAGATGTGGTAGGTGTTGGTACTGGACCTTATTCAAAGAACTTTCTATTATACTATGTCCCAATGCCCTTAGCATCTCTAGAGCCTAGGAGAGATGGAAGGGAGCCAGCACAGTGCAGGGTACAGAAACGAGTCTTCTTTTTGTTCACCCGAACGTTTGTCCTTCTGCACCTGACATGTTGATATTCCTCTCATGTTGGAAAGTAAAAGGCCAGGGTGGTGCATGTAGCTGTGAGACAAATCCCTGTAATCAATTGTTTCTCTTCTGCCTGGAACATGGGCAATGTGCTTCCAATGCCCCCTTGATCATCCTCATCTTCTCTTTGTCAATACACTTCTGAGTGAGCAAGCGGCCGACAAGGCACAGGGAGCCTGAGAATCATGGTGAGGATAGACTTAGCTCAGAGCGTTAGAGGACAGTGAGGAGGGGACACCAGGCTTAGGTGAAGTGAGAAAGGAACAGGTAGAGGAAGGAGGAATGGGCTCAACATTCACTATCAGACATTCACTGAATCCCCCGGTTCAAGTCTGACCCTTCACTCCTGCCTCCTTCTGTTCCTGGAGTCCAGAGGCTGTAGCTCGCTGATAAATGTCTCAGCTTTGGGCGGGCACAGGTGGATGCCTGTTCTTCAGTGTAGGGTGTTGTAAGAAATGGAAACCTAACTGCATCTTGCAACTTCCTTACTGACTTTTAACTCAGACCTTATCTCATTTTGCAGTTCCTTGTGGCTCCAATTCCAGAGATTTTATGGATTCCACTGGGTCCATCGACTGCTTCTAGTCCACCCTCACCAGACCTTTAGGTTTCACATCCCTGCTCTATCAAGCCATCTACCAGCCCACCCTCCAGCTTCTTTCTCCATGTATTATCGTTCAGTGTTACAAGTGCTTGTGTTTCCTCCAGGGTGAGGTGTGCACTCTGTCTCCCATTCTCTTTGTGGTGTTTGGATGGTTTCTGAGAGGAGAGGAAGGCAGAAATATCTTTCCTCTGTCATCTTGAAAGCTGGAAGGCTGCCTGAGAATTGTAAAGGCATTATTCCAATGATTCCCACTGTCCAGTGCTGCTGCCAAAAAGAACAATGCAGTTATTACTGTTTTGTAGTTGATCTGCTCCTCTGTCTAGGAAAGGGTAGTATCAATTCTTTATACTTGACCTACTGAAATGTCACAGTGATGTGTCTAGGTGGTGTTTTAATTTGTTTTTCTTCCTCGACATTTGCTAGACTTTGAAGATTTACGTCTGACCTCAGGGGAGGAATATGTGCTTATGTTATTACTTTCATATTTCTTTGTTAAATTCTTCCCATCCGTGTCATCTTTTATCCTTTTTTCCCCTGGAAAGTCTGTGGGTTAGTGTTGAACTCTGGGTTCATCACCCATATCTTAAATAATCTCTTGGTCATTTTTTGTCTTTGTCTTTTTTCTCTGCTCTAAGAGATCTAAGGCACAGACAGGCAAGGGGGAGAGAGGAAGGTGTAGGACCCCAGCACAGGATGTGCAGAAGGAGGAGCAGCACATCACAAATGCTTCAGGGGAGTTCGGGAGAGAAGGGTTGGCAGTGTGGGGTCCCAGGGTCTCAGCTTCTTGCCCTCTGTGGCCACATGAATCTCCAGGCCAGGCAGCCTCTGAGAGTGGCAGCCAGCCTTCATGGGGTCTGACTGGCTAAAGTTCCAGGTCCAGGAACAAATGCTTTGAAGCTGGTGTTACTTATAACAAAAAAATGGAAGCATGATGAGCAGGAAGTCCCTCAAAATTAGTTGGTTACCTCCCAACCACCCCCAGCCTAAGCCAACAATCCAGAGGTTTCCCCAGGAGATTCAGTGACACAGCACTTTCAGACTCAGCAGAGGGAAACTTCATACCCTCTTCCTGCTCTCATCCCTGGGAGCCTCCACCCCTCTCTGGCTACATAGATCGTGCACAGATGAGGACCTCTACTGGGTGGACATTCAGGTTGGAAGTGACTCCATCTTGGCTGCAGTCCTCAGGGCTTGCCCCCGAGAGCACATGAGGCCATTCTGTTACTTCTCTGGAGTATCAGGGAGTGTTTTCTCCGTTGAACAGGCTCCACCTCCTCCAGAGTCCTGACTGTTGAACAACAAGCGAGGGAGAGGTCCTCTCCCTTCGTTGCTCATTTTACTGATGTCACCCAGTGGGATCCAACTTTTCTGTGAATTCTCTGCAACCTTTGACAGCACTGGCCTCACCTTGTCCTCAGTCTTGGCTCTCCCAACCCGTGCCACTGAGAAAGTGGACCCCTGTCCCCATTTCCCTGACCACCTACTGATCATGGATGTGTGCACAACAGCCTCTCCTCTGATGCATGGGGTCCCTGGTCCTATGAGCTCGTCTCTTGACCACAAGGAGCTACATCCACCTCCCTCTCAGTCTTCTCAGGCTCTTTCAGGATCACGCACAAAACATTTATGCCTGGGTCCCTTCCAGATCTGCGTGAGTTCCAGGTGATTGGGAATAAGAACAAGGAGACCAACACCACAAGGGATGATCACCCCAGGCTTTGCCCTCTGACCTGTCTGTAACTAAGAGGAGCAGAGTGCAGGCCAGAGACGAGCCACACAGGAGCTGGGTGCCCTGCTGGCTCCACGAGCAGATGCACACTATGACCCACGTCACCACCTACCTGTGGTTCCTTCCTCAGGGACACACTCAGAGCCACAGGCACTTTCTTATTATCTCGTCCTCTCTGGGCTGCACCTGTCTCGACAACCCAGACAGCAGCTGGCCTGCTGGTATTTCCTTTGGTTCTCTGAGAAGAAGACTCTCCCAGCAACCTGCATGTCATGTAAGTCCAGGTCTGTCATGTCTCTGAGTGTGAGGGACGCAGGGCCAGTGCACAGGCTCTGACGAGGAGATATGTGCTCCCCGGCTACCTGTAGGATCCAGAGACCTCAGAGGTAATCCAGGTAGAAAATGGACACCGCTCTCACCTCCTCACTTCCCTAGGTATGGCATTTAACTTGCACAGGAGGTCAGGAGAATGTTCCCTCACTGTCCCAACCTTCCCCACACCATAGTGCCGTGTTTAGCAGAAAAGACTTTTAATGTCTAGTGTGAGGACAGGAACAGGGTTGACCTGGGGCAGTGTGAGGGCCTTAGTTTCCCAAACACTCAAGTAAAGCACAACAGAGACAGAGAACTAAGAAGCCAGGAGCAGACTCATACTCCCTTGAATTGAATCTAACTTTGATGTAACATGGTTTTTGTGGGCTCTCTGAAAGCTTACCTGGAGCAGTAAGTATAAGTGAAATCAGAATGGATTTGCCATGTCTATGGTGGTGAAGAATGTTACGTCTTCTAATTTCTTTACTCATCTTTAATCTGACTCCCAGCCACCATGTGCCGGGTTGGCAGAGAACTCAATCTCTGTCATTATCAGGGGTTTTCCCATTGTCATCTCCTTTGAGGGAGTGTATTCCACATCAGAGGAAACCTGTCAGGTTTGTCCAAACTTAGGGTGGAGTTGCTGGTGTTGAAGCTCCTTGGTCCATGCTTTTGTTTCTTGCTTGGGCCCCACACTGATTCCTGCCAAGTCTGAAATCCAGGAAGATGAGGGGTCCCCTTCCTGAGTGTACTACCAGCCACCTCCCCCCACCACCTCTCTGAAGTCACCTGCTCCTTCAGGCACTTCCAGGACCAAGAAGGGGGCCTAGGATCCCAGTTCCCTTCCACTTCTGGGAGAAATGTATTTCTCCTTTCAAATATTTATGGAGCAGTTGCCATATGCCAGTCATTGTTCTAGATATCCTGGTATTACTACTGAATCAGGTCCGCATGCTTGCCGCTTGAAAATCAATAGAGAGAGAGAGAAAAAAAAAAACACTTGTAGAAAGGAAACGTTTTTAATCAGAATGCCGGCAATCTGTGGAGATGATGGACTCAATGTCCCCCAAAAAACCACCTCTGAAGATTCTGCTTGGCCATGAAAGCTTTTAAAGGGAAGTAATCTCAGTTAATCATCTGACATAGGGGGTCAGACTCATCGCCATCCCCCCACTGTGTGCAGGCTTGTATGCCAGTTTGTCGACTTCTCGTGATTTTTCTTTAGATGCTCCTATTCACAAAGTCTGTTCACAAGATTACTGAAGGGGAAGCTAGGGAAGAGATCTGGTCATCTGTTAATTACTTATTCTTCATTTCTACTTCTTTGATCTACGGAAAGAACCAACAAGTTAGGCAAAATATTGTGTGATCAAAAGCTTTGAAAGTTGTGCTTGGGCCAGAGATGAGTAGAGCATGTGGGGCACCTGGTTTAAGATTAGTGACAAGAAAAAGGGGGCTCCTGCAGAGGGCTCTTTCCTGCAAAGAGCTCTTTACTGCCCAAAGCTGCTTATACTGGATACTCAGTAAATTGAACAGGAAAAAAAAAATTTAAACCCATTTTAAATTGGGGTGACAGAAACATTAAATATAATAACAAATAGAGTCTGCTTGCAAGGTGATAAGTGCTATCGGGGAAAGGTTGCCCCTGATATAGGGATTTGTGAATGTGGGGATTGTGGGTGTGTTTTTAAGGAAGTGGCAGCTTAGTCCTCTTTAAGGATGGAATCTTTGGGCCAAACTTGAAGAGAGGGAGTTAACCATACAGGTCACAGGAAGGGGGCATTCCTGGTAGAGAGAATAGTGGAGAGTCAGAGACAGAGACTGGGGGAGAGCTACTGGGAAAGTTCAGTGAAGGAGCATCTGGTTGACTTGGCTCTGGAAGGATCACTCTGATTACTCTACAGAGCAGACAGTTGAGGTAGGCAGCACTGTTCAGACGCAGGGAGACAAACTGGGAGCATTTTATTGTAATCCAGTAGAGAGAAAATGGTGGCTTAGACCCAGGTAGTAGAAGTGCAGTGGGGAGAAGTGATGCACTCAAAAGCATTCACCTCTCTCTCCTCCTTTCTATGAAAACCTCTCAAGGGCATCAGGTTTCCAGATTAAAAAATCAGAAAGAGATTGTCTTCAAATGACTGCTTGTGCAGCATAAGACCTCCTGTGAGGCAAGGGAATGCAAAGGACCTGGAAACTTCTTAGAGTTAGGGCTAATCTAAGAAGGGAAAAGAAAATGAGGAGAGAGGAAAAGAAAAACCAGTGTGTCAGTAAATTATCCTGAAACACATATTTTTCTTTTTGTCCTTTAGTTAAACATCATATGAAGGGAAAAGAAAATGAGGAGGAGAGAGGAAAAGCAAAAGCAGTGTGTCAGTAAATTATCCTGACACACACATTTTTCTTTTTGTCCTTTAGTTAAACATCATATGACGGGAAAAGTGGGTTTTAGGGGAGCTTTGTAAAGCAACAGCAGCTGGCTGGCAGAATTGCATTGTTGGTCTCCCATAGTCAAACAAGAAGAGAGGAGAGAGGTGTTTGGCAGAACTCCCAGGGCCTGGCAGAGATACCTGGCCTGGTGGGAGCTTCTGGGACCATTGCTAGGTGGTCTTTGGTAGACACCATATGTTTGTATGGGAACTGGATAAAAAGATTGTCCACCAGCTTCATTTGCAATTTTGGGTGACCTCCATTCCATGACCTGGGGTGCCCCCTCCACACACCCTGCCATTCCTACAGTGACAGTGAGGGCTTTCTACCAATTCTTCTCATTCTTTTAAGAACTTTCCACCCATTTTGCCAATCAAATATCTCACATAGCACCTTTTCATTGTTTGTTAGCCACCCATATGTCTTCTTTGGAAAAATGTCTGTTCAGATCCTCTGCCCATTTTTGTAATCAGCTTGTTTCTGTTTTTGATGTTGAGTAGTGTGCATTCTTTGTATACTTAGATATTAACCCCTTATCAGATATATCATTTGCAAATATCATCGCCCATTCAGTAGGCAGCCTTTTCATTTTGTTGATGGTTTCCTTCATGTATAAAAGCTTTTTAGTTTTATGTAGTCCCATTTCTTTATGTTTCCTCTGGTTTTCCTTGCCTGAAGAGACATATCCAAAAAGATATTACTAAGACCAATGTCAAAGTGTGCACTGCCTATGTTTTCTTCTAAAGTTTTATGGTTTCAGGTCTTACATTTAAGTCCTTAATCAATTTTGAATTTATTTTTGTGCATGGTATAAGTAGACAGTTTCTTTTGCATGCAGCTGTCTAGTTTTCCCAACACCATTTATTGAAGAGACTATTTTTTCCACCATTGTATATTCTTGCCTCATTTGTCATAGATTAATTGCCCATATAAGTGTGAGTTCCCCTTTGTGTTCTTTATTCTCTTCCATTGATCAATGGGTCTGTTTTTGTGCCAGTGTCATACTGTTTTGATTACTGTACGTTAGTAGTATAGTTTGAAATTGGGGAGTGTGATAACTCCACCTTTGTTCTTCATTCTCAAGATTGTTTTGGGTATTTGGGGTCTTTTGTGTATCCATACAAAGTTTAGAATTATTCGTTCTACTGCTATGAAAAATGTCATAGTTATTTTGATTGGGATTGCATTGAATCTGTAAATTGCCTTGAATAGTATGGTCACTTTGCACTGTGACAATATTAATTCTTCCAATCCATGAGCATGGTATGTCTTTCCATCTGTTTGTGTCATCTTTGATTTATTTCATCAGTATCTTATAGTATTCAAAACAGAGGTCTTTTACCTCCTTAGTTAGGTTTATTTCTCGGTATTTTATTATTTTTGATGTGATTATAAATGGGATTGTTTTTTTAATTTCTCTTTCTGATAGTTCATTGTTAGTGTAAAGAAATGCAACAGATTTCTGTGTATCAATTTTGTATCCTGCAACTTTGCCACATTCATTAATGAGTTCTAGTAGATTTTTGTGGCTTCTTTACGATTTTCTGTATATAGTATCATGTTATGTAGAAATAGTGACAGTTTTACTACTTCCTTTCCAATTTGGATACCCTTTATTACCTTTTCTTGTCTGATTGCTGTGGCTAGGATTTTACTATATGTTGAATAAAAGTGGTGAGAGTGGGCATTCTTGTCTAGTTCCTGGTCTTAGAGGAAATGCTTTCAGCTTTTCATCATTGAGTATTACGTTAGTGGTGGGCTTTTCATATATGGCCTTTATTATGCTGAGGTATGTTCCCTGTATACTCACTTTCTGGAAAATTTGTATCATAAATAGATGTTGAATTTTGTCAAAAATTTTTCTGCATCTATTGAAATAATCATATGATTTTTATTTCTCAATTTGTTAATGTGGTATATCACATTGATTGATTTGCAGTACTGAATCTTATTGGCATCTCTGGGAGAAACCCAACATGATCACAGTATAATATCCTTTTAATGTATTGTTGATTTGATTTGCTAATATTTGATGAAGGATTTTTGCATCTAAGTTCATCATTGATATTGGCATGTAATTTGCTTTTTTTGTGATATCTTCATCTGGTTTTGGTATGAGGGTGAGGCTGGCCTTGTAGAATGAGTTTGGAAGTGTTCCTTCCTCTACAATTTTTTAGAATAGTTTGAGAAGGATAGGTGTTAACTCTTCTCAAAATGTTTGATAGAATTCACCTGGGAAGCTGTCTGGTCCTACACTTTTTTTTTTCCCCAACACCTTTTTTGGAGCACAATGCCCCTATTATGGTGTGTTAGCTTCTGCCCCACAACAAAGTGAATCAGCCATACACATACATATGCTCCCACATCTCTTGCCCCTTGTGTCTCCCTCCCTCCCACCCTCCCCATCCTACCCCTCCAGGTGGTCACAAACCACCGAGCTGATCTCCCTGTGCTATGCGGCCCGCTTCCCACCAGCCATCCACTTTACGCTTGGTAGTGTATATATGTCCATGCCACTCTCTTACTTTCTCACAGCTTACCCTTCTCCCTCCCCATATCCTCAAGTCCATTCTCTAGTAGGTCTGTGTCTTTATTCCCATCTTACCTCTACGTTCTTCACGACGTTTTTTTTTCTAAGATTCCATATATATGTGTTAGCATACGTTATTTGTTTTTCTCTTTTTGTCTTACTTCACTCTGTATGACAGACTCTAGGTCCATCCACCTCACTACAAACAACCCAATTTTGTTTCTTTTTATGTCTCAGTAATATTCCATTGTATATACGTGCCACATCTTCTTTATCCATTCATCTGTTGATGGACACTTAGGTTGCTTCCATGTCCTGGCTATTGTAAATAGAGCTGCAGTGAACATTTTGGTACATGACTCTTTTTGAATTATGGTTTCCTCAGGGTATATGCCCAGCATTGGGATTGCTGGGTCATATGGTAACTCTACTTTTAGTGTTTTAAGGAACCTCCATATTGTTCTCCATAGTGGTGGTATCAATTTACATTCCCACCAACAGTGCAAGGGGATTCCCTTTTCTCCACACCCTCTCCAGCATTTATTGTTTCTAGATTTTTTGATGATGGCCATTCTGACAGGTGTGAGATGATATCTCATTGTAGTTTTGATTTGCATTTCTCTAATGATTAATGATGTTGAGCACTCTTTCATGTGTTTGTTGGCAATCTATATATCTTCTTTGGAGAAATGTCTATTTAGGTCTACTGCCCATTTTTGCATTGGGTGTTTTGTTTTTCTGTTATTGAGCTGAATGAGCTGCTTGACTTCTGTTTTGAGGGATTTTTTTATTACTGATTCAATTTCATTACTGGTAATTGGTCTGTTCATATTTTCTATTTCTTCTTGGTTCAGTCTTGTGAGATTCTATATTCCTGGGAATTTGTCCATTTTTCTAGGTTGCTTATTTTATTGGTGTATAATTGTTCACAGTAATTTCTTTTGATCCTTTGTATTTCTGTGGTGTCAGTTGTAACTTCTGCTTTTTCATATCTGATTTTATTGATCTGGGGCCTTGCTATCTTTTTCTTGATTAGTCTGGCTAAAGGTTTATCAAATTTATCTTTTCAAAGAGCCAGCTCTTAATTTCATTGATCTTTTCTATATAAATTTCTACTTCATTTATTTCTGCTCTGATCTTTGATTTCTTTCCTTCTACTAACTTTGGGTTTTGCTTGTTCTTCTTTTTATAGTAACTTTAGGTGAAATATTAGATGGTTGCTTTGAGATTTTTGTTTCCTGAGGTGTGCTTGTATTGCAATAAACTTCCTTTGGAACTGCTTTTGCTGAGTCCAGTAAATTTAGATTATTGTGTTTTTGTTTTGTCTTCAGGTATTTTTGGACTTCCTCTGATTTCTTCAGTGATCCATTGGTTGTTTATTAGTATAATCCTTAACCTCCATTTGTTTGTGTTTTTTTCCCTGTAGCTGATTTCTAGTTTATAGCTTTATGATGGTTGGAAAAGGTGCTTGATAAGACTTCAATTTTCTTAAATTTACTGACACTTGTTCTGTGGTATGGTATGTGACCTATCCTGAAGAATGTTCCATTTACACTTGAATGTATATCCTGCTATTTTTAGATAGATTGTTTTGATATATCTATTGATTCCAGCTGTTCTAAAATATCATTTAAAGGCAGTGTTTCCTTGTTGATTTTCTGCCTAGGTGATCACTCCATTGATTTAGGTAGGGTGTTAAAGTTCCCTACCATTATTATGTTACTGCCAATCACTCCTTTTATGTCTGTTAATATTTGCTTTAGGTTTTTAGGTGATTCTATGTTGGGTGCATACCTGTTGAAAATTGTTATAGTTTCTTCTCGGATTGATCCCTTGATCATTATGTAGTGTCGTTCTTTGTCTCTTATAACAGTCTTTATTTTAAAGACTATTTTGCCTAATATGAATATTGATACTTTGGCTATCTTTTGATTTCCATTTGCATTGAATACCATTTCACATCCCCTCACTTTCAACCTGTTTGTGTCTTTAGATCTGAAGTATTTCTCTTGGAAGCAGCATATATATGGGTCCAGTTTTTGTATCCATTCAGCCACTCTGTCTTTTGATTGAACTATTTAGTCCATTTACATTTAAAGTACTTATTGATAGGTGTGAACTTATTGCCATTTTGTTCATTTGGGGGAGTTGTTTTTGTAGACATCTTTTGTTCCTTCTTTTGCTTTCTTCCCTTGTGATTTAATTTTTATTTCTTTTGGCTGTGCCACACAGCATGTGGAATCTTAGTTCCCTGACCAGGGATCAAACCCATGCCCCCTGCAGTGTTAGCATAGAGTTTTAATCACTGGACTACTAGGGAAGTCCTTTAATATCTACCTTTAATGTTATATTTGGATTCCTTTCTTTTTGTGTGTGTGTATATCTATTATGTATTTTTGGATTGTGGTTACCATGAGGTTTATATATAGCACCATATATCTATGGATCCTAGGTTGGGTGGTTGTGGGGTGGGGTTCCCAAATTTATTGTCAGCCTGCTGGTGGAAAGAGCTAGTTCCTATCATGCCTGGCTGTGGGGTCTGGGGTGTACCAAAGCTGGCATCAGACTGCTGGTAAGAGGGGCCAGATCCCAGGGTGGCTGGTTGAGGGGCCAAAAGTGTCTTGCAGCTTGTGTAAGCGTGCTGGTGAGTGTGATGTGGTGGTCCCAGAGCTAGTGTCAGCCCACTGTTGGGCAGAGCTAGGTCTTAGGGTCTCTGTCTCTAAGGGCCTTGGAGTTGGTGTTGGCCTGTTGGTGGGTAGGTTCAAGTCCCAACAGATGGCTGCAGGGTCCTGAGAGTCCTGTGGCTGGTGCAGTGGTGGGCAGAGCCAGGTCCTGGGTCCTCTGGTGGACAGAGCTGGGTCTTTTGGCTTCTGGGAGTTCAGGGACTCCAAAGGCAGCCAGCCTGCTGGTGGGTGGAGCCATGTTCCCACCCAGCTAACTGCTTGACCTGAGGTGTCCCAGTACTGGAACCAACAGGCTGGTGGGGAGGAGGGCAGGTCCCAGTGCTTATTAAGAAGAGGGAGGATTGCAGAATGATGCTTGCCAGCACCAGTGTCCTCTTGATAAAATGAGCTCCCCAGATTGGCTGCTGCCAGTGTCTATGTCTCTATGGTGAGCTCCAATTGCTTCCTGTCTCTCCAAGAGGCTCTCTAAGGTCAGCACGTGGGTCTGACCCAGGCTCCTTTCAAATTATTGCTTCTGCCCTGGGTCTTAGAGTGTGATATTTTGTGTACACCTGTAAAGAGTGGATTTGCTGTTTCTTACAGCCGTCTGGTTCTCCTGAAAGTAACCCCACTGGGTTTCAAAGTCAAACATGCTGGGGCCTCATCTTCTTGGTGCAAGAAACCCCAGTCTGGGGAGCACAATGTGGAGCTCAGACCTCTTGCTTCTTGGAGAGAACCTCTGCATTTGTAGTTATCCTCCTCTTTGTAGGTTGCCTACCTGGAGGTATGGCTCTTGACTAAACCACATCTCTGCCCCTCCTATCCATCTTGTTGAGGTTGCCTCTTAATGTCTTTATTTATTTATTTATTTTCGGGGGGGATTTTTTTTTATATTCAAAGAGAAAGTTACAAAAATTATAATCATCCTCATCAGTTCACTCAGTCCCATGTAATTAATTTTATTTCATCTTGATCTTTTGTTAGCACTTTTATGAATTCATCAGGTTTCCACTAGAGCTCTGAAAATGCTTATTCAGTCAGTTCAGCAGTATAGTCAGTTACCAGAAACCTGTATTTGTCAGTCTTTTTCATGAGGTCCTGGAAGATGAAACCCTTTTATAGGAACAGTTTTGCAAAAGCATCAGAGTACACCCACAACTGTCGGTAAATGACAAAATAGTTAAAAATGACCATAGTAAAAGATTTGATGAAAGTTCAGAATAATGCAATTGACAACAAAATTTAGTTATTTCAGAGATATACATTTTAAAGTAATAACTAGAATTATGACTTATAACATTATAGCTGAACATATAACATTTTTAGAAATTTCATGTAATTCTGAAACATTTATATTAACATATTTCCATATAAATAACCCAAAGGAAGTTTAGTATTAGTTGTTTTATTGTTTGTTTGTTTATACTGCAGGTTCTTATTAGTCATCAGTTTTATACACATCAGTGTATACATGTCAACCCCAATCGCCCACTTCAGCACACCACCATCCCCACCGCCCCTCAGCTTTCTCCCCTTGGTGTCCATACGTTTTTTCTCTACATCTGTATCTCAACTTCTGCCTGCAAACCAGTTCATCTGTACCATTATTCTAGGTCGCACATACATGCACTAATATACGATATTTGTTTTTCTCTTTCTGACTTATTTCACTCTGTATGACAGTCTTTAGATCCATCCACATCTCAACCAATGACTCAGTTTCGTTCCTTTTAGTGTCTGAGTAATATTCCATTGTATATATGTACCACTTCTTCTTTATCCATTCATCTGTCGATGGGCATTTAGGTTGCTTCCATGACCTGGCTATTGTAAATAGTGCTGCAATGAACATTGGGGTGCATGTGTCTTTTTGAGTTATGGTTTTCTCTGGGTATATGCCCAGTAGTGGGATTGCTGGATCATATGGTAATTCTATTTTTAGTCTTTTAAGGAACCTCCACTGTTCTCCATAGTGGCTGTATCAATTTACATTCCCACCAACAGTGCAGGAGGATTCCCTTTTCTCCACACCCTCTCCAGCATTTGCTGTTTGTAGATTTTCTGATGATGCCCATTCTAACAGGTGTGGGTGATACCTCATTGTAGTTTTGGTTTGCATTTCTCTAATAATTAGTGATGTCAAGCAACTTTTCATGTGCTTCTTGGCCATCTGTATGTCTTCTTTGGAAAAATGTCTATTTAGGTCTTCTGCCCATTTTTGGATTGGGTTGTTTGTTTCTTTAATATTGAGCTGCATGAGCTGTTTATAGATTTTGCAGATTAATCGTTTTTCCGTTGATTTGTTTGCAATAATTTTCTCCCATTCTGAGGGTTTTCTTTTCATCTTGTTTATGAATTCCGTTGCAGTGCAAAAGCTTTAAAGTTTCATTAGGTCCCATTTGTTTATTTTTGTTTTTATTTCCATTACTCTAGGAGGTGGGTCAAAAAAGATCTTGCTGTGATTTATGTCAAACAGTGTTCTTCCTATGTTTTCCTCTAAGAGTCTTAGAGTGTCCGGCTTTACATTTAGGTCTTGAATCCATTTTGAGTTTATTTTTGTGTATGGTGTAAGGGAGTGTTCTAATTTCATTCTTTTACATGTAGCTGTCCAGATTTCTCAGCACCACTTATTGAAGAGAGTGTCTTTTCTCCATTGTATATCTTTGCCTCCTTTGTCATAGATTAGATGACCATAAGTGCATGGGTTTATCTCTGGGCTTTCTATCTTGTTCCATTGATCTACGTTTCTGTTTTTGTGCCAGTAACATATTGTCTTGATTACTGTAGCTTTGTAGTATAGTCTGAAGCCAGGGAGTTGATTCCTCCTGCTGCGTTTTTTTCCCTCAAGACTGCTTTGTGTACTCGGGGTCTTTTGTGTCTCTATACAAATTTTAAGATTTTTTGTTCTAGTTCTTTAAAAAATGACATTGGTATTTCATAGGGAGTACATTGAGTCTGTAGATTGCTTTGGGTAGTATAGTCATTTTCACAATGTTGATTCTTCCAATCCAGGAACATGGTATATCTCTCCATCTGTGGTGTCATCTTTAATTTCTTTCATCAGTGTCTTATAGTTTTCTGC
Organism: Grampus griseus; assembly: GCF_964374135.1. Classification (NCBI taxonomy): domain Eukaryota; kingdom Metazoa; phylum Chordata; class Mammalia; order Artiodactyla; family Delphinidae; genus Grampus; species Grampus griseus. The sequence goes on from NC_139002.1 coordinate 8,809,261, forward strand.
ATACAGGTCTTTTGTCTCCCTAGGTAGGTTTTATCCTACGTATTTTATTCTTTTTGTTACATTGGTAAATGGGAGTGTTTCCTTAACTTCTCTTTCAGATTTTCCACCATTAGTGCATAGGAATGCAAGAGATTTCTGTGCATTAATTTTGCATCCTGCAACTTTAACAGATTCATTGATTAGTTATAGTAGTCTCCTACTGGAATTTTTAGGATTCTCTATGTATAGTGTCACGTCATCTGCAAACAGTGACAGTTTTACTTCTTCTTTTCCAATTTGTATTCTTTTTATTTCTTTTTCTTCTCTGATTGCTGTGGCTAGGACTTCCAAAACTATGTTGAGTAATAGTGGTGAGAGTGGATATCCTTGTCTTGTTCCTGATCTTAGAAGAAAGGCTTTCAGTTTTTCAACATTGAGAATGATGTTTGCTGTGGGTTTGTGATATATGGCCTTTATTATGTTGAGGTAGGTTCCCTCTGTACCCCCTTTCTGGAGAGTTTTTATCATAAATGGGTGTTGAATTTTGTCAGAAGCTTTTTCTGCATCTGTTGAGATGATCATATGGTGTTTATTCTCCAATTTGTTAAAATGGTGTATCACATTGATTGATTTGCATATATTGAAGAATCCTTGCATCCCTGGGATAAACCCCACTTGATCATGGTGTATGATCCTTTTAATGTGTTGTTGGATTCTGTTTGCTTGTATTTCGCTGAGAATTTTTGCATCTATATTCATGAGTGATATTGGTCTGTAATTTTCTTTTTTTGCAGTATCTTTCTCTGGTTTTGGTATCAAGCTGATGGTGGCCTCATAGAATGAGTGTGGCAGTGTTCCTTCCTCTGCAATTTTTTGGAAGAGTTTGAGAAGGATGGGTGTTATCTCTTCTCTAAATGTTTGACAGAATTCATTTATGAAGCCATTTGGTCCTGAACTTTTGTTTCTTGGAAGATTTTTTTTTTTTTTTTTTTTTTTTTTTTGGTGGTATGCCGGCCTCTCACTGCTGTGGCCCCTCCTGTTGCGGAGCATGGGCTTCGGACACGCAGGCTCAGCGGCCATGGCTCACGGGCCCAGCCGCTCTGCGGCATGTGGGATCTTCCCAGACCAGGGCTCGAACCCGTGTCCCCTGCATCAGCAGGCGGACTCTCAACCACTGCGCCACCAGGAAAGCCCTGTTGGAAGATTTTTAATCACAGTTTTAATTTCATTAGTTGAGATTGGTCTGTTCATATTTTGTATTTCTTCCTGGTTCAATATTGGAAGGTTATACGTTTCTAAGAATTTGTCCATTTCTTCCAGGTTGTCTATTTTATTGGCACAGAGTTGCTTGTAGTAGTCTCTTAGGATGCTTTGTATTTCAGCAGTGTCTGTTGTAACTTTTTCTTTTTCTTTTCTAATTTTATTGATTTGAGTCCTCTCCCTCTTTTTCTTGATGAGTCTGGCTGACGGTTATCACTTTTGTTTATCTTCTCAAAGAACCAGCTTTTAGTTTTATTGATCTTTGCTATTGTTTTCTGTGTTCTATTTCATTTATTTCTGCTCTGATCTTTATGATTTCTTTCGTCTTCCTAACTTTGGGTTTTGTTTGTTCTTCTTTCTCTAGTTCCTTTAGGAACTAGAGATTGTTAGATTGTTTGTTTGATATTTTTCTTGTTTCTTGAGGTAGGCTTGTATAGCTATAAACTTCCCTCTTAGAACTGCTTTTGCTGCATCCCATAGGTTTTGGATCATCCTGTTTTCATTGTCATTTGTCTCTAGGTACTTTCTGATGTCCTCTTTTATTTCTTCAGTGATCTCTTGGTTATTTAGTAACGTATTTTTTAGCCTCCATGTGTTTGTGTTTTTTACTTTGTTTTCCCTGTAATTCTTTGTAATCTCAAAGTGTTGTGGTCAGAAAAGATGTGTGATATGATTTCAATTTTCGTAAATTTGCTGAGGCTTGATTTGTGACGCAAGATATGATCTATCCTGGAGAATGTTCCATGCGCACTTGAGAAGATGGTGTAATCTGCTGTTTTTCAATGCAATGTCGTATAAATATCAATTAAATCTATCTAGTCTATTGTGTCATTTCAAGCTTCTGTTTCCTTATTTTCATTTTGGATAAGCTGTCCATTGCTGTAAGTGAGGTGTTAAAGTGCCCAAGTATTATTGTGTTACTGTCGATTTCCTCTTTTATAGCTGTTAGCAGTTGCCGTATGTATTGAGGTACTCCTATGTTGGGTGCATATGTATTTATAATTGTTATATCTTCTTCTTGGATTGATCATTACATAGTGTTCTTCCTTATTTCTTGTAATATTCTTCATTTTAAAGTCTGTTTTATCTGATATGAGTACTGCTACTCCAGCTTTCTTTTGATTTCCATTTGCATGGAATATCTTTTTCTATCCCCTCACTTTCAGTCTGTGTGTGTCACTAGGTCTGAAGTGGATCTCTGGTAGACAGCATATATATGGGTCTTGTTCATGTATCCATTCAGCAAGTATGTGTCTTTTTGTTGGAGCATTTAATCCACTCACGTTTAAGGTAATTATCGATATGTACATTCCTATGACCATTTTCTTAATTGTTTTGGGATTGTTTTTCTAGGTCCTTTTCTTATCTTGTGTTTCCCACTTAGAGAAGTTCCTTTAGCATTTGTTGTAGCGCTGGTTTGGTGGTGCTGAATTCTCTTAGCTTTTGCTTGTCTGTAAAGCTTTTGATTTCTCCATCAAATCTGAATGAGATCCTTGCCGGGTAAAGTAATCTTGGTTGTAGGTTCTTCCCTTTCATCACTTTAAATGTATCATGCCACTCCCTTCTAGCTTGTAGCGTTTCCACTGAGAAATCAGCTGGTAACCTTATGGGAGTTCCCTTGTATGTTATTTGTCGTTTTTCCCTTGCTGCTTTTAATAATTTTTCTTTGTCTTTAATTTTTGCCAATTTGATTACTATGTGTCTTGGCGTGTTTCTCCTTGGGTTTATCCTGTATGGGACTCGGTGCACTTCCTCAACTTAGGTGGCTATTTCCTTTCCAATGTTAGGGAAGTTTTCGAGTATAATCTCTTCAAATATTTTCTCGGGTCCTTTCTCTCTCTCTTCTCCTTCTGAGAACCCTGTAATGTGAATGTTTTTGTGTTTAATGTTGTCCTAGAGGTCTTTTAGGCCATCTTCATTTCTTTTCATTTTTTTTCTTTATTCTTTTCCACAGCAGTGAATTCCACTATTCTGTCTTCCAGGTCACTTATCTGGTCTTCTACCTCAGTTATTCTGCTATTGACTCCTTCTTGTGTAGTTTTCATTTCAGTTACTGTATTGTTCATCTCTGTTTGTTCTTTCATTCTTCTATGTCTTTGTTAAACATTTCTTGTATGTTCTCGGTCTTTGCCTCCATTCTTTTTCCAAGGTCCTGGATCATCTTCACTATCATTATTCTGAATTATTTTTCCGGAAGGTTGCCTATCTCCACTTCATTTAGTTGTTTTTCTAGGGTTTTATCTTGTTCCTTCAACTGGCACATAGCCTTCTACCTTTTCATCTTGTCTATCTTTTTCTGATTGTGGTTTTTGTTCCACAGGCTGCAGGATTGTAGTTTTTCTTGCTTGTGCTTTCTGCTCTCTGGTGGATGAGGTTATCTAAGAGGCTTGTGTGAGTTTCCTGATGGGAAGGACTGGTGGTGGATAGAGCTGACTGTTGCTCTGGTGGGCAGAGCTCAGTAAAACTTTAATCCACTTAACTGCTGATGAATGGGGCTGGATGCCCTCCCTGTTGGTTGTTTGGCCTGAGGCAACCCCAAACTGAAAATTACCTGGGCCCTTGGTGGCACTAATGAGAAACACTGGGAGGGCTCACACCAAGGCGTACTACCAAGAACTTCTTCTGCCAGTGTCCTTGTCCCCTCGGTGATCCACAGCCACCCCCGCCTCTGTAGGAGACCCTCCAACACTAGCAGGTAGGTCTGTTTCAGTCTCCCCCGGGGTCACTGCTCCTTCCCCTGGGTCACTACTACTAAACGCACTACTTTGTGTGTGCCCTCCAGAGTGGAGTCTGTGTTTCCCCCAGTCCTGTCGAAGTCCTGCAGTCAAATTCCAATAGGCTTCAAAGTCTGATTCTCTAGGAATTCCTACCTCCGTTGCCAGACCCCCAGGTTGGGAAGCGTGATGTGGGGCTTAGAACCTTAACTCCAGTGTGTGGACTTCTGTGGTATAAGTGTTCTCCAGTCTGTGAGTCACCCACCCACCAGTTATGGGATTTGATTTTACTGTGATTGCGCCCCTCCTACCATCTCATTGTGGCTTCTCCTTGGTCTTTGGATGTGGGGTATCTTCTTTGGTGAGTTCCAGTGTCTTCCTGTTGATAATTGTCCAGCATCTAATTGTGATTCTGGATTCTCGCAAGTGGGAGTGAGAGCATGTCTTTCTACTCCACCATCTTGTTTCCTCTCTTAATTTTAATAGAGACAACAGCTTTTTTTTCCCATTCTACTGGTTAAAAAAATAGTAGCAAATGTGAGAGACAAGATATTTCCCTTCTCAACCTCCTCCCTACCTTCTGAACTTACCATCGAATGATTCTCTTGTAATTTTAAGTATTCTGTGGAAGGAATCATGGTTCCATTTTCTCAGCAACAATGTAAAAACCATAACTTTATAGATATAAATATAGATATAGATATAAGTATAGATATAGATATAGATTTATAGATATAAATATAGATATAGATTTAAATATAGATATAGATATAAAACATATCAATATAGAAAAGAAACAGAGAAGAAAACTATAATCGTTCTCTTACAGAAGAAATGAGGCATGAGGCAGGGGCATTAGCATTAAACATTTTCGGAAAGGAATTCCCTGGTGGTCCAGTGGCTAGGGCTCTGCGCTTCCACTGCAGGGGTCATGGGTTCAATCCCTGGTTGTGGGACTAAGACCCCACATGCCTCAAGGTGTGACCAAAAAATAGAAAATCAAAAGATTTTAGGAGAAATATCACTTGTGCCGCACTTCTAGACATGTCCCAGTTATAAGCTTGAGGTAAGGGGCAGTTAGGTGATGCTGTCCATGCAGAGTGGAACAGGGGAACCACCACCTGAGCACTGCCAGCAGAGGCCAAGTTCCCCCCAGAGGGGAGAAGAGAGGGGTGAAGTGGGGTTGGAGGTGGGGCAGCCTGGAGCTGAGCCAGTGTTAGCAGACACAGTATCTGGATGGATGCGTAGGTGCTGGCCCTCCCTGAGAGAGGGCCGTAATCCACAAAGGCCAGTCAGCTGTGCAGGTGAGGGCCAGCGACTGAAGGAAACATGAGTGAATTGCTAAGGTCTAGGACATTTGGCCTGTTCACATCATTTTATGCCCAGAAAACCTTCTCTTTAATCAATTCATCTCCTTAACTTTTTAAAAACTTTGACCCAGAACTTCATCTCCCCTGGGGGTAATCAACATTTCGTGATACCGCGTATGTGCTAGACCCCAGCTGGATGCTGGGGTCACAGTGAATCAGGGCATAGCACCATCCATGAGGGCTCTGAAGGACCCAAAGAGGGTCATCTGAACAGGTGAAGTAGACTGCAGTGGTTAAATACTGTGAAGAGATGAGCAGAGGGCCTTGTGGGGTCACCAGGGATAGAGAAATTGATACCTTCTAGGAAAAGCAGGAGGTGACATTTGAGCTGTGTCTTCAAGGAAGAGCCGAGGTTTTGCTGGCCTGGAATGGAGACAAGAATATCTCCTTGAGGGAAGGCTTGGAGGTGAAGCCTCATAGTAATTAGGACAGAGATGACGCTGGGACAGACGTGTGGAATATTTGTCGGAAGCCTTATTGAATGTAAGTGTGGATGTTGTGCTCGAGCTACTGTAACCCAAACCACAGACTGGGTGGCACTAAGCCCAGACATTACTTTTCTCAGAGCTCTGAGGCTAGAAGTCCAAGATCAAGTGTTGGCAGGATTGGTTTGTCCTGCACCATCTCTCCTTGGCTTGCATCTGCCACCTTCTTGCTGTGTCTTCACATGCCCTTTTCTCTGTATGGGCCAGTCTATCTGGTGTCCATCTATGTCTCCAAATTTCTGCTCCTTATAAGAACCTGGTGGAGTGAATTAGAGTCATACGCTACAGCCTGTTTTAATGTTAATTACCTCTTTAAAGTCCCTATATCTAAATATAGTCATATTGTGAGTTACTTGGGTTTAGGGCTTCAAATGTGAATTTGCGGAACCCAATTCAGCCCCATGGACATTTTGCCCTGTTGTGAGTGTATTTCCTTCATGTCTTGTTCATGGCATGAATTGTGTATGTAAATGGTCCATGTTAATAGCCCTGAAGTCTTTGCTGGAGGTGGGTAAGGTGAGGGATGGGTTCACTGGGTTGCTGGGATGAGTAGGGTGGGAGGGAGTTGTGGAAAAGAGGGACCCTCCTCCTGGGTTCCACAGTGTTGACCTGGTTCTCTGCTTTCACTGCCATCCCTTGAGGACTTGGAAGGACTTAAGTCTTTGTCTGAGTCTTAATTATGTCTCTGAAAAACAGTGTGACCCAGGACCAAGTCACTTATCCTTCTGAAGCCACACAGTTGTCATTGGTAAAGTAGATAAAAGACCCTTTCCTCTTCCATGATGTGCTGTGAAGAGTCCACAGTGACTCATATGTACAGTACCTTCAAATATTGTATATCTATTCAAATATGATGAGTTTCTCCATCTCTGCAGCATAGAACTGACCCTTTTAATCCTTCCCTCTGCTTTGTGACCAGTACTCCTGAGTATCAATGAGATAACTTTTTCCTGCTGGGAAGAGGACTAAGAGCAAAGGTTCTGTTTAGGAAGGTGGTCAGAAGCACATGCAGAGGCAGCACTCTAGTTCAGATCCCACACTGTCCCCTGGCTCACTGCAAAGCAGGGAAACAGGCCTTCCCTTGAGCTGGTACTTCTCATGAATTAATGGCATCCTTTCCTCTATCAGCTTGTCTTCTTCCTCATCTTTCTGTGGTGTGAGTTAAACCCTGGGCTTACTTTTCTCCCCTCCTTCCTCCATCTTTCTCTGTCTCCCTCTATTTTCTTAATAAAAATAGTGGTTTTTATTTTTTTATTGAGGTATAGTTGATTTACAATATTATATTAGTTTCAAGTGTACAATATGGTGGCTCAAAAATTTTATAGATTATACTCCATTTAAAGTTATTAGAAAATATTGGCTATATTCTCTGTGCTGTACAGCATATCCTTGTAGTTTATTTATTTCATACAGAGTAGTTTGTCCCCCTCCCTTTCCCCACTGGTAACCACTAGTTTATTCTCTATATCTGTGAGTCTGCTTCTTTCTTTGTTATATTCACTAGTTGGTTGCATTTTTTAGATTCCACCTATAAGTGATATCATACAGTATTTGTCTTCCTCTGACTTATTTTACTTAGAGTAATACCCTCCAAGTCCATCCATTGTTGCTGAAAATGGCACAATTTCATTTTTTTTTATAGTGAGTGGTACTCCATTGTATATATATACACACCACATCTTCTTTTTTATTATTATTATATTCTTTTTTGTGGTACGTGGGCCTCTCACTGTTGTGGCCTCTCCCGTTGCGGAGCACAGGCTCCGGATGCGCAGGCTCAGCGGCCATGGCTCACGGGCCCAGCCGCTCCGCGGCATGTGGGATCTTCCCGGACCGGGGCACGAACCCGTGTCCCCTGCCTCGGCAGGCGGACTCTCAACCGCTGTGCCACCAGGGAAGCCCCACACCACATCTTCTTTATCCATTCTTCTGTTGATGGACACTTAGGCTGCTTCCATGTCTTGGCAATTGTAAATAATACTGATATGAACATTGGAGTGCATATGTCTTTTCAAATTAGGGTTTTCATTTTCTTCAGAAAATTCCAGGAGCAGAATTGCTGGGTCACATGGTAATACTATTTTAGTGTTCTTGAGGAATCTCCATATTGTTTTCTATAGCGGCTGCACCAACTTACACTCCCACCAACAGTGTACGAGGGTTCCCTTTTCTCTACATCCTCACCAATATTCATTATTTGTGCTCTTTTTGATGATAGGCATTCTGATGGGTGTGAGGTGATATCTCATTGTGGTTTAGGTTTGCATTTTTCTGCTGATTAGCTGTATTGAACATCTTTTCATGTGCCTGTTGGCCACTTGTGTATCTTCTTTGGAAAAATATCTACTCATGTTTTCTGCTCAATTTTAAACGGGTTTTTTTTTTTAAGCAAGTGACATTTAAGATTAGTAATTTTTTAAATGAGTTTATTTATTTATTTTTGGCTGCATTGGGTCTTCATTGCAGTGCTCGGGCTTTCTCTAGTTGTGGCGAGCAGGGGCTACTCTTCCGTTGCAGTGCATGGGCTTCTCATTGCGTGGCATCTCTTGTTGCAGAGCACGGGCTCTAGGCACGTGATCTTCAGTAGTTGTGGCTTGCGGGCTAGGTAGTTGTGGCTCACAGGCCGTAGAGCGCAGGCTCAGTAGCTGTGGCACACGGGCTTAGTTGCTCTGTGGCATGTGGGATCTTCCCGGACCAGGGCTCAAACCAATGTCTCCTGCATTGGCAGGCGGATTCTTAACCACTGTGCCACCAGGGAAGCCCTAATTGGGTTTTTTGATATTGAATTGTATGAGCTATCTATGTGTTTTGGATATTAACCCCTTATCGGTCATATAATTTACAAATATTTTCACCTATCCAGTAGGCTGTCTTTTTGTTTTGTCAGTGATTTCCTTTGCTGTGCAAAAGCTTTTGTCTCTGTTTTGGCCTTCCTTCCTTCCTCCCTCCCTCCCTCCCGCCCTCCCTCCCTCCCTCCCTCCCTTCTTTCCTTCCTTCTTTCCTTCAGATATAATTGAGATACTGTTGACATACCACAAGATTCACGTTCTTAAAATGTACAATTCAGTGGCTTTTATATATTCACAATGTTGGGCAACCATTGCCACTATCTAATGGCATAATATTTCATCACCTCCAGAAGCAACCTTCCTTCCTCAATCCCTAATCTATTTTATTTTTAAAATTTTTAATTATGATATAATTCACATACCATAAAACCCACCCTTTAAAAGTATGTAATTCATCAGTTTTTCGCATACTCACAAAGTTGTACAACCATCACCACTATCTAATTCCACAATATTTTCTTCACCACAAAAAGAAATCCTGTGTCCATTAACATTCACTCCCCATTCATCCAACCCCTAGTTTTTGGCACCCACTCATCCATTTCCTATTTCTATGGATTTGCCTATTCTGGACATTTCATGCAAATGACATCATTCCATGTGTGTCTTTTTGCATCCAGCTGCTTTCAGTTAGCATACTCTTTTCAGTGTTCATTCATGTTGAGGCATGTATCCGTACTTCATATCTTTTTATTGCTGAGTCCGTGAATAAAACATAAACTCACAGCTCTTTTTCTTTAAGTAGACAGGTATGTATCAGGACATCATTTTCTTCATTGCTGAATGGTATTCCACTGCATGGATAAGACCACATTTTGTTTTAGCCAGTCAGCAGTTGACACACATTTGGGTTTTTTCACTTTTTGTCTATTATGGATTATGATACCGTGAACATTTGTGTGCAGGTTTTTGTGTGAGTTTGCTTTCACTTCCCTTAGGTATATACCTGGGAGAGGAATTGCTATATCAGATGGTAATTCATTGTTTCACATCTTGAAGTGCCAAAGTATTATCCAAAGTGGCTGCACCATTTTGTATCCCCACCAACAATGTATGAGGGTTCTAATTACTCTGTGTCCTCACCAATATTTTTTATTGCCATCTTTTATAAAGTCATCCTAGTGGGTGTGATGTGGATGTCTCATTGCAGTTTTGGTTTGCATCCCTAGTAACTAATGATGTTCAGCATCTTTTCATGTGCTTATTGCTATTCACATATCTTCTTTGGAGAAATATCTAGTCAAATGATTTGCTTATTTTTTGGAGTATTTGTCTTTTACTGTTTTTTACATATCACAGTAAATTAATTCTCATTTATTTATTTATATATTATGGTTATTAGATTCTTACCAGATATATACTTTGCAAATATTTTCTATCATGCTGTGGCTTTTCTTTTCATTTTGTTGATAGTGATATTTAAACCTCAAACATGTTTAATTCTGATAAAGCCAAATTTGTCCATTTTTTCTTTCGTGCCTGTGCTTCCAGTGCAAGCTTTTGGGTAGAGTTTCTATAGGTAGAAAAGCGAGCTCATCAGGGACCAGGGAAAAGCTATTTCTATCACTGCAGTTCTAACCAAGTGATATTGAGCCCTCAGCCTTTAAGCCTTTGAAGTGATAGGTCTTGGCGGGGAAGATCCTTGCCCTCAAGAACATGCTATACATCTGGGAACCATAGGAACAGCCTTAGAAAACAAGAGTTTTGCAAAGCAGGACAGTGTTGCATAGGTGCTGATTGTCCTTGTAGCACGAAAGAGTCTGACAGGACTGAAGGTGGTCAGAAGAAGTATTTTCTGAGTCTTGAATTATCAAAGTGCAGGATGAGGGAGGGTATTAATAATTATTAAGTACATACTAATTGCTAAGCACTGTTCCAGACTCTTTACATCCTTGATCAAATTCAATCCCCCCTGCCTATATGGCAGGAAAATAAACGATGAAATGATGTCTGGAGAAGGTTAAATATCCTTCCAGAAATCACAGATGTGGTAGGTGTTGGTACTGGACCTTATTCAAAGAACTTTCTATTATACTATGTCCCAATGCCCTTAGCATCTCTAGAGCCTAGGAGAGATGGAAGGGAGCCAGCACAGTGCAGGGTGTAGAAACAAGTCTTCTCTTTGTTCACCCGAACGTTTGTCCTTCTGCACCTGACATGTTGATATTCCTCTCATGTTGGAAAGTAAAAGGCCAGGGTGGCGCATGTAGCTGTGAGACAAATCCCTGTAATCAATTGTTTCTCTTCTGCCTGGAACATGGGCAATGTGCTTCCAATGCCCCCTTGATCATCCTCATCTTCTCTTTGTCAATACACTTCTGAGTGAGCAAGTGCCCGACAAGGCGCAGGGAGCCAGAGAATCATGGTGAGGGTAGACTTAGCTCAGAGCGTCAGAGAACAGTGAGGAGGGGACACCAGGATTAGGTGGAGTGAGAAAGGAACAGGTAGAGGAAGGAGGAATGGGCTCACCATTCACTATCAGACATTCACTGAATCCCCCGGTTCAAGTCTGACCCTTCACTCCTGCCTCCTGCTGTTCCTGGAGTCCAGAAGCTGTAGCTCGCTGATAAATGTCTCAGCATTGGGCGGGCAGATGTGGGTGCCTGTTCTTCAGTGTAGGGTGTTGTGAGCAATGGAAATCTAACTGCTTCTTGCAACTTCCTTACTGATTTTTAACTCACACGTTCTCTCATTTTGCAGTTCCTTGTGGCTCCAATTCCAGAGACTTTATGGGTTCCACTGGGTCCATCGACTGCTTCTAGTCCACCCTCACCAGGCCTTTAGGTTTCACATCCTTGCTCTATCAAGCCATCTACCACCCCACCCTCCATCTTCTTTCTCCATGTATTATCGTTCAGTGTTACAAGTGCTTGTGTTTCCTCCAGGGTGAGGTGTGCACTCTGTCTCCCATTCTCCTTGTGGTGTTTGGATGGTTTCTGAGAGGAGAGGAAGGCAGAAATATCTTTCCTCTGTCATCTTGAAAGCTGGAAGGCTGCCTGAGAATTGTAAAGGCATTATTCCATTGACTCCCACTGTCCAGTGCTGCTAACAAAAAGAACAATGCAGTTATTAATGTCTTGTAGTTGATCTGCTCCTCTGTCTAGGAAAGGGTAGTATCTATTCTTTATACTTGACCTACTGAAATGTCACAGTGATGTGTCTAGGTGGTGTTTTAATTTGTTTTTCTTCCTCGACATTTGCTAGACTTTGAAGATTTACGTCTGACCTCAGGGGAGGAATATGTGCTTATGTTATTACTTTCATATTTCTTTGTTAAATTCTTCCCATTCGTGTCATCTTTTTTTCCTTTTTTCCCCTGGAAAGTCTTTTGATTAGTGTTGAACTCTGGGTTCATCACCCCTATCTTAAATAATTTCTTGGTCATGTTTTGTCTTTGTCTTTTTTTTCTACTCTAAGAGATCTAAGGCACAGACAGGCAAGAGGGAGAGAGGAAGGTGTAGTACCCCAGCACAGGATGTGCAGAAGGAGGAGCAGCACATCACAAATGCTTCAGGGGAGTTCGGGAGAGAGGGGTTGGCAGTGTGGGGTCCCAGGGTCTGAGCTTCTTGCTCTCTGTGGCCACATGAATCTCCAGGCCAGGCAGCCTCTGAGAGTGGCAGCCAGACTTCATGGGGTCTGACTCGCTAAAGTTCCAGGTCCAGGAACAAATGCTTTGAAGCTGGTGTTACTTATAACAAAAAAATGGAAGCATGATGAACAGGAAGTCCCTCAAAATTAGTTGGTTACCTCCCAACCACCCCCAGCCTAAGCCAACAATCCAGAGGCTTCCCCAGGAGATTCAGTGACACAGCACTTTCAGACTCAGCAGAGGGAAACTTCATACCCTCTTCCTGCTCTCATCCCTGGGAGCCTCCACCCCTCTCTGGCTACATAGATCGTGCACAAATGAGGACCTCTACTGGGTGGACATTCAAGTTGGAAGTGACTCCATCTTGGCTGCAGTCCTCAGGGCTTGTCCCAAGAGCACATGAGGCCATTCTGTTACTTCTCTGGAGTATTGGGGAGTGTTTTCTACGTTGAACAGGTTCCACCTCCTCCAGAGTCCTGACTGTTGAACAACAAGCGAGGGAGAGGTCCTCTCCCTTCGTTGCTCATTTTACTGATGTCACCCAGTGGGATCCAACTTTTCTGTGAATTCTCTGCAACCTTTGACAGCACTGGCCTCACCTTGTCCTCAGTCTTGGCTCTCCCAACCCATGCCACTGAGAAAGTGGCCCCGTCCCCATTTCCCTGACCACCTACTGATCATGGATGTGTGCACATCAGCCTCTCCTCTGATGCATGGGGTCCCTGGTCCTATGAGCCCATCTCTTGCCCACAAGGAGCCACATCCACCTCCCTCTCAGGCTCCTTCAGGATCACGCACAAAACATTTATGCCTGGGTCCCTTCCAGATCTGCGTGAGTTCCAGGTGATTGGGACTAAGTACAAGGAGAACAACACCACAAGGGATGATCACCCCAAGCTTTACCCTCTGACCTGTCTGTAACTAGGAGGAACAGGGTGCAGGCCAGAGAGGAGCCACACAGGAGCTGGGTGCCCTGCTGGCTCCACGAGCAGATGCACACTATGACCCACGTCACCACCTACCTGTGGTTCCTTCCTCAGGGACACACTCAGAGCCACAGGCACTTTCTTATTATCTCCTCCTCTCTGGGCTGCAGCTGTCCCGACATCTCAGAGAGCAGTTGGCCTGCTGGTATTTCCTTTGGTTCTCTGAGAAGAAGACTCTCCCAGCAACCTGCATGTCATGTAAGTCCAAGGCTGGCAGGTTCCTGAGTGTGAGGGACGCAGGGCCAGTGCACAGGCTCTGACAAGGAGATATGTGCTCCCCGGCTACCTATAGGATCTGGAGACCACAGAGGTGATCCAGGTAGAAAATGGACACCTCTCTTACCTCCTCACTTCCCTAGGTATGGCATTTAAGTTGCACAGGAGGTCAGGAGAATGTTCCCTCCCTGTCCCACCCTTCCACACACCATAGTGCCGTGTTTAGCAGAAAAGAGCTTTAATGTCTAGTGTGAGGACAGGAACAGGGTTGACCTGGGTCAGTGTGAGGGCCTTAGTTTCCCAAACACTCAAGCAAAGCACAACAGAGACAGAACTAAGAAGCCAGGAGCAGACTCATACTCCCTTGAATTGAATCTAACTTCGATGTAACATGAATTTTGTGGGCTCTCTGAAAGCTTACCTGGAGCAGTAAGTATAAGTGAAATCAGAATGGATTTGCCATGTCTATGGTGGTGAAGAATGTTACGTCTTCTAATTTCTTTACTCATCTTTAATCTGACTCCCAGCCACCATGTGCCGGGTTGGCAGAGAACTCAATCTCTGTCATTATCAGGGGTTTTCCCATTGTCATCTCCTTTGAGGGAGTGTATTCCACATCAGTGGAAACCTGTCAGGTTTGTCCGAACTTAGGGTGGATCTGCCGGTGCTGAAGCTCCTTGGTCCATGCTTTTGTTTCTTGCTTGGGCCCCACACTGATTCCTGCCAAGTCTGAAATCCAGGAAGATGAGAGGTCCCCTTCCTGTGTGTACTACCAGCCACCTCCCCCCCCCACCTCTCTGAAGTCACCTGCTCCTTCAGGCACTTCCAGAACCAAGAAGGGGGCCTAGGATCCCAGTTCCCTTCCACTTCTGGGAGAAATGTATTTCTCCTTTCAAATATTTATGGAGCAGTTGCCATATGCCAGTCATTGTTCTAGATATCCTGGTATTACTCCTGAATCAGGTCCACATGCTTGCCACTTGAAAATCAATATATATATATATATAGAAACACTGGTAGAAAGGAAACTTGTTTTTAATCAGAATGCCGGCAATCTGGGGAGTTGGTGGACTCAGTGTCCCCCAAAACACCCCCTCTGAAGATTCTGCTTGGCCATGAAAGCTTTTAAAGGGAAGTAATCTCAGTTAATCATTTGACATAGGGGGTCAGACTCATCGCCATCCCCGCACTGTGTGCAGGCTTGTATGCCAGTTTGTCGACTTGTGATTTTTCTTTAGATGCTCCTATTCACAAAGTCTGTTCACAAGATTACTGAAGGGGAAGATAGGGAAGAGATCTGGTCATCTGTTAACTACTTATTCTTCATTTCTACTTCTTTGATCTATGGAAAGAACCAACAAGTTAGGCAAAATATTGTGTGATCAAAAGCTTTGAAAGTTGTGCTTGGGCCAGAGATGAGTAGAGCATGGGGGGCACCTGGTTTAAGGTTAGTGACAAGACAAAGGGGGCTCCTGCAGAGGGCTCTTTCCTGCAAAGAGCTTTTTCCTGCCAAAAGCTGCTTATACTGGGATACTCAATAAATTGAACAGGAAAAAAAAAATTTAAACCCATTTTAAATTAGGGTGACAGAAACATTAAATATAATAACAAATAGAGTCTGCTTGCAAGGTGATAAGTACTATCGGGGAAACGTAGCCCCTGATATAGGGATTTGTGAATGTGGGGATTGTGGGTGTGTTTTTAAGGAAGTGGCAGCTTAGTCCTCTTTAAGGATGGAATCTTTGGGCCAAACTTGAAGAGAGGGAGTTAACCATACAGGTCACAGGAAGGGGGCATTCCTGGTAGAGAGAATAGTTGAGAGAGAGCCAGAGACAGAGATTGGGGGAGAGCTACTGGGAAAGTTCAGTGAAGGAGCATCTGATTGACTTGGCTCTGGAAGCATCACTCTGATTACTCTACAGAGCAGACAGTTGAGGTAGGCAGCACTGTTCAGATGCAGGGAGACAAACTGGGAGCATTTTATTGTAATCCAGTAGAGAGAAAATGGTGGCTTAGACCCAGGTAGTAGAAGTGCAGTGGGGAGAAGTGATGCACTCGAAGGCATTCACCTCTCTCTCCTCCTTTCTATGAAAACCTCTCAAGGGCATCAGTTTCCAGATTAAAAAATCAGAAAGAGATTGTCCTCAAATGACTGCTTGTGCAGCATAAGCCCTCCTGTGAGGCAAGGGAATACAAAGAACATGGAAACTTCTTAGAGTTAGGGCTAATCTAAGAAGGGAAAAGAAAATGGGGAGGAGAGAGGAAAAGAAAAAGCAGTGTGTCAGTATATTATCCTGACAGACACATTTTTCTTTTTGTCCTTTAGTTAAACATCATATGAAGGGAAAAGAAAATGATGAGGAGAGGGGAAAAGAAAAAGCAGTGTGTCAGTAAATTATCCTGACACACACATTTTTCTTTTTGTCCTTTAGTTAAACATCATATGATGGGAAAAGGGGGTTTTAGGGGAGCTTTGTAAAGCAACAGCAGCTGGCTGGCAGAATTGCATTGTTGGTCTCCCATAGTCAAATAAGAAGAGAGGAGAGAGGTGTTTGGCAGAACTCCCAGCGCATGGCAGAGATACCTGGCCTGGTGAGAGCTTCTGGGACAATTGCTGGGTGGTCTTTGGTAGACACCATATGTTTGTATGGGAACTGGATAAAAAGATTGTCCACCAGCTTCATTTGCAATTTTGGGTGACCTCCATTCCATGACCTGGGGTGCCCCCTCCACACACCCTGCCATTCCTACAGTGACAGTGATGGCTTTCTATCAATTCTTCTCATTCTTTTAAGAACTTTCCACCCATTTTGCCAATCAAATATCTCACATAGCACCTTTTCATCTGTCTGTTGGCCACCCATATGTCTTCTTTGGAAAAATGTCTGTTCAGATCCTCTGCCCATTTTTGTAATCAGCTTGTTTCTGTTTTTGATGTTGAGTAGTGTGCATTCTTTGTATACTTAGATATTAACCCCTTATCAGATATATCATTTGCAAATATCATCGCCCATTCAGTAGGCAGCCTTTTCATTTTGTTGATGGTTTCCTTCATGTACAAAAAGCTTTTTAGTTTTATGTAGTCACATTTCTTTATGTTTCCTCTGGTTTTCCTTGCCTGAAGAGACATATCCAAAAAGATATTACTAAGACCAATGTCAAAATGTGCACTGCCTATGTTTTCTTCTAAAGTTTTATGGTTTCAGGTCTTACATTTAAGTCTTTAATCAATTTTGAATTTATTTTTGTGCATGGTATAACTAGTCAGTTTCTTTTGCATGCAGCTGTCTAGTTTTCCCAACACCATTTATTGAAGAGACTATTTTTTCCACCATTGTATATTCTTGCCTCATTTGTCATAGATTAATTGCCTATATAAGTGTGAGTTCACTTTTGTTTTCTTTATTCTCTTGCATTGATCAATGGGTCTGTTTTTGTGCCAGTGTCATACTGTTTTGATTACTGTACCTTAGTAGTATAGTTTGAAAAATGGGGAGTGTGATAACACCACCTTTGTTCTTCATTCTCAAGATTGTTTTGGCTATTTGGGGTCTTTTGTGTATCCATACAAGCTTTAGAATTATTCGATCTACTGCTATGAAAAATGTCATAGTTATTTTGATTGGGATTGCATTGAATCTGTAAATTGCCTTGGATATTATGGTCACTTTGCACTGTGACAATATTAATTCTTCCAATCTATGAGCATGGTATATCTTTCCATCTGTTTGTGTCATCTTTGATTTATTTCATCAGTATCTTATAGTATTCAAAACAGAGGTCTTTTACCTCCTTAGTTAGGTTTATTCCTCGGTATTTTATTATTTTTGATGTGATTATAAATGGGATTGTTTTCTTAATTTCTCTTTCTGATAGTTCATTGTTAGTGTAAAGAAATGCAACAGATTTCTGTGTATCAATTTTGTATCCTGCAACTTTGCCACATTCATTGATGAGTTCTAGTAGATTTTTGTGGCTTCTTTAGAATTTTCTGTATATAGTATCATGTTATGTAGAAACAGTGACAGTTTTACTACTTCCTTTCCAATTTGGATACCCTTTATTACCTTTCCTTGTCTGATTGCTGTGGCTAGGATTTTAAGATATGTTGAATAAAAGTGGTGAGAGTGGGCATCCTGTCTAGTTCCTGGTCTTTCAGCTTTTCATCATTGAGTATTATGTTAGTGGTGGGCTTTTCATATATGGACTTTATTATGCTGAGGTTTGTTCCCTGTATACTCACTTTCTGGAAAATTTGTATCATAAATAGATGTTGAATTTTGTCAAAAATTTTTCTGCATCTATTGGAATAATCATGATTTTTATTTCTCAATTTGTTAATGTGGTATATCACATTGATTGATTTGCAGTACTGAATCTTATTGGCATCTCTGGGAGAAACCCAACATGATCACAGTATATGATCCTTTTAATGTATTGTTGATCTGATTTGCTAATATTTTTTTTAACATCTTTATTGGGGTATAATTGCTTTACAATGGTGTGTTACTTTCTGCTTTATAACCAAGTGAATCAGTCATACATAAACATATGTTCCCATATGTCTTCCCTCTTGCGTCTCCCTCCCTCCCACCCTCCCTATCCCACCCCTCCAGGCTGTCACAAAGCACCGAGCCAATATCCCTGTGCCATGCAGCTTCTTCCCACTAGCTATCTACCTGACTACCTTTGTTAGTGTGTATATGCCCATGACTCTCTCTCGCCCTGTCACAGCTCACCCTTCCCCCTCCCCATAACCTCAAGTCCGTTCTCTAGGAGGTCTGCGTCTTTATTCCTGCTTTACCCCTAGGTTCTTCATGACATTTTTTTCCTTAAATTCCATATATATGTGTTAGCATACGGTATTTGTCTTTTTCTTTCTGACTTACTTCACTCTGTATGACAGACTCTAGGTCTATCCACCTCATTACAAATAGCTCAATTTCGTTTCTTTTTATGGCTGAGTAATATTCCATTGTATATATGTGCCACATCTTCTTTATCCATTCATCCGATGATGGGCACTTAGGTTGTTTCCATCTCTGGGCTATTGTAAATAGAGCTGCAATGAACATTTTGGTACATGACTCTTTTTGAATTTTGGTTTTCTCGGGGTATATGCCCAGTAGTGGGATTGCTGGGTCATATGGTAGTTCTATTTGTAGTTTTTTAAGGAACCTCCATACTGTTCTCCATAGTGGCTGAACCAATTCACATTCCCACCAGCAGTGCAAGAGGGTTCCCTTTGCTCCACACCCTCTCCAGCATTTATTGTTTCTAGATTTTTTGATGATGGCCATTCTGACTGGTGTGAAATGATATCTCATTGTAGTTTTGATTTGCATTTCTCTAATGATTAATGATGTTGAGCATTCTTTCATGTGTTTGTTGGCAGTCTGTATATCTTCTTCGGAGAAATGTCTATTTAGGTCTTCTGCCCATTTTTGGATTGGGTTGTTTGTTTTTTTGTTATTGAGCTGCATGAGCTGCTTGTAAATTTTGGAGATTAATCCTTTGTCGATTGCTTCATTTGCAAATATTTTCTCCCATTCTGAGGGTTGTCTTTTGGTCTTGTTTATGGTTTCCTTTGCTGTGCAAAAGCTTTGAAGTTTCATTAGGTCCCATTTTTTTATTTTTGTTTTTATTTCCATTACTCTAGGAGGTGGGTCAGAAAGGATCTTGCTGTGATTTATGTCATAGAGTGTTCTGCCTATGTTTTCCTCTAAGAGTTTGATAGTTTCTGGCCTTACATTTAGGTCTTTAATCCATTTTGAGCTTATTTTTGTGTATGGTGTTAAGGAGTGATCTAATCTCATACTTTTACATGTACCTGTCCAGTTTTCCCAGCACCACTTATTGAAGAGGCTGTCCTTTCTCCACTGTACATTACTGCCACCTTTATCAAAGACAAGATGTCCATATGTGCATGGGTTTATCTCTGGGCTTTCTATCCTGTTCCATTGATCTATCTTTCTGTTTTTGTGCCAGTACCATACCGTCTTGATAACTGTAGCTTTGTAGTATAGTCCGAAGTCAGGGAGCCTGATTCCTCCAGTTCCTTCTTTCGTTCTCAAGATTGCTTTGGCTATTCGGGGTCTTTTGTGTTTCCATACAAATTGTGAAATTTTTTGTTCTAGTTCTGTGAAAAATGCCAGTGGTAGTTTGATAGGGATTGCATTGAATCTGTAGATTGCTTTGGTTAGTATAGTCATTTTCACAATGTTGATTCTTCCAATCCAAGAACATGGTATATCTCTCCATCTATTTGTATCATCTTTAATTTCTTTCATCAGTGTCTTATAATTTTCTGCATACAGGTCTTTTGTCTCCTTAGGTAGGTTTATTCCTAGATATTTTATTCTTTTTGTTGCAATGGTAAATGGGAGTGTTTTCTTGATTTCACTTTCAGATTTTTCATCATTAGTATATAGGAATGCCAGAGATTTCTGTGCATTAATTTTGTATCCTGCCACTTTACCAAATTCATTGATTAGCTCTAGTAGTTTTCTGGTAGCATCTTTAGGATTCTCTATGTATAGGATCATGTCATCTGCAAACAGTGACAGCTTTACTTCTTCTTTTCTGATTTGGATTCCTTTTATTTCCTTTTCTTCTCTGATTGCTGTGGCTAAAACTTCCAAAACTATGTTGAATAAGAGTGGTGAGAGTGGGCAACCTTGTCTTGTTCCTGATCTTAGTGGAAATGCTTTCAGTTTTTCACCATTGAGGATGATGTTTGCTGTGGGCTTGTCATATATGGCCTTTATTATGTTGAGGAAAGTTCCCTCTATGCCTACTTTCTGCAGGGTTTTTATCATAAATGGGTGTTGAATTTTGTTGAAAGCTTTCTCTACATCTATTGAGATGATCATATGGTTTTTCTCCTTAAATTTGTTAATATGGTGTATCACATTGATTGATTTGTGTATATTGAAGAATCCTTGCAACCCTGGGATAAACCCCACTTGATCATGGTGTATGATCCTTTTAATGTGCTGTTGGATTCTGTTTGCTAGTATTTTGTTGAGGATTTTTGCATCTATGTTCATCAGTGATATTGGCCTGTAGTTTTCTTTCTTTGTGACATCCTTGTCTGGTTTTGGTATCAAGGTGATGGTGGCCTCGTAGAAGGAGTTTGGGAGTGTTCCTCCCTCTGCTATATTTTGGAAGAGTTTGAGAAGGATAGGTGTTAACTCTTCTCTAAATGTTTGATAGAATTCGCCTGTGAAGCCATCTGGTCCTGGGCTTTTCTTTGTTGGAAGATTTTTAATCACAGTTTCAATTTCAGTGCTTGTGATTGGTCTGTTCATATTTTCTATTTCTTCCTGATTCAGTCTTGGCAGGTTGTGCATTTCTAAGAATTTGTCCATTTCTTCCAGATTGTCCATTTTATTGGCATAGAGTTGCTTGTAGTAATCTCTCATGATCTCTTTTATTTCTGCAGTGTCAGTTGTTACCTCTCCTTTTTCATTTCTAATTCTATTTATTTGAGTCTTCCTCCTTTTTTTCTTGATGAGTCTGGCTAGTGGTTTATCTATTTTGTTTATCTTCTCAAAGAACCAGGTTTTAGTTTTATTGATCTTTGCTATTGTTTCCTTCATTTCTTTTTCATTTATTTCTGATCTGATTTTTATGATTTCTTTCCTTCTGCTAGCTTTGGGGTTTTTTTGTTCTTCTTTCTCTAATTGCTTGAGGTGCAAGGTTAGGTTGTTTATTCGAGATGTTTCCTGCTTCTTAAGGTGGGCTTGTATTGCTATAAACTTCCCCCTTAGAACTGCTTTTGCTGCATCCCACAGGTTTTGGGTCGTTGTGTCTCCATTGTCATTTGTTTCTAGGTATTTTTTGATTTCCTCTTTGATTTCTTCTGTGATCACTTCATTATTAAGTAGTGTATTGTTTAGCCTCCATGTGTTTGTATTTTTTACAGATCTTTTCCTGTAATTGATATCTAGTCTTATGACATTGTGGTCAGAAAAGATACTTGATACAATTTCAATTTTCTTAAATTTACCAAGGCTTGATTTGTGACCTAAGATATGATCTAAACTGGAGAATGTTCCATGAGCACTTGAGAAAAATGTGTATTCTGTTGTTTTTGGATGGAGTGTCCTATAAATATCAATTAAGTCCATGTTGTTTAATGTATCATTTAAAGCTTGTGTTTCCTTATTTATTTTCATTTTGGATGATCTGTCCATGGGTGAAAGTGGGGTGTTTAAGTCCCCTACTATGAATGTGTTACTGTCGATGTCCCCTTTTATGGCTGTTAGTATTTGCCTTATGTATTGAGGTGCTCCTATGTTGGGTGCATAAATATTTACAATTGTTATATCTTCTTCTTGGATCGATCCCTTGATCATTATGTAGTGTCCTTCTTTGTCTCTTTTAATAGTCCTTATTTTAAAGTCTATTTTGTCTGATATGAGAATTGCTACTCCAGCTTTCTTTTGGTTTCCATTTGCATGGAATATCTTTTTCCATCCCCTTACTTTCAGTCTGTATGTGTCTCTAGGTCTGAAATGGGTCTCTTGTAGACAGCATATATAAGGGTCTTGTTTTTGTATCCATTCAGCTAATCTGTGTCTTTTGGTGGGAGCATTTAGTCCATTTACGTTTAAGGTAATTATCGATATGTATGTTCCTATTCCCATTTTCTAAATTGTTTTGGGTTCGTTATTATAGGTCTTTTCCTTCTCTTGTGTTTCTTGCCTAGAGAAAATCCTTTAGCATTTGTTGTAAAGCTGGTTTGGTGGTGCTGAACTCTCTCAGCTTTTGCTTGTCTGTAAAGGTCTTAATTTCTCCATCAAATCTGAATGAGATCCTTGCTGGGTAGAGTAGTCTTGGCTGCAGGTTTTTCTCCTTCATCACTTTCAGTATGTCCTGCCACTCCCTTCTGGCTTGTAGGGTTTCTGCTGAGAGATCAGATGTTAACCTTATGGGGATTCCCTTATGTGTTATTTGTTGTTTTTCCCTTGCTGCTTTTAATATGTTTTCTTTGTATTTAATTTTTGACAGTTTGATTAATATGTGTCTTGGCGTATTTCTCCTTGTATTTATCCTGTATGGGACTCTCTGTGCTTCCTGGACTTGATTAACTATTTCCTTTCCCATATTAGGGAAGTTTTCAACTGTAATCTCTTCAAATATTTTCTCAGTCCCTTTCTTTTTCTCTTCTTCTTCTGGAACCCCTATAATTCGAATGTTGGTGCGTTTAATGTTGTCCCAGAGGTCTCTGAGACTGTCCTCAGTTCTTTTCATTCTTTTTTCTTTATTCTGCTCTGCAGTAGTTATTTCCACTATTTTATCTTCCAGGTCACTTATCCGTTCTTCTGCCTCAGTTATTCTGCTATTGATCCCATCTAGAGTACTTTTAATTTCATTTATTGTGTTGTTCATCGTTGCTTGTTTCATCTTTAGTTCTTCTAGGTCCTTGTTAACTGATTCTTGCATTTTGTCCATTCTATTGTCCATTCTATCTCCAAGATTTCGGATCAACCTTACTATCATTATTCTGAATTCTTTTTCAGGTAGACTGCCTATTTCCTCTTCATTTGTTAGGTCTGGTGCATTTTTATCTTGCTCCTTTATCTGCTGTGTGTTTTTCTGTCTTCTCATTTTGCTTATCTTACTGTGTTTGGGGTCTCCTTTTTGCAGGCTGCAGGTTCGTAGTTCCTCCTGTTTTTGATGTCTGTCTCCAGTGGCTAAGGTTAGTTCAGTGGGTTGTGTAGGCTTCCTGGTGGAGGGGACTAGTGCCTGTGTTGTGGTGGATGAGGCTGGATCTTGTCTCTCTAGTAGGCAGGTTCACATCTGGTGGTGTGTTTTGGGGTGTCTGTGGCCTTATTATGATTTTAGGCAGCCTTTAGGCAGCTAATGGGTGTGGTTGTGTTCCTGTTTTGCTAGTTGTTTGGCATAGGTTTTCCAGCACTGTGGCTTGCTGGTCGTTGAGTGAAGCTGGGTGCTGGTGTTAAGATGGAGGTCTCTGGGAAATTTTCGCCATTTGATATTATGTGGAGCTGGGAGGTCTCTTGTTGACCAGTGTCCTGAAGTTGGCTCTCCTACCTCAGAGGCAGAGCCCTGCCTCCTGGCTGGAGCACCAAGGGCTTTTCATCCACACGGCTCAGGATAAAAGGGAGAAAAAGTAGAGGGAATTAGTAGAAGTATGAGGAAAGAAAGAAGGAAAGGAGGGTAGGAAGGAAGGAAGAAAGAAAGAAAGAAGCAAAGAAGGAAAGAAGGCAAGAAGGAAAGAAAGGAGGGAGGGAGGGAGGGAGGAAGGAAGGAGGGAAAGAAGGAAAAAAGACAGAAAGAAAGAAGATACAGTAAAAATAAGATAAAGTATAATAAAGTTATTGAATTAAAAAATTCTTATTTAGAAAAAAAAAAAGGGACGGATAGAACCTTAGGACAAATGTTGGAAGCAAAGCTATACTGACAAAATCTTACACAGAAGCATACACATACACCCTCACTAAAAGAGGTAAATGGGGAAAAATCATAAATCTTTCTGTCAGAGACCACCTCCTCAATTTGGGATGATTTGTTGTCTAAAGGAGGGAAGGAAGGAAGGAAGGAAAGAAAGAAAGGAAGAAAGAACGAAGGTAAAGTATAATAACATTATTAAAATTAATTATTAAGAAAAAAAATTAAAAAAAAAAAAACATGGATGGATAGAACCCTAGGACAAATGGTGGAAGCAAGACTATACAGACAAGATCTCACACAGAAGCATACACATACACATTCACAAAAAGAGGAAAAGGGAAAAAATCATAGATCTTGCTCCTAAAGTCCACTTCCTTAATTTGGGATGATTCGTTGTCTATTCAGGTGTTCCACAGATGCAGGGTATATCAAGTTGATTGTGGAGCTTTAATCCGCTGCTTCTGAGGCTGCTGGGAGAGATTTCCCTTTCTCTTCTTTGTTCTCACAGCTCCCAGGGCTCAGCTTTGGATTTGGCCCTGCCACTGCGTGTAGGTCGCTGGAGGGCGTCTGTTTTTTGCTCAGACAGGATGGGGTTAAAAGAGCCGCTGATTCGGGGGCTCTGGCACACTCAGGCCGGCGGGGAGGGAAGGGCACGGAGTGCGGGGCGGGCCTGCGGTGGCAAAGGCCTGCGTGACTTTGCACCAGCCTGAGGCGCGCTGTGCGTTCTCCCGGGGAAGTTGTCCCTGGATCCTGGGAACCTGGCAGTGGCGGG
Source organism: Grampus griseus (assembly GCF_964374135.1). Classification (NCBI taxonomy): domain Eukaryota; kingdom Metazoa; phylum Chordata; class Mammalia; order Artiodactyla; family Delphinidae; genus Grampus; species Grampus griseus. Next base: position 8,833,900 of record NC_139002.1, read on the forward strand.
CTGCACAGGCTCCGCGGAAGAGGGGTGTGGAGAGTGACCTGTGCTCGCACACAGGCCCCTTGGTGGCGGCAGCAGCAGCCTTAACGTCTCCCGCCCGCCTCTGGATTCCGCGCTTTCAGCCGCGGCTCGCGCCCGTCTCTGGATTCCGCGCTTTCAGCCGCGGCTCCCGCCCGTCTCTGGGGTTCGCGCTTTTAGCCGCGGCTCGCGCCCGTCTCTGGAGTTCCTTTAAGCAGCGTTCTTAAACCCCTCTCCTCACGCCCCAGGAAACAAAGAGGGAAGGAAAAGTCTCCTGCCTCTTCGGCTGGTACAGACTTTTCCCCGGACTCCCTCCCGGCTAGCTGTGGTGCACTAACCCCTTCAGGCTATGTTCAAGCCGCCAACCCCAGTCCTCTCCCTGCGCTCCGTCCGAAACCGAAACCCGAGCCTCAGAGCCTCAGCTCGCAGCCCCGCCTGCCCCGGCGGGTGAGCAGACAAGCCTCTCGGGCTGGTGAGTGCCTGTCGGCACCGATCCTCTGTGAGGGAATCTCCCCGCTTTGCCCTCCGCACCCATTGCTGTGCACTCCTCCGCGGCTTCAAAGCTCCCCCCTCCGCCTCCCGCAGTCTCCGCCCGCGAAGGGGCTTCCTAGTGTGTGGAAACTTTTCCTCCTTCACAGCTCCCTCCCACTGGTGCAGGTGCCATCCCTATTCTTTTGTCTCTGTTTTTTCTTTTTTTTCTTTTGCCCTACCCAGGTACGTGGGGAGTTTCTTGCCTTTTGGGAGGTCTGAGGTCTTCTGCCAGCCTTCAGTAGGTGTTCTGTAGGAGTTGTTCCACGTGTAGATGTATTTCTGGTGTATCTGTGGGGAGGAAGGTGATCTCCGCGTCTTACACTTCCGCCATCTTCCGCCAAATCCCTCTGATTTGCTAATATTTGATGGAGGATTTTTGCATCTAAGTTCATCAGTGATATTAGCATGTAATTTGCTTTTTTTGTGATATCTTCATCTGGTTTTGGTATGAGGGTGAGGCTGGCCTTGTAGAATGAGTTTGGAAGTGTTCCTTCCTCTACAATTTTTTAGAATAGTTTGAGAAGGATAGGTGTTAACTCTTCTCAAAATGTTTGATAGAATTCACCTGGGAAGCTGTCTGATCCTAGACTTTTTTTTTTCCCCAACATCTCTTTTGGAGCACAATTTCCCTACTATGGTGTGTTAGCTTCTGCCCCACAACAAAGCGAATCAGCCATACACATACATATGCTCCCACATCTCTTGCCCCTTGTGTCTCCCTCGCTCCCACCCTCCCCATCCTACCCCTCCAGGTGGTCACAAACCACCTAGCTGATCTCCCTGTGCTATGCGGCTGCTTCCCACCAGCCATCCACTTTACGCTTGGTAGTGTATATATGTCCATGACACTCTCTCACTTTCTCACAGCTTACCCTTCTCCCTCCCCATATCCTCAAGTCCATTCTCTAGTAGGTCTGTGTCTTTATTCCCATCTTACCTCTAGGTTCTTCATGACGTTGTTTTTTTCTAAGATTCCATATATATGTGTTAGCATACGTTATTTGTTTTTCTCTTTTTGTCTTACTTCACTCTGTATGACAGACTCTAGGTCCATCCACCTCACTACAAATTACTCAATTTTGTTTCTTTTTATGTCTCAGTAATATTCCATTGTATATACGTGCCACATCTTCTTTATCCATTCATCTGTTGATGGACACTTAGGTTGCTTCCATGTCCTGGCTATTGTAAATAGAGCTGCAATGAACATTTCGGTACATGACTCTTTTTGAATTATGCTTTCCTCAGGGTATATGCCCAGCATTGGGATTGCTGGGTCATATGGTAACTCTACTTTTAGTGTTTTAAGGAACCTCCATATTGTTCTGCATAGTGGTGGTATCAATTTACATTCCCACCAACAGTGCAAGAGGATTCCCTTTTCTCCACACCCTCTCCAGCATTTATTGTTTCTAGATTTTTTGATGATGGCCATTCTGACCGGTGTGAGATGATATCTCATTGTAGTTTTGATTTGCATTTCTCTAATGATTAATGATGTTGAGCATTCTTTCATGTGTTTGTTGGCAATCTATATATCTTCTTTGGAGAAATGTCTATTTAGGTCTACTACCCATTTTTGCATTGGGTTTTTTGTTTTTCTGTTATTGAGCTGAATGAGCTGCTTGACTTCTGTTTTGGGGGATTTTTTTATTACTGATTCAATTTCATTACTGGTAATTGGTCTGTTCATATTTTCTATTTCTTCTTGGTTCAGTCTTGTGAGATTCTACATTCCTGGGAATTTGTCCACTTCTTCTAGGTTGCTTATTTTATTGATGTATAATTGTTCACAGTAATTTCTTTTGATCCTTTGTATTTCTGTGGTGTCAGTTGTAACTCCTCCTTTTTCATTTCTGATTTTATTGATCTGGGCCCTCTCTCTCTTTTTCTTGATGAATCTGGCTAAAGGTTTATCAAATTTATCTTTTCAAAGAGCCAGCTCTTAATTTCATTGATCTTTTCTATATAAATTTCTACTTCATTTATTTCTGCTCTGATCTTTGATTTCTTTCCTTCTACTAACTTTGGGTTTTGCTTGTTCTTCTTTTTATAGTAACTTTAGGTGAAATATTAGATGGTTGCTTTGAGATTTTTGTTTCCTGAGGTGTGCTTGTATTGCAATAAACTACCTTTGGAACTGCTTTTGCTGAGTCCAGTAAATTTAGATTATTGTGTTTTTGTTTTGTCTTCGGGTATTTTTGGACTTCCTCTGATTTCTTCAGTGATCCATTGGTTGTTTATTAGTATATTCCTTAACCTCCGTTTGTTTGTGTTTTTTTCCCTGTAGCTGATTTCTAGTTTATAGCTTTATGATGGTTGGAAAAGGTGCTTGATAAGATTTCAATTTTCTTAAATTTACTGACACTTGTTCTGTGGTCTCGTATGTGACCTATCCTGAAGAATGTTCCATGTACACTTGAATGTATATCCTGCTATTTTTAGATAGATTGTTTTGATATATCTATTGATTTCAGCTGTTCTAAAATATCATTTAAAGCCAGTGTTTCCTTCTTGATTTTCTTCCTAGGTGATCTCTCCATTGATTTAGGTAGGGTGTTGAAGTTCCCTACCGATATTATGTTACTGCCAATCACTCCTTTTATGTCTGTTAATATTTGCTTTAGGTTTTTAGGTGATTCTATGTTGGGTGCATACCTGTTGAAAATTGTTATAGTTTCTTCTTGGATTGATCCCTTGATCATTATGTAGTGTCCTTCTTTGTCTCTTATAACAGTCTTTATTTTAAAGACTATTTTGCCTAATATGAATATTGATACTTTGGCTATCTTTTGATTTCCATTTGTATTGAATACCATTTTACATCCCCTCACTTTCAACCTGTTTGTGTCTTTAGATCTGAAGTATTTCTCTTGAGGGCAGCATATATATGGGTCCAGTTTTTGTATCCATTCAGCCACTCTGTCTTTTGATTGAAATATTTAGTCCATTTACATTAAAGTACTTATTGATAGGTATGAACTTATTGCCATTTTGTTCATTTGGGGGAGTTGTTTTTGTAGACATCTTTTGTTCCTTCTTTTGCTTTCTTCCCCTGTAATTTAATTTTTTTTCTTTTGGCTGTGCCACACAGCATGTGGGATCTTAGTTCCCTGACCAGGGATCAAACCCATGCCCCCTGCAGTGTTAGCATAGAGTTTTAATCACTGGACTACTAGGGAAGTCCTTTAATATCTATCTTTAATGTTATATTTGGATTCCTTTCTTTTTGTGTGTGTGTATATCTATTATGTATTTTTGGATTGTGGTTACCATGAGGTTTATATATAGCACTATATATCTATGGGTCCTAGGTTGTGTGGTTGTGGGGTGGGGTTCCCAAATTTATTGTCAGCCTGCTGGTGGACAGAGCTAGTTCCTATCATGCCTGGCTGTGGGGTCTGGGGTGTACCAAAGCTGGCATCAGACTGCTGGTAAGAGGGGGCAGATCCCAGCCTGGCTGGTTGAGGGGCCAAAAATGTCTTGCAGCTTGTGTAAGCCTGCTGGTGATTGTGACGTGGGGGTCCCAGAGCTAGTGTCAGCCCCCTGGTGGACAGAGCTGGGTCTTAGGGTCTCTGGCTCTAGGGGCCTTGGAGTTGGTGTTGGCCTGTTGGTGGGTAGGTTTAGGTCCCAACAGATGGCTGCAGGGTCCTGAGAGTCCTGTGGCTGGTGCAGTGGTGGACAGAGCCAGGTCCTGGGTCCTCTGGTGGACAGAGCTGGGTCTTTTGGCTTCTGGGAGCTCAGGGACTCCAAAGGCAGCCAGCCTGCTGGTGGGTGGAGCCATGTTCCCACCCAGCTAGCTGCTTGACCTGAGGTGTCCCAGTACTGGAACCAACAGGCTGGTGGGGAGGAGGGCAGGTCCCAGTGTTTATTAACAAGAGGGAGGATTGCAAAATGATGCTTGCCAGCACCAGTGTCCTCTTGATAAAATGAGCTCCCCAGATTGGCTGCTGCCAGTGTCTATGTCTCTATGGTGAGCTCCAATTGCTTCCTGTCTCTCCAAGAGGCTCTCTAAGGTCAGCACGTGGGTCTGACCCAGGCTCCTTTCAAATTATTGCTTCTGCCCTGGGTCTTAGAGTGTGATATTTTGTGTACACCTGTTAAGAGTGGATTTGCTGTTTCTTACAGCTGTCTGGTTCTCCTGAAAGTAAACCCCACTGGGCTTCAAAGTCAAACATGCTGGGGCCTCATCTTCCTGGTGCAAGAAACCCCAGTCTGGGGAGCGCAATGTGGAGCTCAGACCTCTTGCTTCTTGGGGAGAACCTCTGCAGTTGTAGTTATCCTCCTCTTTGTAGTTTGCCTACCTGGAGGTATGGCTCTTGACTAAACCACATCTCTGCCCCTCCTATCCATCTTGTTGAGGTTGCCTCTTAATGTCTTTATTTATTTATTTATTTTCGGGGGGGATTTTTTTTTATATTCAAAGAGAAAGTTACAAAAATTATAATCATCCTCATCAGTTCACTCAGTCCCATGTAATTAATTTTATTTCATCTTGATCTTTTGTTAGCACTTTTATGAATTCATCAGGTTTCCACTAGAGCTCTGAAAATGCTTATTCAGTCAGTTCAGCAGTATAGTCAGTTACCAGAAACCTGTATTTGTCAGTCTTTTTCATGAAGTCCTGGAAGATGAAACCCTTTTATAGGAACAGTTTTGCAAATATCAGAGTACACCCACAATTGTCGGTAAATGACAAGATACTTAAAAATGACCATGGTTAAAGATTTGATGAAAGTTCAGAATAATGTAATTGACAACGAAATTTAGTTATTTCAGAGATATACATTTTAAAGTAATAACTAGAATTATGACTTATAACCTTATAGCTGAACATATAACATTTTTAGAAATTTCATGTAATGTCTGAAACATTTATATTAACATATTTCTATACAAATAACCCAAAGGAAGTTTAGTATTAGTTCTTTTATTGTTTGTTTGTTTATACTGCAGGTTCTTATTAGTCATCAGTTTTATACACATCAGTGCATACATGTCAATCCCAATCGCCCAATTCAGCACACCACCATCCCCACCCCCCCGCAGCTTTCCCCCCTTGGTGTCCATACGTTTTTTCTCTACATCTGTATCTCAACTTCTGCCCTGCAAACCGGTTCATCTGTACCATTTTTCTAGGTCGCACATACATGCACTAATATACGATATTTGTTTTTCTCTTTCTGACTTATTTCACTCTGTATGACAGTCTTTAGATCCATCCACGTCTCAACCAATGACTCAGTTTCGTTCCTTTTAGTGTCTGAGTAATATTCCATTGTATATATGTACCACTTCTTCTTTATCCATTTGTCTTTCGATGGGCATTTAGGTTGCTTCCATGAACTGGCTATTGTAAATAGTGCTGCAATGAACATTGGGGTGCATGTCTCTTTTTGAGTTATGGTTTTCTCTGGGTATATGCCCAGTAGTGGGATTGCTGGATCATACGGTAATTCTATATTTAGTTTTTTAAGGAACCTCCACTGTTCTCCATAGTGGCTGTATCAATTTACATTCCCACCAACAGTGCAGGAGGATTCCCTTTTCTCCACACCCTCTCCAGCATTTGCTGTTTGTAGATTTTCTGATGATGCCCATTCTAACAGGTGTGGGTGATACCTCATTGTAGTTTTGGTTTGCATTTCTCTAATAATTAGTGATGTCAAGCAACTTTTCATGTGCTTCTTGGCCATCTGTATGTCTTCTTTGGAAAAATGTCTATTTAGGTCTTCTGCCCATTTTTGGATTGGGTTGTTTGTTTCTTTAATATTGAGCTGCATGAGCTGTTTATAGATTTTGCAGATTAATCGTTTTTCCGTTGATTTGTTTGCAATAATTTTCTCCCATTCTGAGGGTTTTCTTTTCATCTTGTTTATGAATTCCGTTGCAGTGCAAAAGCTTTAAAGTTTCATTAGGTCCCATTTGTTTATTTTTGTTTTTATTTCCATTACTCTAGGAGGTGGGTCAAAAAAGATCTTGCTGTGATTTATGTCAAACAGTGTTCTTCCTATGTTTTCCTCTAAGAGTCTTAGAGTGTCCAGCTTTACATTTAGGTCTTGAATCCATTTTGAGTTTATTTTTGTGTATGGTGTAAGGGAGTGTTCTAATTTCATTCTTTTACATGTAGCTGTCCAGATTTCTCAGCACCACTTATTGAAGAGAGTGTCTTTTCTCCATTGTACATCTTTGCCTCCTTTGTCATAGATTAGTTGACCATAAGTGCATGGGTTTATCTCTGGGCTTTCTATCTTGTTCCATTGATCTACGTTTCTGTTTTTGTGCCAGTAACATATTGTCTTGATTACTGTAGCTTTGTAGTATAGTCTGAAGCCAGGGAGTTGATTCCTCCCGCTGCGTTTTTTCCCTGAAGACTGCTTTTTGTACTCGGGGTCTTTTGTGTCTTTATACAAATTTTAAGATTTTTTGTTCTAGTTCTTTAAAAAATGATATTGGTATTTCATAGGGATTGCATTGAATCTGTAGATTGCTTTGGGTAGTATAGTCATTTTCACAATGTTGATTCTTCCAATCCAGGAACATGGTATATCTCTCCATCTGTGGTGTCATCTTTAATTTCTTTCATCAGTGTCTTATAGTTTTCTGCATACAGGTCTTTTGTCTCCCTAGGTAGGTTTTATCCTACGTATTTTATTCTTTTTGTTACATTGGTAAATGGGAGTGTTTCCTTAACTTCTCTTTCAGATTTTCCATCATTAGTGCATAGGAATGGAAGAGATTTCTGTGCATTAATTTTGCATCCTGCAACTTTAACAGATTCATTGATTAGTTATAGTAGTCTCCTACTGGAATTTTTAGGATTCTCTATGTATAGTAACACGTCATCTGCAAACAGTGACAGTTTTACTTCTTCTTTTCCAATTTATATTCTTTTTATTTCTTTTTCTTCTCTGATTGCTGTGGCTAGGACTTCCAAAACTATGTTGAGTAATAGTGGTGAGAGTGGACATCCTTGTCTTGTTCCTGATCTTAGAGGAAAGGCTTTCAGTTTTTCACCATTGAGAATGATGTTTGCTGTGGGTTTGTGATATATGGCCTTTATTATGTTGAGGTAGGTTCCCTCTGTACCCCCTTTCTGGAGAGTTTTTATCATAAATGGGTGTTGAATTTTGTCAGAAGCTTTTTCTGCATCTGTTGAGCTGATCATACGGTTTTTATTCTCCAGTTTGTTAAAATGGTGTATCACATTGATTGATTTGCGTATATTGAAGAATCCTTGCATTCCTGGGATAAACCCCTCTTGATCATGGTGTATGATCCTTTTAATGTGTTGTTGGATTCTGTTTGCTTGTATTTCGCTGAGAATTTTTGCATCTATATTCATGAGTGATATTGGTCTGTAATTTTCTTTTTTTGCAGTATCTTTCTCTGGTTTTGGTATCAAGCTGATGGTGGCCTCATAGAATGAGTGTGGCAGTGTTCCTTCCTCTGCAATTTTTTGGAAGAGTTTGAAAAGGGTGGGTGTTATCTCTTCTCTAAATGTTTGACAGAATTCATTTGTGAAGCCATTTGGTCCTGAACTTCTGTTTGTTGGAAGATTTTTAATCACAGTTTCAATTTCATAAGTTGAGATTGGTCTGTTCATATTTTGTATTTCTTCCTGGTTCAGTCTTGGAAGGTTATACGTTTCTAAGAATTTGTCCATTTCTTCCAGGTTGTCCATTTTATTGGCATAGAGTTTCTTGTAGTAGTCTCTTAGGGTGCTTTGTATTTCTGCGGTGTCGGTTGTAACTTTTTCTTTTTCTTTTCTAATTTTATTGATTTGAGTTCTCTCCCTCTTTTTCTTGATGAGTCTGGCTAACGGTTATCAATTTTGTTTATCTTCTCAAAGAACCAGCTTTTAGTTTTATTGATCTTTGCTATTGTTTTCTTTGTTTCTATTTCATTTATTTCTGCTCTGATCTTTATGATTTCTTTCCTCTTGCTGACTTTGGGTTTGTTTGTTCTTCTTTCTCTAGTTCCTTTAGGAACTAGAGATTGTTAGATTGTTAGATTGTTTGATATTTTTCTTGTTTCTTGAGGTAGGCTTGTAGAGCTATAAACTTCCCTTTTAGAACTGCTTTTGCTGCATCCCATAGGTTTTGGATCATCATGTTTTTATTGTCATTTGTCTCTAGGTACTTTTTGATGTCCTCTGTTATTTCCTCAGTGATCTCTTGGTTATTTAGTAACGTATTTTTTAACCTCTGTGCGTTTGTGTTTTTTACGTTTTTTTCCCTGTAATTCTTTGTAATCTCAAAGTGTTGTGGTCAGAAAAGATGTGTGATATGATTTCAATTTTCCTAAATTTGCTGAGGCTTGATTTGTGACCCAAGGTGTGATCTATCCTGGAGAATGTTCCATGCGCACTTGAGAAGATGGTGTAATCTGCTGTTTTTCAATGCAATGTCGTATAAATATCAATTAAATCTATCTAGTCTATTGTGTCATTTAAAGCTACCGTTTCCTTATTTTCATTTTGGATAATCTGTCCATTGCTGTAAGTGAGGTGTTAAAGTGCCCAAGTATTATTGTGTTACTGTCGATTTCCTCTTTTATAGCTGTTAGCAGTTGCCGTATGTATTGAGGTACTCCTATGTTGGGTGCATATGTATTTATAATTGTTATATCTTCTTCTTGGATTGATCATTACATAGTGTTCTTCCTTGTTTCTTGTATTATTCTTCATTTTAAAGTCTGTTTTATCTGATATGAGTACTGCTACTCCAGCTTTCTTTTGATTTCCATTTGCATGGAATATCTTTTTCTATCCCCTCACTTTCAGTCTGTGTGTGTCACTAGGTCTGAAGTGGATCTCTGGTAGACAGCATATATATGGGTCTTGTTCATGTATCCATTCAGCAAGTATGTGTCTTTTGGTTGGAGCATTTAATCCACTCACGTTTAAGTAATTATCGATATGTATGTTCCTATGACCATTTTCTTACTTGTTTTGGGTTTGTTTTTGTAGTTCCTTTTCTTCTCTTGTGTTTCCCACTTAAAGAAGTTCCTTTAGCATTTGTTGTAGCGCTGGTTTGGTGGTGCTGAATTCTCTTAGCTTTTGCTTGTCTGTAAAGCTTTTGATTTCTCCATCGAATCTGAATGAGATCCTTGCCGGGTAAAGTAATCTTGGTTGTAGGTTCTTCCCTTTCATCACTTTAAGTATATCATACCACTCTCTTCTGCCTTGTAGCATTTCTCCTGAGAAATCAGCTGTTAACCTTATGGGAGTTCTCTTGTATGTTATTTGTTGTTTTTCCCTTACTGCTTTCAATAATTTTTCTTTGTCTTTAGTTTTTGCCAATTTGATTACTATGTGTCTTGGCGTGTTTCTCCTTGGGTTTATCCTGTATGGGACTTGGTGCACTTCCTCAACTTAGGTGGCTATTTCCTTTCCAATGTTAGGGAAGTTTTCGACTATAATCTCTTCAAATATTTTCTCGGGTCCTTTCTCTCTCTCTTCTCCTTCTGAGAACCCTATAATGTGAATGTTTTTGTGTTTAATGTTGTCCTAGAGGTCTTTTAGTCCATCTTCATTTCTTTTCATTTTTTTTCTTTATTCTGTTCTGCAGCAGTGAATTCCACTATTCTGTCTTCCAGGCCACTTATCAGGTCTTCTGCCTCAGTTATTCTGCTGGTGACTCGTTCTAGTGTAGTTGTCATTTCAGTTAGTGTATTGTTCATCTCTGTTTGTTTGTTCTTTAATTCTTCTAGGTCTTTTATAAACATTTCTTGTATGTTCTCGGTCTTTGCCTCCATTCTTTTTCCAAGGTCCTGGATCATCTTCACTATCATTATTCTGAATTATTTTTCTGGAAGGTTGCCTATCTCCACTTCATTTAGTTGTTTTTCTAAGGTTTTATCTTATTCCTTCAACTGGTACATAGCCTTCTACCTTTTCATCTTGTCTATCTTTTTCTGATTGTGGTTTTTGTTCCACAGGCTGCAGGATTGTAGTTTTTCTTGCTTGTGCTTTCTGCTCTCTGGTGGATGAGGTTATCTAAGAGGCTTGTGTGAGTTTCCTGATGGGAAGGACTGGTGGTGGATAGAGCTGACTGTTGCTCTGGTGGGCAGAGCTCAGTAAAACTTTAATCCGCTTAACTGCTGATGAATGGGGCTGGATGCCCTCCCTGTTGGTTGTTTGGCCTGAGGCAACCCAACACTGGAACCTACCTGGGCTCTTTGGTGGCACTAATGAGAGACACTGGGAGGGCTCACACCAAGGCGTACTACCAAGAACTTCTTCTGCCAGTGTCCTTGTCCCCTCGGTGATCCACAGCCACCCCTGCCTCTGCAGGAGACCCTCCAACACTAGCAGGTAGGTCTGTTTCAGTCTCCCCCGGGGTCACTGCTCCTTCCCCTGGGTCACTACTACTAAACCCACTACTTTGTGTGTGCCCTCCAGAGTGGAGTCTGTGTTTCCCCCAGTCCTGTCGAAGTCCTGCAGTTAAATTCCACTAGGCTTCAAAGTCTGATCCTCTAGGAATTCCTACCTCCGTTGCCAGACCCCCAGGTTGGGAAGCGTGACGTGGGGCTTAGAACCTTAACTCCAGTGTGTGGACTTCTGTGGTATAAGTGTTCTCCAGTCTGTGAGTCACCCACCCACCAGTTATGGGATTTCATTTCACTGTGATTGCGCCCCTCCTACCATCTCATTGTGGCTTCTCCTTGGTCTTTGGATGTGGGGTATCTTTTTTTGGTGAGTTCCAGTGTCTTCCTGTTGATGATTGTCCAGCATCTAGTTGTGATTCTGGTTTCTCACAAATGGGAGTGAGAGCACGTCCTTCTACTCCACCATCTTTGTTCCTCACTTAATTTTAATAGAGGTAACAGATCTTTTTTCCATCCTGCTAGTTAAAAAAATAGTAGCAAATGTGAAAGACAACATATTTCCCTTCTCAGACTCCTCCCTACCTTCTGAACTTATATCGAATGATTCTCGTAATTTTAAATATTCTGTGAAAGGAATCATGGTTCCATTTTTTCAGCAACAATGTAAAAAACATAACTTTCATCAATGTAGAAAAGAAACCGAGAAGTAACCTATAACAGTTCTCTTACAGAAGAAATGAGGCATGAGGCAGGGGCATTAGTATTAAACATTTTAGGAAAGGAATTCCCTGGTGGTCCAGTGGCTAGGGCTCTGCACTGCCACTGCAGGGGGCATGGGTTCAATCCCTGCTTGTGGAACTATGATCCCACATTCCTCAGGGTATGACCAAAAAATAGAAAATCAAAAGATTTTAGGAGAAATAGCACTTGTGCCCCACTCCTAGACATGTCCCTGGTACAAGCTAGAGGTGATGGGCAGTTAGGTGATGCTGTCCATGCAGAGTGGAGCAGGGGAACCCCCACCTGAGCACTGACAGCAGAGGCCAAGTTCCCCCCAGAGGGGAGAAGAGAGGGGTGAAGTGGGGTTGGAGGTGGGGCAGCCTGGAGCTGAGCCAGGATTGGCAGACAGATTATCTGGATGGACGTGTGGGTGCTGACCCTCCCTGGGAGAGAGCCGTAATCCACAAAGGCCCGTCAGCTGTGCAGGTGAGGGACAGCAACCAAGGGCAACATGACTGAATTGCTGAGGTCTAGGACATTTGGCTTGTTCACATCATTTTATGCCTAGAAAACATTCTCTTTAATCAATTCATGTCCTTAACGTTTTAAAAACTTTGACCCAGAACTTCGTCTCCCCTGTGGGTATTCAACGTTTCCTGATACCGGGTATGTGCTAGACCCCAGTTGTATGCTGGGGTTAGAGTGAATCAGGGCATGGCACTGTCCATGAGGGCTCTGAAGGACCCAAAGAGGGTCATCTGAACAGGTGAAGTAGACAGCAGTGGGTAAATACTGTGAAGAGATGAGCAGAGGGCCTCGTGGGGACACCAGGGATAGAGAAATTGATACCTTCTAGGAAAAGCAGGAGGTGACATTTGAGCTGTGTCTTCAAGGAAGAGCCGAGGTTTTGCTGGCCTGGAATGGAGACAAGAATGTCTCCTTGAGGGAAGGCTTAGAGGTGAAGCCTCATAGTAATTAGGACAGAGATGACGCTGGGACAGACGTGTGGAATATTTGTCGGAAGCCTTATTGAATGTAAGTGTGGATGTTGTGCTCGAGCTACTGTAACCCAAACCACAGACTGGGTGGCACTAAGCCCAGACATTACTTTTCTCAGAGCTCTGAGGCTAGAAGTCCAAGATCAAGTATTGGCAGGATTGGTTTGTCCTGAACCATCTCTCCTTGGCTTGCATCTGCCACCTTCTTGCTGTGTCTTCACATGCCCTTTTCTCTGTATGGGCCAGTCTATCTGGTGTCCATCTATGTCTCCAAATTTCCTCTCCTTAAAAGAACCTGGTGGAGTGAATTAGAGTCCCACACTACAGGCTCTTTTAATGTTAATTACCTCTTTAAAGTCCCTATATCTAAATATAGTCATATTGTGAGTTACTTGGGTTTAGGGCTTCAAATGTGAATTTGTGGAACCCAATTCAGCCCCATGGACATTTGCCTTGTTGTGAGTGTTTTTCTTTCATGTCTCGTTCATGGCATGAATTGTGTGTAAATGGTCCATGTTAATAGCCCTGAAGTCTTTGCTGGATGTGGGTAAGGTGAGGGATGGGTTCACTGGGTTGCTGGGATGAGTAGGGTGGGAGGGAGTTGTGGAAAAGAGGGACCCTCCTCCTGGGTTCCACAGTGTTGACCTGGTTCTCTGCTTTCACTGCCATCCCTTGAGGACTTGGAAGGACTTAAGTCTTTGTCTGAGTCTTAATTATGTCTCTGATAAACAGTGTGTCCCAGGACCAAGTCACTTATCCTTCTGAAGCCACACAGTTGTCATTGGTAAAGTAGATAAAAGACCCTTTCCTCTTCCATGATGTGCTGTGAAGAGTCCACAGTGGCTCATTTGTACAATACCTTCAAATATTATATATCTATTCAAATATGATGACACTTTCTCCATCTCTGCAGATTAGAACTAACCCTTTTAAGCCTTCCGTCTGCTTTGTGACCAGTACTCCTGAGTATCAATGAGATAACTTTTTCCTGCTGGGAAGAGGACTAAGAGCAAAGGCTCTGTTTAGGAAGGTGGTCAGGAGCACATGCAGAGGCAGCATTCTAGTTCAGATCCCACACTGTCCCCTGGCTCACTGCAAAGCAGGGAAACAGGCCTTCCCTTGAGCTGGCACTTCTCATGAATTAATGGCATCCTTTCCTCTATCAGCTTGTCTGCTTCCTCATCTTCCTGTGATGTGAGTTAAACCTTGGGCTTACTTTTCTCCCCTCCTCCCTCCATCTTTCTCTGTGTCTCTCTATTTATTTTTAATAAGAATAGTGGTTTTTATTTTTTTATTGAGGTATAGTTGATTTACAATATTATATTAGTTTCAAGTGTACAATATTGTGATTCAAAATTTTTATAGATTATACTCCATTTAAAGTTATTAGAAAATATTGGCTATATTCTCTGTGCTGTACAGCATATCCTTGTAGTTTATGTATTTCATACAGAGTAGTTTGTCCCCCTCCCTTTCCCCACTGGTAACCACTATTTTGTTCTCTATATCTGTGAGTCTGCTTCTTTGTTTTTTATATTCACTAGTTGGTTGTATTTTTTAGATTCCACATATAAGTGGTATCATACAGTATTTGTCTTTCTCTGACTTATTTTACTTAGAGTAATACCCTCCAAGTCCATCCATTGTTGTTGAAAATGGCAAAATTTCTTTTTCTTTTATAGTGAGTGGTACACCGTTGTATATATATACACACCACATCTTCTTTTTTATTATTATTATTTTGTTTTTTGTGGTACGCAGGCCTCTCACTGTTGTGGCCTCTCCCGTTGCAGAGCACAGGCTCCGGTTGCGCAGGCTCAGCGGCCATGGCTCATGGGCCCAGCCGCTCCGCGGCACGTGGGATCTTCCCGGACCGGGGCACGAACCCGTGTCCCCTGCATCGGCAGGCGGACTCTCTACCACTGCGCCACCAGGGAAGCCCCACACCACATCTTCTTTATCCATTCTTCTGTTGATGGACACTTAGGCTGCTTCCATGTCTTGGCAATTGTAAATAATACTGATATGAACATTGGAGTGCATATGTCTTTTCAAATTAGGGTTTTCATTTGCTTCAGAAAATTCCAGGAGCAGAATTGCTGGGTCACATGGTAACACTATTTTAGTGTTCTTGAGGAATCTCCATATTGTTTTCCATAGCGGCTGCACCAACTTACACTCCCACCAACAGTGTACGAGGGTTCCCTTTTCTCTACATCCTCACCAATATTCATTATTTGTGCTCTTTTTGATGATAGGCATTCTGATGGGTGTGAGGTGATATCTCATTGTGGTTTAGGTTTGCATTTTTCTGCTGATTAGCTGTATTGAACATCTTTTCATGTGCCTGTTGGCCACTTGTATATCTTCTTTGGAAAAATGTATACTCATATTTTCTGCTCACTTTTAATTGGGTCTTTTTTTTTTAAAGTAAGTGATATTTAAGATTAGTAATTTTTTAAATGAGTTTATTTATTTATTTTTGGCTGCATTGGGTCTTCATTGCAGTGCTTGGGCTTTCTCTAGTTGTGGTGAGCAGGGGCTACTCTTCTGTTGCGGTGCATGGGCTTCTCATTGCGTGTCTTCTCTTGTTGCAGAGCACGGGCTCTAGGCATGTGGGTTTCAGTAGTTGTGGCTTGCAGGCTCAGTAGTCGTGGCTCGCAGGCCGTAGAGCGCAGGCTCAGTAGCTGTGGCACACGGGCTTAGTTGCTTTGTGGCATGTGGGATCTTCCCGGACCAGGGCTCGAACCCATGTCTCCTGCATTGGCAGGCGGATTCTTAACCACTGTGCCACCAGGGAAGCCCTAATTGGGTTTTTGATATTGAGTTGTATGAGCTATCTATGTGTTTTGGATATTAACCCCTTATCCGTCATATAATTTGCAAATATTTTCACCTATCCAGTAGGCTGTCTTTTTGTTTTCTCAGTGATTTCATTTGCTATGCAAAAGCTTTTGTCTCTGTTTTGGCCTTCCTTCCTCCCTCCCTCCCTCCCTCCCTCCCTCCCTTCTTTCCTTCCTTCTTTCCTTCAGATATAATTGAGATATAGTTGACATACCACAAGATTCACGTTCTTAAAATGTACAATTCAGTGGTTTTTATATATTCACAAAGTTGGGCAACCATTGCCACTATCTAATGGCATAATATTTCATCACCTCCAGAAGCAACCCTCCTTCCTCAATCCCTGGCAACCACTAATCTGCTTTACTTTTTAAATTTTTAACTGTGATATAATTCACATACCATAAAACCCACCCTTTAAAAGTATGTAATTCATCAGTTTTTCGCATACTCACAAAGTTGTACAACCATCACCACTATCTAATTCCACAATATTTTCTTCACCACAAAAAGAAATCCTGTATCCATTAACATTCACTCCCCATTCATCCAACCCCTAGTTTTTGGCACCCACTCATCCATTTCCTATTTCTATGGATTTGCCTATTCTGGACATTTCATGCAAATGACATCATTCCATGTGTGTCTTTTTGCATCCAGCTGCTTTCAGTTAGCATACTCTTTTCAGTGTTCATTCATGTTGAGGCATGTGTCAGTACATCATATCTTTTTATTGCTGAGTCCGTGAATAAAACATAAACTCACAGCTCTTTTTCTTTAAGTAGACAGGTATGTATCAGGACATCATTTTCTTCATTGCTGAATGGTATTCCACTGCATGGATAAGACCACATTTTGTTTTAGCCAGTCAGCAGTTGACACACATTTGGGTTTTTTCACTTTCTGCCTGTTATGGATTATGCTACCGTGAACATTTGTGTGCAGGTTTTTGTGTGAGTTTGTTTTCACTTCCCTTAGGTATATACCTAGGAGAGGAATTGCTATATCAGATGGTAATTCATTGTTTCACATCTTGAAGTGCCAAAGTATTATCCAAAGTGGCTGCAACATTTTGTATCCCCACCAACAATGTATGAGGGTTCTAATTACTCTGCGTCCTCACCAACATTTTTTATTGCCATCTTTTATAAAGTCATCCTAGTGGGTGTGATGTGGATGTCTCCTTGCAGTTTTGATTTGCATCCCTAATAACTAATGATGTTCAGCATCTTTTCATGTGCTTATTGCTATTCACATATCTTCTTTGGAGAAATATCTATTCAAATGATTTGCTTATTTTTTGGAGTATTTGTCTTTTACTGTTTTTTACATATCACAGTAAATTAATTCTCATTTATTTATTTATATATTATGGTTATTAGATTCTTACCAGATATATACTTTGCAAATATTTTCTATCATGCTGTGGCTTTTCTTTTCATTTTGTTGATAGTGATCTTTAAACCTCAAACATGTTTAATTTTTTTTTTAAACATGTTTAATTTTGATAAAGCCAAATTTGTCTATTTTTTCTTTGGTGCCTGTGCTTCCAATATTGGGTAGATTTTCTACAGGTAGAAAAGGGAGCTCATCAGGGACCAGGGAAAAGCTATTTCCATCACTGCAATTCTAACCAAGTGCTATTGAGCCCTCAGCCTTTAAGCCTTTGAAGTGATAGGTCTTGGGGGGGAAGATCCTTGCCCTCAAGTACATGGTATACATCTGGGAATCATAGGAACAGCCTTAGAGAACAAGAGTTTTGGAAAGCAGGACAGTGTTGCATAGGTGCTGATTGTGCTTGTAGCAGGAAAGATTCTGATAGGACTGAAGATGGTCAGAGAAGGTATTTGCTGAGTCTTGAATTATCAAACTACAGGGTGAGGGAGGGTATTAATATTTATTAACTACATACTAATTGCTAAGCAGTGTGCTAGGCTCTTTACATCCTTGACCAAACTCAATCCCCCCTGCCTATATGGCAGGAAAATAAACGATGAAATGATGTCTGGAGAAGGTTAAATATCCTTTCAGAAATCACAGATGTGGTAGGTGTTGGTACTGGACCTTATTCAAAGAACTTTCTATTATACTATGTCCCAATGCCCTTAGCATCTCTAGAGCCTAGGAGAGATGGAAGGGAGCCAGCGCAGTGCAGGGTGCAGAAACGAGTCTTCTCTTTGTTCACCCGAACGTTTGTCCTTCTGCACCTGACATGTTGATATTCCTCTCATGTTGGAAAGTAAAAGGCCAGGGTGGCACATGTAGCTGTGAGACAAATCCCTGTAATCAATTGTTTCTCTTCTGCCTGGAACATGGGCAATGTGCTTCCAATGCCCCCTTGATCGTCCTCATCTTCTCTTTGTCAATACACTTCTGAGTGAGCAAGTGCCCGGCAAGGCACAGGGAGCCAGAGAATCGTGTTGAGGTTAGACTTAGCTCAGAGCGTTAGAGGACAGTGAGGAGCGGACACCAGGATTAGGTGGAGTGAGAAAGGAACAGGTAGAGGAAGGAGGAATGGGCTCACCATTCACTATCAGACATTCACTGAATCCCCCGGTTCAAGTCTGACCCTTCACTCCTGCCTCCTGCTGTTCCTGGAGTCCAGAGGCTGGAGCTCTCTGATAAATGTCTCAGCTTTCGGCGGTCACAGGTGGATGCCTGTTCTTCATTGTAGGGTGTTGTAAGAAATGGAAATCTAACTGCTTCTTGCAACTTCCTTACTGATTTTTAACTCAGACCTTCTCTCATTTTGCAGTTCCTTGTGGCTCCAATTCCAGAGACTTTATGGGTTCCACTGGGTCCATCGACTGCTTCTAGTCCACCCTCACCAGACCTTTAGGTTTCACATCCCTGCTCTATCAAGCCATCTACCAGCCCACCCTCCAGCTTCTTTCTCCATGTATTATCGTTCAGTGTTACAAGTGCTTGTGTTTCCTCCAGGGTGAGGTGTGCACTGTCTCCCATTCTCCTTGTGGTGTTTGGATGGTTTCTGAGAGGAGAGGAAGGCAGAAATATCTTTCCTCTGTCATCTTGAAAGCTGGAAGGCTGCCTGAGAATTGTAAAGGCATTATTCCATTGACTCCCAGTGTCCAGTGCTGCTAACAAAAAGAACAATGCGGTTATTAATGTCTTGTAGTTGATCTGCTCCTCTATCTAGGAAAGGGTAGTATCTATTCTTTATACTTGACCTACTGAAATGTCACAGTGATGTGTCTAGGTGGGGTTTTACTTTGTTTTTCCTCCTCGACATTTACTAGACTTTGAAGTTTTATGTATGACCTAAGGGGAGGAATATGTGCTTACGTTATTACTTTCATATTTCTTTGCTAAATTCTTCCCATTCGTGTCATCTTTTTTTCCTTTTCTACCCTGGAAAGTCTGTTGGTTAGTGTTGAACTATGGGTTCATCACCTCTATGTTAAATAATTTCTTGGTCATTTTTTCTCTTTGTCTTTTTTCTCTGCTCCGAGAGATCTAAGGCACAGACAGGCAAGGGGGAGAGAGGAAGGTGTAGGACCCCAGCACAGGATGTGCAGAAGGAGGAGCAGCACATCACAAATGCTTCAGGGGAGTTCAGGAGAGAGGGGTTGGCAGTGGGGTCCCAGGGTCCTGAGCTTCTTTCCCTCTGTGGCCACATGAATCTCCAGGCCAGGCGGCCTCTGAGAGTGGCAGCCAGGCTTCATGGAGTCTGACTGGCTAAAGTTCCAGGTCCAGGAACAAATGCTTTGAAGCTGGTGTTACTTATAACAAAAAAATGGAAGCATGATGGACAGGAAGTCCCTCAAAATTAGTTGGTTACCTCCCAACCACCCCCAGCCTAAGCCAACAATCCAGAGGCTTCCCCAGGAGACTCAGTGACACAGCACTTTCAGACTCAGCAGAGGGAAACTTCATACCCTCTTCCTGCTCTCATCCCTGGGAGACTTCACCCCTCTCTGGCTACATAGATCGTGCACAGATGAGGACCTCTCCTGGGTGGACATTCAGGTTGGAAGTGACTCCATCTTGGCTGCAGTGCTCAGGGCTTGTCCCCGAGAGCACATGAGGCCATTCTGTTCCTTCTCTGGAGTATTGGGGAGTGTTTTCTCCATTGAACAAGCTCCACCTCCTCCAGAGTCCTGACTGTTGAACAACAAGGGAGGGAGAGGTCCTCTCCCTTCCTTGCTCAATTTACTGATATCACACAGTAGGATCCAACTTTTCTGTGATTTCTCTGCAACCTTTGACAGCACTGGCCTCACCTTGTCCTCAGTCTTGGCTCTCCCAACCCCTGCCACTGAGAAAGTGGACCCCTGTCCCCATTTTCCTGACCACCTACTGACCATGGATGTGTGCACATCAGCCTCTCCTCTGATGCATTGTGTCCCTGGTCCTATGAGCCCATCTCTTGCCCACAAGGAGCCACATCCACCTCCCTCTCAGGCTTCTCAGGCTCCTTCAGGGTCACGCACAAAACATTTATGCCTGGGTCCCTTCCAGATCTGCGTGAGTTCCAGGTGATTGGGACTAAGAACAAGGAGACCAACACCACAAGGGATGATCACCCCAAGCTTTGCCCTCTGACCTGTCTGTAACTAAGAGGAACAGGGTGCAGGCCAGAGAGGAGCCACACAGGAGCTGGGTGCCCTGCTGGCTGAACGAGCAGATGTACACTATGACCCACGTCACCATCTACCTGTGGTCCCTTCCTCAGGGACACACACAGAGACAAAGGCACTTTCTTATTATCTCCTCCTCTCTGGGCTGCAGCTGTCCCGACATCCCAGAGAGCAGCTGGCCTGCTGGTATTTCCTTTGGTTCTCTGAGAAGAAGACTCTCCCAGCAACCTGCATGTCATGTAAGTCCAGGTCTGTCATGTCTCTGAGTGTGAGGGACGCAGGGCCAGTGCACAGGCTCCGACGAGGAGATATGTGCTCCCCAGCTACCTATAGGATCCGGAGACCTCAGAGGTGATCCAGGTAGAAAATGGACACCTCTCTCACCTCCTTACTTCCCTAGGTATGGCATTTAAGTTGCACAGGAGATCAGGAGAATGTTCCCTCCCTGTCCCACCATGTGCCGGGTTGGCAGAGAACTCAATCTCTGTCATTATCAGGGGTTTTCCCATTGTCATCTTTGAGGGAGTGTATTCCACATCAGTGGAAACCTGGCAGGTTTGTCTGAACTTAGGGTGGATCTGCCGGTGCTGAAGCTCCTTGGTCCATGCTTTTGTTTCTTGCTTGGGCCCCACACTGATTCCTGCCAAGTCTGAAATCCAGGAAGATGAGAGGTTCCCTTCCTGAGTGTACTACCAGCCACCTCCCCCCACCACCTCTCTGAAGTCACCTGCTTCTTCAGGCACTTCCAGGACCAAGAAGGGGGCCTAGGATCCCAGTTCCCTTCCACTTCTGGGAGAAATGTATTTCTCCTTTCAAATATTTATGGAGCAGTTGCCATATGCCAGGCATTGTTCTAGGTATCCTGGTATTACTACTGAATCAGATCCGCATGCTTGCCGCTTGAAAATCAATAGAGAGAGAGAAAAAGAAAACACTGGTAGAAAGGAAACGTTTTTAATCAGAATGCTGGCAATCTGGGGAGATGGTGGACTCAGTGTCCCCCAAAACACCCTCTCTGAAGATTCTGCTTGGCCATGAAAGCTTTTAAAGGGAAGTAATCTCAGTTAATCATCTGACATAGGGGGTCAGACTCATCGCCATCCCCCCACTGTGTGCAGGCTTGTATGCCAGTTTGTCGACTTCTCGTGATTTTTCTTTAGATGCTCCTATTCACAAAGTCTGTTCACAAGATTACTGAAGGGAAAGCTAGGGAAGAGATCTGGTTACCTGATAATTACTTATTCTTCATTTCTACTTCTTTGATCTATGGAAAGAACCAACAAGTTAGGCAAAATATTGTGTGATCAAAAGCTTTGAAAGTTGTGCTTGGGCCAGAGATGAGCAGAGCATGGGGGGCGCCTGGTTTAAGGTAAGTGACAAGACAAAGGGAGCTCCTGCAGAGGGCTCTTTCCTGCAAAGATCTCTTTACTGCCCAAAGCTGCTTATACTGGGATACTCAGTAAATTGAACAGGAAAAAGAATTTTTAAACCCATTTTAAATTGGGGTGAAAGAAGCATTAAATATAATAACAAATAGAGACTGCTTGCACGGTGATAAGTGCTATCGGGGAAAAGTAGCCCCTGACAAGGGGATTTGTGAATGCTGGGATTGTGGGTGTGTTTTTAAGGAAGTGGCAGCTTAGTCCTCTTTAAGGATGGAATCTTTGGGCCAAACTTGAAGACAGGGAGTTAGCCATACAGGTCACAGGAAGGGGGCATTCCTGGTAGAGAGAATAGTTGAGAGAGAGACAGAGACAGAGATTGGGGGAGAACTACTGGGAAAGTTGAGTGAAGGAGCATCTGATTGACTTGACTCTGAAATGATCATTCTGATTACTCTACAGAGCAGACAGTTGAGGTAGGCAGCACTGTTCAGAAACAGGGGGACAAACTGGGAGCATTTTATAGTAATTCAGTAGAGAAAAAATGGTGGCTTAGACCCAGATAGTAGAAGTGCAGTGGGGAGAAGTGATGCACTCGAAGGCATTTATCTCTCTCTACTCCTTTCTATGAAAACCTCTCAAGGGCATCAGTTTCCAGATTAAAAAATCAGACAGAGATTGTCCTCAAATGACTGCTTGTGCAGCATAAGCCCTCCTGTGAGGCAAGGGAATACAAAGGACATGGAAACTTCTTAGAGTTTGCTAAATCTAAGAAGGGAAAAGTAAATGAGGAGAGAGGAAAAGAAAAAGCAGTGTGTCAGTATATTATCCTGGCACACATTTTTCTTTTTGTCCTTTAGTTAAACATCATATGAAGGGAAAAGAAAATGATGAGGAGAGGGGAAAAGAAAAAGCAGTGTGTCAGTAAATTATCCTGACACACACATTTTTCTTTTTGTCCTTTAGTTAAACATCATATGATGGGAAAAGGGGGTTTTAGGGGAGCTTTGTAAAGCAACAGCAGCTGGCAGAATTCCTTTGTTGGTCTGCCACAGTCAAATAAGAAGAGAGGAGAGAGGTGTTTGGCAGAACTCCCAGGGCATGGCAGAGATACCTGGCCTGGTGGGAGCTTCTGGGACCATTGCTGGGTGGTCTTTGGTAGACACCATATGTTGTCCACCAGCTTCATTTGCAATTTTGGGTGACCTCCATTCCATGACCTGGGGTGCCCCCTCCACACACCCTGCCGTTCCTACAATGACAGTGGTAGTTTTCTGCCAATTCTTCTCATTCTTTTAAGAACTTTCCACCCATTTTGCCAATCATATCTCACATAACACCTTTTCATGTGTCTGTTGGCCACCCATATGTCTTCTTTGGAAAAATGTCTGTTCAAATTCTCTGCCCATTTTTGTAATCAGCTTGTTTCTGTTTTTGATGTTGAGTAGTGTGCATTCTTTGTATACTTAGATATTAACCCCTTATCAGATATATCATTAGCAAATATCATTGCCCATTCAGTAGGCAGCATTTCCATTTTGTTGATGGTTTCCTTCATGTATAAAAGCTTTTTAGTTTTATGTAGTCCCATTTCTTTATGTTTCCTCTGGTTTTCCTTGCCTGAAGAGACATATCCAAAAAAATATTACTAAGACCAATGTCAAAGTGTGCACTGCCTATGTTTTCTTCTAAAGTTTTATGGTTTCAGGTCTTACATTTAAGTCTTTAATCGATTTTGAATTTATTTTTGTGCATGGTATAAGTAGTCAGTTTCTTTTGCATGCAGCTGTCTAGTTTTCCCAACACCATTTATTGGAGAGACTGTCTTTTCCACCATTGTATATTCTTGCCTCTTTTGTCATAGATTAATTGCCCATATAAGTGTGAGTTCCCCTTTGTGTTCTTTATTCTGATCCATTGATCTATGGGTCTGTTTTTGTGCCAGTTTCATACTGTTTTGATTACTGTACCTTAGTAGTATAGTTTGAAATTGGGGAGTGTGATAACTCCACCTTTGTTCTTCATTCTCAAGATTGTTTTGGCTATTTGGGGTCTTTTGTGTATCCATACAAGTTTTAGAATTATTTGTTCTACTTCTATGAAAAATGTCATAGTTATTTTGATTGGGATTGCATTGAATCTGTAAATTGCCTTGGATAGTTTGGTGACTTTGCACTTTGACAATATTAATTCTTCCAATCCATGAGCATGGTATGTCTTTCCATCTGTTTGTGTCATCTTTGATTTATTTCATCAGCATCTTATAGTATTCAAAACAGAGGTCTTTTACCTCCTTAGTTAGGTTTATTCCTAGGTATTTTATTATTTTTGATGTGATTATTAATGGTATTGTTTTCTTAATTTCTCTTCCTGATTGTTCATTGTTAGTATAAAGAAATGCAACAGATTTCTGTGTATCAATTTTGTATCCTGCAACTTTGCCACATTCATTAATGAGTTCTAGTAGATTTTTGTGGCTTCTTTAGGATTTTCTGTATATAGTATCATGTTATGTAGAAATAGTGACAGTTTTACTACTTCCTTTCCAATTTGAATACCCTTTATTACCTTTCCTTGTCTGATTGCTGTGGCTAGGATTTTACTATATGTTGAATAAAAGTGGTGAGAGTGGGCATCCTTGTCTAGTTCCTGGTCTTAGAGGAAATGCTTTCAGCTTTTCATCATTGAGTATTATGTTAGTGGTGGGCTTTTCATATATGGCCTTTATTATGCTGAGGTATGTTCCCTGTATACTCACTTTCTGGAAAATTTGTATCATAAATAGATGTTGAATTTTGTCAAAAACTTTTCTGCATCTATTGAAATAATCATATGATTTTTATTTCTCAATTTGTTAATGTGGTGTATCACATTGATTGATTTGCAGTATTGAACCATATTTGCATCTCTGGGAAAAACCCAACGTGATCACAGTATATGATCCTTTTAATGTATTGTTGATTTGATTTGCTAATATTTGATGGAGGATTTTTGCATCTAAGTTCATCATTGATATTGGCATGTAATTTGCTTTTTTTGTGATATCTTCATCTGGTTTTGGTATGAGGGTGAGGCTGGCCTTGTAGAATGAGTTTGGAAGTGTTCCTTCCTCTACAATTTTTTAGAATAGTTTGAGAAGGATAGGTGTTAACTTTTCTCAAAATGTTTGATAGAATTCACCTGGGAAGCTGTCTGGTCCTAGACTTTTTTGTTTTTCCCCAACAACTTTTTTGGAGCACAATTGCCCTACTTTTGTGTGTTAGCTTCTGCCCCACAACAAAGCGAATCAGCCATTCTCATACATATGCTCCCACATCTCTTGCCCCTTGTGTCTCCCTCGCTCCCACCCTCCCCATCCTACCCCTCCAAGTGGTCACAAACCACTGAGCTGATCTCCCTGTGCTATGCGGCTGCTTCCTACCAGCCATCCACTTTACGCTTGGTAGTGTATATATGTCCATGCCACTCTCTCACTTTCTCACAGCTTACTCTTCTCCCTCCCCATATCCTCAAGTCCATTCTCTAATAGGTCTGTGTCTTTATTCCCATCTTACCTCTAGCTTCTTCATGACCTTTTTTTTTCTTAGATTGCATATATATGTGTTAGCATACGTTATTTGTTTTTCTCTTTCTGTCTTACTTCACTCTGTATGACAGACTCAAGGTCCGTCCACCTCACTACAAATAACTCAATTTTGTTTCTTTTTATGGCTCAGTAATATTCCCTTGTATATATGTGCCACATGTTCTTTTTCCATCCATCTGTTGATGGACACTTAGGTTGCTTCCATGTCCTGGCTATTGTAAATAGAGCGGCAATGAACATTTCGGTACATGACTCTTTTTGAATTATGGTTTTCTCAGGGTATATGCACAGCATTGGGATTGCTGGATCATATGGTAACTCTACTTCTGGTTTTTTAAGGAACCTCCATATTGTTCTCCATAGTGGTGGTATCAACTTACATTCCCACCAACAGTGCAAGAGGATTCCCTTTTCTCCACACCCTCTCCAGCATTTATTGTTTCTAGATTTTTTGATGATGGCCATTCTGACCGGTGTGAGATGATATCTCATTGTAGTTTTGATTTGCATTTCTCTAATGATTAAGGATGTTGAGCATTCTTTCATGTGTTTGTTGGCAATCTATATATCTTCTTTGGAGAAATGTCTATTTAGGTCTACTGCCCATTATTGCATCGGGATTTTTGTTTTTCTGTTATTGAGCTGAATGAGCTGCTTGACTTCTGTTTTGGGGGATTATTTAATTACTGATTCAATTTCATTACTGGTAATTGGTCTGTTCATATTTTCTATTTCTTCTTGGTTCAGTCTTGTGAGATTGTACATTCCTGGGAATTTGTCCATTTCTTCTAGGTTGCTTATTTTATTGGTGTATAATTGTTCACAGTAATTTCTTTTGATCCTTTGTATTTCTGTGGTGTCAGTTGTAACTCCTCCTTTTTCATTTCTGATTTTATTGATCTGGGCCCTCTCTCTCTTTTTCTTGATGAGTCTGGCTAAAGGTTTATCAAATTTATCTTTTCAAAGAGCCAGCTCTTAATTTCATTGATCTTTTCTATATAAATTTCTACTTCATTTATTTCTGCTCTGATCTTTGATTTCTTTCCTTCTACTAAATTTGGGTTTTGCTTGTTCTTCTTTTTATAATAACTTTAGGTGAAATATTAGATTGTTGCTTTGAGATTTTTGTTTCCTGAGGTGTGCTTATATTGCAATAAACTTCCTTTGGAATTGCTTTTGCTGAATCCAGTAAATTTAGATTATTGTGTTTTTGTTTTGTCTTCAGGTATTTTTGGACTTCCTCTGATTTCTTCAGTGATCCATTGGTTGTTTATTAGTATATTCCTTAACCTCCGTTTGTTTGTGTTTTTTTCCCTGTAGCTGATTTCTAGTTTATAGCTTTATGATGGTTGGAAAAGGTGCTTGATAAGACTTCAATTTTCTTAAATTTACTGACACTTGTTCTCTGGTCTGGTATGTGACCTATCCTGAAGAATGTTCCATGTACACTTGAATGTATATCCTGCTATTTTTAGATAGATTGTTTTGATATATCTATTGATTCCAGCTGTTCTAAAATATCATTTAAAGCCAGTGTTTCCTTCTTGATTTTCTTCCTAAGTGATCTCTCCATTGATTTAGGTAGGGTGTTGAAGTTCCCTACCGATATTATGTTACTGCCAATCACTCCTTTTATGTCTGTTAATATTTGCTTTAGGTTTTTAGGTGATTCTATGTTGGGTGCATACCTGTTGAAAATTGTTATAGTTTCTTCTTGGATTGATCCCTTGATCATTATGTAGTGTCCTTCTTTGTCTCTTATAACAGTCTTTATTTTAAAGACTATTTTGCCTAATATGAATATTGATACTTTGGCTATCTTTTGATTTCCATTTGTATTGAATACCATTTTACATCCCCTCACTTTCAACCTGTTTGTGTCTTTAGATCTGAAGTATTTCTCTTGAGGGCAGCATATATATGGGTCCAGTTTTTGTATCCATTCAGCCACTCTGTCTTTTGATTGAAATATTTAGTCCATTTACATTAAAGTACTTATTGATAGGTATGAACTTATTGCCATTTTGTTCATTTGGGGGAGTTGTTTTTGTAGACATCTTTTGTTCCTTCTTTTGCTTTCTTCCCCTGTAATTTAATTTTTTTTCTTTTGGCTGTGCCACACAGCATGTGGGATCTTAGTTCCCTGACCAGGGATCAAACCCATGCCCCCTGCAGTGTTAGCATAGAGTTTTAATCACTGGACTACTAGGGAAGTCCTTTAATATCTATCTTTAATGTTATATTTGGATTCCTTTCTTTTTGTGTGTGTGTATATCTATTATGTATTTTTGGATTGTGGTTACCATGAGGTTTATATATAGCACTATATATCTATGGATCCTAGGTTGGGTGATTGTGGGGTGGGGTTCCCAAATTTATTGTCAGCCTGCTGGTTGACATAGCTAGTTCCTATCATGGCTGGCTGTGGGGTCTGGGCTGTACCAAAGCTGGCATCAGACTGCTGGTAACAGGGGCCAGATCCCAGGGTGGCTGGTTGAGGGGCCAAAAATATCTTACAGCTTGTGTAAGCCTGCTGGTGAGTGTGACGTGGGGGTCCCAGAGCTAGTGTCAGCCCACTGTTGGGCAGATCTGGGTCTTAGGGTCTCTGTCTCTAGGGGCCTTGGAGTTGGTGTTGGCCTGTTGGTGGGTAGGTTCAGGTCCCAACAGATGGCTGCAGGGTCGAGAGTCCTGTGGCTGGTGCAGTGGTGGGCAGAGCCAGGTCCTGGGTCCTCTGGTGGACAGAGCTGGGTCTTTTGGCTTCTGGGAGCTCAGGGACTCCAAAGGCAGCCAGCCTGCTGGTAGGTGGAGCCATGTTCCCACCCAGCTAGCTGCTTGACCTGAGGTGTCCCAGTACTGGAACCAACAGGCTGGTGGGGAGGAGGGCAGGTCCCAGTGTTTATTAACAAGAGGGAGGATTGCAAAATGATGCTTGCCAGCACCAGTGTCCTCTTGATAAAATGAGCTCCCCAGATTGGCTGCTGCCAGTGTCTATATCTCTATGGTGAGCTCCAATTGCTTCCTGTCTCTCCAAGAGGCTCTCTAAGGTCAGCACGTGGGTCTGACCCAGACTCCTTTCAAATTATTGCTTCTTCCCTGGGTCTCAGAGTGTGATATTTTGTGTACACCTGTGAAGAGTGGATTTGCTGTTTCTTACAGCCGTCTGGTTCTCCTGAAAGTAAACCCCACTGGGTTTCAAAGTCAAACATGCTGGGGCCTCATCTTCCTGGTGCAAGAAACCCCAGTCTGGGGAGCGCAATGTGGAGCTCAGACCTCTTGCTTCTTGGGGAGAACCTCTGCAGTTGTAGTTATCCTCCTCTTTGTAGTTTGCCTACCTGGAGGTATGGCTCTTGACTAAACCACATCTCTGCCCCTCCTATCCATCTTGTTGAGGTTCCCTCTTAATGTCTTTATATATTTATTTATTTATTTTCGGGGGGGATTTTTTTTTTTTATTCAAAGAGAAAGTTATAAAAATTATAATCATCCTCATCAGTCCACTCAGTCCCATGTAATTAATTTTATTTCATCTTGATCTTTTGTTAGCACTTTTATGAATTCATCAGTTTTCCACTAGAGCTCTTAAAATGCTTATTCAGTCAGTTCAGCAGTATAGTCAATTACCAGAAACCTGTAATTTGTCAGTCTTTTTCATGAAGTCCTGGAAGATGAAACCCTTTTATAGGAACAGTTTTGCAAAAGCATCATAGTACACCCACAACTGTCGGTAAATGACAAACTACTTAAAAATGACCATGGTAAAAGATTTGATGAAAGTTCAGAATAATGCAATTGACAACAAAATTTAGTTATTTCAGAGATATACATTTTAAAGTAATAACTAGAATTATGACTTATAACATTATAGCTGAACATATAACATTTTTAGAAATATCATGTAATGTCTGAAACATTTAGATTAACATATTTCCATACAAATAACCCAAAGGAAGTTTAGTATTAGTTGTTTTATTGTTTGTTTGTTTATACTGCAGGTTCTTATTAGTCATCAATTTTATACACATCAGTGTATACATGTCAATCCCAATCGCCCAAGTAAGCACACCACCATCCCCACCCCCCCGCAGCTTTCCCCCCTTGGTGTCCATACGTTTTTTCTTTACATCTGTATCTCAACTTCTGCCCTGCAAACCGGTTCATCTGTACCATTTTTCTAGGTCACACATACATGCACTAATATACGATATTTGTTTTTCTCTTTCTGACTTATTTC
Source organism: Grampus griseus (assembly GCF_964374135.1). Classification (NCBI taxonomy): domain Eukaryota; kingdom Metazoa; phylum Chordata; class Mammalia; order Artiodactyla; family Delphinidae; genus Grampus; species Grampus griseus. The sequence continues at coordinate 8,863,137 of NC_139002.1, forward strand.
ACTCTGTATGACAGTCTTTAGATCCATCCACATCTCAACCAATGACTCAGTTTCGTTCCTTTTAGTGTCTGAGTAATATTCCATTGTATATATGTACCACTTCTTCTTTATCCATTCGTCTGTCAACGGGCATTTAGGTTGCTTCCATGAACTGGCTATTGTAAATAGTGCTGCAATGAACATTGGGGTGCATGTCTCTTTTTGAGTTATGGTTTTCTCTGGATATATGCCCAGTAGTGGGATTGCTGGATCATATGGTAATTCTGTTTTTAGTCTTTTAAAGAACCTCCACTGTTCTCCATAGTGGCTGTATCAATTTACATTCCCACCAACAGTGCAGGAGGATTCCCTTTTCTCCACACCCTCTCCAGCATTTGCTGTTTGTAGATTTTCTGATGATGCCCATTCTAACAGGTGTGGGTGATACCTCTTTGTAGTTTTGGTTTGCATTTCTCTAATAATTAGTGATGTCGAGCAACTTTTCATGTGCTTCTTGGCCATCTGTATGTCTTCTTTGGAGAAATGTCTATTTAGGTCTTCTGCCCATTTTTGGATTGGGTTGTTTGTTTCTTTAATATTGAGCTGCATGAGCTGTTTATATATTTTGCAGTTTAATCGTTTTTCCATTGATTTGTTTGCCAATATTTTCTCCCATTCTGAGGGTTTTCTTTTCATCTTGTTTATGAATTCCTTTGCAGTGCAAAAACTTTAAAGTTTCATTAGGTCCCATTTGTTTATTTTTGTTTTTATTTCCATTACTCTAGGAGGTGGGTCCAAAAAATCTTGCTGTGATTTACGTCAAACAGTGTTCTTCCTATGTTTTCCTCTAAGAGTTTTAGAGTGTCTGGCTTTACATTTAGGTCTTGAATCCATTTTGAGTTTATTTTTGTGTATGGTGTAAGGGAGTGTTCTAATTTCATTCTTTTACATGTAACTGTCCAGATATCCCAGCACCACTTATTGAAGAGAGTGTCTTTTCTCCATTGTATATCTTTGCCTCCTTTGTCATAGATTAGTTGACCATAGGTGCGTGGGTTTATCTCTGGGCTTTCTATCTTGTTCCATTGATCTACATTTCTGTTTTTGTGCCAGTAACATATTGTCTTCATTACTGTAGCTTTGTAGTATAGTCTGAAGTCAAGGAGTCTGATTCCTCCAGCTCCATTTTTCCCCTCAAGACTGCTTTGGGTACTCGAGGTCTTTTGTGTCTCCATACAAATTTTAAGATTTTTTTGCTCTAGTTCTGTAAAAAATGACATTAGTGTTTGATAGGGATTGCATTGAATCTATAGATTGCTTTGGGTACTATAGTCATTTTCACAGTATTGATTCTTCCAATCCAAGAACATGGTATATCCCTCCATCTGTTGGTGTCATCTTTCATTTCTTTTATCTGTGTCTTATAGTTTTCTGCATCCAGGTCTTTTGTCTCACTAGGTAGGTTTAATCCAAGGTATTTTATTCTTTTTGTTACAATGGTAAATGGGAGTGTTTCCTTAACTTCTCTTTCAGATTTTCCATCATTAGTGCATAGGAATGCAGGAGATTTCTGTGCATTAATTGTGTATCCTGCAACTTTAACAGATTCATTGATTAGCTATAGTAGTTTTCTACTGGCATTTTTAGGATTCTCTATGTATAGTATCACGTCATCTGCAAACAGTGACAGTTTTACTTCTTCTTTTCCAATTTGTATTCTTTTTATTTCTTTTACTACTCTGATTGCCATGGCTAGGACTTCCGAAACTATGTTGAGTAAGAGTGGTGAGAGTGGACATCCTTGTCTTGCTCCTGATCTTAGAGGAAAGGCTTTCAGTTTTTCACCATTGAGAATGATGTTTGCTATGGGTTTGTGATATATGGCCTTTATTATGTTGAGGTAGGTTCCCTCTATACCCACTTTCTGGAGAGTTTTTATCATAAATGGGTGTTGAATTTTGTCAAAAGCTTTTTCTGCATCTGTTGAGATGATCATATGGTTTTTATTCTCCGATTTGTTAATATGGTGCATCACATTGATTGATTTGCGTATATCGAAGAATCCTTGCATCCCTGGAATAAACTCCACTTGATCATGGTGTACGATCCTTTTAATGTGTTGTTGGATTCTGTTTGCTTGTATTTTGTTGAGGATTTTTGCATCTATATTCATGAGTGATATTGGTCTGTAATTTTTGTATCTTTTTCTTTTTTTGGTGTCAGGCTGATGGTGGCCTTATAGAATGAGTGCGGCAGGGCTCCTTCTTCAGCAATTTTTTGGATGAGTTTTAGAAGGATGGGTGTTAGCTCTTCTCTAAATGTTTGACAGAATCCACCTCTGAAGCCATCTGGTCCTGAACTTTTGTTTGTTGGAAGATTTTTAATCACAGTTTCAATTTCATTAGTTGAGATTAGTCTGTTCATATTTTGTATTTCTTCCTGGTTCAGTCTTGGAAGGTTATACTTTTCTAAGAGTTTGTCCTTTTCTTCCAGGTTGTCTATTTTATTGGCATAGAGTTGCTAGTAGTAGTCTCTTAGGATGCTTTGTATTTCTGCAGTGTCTGTTGTGCCTTCTTTATCATTTCTAATTTTATTGATTTGAGTCCTGTCCCTCTTTTTCTTGATGAGTCTGGCTAATGGTTATCAATTTTGTTTATCTTCTCAAGGAACCAGCTTTTAGTTTTATTGATCTTTACTATTGTTTTCTGTGTTTCTATTTCATTTATTTCTGCTCTGATCTTTATGATTTCTTTCCTCTTGCTGACTTTGGGTTTTGTTTGTTCTTCTTTCTCTAGTTCCTTTAGGAACTAGAGATTGTTACATTGTTAGATTGTTTGTTTGAGATTTTTCTTGTTTCTTGAGGTAGGCTTGTGTAGCTATAAACTTGCCTTTTAGAACTGCTTTTGCTGCATCCCATAGGTTTTGGATCGTCGTGTTCTTATTGTCATTTGTCTCTAGGTACTTTTTGATGTCCTCTTTTATTTCTTCAGTGATCTCTTGGTTATTTAGTAACGTATTTTTTGCCTCCATGTGTTTGTTTTTTTTACATTGTTTTTCCTGTAATTCTTTGTAATCTCAAAGTGTTGTGGTCAGAAAAGATGCGTGATATGATTTCAATTATCCTAAATTTGCTGAGGCTTGATTTGTGACCCAAGATGTGATCTATCCTGGAGAATGTTCCATGCACACTTGAGAAGATGGTGTAATCTGCTGTTTTTGGATGCAATGTCCTATAAATATCAATTAAATCTATCTACTCTATTGTATCATTTAAAGCTTCTGTTTCCTTATTTATTTTCATTTTGGATAATCGGTCCATTGCTGTAAGTGAGGTGTTAAAGTGCCCAAGTGTTATTGTGTTACTGTCGATTTCTTCTTTTATAGCTGTTAGCAGTTGCCTTATGTATTGAGGTACTCCTATGTTGGGTGCATATGTATTTATAATTGTTATATCTTCTTCTTGGATTGGTCATTACATAGTGTCCTTCCTTTCTTGTAATATTCTTCATTTTAAAGTCTATTTTATCTGATATGAATACTGCTACTCCAGCTTTCTTTTGATTTCCATTTGCATGGAATATCTTTTTCTATCCCCTCACTTTCAGTCTGTGTGTGTCACTAGGTCTGAAGTGGATCTCTGGTAGTCAGCATATATATGGGTCCTGTTTTTGTATCCATTCAGCAAGCCTGTGTCTTTGGTTGGAGCATTTAATCCATTCACGTTTAAGGTAATTATTGATATGTATGTTCCTATGACCATTTTCTTAATTGTTTTGGGTTTGTTTTTGTAGTTCCTTTTCTTCTCTTGTGCTTCCCACTTAGAGAAGTTCCTTTAGCACTTGTTGTAGAGCTGGTTTGGTGGTTCTGAATTCTCTTAGCTTTTGCTTGTCTGTAAAGCTTTTGATTTCTCCATCGAATCTGAATGATCTTTGCTGGGTAAAGTAATCTTGGTTGTAAGTTCCTCCCTTTCATCACTTTAAGTATATCATGCCATTCCCTTCTGGCTTGTAGCGTTTCTGCTGAGAAATAAGCTGTTAACCTTATGGTAGTTCCCTTGTATGTTATTTGTCGTTTTTCCCTTGCTGCTTTCAATAATTTTTCTTTGTCTTTATTTTTTGTCAATTTGATTACTATGTGTCTCAGCGTGTTTCTCCTTGGGTTTATCCTGTATGGGACTTGGTGCACTTCTGCGACTTGGGTGGCTATTTCCTTTCCCATGTTAGGGAAGTTTTCAACTATAATCTCTTCAAATATATTCTCGGGTCCTTTTAATCTCTATTCTCCTTCTGGGACCCCTATAATGTGAATGTTGTTTTGTTTAATGTTGTTCCAGAGGTCTCTTAGGCCATCTTCATTTCCTTTCATTCTTTTTCTTTATTCTGTTCCGCAGCAGTGAATTCCACTATTCTGTCTTCCAGGTCACTTATCTGGTCTTCTACCTCAGTTATTCTGCTATTGACTCCTTCTTGTGTAGTTTTCATTTCAGTTACTGTATTGTTCATCTCTGTTTGTTCTTTCATTCTTCTATGTCTTTGTTAAACATTTCTTGTATGTTCTCGGTCTTTGCCTCCATTCTTTTTCCGAGGTCCTGGATTATCTTCACTAATATTATTCTGAATTATTTTTCTGGAAGGTTGCCTATCTCCACTTCATTTAGTTGTTTTTCTAGGGTTTTATCTTGTTCCTTCAACTGGTACATAGCCTTCTGCCTTTTCATCTTGTCTATCTTTTTCTGAATGTGTTTTTTGTTCCACAGGCTGCAGGATTGTAGTTTTTCTTGCTTGTGCTTTCTGCTCTCTGGTGGATGAGGTTATCTAAGAGGCTTGTGTGAGTTTGCTGATGGGAAGGACTGGTGGTGGATAGAGCTGAGTTTTGTTCTGGTGGGCAGAGCTCAGTAAAACATTAATCCGCTTAAATGCTGATGAATGGGGCTGGATGCCCTCCCTGTTGGTTGTTTGGCCTGAGGCAACACCAAACTGAAACCTACCTGGGCTCTTTGGTGGCACTAATGAGAGACACTGGGAGGGCTCATGCCAAGGCGTACTACCAAGAACTTCTTCTGCCAGTGTCCTTGTCCCCTCAGTGATCCACAACCACCCCCACCTCTGCAGGAGACTCTCCAACACTAGCAGGTAGGTCTGTTTCAGTCTCCTCCGGGGTTACTGCTCCTTCCCCTGGGTCACTACTACTAAACCCACTACTTTGTGTGTGCCCTCCAGAGTGGAGTCTGTGTTTCCCCCAGTCCTGTCGAAGTCCTGCAGTCAAATTCCAATAGGCTTCAAAGTCTGATTCTCTAGAAATTCCTCCCTCCGTTGCCAGACCCCAGGTTGGGAAGCCTGACGTGGGGCTTAGAACCTTCACTCCAGTGGGTGGACTTCTGTGGTATAAGTGTTCTCCAGTCTGTGAGTCACCCACCCACCAGTTATGGGATTTGATTTTACTGTGATTGAGCCCCTCCTACCATCTCATTTTGGCTTCTCCTTGGTCTTTGGATGTGGGGTATCTTCTTTGGTGAGTTCCAGTCTCTTCCTGTTGATGATTGTCCAGCATCTAGTTGTGATTCTGGATTCTCGCAAGTGGGAGTGAAAGCATGTCTTTCTACTCCACCATCTTGTTTCCTCTCTTAATTTTAATAGAGGCAACAGCTTTTTTTTCGGTCCTACTGGTTAAAAAAATAGTAGCAAGTGTGAGGGACAAGATATTTCCCTTCTCAGCCTCCTCCCTACCTTCTGAACTTACCATCGAATGATTCTCTTGTAATTTTAAGTATTCTGTGAAAGGAATCATGGTTCCATTTTCTCAGCAACAATGTAATAAACATAACTTTCATCAATATAGAAAAGAAACAGAGAAGAAACCTATAACAGTTCTCTTACAGAAGAAATGAGGCATGAGGCAGGGGCATTAGTATTAAACATTTTAGGAAAGGAATTCCCTGGTGGTCCAGTGGCTAGGGCTCTGTGTTTCCACTGCAGGGGTCATGGGTTCAATCCCTGGTTATGGGACTAAGACCCCACATGCCTCAAGGTGTGACCAAAAAATAGAAAATCAAAAGATTTTAGGAGAAATATCACTTGTGCCCCACTTCTAGACATGTCCCAGTTATAAGCTTGAGGTAAGGGGCAGTTAGGTGATGCTGTCCATGCAGAGTGGAACAGGGGAACCACCACCTGAGCACTGCCAGCAGAGGCCAAGTTCCCCCCAGAGGGGAGAAGAGAGGGGTGAAGTGGGTTTGGAGGTGGGGCAACCTGGAGCTGAGCCAGTGTTAGCAGACACAGTATCTGGATGGATGCGTGGGTGCTGGCCTTCCCTGGGAGAGGGCCGTAATCCACAAAGGCCAGTTAGCTGTGCAGGTGAGGGCCAGCGACCGATGGAAACATGACTGAATTGCTAAGGTCTAGGACATTTGGCCTGTTCACATCATTTTATGCCCAGAAAACCTTCTCTTTAATCAATTCATCTCCTTAACTTTTTAAAAACTTTGACTCAGAACTTCATCTCCCCTGGGAGTATTCAACATTACCTGATACCTGGTATGTGCTAGACTTCAGCTGGATGCTGGGGTCAGAGTGAATCAGGACATGACACTGTCCATGAGGGCTCTGAGGGACCCAAAGAGGGTCATCTGAACAGTGAAGTAGACTGCAGTGGTTAAATACTGTGAATTGATGAGCAGAGGGCCTCGTGGGGACACCAGGGATAGAGAAATTGATACCTTCTAGGTAAAGCAGGAGGTGACATTTGAGCTGTGTCTTCAAGGAAGAGCCGAGGTTTTGCTGGCCTGGAATGGAGACAAGAATGTCTCCTTGAGGGAAGACTTGGAGGTGAAGCCTCATAGTAATTAGGACAGAGCTGAGGCTGGGACAGACGTGTGGAATATTTGTCGGAAGCCTTATTGAATGTAAGTGTGGATGTTGTGCTCGAGCTACTGTAACCCAAACCACAGACTGGGTGGCACTAAGCCCAGACATTACTTTTCTCTGAGCTCTGAGGCTAGAAGTCCAAGATCAAGTGTTGGCAGGATTGGTTTGTCCTGAACCATCTCTCCTTGGCTTGCATCTGCCACCTTCTTGCTGTGTCTTCACATGCCCTTTTCTCTGTATAGGCCAGTCTATCTGGTGTCCATCTATGTCTCCAAATTTCTGCTCCTTATAAGAACCTGGTGGAGTGAATTAGAGTCACACGCTACAGCCTGTTTTAATGTTAATTACCTCTTTAAAGTCCCTATATCTAAATATAGTCATATTGTGAGTTACTTGGGTTTAGGGCTTCAAATGTGAATTTGCGGAACCCAATTCAGCCCCATGGACATTTTGCCCTGTTGTGAGTGTATTTCCTTCATGTCTTGTTCATGGCATGAATTGTGTATGTAAATGGTCCATGTTAATAGCCCTGAAGTCTTTGCTGGAGGTGGGTAAGGTGAGGGATGGGTTCGCTGGGTTGCTGGGATGAGTAGGGTGGGAGGGAGTTGTGGAAAAGAGGGACCCTCCTCCTGGGTTCCACAGTGTTGACCTGGTTCTCTGCTTTCACTGCCATCCCTTGAGGACTTGGAAGGACTTAAGTCTTTGTCTGAGTCTTAATTATGTCTCTGAAAAACAGTGTGACCCAGGACCAAGTCACTTATCCTTCTGAAGCCACACAGTTGTCATTGGTAAAGTAGATAAAAGACCCTTTCCTCTTCCATGATGTGCTGTGAAGAGTCCACAGTGGCTCATATGTACAATACCTTCAAATATTATATATCTATTCAAATATGATGAGTTTCTCCATCTCTGCAGCATAGAACTGACCCTTTTAATCCTTCCCTCTGCTTTGTGACCAGTACTCCTGAGTATCAATGAGATAACTTTTTCCTGCTGGGAAGAGGACTAAGAGCAAAGGTTCTGTTTAGGAAGGTGGTCAGAAGCACATGCAGAGGCAGCACTCTAGTTCAGATCCCACACTGTCCCCTGGCTCACTGCAAAGCAGGGAAACAGGCTTTCCCTTGAGCTGGTACTTCTCATGAATTAATGGCATCCTTTCCTCTATCAGCTTGTCTTCTTCCTCATCTTTCTGTGGTGTGAGTTAAACCCTGGGCTTACTTTTCTCCCCTCCTCCCTCCATCTTTCTCTGTCTCTCTCTATTTCTTTTTATAAGAATAGTGGTTTTTATTTTTTTATTGAGGTATAGTTGATTTACAATATTATATTAGTTTCAAGTGTACAATATGGTGGTTCAAAATTTTTATAGATTATACTCCATTTAAAGTTATTAGAAAATATTGGCTATATTCTCTGTGCTGTACAGCATATCCTTGTAGTTTATATATTTCGTACAGAGTAGTTTGTCCCCTTCCCTTTCCCCACTGGTAACCACTAGTTTGTTCTCTATATCTGTGAGTCTGCTTCTTTCTTTGTTATATTCACTAGTTGGTTGTATTTTTTAGATTCCACCTATAAGTGATATCATACAGTATTTGTCTTTCTCTGACTTATTTTACTTAGAGTAATACCCTCCAAGTCCATCTGTTGTTGCTGAAAATGGCACAATTTCATTTTCTTTTATAGTGAGTGGTACTCCATTGTATATATATACACACCACATCTTCTTTATCCATTCTTCTGTTGGTGGACACGTAGGTTGCTTCCATGTCTTGGCAATTGTAAATAATACTGATATCAACATTGGAGTGCATGTCTTTTCAAATTAGTGTTTTCATTTTCTTCAGAAAATTCCAGGAGCAGAATTGCTGGGTCATATGGTAACACTATTTTAGTTTTCTTGAGGACCTCTATATTGTTTTCCATAGTGGCTGCACCAACTTACACTCCCACCAACAGTGTACGAGGGTTCCCTTTTCTCTACATCCTCACCAATATTCATTATTTGTGGTCTTTTTGATGATAGGTATTCTGATGGGTGTGAGGTGATATCTCATTGTGGTTTAGGTTTGCATTTTTCTGCTGATTAGCTGTGTTGAACATCTTTTCATGTGCTTTTTGGCCACTTGTATGTCTTCTTTGGAAAAATGTCTACTCATGTTTTCTGCTCACTTTTAATTGGGTTTTTTGATATTGAGTTGTATGAGCTATCTATGTGTTTTGGATATTAACCCCTTATCGGTCATATCATTTGCAAATATTTTCACCCTTCCAGTAGGCTGTCTTTTTGTTTTGTCAGTGATTTCCTTTGCTGTGCAAAAGCTTTTATCTCTGTTTTGTCCCTCCTTCCTGCCTCCCTCCCTCGCTCCCTTCTTTCCTTCCTTCTTTCCTTCAGATATAACTGAGATATAGTTGACATACCACAAGATTCAACTTCTTAAAATGTACAATTCAGTGGCTTTTATATATTCACAAAGTTGGGCAAACATTGCCACTAACTAATGGCATAATATTGCATCACCTCCAGAAGCAACCCTCCTTCCTCAATCCCTGGCAACCACTAATCTGCTTTTCTTTATAAATTTTTAATTGTGATATAATTCACATACCATAAAACCCACCCTTTAAAAGTATGTAATTCATCAGTTTTTCGCATACTCACAAAGTTGTACAACCATCACCACTATCTAATTCCACAATATTTTCTTCACCACAAAAAGAAATCCTGTATCCATTAACATTCACTCCCCATTCATCCAACCCCTAGTTTTTGGCACCCACTCATCCATTTCCTATTTCTATGGATTTGCCTATTCTGGACATTTCATACAAATGACTTCATTCCATGTGTGTCCTTTTGCATCCAGCTGCTTTTAGTTAGCATACTCTTTTCAGTGTTCATTCATGTTGAGGCATGTATCAGTACATCATATCTTTTTATTGCTGAGTGCCTGAATAAAACATAAACTCACAACTCTTTTTCTTTAAGTAGAAAATTATGTATCAGTACATGATTTTTTTTCATTGCTGAATGGTATTCCACTGCATGGATAAGACCACATTTTGTTTTAGCCAGTCAGCAGTTGACACACATTTGGGTTTTTTCACTTTTTGCCTATTATGGATAATGCTACTGTGAACATTTGTGTGCAAGTTTTTGTGTGAGTGTTTTCACTTCCCTTAGGTATATACCTGGGAGAGGAATTGCTATATCAGATGGTAATTCATTGTTTCACATCTTGAAGTGCCAAAGTATTATCCAAAGTGGCTGCACCATTTTGTATCCCCACCAACAATGTATGAGGGTTCTAATTACTCTGCGTCCTCACCAACATTTTTTATTGCCATCTTTTATAAAGTCATCCTAGTGGGTGTGATGTGGATGTCTCCTTGCAGTTTTGATTTGCATCCCTAATAACTAATGATGTTCAGCATCTTTTCATGTGCTTATTGCTATTCACATATCTTCTTTGGAGAAATATCTATTCAAATGATTTGCTTATTTTTTGGAGTATTTGTCTTTTACTGTTTTTTCCATATCTTAGTAAATAATTCTTATTTATTTATTTATGTATTATGGTTATTAGATTCTTACCAGATATATACTTTGCAAATATTTTCTATCATGCTGTGGCTTTTCTTTTCATTTTGTTGATAGTGATCTTTAAACCTCAAACATGTTTAATTCTGACAAAGCCAATTTTGTGTATTTTTTCTTTGGTGCCTGTGCTTCCAGTGCAAGCTTTCGGGTAGAGTTTCTACAGGTAGAAAAGCGAGCTCATCAGGGACCAGGGAAAAGCTATTTCCATCACTGCAATTCTAACCAAGTGCTATTGAGCCCTCAGCCTTTAAGCCTTTGAAGTGATAGGTGTTGGGGGGGGGGGAAGATCCTTGCCCTCAAGAACATGCTATACATCTGGGAACCATAGGAACAGCCTTAGAGAACAAGAGTTTTGGAAAGCAGGACAGTGTTGCATAGGTGCTGATTGTTCTTGTAGCACGAAAGAGTCTGACAGGACTGAAGGTGGTCAGAGAAAGTATTTTCTGAGTCTTGAATTATCAAAGTGCAGGATGAGAGAGGGTATTAATAATTATTAAGTACATACTAATTGCTAAGCACTGTTCCAGACTCTTTACATCCTTGATCAAATTCAATCCCCCCTGCCTATATGGCAGGAAAATAAACGATGAAATGATGTCTGGAGAAGGTTAAATATCCTTCCAGAAATCACAGATGTGGTAGGTGTTGTTACTGGACCTTATTCAAAGAACTTTCTATTATACTATGTCCCAATGCCCTTAGCATCTCTAGAGCCTAGGAGAGGTGGAAGGGAGCCAGCGCAGTGCAGGGTACAGAAACGAGTCTTCTCCTTTTCACCCGATTGTTTGTCCTTCTGCACCTGACATGTTGATATTCCTCTCATGTTGGAAAGTAAAAGGCCTGGGTGGTGCATGTAGCTGTGAGACAAATTTCTGCAATCAATTGTTTCTCTTCTGCCTGGAACATGGGCAATGTGCTTCCAATGCCCCCTTGATCGTCCTCATCTTCTTTTTGTCAATACACTTCTGAGTGAGCAAGTGCCCGGCAAGGCACAGGGAGCCAGAGAATCATGGTGAGGATAGACTTAGCTCAGCGTTAGAGAACAGTGAGGAGGGGACACCAGGATTAGGTGGAGAGAGAAAGGAACAGGTAGAGGAAGGAGGAATGGGCTCACCATTCACTATCAGACATTCCTGAATCCCGTGGTTCAAGTCTGACCCTTCACTCCTGCCTCCTGCTGTTCCTGGAGTCCAGAAGCTGTAGCTCGCTGATAAATGTCTCAGCATTGGGCGGGCAGATGTGGGTGCCTGTTCTTCAGTGTAGGGTGTTGTGAGCAATGGAAATCTAACTGCTTCTTGCAACTTCCTTACTGATTTTTAACTCACACGTTCTCTCATTTTGCAGTTCCTTGTGGCTCCAATTCCAGAGATTTTATGGGTTCCACCGGGTCCATCGACTGCTTCTAGTCCACCCTCACCAGACCTTTAGGTTTCACATCCCTGCTCTATCAAGCCATCTACCAGCCCACCCTCCATCTTCTTTCTCCATGTATTATCGTTCAGTGTTACAAGTGCTTGTGTTTCCTCCAGGGTGAGGTGTGCACTCTGTCTCCCATTCTCCTTGTGGTGTTTGGATGGTTTCTGAGAGGAGAGGAAGGCAGAAATATCTTTCCTCTGTCATCTTGAAAGCTAGAAGGCTGCCTAAGAATTGTAAAGGCATTATTCCATTGACTCCCACTGTCCAGTGCTGCTAACAAAAAGAACAATGCAGTTATTACTGTTTTGTAGTTGATCTGCTCCTCTGTCTAGGAAAGGGTAGTATCTATTCTTTATACTTGACCTACTGAAATGTCACAATGATGTGTCTAGGTGGGGTTTTAATTTGTTTTTCTTCCTCGACATTTACTAGACTTTGAAGTTTTATGTATGACCTAAGGGGAGGAATATGTGCTTACGTTATTACTTTCATATTTCTTTGCTAAATTCTTCCCATTTGTGTCATCGTTTTTTACTTTTCTCCCCTGGAAAGTCTGTTGGTTTGTGTTGAACTCTGGGTTCATCACCCCTATCTTAAATAATTTCTTGGTCATTTTTTGTCTTTGTCTTTTTTCTCTGCTCCGAGAGATCTAAGGCACAGACAGGCAAGGGGGAGAGAGGAAGGTGTAGTACCCCAGCATAGGATGTGCAGAAGGAGGAGCAGCACATCACAAATGCTTCAGGGGAGTTAGGGAGAGAGGGGTTGGCAGTGTGGGGTCCCAGGGTCCTGAGCTTCTTGCCCTCTGTGGCCACATGAATCTCCAGGCCAGGCAGCCTCTGAGAGTGGCAGCCAGGCTTCATGGGGTCTTACTGGTTAAAGTTCCAGGTCCAGGAACAAATGCTTTGAAGCTGGTGTTACTTATAACAAAAAAATGGAAGCATGATGGACAGGAAGTCCCTCAAAATTAGTTGGTTACCTCCCAACCACCCCCAGCCTAAGCCAACAATCCAGAGGCTTCCCCAGGAGACTCAGTGACACAGCACTTTCAGACTCAGCAGAGGGAAACTTCATACCCTCTTCCTGCTCTCATCCCTGGGAGCCTCCACCCCTCTCTGGCTACATAGATCGTGCACAGATGAGGACCTCTCCTGGGTGGACATTCAGGTTGGAAGTGACTCCATCTTGGCTGCAGTCCTCAGGGCTTGTCCCCGAGAGCACATGAGGCCATTCTGTTCCTTCTCTGGAGTATTGGGGAGTGTTTTCTCCATTGAACAAGCTCCACCTCCTTCAGAGTCCTGACTGTTGAACAACAAGGGAGGGAGAGGTCCTCTCCCTTCCTTGGTCATGTGACTGATATCACACAGTGGGATCCAACTTTTCTGTGAATTCTCTGCAACCTTTGACAGCACTGGCCTCACCTTGTCCTCAGTCTTGGCTCTCCCAACCCGTGCCACTGAGAAAGTGGACCCCTGTCCCCATTTCCCTGACCACCTACTGATCATGGATGTGTGCACAACAGCCTCTCCTCTGATGCATGGTGTACCTGGTCCTATGAGCTCATCTCTTGCCCACAAGGAGCCACATCCACCTCCCTCTCAGCCTTCTCAGGCTCCTTCAGGATCACGCATAAAACATTTATGCCTGGGTCCCTTCCAGATCTGCGTGAGTTCCAGGTGATTGGGACTAAGAACAAGGAGACCAACACCACAAGGGATGATCACCGCAAACTTTGCCCTATGAGCTGTCTGTAACTAAGAGGAACAGGGTCCCTTCCAATTCTGCGTGAGTTCCAGGTGATTGGGACTAAGAACAAGGAGACCAACACCACAAGGGATGATCACCCCAAGCTTTGCCCTCTGACCTGTCTGTAACTAAGAGGAGCAGGGTGCAGGCCAGAGAGGAACCACACAGGAGCTGGGAGCCCTGCTGGGTCCACAAGCAGATGCACACTATGACCCACGTCACCACCTACCTGTGGTTCCTTCCTCAGGGACACACTCAGAGCCACAGGCACTTTCTTATTATCTCCTCCTCTCTGGGCTGCAGCTGTCCTGACATCCCAGAGAGCAGCTGGCCTGCTGGTATTTCCTTTGGTTCTCTGAGAAGAAGACTCTCTCAGCAACCTGCATGTCATGTAAGTCCAGGTCTGGCATGTCTCTGAGTGTGAGGGACGCAGGGCCAGTGCACAGGCTCTGACGAAGAGATATGTGCTCCCCAGCTACCTATAGGATCCGGAGACCTCAGAGGTGATCCAGGTAGAAAATGGACACCTCTCTCACCTCCTCACTTCCCTAGGTATGGCATTTAAGTTGCACAGGAAGTCAGGAGAATGTTCCCTCCCTGTCCCACCCTTCCACACACCATAGTGCCGTGTTTAGCAGAAAAGACTTTTAATGTCTTGTGTGAGGAGAGGAACAGGGTTGACCTGGGGCAGTGTGAGGGCCTTAGTTTCCCAAACACTCAAGCAAAGCACAACAGAGACAGAGAACTAAGAAGCCAGGAGCAGACTCATACTCCCTTGAATTGAATCTAACTTTGATATAACATGGTTTTTGAGGGCTCTCTGAAAGCTTACCTGGAGCAGTAAGTATAAGTGAAATCACTATGGATTTGCCATGTGTATGGTGGTGAAGAATGTTACATCTTCTAATTTCTTTACTCATCTTTAATCTGACTCCCAGCCACCATGTGCCGGGTTGGCAGAGAACTCAATCTCTGTCATTATCAGGGGTTCTCCCATTGTCATCTCCTTTGAGGGAGTGTATTCCACATCAGTGGAAATCTGTCAGGTTTGTCCGAACTTAGGGTGGAGCTGCCGGTGCTGAAGCTCCTTGGTCCATGCTTTTGTTTCTTGCTTGGGTCCCACACTGATTCCTGCCAAGTCTGAAATCCAGGAAAATGAGAGGTCCCCTTCCTGCGTGTACTACCAGCCACCTCCCCCCACCACCTCTCTGAAGTCACCTGCTCCTTCAGGCACTTCCAGGACCAAGAAGGGGGCCTAGGATCCCAGTTCCCTTCCACTTCTGGGAGAAATGTATTTCTCCTTTCAAATATTTATGGAGCAGTTGCCATATGCCAGGCATTGTTCTAGATATCCTGGTATTACTACTGAATCAGGTCCACATGCTTGCCGCTTGAAAATCAATATATATGTATAGAGAAACACTGGTAGAAAGGAAACTTGCTTTTAATGAGAATGCTGGCAATCTGGGGAGATGGTGGACTCAGTGTCCCCCAAAACACCCCCTCTGAAGATTCTGCTTGGCCATGAAAGCTTTTAAAGGGAAGTAATCTCAGTTAATCATTTGACATAGGGGGTCAGACTCATTGCCATCCCCCCACTGTGTGCAGGCTTGTATGCCAGTTTGTCGACTTCTTGTGATTTTTCTTTAGATGCTCCTATTCACAAAGTCTGTTCACAAGATTACTGAAGGGGAAGCTGGGAAGAGATCTGATCATCTGTTAATTGCTTATTCTTCATTTCTACTTCTTTGATCTATGGAAAGAACCAACAAGTTAGGCAAAATATTGTGTGATCAAAAGCTTTGAAAGTTGTGCTTGGGCCAGAGATGAGTAGAGCATGGGGGGCACCTGGTTTAAGGTTAGTGACAAGACAAAGGGGGCTCCTGCAGAGGGCTCTTTCCTGCAAAGAGCTCTTTCCTGCCAAAAGCTGCTTATACTGGGATACTCAGTAAATTGAACAGGAAAAAAAATTTTTAAACCCATTTTAAATTGGGGTGACAGAAACGTTAAATATAATAACAAATACAGTCTGCTTGCATGGTGATAAGTGCTATCGGGGAGAAGTAGCCCCTGATACGGGGATTTGTGAATGCTGGGATTGTGGGTGTGTTTTTAAGGAAGTGGCAGCTTAGTCCTCTTTAAGGATGGAATCTTTGGGCCAAACTTGAAGACAGGGAGTTAGCCATACAGGTCACAGGAAGGGGGCATTCCTGGTAGAGAGAATAGTGGAGACACAAAGACAGAGATTGGGGGAGAGCTACTAGGAAAGTTGAGTGAAGGAGCATCTGATTGACTTGACCCTGGAAGGATCACTCTGATTACTCTACAGAGCAGACAGTTGAGGTAGGCAGCACTGTGCAGAAGCAGGGAGACAAACTGGGAGCATTTTATAGTAATTCAGTAGAGAAAAAATGGTGGCTTTGACCCAGGTAGTAGAAGTGCAGTGGGGAGAAGTGATGCACTCGAAGGCATTCACCCCTCTCTCTTCCTTTCTATGAAAACCTCTCAAGGGCATCAGGTTTCCAGATTAAAAAATCAGAAAGAGATTGTCTTCAAATGACTGCTTGTGCAGCATAAGCCCTCCTGTGAGGCAAGGGAATACAAAGGACCTGGAAACTTCTTAGAGTTAGGGCTAATCTAAGAAGGGAAAAGAAAATGGGGAGGAGAGAGGTAAAGAAAAAGCAGTGTGTCAGTAAATTATCCTGACAGACACATTTTTCTTTTTGTCTTTTAGTTAAACATCATATGACGGGAAAAGGGGGTTTTAGGGGAGCTTTTAAAGCAACAGCAGCTGGCTGGCAGAATTGCATTGTTGGTCTCCCATAGTCAAATAAGAAGAGAGGAGAGAGGTGTTTGGCAGAACTCCAGGGCATGGCAGGGATACCTGGCCTGGTGAGAGCTTCTGGGACCATTGCTAGGTGGTCTTTGGTAGACACCATATGTTTGTATGGGAACTGGATAAAAAGATTGTCCACCAGCTTCATTTGCAATTTTGGGTGACCTCCATTCCATGACCTGGGGTGCCCCCTCTCCACACCCTGCCGTTCCTACAGTGACAGTGGTAGCTTTCTACCAATTCTTCTCATTCTTTTAAGAACTTTCCACCCATTTTGACAATCAAATATCTCACATAGCACCTTTTCATGTGTCTGTTGGCCACCCATATGTCTTCTTTGGATAAATGTCTGTTCAGATCCTCTGACTATTTTTTTAATCAGCTTGTTTCAGTTTTTGATGTTGAGTAGTGTGCATTCTTTGTATACTTAGATATTAACCCCTTATCAGATTATCATTTGCAAATATCATCGCCCATTCAGTAGGCAGCCTTTTCATTTTGTTGCTGGTTTCCTTCATGTATAAAAGCTTTTTAGTTTTATGTAGTCCCATTTCTTTATGTTTCCTCTGGTTTTCCTTGCCTGAAGAGACATATCCAAAAAAATATTACTAAGACCAATGTCAAAGTGTGCACTGCCTATGTTTTCTTCTAAAGTTTTATGGTTTCAGGTCTTACATTTAAGTCTTTAATCGATTTTGAATTTATTTTTGTGCATGGTATAAGTAGTCAGTTTCTTTTGCATGCAGCTGTCTAGTTTTCCCAACACCATTTATTGGAGAGACTGTCTTTTCCACCATTGTATATTCTTGCCTCTTTTGTCATAGATTAATTGCCCATATAAGTGTGAGTTCCCCTTTGTGTTCTTTATTCTGTTCCATTGATCTATGTGTCTGTTTTTGTGCCAGTGTCATACTGTTTTGATTACTGTACCTTAGTAGTATAGTTTGAAATTGGGGAGTATGATAACTCCACCTTTGTTCTTCTTTCTCAAGACTGTTTTGGCTATTTGGGGTCTTTTGTGTATCCATACAAGTTTTAGAATTATTTGTTCTACTTCTATGAAAAATGTCATAGTTATTTTGATTGGGATTGCATTGAATCTGTAAATTGCCTTGGATAGTATGGTGACTTTGCACTTTGACAATATTAATTCTTCAAATCCATGAGCATGGTATATCTTTCCGTCTGTTTGTGTCATCTTTGATTTATTTCATCAGCATCTTATAGTATTGAAAACAGAGGTCTTTTACCTCCTTAGTTAGGTTTATTCCTAGGTATTTTATTATTTTTGATTTGATTATTAATGGGATTGTTTTCTTATTTTCTCTTTCTGATTGTTCGTTGTTAGTGTAAAGAAATGCAACCGATTTCTGTGTATCAATTTTGTATCCTGCAACTTTGCCACATTCATTAATGAGTTCTAGTAGATTTTTGTGCCTTCTTTAGAATTTTCTGTATATAGTATCATGTTATGTAGAAATAGTGACAGTTTTACTACTTCCACTCCAATTTGGATACCCTTTATTACCTTTCCTTGTCTGATGGCTGTGGCTAGGATTTTAATATTTGTTGAATAAAAGTGGTGAGAGTGGGCATCCTTGTCTAGTTCCTGGTCTTAGAGGAAATGCTTTCAGCTTTTCATCATTGAGTATTATGTTAGTGGTGGGCTTTTCATATATGGCCTTTATTATGCTGAGGTATGTTCCCTGTATACTCACTTTCTGGAAAATTTGTATCATAAATAGATGTTGAATTTTGTCAAAAACTTTTCTGCATCTATTGAAATAATCATATGATTTTTATTTATCAATTTGTTAATGTGGTGTATCACATTGATTGATTTGCAGTATTGAACCATATTTGCATCTCTGGGAAAAACCCAACGTGATCACAGTATATGATCCTTTTAATGTATTGTTGATTTGATTTGCTAATATTTGATGGAGGATTTTTGCATCTAAGTTCATCATTGATATTGGCATGTAATTTGCTTTTTTTGTGATATCTTCATCTGGTTTTGGTATGAGGGTGAGGCTGGCCTTGTAGAATGAGTTTGGAAGTGTTCCTTCCTCTACAATTTTTTAGAATAGTTTGAGAAGGATAGGTGTTAACTGTTTTCAAAACGTTTGATAGAATTCACCTGGGAAGCTGTCTGATCCTAGACTTTTTTTTCTCCCCAACACCTTTTTTGGAGCACAATTGCCCTACTTTGGTGTGTTAGCTTCTGCCCCACAACAAAGCGAATCAGCCATTCACATACATATGCTCCCACATCTCTTGCCCCTTGTGTCTCCCTCCCTCCCACCCTCCCCATCCTACCCTCCCCATCCTACCCCTCCAGGTGGTCACAAACCACCGAGCTGATCTCCCTGTGCTATGCGGCTGCTTCCCACCAGCCATCCACTTTACGCTTGGTAGTGTATATATGTCCATGCCACTCTCTTACTTTCTCACAGCTTACCCTTCTCCCTCCCCATATCCTCAAGTCTAGTAGGTCTGTGTCTTTATTCCCATCTTACCTCTAGGTTCTTCATGACCTTTTCTTTTTCTTAGATTCCATATATATGTGTTAGCATACGTTATTTGTTTTTCTCTTTCTGTCTTACTTCACTCTGTATGACAGACTCAAGGTCCATCACCTCACTACAAATAACTCAATTTTGTTTCTTTTTATGGCTCAGTAATATTCCATTGTATATATGTGCCACATGTTCTTTATCCATTCATCTGTTGATGGACACTTAGGTTGCTTCCATGTCCTGGCTATTGTAAATAGAGCGGCAATGAACATTTCGGTACATGACTCTTTGAATTATGGTTTTCTCAGGGTATATGCCCAGTAGTGGAATTGCTGTGTCATATGTTAACTCTACTTTTAGCTTTTTAAGGAACCTCCATATTGTTCTCCATAGTGGTGGTATCAATTTACATTCCCACCAACAGTGCAAGAGGATTCCCTTTTCTCCACACCCTCTCCAGCATTTATTGTTTCTAGATTTTTTGATGATGGCCATTCTGACCGGTGTGAGATGATATCTCATTGTAGTTTCGATTTGCATCTCTCTAATGATTAATGATGTTGAGCATTCTTTCATGTGTTTGTTGGCAATCTGTATATCTTCTTTGGAGAAATGTCTATTTAGGTCTTCTGCCCATTTTTGGATTGGGTTGTTTGTTTTTTTGTTATTGAGCTCATGAGCTGCTTGACTTTTTTGGGGGACATTTTTTATTACTGATTCCATTTCATTACTGATAATTGGTCTGTTCATATTTTCTATTTCTTCTTGGTTCAGTCTTGTGAGATTGTACATTCCTGGGAATTTGTCCATTTCTTCTAGGTTGCTTATTTTATTGGTGTATAATTGTTCATAGTAATTTCTTTTGATCCTTTGTATTTCTGTGGTGTCAGTTGTAACTTCTGCTTTTTCATTTCTGATTTTATTGATCTGGGCCCTCTCTCTCTTTTTCTTGATGAGTCTGGCTAAAGGTTTATCATATTTATCTTTTCAAAGAGCCAGCTCTTAATTTCATTGATCTTTTCTATATAAATTTCTACTTCATTTATTTCTGCTCTGATCTTTGATTTCTTTCCTTCTACTAACTTTGGGTTTTGCTTGTTCTTTTTATAGTAAATTTAGGTGAAATATTAGATTGTTGCTTTGAGATTTTGTTTCCTGAGGTGTGCTTGTATTGCAATAAACTTCTTTTGGAACTACTTTTGCTGAGTCCAATAAATTTAGATTATTGTGTTTTTGTTTTGTCTTCAGGCTTTTTTGGACTTTCTCTGATATCTTCAGTGAACCATTGGTTGTTTATTAGCATATTCCTTAACCTCCATGTGTTTGTGGTTTTTTCCTTGTAGCTGATTTCTAATTTACAGCTTTATGGTTGTAAAAGGTGCTTGATAAGATTTCAATTTTCTTAAATTTACTGAGACTAGTTTTGTGGTCTGGTGTGTGACCTATCCTGAAGAATGTTCCATGTACACTTGAATGTATATCCTGCTGTTTTTAGATAGATTGTTTTGCTATATCTATTGATTCCAGCTGTTCTAAAATATCATTTAAAGCCAGTGTTTCCTTATTGATTTCTGCCTAGGTGATCTCTCCATTGATTTAGGTAGGGTGTTAAAGTTCCCTACCATTATTATGTTACTGCCAATCACTCCTTTTATGTCTGTTAATATTTGCTTTAGGTTTTTAGGTGATTCTATGTTGGGTGCATACCTGTTGAAAATTGTTATAGTTTCTTCTTGGATTGATCCCTTGATCATTATGTAGTGTCCTTCTTTGTCTCTTATAACAGTCTTTATTTTAAAGACTATTTTGCCTAATATGAATAATGATACTTTGGCTATCTTTTGATTTCCATTTGCATTGAATACCATTTTACATCCCCTCACTTTCAACCTGTGTGTGTCTTTAGATCTGAAGTATTTCTCTTGTAGGCAGCATATATTTGGGTCCTGTTTTTGTATCCATTTAGCCACTGTGTCTTTTGATTGGAATGTTTACTTCATTTACATTTAAAGTAATTATTGATAGGTATGAACTTATTGCCATTTTGTTCATTTGGGGGAGTTGTTTTTGTAGGCATCTTTTGTTCCTTTCTTCTTTTGCTTTCATCCCTTTTGATTTAATTTTTTTTTCTTTTGGCTGTACCACACAGCATGTGGGATCTTATTTCCCTGACCAGGGATCAAACCCATGCCCCCTGCAGTGGAAGCATAGAATTTTAATCACTGGACTACCAGGGAAGTCCTTTAATATCTATCTTTAATGTTATATTTGGATTCCTTTCCTTTGTGTGTGTGTGTATATCTATTATGTATTTTTGGATTGTGGTTACCATGAGGTTTATATATAGCACGATATATCTATGGGTCCTAGGTTGGGTGGTTGTGGGGTGGGGTTCCCAAATTTATTGTCAGCCTGCTGGTGGACAGAGCTAGTTCCTATCATGGCTGGCTGTGGGGTCTGGGGTGTACCAAAGCTGGCATCAGACTGCTAGTAAGAGGGGCCAAATCCCAGGGTGGCTAGTTGAGGGGCCCAAAATATCTTGCAGCTGGTGTAGGCCTAGTGAGTGAGTGTGATGTGTGGGTCCCAGAGCTAGTGTCAGCCCAGCAGAGCTGGGTCTTAG
This sequence comes from Grampus griseus, assembly GCF_964374135.1. NCBI lineage: Eukaryota > Metazoa > Chordata > Mammalia > Artiodactyla > Delphinidae > Grampus > Grampus griseus. The sequence continues at coordinate 8,884,711 of NC_139002.1, forward strand.
GGTCTCTGGCTCTAGAGGTCTTGGGAGCTGGTGTTGGCCTGCTGAAGGGTGGGTTCAAGTCCCAACAGATGGCTGCAGGGTCGAGAGTCCTGTGGCTGGTGCAGTGGTGGGCAGAGCCAGGTCCTGGTTCCTCTGGTGGACAGAGCTGGGTCTTTTGGCTTCTGGGAACTCAGGGACTCCAAAGGCAGCCAGCCTGCTGATGGGTGGAGCCATGTACACACCCAGCTAGCTTCTTGGCCTGAGGTGTCCCAGTACTGGAACCAACAGGCTGGTGGGGAGGAGGGCAGGTCCCAGTGTTTATTAACAAGAGGGAGGATTGCAAAATGTTGCTTGCCAGCACCAGTGTCCTCTTGATAAAATGAGCTCCCCAGATTGGCTGCTGCCAGTGTCTGTATCTCTACGGTGAGCTCCAATTGCTTCCTGTCTCTCCAAGAGGCTCTCTAAGGTCAGCACGTGGGTCTGACCCAGGCTCCTTTCAAATTACTGCTTCTGCCCTGGGTCTCAGAGTGTGATATTTTGTGTGCACCTGTGAAGAGTGGATTTGCTATTTCCTACAGCCCTCTGGTTCTCCTGAAAGTAAACCCCACTGGCCTTCAAAGCCAGACATGCTGGGGTCTCATCTTCCTGGTGCAGGAAACCCCAGTCTGGGGAGCGCAATGTGGAGCTCAGACCTCTTGCTTCTTGGGAAGAACCTCTGCATTTGTAGTTATCCTCCTCTTTGTAGGTTGCCTACCTGGAGGTATGGCTCTTGACTAAACCACATCTCTGCCCCTCCTATCCATCTTGTTGAGGTTCCCTCTTAATGTCTTTATTTATTTTCAGGGGGGATTTTTCTTTTATATTCAAAAAGAAAGTCACAAAAATTATAATCATCCTCATCAGTTCACTCAGTCCCACGTAATTAATTTTATTTCATCTTGATCTTTTGTTAGCACTTTTATGAATTCATCAGTTTTCCACTAGAGCTCTTAAAATGCTTATTCATTCAGTTCAGCAGTATAATCAGTTACCAGAAACCTGTATTTGTCAGTCTTTTCCATGAATTCCTTGAAGACGAAATCCTTTTATAGGAACATTTTTGCAAAATCATCCAGTACACCCACAACTTTCAGTAAATGACAAAATACTTAAATATGACCATGGTTAAAGATTTGATGAAAGTTTAGAATAATGCAATTGACAACAAAATTTAGTTATTTCTGAGATATACATTTTAAAGTAATAACTAGAATTATGACTTATAACATTATACCAGAACATATAATATTTTTAGAAATTTCATGTAATGTCTAAACATTTATATTAACATATTTCCATACAAATAACCCAAAGAAAGTTTAGTATTAGTTGTTTTTTGTTTGTTTGTTTGTTTATACTGCAGGTTCTTATTAGTCATCAATTTTATACACATCAGTGTATACATGTCAATCCCAATCACCCAATTCATCACACCACCATCCCCACCCCACTGCATTTTTTTCCCCTTAGTGTCATTACTTTTGTTCTCTGCATCTGTATCTCAACTTCTGCCCTGCAAACTGGTTCATTTGTACCATTTTTCTAGGTTGCACATATATGCACTAATATACGATATTTGTTTTTCTCTTTCTGACTTACTTCACTCTGTATGACAGTCTTTAGATCCTTCCACATCTCAACAAATGACTCAATTTCATTCCTTTTTGTGGCTGAATAATAATCCATTGTATATATGTACCACTTCTTCTTTATCCATTCGTCTGTCAATGGGCATTTAGGTTGCTTCCATGAACTGGCTATTGTAAATAGTGCTGCAATGAACATTGGGGTGCATGTGTCTTTTTGAGTTATGGTTTTCTCTGGGTATATGCCCAGTAGTGGGATTGCTGGATCATACGGTAATTCTATTTTTAGTTTTTTAAGAAACCTCATGTGTTCTACATAGTGGCTGTATCAATTTACATTCCCACCAACAGTGCAGGAGGGTTCCCTTTTCGCCACACGCTCTCCAGCATTTGCTGTTTGTAGATTTTCTGATGATGCCCATTCTAACTGGTGTGGGTGATACCTCATTGTAGTTTTGATTTGCATTTCTCTAATAATTAGTGATGTTGAGCAACTTTTCATGTGTTTCTTGGCCATCTGTATGTCTTCTTTGGAGAAATGTCTATTTAGGTCTTCTGCCCATTTTTGGATTTGGTTGTTTGTTTCTTTAATATTGAGCTGCATGAGCTGTTTATATATTTTGAAGATTAATCCTTTTTCCATTTTTTGTTTGCAAATATTTTCTCCCATTCTGAGGGTTGTCTATTTGTCTTGTTTATGAATTCCTTTGCAGTGTAAAAGCTTTAAAGTTTCATTAGGTCCCATATGTTTATTTTTGTTTTTATTTCCATTACTCTTGGAGGTGGGTCAAAAAGGATCTTGCTGTGATTTATGTCAAAGTGTGTTCTTCCTACGTTTTCCTCTAAGAGTTTTATAGTGTCCGGCTTTACATTTAGGTCTTGAATCCATTTTGAGTTTATTTTTGTGTATGGTGTAAGGGAGTTTTCTAATTTCATTCTTTTACATGTAGCTGTCCAGATTTCCCAGCACCACTTATTGAAGAGACTGTCTTTTCTCCATTGTATATCTTTGCCTCCTTTGTCATAGATTAGTTGACCATAGGTGCGTGGGTTTATCTCTTGGCTTTCTATCTTGTTCCATTGATCTACGTTTCTGTTTTTGTGCCAGCAACATATTGTCTTCATTACTGTAGCTTTGTAGTATAGTCTGAAGACAGGGAGTCTGATTCCTCCAGCTCCATTTTTTTCCTTCAAGACTGCTTTGTCTATTCGGGGTCTTTTGTGTCTCCATACAAATTTTAAGATGATTTGTACTAGTCCCGTAAAAAATGCCTTTGGTAATTTGATAGGGACTGCGTTCAATCTGTAGATTGCTTTAGGTACTATAGTCATTTTCACAATATTGATTCTTCCAATCCAAGAGCATGGTATATCTCTCCATCTGGTGGTATCATTTTTAATTTCTTTCATGAGTGTCTTAAACTTTTCTGCATACAGGTCTTTTGTCTCCCTATGTAGGTTTATTCCTAGGTATTTATTCCTTTTTTTGCCATGGTAAATGGGAGTGTTTCCTTAATTTCTCTTTCAGATTCTTCATCATTAATGTATAAAACTGCAAGAGATTTCTATGCATTAATTTGTATCCTGCAACTTTAACAAATTCACTGATTAGCTCTAGTAGTTTTCTGGTGGCATTTTTAGGATTCTCTATGTATAGGATCATGTCATCTGAAAACAGTGACAGTTTTACTTCTTTTCCAATTTGTATTCCTTTTATTTCGTTTTCTTCTCTGATTACCATGGCTAGGACTTCCAAAACTATGTTGAATAATAGCAGCAAGTGTGAACATCCTTGTCTTGTTCCTGATATTAGAGGACATACTTTCAGGTTTTCACCATTGAGAATGATGTTTGCTGTGGGTTTGTCCTATATGGCCTTTATTATGTTGAAGTAGGTTCCCTCTATGACCACTTTCTGGAGAGTTTTTATTGTAAATGAGTGTTGAATTTTGTCGAAAGCTTTTTCTGCATCTATTGAGATGATCATATGGTTTTTATTCTTGAATTAGTTAATATGCTGTATCACATTGATTGATTTGCATATATTGAAGAATCCTTGCATCCCTGGGATAAACCCCACTTGATCATGGTGTATGATCCTTTTAATGTGTTGTTGGATTCTGTTTGCTAGTATTTTGTTGAGGATTTTTGCATCTACATTCATCAGTGATATTGGTCTGTAATTTTCTTTTTTGTAGTATCTTTGTCTGGTGTTAGTATCAGGGTGATGTTGGCCTCATAGAATGAGTTTGGGAGTGTTCCTTCCTCTGCAGTTTTTTGGAAGAATTTGAGAAGGATGTGTGTTAGCTCTTCTCTAAATGTTTGGTAGAATTCACCTGTGACGCCATCTGGTCATGGACTTTTGTTGGAAGATTTTTAATCACAGTTTCAATTTCATTACTTGAGATTGGTCTGTTCATATTTTCTGTTTCTTCCTGGTTCAGTCTTGGAAGTTTATACCTTTCTAAGAATTTGTCCATTTCTTCCAAGTTGTCCATTTGATTGGCATAGAGTTACTTGTAGTAGTCTCTTAGGATGCTTTGTATTTCTGTGGTATCCATTGTAACTTCTCCTTTTTCATTTCTAATTTTATTGATTTGAGTCCTGTCCCTCTTTTGCTTGATGAGTCTGGCTAATGGTGTATCAATTTTGTTTATCTTCTCAAAGAACTAGCTTTTAGTTTTATTGATCTTTGCTATTGTTTTCTTTGTTTCTATTTCATTAATTTCTGCTCTGATCTTGCTGATTTCTTTCCTTCTACTAACTTTGGGTTTTGTTTGTTCTTCTTTCTCTAGTTCCTTTAGGTGTAAGGTTAGATTGAGATTCTTGAGGTATGATTGTATTCCTATAAACTTCCGTTTTAGAACTGCTTTTGCTGCATCGCATGGGTTTTGGATCATTGTGTTTTCATTGTCATTTGTCTCTAGGTATTTTTTGATGTCCTCTTTGATTTCTTCAGTAAACTCTTGGTTATTTAGTAACGTATTGTGTAGCCTCCATGTGTTTGTGTTTTTTACGGTTTTTTCCCTTGTAATTCTTTGTAATCTCAAAGCATTGTGGTCAGAAAAGATGCATGATATGATTTCAATTTTCTTAAATTTTCTGAGGCTTGATTTGTGACCCAAGATGTGATCTATCCTGGAGAATGTTCCATGCATACTTGAGAAGAAAGTGTAATCTGCTGTTTTTGGATGGAATGTCCCATAAATATCAATTAAATCTATCTAATCTATTGTGTCATTTAAAGCTTCTTTTTCCTTACCTGTTTTCATTTTGGATGATCTGTCCATTGGTGTAAGTGAGGTTCTAAAGTCCCCCACTATTATGGTGTTACTGTTGCTTTCCTCTTTTATAGCTGTTAGCAGTTGCCTTATATATTGAGGTACTCCTATGTTGGGTGCATATATATTTATAATTGTTGTAACTTCTTCTTGGATTGATCCCTTGATCATTATGTAGTTTCCTTCCTTGTCTCTTGTAACATTCTTTATTTTAAAGTCTATTTTATCTGATACGAGTATAGCTACTCCATCTTTCTTTTGATTTCCATTTACATGGGATATCTTTTTCCATCCCCTCACTTTCAGTCTGTGTGTGTCCCTAGGTCTGAAATGGGTCTCTTATAGACAGCATATATATGGGTCTTGTTTTTGTATCCATTCAGCAAGCATGTGTCTTTTGGTTGGAGCATTTAATCCATTCACGTTTAAGGTAATTGTTGATATGTATGTTCCTGTGACCATTTTCTTAATTGTTTTGGGTTTGTTTTCAAAGGTCCTTTTCTTCTCTTGTGTTTCCCACTTAGAGAAGTTCCTTTAGCATTTGTTGTACTGCTGGTATGGTGGTGCTGAATTCTCTTAGCTTTTGCTTGTCTGTAAAGCTTTTGACTTCTCCATCGATTCTGAATGAGATATTTGCTGGGTAGAGTAATCTTGGTTGTAGTTTTTTCCCTTTCATCACTTTAAGTATATCATGCCACTCCCTTCTGGCTTGTAGATTTTCTACTGAGAAATCAGCTGTTAACCTTATGGGAGTTCTCTTGTATGTTATTTGTTGTTTTTCCCTTACTGCTTTCAATAATTTTTCTTTGTCTTTAGTTTTTGCCAATTTGAATACTATGTGTCTTGGCGTGTTTCTCCTTGGGTTTATTCTGTATGGGACTCAGTGCGCTTCCTGGACTTGGGTGGTTATTTCCTTTCCCATGTAGGGGAAGTTTTCGACTATAATCTCTTCAAATATTTTCTTGGGTCCTTTCTCTCTCTCTTCACCTTCTGGGACCCCTATAATGTGAATGTTGTTGCATTTCATGTTGTCCCAGTGGTCTCTTAGGCTGTCTTCATTTCTTTTCATTCTTTTTTCTTTATTCTGTTCCACAGCAGTGAATTCCACTATTCTGTCTTTCAGGTCACTTATCCATTCTTCTGTCTTAGTTATTCTGCTATTGATTCATTCTACTGTAGTTTTCATTTCAGTTATTTTATTGTTCATCTCCGTTTGTTCTTTAATTCTTCTAGGTCTTTATTCAGCATTTATTGCATGTTCACGATCTTTGACTCCATTTTTTTCCCTAGGTCCTGGATCATCTTCACTATCATTATTCTGAATTCTTTTTCTGGAAGGTTGCCTATCTCCACTTTATTTGGTTGTTTTTCTGGGGTTTTATGTTTTCCCTTCATCTGGTACATAGCCTTCTGCCTTTTCATCTTGTCTGTCTTTCTGTGAATGTGGTTTTTGTTCCACAGGCTGCAGGACTGTAGTTTTTCTTGCTTCTGCTGTCTGCCTTCTGGTGGATGAGGCTATCTAAGAGACTGGTGGTGGGTAGAGCTGACTGTTGCTCTGGTGGGCAGAGCTCAGTAAAACTTTAATCCACTTGACTGTTGATGGGTGGGGCTGTGTTCCTTCCCTGTTGGTTGTTTGGTCTGAGGCAAGCCAACACTGGAGGCTACCTGGGCTCTTTGGTGGGGCTAATTACCGACTCTGGGAGGGCTCACACCAATGAGTACTTCCCAGAATTTCTGGTTCCTGTGTCCTTGTCCCCACGGTGAGCCACAGCCCCACCCCCAACCCCCACCTCTGCAGGAGACCCTCCAACACTAGCAGGTAGGTCTGTTTCAGTCTCCCCTGGGGTCACTGCTCCTTCCCCTGGGTCCCGATGCACACACTAATTTATTTGTGCACTCCATGAGTGGAGTCTCTGTTTCCTCCAATCCTGTCGAAGTCCTGCAATCAGTTCCCACTGGCTTCAAAGTCTGATTCTCTAGGAATTCCTCCTTCTGTTGCCGGACCCCCAGGTTGGGAAGCCTGACGTGGGGCTCAGAACGTTCACTCCAGAGGGTGGACTTCTGTGGTATAAATGTTCTCCAGTCTGTGAGTCTCCGACGCACCAGTTCTGGGATTTGATTTTACTGTGATAGCAACCCTCCTACCATCTCATTGTGGCTTCTCCTTTGTCTTTGGATGTGGGGTGTCTTTTTTGGTGAGTTCCTGTGTCTTCCTGTTGATGATTGTTCAGCAGCTAGTTGTGATTCTGGTGTTCTCACAAGAGGGAGTGAGAGCACATCCTTCTACTCCACCATCTTGGTTCCTCTCTTCCCTCTTTGTCTCTTTAGTTGTAGATTTTTTCTGCTAGTCTTCAGGTCTTTCTCATTAATAGTTGCTCTGTAAATGGTTGTAATTTTGGTATGCCCATGGGATAAGGTGAGTTCAGGTTCTTTACCATCTTGGCCACTCCCTTATCTTAATTCTTTTAGGCAGTTAAGGGGGAGTTCAAAAGCCCTTCCTGAGTCTTTTGGGCCTGATTGTCTTAGGCTTAAAAATATTCACATGTTGGGCTTCCCTGGTGGCACAGTGGTTGAGAGTCCGCCTGCCAATGCAGGGGACACGGGTTCGTGCCCTGGTCCGGGAAGATCCCACATGCCGCGGAGTAGCTGGGCCCGTGAGCCATGGCCACTGAGCCTCCGCGTTCAGAGCCTGTGCTCTGCAGTGGGAGAGGACACAACAGTGAGAGGCCCGCGTACTGCAAAAAAATAAAAAAAAGATTCACATGTCAAAGTGGCACATTTGGGAGTGGCATATTCTGCTCCCCTTCACTCCCACCTTTGAAACTTCCCCAAGAAGTTTCACATTCCAGAAGTAGAGTTGGTAGATTGCTCCATCACTGAACCAGTCTCTTAATCCTTATAATAGGTCAGTGCAGTTAAGCAATTGTGCCTCATATCAGGAGGCAGTTATGCAGGTAGGCTCCCAAAGTTATGCCCAGTCTGAGTCTTGAGGGCAGCCAGTCAAAGATTTCTAATTGTTGGGCTCAAAGCATCTTCAGATGAATTGAAAGCAGGCAGTGGCAATCTGACAGGTTTTCATGATTTGCAGTTTGAAAGTCTCTGGTGATATTTCTGAGTGGCCCATACAGCAACACACACAAAGATTATCCATACATGAGCTGTTGTGATTTCTCTGAGGTTTATATCAAGTTGTCCAACTTTTCTTACGTGGCTTCAGAAAAAGAACAGTTTTCGTTCTCAAGGATTCCAAATCAGAAGGGTGGGGAAAAAACTGGAAACATTAGTTTGGAGAGCTGGAGCCAAATATTGGAGGAAACTAGAAGAATTCAGAATCTAGTCCACTTTACAGGTAGAAAACAAAACCTCAATGAAAACAGCTCTAGAATTAGATACCCACAAAGGTGTATTGTTGAAACATAATTTTTCTCTCATTATCACCCCCATTTCTATTGAAGATAATTTGCAAACAAATTAGTCTTATTGCATTTAAGTCTAGTTTTAATAAACTGGGCCTAATTATTTACATAAGTGTAGCAAGAATAGTGATTGACCACATAGGCTCTTTTAATCTGCTTTATTGGAACTTTTCATAAGGAATCTCAGAATGGACTTTTAAAAATCTATCAAGACTAGGAAGCCAAGCCAAGAACTTGACACCAGGCTTCATTTGCACAATACCTGTAGATTTGGGTGAATTCGTCTCTTCTCAAGGTCCCCCAAATATCCTGAGTTTCCTGCACTTGCCAGGAAATGACCTTCCTTATTCATGTGGTAAGGCTATGGGTAACCCTGTAAACAATGTAATAGGGCAGTTTTTCTGAGGGGCTTTATTGGCTCCATGAAGTCAACTTTAGTTCCTTAAAGCTATCTGGTCATATCTGATTCTATGCATATTGTCAAATAAGACATTCTAGCCAAAACCTTTGTAATATAACCAAGTTTTCCAATTGCATCCTTCTACAAGAACAGATTCTTACTGAATTTATGCAAATAACTAAATTGCCATGAAAGTAAGAATACTCACTGATGTTTTCCTAATTCTGAAGGGATCATGTAGGAAGAAAAATTAACTATTTCATCTTTGTTCACAAAGCTATACTTTACCATGTTGCTGTAAGTCATAGATAGCTTAAGAAAAAAGGTTTGCTTAATCTGGAAAAACAAAACATTAAGGAACCAGCAATGTTTCAAACAAAGTCATTAAAAAATTATAATAATCTTCATCAATTCATTCAATCCCATAAAACTAATTCTTGTTGATATTGATTGATCATTTTTTTAGCACTTTCATGAAGCCATCAGTTTCCCTGTTAGAGTTCTGCAAATTCTTACCCATTTTCGTGAATTATCTTAAAGTGATCAGAAACCTGTATTCTAGAGAACTTGTCAGAGTCCTTTCCATGAATCTCTCTGAAGATGAAACATATTTGCAAAAGCATGAGAATAAAACAATAACTGTTTATAAAGTACAAAGACTTAAAAATGGCCATGGTTAAAAATCTGATGAGAGTTCACTGAAGTTCTATTGACAAGGAAATTTAGTTATTTCTGTTACATATAACATTTTAAGATAATAACTAGAATTATGGCTATTTACATCATTACATCAGGACATATATTAATAATATATATCCATACAAATATAACTTAAGAAGGTTTAGCATCACTTACTTGATAATGCTTCCCATGGAATTTAATATATCAAATAAGCCTAATTAGAGTAACGTCTCTTTTTTTAAAATAAGAGAATAAATTTTCCAGAAGCCCTACGGAGAAATTCTAAAGTTACTTGCAGATCAGAAAGACGTCTAAAGTTACTTGCAGATCAGAAAGACTTCATTTAGAATTTGATTTTGGAAAATGTTTCAAAAATATCAAAATGTTTTGGACACTTGACTAAAAATGACCACAGATCATTAAGAAACAATACTTAATTATCCAGTTTAAAGTGACAATAAGAGATTTCAAAGGCAAATACAGAAAGTTACATACTTCTGAATAAAACTTAGCTATTTTAATATCAAAGACTTCATTTATTTAAGTAATCAAAGAGCTAGTGCTAAAGATAACATGAAGCACCACAGGAAATTATTTTGATAAAACAAAATCTTTGCTTTCTAGGCAGATTACTTAAAAAGTAAAGAAAAACCTTATTTTAAATTTCTTTTAAGAGCAGACCAATAATCCAAAAAACCTGTCCTTTTAGCAGAAGAAAATTCAGTTTTACATAAGTACACTATTGGTATTAAAGCTTAATTTTACAACCCTTATAAAGCCAGTTCAATTTTTAGCCAACTTGATCACAAAAGATTTCTTCTTCCTCTCTCCTTTTAACTTTCTATGTGCATAGTGTGTCCTTCATTTCCTTCCTTCCCATTCTGAAATAACCAGATTTAATTTAGGACAAAATCACTTTAATTTCCCTCGATAAAAATGCTTCTCCATACCTTGTACCTTTTCTAAACAAACAAAAAATAAAACTACATTCAACTTTCCTTGCATACAGAGTTGTTTCCCTTATTATTTGTAGTAACTAAAAGTTACACATTAGAATTCTTGACCCTTAGAAACCTTAATTCCTAATGAAAACTAAGTAAGCAATTATGAACTGTCTGTTAGAACAGCATCTTTAGATTGGCAAATTTATGAACACATTTTATAATTTCTAGAAACACATGTCTGTCTTTCTTATAGTACAGTTTTTCAGTGTGGCATGAAACACGTAGAAACCAATAGATCCAAATATTTTCAGTTCCTCTGTAAAAGGAAATCAAAAGTGGGTAAATCTATTTTCAGTAATTAATGTTTCAGTATTTTATCTTATTTAGAATTGATCTAGAGATTCAGTGAATTTTTATCATTTAACTGAACTTAGCAAACTCTAAGTATGTAAGTTACCAAAAACATTTGGGAAACTATGTAAGTACACATACCATAAAACATAATTATGTGGGGAAAAGTTCACCTAAAAACTCTTATCCCATTTACACCTATCTAAATCACTTGTTCCCAAAAATTATGTTTAGATTACCCATGATAACTTCATGAGACAAAGTCACCCATCACCCCAAGCTATTTTTCTTGCTGACAAATTTTGTAACTGATGTGAACTTATTTTACTAAAAAACCAAGGTAAAATCAAAGCATTATATTCAATATTGAGAACTCAAGACATGTTCACATCTTTGACTAGATTTTATTTACCCTAGGTTGTCCCAGATCATGTAAACTTGAAAAACATTTAGGTTAAGTTTCTATACTTCTGAGAGTATACTTAATTTATATAGCACTTGTTTGTTTTTAAGTCAATTAAATGGAGTTCTTTACAAATTAATTTTAGCAATATCATTCAGAGGTAGAAAATACAACACATCTGCAATAGAGAGAGAGAGAGAGAGAGAGAGATACATAGATAGGTAGATAGATATAGACACATAAAGATTAGACAGATACAGAAACTTTATAGTTTTCATTTTTAAAATTTAGCCATGAGATGGTTATAATAATATAAAACTCACTAGTTTACAAAACAACAGTTTGAATAAGTTAGGTTTACCTGACTAGATTTGGGACATGGTAGTTTATATTTTTTAAAAGCCTCTCCCCTCCACCCCTCTTCTTCTCTGATGAGTATGGGTTGTATTTTAGCTGTTTCCTGGGGTGTTTACATTTTAAAGACATGGTGAGATTTACATTTCAAAGGACAGAAAAAGAATGAAAGTTTTTTCCCAGGAGTTTTGAGGTATATTTCTCTATTATCAGAAGTTTAGGATAATTACTATTTAAATTTTTCCTTCATTTTAGAACAATTCTGTTCCAATGTCCTGATATTTTATAATATCTACAAGCATTTTGAGGTGAATAGGGGAGCTTTGGGGGATAGTAACTTTTTCTAGAGCTACATTTCTGTTTTTGCAAAGGATTTTAAGATAAGGACAGTTGCTTTTCATTTCTCAAATAACTGGGTTGCCGCCTAAATGGTATCAAGGGGCTGATCCTCCCATCCAACTACATTATCTTCAATTTATTTCTTTATGTCAGGGAGAGTGTCAACTAAGATGGAAATCAAAAGTTTTATATGTTCTGGATTTAGAGCTGTTTGTCTGGAATGTTTTAGTAAATCATTTCACAAAGACTTGAAGCCAGTATGCCTTTTGTTAAGTCTGTATAAAGCATTTTAACAAAGGTGTTCTTTCTGAGTTCACAATTCAAACTTGAGCCAATTCACCTTAGGGGAAAAAAGTCTCAACTATTGCTTCTGTCAGGCCCTGAGTATTAGCCTTCAGCTGATCATTTGTAGGCAGGCCTAGAAGAAATTCTGGTCATCTGTATCCTCTGTGTGGTGTGGGCTTTCCTCAGGGAGATGTCTCACTTGTCTGTTAACTACAGTGTAATCATGAGTAGGAAGAACACCCACTAGCAGCTAATCAAGGTCCCTGTGACCAAGGTTGTGAATGGCCACTGATCTTTCTAGGTTTCTCTCTGAATTTGATAGGATCTTCTGAAAGTGGAGGTAAAGGGTCATTAAAATTTTAAAAATCTGCTGCTGTCCAGGTGGTGCTGCTTTGGGTGGGAGTCTAGCATACGTCCACAAAAGACATTGTATAGGAAGGCCTTAAGTTGGCGGAGCCTGCTTACAGAGCTCTGGAAAGTGGAGGAGTTGTAGGGACAACAGAGTAAGCCCTACCGCCTATCTTGGGTGCTTCTGCTAAATTCAATTCCTGAATTTTAGTATTTACATGAGTAACCTGTATACCCCAGGCCTGGAGATTAGGCCAGAGCACTCTCATAAATCTTGTAAAGAAAGGGAAGTCAAAATAGGCAGCTGAGTGTTTGAGGGATTTTCTGTGGAAGGAGGGGGAATTTGGGAGTTAAGGGGTTTTGCTGAGGTGATGGGGCTGGACTTCAAGAAGAGGAATTTAGTTTTTGGTTCTAAGTCTAATTTCTGTTCCTTCATCTTATTAAGGGACTCTCTTATTAAGGGCCAGTATAGTCCTTTGTGTCTTTTAAAAATTTGGTCTTTCCATAGGTACCAAATAAGAAAATTTTTTAGAATGAAAGCTAAAAATATATTTTTTTAATTCAAATATAGCCAATTCAAAGTATCCATGGGAATTCCCTGGTGGTCTAGTGGTTAGGACTTGGCGCTTTCACTGCCAGGGCGCACATTCGATCCTGTTTGGGGAACCAAGATCCTGCAAGATGTGTGGTGCAGCCAAAAAAACAGAACACAAAGCATCCATGATCTGGCCATTGACAAGTAGGATCTTACATTAATCTCAATAGTAACTCAAACCAATAAGCCTTTTTTATGGCTTAAACAAAGATGCAAAAGGTGTCACAAAGGAGGTAAGATGCAGCAAGTATCCCAGAGGAGGATGCAAATAGATCCCACATACCACAACTAAGAGTTCGCATGCTGCAACTAAAGATCCTGCATGCCACAACTAAAAAAGATCCTGCATTCCACAATGAAGATCAAAGATCCTGCATGCTGCAAGTAAGACCTGGCACAGCCAAATAAATATTTTACAAAGTAAATCAAATAAAAAAGACTGTTACAAGAGACAAAGAAGGACACTACATAATGATCAAGGGATCAATCCAAGAAATTGATATAACAATTGTGAATATATATGCACCCAACATAGGAGCAACTAAATACATAAGGCAAATATTAACAAACATAATAGGAGAAATTGACAGTAACACAATAACAGTAGTGGAATTTATCACTCACTCTACATCAATGGACAGATCATACAGAAAATCAATAAGGAAACAACACATTAGACAAGATGAACTTAATTGATATATATAGAGCATTCCATCTGAAAGCAGAATACACATTCTTTTCAAGTGCACATGGAATAATCTCCAGGATAGAGCAGATGCTAGGCCACAGAACAAGCCTCAGTAAATTTAAGAAAATTGAAATGATAGCAAGCATCTTTTCTCACCACAACATTGTGAGATTAGAAATAAACTACAAGGAAAAAACACCACAAACGTGGGGACTAAACAATATGCTATACATCACTGAGGAAATCAAAAACTAACTAGGGACAAATGAAAATCAAAACATCACAATCCAAAACCTATGGGACACAGCAAAAGTAGTTCTAAGAGGAAAGTTTATAGTCCTACAGCTTATCTCAGGAAACAAAAATCATAAATAACCCAACTTTACACCTACAGGAACTAGAAAAAGAAGAACAAACAAAACCCAAAGTTAGTGGAAGAAAAGAAATCATAACTAACACAGCAGAAATAAATGGCTTTTAAAAATGGAAAATATCAAACAAAATCTGGTTCTTTGAAAAGGTAAACAAAATTGATAAACATTTAGCCAGACTCATAAAGCAAAGGGAGAAGGCCCAAATCAATAAAATCAGAAATTATAAAGGAGAAGTTAAAACCAACATCATGGAAATGCAGATGATCATAAGGGACTACTGTGAACAACCATATGCCAATAAAATGGACAACTTAGAAGAAATGAACAAATTTTTAGAAAGGTACAATTTCCCAATAATGAACCAGGAGGAAATAGAAAATATGAACAGACCAATTACCAGTAATGAAATTGAATCAGTAATTTAAAAACTCCCAACAAACAAAAGTCCAGGACCAGATGACTTCACAGCTGAATTCTACCAAATATTTAGAGAATAGTTAACATGTATCCTTCTCAAAATATTCTAAGCACTGCAGAGGAAGAAATACTTCCAAATTCATACTATGAGGCCACCATCACCCTGATACCAAAACCAGACAAAAATATCACACTCACACACACACAAAGGAAATGATGGGCTAATATCTCTGATGAACATAAATGCAAATATCCTCCATGAGATAGCAAACCAAACCCAACAATACACTAAAAGAATCATACACAATGATCAAGTGGGGATTATCTGAGGAATGCAAGGATTTTTCCATATCTTCAAATTAATCAATGTATATACCACATTCAAAAATTGAAAAATAAAAACCATATGATCATATCAATAGATACAGAAAAAGCTTTTGACAAAATCCTACATCTATTTATGATGAAAACTCTCCAGAAAGTGGGTATAGAGGGAACATACCTCACCATAATGAAGGCTATGTATGAAAAGCCCACAGCTAACATAATACTCAATGACAAAAAGATGAAAGCATTTCCTCTAAGATCAGGAACAAGACAAGGATGTCCACATTCACCTTTTATTCAACACATTAGAATCCTAATCACAGCAATCAGACCAGAAATGGTAATAAAGGGTATCCAAATTGGCGAGGATGTAGAAAAACTGTCACAGTTTCTAGATGACATGATATCATGCACAGAAAATCCTAAAGAAGACACAAAACTCAACTAGAACTCATTAATGAATTTGGTAAAGTTTCAGGATACAAAATTAATATACAAATTAATTAAAATCTGTTGCATTTCTGTACACTAACAATGAACTATCACAAAGAGAAATTAAGGAAATAATCCCATTTACTGTCACATCAAAAAGAATAAAATACCTAGGGATACACCTACCTGAGAATGTAAAAGACCTGTAGTCAGAGCACTGTAAGACAGTAACAAAAGAAGTTGAAGACAGCACAAACAGATGGAGAGATATACTGTGTTCTTGAATTCGAAGAATCAATATTGTCAAAATGACTGTACCACCTAAGGCAATCTACAGATTCAATGCAATCCCCATCAAATTACCAATGACATTTTTCACAGAACTAAAACAATTTTAAAATTTGTATGGAAACACAAAAGACCCCAATTAGCTAAAACAGTCTTGATAAAGAAGAACAGAGCTGAAGAATCACAGTTCCAGGCTTCAGACTATACTAAAAAAACTAAAGTAATCAAAACAGTATGGTACTGGCTCAAAAAACAGACCCATATATTAATGAAACAGGATAGAGAGCTCAGAAATAAACACACACACTTATGGTCAATTAATCTATGACAAAGGAAACAAGAATAAACAATGGAGAAAAGCAGTCTCTTCAATAAGTGGTGCTGGGAAAATCAGAGAGCTGCATGTAAATGATGTAATTAGAACATTCTCCAACACCACATACAAAAATAAACTCAAAATGGATTAAAGACTTAAATGTAAGACCAGAAACCATAAAACTCTTAGAACATAGGCAGAACAATCATTGACATAAATTGTAGCAATATTTTTGGATCTGTCTCTTCAAGGAGGGGAAATAAAAGCAAAAATAAACAAATGGACCTAATTGAAAGGTTTTGCATGGCAAATGAAACCACTGACAAAACAATAATAAAAGCTACTGAATTATGGAAAATTTTTCAAATGATATGACCATTAAGGGGTTAATATTCAACATTTATAAACAGCTCATATGTCAACAGTTTTTTATAAAGTTTAAAAAATGGGCAGAAGAACTGAATAGATATTTTTCCAAAGAGGAAATTCATATGGCCAACAGGCACATGAAAAGATACTCAAAATCACTATTCACCAGGGAAATGGAAATCAAAATCACAATGAGATATGATCTCACACTTGTCAGAATGGCTATCATCAAAAAGAATACAAATAACTTTTTTTTCTGGTTCCAGATGGTAGAGTAGAAGAATGTGTGCTCACTCCTTCGTGCAAGAGCACCAGAATCACAACTAACTGCTGAACAATCATCAACAGGAAGACACTGGAATTAACCAAAAAAGATACCCCACATCCAAAGACAAAGGAGAAGCCACAATGAGACGGTAGGAGGGGCGCAATCATAATAAAATCAATTCCCATGACTGCTGGGCGGGTGACTCACAAACTGGAGAACACTTATAGCACAGAAGTCCACCCATTGGAGTGAAGGTTCTGAGCTACACATCAGGCTTCCCAACCTGGGGGTCCGGCAACGGGAGGAGGAATTCCTAGAGAATCAGACTTTGAAAGCGAATGGGATTTGATTGCAGGACTTTGACAGCACTGGGGGAAACAGAGACTACACTCTTGGAGGGCACACACAAAGTAGTGTGCGCATCAGGACCCAGGAAAAGGAGCAGTGACCCCATAGGAGACTGAACCAGACATACCTGCTAGTGTTCAGGGTCTCCTGCAGTGGCAGGGGTGGCTGTGGCTTACCATGAGGACAAGGACACTGAGGACAAGGACACTGGGCAGCAGTTCTGGGAAGTACTCCTGGGCGTGAGCCCTCCCAGAGTCTGTCAGTAACCCCACCAAAGAGCTGGATAAGCTCCAATGTTGGGTTGCCTCAGGCCAAACAACCAACAGGGAGGGGACCCAGCCCCACCGAGCAGCAGAAAAGTGGATTAAAGTTTTACTGAGATCTGCACACAACCAGTCCCTCCCATCAGAAACTTACACAAGCCTCTTATATAGCCTCATCCACCAGAGGGCAGACAGAAGAAGCAAGAAGAACTACAATCCTACAGACTGTGGACAAAAGCCGCAATCACAGAAAGAGACAAGATGAAAAGGCATAGGGCTATGTACCAGATGAAGGAACAAGGTAAAACCCCAGAAAAACAACTAAATGAAGTGGAGATAGGCAACCTTCCAGAAAAAGAATTCAGAATCATGATAGTGAAGATGATCCAGGACCTCAGAAAAAGAATGGAGGCATACATCGATAAGATGCAAGAAATGTTAAACAAAGACCTAGAAGAATTAAAGAACAAACAAACAGAGATGAATACAATAACTGAAATGAAAAATACACTAGAAGGAATCAATAGCAGAATAACTGAGGCAGAAGAACAGATAAGTGACCTAGAGGACAGAATGGTAGAATTCACTGCCGTGGAACAGAAGAAAAAGGAATGAAAAGAAATGAAGACAGCCTAAGAGACCTCTGGGACAACATGAAATGCTACAACATTCACATTATAGGGGTCCCAGAAGGAGAAGAGAGAGAGAAATAACCTGAGAAAATATTTCAAGAGATTATAGTAGAAAATTCCCTAACATGGGAAAGGAAATAGCCACCCAAGTCCAGGAAGTGCAGAGACTTGCAGGCAGGATAAACCCAAGAAGAAACATGCCGAGACACATAGTAATCAAATTGACAAAAATTAAAGACAAAGAAAAATTATTGAAAGTACAAAGGAAAAATGACAAATAAGATGCAAGGGAACTCCCATAAGGTTAACAGCTGATTTCTCAGCAGAAGCTCTACAAGCCAGAAGGGAGTGGCATGATATATTTAAAGTGATGAAAGGGAAGAACCTACAACCAAGATTACTCTACCCGGCAAGGATCTCATTCAGACTCGATGGAGAAATCAAAAGCTTTACAGACAAGCAAAAGCTAAGAGAATTCAGCACCACCAAACCAGCTCTACAACAAATGCTAAAGGAACTTTTCTAAGTGGGTAACACAAGAGAAGATAAGGACCTACAAAAACAAACCCAAAACAATTAAGAAAATAGTAATAGGAATGTACATATCGATAATTACCTTAAACGTGAATGGATTAAATGATCCAACCAAAAGACACAGGCTCGCTGAATGGATACAAAAACAAGACCCATATATATGCTGTCTACAAGAGACCCACTTCAGACGTAGGGACACATACAGACTGAAAGTGAGGGGATGGAAAAAGATGTTCCATGCAAAATGAAAGCAAAAGAAAGCTGGAGTAGCAATACCGATATCAGATAAACTAGACTTTAAAATAAAGAATGCTACAAGAGACAAGGAAGGACAATACATAATGATCAAGGGATCAATCCAAAAAGAAGGTATAACAATTATAAATATATATGCACCCAACATAGGAGCACCTCAATACATAAGGCAACTGCTAACAGCTCTAAAAGAGGAAATCAACAGTAACACATTTATACTGGGGGACTTTAACACCTCACTTACACCACTGGACAGATCATCCAAACAGAAAATTAACAACAAAACACAAGCTTTAAATGACAAAATAGACCAGATGGATTTAATTGATATTTATAGGACATTGCATCCAAAAACAGCATATTACACTTTCTTCTCAAGTGCACACGGAACATTCTCCAGGATAGATCACATCTTGGGTCACAAATCAAGCCTCAGTAAATTTAAGAAAATTGATATCATAGCAAGAATCTCTTCTGACCACAGTACTATGAGATTAGAAATCAATTACATGGAAAAAAACGTAGAAAACACAAACACATGGAGGCTACACAATACGTTACTAAATAACCAAGAGTTTACTGAAGAAATCAAAGAGAACATCAAAAAATACCTAGAGACAAATGACAATGAAAACACAATGATCCAAAAACTATGTGATGCAGCAAAAGCAGTTCTAAAACGGAAGTTTATAGGAATACAATCCTACCTCAAGAATCTCAAATAAACAATCTAAACTTACACCTAAAGGAACTAGAGAAAGAAGAACAAACAAAATCCAAAGTTAGTAGAAGGAAAGAAATCAGCAAGATCAGAGCAGAAATAAATGAAATACAAACAAAGAAAACAATAGCAAAGATCAATAAAACTAAAAGGTAGTTCTTTGAAAAGATAAACAAAATTGATAAACCATTAGACAGACTTATCAAGAAAAAGAGGGAGAGGACTCAAATCAATAAAATTAGAAAGGAAAAGGAGAAGTTACAACAGACACTGCAGAAATACAAAACATCATAAGAGACTACTACAAGCAACTCTATTTCAATAAAATGGACAATGGGAAGAAATGGACAAATTCTTAGAAACGAATAACCTTCCAAGACTGAACCAGGAAGAAATACAAAATATGAACAGACCAATCACAAGCACTGAAATTGAAAATGTGATTAAAAATCTTCCAACAAACCAAATCCCAGGACCAGATGGCTTCACAGGCAAATTCTATCAAACATTTAGAGAAGAGCTAACACCCATCCTTCTCAAACCCTTCCAAACAATTGCAGAGGAAGGAACACTCCCAAACTCATTCTATGAGGCCACATCACCCTAATACCAAAACCAGACAAAGATACTACAAAATAAGAAAATTACAGACCAACATCACTGATGAATATCGATGCAAAAATCCTCAACAAAATACTAGCAAACAAAATCCAACAATACATTAAAAGGATCATACACTATGATCAAGTGGGATCTATCCAAGGGATGCAAGGATTCTTCAGTATATGCAAATCAATCAATGTGATACACCATACTAGCAAATTGAATAATAAAAACCATATGATCATCTCAATAGATGCAGAAAAAGCTCTTGACAAAATTCAACATCGATTTGTGATAAAAACTCTCCAGAAAGTGGTCATAGAGGGAACCTACCTCAACATAATAAAGGCCATATATGACAGTCCCACAGCAAACATCATTCTCAATGGTGAAAAACTGAAAGCATTTCCTCTAAGATCAGGAACAAGATAAGGATATCCACTCTCACCATTATTATTCAACATAGTTTTGGAAGTCCTATCCATGGCAATCAGAGAAGAAAAAGAAATAAAAGCAATACAAATGGGAAAAGAAGAAGTAAAACTGTCACTGTTTGCAGATGACATGATACTATACATAGAGAATCCTAAAGATGCCACCAGAAAACAACTAGAGCCAGTCAATGAATTTGGTAAATTTGCAGGATACAAAGTTAATGCACAGAAATCTCTTGCATTCCTATACACTAATGATGAAAAATCTGAAAGAGAAAGTAAGGAAATACTCCCATTTACCATTACAACAAAAAGAATAAAATACCTAGGAATAAGCCTACCTAGGGAGACAAAAGACCTGTATGCAGAAAACTATAAGGAACTGATGAAAGAAATTAAAGATGATACAAACAGATGGATAGATATACCATGTACTTGGATTGGAAGAATCAATATTGTGAAAATGACTATACTACCCAAAGCAATCTACAGATTCAATGCAACCCCTATCAAATTACCAATGGCATTTTTTTACAGAACTAGAACAAAAAAATCTTAAAATTTGTATGGAGACACAAAGACTCTGAATAGCCAAAGTAATCTTGAGGGAAAAAAATGTAGCTGGAAGAATCAGACTCCTTACTACAAAGCTACAGTAATCAAGACAATATGGTACTGGCACAAAATCAGAAGTATAAATCAATGGAACAGGATAGAAAGCCCAGAGATAAACCCACACACCTATGGTCAACTAATCTGACAAAGGAGGCAAGGATATACAATGGAGAAAAGACAGCCTCCTCAATAAGTGTTGCTAGGAAAATTGGACAGCTACATATAAAAGAATGACATTAAAACACTTCCTAACACTATACACAGAAATAAACTCAAAATGGGTTAGAGACTTACATGCATGACCAAACACTATAAAACTCTTAGAGGAAAACATAGGAAGAACACTCTTTGACATAAATCACAGCAAGATCTTTTTTGACCCACCTCCTAGAGTAATGGAAATAAAAACAGAAACAAACAAATGGGACCTAATGAAACTTAAAGGCTTTTGCACAACAAAGGAAACTATAAAGAAGACGAAAAGTCAGCCCTCAGAGTGGAAGAAATTATTTGCAAACAAAGTAACGGACAAAGGATTAATCTCCAAAACATATAAACAGTTCATGCAGCTCAATATTAAAGAAACAAACAACCCAATCCAAAAATGGGCAGAAGACCTAAATAGACATTTCTCCAAGGAAGACATACAGATGGCCAAGAAGCACATGAAAAGTTGCTCAACATCACTAATTATTAGAGAAATGCAAATCAAAACTACAATGAGGTATCACCTCACATCAGTTGGAATGGGCATCATCAGAAAATCTACAAACAGTAAATGCTGGAGAGGGTGTGGAGAAAAGGGAACCCTCTTGCACTGTTGGTGGGAATGTAAATTGATACAGCCACTATAGAGAACAGTATGGAGATTTCCTTAAAAAACTAAAAATAGAACTACCATATGACTCAGCAATCCCACTACTGCACATATACCCCAAGAAAACCATAATTCAAAAAGAGTCATGTACCACAGTGGTCATTGCAACAGTATTTACAACAGCCATGTCATGGAAGCCACCTAAATGCCCATCAACAGACAAATGGATAAAGAAGAAGTGGTACATATATACAATGGAATATTACTCAGCCATAAAAAGGAACAAAATTGGGTCATTTGTAGAGCCATGGATGGACTTAGAGACTGTCATACAAAGTGAAGTAAATCAGAAAGAGAAAAACAAATATAGTATATTAACGTATATATGTGGAACCTAGAAAAATGGTACAGATGAACTGGTTTGCAGGGCAGAAATAGAGACACAGATGTAGAGAACAAATGTATGGACACCAAGGGGGAAAGTGGCAGGGGTGGTGGTGGTGGGTTGAATTGGGAGATTGGGATTGACATGTCTACACTAATATGTATAAAATAGATAACTAATAAGAACCTGCTTTATAAAAAATAAATAAAATTCTAAAATTCAAAAAAAAACTAAAAAAAAAAGAAAAGAATACAAATAACAAATGTTGGTGAGGATATGGGGAAAAGGGAACTCTGATACACTGTTGATGGGAATACAAATTGGTGCAGCCCCTGTGGAAAACAGTATGGAGTTTCCTCAAAGAGCTAAAAATAGAACTACCATAAGACCCAGCTATTCCACTCCTGGATATATATACATACATATATCTGAAGAAAAATAAAACACTAATTCTAAAACATACATGCACCACAATGTTCATAGCTTCATTATTTACAATTGCCAAGATATGGAAGCAACCTAAGGGTACATCAGCAGATGAATGGGTAAAGAAGATATGGTATGGTATAAGTATACAATGGAATACTACTCAGTGATAGAAAAGAATAAAAATTTTCCATTTGCAGCAACATGGACAGACTTGGAGGGTATTAGGCTTAGTAAAATAAGTTGGAGAAAGACAAACACTGTATGACATCACTTATATGTGGAATCTAAAAAATACAATGAACTAGTGAATAAAACAGAAGAGACTCACAGATATAGAGAAGGAACTAGTGGTCACCAGTGGGGAGAGGGAAGGGGGCAGGAGCAATATAGGGGGTTAAGAAGTACAAACTATTATATATAAAATAAGCTACAAGGATATACTGTACAACGTGGGGAATATAGCCAATATTTTATAATAACTATAAATGGAGTATAACCTTTAAAAATTGTGAACCAGTATATTGTACATCTGTAACATATAATATTGTACAACTATACTTCAATAAAAAATAAATTTAAAAAAATTTTAAGATAAAAGGATGAAAGGAAATCCTCATTCTTTTTTTTTTTTTTTTTTTTTTTAATATATATATGCACATGAACAGGTTTAGGTAAGGCTTGGGTCTCTTGGAGTCAAAGCAATTCCTGAAAGGGATGTGCCACTGAGTTGAGGCTTATGTGATGCTTTACAGAGTACCTCACTGCTTGAAAATTTTCTTGAGGTTGGTGCGTAATCTAGTGTCAATCTAACCCATTCTATGACCCACTTTTTCTAATATGGGAGTCTTTGAGCTAGGAAGTGAGCACTTTAAAGTGCTGTTAAATGCTCAACCCATGCTCACCAATTTTGTAGCTTCCAAGATGTCCCTTATTAACAGCCTTTGCCTCAACCACATTAACCCACAGCAAAGTTTGTCTAGACAGATGCCAATCTGGTGAGAACCGTGAACTCAGCAGTCTGCGGGGCCTGCTCAAACAGCAGTCTTATAGGGTCTATGCCTGCGTTCTAGCCTATGGTTTTCCTCCTTATGACAAATGATACAACAGAGACAAAGAAAAACAGTTTATCTCTGGGAGGAAACCGATCAATAAAACCCAAGAGTAACAAATTTTTACCAAACTCACTATACCCAAGGAACTATTTCCACAAATATTTTCTCCTGTTAATCTAAATTTAGGAAAGGGAAGTAAGAAAAAGGACTCTCACCACCCTTACTCCCACTGGACCTTTCAGGCAGAGATCTGGGAGACTGACTTGGTAAGAATTTATTCCTTGTGCTGATTTTTTTGTCAGAGGTCCCAGGAACTCTCAGCTGCAGCAGCCTCAAAGGAAGCAGTGTCCAGCCAGTGAAGTTAATCCCTTCAAGGTCACTAAATATATGGGGGGAGGGGAGGAGTTCCTCTACCCTTCTAACTTCTTTTGGCTGATCTATTAATTAAATAAACATAAGACAGATTAACAAGAGAAAAACAAATTTGATTTTATATGTACAGAGCCTCACATAGACATAAGAAGTTCCAATACTCCCAGGCAATTGAGGCCTATATGCCGTCAGGAGCTAAAGAGAAGGGATAGCAATCTGGAGCTTCAAAGGGAAGGAAGACAATTCTCAGGAAGAGGAGAAGAACATGTTTTGTAGACAAATGTTTTTTATGACAATCAGGAACAACAGCACACAGAGAGGCATCTGAACGAACAGGCCCTGCCAAACTCACCCCAGCCCACCACCTACCCATAATGCTCTTTGTCGTTATCTCTGGTGATAGCTGCCTTCCTGAGCCAGGCCCTCTATCTAAATTCTTTTAGGTGGTTAAGGGGGAATTTAAAAGCTCTTCCTAAGTCTTTTGGGCCTTGATTGTCTTCAGTTCAAAATAATCTGTATGCCAGAGTGCCACATTTTGGGGTGTTGTATTCTGCTCCCTTTCACAGACCTCTCTTACCCAGTGAGAATCTGTGATGGTCTTTCCCTGCATGCCATGGCCATGGTTTTGCCATGTTTTACCTTCTGTAGTCTGTTATGACAGCAGTCAGTGTTTATTTTCTTTTCCCAAATAATCAGACTTTGATGTTCAGCCTGCAATCCCTCAAAATCTGGGGGGCTGGGGAGGGGGGAAGTGGGGGGTGGTAAACACTATGAAATGGGAGCTGGGAGGGTCCTCTGTTCTGGATTCTTTGTAGAGAGAAACAGGAAGAAGCTCCAATGGACTGAATCCCTCAGGGCTGAGGTAATCGGCAGGGCCCACCCCCCTCCTTCTACATGAGCTCCTCAGGAACTACACAATTGGAGAATAGAAGAATCATCTGAGTAAAAGAAAATCATTTCTTCTTAGTTTGTTTATGAAGGCCAGGATATGGCTCTAAATAGGCCTCTAAAAAGGCCAAAACATGTTTTTAAAGGTCCAATTCCAACTTAAGGACAGGTTGATTAAATGGGTGGTAGTGGTAGGTATGAGTAGACATACAGTCTAGCTCATTTATGGCAGAGCACAAAGGAAAGAGGTAGCCTCCATAAAAGCAGATTAAAGCATAAAATTATAAGAGTGGATTAGCTAAGCTTTTAACAAGTATTAAAAAAACAAGTGAGAACTTGAGTGTCACTTTGAAATGAATGAGGGCCTCAGACCCAAGTATATTTTGCACTTAGTTGTGTGCAAGGAAAATCAAAATGGAATTGTTATTGCTAGGAGGGCTTTCCAAAAATGGAGCCTGGAGGGCACTGAGGAAGTGTGACATTTGCACGTCTCAGCCTGGGTGGAATCTGACTCTTTGACCATTTATTGTTCTGACAAAGGCATCCAGAACATCAGTATACTTATGGACACTTCATCTGAAATGACTTGTGACAGCCGTCCCTCAAGGACAAATATTTCCTTCCTCTGTCAGAGCATAGCCTCATGGCTTTTGCCTTTGTAAGCCCCTGAGTCTTTCTCTTCCCTGGAACGCTCTTTCAGTTCTACCTGAATCTATGTCTCCTGAATTGCAATTCTTAAGACCCCAGATAAATTCTTTTCTTATTTGCAGCCTTCTGCATTTGTTGTTGTTATTGTTGACAGTTGCAACCTCTATTCCAGAGATGTCTAGCCAGTGCTAATGAGAGAGATTGGAGGCAGAGCAAGAGAGAGCATGGAGCCTCACCCTCCACCCCACAGCCTTGTAGACTTGCAAACCCTCATCAGCAGCTTCTGAAAGCAGTAAGCCTCACTTACTTTCCTTGGGCACTTTTTGCTCTGAAGCAAATGTCTTAAATTACTGAAGGAGGGACAGAAAATCCTATTGATTTAAGGGCACAGAGGAATTCATATGGTGGCTGGAATAAGAATAGGAAAAAACGAAAAACTTTACATCTTTGAGATGGACAAAAACTATCACCGAAGACTAACCACAGAACAAGGCACAAAGCAGGGTCAGGAATATACTAAAAAAGCCCTGCCTCTGAGGCCCAGGCATAAGAAGATAGCCTAAGATTGCAGCTGAACCAGGGTAACAGAGAATTCTTAGGTTGTAAGCACAAGCTTAGCACCAAATAACAAGCAGCAGCATTATAATGCTGAGAGAGGAGTGATGGGGGTAGAATATACCACCCCAAAATATGCCTTTTTAGCATAAGGATTATTTTAGGATGGTTATTTTTAAGAAACAGCAAGCAAAGGAGAAGCTCAGAAAACTGAATTAAAGTTACACTTTTGTAAGAGACATTTACATTTATAAGGGAAACCTCCATTTGTAAGGGCATCTCCCTCCCTGTACCAGGAATAAGAGGGTGACTAAATCTCTAACAACTCTTGTCAATGGAGAAGGCAATGACTTAAATCTGCATAACAACCTTACCCTTGTTTACTATGTAACATCCTGGTAACATCCCGTAACTCATTTTCCCCCACCCCCAAATATTCTTTTGTCTTTAGCTGGGGATGGTGTTTACATGGAGATGGTGGTGACTTGAGTCACTTTGGGGAATTACTTGCTTTTCCTGGGTATCTCTCATGTATATAGGAGGTATGCATGCTATTAAACTTCTGTTTGCTTTTCTCCTGTTAATGTGTCTTTTATTACAGGAGGGTCTTAGCCAAGAACCTAGAAGGTAAAAGGAAAATTATTGTTCCTCCCCACAGGAGTATAAGCTTGGAGAGGGACCTCATCTATTGTGCAGGAATGCAAGGAAGTGTAAACGCTGAGTGGGGAGCATGAACACAAAGAAGAACACTCCAGCAACCCTGACACCCGCCTGAGCATGAGAATACAACAACCCATCACTGGAGGAATTTGAAGCCTGTGGCACATAGAAAGTAATGGTAGCAACAAGAAAAAGTAACCTGTCACAATTCCTGACTAGACGGACTCAAAAAAAGAAGCATGTCCATTTCCAGGTTTCAGTACTATTTATCTCATTCTCTACTAACACTAAAATGTCAAGCATTTGATAAAGAGTTACAAAAACAAAAAGGGAAAACAACCCACTGTCAAGAAATAAAATAATCATTTACTGATTAACGATGGCTTAGATATAGAAAACATTAACCAGGGACATTAAAATAATTATAGTTAATAGGTTAAATGAGTGAGTGGAAAAGTTAGACAACATGCATGAATAGATGAAGAATTTGAAAGGAGAAATAAAATCTAAGTCAAATGGAGATGCTAGAAATAAAATTACACAATATCAGAGGTAAAGAATTACTGTGATGTGCTCAAGTACTTCACTGGTGGTCCAGTGGTTAAGAATCTGCCTTCCAATGCAGGGTATGTGGGTTCAATCCCTGGTTGGGGAACTAAGATCCCACATGCCGTGGGGCAATTAAGCCCACATGCCACAACTAGAGAGCCCACATGCCACAAGTACAGAACCCACGTGACACAACTAGAGAAGCCTGCATGCCACAACGAAGAGCCCGCATGCTGCAACTAAGACGTGATGCAGCCAAAAATGTAAATTAAATAAATAATTGTTTTTTTAAATTACTGTGATGGGCTCATAAATAGACTCAATACAGCTGAGGAAATAATCAGTAAACTTGAAGATTGAGAAAGAGAAATTATTCAGATTGATGCATGAAGAGACATCATTTTCATCATCACCATCTTAAGAAGGAGGAGGAGGAGGAGAAGGAGAAGTAGTAGTAGTTAAGTTTTATTTGTGTTAGTTTTATTTGGGACAAAATGAGGACTATAGCCCAGGAGACAGCATTTCAGATAACTCTGAGAAACTGCTCCAAAGAAGTAGGGAAGAGGTCAGCATATATGTGATTTTGGTGAAGGGGGAGTATATGCAATCAAGTGCATATTTTTTTGCATAAGGTCGCCGCTAGTCATGAGGAGCAGATGTCACCACGAAGGATTTTACTGCTTTTCTAGATATGAGGAGACACAGGAATTGGGCTCATAAAATCTTCTCACGAAAATATCTATCTAAAGACCTGTTCTGCCAGTTTTTCCCAGAGCACAGAGTGCCTCATTCCTGCTTGCCACCCTGAAATCCTTTCAGGAGTTATTGAAGGTCAGCAGCTGCAGCAACTCGTAATTTAATCTATGTAGAGGTAGATGTCAGGTTCCAATTTGTAGTTGGCACCCAAAAAGAGAAGAAAGAGAAAATGAGACAGAATATGTACTTAAAGACATAATAGCCAGCACTTCCCTGGTGATGCAGTGGTTAAGAATCTGCCTGCCAATGCAGGGGACATGGGTTCGAGCCCTGGTCCAGGAAGATCCCACATGCTGCAGAGCAACTAAGCCCATGCACCACAACTACTGAGCCCGCACTCTAGAGCCCACAAGCCACAACTACTGAGCCCATGTGCCACAAATACTGATGCCCACATGCCTAGAGCCCATGCTCTGCAACAAAGAGAAACCACCATAATGAGAAGCACGTGCACCACAGCAGAGTAGGCCCCACTCTCTGCAACTAGAGAAAGCCTGTGCGTAACAATGAAGACCCAATGCAGCCAAAAATAAATAATTAATTAATTTTTTAAAAGACATAATAGCAAAGATTTTCCCAAAATAATAAAAAAAAATCAAAACACAGATCCAAGAAGCTGAAAGAATCTCAAACAGAATGAATACCGAAAACACCACTATGTTCATCATCTTAAACTAACTGCTTAAAACAAAAGATAAAGAGAAAATCTTGACATCAAGAGAAAAAGAAAGAAACTTTTCAAGTATTTTAATTCTTACTTATTTTAAGGTAAGCTGTGATAAATTAAAGATTTATACCAAAAGATCAAGAACAACCACTACAAATATTCCAGAAAAGGGGCATAACTAATAAGCCAATAATGGAAATAAAACCTTACCATAAAAAATACATAATCCAAAGTAAGGCACAAAAATGCCTGTATGCTTCTATGGGAAAATAGCAAAAAACAAACAGTATGATAAATTTTAATCCAATCATATTAATAATTGCATTAAATATAAATAGAATAACACCCTTCAATTAAAAGCAGAGATAGTCAAATTATGTTACAAACCAACACCAAATATGTGCTGTACTCAAAAAACACACAAAGATATAAATAGATTAAAAGTAAAGGGATGGGAGAAGACATATATGCAATCATTAATCCAAAGAAAGCTGCAGTGGCTGTATTATTGTCAGATAAGATAGATTTCAGGATAATGAATACTACCATGGAAAAATAGGTTAATTATTCAACAAGTCAATCCACCAACAAGACTTTAAAATCCTAAATGTTTTCTGCACTAACAACAGAATTTCAAAATGTACAAAGCAAAACCCAATAAAATTGAAAAGAGAAATAGATTCATAATAATAGTTACAGATTCACAAACACATGGAGGCTAAACAATATGCTACTAAATAACCAAGATCACTGAAGAAATCAAAGAGGAAATCAAAAAATACCTAGAGACAAACAACAGTGAAAACATGACAATCCAAAACTTATGGGATGCAGCAAAATCATTTCTAAGAGAGAAGTTTATAACAATACAATCCTACCTCAAGAAACAAGAAACATCTCAAATAAACAATCAAAACTTACACCTAAAGGAACTAGAGAAAGAAGAACAAACAAAACCCAAAGTTAGCAGAAGGGAAGAAATCATAAAGATCAGAGCAGAAACAAATGAAATAAAAACAAAGAAAACAATAGCAAAGATCAATAAAACTAAAAGCTGGTTCTTTGAGAAGATAAAATTGATAATCCATTAGCCAGACTCATCAAGAAAAAGAGGGAGAGGACTCAAATCAATAAAATTAGAAATGAAAAAGGAGAAGTTACAATGGATACCACAGAAATACAAAACATCATAAGAGACTCTATGCCAATAAATGGACAACCTGGAAGAAATGGACAAATTTTAGAAAGGTATAACCTTCCAAGACTGAACCAGGAAGAAATAGAAAATATGAATAGACTAATCACAACTAATGAAATAAAAACTGTAATTAAAAATCTTCTAACAAACAAAAGTCCAGGACTAGATGGCTTCACAGGTGAACTCTATCAAATATTAGAGAAGAGTTAACACCCATCCATCTCAAACTCTTCCAAAAAATTTAGGAGGAAGGAACACTCCCGAACTCATTCTACAAGGCCACCATCAACCTGATACCAAAACCAGACAAAGGTATCACAAAAAAAGAAAATTACAGAACAATATCACTGATGAATATAGATGCAAAAGTCCTCAACAAAATATTAGCAAACAGAATCCAACAACACATTAAAAGGATCATACACCATGATTGAGTGAGATTTATTCCAGGGATGCAAGGATTCTTCAATATACACAAATCAATGTGATACACCATATTAACAAATTGAAGAAGAAAAACCATATGATCATCTCAATAGATGCAGAAAAAAGCTTTTGACAAAATTCAACACCCATTTATGATAAAAACTCTCCAGAAAGTGGGCACAGAGGGAACCTACCTCAACATAATAAAGGCCATATATGACAAACCCACAACAAACATCATGATCAATAGTGAAAAACTAAAAGCATTTCCTCTAAGATCACGAGCAAGACAAGGACGTCCATTCTCGCCACTATTATTCAACATAGTTTTGGAAGTCATAGCAATGGCAACCAGAGAAGAAAAAGAAATAAAAGGAATACAAACTGGAAAAGAAGAAGTAAAACTGTCACTTAGCAGATGACATAATACTATACATAGAGAATCCTAAAGATGCCACCAGAAAACTAATCAGAGCTAATTAATGAATTTGGTAAATTTGCAGGATACAAAATTAATGCACAGAAATCTCTTACATTCCTATACACTAACAATGAAAGATCAGAAAGAGAAATTAAGGAAATCTCATTCACCATTGCAACAAGAAAAACAAAATACCTAGGAATAAATCTACCTAAGGAGGTAAAAGACCTGTATTCAGAAAACTATAAGACGCTGATGAAAGAAATTAAAGATGACACAGATTGAAAGATATACCATGTTCTTGGGTTGGAATAATCAATACTGTAGAAATGACTATACTATCCAAAGCAATCTACAGATTCAATGCAATCCCTATCAAATTACCAATGGCATGTTTTACAGAACTAGAACAAAAACCCTTAAAATTTGTATGGAGACACAAAAGACCCTGAATAGCCAAAGCAATCTTGAGGGAAAAAAATGTAGCTGGAAAAATCAGACTCCCTGACTTTGGACTATACTACAAAGCTACAGTAATCAAGACAATATGGTACTGGCACAAAAACAGAAGTAAAAATCAATGGAATAGGATAGAAAGCCCAGAGATAAACCCACACACCTATGGTCAACTAATCTCTGACAAAGGAGGCAAGGATATACGATGGAGAAAAGACAGCCTCTTCAATAAGTGGTGCTGGGAAAACTGGACAGCCACTTGTAAAAGAATGACATTAAAACACTTCCTAACACCATACACAGAAATAAACTCAAAATGGGTTAGAGACTTAAATGTAAGACCAAACACTATAAAACTCTTGGAGGAAGACATAGGAAAACACTCTTTGACATAAATCACTGCAAGATCTTTTTTGACCCACCTCCTAAAGTAATAGAAATAAAAACAAAACAAACAAATGGGACCTAATGAAACTTAAAGGCTTTTGCACAACAAAGGAAACTATAAAGACGAAAGTCAGCCCTCAGAGTGGAAGAAAATATTTGCAAACAAATCAACGGACAAAGGATTAATCTCCAAAATATACAAGCAGCTCATGGAGCTCAATATCAAAAAAACAAACAACCTAATCAAAAAATGGGCAGAAGACCTAAATAGACATTTCTCCAAAGAAGATATACAGATTGCCAACAAACACATGAAAGGATGCTCAACATCACCAATCATTAGAGAAATTCAAATCAAAACTACAATGAGGTATCACCTCACACAGGTCAGAATGGCCATCCTCAAAAACTCTATAAGAAATAAATTCTGGAGAGTGTGTGGAGAAAAGGGAACCCTCTTGCTCTGTTGGTGGGAATGTAAATTGATACAGCCACTATGGAGAACAGTATGGAGGTTCCTTAAAAAATAAAAATAGAATTACCATATGACCCAGCAGTCTCACTACTGGGCATATACCCAGAGAAAATCATAATTCAAAAAGACACATGCACCCCTAATTTTCATTGCAGCACTATTTACAATTGCCAGGTCATGGAAGCAACCTAAATGCTCATCGACAGTCGAATGGATAAAGAAGAACTAGTACATATATACAACGGAATATTAACCATAAAAAGGAATGAAATTGGGTCATTTGTAGAGACGTGGATGCATCTAGAGACTGTCATACAGAGTGAAGTAAGTCAGAAAGAGAAAAACAAATACACTATATTAACGTATATATATGGAACCTAGAAAGATAGTACAGATGAACCAGTTTGCAGGGCAGAAATAGAGACACACGTGTAGAGAACAAATGTATGGACACCAAGGGGGGTAAGTGGCAGGGGGTGGTGGTGGTGTGATGAATTGGGAGATTTGGATTGACATATATACACTAATATGTATAAAATAGATAACTACTAAGAACCTGCTGTATAAAAAAATAAAATTCAAAAAGAAATAGTTACAGATTTTGTTTTCTTATTTTTTTGGCAATTCCATGCAGCATGTGGGATTTTAGTTCCCCAACCAGGGATTGAACCTGTGCCCCCTGCATTGGAAGCACAGAGTCTTAACTACTGGACTGCCAGGGAAGTCCCTTTTTAATTTTTATTTTATATTGGATTATAGTTAATTTACAATGTTGTGTTAGTTTCAGATGTACAGCAAAGTGGTTCAATTATACATATATCAATACATTTATCTTTATTTTTCAGATTCTTTTCCCATTTAGGTTATTACAGAATATTGAGATGAGTTCCCTGTGCTATACAGTAGGTCCTTGTTGATTACTTTATACATAGTAGTGTGTATATGTTAATTCCCAACTCCTAATTTATCCCTCCCCACCACTTTTCCTGTTTGGTAACCATAGTTTGTTTTCTAAGTCTGTGAGTCTGTTTCTGCTTTGTAAATAAGTTCATTTGTTTCATTTTTTTTAGATTCCAAATATGAGTGACATCATATGGTATTTGTTTTTCTCTGTCTGACTTACTTCACTTAGTATGATCATCTCTAGGTCCATTCATGTTCCTACAAATGGCATTATTGCATTCTTTTTTTTTTTTTTTTTTTTTGCGGTACGCGAGCCTCTCACTGTTGTGGCCTCTCCCGTTGCAGAGCACAGGCTCTGGACGTGCAGGCTCAGCAGCCATGGCTCACAGGACTAGCCGCTCCACGGCATGTGGGATCTTCCCGGACCGGGGCACGAACCCGTGTCCCCTGCATCGGCAGGCGGACTCCCAACCACTGCGCCACCATGGAAGCCCTATTTCATTCTTTTTGATAGCTGAGTAATAGTACATTAATAGTTACAGAATTTGAAACTCGTCTCTCAGTAATTGACAGAACAAGTTGACACAAAATCACTACATGGATTATCTGAATATACAATTAACAAATTAGTCCTAACTGACATTTGTAGAATTTATCAATACGACAGTAGTAGAATAATATTGCTTTCATGTGCACATGGAACATTCACAAAGATAGACCATACTCAGGACCATAAAACCTCGACAAATTTTAAAATAAATCATACAAAGTATGTTTCCTGACTATAATAAAATTAAAATAGTAATAATAACAGAAAGGTAACTGAAAAAGTTCAAATTTTGGAAATTAAACAACAGTTCTAAAACTGTTCTAAACAAAAGGAGGAAGCCAAAAGTTAAAAATAGAAAATATTTTCAATGAAAATGAAAACATAATATATCAAAATTTGTAGGACACAGCTAAAGCAATGCTTAGAGGACATTTACAACATTAATCCTAATTGAAATATCATTTCTTTTAAGAAATCACTTTTTATAAATCATAAACAGGGAAGGAAATCAAGATGTCCAAGTAAGAGGACATGGAGTTCACCTTTCCCTCCAAATACATCAAAAATACACCTACATGTGGAACAATTCTTATGCAAAGCAAACTGGAAATTGGCAGAAGGACTTCTATGCAACAAAGACTGTCAAAAAATACACATGTAATTGGGTAGGACAGAAAGAAAAGTGATTGAGTCAGGCCCTGTGCCCCAGGGAGGGGACTCAGAGGGAAAGGAAAATCACACAGATGGACACTCACCCTGGGGAGTGAGCAAGCTGAGCTACAGACAGCATCCCAGTCCAGGGGTCCCATGAATAGGAGACAAGCCCCCTTGGCTGTTTGGAGAACCACTAGGACAGATAGGCTGGAGAAGCCAAGACTCCACTCATGAAGAGCACACAGGTGCTGGCTTGCCACCAGGCTGGGCAGAGAGAGTCCTGCCCTATCAGATGCCACCTTGCCATGCACCCCTCTCTGATCTAGGGTGGCCAGGACTAGGGAAAAGATTTGACCTAGGGACACAGAGGTGATCCAGGGGCCTGGGGTAGAGCCCAGGTGAGGCAGCGGTGGCCATTGATGGCACTTACTCAAGCAGTGCCGCAGAAGCAGTCCAGACTTCTGATGGCAGTGCAGCTGCTAGAACTCCTGCAGCCACCTTGCTGTGTACCCCAGCCCAAGCCAAGCAAACCATCCTGGCCAGCTCACTCCATGGCACAAGGCAGCACTAGACCTGGGGCTGTCACAACCAGGGAAAAAACACAACCATGGGCTCTATCTGAGCAGAGCCACAGATATCTGCACAGGCAGAGGTCTGGGTTTCTGTAAGCACATGAGACCCACTTGCTTCAGCACTACCCACCTTTGGGGCAAAGTTCCCAGTGCAAAGAGAAAAAAAAAACATACTCTTGGAGGGAACAGAACAGCTCAAGCCCAAACCTCAGGGCTTCTGCTCCAGCAACATAGGAACTAACTCCAGCCCTGTCAGGGCAGTGCTGGCCACTGAGCAAAGAGGAAGTCCTGCCTCACACCCTATGCAGGCTCTAGCTCTTCCATCTCCAGCCACATGCCCTACCAAGGTAATAGCAGCCAGCACACCCTGAGGAAAGATGTGACTGGTGTCCACATCAAATCCAGCACCCCCCCACCAGAGGCATTAGGCATATGCAGTCTACATAGGGACTTGCCCACATAAGAACACCCTTCCAGACCGCATTAGATAACCATTTCACCTAAATTCACAGAGACAGAGAAAGTTAAGTAAAATGAAAAGGCAGAACTACTCTCAATTGAAAGAGCAAGAGAAATACCCTAAAAAAAATAATGAAACAAATAAACAATTTTCCAGATAAAGAATTCAAAACATTGGTAATAAATATTCTAACTGAATTAGGAAAGATAAGTGATCTAAACACAGATCATTTTAACAAGGAAATAGAAAATATAAAAAAGACCCAATCAATGGGCTTCCCTGGTGGCGCAGTGGTTGAGTCCGCCTGCCGATGCAGGGGACACAGGTTCGTGCCCCGGTCCGGGAAGATCCCACATGCTGCGGAGCGGCTGGGCCCGTGAGCCATGGCCACTGAGCCTGCGCATCCGGAGCCTGTGCTCTGCAACGGGAGAGGCCACAACAGTGACAGACCCGCGTATGGCAAAAAAAAAAAAAAAAGACCCAATCAAAATAGATAATTCAAGGGGCTCCAATCATGATGGTAGAATAGAAGGACATGGAGCTCACCTCCTCCCAAAAATACATCTATGTGTGAAACTATTCTCACAGAATCCCTACTGAACAAGGGCAGAAGATCTCAGAACCTAAAAGTGCAAGAAAGATCTCCATGTAATGGAGTAGGATGAAAGGAAAAAAAAAAAAGTAAGAAGAGACCTGCACCTCTGGGAGGAAGCTCTGAAAGAGGAAAGGTTCCTACACCCTGGGAAACCCCCTCACTGGTGGGAAGATCACTGGGACAGAAAGGGAGCTTCAGAGGGTTGGAGGAGAGCACAGCAGCTGGTTTGCAGAAGGCAGAACAGAAAGAGACCTGTACAGACAGTCCATTCCTCTACCCTGCCCTCCCCAGCCTGAGACACGTATCTGCTGCTACACTTGGGGGCTGGGTGCTAAAACTCAGGCTTTAGAGGACAAACCCAGGGAGAGCCTGAAACTCATCCTGCATGGAGACAGCCTGAAGGGGCTGGAATGTGGTATGGTGGCAACCAGGGGGTGTATGCAGAAAAAGTCCAGGCCCACCATAGAAGTGAAGCACCAAGGTTAAGGGGCGCATGAAGGGAGGGGTGGGGCCCACCATATCAGCCTCTTTCTCCACCTGCTCTCAACTGGCTCAGTGACACCTTTACAAGCTCTGGGAGCGTGCAAGCACAAGCGGGTTGCCCGCAATCAGAGCCAGGACTGAAATCAGAGTTGATCCCCAGGGTTGTGCAATCTGCAGATTTATACCATCACTGCCAGCTTTGTAAACTCAGCACCTGCAGGACATCCAAGTGGACAATGGGTGCTTCCGCAGCTGGGATGGGTCTGGCTTTAGCAGCTTTGGGCTTAGAGAGTGTGCACACGTGGAGGCAGGGCCAGGTCTGGGCTGCTTCCATAGCTCCCAAGGTGGGTCCAAGTGCATGACTACTGCGTTCCTGGTACCTGACTTCAGTGGATCTGTGCTGGCAGATCTGTGCTGGTGGATTTGTAAACAGAGCACCTGAAGGACACCAAGGCCTACTGACTGCATTCCTATGGCTGACGAGGGGCCGAGGGCAGTCCTAACATCAGTGTACTTTGTGAGCCCACACAATGGGTTTCAGATGACACCACAGAGTGCACTCCCTGATGGGCAGCTCTGGCAGGGAATATTCAGTGTCTCTTCTCCCAGTGGGAGTGCTCCAATCCCACCTACCTCACACCACAGCTCAGAAATAGATGAGGGGGTGGCGGGTGGTGGGGATTCCCTGGTGGTCCAGTGGTTAGGACTCTGTGCTTCCACTGCATGGGGCATGGATTCAATCCCTGGTCAGGGAACTAAGATCCTGCATGCCACAAGTCGTGGCCAGAAAAAAAGAAAGTAAAAAAAAAAGAAGCAGATCTGGGGGCTCCTACTCCAACAACTAGGGAGCAGACTCTGCCCTCTAAAAGGGCTGTGACAACCATGAAGCCAAGAGGAGGCACTGCTCAACATCCAGTGCAAGCTCTGGACACCACAACACCAGTCACAATCCCCTGTCAAGGGGATGATTGCCATCACACATTGAGGAAAGATGTGGCAGGCATCTTTACTAAAAACAGCCCTCAAGCCAAAAATATTAAACCCACATAGGTTACACAGGGACACTCCCACATAAAAATAGCCCTCCAAGACCACAGTAAATAATTGTTTCTCCTAAACTGATACAGTAAGAGAAATATAAGTAAAATGAAGAAGCAGAGGAACCACTTCCAATTAATAGATCAAGAGAATTCCCCTGAAAGAACAATGAAACAAACTGCTTCAGTCTAATAAACACTGAGTTCAAAAAGGAGATAATGAAAATACTAAAGGAATTAAGAAAGGCTATCAACAGAAATGAAGATTACTGTAAAAAGGAACTAAAAACTATAAAGAGGAGCCAAGAAAAATTAGACAACTCAATTGCTGAGACAAAAGCTGAGCTAGTGCCAATAAATAGCAGATTAAATAATGCAGAAGAATGAATAAGTGATCTGGAAGGTAGAATAATGGGAATCACCCAATCAGAACAGCAGATAGAAAAATTAAAACAATATAAGAGACCTATGGGATAATATAAATTGTGCCAATCTGTGCGTAATAGGGATTCCAGAAGGAGAAGAAAGAGAAAAGGGGATTGAAAATGTATTTGAAGAAATTATGGCTGAAAACTTGTGAAACCAAAAGAAGGAAATAGATATCCAGGTAGAGGAAGCACAGAGGGTCCTAAACAAGGTGAACCCAAACAGACCTACACCAAGACTTATCATAATTAAAATGGCAAAATTTTAAAAAAGAGGATTCTAAAGGCAGCAAGAGAAAAACAAAGAGTTAGTTACAAGGGAATCCCCATAAGGGTATCAGCTGATCTCTACAGAAACATTGGAGGCCAGAAGGGAGTGGCAAGATATATTCAAAGTCCTGAAAGGGAAAAATCTGTAACCTAGGATACTCTACCAAGCAAGATTATCATTTAGAATAGAAGGAGAGATAAAAAATTTCTCAGATAAGGAAAACCTAAAAGAATACAGCAATACTAAACATGTCCTAAAAGAAATATTGAAATGTCTTCTCTAAATGGAAAAGAAACAAGAATCTATAGAAAAGGGAAAATCACATTTGGAAAGTAAATCACTTAAATAAGCCAGTATACAGATTAAAAAAATCAAAAATATTTTGTGAAAGTGATGATAACCAAAATGCAAAAAGATAAACATGAAGATGTAAAAGAGGGTATCAAAATCATAAAATGTGGGGGAGGAGAGTAAGAAAATGTAGGATTTTTTTTTTTAATATGTTTGAGCCTATATGACTATCAGTCTAAAGCAAATAGATATAGTAATGGGCTAAATAACATACTTGAAAAACAGTAACCACAAATCAAAAACAAACAATAGATTCATGAAAAACAAAGGAAGAGAACATAAGCATAATACAAAAGAAAATCATCGAACCACAAAAGGAAAAACAAAAAGGAACAAATAAGAAATACAAATCAACTGGAAAACAAGGTTTAAAGTGGCAATAAATACATATCTATCAATAATTATCTTAAATGTCAATGGACCAAATGCTCCAATCAAAAGATATAGATTGACAGATTGGATAAATAAAAAACAAGAGCCTACAATATGCTGTCTACAGGAGATCCACTTTAGGGCAAAGGACACACACAGATTGAAAGTGAGGTGATGGAAAAAGATATTTCATGCAAACAGAAATGACAAGAAAGTGGGGGTCATGATACCCATATCAGACAAAATAGACTTTAAAACAAAGGCCATAAAGAAAGAAAAAGAAGGACACTATATAATGATAAGAGGATCAATACAAGAAGAGGATTTACACTTGTCAACATATATGTATCCAATATAGGAGCAGCCAAATACATAAAAGAAATACTAACAAAATTAAGGGAGAAATTGACAGATATACAATAATAGTAGAAGACTTTAACACTCCACTCACACCAATGGACAGACCTACCAGACAGAAAATCAATAAGGCAACAGAAATCCTAAATGATACAGTAGAACACTTAAAATTAATTGATATTTTCAGGACATTACATCCAAAAAAACCAGAATACACGTTCTTTTGACATGCACATGGAGCATTCTCTAGGACTGACCACATACTAGGGAAGAATAAAAGCATCAATAACTTTAAGAGTATAGAAATTATTTCAAGTATATTTTGTTTGTTTGTTTGTTTGTTTTCTGGACACGCAGGTTCAGTGGCCATGACTCACGGGCCCAGCCGCTCCGCGGCATGTGGGATCTTCCCAGACTGGGGCACAAACCTGTGTCCCCTGCATCAGCAGGCAAAGTCTTAACCACTGCGCCACCAGGGAAGCCCTATTTCAAGCATATTTTCTCACCACAATGGCATGAAACTAGAAATCAACTGCAGAAAGAGAAACGAGAAAGAAAAAAATTACATGGAGACTCAGCAACATGCTACTAAAAAAACCAATGGCCAATGATGAAATCGAAGAGGAAATTTAAAAATACCTTGACACAAATGACAATATAAACACAATCAGGGACTTCCCTGGTGGCATAGTGGTTAACAATCTGCCTGCTAATGCAGGGGACACAGATTCGAGCCCTGGTCCAGGAAGATTCCACATGCCACAGAGCAACTAAGCCCACATGCCACAACTACTGAGCCTGTGCTCTAGAGCCCAAGAGCCACAACTACTGAAGCCCACACACCTAGAGCCCATGTTCCGCAAAAAGAGAAGCCACCGCAATGAGAAGCCCATACACAGCAACAAAGACCCAACGCAGCCAAATAAATCAATAATTTTAAAAATAAATAAATAAAAATAAACACAATCATACAAAATCTATGAGACGTAACAAAAGAAGTTACTAGAGGGAAGTTAATAGAGATACAGGCCTTCATTAAAAAAAAAAAAAGACGTGAGCCATGGCCCCTGAGCCTGAGCATCTGGAACCTGTGCTCCACAACGGGAGAGGCCACAACAGTGAGAGGCCCGTGTACCCCAAAAAAAAAAAAAAAAGAAAAAAAAAAGAAAGAAAGAAAGAAAAGAAAGAA
Organism: Grampus griseus; assembly: GCF_964374135.1. NCBI lineage: Eukaryota > Metazoa > Chordata > Mammalia > Artiodactyla > Delphinidae > Grampus > Grampus griseus. The sequence continues at coordinate 8,924,956 of NC_139002.1, forward strand.
GAAGAAAAGAAAAGAAAATCTCTAATAAACAACCTAAATTATCACCTAAAATAATTAGTAAAAGAAGAGCAAACAAAACCAGAAGTCAGCAGAAGTAAGGAAATAATAAAGATCAGAGAGGAAATAAACAAATAGAGATTTTAAAAATAGGAAAAAATCAATAAAACCAAGAGTTGGATCTTTGAAAGCTTAGACAAAATTGACAAGCCTCTGGACAGACTCAACAAGAAAAGAGAGGACCAAAATGAAAGAAGAAATGAACAAAGAGAAATTACAACTGATACCACAGAAATACAAAATAAATAAATAAATAATAAGAGAATACTATGAACAATTATATGCCAAAAAAATCGACAGCCTAGAAGAAATGGACAACTTTCAAGAAACATAGCCCACAAAACTGAATCAAGAAGAAACAGATAATTTGAACAGACCAATTACTGGAACTGAAATAGAAGCTTTAATTTTAAAACCTCCCTAGAAACAAAAGTCCAGGACCAGATGGTTTCACAGGCAAATTCTACCAAACATATAAAGAAGAAATTATACTGATCCTTCTCAAACACTTCCAAAAGATTGAAGAGGAGGTAACACTCCCAAAGACATAGTATGAAGCCAGCATCACCCTGATACCAAAACCAGAGAAAGACACTACCAAAAAAAGAAAATTACAGGCCAATATCTTGAATGAATATAGACGCAAAAATTCTCAACAAAATATTAGCAAACCGAATCCAACAATACATTAAAAAGATCATACACCACAATCAGGTTGGATTCATCCCAGGGTCACAAGGATGGTTCAACACTTGCAAATCAGTGTGATACACCACATCAACAAAAGAAAAGACAAAAACCACATGATCATCTCAACAGATGCAGAAAAAGCATTTGATAAAATTCAACATCCATTCATAATAAAAACTATTACCAAAGTAGGTATAGAGGGAACATATCTCAACATAATAAAAACCTTTTATGACAAACCCACAGCCAATATAATACACAACAGTGGAAAGCAGAAAGCCTTCCCACTAAAATCTGGAACAAGACAAGGATGCCCACTCTCACCACTTCTATTCAACATAGTATTGGAAGTCCTAGCCACAGCAATCAGAGAAGAAAAAGAAATAAAAGGTACCTAAATTGTAAGGGAAGAGGTAAAATTGTCATTAGATGCAGATGACATGATATTGGGTTGGCAAAAATATTCATTCGGGTTTTCAGTAAGATGTTACTATATATAGAAAACCCTAAAAACTCTACACAAAAACTATTAGAACTGATAAAATAATTCAACAAGGTAGCAGGATACAAGATTAACATACAGAAATTAGTTGCATTTCTTTACAATAACAATGAAATATTGGAAAGGGAATCTAAAAAAAAATCCCTTTTAACATCACATCCAAAAAATAAAATAAAATACTTAGGAATACATCTGACCAAGGAGATGAAAGACTTATATGCTGAGAACTACAAAACATTAATAAAGGAAACTGAAGATGATGCAAAGAAATGGACAGATATCCCATGCTCTTGGATTGGAGGAATTAATATTTTAAAAATGGCCATACTACCCAAAGCAATATACAGATTTAATGTGATCTCTATCAAATTACCCATGACATTCTTCACAGAACTAGAACAAATAATCCTAAAATTGATATGGAACCACAAAAGACCCAGAATTGCCAAAGCATTCCTGAGGAAAAAGAACAAAGCAGGAGGCAATACACTCCCAGACTTCAGACAATACTACAAAGCTACAATAATCAAAACAGTGTGGCGACATCTACACATGGAACAACTCCTACAGAACACCTACTGAATGCTGGCAGAAGACCTCAGACCTCCCAAAAGGAAAGAACCCCCCCCCCCCACGTACCTGTGTAGGGCAAAAGAAAAAAGAATAAACAGAGACAAAAGGATAGGGATGGGACCTGCACCAGTGGGAGGGAGCTGTGAAGGAGGAAAGGTTTCCACACACTAAAAGCCCCTTCGCGGGCGGAGACTGCGGGTGGCGGAGGGGGAAGCTTCAGACGCGTGGAGGAGAGCACAGCAACAGGGGTGTGGGGGGGCAAAGAGGAGAGATTCCCGCACAGAGAATCGGTGGCGACCGGCACTCACCAGCCCGAGAGGCTTGTCGGCTCCCCTGCCGGGGCGGGCGGGGCTGGGAGCTGAGGCGCGGGCTTCGGTCGGCGCGCAGGGAGAGGACGGGGTTGGCGGCATGAACACAGCCTGCAGGGGGTTAGTGCACCACGGCTGGCCGGGAGGGAGTTCGGGGAAAAGTCTGGGCCTGCCAAAGAGGCAAGAGACTTTTTCTTCCCTCTTTGTTTCCTGGTGCGCGAGGAGAGGGGATTAAGAATGCTGTTTAAAGGAGCTCCAGAGTCTGGCGCGAGCCGCAGCTAAAAGCGCGGACCCCAGAAACAGGCATGAGACACTAAGGCTGCTGCTGCCACCACCAAGAAGCCTGTGTGTGAGCATAGGTCACTATCCACACCCCCCTTCCGGGGAGCCTGTGCAGCCTGCCACTGCCAGGGTCCCGGGATCCAGGGACAACTCCCCCGGGAGAATGCACGATGCGCCTCAGGCTGGTGCAACATCACGCCGGTCTCTGCCACCGCAGGCTCACCCCGCACTCCGTGCCCTCCCTCCCCCCGGCCTGAGTGAGCCAGAGCCCCCGAATCAGCTGCTCCTTTAACCCCATCCTGTCTGAGCGAAGAACAGAAGCGCTCAGGCGACCTACATGCAGAGGCGGGGCCAAATCCAAAGCTGAACTCCTGGGAGCTGTGAGAACAAAGAAGAGAAAGGGAAATCTCTCCCAGCAGCCTCAGAAGCAGCAGATTAAAGCTCCACAATCAACTTGATGTACCCTGCATCTGTGGAATACATGAATAGACAACGAATCATCCCAAATTAAGGAGGTGGACTTTGAGAGCAAGATTTAGGATTTTTTCCCCTTTTCCTTTTTTTGTGAGTGTGTATGTGTATGCTTCTGTGTGAGATTTTGTCTGTATAGCTTTGCTTCCACCGTTTGTCCAAGGGTTCTATCCGTCCAATTTTTTTTTTTTTTTTTGCGGTACGCGGGCCTCTCACTGTTGTGTTCTCTCCCATTGTGGAGCACAGGCTCCGGACACGCAGGCTCAGTGGCCATGGCTCAAGGGCACAGCTGCTCCGTGGCATGTGGGATCTTCCCGGACTAGGGCACGAATCCGCGTCCCCTGCATCGGCAGGCAGACTCTCAACCACTGCGCCACCAGGGAAGCCCATATCCGTCCATTTTTTGTTTGTTTTTTAATTTTTTTCTTAATAATTACTTTTTATTTTATTAACTTTATTTTATTTTACTTTATCTTCGTTCTTTCCTTCCTTCCCTCCTTTAGACAACGAATCATCACAAATTGAGGAGGTGGACTTTCAGAGCAAGATTTATGATTTTTTCCCCTTTTCCTCTTTTTGTGAGTGTGTATGTGTATGCTTCTATGTGAGATTTTGTCTGTATAGCTTTGCTTCCACCCTTTGTCCTAGGGCTCTATCCGTCCTTTTTTTTTTTCCTATTTTTTTTTATTTTAATAACTATTATATTTTATCTTACTTTATTTTATTTACTTTATCTTCCTTATTTCTTTTTTTCTTCCTTCCCTCCTTCCTTCCTCCCTCCTTTCTTTTTCTTTCTTTCTAATTCTACTAATTCTTTCTTTCTACTTTTTCTCCCTTTTTTTCTGAGCCATGTGGATGAAAGGCTCTTGGTGCTGCAGCCAGGAGTCAGTACTATGCGTCTGAGGTGGAAGAGCCAACTTCAGGACACTGGTTCACAAGAGACGTCCCAGCTCCACATAATATCAAATGGCGAAAATCTCCCAGAGATCTCCATCTCAACACCAAAACCCAGCTTCACTCAACGACCAGCAAGCTATAGTGCTGAACATCCTATGCCAAACAACTAGCAAGACAGGAATACAACCCCACCCATTAGCAAAGAGGCTGTCTAAAATCATAATAAGTCCACAGACACCCCAAAACACACCACCAGACACGGACCTGCCCACCAGAAATACAAAATCCAGCCTCATCCACCAGAACACAGGCACTGGTCCCCTCCACCAGGAAGCCTACACAACCCACTGAACCAACCTTAGCCACTGGGGACAGACACCAAAAACAACGGGAACTACGAACCTGCAGCCTGCAAAAAGGAGACCCCAAACACAGTAAGATAAGCAAAATGAGAAGACAGAAAAACACACAGCAGATGAAGGAGCAAGATAAAAATCCACAAGACCCAACAAATGAAGAGGAAATAGGCAGTCTACCTGAAAAAAGAATTCAGAATAATGATAGTAAAGATGATCCAAAATCTTGGAAATAGAATAGACAAAATGCAATAAACATTTAATAAGGACCTAGAAGAACTAAAGATGAACCAAACAATGATGAACAACACAATAAATGAAATGAAAAATACTCTAGATGGGATCAATAGCAGAATAACTGAGGCAGAAGAACGGATAAGTGACCTGGAAGATAAAACAGTGGAAATAACTACTGCAGAGCAGAATAAAGAAAAAAGAATGAAAAGAACTGAGGATAGTCTCAGAGACCTCTGGGACAACATTCAACGCACCAACATTCAAATTATAGGGGTTCCAGAAGAAGAAGAGAAAAAGAAAGGGACTGAGAAAATATTTGAAGAGATTATAGTTGAAAACTTCCCTAATATGGGAAAGGAAATAGTTAATCAAGTCCAGGAAGCACAGAGAGTCCCATACAGGATACATCCAAAGAGAAATATGCCAAGACACATATTAATCAAACTGTCAAAAATTAAATACAAAGAAAACATATTAAAAGCAGCAAGGGAAAAACAACAAATAACACACAAAGGAATCTCCATAAGGTTAACAGCTGATCTTTCAGCAGAAACTCTGCAAGCCAGAAGGGACTGGCAGGACACACTGAAAGTGATGAAGGAGAAAAACCTGCAACCAAGATTACTCTACCCAGCAAGGATCTCATTCAGATTTGATTGAGAAATTAAAACCTTTACAGACAAGTAAAAGCTGAGAGAGTTCAGCACCACCAAACTAGCTCTACAACAACTGCTAAAGGAACTTCTCTAGGCAAGAAACACAAGAGAAGGAAAAGACCTACAATAACGAACCCAAAACAATTAAGAAAATGGGAATAGGAACATACATATCGATAATTACCTTAAATGTAAATGGACTCAATGCTCCCACCAAAAGACACAGATTGGCTGAATGGATACAAAAACAAGACCCATACATTTGCTGTCTACAAGAGACCCACTTCAGACCTAGAGACACATACAGACTGAAAGTAAGGGGATGTAAAAAGATATTTCATGCAAATGGAAACCAAAAGAAAGCTGGAGTAGCAATTCTCATATCAGACAAATTAGACTTTAAAATAAAGACTATTAGAAGAGACAAAGAAGAACACTACATAATGATCAAGGGATCGATCCAAGAAGTAGATATAACAATTGTAAGTATTTATGCATCCAACATAGAAGCACCTCAATACATAGGGCAAATACTATCAACCATAAAAGGGGAAATCGACAGTAACACATTCATAGTAGGGGACTTTAACACCCCACTTTCACCAATGGACAGATCATCCAAAATGAAAATAAATAAGGAAACACAAGCTTTAAATGATACCTTAAACAAGATGGACTTAATTGATATTTATAGGACACTCCATCCAAAAACAACAGAATACACATTTTTCTCTAGTGCTCATGGAACATTCTCCAGGATAGATCATATCTTGGGTCACAAATCAAGCCTTGGTAAATTGAAAAATAATTGAAATAGTATCAAGTATCTTTTCTGACCACAATGCTACGACACTACAATCAATTACAGGAAATGAATTACAGGAAAAGATCTGTAAAAAATACAAACACATGGAGGCTAAACAATACACTACTTAATAATGAAGTGATCATTGAAGAAATCAAAAAGGAAATAAAAAAATACCTAGAAACAAATGACAATGGAGACAGGACAACACAAAATCTATGGGATGGAGCAAAAGCAGTTCTAAGAGGGAAGTTTATAGCAATACAATCCTACCTTAAGAAACAGGAAACATCTCGAATAAACAACCTAACCTTGCACCTAAAGCAGTTAGAGAAAGAAGAACAAAAAAAACCCCAAAGTTAGCAGAAGTAAGGGAATCATAAAAATCAGATCAGAAATAAATGAAAAAGAAATGAAGGAAATGATAGCAAAGATCAATAAAACTAAAAGCTGGTTCTTTGAGAAGATAAACAAAATTGATAAGCCATTAGCCAGACTCATCAAGAAAAAAAGGGAGAAGACTCAAATAAATAGAATTAGAAATGAAAAAGGAGAAGTAACAACTGACACTGCAGAAATACAAAAGATCATGAGAGATTACTACAAGAAACTCTATGCCAATAAAATGGACAACCTGGAAGAAACGGACAAATTCTTAGAAATGCACAACATGCCAAGACTGAATCAGGAAGAAATAGAAAATATGAACAGACCAATCACAAGCACTGAAAATGAAACTGTGATTAAAAATCTTCCAACGAACAAAAGCCCAGGACCAGATGGCTTCACAGGCGAGTTCTATCAAACATTTAGAGAAGACCTAACATCTGTCATTCTCAAACTCTTCCAAAATATAGCAGAGGGAGGAACACTCCCAAACTCATTCTACGAGGCCACCATCACCCTGATACCAAAACCAGACAATGATGTCACAAAGAAAGAAAACTACAGGCCAATATCACTGATGAACATAGATGCAAAAGTCCTCAACAAAATACTAGCAAACAGAATCCAACAGCACATTAAACAGATCATACACCATGATCAAGTGGGGGTTATTCCAGGAATGCAAGGATTCTTCAATATATGCAAATCAATCAACGTGATACACCATATTAACAAATTTAAGGAGAAAAACCATATGATCATCTAAATAGATGTAGAGAAAGCTTTCAACAAAATTCAACACCCATTTATGATAAAAACACTGCAGAAAGTAGGCATAGAGGGAACTTTCCTCAACATAATAAAGGCCATATATGACAAACCCACAGCCAACATCATCCTCAGTGGTGAAAAACTGAAAGTATTTCCACTAAGATCAGGAACAAGACAAGGTTGCCCACTCTCACCACTCTTATTCAACATAGTTTTGGACGTTTTAGCCACAGCAATCAGAGAAGAAAAGGAAATAAAAGGAATCCAAATCGGAAAAGAAGAAGTAAATCTGTCACTGTTTGCAGATGACATGATACTATACATAGAGAATCCTAATGATGCTACCAGAAAACTACTAGAGCTAATCAATGAATTTGGTAAAGTAGCAGGATACAAAATTAATGCACAGAAATCTCTGGCATTCCTATACACTAATGATGAAAAATCTGAAAGTGAAATCAAGAAAACACTCCCATTTACCATTGCAACAAAAAGAATAAAATACCTAGGAATAAACCTACCTAAGGAGACAAAATACCTGTATGCAGAAAATTATAAGACACTGATGAAAGAAATTAAAGATGATACAAATAGATGGAGAGATATACCATGTTCTTGGATTGGAAGAATCAACATTGTGAAAATGACTCTACTACTCAAAGCAATCTACAGATTCAATGCAATCCCTATCAAACTACCACTGGCATTTTTCACAGAAGTAGAACAAAAAATTTCACAATTTGTATGGAAACACAAAAGACCCTGAATAGCCAAAGCAATCATGAAAACAAAAAACGGAGCTGGAGGAATCAGGCTCCCTAACTTCAGACTATACTACAAAGCTACAGTAATCAAGACAGTATGGTACTGGCACAAAAACAGAAAGATAGATCAATGGAACAGGATAGAAAGCCCAGAGATAAACCCATGTACATATGGTCAACTTATCTTTGATAAAGGAGGCAGGAATGTACAGTGGAGAAAGGACAGCCTCTTCAATAAGTGGTGCTGGGAAAACTGGACAGCTACATGTAAAAGTATGAGATTAGATCACTCCTTAACACCATACACAAAAATAAGCTCAAAATGGATTAAAGACCTAAATATAAGGCCAGAAACTATCAAACTCTTAGAGGAAAACATAGGCAGCACACTCTATGACATAAATCACAGCAAGATCCTTTCTGACTCACCTCCTAGAGAAATGGAAATAAAAACAAAAATAAAAAAATGGGACCTAATGAAACTTAAAAGCTTTTGCACAGCAAAGGACACCATAAACAAGACCAAAAGACAACCCTCAGAATGGGAGAAAATATTTGCAAATGAAGCAACTGAGAAAGGATTAATTTCCAAAATTTATAAGCAGCTCATGCAGCTTAATAACAAAAAAACAAACAACCCAATCCAAAAATGGGCAGAAGACCTAAATAGGCATTTCTCCAAAGAAGATATACAGACTGCCAACAAACACATGAAAGAATGCTCAACATCACTAATCATTAAAGAAATGCAAATCAAAACTACAATGAGATATCATCTCACACCAGTCAGAATGGCCATCATCAAAAAATCTACAAACAATAAATGCTGGAGAGGGTGTGGAGCAAAGGGAACCCTCTTGCACTGTTGGTGGGAATGTGAATTGGTTCAGCCACTATGGAGAACAGTATGGAGGTTCCTTAAAAAACTACAAATAGAACTACCATATGACCCAGCAATCCCACTACTGGGCATATACCCTGAGAAAACCATAATTCAAACAGAGTCATGTACCAAAATGTTCATTGCAGCTCTATTTACAATAGCCAGGAGACGGAAACAACCTAAGTGTCCATCATCGGATGAATGGATAAAGAAGGTGTGGCACATATATACAGTGGAATATTACTCAGCCATAAAAAGAAACGAAATTGAGCTATTTGTAATGAGGTGGATAGACCTAGAGTCTGTCATACAGAGTGAAGTAAGTCAGAAAGAGAGAGACAAATACCGTATGCTAACACATATATATGGAATTTAAGGAAAAAAATGTCATGAAGAACCTAGGGGTAAGACAGGAATAAAGACACAGACCTACTAGAGAATGCACTTGAGGATATGGGGAGGGTGAAGGGTAAGCTGTGACAAAGCGAGAGAGAGGCATGGACATATATACACTACCAAAGGTAAGGTAGATAGCTAGTGGGAAGCAGTCGCATAGCACAGGGAGATCAGCTCAGTGCTTTGTGATCGCCTGGAGGGGTGGGATAGGGAGGGTAGGAGGGAGGGAGACGCAAGAGGGAAGAGATATGGGAACATATGTACATATATAACTGATTCATTTTGTTGTAAAGCAGAAACTAACACACCATTGTAAAGCAATTATACTCCAATAAAGATGTTAAAAAAACAACAACAAAATAAAACAGTGTGTCACTGGCACAAAACAGATATATGGATCAATGGAAGAGAATAGAGAGCCCAGAAATAAACCCACACACCTATTGTCAGTTAATCTTTGACAAAGGAGGCAAGAATATACAATAGAGAAAAGACAGTCTCTTCAGCAAGTCATATTCAGAAAGCTGGACGTAAATCAATGAAGTTAGAACACACTCTTACACCATACACAAAAATAAACTCAAAATGGCTTAAAGACTTAAATATAAGACATGACACCATAAAACTCTTAGAATAGAATATAGGCAAAACCTTCCCTGACATAAATCATACCAATGTTTTCTTAGGTCATTCTCCCAAGGCAATAGAAATAAAAACAGAAATAAACAAGTGTGATCTAATCAAACTTATAAGCTTTTGTACAGAAAAGGAAACCATAAACAAAATGAAAAGACAACTTATGGACTGGGGGAAAATATTTGCAAATGATGTGACCAACAAGGGCTTAATTTCCAAAATATACAAACAGCTCATAAAACTCCAATATCAAAGAAACAAACAACCCAATCAAAAAAGTGTGGAAGACCTAAGTAGACATTTTTCCAGAGAAGACATATAGACGGTTAACAGGCACATGAAAAGAGGCTCAACATCACTAATTATTAGAGAAATGTAAATCAAAACCATGATGACATATCACCTCACATCTGTCAGAATGGCTATCATCAAAAAGTCTACAAATAACAAATGTTAGAGAGGATGTGGAGAAAGGGAACACACTTGTACACTGTTGGTGGGGATGTAAATTGGTATAGCCCTTAAGGAAAACTGTATGGAGATTCCTCAAAAAACTAAAAATAGAACTATCGTATGACTCAGAAATTCCACTCCTGGGCATATATCTGGAAAAAACAAACACTAACTCAAAAAGATACATGCACCCCAATGTTCATAGCAGCACTACTTACAATAGTTAAGACATGGAAGCAACCCAAGTGCCCATCAAAAGATGACTGGATTAAGAAGATGTGGTATTTTATACACACATACGCACACACATATATACATACACACATACACACACACACACACACACACACACACACTCAATGGAATATTACTGAGCCATAGAAAAGAATGAAATTTTGCCATTTCCCCCAATATGGATGGACCTAGAGGAATATTATGCTTAGTGAAATAAGTCAGACAAATACATACTGTATGATATCACTTATACATGGAATTTAAAAAAATAAATGTATATGTAAAACAGAAACAGATACAGAAAACAAACTAGTGGATACCAGCAGGGAGAGGGGAGTGGGGAAGGACAAATTAGGGGTATGGGATTAACAAGCACAAACTACTATGTATAAAATAGATAAGCAACAAAGATATAATGTATAGCTCAGGGAATTACAGCCCTTATCTTGCAATAACCTATAATAGAGTATAATCTTCAAAAATACTAAATCACTATGCTGTACACCTGAAACAAATATAATTTTGTAAATCAACTATACTCCAATGAAAAATTTTTTTTAAAGAAATCATTAAGCTGATTTGAAAATCTTCATGGGACTGCAAAGAACCTAGAATATTCAAAATAACTTTGAGGAAGAACAAGTTGGAAGACTCACACTACCTAACATCAAGATTCACAATAAACCGATTGTAAGCAAGGCAACGTGGTTTTGGCCTAAGGAGAGACATAGAGGTCAATGGAAGAAAAGGAAGAGTCCTGAAGTGGACTTACACCAATACGGTCAATAGATCTTAGATAAATGTGCTAAGGTAACTAAAAGAAAAAAGGATATTTTAATAGATTATCTATCACACTATACTTCAATTAAACATTTTTAAAGGAGAAAGGGTAATTTTTTCTACACATGGTGCTATATCAATTGGACATTCATATGCAAAAATAAAATACCATACATCCACACATAACTGATCATATTTGAGGGAGCTGCACACCTAAAAAGCATGAATGTACTGCATGTCAATGATAACTTAATAAATCTGACTTTTAAGAAGTTGAAAGTAATCAAAACAACAGTACAGAACTTGTTAAATAAATGTTGTAGGTATATGATGCACTAATATGTAATCAATAAAAGATGGTGGGCTTCCCTGGTGGCGCAGTGGTTGAGAGTCCGCCTGCCGATGCAGGAGACGTGGGTTCGTGCCCCGGTCCGGGAAGATCCCACATGCCGCTGAGCGGCTGGGCCCGTGAGACATGGACGCTGAGCCTGCGCATCCGGAGCCTGTGCTCCACAACGGAAGAGGCCACAACAGTGAGAGGCCCGCATACCATAAATAAATAAATAAATAAATAAATAAATAAATAAATAAATAAAAGATGGTAACATAAAAGTATCATTGGAAAGATACCCATAATTTATATAAAAAAGCAGGTTATAATTTTTAATATATATAAATGTATATATATTTATACCTAAACACACACACATATCATGACCTACTTCTGCTTTTAAAAGCCTGGAAAGACATACCTGAAAATGTAAACAAGATAACATCTCTGCGTGATAGGATGGGATTGCCAGTAATGTCTACTTTTGCCAGTATTTTATACTTATTCTAAGTTAAATATGGCTTTTACTCATGTAATTAAAAGTCGAAAACAAAAATTCCAAAGAAGACCAACCTAAAAACATATGTGATTTATTAGGAAAAAAGCTAAACGGTGGAAAGGGAGAAAGACTGAGAAAGAGCACTCACGTGTGGTGTGTGTGTGTGTGTAAAATGAGGTTGGTGGTGAAGGAATCCCTCCCAACTCTAAGTTCCATGAATAAGAGGGGGGCAAGATGCTGCAGTTCTCGTGACCCTGATCAGACTGGCAGTAAAAGAACCACTAAACTGAAAACATGTGGAGGACAGAGGTCAGGTTTACCTTATTCACTGTTATATCATCAGCACCTAATTAGAGAGTTTAGCAATCAGGAAATATTTGTTGAAGACAGGAAGGCAGAGCTTGCTATATGCCAGCCAATGATGGGGGTGTGGGGGGAGGGAAGAGAAAGCCGAGACAAAGGGAAGGAGCTAGAGGGCTTCCCTGGTGGCGCAGTGGTTGAGAGTCCGCCTGCCGATGCAGGGGACACGGGTTCGTGCCCCGGTCTGGGAAGATCCCACATGCCGCGGAGCGGCTGGGCCCGTGAGCCATAGCCGCTGAGCCTGCTGAGCCTGCGTGTCCGGAGCCTGTGCTCCGCAACGGGAGAGGCCACAACAGTGAGAGGCCCACGTACCGCAAAAAAAAAAAAAAAAAAAGGCGGGGGGGGGAGAAGGAGATAGGAATCTGAGAAAGAAAGAGCACCAAGGGTGGTGGGAGAGAAGGCATCTATCTGGTGGGTTAAGGTGTTGAAACATCAACACCTGTAGCTGAGTAGGTGTCAGGGCTGGGATAGTGCTGGGGAAAGATGGCCCAGTCTTTTGAGGCAGCAGAAGTCTAGGAAAGGGCTGAATGAACAATGGAACAGGGCAAAGAAGGGCCAAGTCTCTAAAGCTTGTTACAGAAAGAAGAGTCACTGCAGCACACAAAATCCACTCGAGCATTTTGTCTGAAGAAAGACATGGGGAGGCACAGGTCCCCACAGCCCTGGTATCCATACAGGAACCTGTCACCTGGAGAGGAAGAAAGACAAGAGGATCTCTGGTTTGTGGCCTCCAAGTTCAAGTGTTTGCCACATAAGAGGTAAACAATAAATCTTTGTTGAAAGAATGAGTCCTTCGGGACTTCCCTGGCAGTCCAGTGATTAAGATTCCACACTCCCAATGCAGGGGGCACAGGTTCGATCCCTGGTCGGGGAATTAAGTTCCCACATGTTACAGTGTGGCCAAAAAAAAAAGAATGAGCGCCTCACCTAATGAGGAGAAAGAACACATTGTCCTGAAGAGTCAGGCAGCCAGGTAGGAAAGGATATCAAAGCCATGCTGATTGACATGGGCCACCAGTGGGCCATCCTCTCCCAACTTCTCATCCTCTTGGCACCAAGGCCTCCCGTTCCCAAAAATGCTACCACACACAAGCTCCAGGGGAATATTTAGAGTGCAATTGCTGTCCTCCCTGAGTATTTACGGGGACTACCCAAGGATCCAGGGACCCCCTCAGCAAGCACTATTTCTCCTGATAGGTCTACTGGTACAGTCAAGGGCCAGTGGCATTCCAGCACCAGATCCAGAGCACTCTTTTCTAACTTTTTAGGAAAACAAGCAAACAAACTCTCCCACACTCTCCGCTTTCGCCCCCAGGGCTCCTGAGAGAGCCAACTCCCTCAAGATCAGGCTGAAGGTCACCCAGGAGACTTCTCAGGCCCCACCTACCTTCGTAGACTTTCCTCAGGAAGCACTGCTGGCTGCCTTGAGTGTGGCACAAGCTTTCCCTGTTCTCGCAAACCCCGCTGGCGTTGACTCGGTGACACTGGAAACATTCTAGAGCTGGAAAGTCAAAGCAGCATAATAAGGCTCTTCCGGCCCAGCATCCCGGCTGCTCAGGAGGGAGCACACCTGTGACCCAGGTGCGCATGGACACTGACCAGCTCCCAGCGCCTGAGGAATGTGCTGAAAGCAGGTCATTTCTCCGTGCTTGGCTTGCACCTGGGAGGAGGCGTGCGCGCCTCTAGGCACAAGGTCTGCACCTGAGCACTGAGGGCTCTGCCTGTCCCCCCAGGGATGGGCTGTGCTGCTGGAGGAATGAGGTCAAGCCCTTCACTGACCCCGCTTCTAGGGCTCGTGATCACTCCTCCTTCTGGGAACAGCCCACATGCACCACCCACAAAGAACCTTCTTTGTCCCCTCTCAATTCAAATGTAGGGCTCTCAATAAGAAAGGTTGAGGCATGGGGGAGTATCAGGGATTAGAACTGAGGTGGGAGGGAGGCAGAGGCTGAAGTAAAATGGGGGAGTGAGTAGGAAGAAGAAAGGGAAGAGGAGCAGAGTGGGGCCCAAAGTGGAAGATGCAAAGGAGAGAGGGGGTGGAGGAGGAAAGAGAGGGGTGGGGTGAGGCTGTGGTCACCTCCAAGGCTCAGGTTAGGTCCTTGTGCCTTTCTCCCCACTCCCCCATGCCCATCAATCCACAGCCCCCGTGGGTCTGCCTCACCTAGACCCAGTCCCCACGGTCCTCCCAGATACCCGGCAGGGGCTCACCTTGCAGGAGGCCCAGCAGCGAGGAGAGGCCCAGCAGCAGCAGCAGCAGGAGGCGCGTCCGCATCTCCGATCGGAGACAAGGCAGTAGCAGGAGGTAGGGCAGCTGCAGGCGGCCGGACCCTGAGGATCTGGCTTTATTACCCCGGCAGGCACGGCAGCCAATGGGAGCCGAGGCGAAGGGCTGGGCTTCCCCAGGATGCAGAGTGAGCCAAGGGCCCGATGGGAGCTCCGCGCTCCTGGTACACAGGCTCTGCTCACCTCCACCTGTCCTGCTGAGGGAGCCACGTTCTTTCAAGGCTTCTTTTGCTCCCATTTTAACTAGCTTTTAAATGGGAGAATCATGTCTGCCTTACTCGGCCAAAGGATTTATGAGATCCAGGTGAGCTAATAACCCTGGAGGGGTGGGGCACACACCGTGATCTTCCGTACTTCGGAGACTATTTCCTTGAATAAGGTTTAAGACGAGATACTGAAATCTTTTGATTTCAGAGAAATTAGGGGACTTCCCTGGCGGTCCGCGCTTCCACTGCAGCGGGCACGGGTTTGATCCCTGGTCGGGGAACTAAGATCCTGCATGACGCGCAGCACGGCCAAAAAATGAAATAAAATGACAAAAATAAAAATTAGAAGAAGTGGATACTTGCCTAGACTGTTGCTCAGTAAAGCACTAAACACAAAGTAGCAGGTTTGGGTTTATCTTTCAGGCAGGCTGCACTACAGACTAGAGATTTTTGTTTACACTGCTTGACGAATGTAATTTAAAAACACTGATCTGGAGGGAAAAGTTTTGTACCTTTGGCTTCAGGCTCCCTTGCAGCCCTAGGCCCACCCCAGATCCTGGGTCTCCCCTTACCCAAACATCAGACTTCAAGAATGAACATATACCCCCGCCCCTTGGCTTTAACCTTCAATCCCAGCTTAAGAACAGGAAACCCACTAAAACGGAGGGCTTATTCCATAGGGGTATAATTATTCCCCAGCCCAGCTCTGAAGTCTGAGGAGGTTGTGTCACCTGCTTCAGCCCAAAAGAGCATGACTGACAGAACTTGCTATGTACCAGACACAGTGCTAAATATTTGAACAATGTTATTCGATTTGATTCTCACACAACAGCCTATCTCCATTTTATCGATGAGAAAACTAAAAGGAAGCAGTTAGTCCCAGGTGACAAAGAGGATAACTGGCAGATTCAAACCCGGATCTGCAGACTCCATTGACCCTGTGACTTTGCCAGGGAAACCTGGCAAGTCTTCTCGGTCCCAAGAGCCACCAAATTAGTGTCTGAGGACTGTATTCCTGCCGCCAGACACGGCTCCTTTAGACTCGGAAGGTCCCTAGCACCAGCGCCACATCATGAACAAGAATGGATGTGTTTCCTCAGAAATAATTTTTTATAATCTGCTAAGAATAAGGTTTTTAGTTAGTGGGTTTTTTTCTGGGACTCCCAGTTAGCCCTAGTCCTAGAATGCTCTGGGATTCTAAGGGGAGGAGGGTGGGCCCCGATGCCTAGCCCAGTCCCCAGGGATTCTCTTCTCTCCACTCCCTGAAGCTTCTCCCTGACTCTCCTTCCAGAGAGTCCAGCTGTCCCAGCCCCTCACCGAGGCCAGGGACTACCCCAGCTTCTGTTCACAGTCCTTCCTGCTGTGGAAAAGATAGAGAAGACCCATTTTAGCCTGAGGAGTGCTGAGGGACCCCACATTATGTATGGTGCATGAGTTAGGGGTGGGGACAGACAATGTCTGAACCTTAGGGTGGGAGGACGTGTCATTTAATAAATATATGAATACAGTTAATATAATACACTCTATAAAAGAAAGTAAAACCTAATTGCTTTCTTAGTGTACACTGTACAAAGCTTGACAAAATCATCTTAGCCCATAGAGGTATCAGAAAGCAGTCAACCCCTTTCTCAGCCACCATCAAGGAGGTTTAAAGGGGGCCTCCTTAGGGTAGAGTAAGATTTTATATGTTTACCCAAAATGGTATGCATTTTTTTTTTTAAGATTAAGAAACACTTCTCTGTTTCTTACAAAAGAAACACAAAAGACTGTAGACGTTGGTCTCCACCATTAGTTTCAATTATCGTTCCCCTTCTGGCTTCAGTCACAGCAGAATTCCAGTCTGTTAGTTTTAAAAGCTTTTAGCAGTTGCCCTGTCATAGATGAGTTCCTATGCTAAATAAGTTTGCAAGATTTCTGTGTTCTGAAGAGAAGTCGATCATCAACTTTCCTAGGTTATAAGTACGTGGGTTTAGTCCACTGGTGTGCTGGTAAATGTTTAACAACTGGCTTGTGGGGTGAAGGAGGTGGGGAGAGTCCTGATTTGTAGAATTTGTAGATTTACATGGTGTCAATGGCAATTTCAAGCTACCATCCTGACGTCACTGAATTAAGTTAAGAGATGTGCACATCATTTTACAGTATTTCTAACACAGAGATACAACAGAATTAAATAACCTTAACAGTGCAGATTAATAGTAAAATGTAGTAAAATAAATAAGGAGTGATGAGGTTTTGAGTATTTATCTTTGTTTCTAATATAGTTTGTCAGTTTATATGTTAATTTTTATTAATACCTGTGTTCAACCACCAATTTGTAAAATTCCTGAAACTCTAACAATCAGCTCTCATAAGCCAGTTGAAGCCAGCTCTCAGCACACCACTGGTTGAGTCACAATTATGAAAAGCCAGTGAAGGGAAAGGTAGAAATTGCTGTATCCTTTTACTCACACAATTCCCAGTGATAATATCCTTCCTCCCATCCCTGACTTGATTTGTTACAGAAGGGACAAATATTATATGGCCAGCCAAACAGAAGATTTCCCCCCTTTTGAACAGGCTGCTGCTTTTGGGTTCATGCAACCTGACGATGGAGAAGGTGTTGTCTTGAAAGGATGGTGCAGAAGTGTCTAACCATCTGTTTGCAGGCTGAGCTCCTGTGGGGATGTAAGGCTATGGCAGCTGAAGCTAGAGAAGCTCTGATCTGAGAGACCCTTATTTGGAGTTTCTGCAGAACTTTATTACTCAGGATTTTAGTTCTAGAAGTCAGTTTTGGCAACAGAAAAAAAGAAAGTTCTGATGAGGACAACAGAGGCCGAGAGGAAGCTGTTTCAGTGGTCCAGGGAAAAGGAGATGAGAGCCTGAACTTGGGTTATGCTGGTGGGAATAAAGAGGAGCTGATAAACTAGTTTGAGGTGAAACTGACATAATATGGAGGTGAGGGCAAGGGGGAAGTCAGTTACAGGCACACCTCGTTTTATTGTGCCACACTCTCACCCTTTATTGCGCTTCGCAGATACTTTGCTTTTTACAAATTGAAGGTTGGCAGCAACCCTGCATTGAGCAAGTCTATCAGTGCCACTTTTTCCAACAGCATTTTCTCACTTCATATTTTTGGTCACATTTTGCTAATTCTCACAGTATTTCAAAGCCTCCACCAGCAAAAAGATTATGACTCACTGAAGGCTCAGATGATGGTTGGCATTTTTTGTCAATAAAGTATTTTTAAATAAAGGTATATACATTTTTTAGACATAATGCTATTGCATGTTTAATAGACTACAGTATAGTATAAACATAATTTCTTTTTAATTGAGAAAGATTTTTTTTAAATTAATTTTTATTGGAGTATAGCTGATTTACAAGGTTGTGTTAGTTTCTGCTGTATAAACATAACTTTCATCATGTGACTTGCCCAGGTATACCTTGGAGGTTGGGTTCTGGATTACCACAACAAAGCAAACATTGCAATAAAGTGAGTCACATGCATTTTTTTGGTTTCCCCGTGCATAAAAACGTTATGTTTGTGCTATACTGTAGTCTAGCAGGCATGCAATAGCATAATGTCTAAAAAATAATGTACATTTCTTAATTTAAAAATACTTTGATTAAAAAGTGCTAACCATCATCTGAGCCTTCAGTGAGTCGTAATTTTTTGCAAGAGTAACAAAAATCGCTGATCACAGGTTACCATAACAAAGTTAATAATAATGCAAAAGTTTGAAATAAGACAAGAATTGCCGAAATGTGACATAGAGGCATGAAGTGAGCAGACGTGGTTGGAAAAATGGCACCAATAGACTTGCTTGATGCAGGGTTGCCACAAACCTTCAATTTATATAAAAGGCAGTATCTGAGAAACACAATAAAGTAAAGCACAGTAAAACAAGGTATGCCCGTACCAAGCTAAAAGTCCCAGGAACAGAGCTGGAGTACAAATGATGAATTCAGTATAACAAATGTTGAGTTTCAAATGTTCTGGGATATCGAGATAGAAATGTCCAGCTGGTAGTTGGATATATGGGTCTGAACTGGAAAGAGAGGAGTCTATGGGCCAGATTGGTGGATTTGGGGAGTCTTCAATTGGTAGGTGGTGATTGACATGGATTAAGACTTCCCAGGGAGTGTGTGAAGAGTTAAGAATGAATTCTTATCAGGAAGACTAGATGGAGAAGTACAGTTTCAGGAAGGGGGGGAGGAGAACCATGAAAATGCAGAGGGCATTGCATATTCAGAGAATAATTAGAAGTTGTGTATGGATGTGGCCTGTGATGGAGCTTGGGATGAAGGTAGAGAAAGGGAAGGGGAGGAGCGGAAACACAAGACAGAGAAAGTACATGTGGGGACAGATTGTGCAAGGTCTTGATGCCTTCCCCTGGCAGTAGCAGTGCACAGGTGAAGAAACATGCCTTCCATTTTACTGTGCCCCCTCTGACTTTCAGGAAACTTCAGAATGGTTACCACAGCTCTGACTCCTTTCTAGGTTTCTTAACATAGATCACTATGCTAGGTATCACATAGACCTCCATCCTGGCCACTGTGAATTGCATGAAAGACCTGTGTGGTAGCCTGGCATTAGAATTTTGTGCAAAAGGGATGAGAATGAGAGGTTAAGCCATTGAGATTTTCTCTCTTGAAAACTGAATGTCAGAGTCAAGAATGCCTATTAGGACCAAAGAATAGACAAAGGCACATGTCAGGGAAGTCAGGGGTCAGCATAAGCCATGAATAAGCAGAAGTCATGAGTAAGCAGAAGTAATGAACATTCAGAAACTCTGAGTGAGCAAAAGTTATGAATCATACAGATGGCCAATAGACACATGAAAAGATGCTCAACATCGCTAATTATTAGAGAAATGCAAATCAAAACGACAATGAGGTATCACCTCACACTGGTCAGAATGGCCATCATTAAAAAGTCTAAAATTAATAAATGGAGAGAGTGTGGAGAAAAGGGAACCCTCCTACGCTGTTGGTGGGAATGTAAATTGGTGCAGCCACTATGGAGAACAGTATGGAGGTTCCTTAAAAAACTAAAAATAGAGTTACCATATGATCCAGCAATCCCACTCCTGGGCTTATATCCAGAGAAAACTCTAATCCAAAAAGACACATGCACCCCAATGCTCATAGCAGCAGTATTCACAATAGCCAAGACATGGAAACAACCTAAGTGTCCATTGACAGATAAACAAATAAAGATGTTTTACATATATATATATATATATATATATATATATATATATATATATATATATATATATATATATATAAATGGAATGCTACTCAGTCAGAAAAATAATGAAATATTTCAATTTGCAGCAACATGCATGGACCTAGAGAATATCATACTAAATGAAATGTCAGACAGAGAAAGACAAATATTACATGATATCCCTTATATGTGGAATCTAAAATATGATACAAATGAACTTATTTACAAAACAGAAAAAGACTCATAGACATAGAAAACAAACTTAATGGTTACCGAAGGGGAAATGGGGTGGGGAGATGGAGGGATAAATTAGGAGTTTTGGATTAACAGGTACAAACTACTATATATAAAATAAAGAACAAGGTCCTACTGTATAGCACAGGGAACTATATTCAATATCTTGTAATAAACCTAATGGAAAAGAATATGAAAAAGAATATATATGTGTATGCATGTATATAACTGAATCACTTTGCTGTATACCACAAATTAACACAACATTGTAAATCAACTATACTTCAAAAAAGAAAAATGTTATGAATCAGTAGGAGTTATAAGTAAGTGAAAGTCACAGCATAGAGAGTAGAGGAAAGTCAGTTTAGAACAAGAGCAGTAAGAACGTAGGCAGGAAGACTAGAAGAAAAAAAGGTCTACCAGATAGCTATTACTAGAACTGCTGTGTATCCAGAAATGTTTCAGGTCACAGACTGTGTTCAGGTCTCCATGAGGCCCAGTCTGAGTGGTGTGTATTCTGACATGTATATGTCTAATTCCCCATCGTTTAAGGTTAAGGTTAAGGTAAACCGAATGAGGCCTGGTATCTCTCATCTCCTCTGTACTCTTTTCTCTCTGTTACTTTCTCCCGGACTTCTCAGCTTACTTATCCCCCGTTTGGCCCCAAATAGTGGTCTCAGCACATGAGTCTAAATGACCTTTCAACTCAGCTCCCCATAGCTAATTTTCTCTGTCTCTCTGTGTTTCAACTGCATATTTCTAGGAGAAGACTCTGACTCAGTTCATCTTTTTTAACCAGGTCACAAACATTACAGGGGCTGAGTTGGCTAGTTCTTTGGTTCATTTGGGGCATTAGAAGTTGGAGCATTAACTCATCTGGGCAGGACCCGGAATACCTCTGGATGTCTTAGCTCCAGAACTGTTCAAGTTCCATAGTGAATTCTCCATCACCACATGGGTGATGGAGCTCTATGATGAGCTCAGATACTCACAGGTTGGACTTTAAAGTGCCAGACTACTGGACACAGGGAGAAGATTCCCAAAGTGGAGCCCAGTGAAAGTCAGCCTGGGTGGGGTTGGGGTATAGTTCTGTAAAGACAACCTTAAGAAGAGGGAGGAAGAAGTTGGAGGATGAGGTTTAAGGAGAGAACATTCAGGCTTTAAGGTCTTATCTGTTAATATTGTCACTTCTGGGGAGGCGTGAGGCAGGAATGTCCCAGAAAGTTCTGATAATTACAAAGAGAACTGCTGGCATACTCTAAACTGGTAGGTGGTATAGATAGCACCTCTTCCTTTCCACTAATTTCCACTGCTTCTATCAACAGAAGTCTAACTGAATGTGATCTCAGCTCCTAACTCACTCCACATCAAAAAAAGGAACTATTGATGGCATTCTGTGTCATGCCTTTCTCTCCTCCAGAGGAGTTGAGCCGCAGACCTGGAAATCCTAGTTTTGTCCTCCCACTCAAGCCAAGTAGGGTCAGCCTCTGCAACTTCTGATCCCTGAGGTCCTGCTTTCTCCCATTGACCCAGAATCTTCAGCCAGCCCACTCTAGGGGCTGTCTATACATCTTTCTCCATGAAGTAGAGTGAGGTCCAGAAAAGATAATTCATTTATTCCTTCATGCAGGAAAAATGCACCTGTTATGTGTCAAGCATGCTGTTAGGTAGTGAGGATACAACAGTGATCAAGACAGACTGGAACACCATTTTCAAGGAGCTTAAAGTCTAATGGGGAAGGGACTTCCCTGGTGGTCCAGTGGTAAAGAATCCACCTTCCAATGCAGGGAACACGGGTTCGATCCCTGGTTGGGGAACTAAGATCCCACATGCTGTGGGGCAACTAAGCCCACGCACCACAATTACTGAGAGAAGCCTGCACACCGCAACTAGAGAGAAACCCAAGCAGACGGTGGGCTGTAACGAAAAGATCCCGCATGCCTCAACAAAGATCCTGTGTGCTGCAACTAAGACCTGATGCAGCCAAAAAAAAAAAAAAAAAAAATAAGGAAAATAAATACATAAAATAAATAAATATTTTAAAAAAGAAAGTCATCACACTTGCCTGCTATGTGTATTAAAAAAAAGTCTAATGGGGGAGACAAGCATTAAATAATTATAAGAGTGACAAATACATCTATTCTAGATCCAGCATTCAGTGGTACATGTAACAAAGTGGTCCAAGAGAGGTGGGCAGGGAAGAGGGAGGAGATGGGGGCTATGGTAGCTCTGCCACCCAATCCCCCAAAAGTTCTAGCTTAATACCAGGTGGATGCTTCACTGCATCCATCTTCTCAGCACTTACAGCTCAAGGCACAGCTTTCAAATATGTCTTGTAGATCCCTTTTCAATGTCCATATCACGTAAATTCTCCTGTTACCCATTTGAGTTTGCCATCTGTTTCCTGCCCAAACCATGATTGATATAGGTCATTATGAAAATACTATTAGCAGAAGTGAGCAGGGTTAAGGAAAAAATATAATAAAGTTGGGGCATCCAGATTTAGCAACTGCAAGAAATCATCATCATTCCTAGGTCTGAGGGAGCAGGGGAAGGAAAACGTGTAACCATAGCCTGGTGGAGAGCTGAAGCCATGGAAGAGAGGACACCCTTCAAAAACTGTCACATCAAGACACATCAAGAACTGTGGCAGGAAGGTAATAGGAGGGATAAATACTTCCATCTCAATCCGTATGTATGTGTGTGTGTGTGTGTGTGTGTGTTCTCTTCTCCAATCTTCCATTGGCTAAACACAATCTAAAGCCAACCCCAACCAGCACTCAGGTGATCAACTCAAGAGAGATCATCCTTCTGGGGTCCAGGACCAAAAGGAAAAAAGGCTGATTTAGAGAGTCAAACAAAAAATAACCAGCTAATCACACCTCACTGTCAAGAACACTTTAAAAAGAGAGTAGATAGATTTTTAAATTTATTACATAGAGTATATGTTATTTTGGTAATATGAGTTTTTAAGGTAGGGCAGAGAGCCCCAATATACCATGGTGCATGAGCCTTCACACTACAATTTGCCATGGGTTGCCAGAGGTCCAACCTGCTTGATCGGGAGACATGAGAACCTCAGAGCACAACACATTGTGATGAATCATGGATTGTTTCTGAGGTTCTAGAATCCCAGACTCTGTGGCTCAGCACTGGGAGCTTCTGCTCACAGTCTTTTTCACGGCTCTCGGGTGCCCCGCACCAGGGTGCCCTCTCTCCCAAAATCCAGATGAAGAAATGTCTTCTACTAGTGAGTCTGTATCTGCTTGGATCTGCCAGAGGTAAGTCCTCTTGTCTTGGTTCTGGGTGGACATGTAAGAGGCACCTTTAAGGCATTTCAGCCCTTGAAGAAGGAAGGCCAGTATCTTAGTTACCCAAACTAATCTAACTCAGAATTAGGAGTAGCTGAACAAGTTCAACTCTGAGAGCTACTGAACCGGTGGTGGGTTCCTCCTAGTTATGGCTTCACCATCAGAGACTGGCTTAGCACAGTCTCGTTCCTAATACTTTCAGCCACTTGACATTGTATCTGATGCTCTGTGAAATGAGAAGATTGGTCTAGGGGTTCTGCAGAGGTCCAATGAAGGTTTGCTCCCGTGAACTGAGTGTAGGGGATCCTTGTGTAGTTAATGTAGGAGGAGAGACATGAGGGGATGGGAGTGTGGTATGCCTGGAAAGTCATCCGAGAACACAGCATGGCTCTGGGCCAGAGACCTTACAAGCCACTCTTTCATTGGTCTATCCATCCAGTGGTATTTCCTCTTTCAGGACCCCCATTCAGGGTGGGCTCTATTCCCTCCTTCCTCCTACAGGAGAAGTGAGAGGCCATGAGCTCTGAGCTGTCTATTAAATGACAAAGTGTTTTCTGTAATGTCAGTTCTCAGAGATTTTGTCTTTTGCTTTCTTAGCCTTTCAAAAGTTGACTGAGAAACGTAGCTACATAGCTACCAGATGGTAGTATGTCCTAGCCACTTTGTGAGGCAGTGAGTCATAAACTATAAGCATGACAAAGAAATTAGTGTGTTTTTCAAGCCTCCCTTCCGTAACAGAAATTTCTTTATTAAAACTTCTGTTAACTTTTGAAGGATCAGTCAAGAAGATGATATTTCTATAACAACTTTTTAAAATTAAAAATTCCTTAAAGCCTTAGTAAATCTTACCTTTCCTTTATCAACGTATTCTAATGCTAGCCTTTTGAAAGTTATTGATTGTAAGGTCTTCAAATCACTCAGAATACATACATACATACACACACACACACACACACAAATATATATATTTGCAGGATTCTTACAGAGCTAGAGTATTTTGGGGACTTAGGCCTCAAAGATCCTGTAATTCAGCTTTTGGCTAGGATTAATAATTTAGTCATTATAGTCTACTCACCGCCCTTCTCTAGGTTACTCAGTCTAAATCAGTTACTCAGTCAAAGAGTAATAATTTTTAAAAAAAGTAGTAATCAAATTGTCTGCTTGGTGCTACACTTAATAAAATGAAAGTTGTACTTAAGGATATTTGTCTGACAGCCACTAATAAGCTGGATTAAATGTAGAAGAGAGTGGTCAGAACAGAACGACCAGCTAAGAGTTTTGTAATTCCAAATGCAAGGTCAGGAGGAGGGAAAACTAAAATTAGCTGAGCACTTGAGCAACGGACTAGGCACTTCACAGTTTCTCTTATTGAATACTCATGACAACTCCGTAAAGTAGGTGTAAATGATATGTCACAAGGAATCTCAATTCAGGGATATAGAAGTAAAGATTGTTTTTATCTTAATAATTAACAGCAACTTGGCTTTGTGTCCCCAACTCACATGGATTGGGGTTGAGTGTGTGAAAGAACATGAACTTGCCAAGTAAAGGTGTCTTAGTGCCTTCTGGTAATTTTTGTGGGTTCATTAGATATTTGTCATCTCTAGCTTAAAATTTATCTTGTCCAAAGTTTAAAATCTTCCACCCTCAGTTTCAGCTAGAATTACTCAGCTACTGAAACAATTTGCTTTCTCTCCCCTTTGTATCTCCATGCTTACCTTTCACCCACAGAGGAACTGGAGGGAGGCTAGTGGTGGACTTCTGATTACATGAATGATGGGACATTGATTTCCTGATGTTGGCTCTGTCAGGGAGGCACAGTGCTTTTGGTGCTGGGTGAGGAGGCCCCCATGTGCCCACTCAGGGTACACAGATCCACACAAATGTTGTGGATCTTAAAATTCTTCCCTTCAATCACAGAGGTGGTCTCTGTGTTTCCTTAACACCCCTGTCCTTCATGGTCTCCCAGGTAATTGGTTGACTGCATCCAACATCTGCAGTATCTTCAGAGCTTGACCTAGGCCCCCAGAAACCTAGGAACCCCACAACATTAGCCTTGCTCCATAGGAAAGAACTCTTTATCCAGACGTCCTCTCTCACCTTTACCATCTCTCTTCTGTTATTTCTCCATCCCAGGAGCATCAGGTCAATCTGATGAGCTTCCTGGCTTTCTGGACCATCAAGCTTCAGTTCAGCAACCTTCAGGTGACTACTTTTCACTTGAAAACCCTTCAGATGGTGAGGCTTTATATGAGACTTCTTCAGGCGAGAACACTTTGAGTGAGCATGGTTCAAGTGAGCACACTGCGGTTGAACACGCTTCAAGTGAGCATGCTGCAGGTGGGCATGCTGCAGGTGAACACGCTTCCAGTGAACAACCTTCTGGTGAACAGCCTTCGGGTGAAAAGACTTCTGGTGAACGGCCTGCAGGTGAACAGCCTTCAGGCATCCCGCCTTCAAGCACAATTTCAGGTGAGCCACATTTGGATGGGTGCCCATCCTTGACTTCAGGTGGGAAGTAGGTAACACATACAGAAAACCAATTTTAAGGAGTTTAGAAGAAAGAATAGTTCCTACACTTCACAAACAGCTCTCCCAAAGAGAGCTGTTTACATTTTACATCTCTTTACATTTCTTTACAATAATCCCAGGTGGCAAGATCCAGGTTTTGTGGGGCCCTTTGGAGGTTAAACTGTTCAGAGGGCCCTCTTTAAGAAAAACTAAACAAATATAAAAGTACCAGCAGTCTCTCCAACTTCACTCTATGTAAGAAATTGTGAATACAGATGCCCACAGCTCCCCTGGAAGGGGCTCATGGAAGAAAACTTTGGTGAGCTTCATGCTAAATCTGCCTCTTAACAAACTATGTCAAAATGCTTTGCAAACCCTCTAAAGAGATGTCCAGCAGTGGAGCTGGTAGATCTTGGTTTTCATGTTTGAACACGGTGTCAATGGAAATAATAAACAATCAATAATAATAATAGAAAAGAGTTTTATTTGAGCCAAAGTGAGGACTACAGCCCAGAAACCAGCTTCCCAGATTACTCTGAGAAACTGCTCTGGAGGAGCAGAGTTTTCAGCACAGTTCTATATCTTGTCAGAACAAAGAACATTAAACAAGTCAGGGATACATTTCTTCAAGGTTAAAAACAAACAAACAAACAAAAAGACCAGCACATACATGTACAGTATGGCCTTGGCACCTGGGAAGGGAGTTTTATCATCAGTGGAGTACTGGAACTGGCATCCCATGAAGAGGGGTATTTAATCTTTATTTTTAACATGGACATTTTTTACTTCTGGTTAATGTGACCTTTTCTCTAATAATTAAAGCAGTTGTTCAATAGGCCACAAAGAGGCTGTTTTAGTTAGCATAAAATTCAAGTTAACTAATGTATAAGCCAGAATAACTTCTCCATACCTCATTCAATATGTGAACATTTCTTTCATCAATGGAAAGTAAAGCATGCTGACACTTTTGTCTGTTAGATCCGGAAATAAGTTCCCAGGACAACTGCAATTCTTTGGCTCTTACTCAAAAGGGGTTCTTCAAGGAAGGAAAGCAAGATCCAAGTTTTAATGTCTCAAGTTATTACCAGACATAGACACTTTATATTTCACCCCATTACATACGTAGCAGTATTCCAAATTTTCAGACGAGAGAAGTTACATCATCCGGCTAGAAAGTAGCAAACCTTGGATTCAAACTTAAGTCTGACTCCAAAGCCCATATTTTTTCCACTTTATGCTTCCTTAATTAGAGAATTGGCAGTGGAGGTAGAGAGGCAATATGGAATCGCTTCAAAGAGACTGTGCTTTGTGACAAACTGACCTGACTGAAGGTCACTTTGAGAATAGAGAATTGATGTAATGTTTGCAACATTACAGCATTCTAACACAGCTTATTAATCAGTCAGATTTCACTGCAAGTGTTTGTGCCTTGTGATAAGTGAGAGTATGATGGGGAGTAGGAAAGGGAGCCAGTCACATGAGGAGTTCTATTGCTCCTATTGAGTTAGACACGGCAGAAGGGCATCTAATGATAAATGTCCGGGAAGCCACTGGGTGATGAATTAGAATAAAAGTCAGTACTAGAGAGATAAATGTGGGATTCATCACTAATGAAAATCATAAATGAAGCAATAAGAATGAAGGCATTTCCTTTGGCACAGAAGAGAAAATATGCTCTTTCAGACACAGAGCCCTCACATCCCTAACAAGAACCAGGAAATGAAATGTGTTGTATCCACCTACTTGTTGCCCATCATCCCTCCCCAGATGAGTGACTCAAGGCTATACAACCTGGATCCTAAGGTTATTTCATCAGGCTGATCTTAAATTTTCAGGCCCAGTATTAAATTGCCACACATGCTCTTATATGAATGACCAAGGAATATGTCTTCAAGGAGAGGGAGTCTGTTCCACTCAGAATTCCCAGCAGTGCATGTTAAAGAAGATCTTTGAAGGTATGTGGGGACTTCATGAGCCAGTCTTTGCCAGAGAACACATCAACCAGCTTGAGTACTGATGGGGAGGAGATAGGGTGGCAGGGGCCGAGGAGGGAACAAGCTGTGATTCCCCAGAAACTTGGAGATCCAGGAGAACCTTATCCTTTCAAGAATCAAGAGCAGAATTCCAGCTATTGAGGGAGAGGCCCTTCCCAGCAGGCTTACGATGTCTTAAAAAGAGGCAGGGAGATTGGCTGTCTCTTCCTATTAAAGAAATGTGTGGGTTGCCCCTTGAGACATTGACAGTAAGCTCAGGAATGTGTCTATCTTGTTCATGGCTATATATTCCTAGCACTTAGCACAATGTCCAGCCCATGGTAGGCATTTAGTAAATATTGAATACATGAGTTAAGTAATAAACAGTTGTCCACCAGTCTGTGTTCACAGGTTGGCAGACCTGTATATGTGTCTTCCTACACCTCTCTACCCTTACACTCAGTCCTCATCCTCAAAATAAGGGATCTTGGTTACTTCCATCCCATGAACTTCCCTTGTGGTTTGTCTGGTCCCTCACTAGAAAGAGTGGGCAACTGATCAGGGGAAGGGCCCAGAAGAAGCAGATGGAAGGGAGGAAGGAAAGAATATACAAGTTGGAGGACCTGGTCGTGCCTACATAGGGACACTGGGAACCATGGATGAAAGCTAAGATTGGAGGAGGAAGCTTTCTGCTCATTACAGTCTGCCTCTGCTTCTTTCAGGTGGAAAACTTCAATTCATTGTCCAGGGCTGTGAAAGCATGTGCCCATCCATGAACCAATTATCCCGTGGAACCAGGATGCAAGTTATATGCTGTCGGAATCAATCTTTCTGCAACAAGGTCTAGAAGCCTGTGCCCTTGCTTCCTGCTCTGAGTCAGGCAGCAAAAGTCCTCCATCACTCTACTGGACTCAATTTATATTTACTTTCTTCCCCAGTCAAAAACTAATCACATCTTCCTCTGCCTGACTATCAGACAGGAAGTTCAAATATCTTTCCTCTCCTATCCATGCCCGGTTACACATTCTTCTCTGGCCTCCAACTTCCCTATCCCCTTACCCCATCTCTCAACATTCCTTTCTTTTTCAATAAATTCCACATGATTAAAGAATATAGACTCCAGACAGAGTCTTTTCCCATCAACCAGGGGCAGGGTCACTCTGAGCTTCCTTCTGCTCCACACAATAAAGTAGATCCATTTTATTTCTTTATTTTTCCTTTTTTTTTTTTTGAATTTTATTTTATTTATTTTTTTATACAGCAGGTTCTTATTAGTCATCCATTTTATACACATCAGTGTATATAGGTCAATCCCAATCTCCAATTCATCACACCACCACCACCCTGCCTCTTTTCCCCTTTGGTGTCCATGTTTGTTCTCTACATCTGTGTCTCAATTTCTGCCCTGCAAACTGGTTCATCTGTACCATTTTTTAGGTTCCATATATATGCGTTAATATACGCTATTTGTTCTCTTTCTGACTTACTCACTCTGTATGACAGTCTCTAGATCCAGCCACATCTCAACAAATGACCCAATTTCGTTCCTTTTTATGGCTGAGTAATATTGCATTGTATATATACACCACATCTTCTTTATCCATTGATCTGTCAATGAGTATTTAGGTTGCTTCCATGAACTGGCTATTGTAAACAGTGTTGCAATGAACATTGGGGTGCATGTGTCTTTTTGAATTATGGTTTTCTCTGTGTATATGCCCAGTAGTGGGATTGCTAGATCATAAGGTAATTCTATTTTTAGTTTTTTAAGGAACCTCCATACTGTTCTCCATAGTGGCTGTATCAATTTACATTCCCACCAACAGTGCAAGAGGGTTCCCTTTTCTCCACACCCTCTCCAGCATTTGCTGTTTGTAGATTTTCTGATGATGCCCATTCTAAAAGGTGTGAGGTGATACCTCATTGTAGTTTTGATTTGCATTTCTCTAATAATTAGTGATGTTGAGCAGCTTTTCATGTGCTTCTTGGTCATCTGTATGTCTTCTTTGGAGAAATGTCTATTTATTCTTCTGCCCACTTTTGGATTCGGTTGCTTGTTTTTTTAATATTGAGGTGCATGAGCTGTTTATATATTTTGGAGATGAATCCTTTGTCCGTTGATTCATTTGCAAATATTTTCTCCCATTCTGATGGTTGTCTTTTCATCTTGTTTATGGTTTCCTTTGCTGTGCAAAAGCTTTGAAGTTTCATTAGGTCCCATTTGTTTATTTTCGTTTTTATTTCCATTACTCTAGAAGGTGGATCAAAAAAGATCTTGCTGAGACATGTCAAAGAGTGTTCTTCCTATGTTTACCTCTAAGAGTTTTATAGTGTCCGGTCTTACATTTAGGTCTTTAATCCATTTTGAGTTTATTTTTGTGTATGGTGTTAGGGAGTGTTCTAATTTCATTCTTTTACATGTAGCTGTCCAGTTTTCCCAGCACCACTTACTGAAGAGACTGTCTTTATTCATTGTATATCCTTGCCTCCTTTGTCAAAGATTAGTTGACTATAGCTGCGTGGGTTTATCTCTGGGCTTTCTAACTTCTTCCATTGATCTATGTTTCTGTTTTTGTGCCACTACCATATAGTCTTGATTACTGTAGCTTTGTAGTATAGTCTGAAGTCAGGGAGTCTGATTCCTCCAGCTCCGGTTTTTTCCCTCAAGACTGCATTGGCTATTTGGGGTGTTTTGTGTCTCCATACAAATTTTAAGATTTTTTGTTCTAGTTCCGTAACAAATGCCATTGGTAATTTGATAGGGATTGCATTGAATCTGTAAATTGCTTTGGTTAGTATAGTCATTTTCACAATATTGATTCTTCCAATCCAAGAACATGGTATATCTCTCCATCTGTTGGTATCTTCTTTAATTTCTTTCATCAGTGCCTTATAGTTTTCTGCATACCGGTCTTTTTTCTCCTTAGGTAGGTTTATTCCTAGGTATTTTATTCTTTTTGTTGCAATGGTAAATGGGAGTGTTTCCTTAATTTCTCTTTCAGAATTTACAGCATTAGTGTATAGGAATGCAATGCATTAATTTTGTATCCTGCAACTTTACCAAATTCATTGATTAGCTCTAGTAGTTTTCTGGTGGCATCTTTAGATTTCTCTATGTATAGTATCATGTCATCTGCAAACAGTGACAGTTTTACTTCTTCTTTTCCAATTTGTATTCCTTTCATTACTTTTTCTTCTCTGATTGCTGTGGCTAGGATTTCCAAAACTATGTTGAATAATAGTGGCGAGAGTGGACATACTTGCCTTTTTCCTGATCTTAGAGGAAATACTTTCAGTTTTTCACCATTCAGAATGATGTTTGCTTTGGGTTTGTCACATATGGCCTTTATTATGTTGAGGTAGGTTCCCTCTATGCCCACTTTCTGGAGAGTTTTTATCATAAATGGGTGTTGAATTTTGTCAAAAGCTTTCTCTGCATCTATTGAGATGATCATATGGTTTTTCTCCTTCAATTTGTTAATACGGTGTATCACATTGATTGATTTGTGTATATTGAAGAATCCTTGCAACCCTGGGATAAATCCCACTTGATCATGGTGTATAATCCTTTTAATGTGTTGTTGGATTCTGTTTGCTAGTATTTTGTTGAGGATTTTTGCATCTATATTCATCAGTGGTATTGGTTTGTAATTTTCTTTTTTTGTAGTATCTTTGTCTGGTTTTGGTATCAGGGTGATGGTGGCCTTGTAGAATGAGTTTGGGAGTGTTCCTTCCTCCACAATTTTTTGGAGGAGTTTGAGAAGGATGGGTGTTAGCTCTTCTCTAAATATTTGATAGAATTCACCTGTGAAGCCATCTGGACCAGGATTTTTTTTGTTGGAAGATTTTTTTTTTCGGTACGTGGCCTCTCACTGTTGTGGCCTCTTCCATTGCGGAGCACAGGCTCTGGACACACAGGCTCAGTGGTCATGGCTCACAGGCCTAGCTGCTCCACGGCATGTGGGATCTTCCTGGACCGGGGCATGAACCCGTGTCCCCTGCATCAGCAGGCAGACTCTCAACCACTGCACCACCAGTGAAGCCCTTGTTGGAAGATTTTTAATCACAGTTTCAATTTCATTACTTGAGATTGGTCTGTTCATATTTTCTATTTCTTCCTGGTTCAGTCTTGGAAAGTTATACCTTTCTAAGAATTTGTCCATTTCTTCCAGGTTGTCCATTTTATTGGCATAGAGTTGCTTATAGTAGTCTCTGAGGATGCTTTGTATTTCTGCGATGTCTGTTGTAACTTCTCCTTTTTCATTTTTAATTTTATTGATTTGAGACCTCTCTCTCTTTTTCTTGATGAGTCTGGCTAACGGTTATCAATTTTGTTTATCTTCTCAAAGAACCAGCTTTTAGTTTTATTGATCTTTGCTACTGTTTTCTTTGTTTCTGTTTCATTTATTTCTGCTCTGATCTTTATGATTTCTTTCCTTATGCTAACTTTGGGTTTTGTTTGTTCTTCTTTCTCTAATTCCTTTAGGTGTAACGTTAGATTGTTTATATGAGATTTTTCTTGTTTCTTGAGGTAGGCTTGTATAGGTATAAACTTCCCTCTTAGAACTGCTTTTGCTGCATCTCATAGGTTTTGAATCATCGTGTTTTCATTGTCATTTGTCTCTAGGTATTTTTTGATTTCCTCTTTGACTTCTTCAGTAATCTCTTGGAAATTTAGTAACGTATTTTTTAGCCCCCATGTGTTTGTGTTTTTTATATTTTTTTCCCTGTAATTGATTTCTAATCTCATTGCGCTGTGGTCAGAAAAGATGCTTGATATTGGGGCTTCCCTGGTGGTGCAGTGGTTGAGAGTCCGCCTGCCAATGCAGGGGACATGGGTTCATGCCCCAGTCTGGGAAGATCCCACATGCCGCGGAGAGGCTAGCCCGTGAGCCATGGCCACTGAGCCTGCGCGTCCAGAGCCTGTGCTCTGCATTGGGAGAGGCCACAACAGTGAGAGGCCCTCGTGCTGCAAGGAAAAAAAAAAAAAGATTCTTGATATTATTTCAATCTTCTTAAATTTACTGAGGCTTGATTTGTGACCGAAGATGTGATCTATTCTGGAGAATGTTCTATGCACACTTGAGAAGAAAGTGTAATCTGCTGTTTTTGGAGGGAATGTCCTATAAATATCAATTAAAACTATCTGGTCTATTGTGTCATTTAAAGCTTGTGTTTACTTATTAATTTCCATTTTGGATGATCTCTTCATTGGTGTAAGTGAGGTGTAAAAGTCCCCCACTATTACTGTGTTGCTGTCAATTTCCTCTTTTACAGCTGTTAGTATTGCCTTATGTATTGAGGTGTTCCTATGTTGGGTGCATATATATTTATAATTGTTATATCTTCTTCTTGGATTGATTCCTTGATCATTATGTAGTTTCCTTCCTTGTCTCTTGTAACATTCTTTATTTTAAAGTCTAGTTTATCTGATATGGGTATTGCTACTCCAGCTTTCTTTTGATTTCCATTTGCATGGAATATCTTTTTCCATATCCTCACTTTCAGTCTGTATGTGTCCCTAGGTCTGAAGTGGGTCTCTTGTAGACAGCATATATATGGGTCTTGTTTTTGTATCCATTCAGCGAGCCTGTGTCTTTTGGTTGGAGCAATTAGTCCTTTCACGTTTAAGGTAATTATTGATATGTACGTTCCTATGACCATTTTCTGAATTGTTTTGGGTTTGTTTGTGTAGGTCCTTTTCTTCTCTTGTGTTTCCCACTTAGAGAAGTTCCATTAGCATTTGTTGCAGAGCTGATTTCGTGGTGCTGAATTCTCTTAGCTTTTGCTTGTCTGCAAAGTTTTTGATTTCTCCATCGAATCTGAATGAGATCCTTGCTGGGTAGAGTAATCTTGGTTGTAGGTTCCTCCCTTTCATCACTTTAAGTATATCATGCCACTCCCTTCTGGCTTGTCAAGATCCTGCTGTGAAATCAGCTGTTAACCTTATGGGAGTTCCCTTGTATGTGTTTTGTCATTTTTCCCTTGCTGCTTTCAATTATTTTTCTTTGTCTTTAATTAACTTTTGCCAGTTTGATTACTATGTGCCTCGGCATGTTTCTCCTTGGGTTTATCCTGTATGGGACTCTCTGCCTTTCCTGGAGTTGGGTGGCTATTTCCTTTCCCATGTTAGGGAAGTGTTCAATTATAATCTCTTCAAATATATTCTCGTGTTCCTTCTCTCTTTCTTCTCCTTCTGGGACCCCAAAATGCGAATGTTGTTGTGTTTCATGTTGTCCCAGGGGTCTCTTAGGCTGTCTTCCTTTCTTTTGTTTTTTCTTTATTCTGTTCTGCAGCAGTGAATTCCACTATTCTGTCTTCCAGGTTACTTATCCATTCTTCTGCCTCAGTTGTTCTGCTATTGGTTCCTTCTAGTGTAGTTTTCATTTCAGTTATTGTATTGTTCATCTCTGTTTGTTTGTTCTTTAATTCTTGTAGGTCTTTGTTTGACATTTCTTGCGTCTTCTCGATGTATGCCTCCATTCTTTTTCTGAGGTCCTGGATCATCTTCACTATCATGATTCTGAATTCTTTTTCTGGAAGGTTGCCTATCTCCACTTCATTTAGTTTTTTTTCTGGGGTTTTAACATGTTCCTTCATCTGGTACATAGCCCTCTGCCTTTTCATCTTGTCTATCTTTTTGTGAATGTGGTTTTTGTTCCACAGGCTACAGGATTGTAGCTCTTGCTTCTGCTTCTGCCCTCTGGTGGATGAGGCTATCAAGTGGATGCATTTTTAAACAATTCCATATTCCTCAAAGTTAAGGGGTTCCCCAGGACAGGGACCATGAAGAGGAATGCAAAGTAGGTGTTAACCTTTTAGGAGCTTAAAACAGTATTGCAGATTCTTCTCTCTGACCCCAACCTTTCCATCCCTGTAGATACCATACCCACTTCTACTTATCACGGTGTTCAGAACTCACCCCTTCTTTGGCTCTTGAGAGTTTTCAGTGAAACGTCCACTCTTAACATAATTATAACAATAAAATGACTCCTTTTAATTTATTTGCTACATAAACAGAGCAGGTCATAATTATCTTAATTAAGTCTTTTTCTCACACACAGTGTTATTGGTTCATCTCAGCATAGAGGGGCAGGTGGAAATAGTATAATAATCCCTCTTACTTTGTATTAGTGCTATGTTCTTCAAAGTGTTTTCAGATCTCATCCTCAGAAAAGAGCCCAGAAAGGTAGTCAGGAAAGATAATATCATCCTTAATTTATAAGTAAGAAAGTCTGACATAGAAATGTTTTATTTATTCATACTCCATGTTGTTCCAAACTTGCCATGTTTACAGAACAACAGTGAGCAAGGGCCAGATTTCAAAACCAAATCCAGGGGCTTCCCTGGTGGCACAGTGGTTAAGAATCTGCCTGCCAATGCAGGGGACATGGGTTTAAGCCCTTCTCTGGGAAGATCCCACATGCCGCAGAGCAACTAAGCCGGTGCACCACAACTACTGAGGCTGTGTTCAAGAGCCCGTGAGCCACAACTACTGAGCCTGTGTGCCACAACTACTGAAGCCCACACGCCTATACCCTGTACTCCACCAAAAGAAGTCACTGCAATGAGAAGCCTGCACACCACAGCGAAGAGTAGTCCTTACTCACTGCAACCAGAGGAAAGCCCGTGAGCAGCAACGAAGACCCAACGCAGCCAAAAATAAGATAAATAAAATAAAATAAAATCTATTTTAAAAAATCTGCTAAGTCTTTTAGATACAGAAAAATATTTCTGGTAATAGTTCTCTTCCTGATACATACCCCCTTTCTAAATTCTTTTCGGCAGTTAAGGAGGAGGTAGAAAACTTTTCCTGAGTCTGCTTGATTGTGAATGCCTTTAGCTCAAAATAATTCACAGGACAAAGTGGCACATTTCTGCTCCCTTTTAACTTTTAAAAAGTAAAACATTTAAACTAGATTCCTTACTTCCCTAACATCTTTTATCTTTAAACAGTGCTAAAATTCTGTCGTTAACATTCCTTCCCAATGTCACATATGAAGAATAAAATACCCATGAAAGACACAGTCCTTCTCTAGATGGTGTCTGAGATGTTAAGGGAGAGTGATGTTATTTATGGGGATAACCTTGACCAGACTGTAATTCATAAAAAATGAATCATTCTCAAACTGTGGTATCTTAAATATTGTTTGTAACAAGTTACCTATAACACATCCCTATGACTGATTACAACACAACCAATTTGTCACTTTTCTAGCTGAAAATCACTGGATTACAAAAAGTTGACCTTTTCAATGGATTTTCTAAAGGGTTTGTGCAAATCTTACATTTTAAAGGAAGATTCTTCTGTGTGTTATAAAATGTCATCATAATTTGTCTTCAAAAAAACAAAACAAGGGCTTCCCTGGTGGCGCAGTGGTTGAGAGTCCGCCTGCCGATGCAGGGGACACGGGTTCGTGCCCCGGTCCGGGAAGATCCCACATGGCGCAGAGCGGCTGCTCCCGTGAGCCATGACCGCTGGGCCTGCGCATCCGGAGCCTGTTGCTCTGCAACTGGAGAGGCCACAACAGTGAGAGGCCTGTGTACCGCAAAACAAAAAAACAAAACAAAACAGAACAAAAATCTGCATGATCTCAATCTGAGCTGTTTCCACCACACGATGAATATTAGCCAAAACGGTCCTTTCAAGACCAAAATCAAACCTCTGTCCTATACAAGCCCATTTCCTATCAGCTGTTGCTCTTCACACTTCTGTTAAAAAGCCCCCGAAGAAAATAAATAGATAAAATCCCTTGAAATCAGCTGGGTAGTCTTAACGGTGCCTTTTGCAGAGAAAAAGTCTTTAATTTTGACAAAATCCAATCTGTCAGTGTTTTTGCTCTGGTTTTTATCAAGGTTTTTTTTTATGATTTATAGGAGAGATTTATTTGAAGAAATATTATGACATATAAAAGCTACATCACACCTTAATTTCCACTCATACAGCAGTAAATTTGATATAATGCATAATTAAAAGATTTTAAAATCCAGAATAGACAAAGCACTGCACAGTTTGATCACAAAGTCAAATTAGTTGATAAGCAAACCTCCCAGAACAGCTTCATGTCAGCCGTGGCTTCAAACGTCACGTACAACACACCTGAATTGACAGATTGTATGTTAAAAAGGTAGCAACATCAGTGCACGTTGGGGATCCCTGGGTGCCAGAAACAAAAGAAGAAAAACAAAATCCTACTAACATTGTAGATACTTTTTTTGAGGGAGGGGGATAAATATTAGCTAAATATATTAAATACAGCTAAATCTATCAGCTATATATGTTGAGGAAATAAATTCACGTATGTTGTTACAATTTAAGGGTAGGGAAGTTCTGGCTTCCAATAATGGTGGATTTGTTTGGTTGAACTAACCTTCCTTCAGATAACAATGATAAACTCTGGATAAAAAATTTAAAAACTATTGGAAAGTTCCTCAAAAGGAACTGGAGAGAAGTCACCCCTAAAAAGACCAGGACAGCACTGGGTGAGATTGACGGTTCCGTGGCTTTATGCCTCAGGGGACTTCTTAATTCACATATCATAGGGTGGCAAAAATCCACAGTTTACTGGTTCGAGGGTTCAAAGAACATAGGTGGCGGCT
Organism: Grampus griseus; assembly: GCF_964374135.1. Taxonomy (NCBI): domain Eukaryota; kingdom Metazoa; phylum Chordata; class Mammalia; order Artiodactyla; family Delphinidae; genus Grampus; species Grampus griseus. The sequence continues at coordinate 8,962,614 of NC_139002.1, forward strand.
GAGCAGCTTTAAAATTAGGAGGAAATCCTGGAAAGAAGGGAACCACAGAGGGGATAAACTCCAAACCTTGAGCATAAACTGTGACCAAATTCTTGGCTGACACTGACTCCAGAAGCTCAACAGCAATAGCACATGGAAGCAGAAAGAACTGAGCAGAGATTTTAGCTGTTGTCTACCTCAAGGAAGACCGAGCTTGGAGTTCAAGTCAACCCAAGTTAACTACCTACTAGAACAAAAGTCAATATTCTTCAGAGGAACATACACAGTCCAGAATCTCTGAAATGCATCATTCACTATACCTATTATATAATAAAAATTATTAGACATAGAAAAAAACAGGAAAATGTAACCCACAGCCAGGAAAATTAAAAAAAAAAAAAGATATTGGCCCCAAGATGAATCAGACACTGAAATTAGTGAACGAAAGCAATAAACAACTATTTGAGATATGTTCAAGAACCTAAAGGAGAGAATTAAGAGGTACAAACTTCCAGTGACAAAGAAGTCATGGGGATGTAATGTACAGCATAGGAAATATAGTAAATAATACTGTAATAACTTTGTATGGTGATGGATATTAACTAGACTTATTGTGGTGATCATTCTGTAATATATAAATATATCAAATCACTATGTTGTACACCTGAAACTAATAGAATACAGCAAGTCAATTATACTTAAAGATAAATTAATTAAATTTTTTAAAATAAATTAATTAAAGGGGGGAAGAACCTAAAGGAAAGTAGAGTCATACAAATAAACAGATAGGGAATCTCAACATAGAAACTGAATCTATTCTAAAGAACCAAATGGAAATTTTAGAACTGAAAAAAAAAATCACCACATGTCTTTAACAGCATATTGGAGACCACATAAAGCCAGCAAATTTGAAGAGAGAGCAATAGAAATTATCCAATCCAAAACAGAGAAAAACATACTAGGAAAATTAACAAAACCTCAATGACATATGAGACAATATCAATCAATATAAGACATAAGTAACTAGAGTCCCAGAACAGGAGACAAATAATGAGACAGAAAAAGCATTTAAAGAAATAATGGCCAAAATTTTCCCAAACTGGGTGAAAAACATAAACTTACATCTAAGAAGCTCAGTGAACTGGAGGTAGATTAAATATAAAGAAGAACAGGCATAAAATAGTCAAATTACTAAAATTCAAAGATAAATAAGAAAAACTCAAAACTGGTCCAAATAAAAGAAACATTGTAATAGGTAAATAGGAGAACACTGATACAGATGTTGGCTGACTTCTTCTCAGAAATAATGGAGAGCAGAAAACAAGAGAATTACATGTTCAAAGCAATTTTTAAATTTTTTAATTAAAAAATACCTGTCATGGGACTTCCCTGGTGGTGCAGTGGTTAAGAATCCACCTGCCAATGCAGGGGACACAGGTTCAAGCACTGGTCTGGGAATATCTCACATGCCGCAGAGCAACTAAACCCGTGCACCACAACTACTGAGCCTGCACTCTAGAGCCCGCGAGCCACAACTGCTGAAGCCCGCACACCTAGAGCCTGTGCTCCGCAACCAGAGAAGCCACCTCAATGAGAAGGCCGTGTACTGCAATGAAGAGTAGCCCCTGCTCGCCACAACTGGAGAAAGCCCATGCACAGCAATGAAGACCCAACACAGCCAAATATAAATAATATATTAAAAAAAAAAACTTTCAGGCAGAATATAATAAATAAGACAATTTTCCTTCAAAAATGAAGGTAACAAAGACACTTTCATATAACCAAAAACTAAGAGAATTTACAACCAACAGACCTGCACAAGAAAAGTTACAGGAATTTCCTCAGTCTAAAGGATAATGATACCAGATGAAACTTTGATCTACAAGAAGAAATGGAGAGAACTAGACATAGTAAATATGTAGGAAAATTTAAGACAAGACATAGTAAATATGTAGGAAAATTTAAGACATACATACTATTTCTTTCCCCAATTTTAAAAGACATGCTTGAGTAAAGCTAAAATTATTTTTAATGTAAATAGATCTAATATATTTGACAATAGCAGCACAAAGAACAGAGGGAGTAACTGGAACAATGCTTTTCAAAAGTTCTTATTTTTAAGTGAAGTAGTAAATATTAATGTTAATTCAACTGTGATAAAATACAGTAATCCTTAGAGAAAAATCATTTTTAAAATATAGAAAGGTACAGCTAAAAAGCCAATAGAAAATTAAAATGGAATATTTAAGATATTTGATTAACTCAGATAAAGGCAGAAAAGGAAGAAAAAAAGAACAACAATTGGTTGGGCCAAATTGAAAAATGGTAGACAAAGAAGTATCGAATTGTAAATAAAAATCCAAACATCAATAATCGAGAAGGACACATCATAACTACAGTGGTCTTCCTATCAAAAGGAAATTAGGTATGTATAACTGGATCACTGTGCTGTGCACCTAAAACTTACACAATATTGTAAAGCAACTATACTTCAATAAAAAAAATTAGACTCCCTCTTTTGAGAACACCGGAATCACGACTAACTGCTGAACAATCATCGACAGAAAGGCACTGGAACTCACCAAAAAAGATGCCCCACATGCAAGGAGAAGCCACAGTGAGATGGTAGGAGGGGTGCTATTACAATAAAATCAAATCCCATAAATGCTGGGTGCGTGACTCACACACTGGAGAACACTTATACCACAGAGGTCCACCCACTGGAGTGAAGGTTCTGAGCCACACGCCAGGCTTCCCAACCTGGGGGTCTGGCAATGGGAGGAGGAATTCCTAGAATATCAGACTTTGAAGGCTAGAGGGATTTCATTGCAGGACTTCGGCAGGACTGGGGGAAACAGAGACTCCACTCTTGGAGGGCACACACAAAGTAGAGTGTGCATCGGGACCCAGGGGAAGGAGCAGTGACCACATAGGAGACTGAACCAGATTTACATGCTAGTGTTGGAGGGTCTCCTGCAGAGGCGGGGGGCAGCTGTGGCTCACCAAGGGACAAGGACACTGGCAGCAGAAGTTCTGGGAAGTACTCCTTGGCGTGAGTCCTCCCAGAGTCTGTCATTAGCCCCACCAAAGAGCCCAGGTAGGCTCCAGTGTTGGGTCGCCTCAGGCCAAACAACCAACAAGAAGGGACCCCAGTCCCACCCATCAGCAGACAAGGGGATTAAAGTTTTACTGAGCTCTGCCAGGCAGAGCAACAGTAAGCTCTGTACACCACCAGTCCCTCCCATCAGGAAACTTCCACAAGTCTCTTAGATAGGCTCATCCACCAGAGGGCAGACAGCAGAAGCAAGAAGAACTACAGTCCTGCAGCCTGTGGTACAAGAACCACATTCACAGAAAAATAGACAAGATGAAAAGGCTATGTACCAGATGAAGGAACAAGATAAAACCCCACAAAAACAACTAAATGAAATGGAGATAGGCAATCTACCAGAAAAAGAATTCAGAATAATGACAGTAAAGATGATCCAGGACCTTGAAAAAAGAATGGAGGCAAAGACTGAGAAGATGTAAGAAATGTTTAACAAAGATCTAGAAGAATTACAGTACAAACAAACAGAGATGAACAATACAATAACTGAAATGAAAACTACACTAGACGGAATCAATAGCAGAATAACTGAGGCAGAAGAACCTGGAAGTGACCTGGAAGACAGAATAGTGGAATTCACTGCTGCGGAACAGAATGAAGAAAAAAGAATGAAAAGAAATGAAGACAGCCTAAGAGACCTCTGGGACAACATGAAACGCAACAACGTTCGCATTATACGGGTCCCAGAAGGAGAAGAAAGAGAGAAGGAACACGAGAATATATTTGAAGAGATTATAATTGAACACTTCCCTAACATGGGAAAGGAAATAGCCACCCAACTCCAGGAAAGGCAGAGAGTCCCATAGAGGATAAACCCAAGGAGAAACATGCCGAGGCACATAGTAATCAAACTGGCAAAAGTTAATTAAAGACAAAGAAAAATAATTGAAAGCAGCAAGGGAAAAATGACAAAACACATACAAGGGAACTCCCATAAGGTTAACAGCTGATTTCACAGCAGGATCTTGACAAGCCAGAAGGGAGTGGCATGATATACTTAAAGTGATGAAAGGGAGGAACCTACAACCAAGATTACTCTACCCAGCAAGGATCTCATTCAGATTCGATGGAGAAATCAAAAACTTTGCAGACAAGCAAAAGCTAAGAGAATTCAGCACCACGAAATCAGCTCTGCAACAAATGCTAATGGAACTTCTCTAAGTGGGAAACACAAGAGAAGAAAAGGACCTACACAAACAAACCCAAAACAATTCAGAAAATGGTCATAGGAACGTACATATCAATAATTACCTTAAACGTGAAAGGACTAATTGCTCCAACCAAAAGACACAGGCTCGCTGAATGGATACAAAAACAAGACCCATATATATGCTGTCTACAAGAGACCCACTTCGGACCTAGGAACACATACAGACTGAAAGTGAGGGGATGGAAAAAGATATTCCATGTAAATGGAATTCAGAAGAAAGCTGGAGTAGCAATACTCATAGCAAATAAAATAAGACTTTATATATATATATATATATATATATATATTTTTTTTTTTTGTGGTACGCGGGCCTCTCACTGTTGTGGCCTCTCCCGCTGCGGAGCACAGGCTCCAGGTGCGCAGGCTCAGTGGCCATGGCTCACAGGCCCAGCCGCTCTGTGGCATGTGGGATCTTCCCGGACCGGGGCACGAACCCATGTCCCCTGCATTGGCAGGTGGACTCTCAACCACTGCACCACCAGGGAAGCCCAAAATAGACTTTAATATAAAGAATGTTACAAGAGAAAAGGAAGGGAAATACATAATGATCAAGGGATCAATCCAAGAAGAAGATATAACAATTATAAATATATATGCACCCAACATAGGAGCACCTCAATACATAAGGCAACTGCTAACAGCTGTAAAAGAGGAAATCGATAGTAACACAATAATAGTGGGGGACTTTAACACCTCAATTACACCAATGGACAGATCATCCAAACAGAAAATTAATAAGGAAACACAAGCTTTAAATGACACAGTAGACCAGATAGTTTTAATTGATATTTATAGGATATTCCATCCAAAAACAGCAGATTACACTTTATTTTCAAGTGCACATGGAACATTCTCCAGGATAGATCACATCTTGGCTCACAAATCAAGCCTCAGTAAATTTAAGAAGATTGAAATCTTATCAAGCATCTTTTCTGACTACACGCTATTAGATTAGAAATCAATTACAGGGAAAAAAAACATAAAAAGCACAAACACATGGAGGCTAAACAATACATTACTAAATTACCAAGAGATCATTGAAGAAATCAAAGAGGAAATCAAAAAATACCTAGAGACAAATGACAATGATAACACAATGATTCAAAACCTATGGGATGCAGCAAAAGCAGTTCTAAGAGGGAAGTTTATAGCTATACAAGCCTACCTCAAGAAACAAGAAAAATCTCATATAAACAATCTAACCTTACACCTAGAGGAACTAGAGAAAGAAGAACAAGCAAAACCTAAAGTTAGCAGAAGGGAAGAAATCATAAAGATCAGAGCAGAAACAAATGAAATAGAAACAAAGAAAACAATAGCAAAGATCAATAAAACTAAAAGCTGGTTCTTTGAGAAGATATACAAAATTGATAAACCATTAGCCAGACTCATCAAGAAAAAGAGGGAGAGGACTCAAATCAATAAAATTAGAAATGAAAAAGGAGAAGTTACGACACCGCAGAAATACAAAGCACCCTCAGAGACTACTACAAGCAACTCTATGCCAAAAAAATAGACAACCTGGAAGAAATGGACAAATTCTTAGAAAGGTATAAACTTCCAAGACTGAACCAGGAAGAAACAGAAAATATGAACAGACCAATCACAAGTAATGAAATTGTAACTGTGATTAAAAGTCTTCCAACAAACAAAAGTCCAGGACCAGAAGGCTTCACAGGTGAATTCTATCAAACATTTAGAGAAGAGCTAACACCCATCCTTCTCACTCTTCCAAACAATTGCAGAGGAAGGAACACTGCCACACTCATTCTATGAGGCCACCATCACCCTGATACCAAAACCAGACAAATATACTACAAAAAAAGAATATTACAAACCAATAATACTGATGAATATAAATGCAAAAATCCTCAACAAAATACTAGCAAACAGAATCCAACAACACATTAAAAGGTTCATACACCATGATCAAGTGGGGTTTATCCCAGGGATGCAAGGAATCTTCAATATACACAAATCAATCAATGTGATACACCATATTAACAAACTGAAGAATGAAAACCACATGATCATCTCAGTAGATGCAGAAAAAGCCTTTGACAAAATTCAACACCCATTTATGATAGAAAATCTCCAGAAAGTGGGCATAGAGGGAACCTACTTCAACATAATAAAGGCCATATATGACAAGCCCACGGCAAACATCATTCTCAATGGTGAAAAACTGAAAGCATGTCCTCTAAGATCAGGAACAAGACAAGGATATCCACTCTCACCACTATTATTCAACATAGTTTTGGAAGTCCCAGCCATGGCAATCAGGGAAGAAAAAGGAATACAAATTGGAAAAGAAGAAGTAAAACTGTCACTGTTTGCAGATGACATGAAACTATACATAGAGAATCCCAAAGATACCACGAGAAAACTAGTAGAGCTAGTCAATGAATTTGGTAAAGTTGCAGGATACAAAATTAATGCACAGAAATCTGTTGCATTCCCATACACTAATGATGAAAAATCTGAAAGGGAAATTAAGGAATAAAAATTTATTTTAATAAAATAAAATGCCTAACAAAGGAAATTAGGCAAATTATATGAGATAACTGGCCTATAATCTTTTAAAATGTCAAGGTTAAGAAACAGAAGAACAGAGAATTGTTCCAAATTAAAGGAGAATAAGGAGATATGAAAACCATAGATGATCCTGACTTAAACATAACTCAAGGGGGAAAATTTTTATATAGAATATTATTGGGACAATTGACAAAATCTGAATATACTCCGTAAACTGTATGTTAGTATTAGAACAATGTTAAATTTCCTGATTTCTGTAAACTAAACTAGGTTTTCTATGAGAAAATCCTTATCTTTAGGAAATACATATTAAATTATTCAAAGGAAAAAATAATACTAACTGAGACTTAATGGTGGAAAAGATTATTTGGACTAACACTCACATTGCAAAAAATAAGTAAAAAACTGGAAAATATTTTAAATATCCTAAAAGACCCGAAGGGCTAACAAGATAGTATGGAATTGACACACCAGAGTTTGTTTTGTTTTGGTTTGGTTTGAGGTATTTTTGGGTGGTGGGCATGGTGGGGCATGATGAATGGCCTGTAGGATGTTAGTTCCCTGAAGAGGGATTGAACCCAGGCCCTTGTGAGTGAGAGCACAGAGTCCTAATCACTGGACCGCCAGGGAATTCCCAGCCCAGCAGAGTTAAACAGAAAACAGAATCCAGAGAGTAAGTGAACAACTGAAGCCACTTTTTTCCTGTGAGCATTTGACAATTTTATTAAACTAGAACTTTTATTTTGATGGTCAAAGGGAAGGAAATTTAAACCCACAGCACACAAAGAAGGTAGAGACCCTCTACTGCCTATACCCCAGTGTGGAGGTGAACCAGAAGTAAACCAGCCCTCTCAGAACTGAAGTTCAAATTCCCATTTCCTGGAGAGTACAATAAACCTCAAGTATTGAACTTTATTTAAAGTGGTTCCAAAGTGTTAGTGCCCAGTAGAAGCAAATGCACATCTTCTCTGGATGACGTTTTCTTCATTTCATGTTCAATTTACTCCTAGGAATAATTATTTAAGGATAATGAGCAGCACATTGTAAAAGGTAACCTAGCAGACAAAGAAATAATCACAAGTAACAGTAGAAATGACACACAGAAACAGATCCACAAAGACTTCAGGTTGGAATTTCAAACACACAAAACTGTGTGCAAGAACCAGAAAAGAAGAAGAAATTAACTAGAATGTAGCACAGAAACAAAAATAAGTGAGAGATCAAGAGACAGGAAAGACAGAAGATCTAAACAAGTTTAACTGGATTTTAAGGAAAAGAAGAGACCAAAAAATGGGCCAAAGGCAGTATCTGATAAAATAATGACTTAGAGTTTTCCTGAATAAATTAAAGGCAAAAATTCACAGACTGAATATGCCCAATGAATCCAAGCAAGATAAATAAAAATAAATCTACATCTACATTTAGTACAGTGAAATTGTAGTTATCTCAGACAAAAAGAAAATCTAACACATCAACCAGAGAGAAAAAACAGAGTCCCTAGAAAGGAACAATGGTTAAACTTACAGCTGACTTCTCAACAATGATGGAATGGTAGTATCACTGAAATAACTATCAGCACAGAACTCTCTATAAGACAAAGCATATTCTTTAAGAATTACGGTCAGGACTTCCCTGGTGGTGCAATGGTTAAGAATCCACCTGCCAATGCAGGGGACACGGGTTCAATCCCTGGTCCAGGAAGATCCCACATGCCACGGAGCAACTAAGCCCATGTACCACAACTACTGAGCCTGTGCTCTAGAGCCCACGAGCCACAACTACTGAGCCCACGTGCCACAACTACTGAAGCCCCTGTGCCTAGAGCCCATGCTCCACAACAATAGAAGCCACCGCAATGAGCAGCCTGCCCACTGCAAGAAAGAGTAGTCCCCACTCGCCACAACTAGAGAAAGCCGGCACACAGCAACAAAGACCCAACACAGACAAAACTAAATAAATAAATAAACAAAACTAATTAAAAAAAAAAGAATTAAGGTCAAATAGGGCATTTTCAGACAAGCAAAATCTAAGCACCTGCAGATCCTCGCTACAAGGAAATTTAAAAGGAAAGGAAAATGATCCCAGGTAGAAGACCCTAAGAAGGAATGAATAGGAAAAAATAATTAGAAGAAAAACATATGGCTGAATCTACACTATATGGATAAAATAACAATAATGACTTAAAGGATTAAAAAAATCACACATTTACATTTAAAACTTATTTACACCTAAGGGCTTCCCTGGTGGCGCAGTGGTTAAGAATCTGCCTGCCAATGCAGGGAACATGGGTTTGATCCCTGGTCCAGGAAGACCCCACATGCCATGGAGCAACTAAGCCCATGCAACACAACTACTGAGCCTGCGCTCTAGAGCCCGTGAGCCACAACTACTGAGCTTGCATGCCACAGCTACTGAAGTCCATGAACCTAGAGCCCGTGCTCCTCAACAAAAGAAGCCACCACAATGAGAAGCCCAGGCACTGCAAGGAAGAGTAGCCCCCACTCACCACAACTAGAGAAAGCCCGTCTTCAGCAACAAAGACCCAACGCAGCCAAAAATAAATAAACAAAAATTTTTTTTTAATGAATAAAATCTATCTTTCAAAAAACTTATGTACATCTAAACTGCTTCTGGGAGATGGAGTAAGCATACTTTTCCTTATTCCTCCCTCTGAGTACAACCCCTGGACATTATTTATAAAACATAAAAAGAATCCTTTGAAAAGGAAACAAAAATGTAGAGACCTCAGGACCGAAGGAACAACGCAGGGTTGAGTTCTCTGGGATATTTTTAACTTCTTATATACCAGATAGAGAGCTGAAGAATCCAGCAACCCAGAAATGCCAATGGGCAAAGACAAAAATGCCAAGGAAAGCCTATCTCTAAAAAATGAATCAATTAAGAGGCAATTTGTCAAAACAGAAAACTTTTAGATGATAACCACTGCATTAGAGCTAAACGCCATAGAAAAAACTATGGCCTCACCCCCACCTGTGCAAGCAAAGCCAAGTGAGGAGGCTGCACTTCCACCCTAATGAGGCTACAATTAGGTGCCCAGCACCCCTCCTGGGGTTGTGTCAGAGAAGGTAAAGTAGGGAGCCAGCAATTTCATCCCACGGGTCAGTAACAGGACCCTTGCCAAAGAGTGTCAGTGGAGGCCATGGGGGAAGCCAGGACTTGTGCCTCCAGCCAGTAATAAAGGGTAGTAGCTTCCTACACTCACTGGAGCTAGATCAGAGGAAGTCTAGTGGGAGTCAGGACATTCACCACCACCTGGCACTAACAAGGCAATCCTCATTGCAGTATCAGTAAAGACCACATGTGGAGCTGAAACTCACACCCCTGCACAGCAGTAATGAAGAGCTCCCCAACCTGGGTGTCAACAGAGGCCAAATGGTGCACCTGGACATCTAGCTCTACCTAACAATAACAAGTTAATATCCCTTCTCATTGCTGGAGCAGTATCACAAAAGGCCAACAAAAGCAAAAGTTCAAAATAAGATTCAGAGTACAGAACATAATTTTTGAAAATCCAAATTTCATTTGAAAAATCATTCATCATATCAAGAACCAGGAAAATCCCAAACTAAATGAAAAAAGACAATCAATCAATGCCAAAGCTTAGATGACGGAGATGTTATAATTAGCTGAAAAAGATTTTAGCAGCCATAAACATGTTTCCATGAGGAATTACAAACATCCTTAAAACAAGTGAATAGAAAGCCTCAGTTGATGAAATACCAAATGGAAATTTTAGAACTGAAAAATATAATAACCATCATAAAAAGTTCAGTGGATTGGACTCACGAGCAGGATGGATGGGTGAGAGGAAAGAACAAGAGAGCCAGAAGATAGAACAATAGAAATTACTGAATCAGAAAAAAATAATAGAGATGAACAAACAAAAAAAATGCAAAGAATAGAGACTGAGGTATCCATGAAATTTTAACAAAAGATCAAACATTCATGTCATTGGTGTCCCAAAAGAGAAGAAAGAAAGCAGGACTGAAAAAGCATTCAAAGAAATCATGGCTGAAAACTACCCAAATTTGGGAAGAGACCTAAACTACATTCAAGAAGCTGAGAAAACACCAAACAGTAAAAATCTAAAGAAATCTACACCAAGAACCATTACTTCTAAAAACTAAAACATTTAAACTTCTAAAAACTAAAGACAAAGAAAAAAAATCTTTAAAACAGCCAGAAAAAAATGACACCTTATGTATAGGAAGAAAACAATTAGAATTATAGTAGATTTCTCATCAGAAGCAAGTGGCACAACATTTTCCATGTGCTGGAAGAAAAGAAATGTCAAAAAAGAGACCTATACCCAGCAAAATATCCGTCAGCATAAGGAGAAATCAAGAGTCTCATATTAAGGAAAACTAAGGGAATTTTTCACCAGTGGAATTACCCTAAAAGAATGCCTGAAGGAGGTATTCTAAACAGAAAGGAAATGATAAAAGAATGAATCTTGGAACTTTACTGTGGTAAGCAGGAAAAAGGTGCATATCCTCCCCTCAAAACAAGCAAATATGTCACCTAACATGGAATAGGAAAATTAAACTTGTGACGGAATTTAGGTTGCTAACTAGCTGGCTTTGAGATGGGGAGATTATTCTGGATTATTCTGTATGGGCCCAGGGTAAACACCAGGGTCTGTATAAGTGGAAGAGGGAGGCAGAAGAAAAGGTCAGAGCGATGCCATATAAGGACTAGATCGTCTGTTGCTGGCTTTTTTTTTTAAATTCATTTATTTATTTTTGGCTGTGTTGGGTCTTCAGTGCTGTGTGCCGGTTTTCTCTAGTTGTGGCGAGTAGGGGCTACTCTTCGTTGTGGTGCATGGGCTTCTCACTGTGGTGGCTTCTCTTGTGAAACATGGGCTCTAGGCGCTCAGGCTTCAGTAGTGTGGCACACAGGCTCAGTAGTTGTGGCTCACGGGCTCTAGAGCTCAGGCTCAGTAGTTGTGGTGCACTGGCTTAGTTGCTCTGTGGCATGTGGTATCTTCCCGAACCTGTGTGCCCTGCATTGGCAGGCAGATTCTTAACCACTGCACCACCAGGGAAGCCCAGTGTTGCTGGCTTTGAAGTTAGAGAAAGGGGATAATGAGCCAAGGAATGTGGGTGATGCATAGAAGCTGGAAAAGGCAAGGAAATGCCTCCAGAAAGGACCACAGGCTGTGGCCAATACTTGGATCTCAAACCACTGAGACATGTCAGACTTCTGACTTATGGAAGTGTAACATAATAATTTTGTGTTGTTTTAAGCCATTTGGTTTGTGGTAATTTGTTACACCAGCAACAAACAGCAAATACAAATAGCCAGACAGAAAATCAGTGAAGAAATAAAACTCAAAAGACTATAAAACCAAAGGGATCTAATCAACATTTATACACACCCACACAGCAACAACAGTTAACATCCTTTGCAAGTTCCCACGAAAAACACAGCAAGATGGACCATATCATGGGCTACAAAACATACTTCAACTACAAAAGAATTGAAATCATGTAGACTGTGTTTACCAAACAAATGGAATCAAACTAGAAATCAGTAACAGAAAGATAAGAGCAGACAACAAGGGCACCTACCAGGTACCAGTAGGGGACCATGGACACCTAAGGGGATGGGAGGAACCCCCAGCGACTGGCTTGCAGGATCTTGGTTCCCAGGCCGGAGGTTGGGCCTAAGCGCCTTTGGTGGGAACTCCAAGTCCAAACTGCTAGACTAACAGAGAACCTCAGACACCAGGGAATATCAATTGGAGTGAGGCCTCCCAGAGGACCTCATCTCAGCACCAAGACCCAGCTCTATCCAACTGCCTGCAAACTCCAGTGCTGGAGGCCTCAGTCCAAACAACCAGTAAGACAGGAATACAGCCCCACCCATCAAAAAAAAAAAAAAAAAAAAAAAAGAAACAACAAAAAAATATGTTTCAGACGAAGGAGCAAGGTAAAAACCTACAAGACCAAATAAACGAAGATGAAATAGGCAACCTACCTGAAAAAGAATTCAGAGTAATGACAGTAAAGATGATCCAAAATCTGGGAAACAGAATGGAGAAAATACAAGAAACATTTAACAAGGATCCAGAAGAACTAAAGAGCAAACAAACCGTGATGAACAACACAATAACTGAAACTAAAAATACTCTAGAAGGAGTCAATAGCAGAATAACTGAGGCAGAAGAACGGATAAGTGAGCTGGAAGGTAAAATGGTGGAAATAACTGCCAGGGAGAAGAATAAAGAAAAAAGAATGAAAAGAACTGAGGACAGTCTCAGAGATCTCTGGGACAACACTAAACGCACCAACATTGGAATTATAGGGGTCCCAGAAGAAGAAGAGAAAAAGAAAGGGTCTGAGAAAATATCTGAAGAGATTATAGGTGAAGACTTCCCTAACCTGGGAAAGGAAATATTCAATCAAGTCCAGGAAGCACAGAGTCCCATACAGGATAAACCCAAAGAGAAACAGGCCAAGATACATTAATCAAACTATCAAAAATTAAATACAAAGAAAAAGTATTAAAAGCAGCAAGGGAAAAGCAACAAATAACATACAAGGGAATCCCCATAGGGTTAACAGCTGATCTTTCAGCAGAAACTCTGCAAGCCAGGAGTGGCAGGACATATTTAAAGTGATGAAAGGGAAAACCCAACAACCAAGATTACTCTACCCAGCAAGGCTCTCATTCAGATTCGATGGAGAAATTAAGACCTTAACAGACAAGCAAAAGCTAAGAGAATTCAGCACCACCAAACCAGCTTTACAACAAATGCTAAGGAACTTCTCTAGGCAGGAAACACAAGAGAAGGAAAAGACCTACAAAACCAAACCCAAAACAATTAAGAAAATGGTAATAGGAACATACATATCAATAATTACCTTAAACGCGTAAGGACTAATTGCTCCAACCAAAAGACATAGATTGGCTGAATGGATACAAAAACAAGACAGGTATATATGCTGTCTATAAGAGACCCACTTCAGACCTAGTGACACATACAGACTGAAAGTGAGGTGATGGAAAAAGATATTCCATGCAAATGGAAATCAAAAGAAAGCTGAAGTAACAATTCTCATATCAGACAAAATAGACTTTAAAATAAAGACTATTACAACAGACAAAGAGGGGCACTACATAATGATCAAGGGATCAATCCAAGAAAAAGATATAACAATGGTAAATTGATACAAACAGATGGAGAGATATACCATGTTCTTGGATTGCAAGAATCGACATTGTGAAAATGACTATACTACACAAAGCAATCTACAGATTCAATGCAATCCCTATCAAACTACCAATGGCATTTTTCACAAAACTAGAACAAAAAATTTCACAATTTGTATGGAAACACAAAAGACCCCGAATAGCCAAAGCAATCTTGAGAACGAAAAATGGAGCTGGAGGAATCAGGCTCCCTGACTTCAGACTATACTACAAAGTACAGTATTCAAGACAGTATGGTACTGGCACCAACACAGAAATATAGATCAATGGAACAGGACAGAAAGCCTAGAGATAAACCCACGCACATATGGTCACCTTATCTTTGATAAAGGAGGCAAGAGTATACAATGGAGAAAAGGCAGCCTCTTCAATAAGTGGTGCTGGGAAAACTGGACAGTTACATGTAAAAGAATGAAATTAGAACACTTCATAACACCATGCACAAAAATAAACTCAAACTGGATTAAAGACCTAAATGTAAGGCCAGACACTGTAAAACTCTTAGAGGAAAACATGGGCAGAATACACTATGACATAAATCACAGCAAGATCTTTTTGACCCACCTCCTAGAGTAATGGAAATAAAAACAAAAATAAACAAATGGGACTCAATGAAACTTAACAGCTTTTGCACAGCAAAGGAAACCATAAACAAGAAGAAAAGACAGCCCTCAGAGTGGAAGAAAATATTTGCAAACAAAGCAACAGACAAAGGATTAATCTCCAAAATATACAAGCAGCTCATGCAGCTCAATATCAAAAAAACAACCCAATCCAAAAATGGGCAGAAGACCTAAATAGACATTTCTCCAAAGAAGATATACAGGTTGCCAACAAACACATGAAAGCATGCTCAACATCACTAATCATTAGAGAAATGCAAATCAAAACTACAGTGAGGTATCACCTCACATGGGTTAGAAAGCCATCATCAAAAAATCTACAAATAAATGCTGGAGAGGGTGTGGAGAAAAGGGAACCCTCATGTACTGTTGGTGGGAATGTAAATTGATACCACCACTATGGAGAACAGTATGGAGGTTCCTTAAAAACTAAAAATAGAACTACCATATGACCCAGTAATCCCACTACTGGGTATATACCCTGAGAAAACCATAATTCAAAGAGTCATGTACCACAATGTTTACTGCAGCACTATTTACAATAGCCAGGACATGGAAGCAACCTAAGTGTCCATCGACAGATGAATGGATAAAGATGTGGCACATATATACAGTGGAATATTACTCAGCCATAAAAAGAAACGAAATTGAATTATTTGTAGTGAGGTGGATGGACTTAGAGTCTGTCATACAAAGTGAAGTCAGAAAGAAAAAAACAAATACCACATGCTGACACACATAAATGGAATCTAAAAAAAAAAAAGGTTCTGATGAACCTAGGGGCAGGACAGGAATAGAGGCAGATGTAGAAAATGGACTTGAGGACACAGGGAGGGGGAAGGGTAAGCTGGGACGAGGTAAGAGAGTAGCATTAACATATATACACTACCAAATGTAAAATAGATAGCTAGTGGGAAGCAGCTGCATAGTACAGGTAGGTCAGCTCTGTGTGTTGTGATCACCTAGAGGGGTGGGATAGGGAGGGTGGGAGGGAGATGCAACAGGGAAGGGATATGGGGATATACATATGCATATAGCTGGTTCACTTTGTTATACAGCAGAAACTAACACAACATTGTAAAGCAATTATACTCCAATAAAGATGTTAAAAAAACGAAAGGTAAGTGCAAAATATCCAAACAACACATGGAAATTAAAGAAAATATTTCTAAGTATTCCATAGGTCAAAGTATCAAGGGAAATAAAAAATACATTGAACTGAATGAAAAGGAAAATACAACATGCCAAAATTTGTGGTACAAAGCTAAAGCAGTGCTGAGAAGGAAATTCGTAGCAATAAATGCACACTTTAGAAAATAGGGAAATGCTCAAATCATTTTCCTAAGTTCCCATCCTCAAGAACTTAGAAAATGAAAACCAAAATAAACCAAAACTAAGCAGAAGGAAGGAAGTAATGATAAAAGCAGAAATCAATAAAACCAAAACCAGAAAAATAGAGAAAATCAATAAAACAAAGAGCAGGTTCCTTGGAAAGATCTATTAAAACTGACACAGCTCTAGCAAGACTAACGAAGACAATAAAGAGAAGATACAAATTGCCGATATCTAAATGAAACAGGGGATATTACTACAGACTCTGAAGACATCAAAAAGATAAGGACTACTATGAACAACTTAGATAAAATGAACCAATTCTTCAAAAAACATAAAGCACCACTACTTGCTCATTATGAAATTAATAACTTAAATAACTTTATAACTATTAAGAATATTGAACCTATAATCTAAAAACTCCCCCCAAAAGAATCTCAGTCCTTGATGGTTTCACTGGAGAATTCTACAAAATGTTTAGAGAAAAATTAACACTAATTCTATACAATCTCTTTCAGAAAACAAAAGTGGAAGGAACACTTCCCAACATTTTAAGAAACCAATGTTGTTACCCTAATACCAAAACCAGACAAAGACAGTGCTGAGAGAGAGAGAGAGAGAGAGAGAGAGAGAGAGAAACTGCAGACCAATATTTCTCATGAATATAGACCAAAAAATCCTGAACGAAGTATTATTCAACAGAATTCAGTAACATGTAAAAAGAATTAAACCGTTAAACACCATAATCATGGGATTTATTCTGTGGATGCAAAGCCAACTCAATATTTGAAAATTAATCAATGTAACACATCTTATTAACAGGCTAAAGAAGAAAAATAACATTATCATATCAATTCATACAGAAAAAAAATTACCAAAATTCATCATTCATGATAAAACTCTCAGAAAAACAGAAACAGGAGAATTTCCTCAGCTTAAACAAAGAAACTACAGGTAACAATTTCCTTAATGATGAAAGACTGATTTTCCCCCAACACTGGGACAAGGAAAAGATGTTTACTCTCACCACTCTTATTCAACATAGTGCTGGAAGTTCCAGTCTGTACAATAAGAGAAAATAAGAGTCATAAAGACCAGAAAGGAAGAAATAAAACTGTCCCTATTTGCAGATGACATGATGCACCATGTAAAAAATTTGAAGGATCTACAAAAACACTCCTAGCACTAATCAGTAAGTTCAACAAGATCACAGAACACACTCTCAATGTACAAAAATCCATTGTACTTCTATATACTAGCAATGACCACTTAAACATCAAAACTAAAACTACAGTATTTTTTCCAGTGGCTCAAAGTGAAATATTTAGATATAAATCTAACAAAATACGTATAGGCTATGTAGGTTGAAAACTACACAATGCTGATGAAAGAAATCAAAGATCTTTGTTTAAATGGAGAGACATACTATGCTCATGAATTGGAAGACTCACCACAGTAAAGATTTCAATTCTCCCTAAACTGATAGCCAGGTTTAACAGAATTCTTATTCAAAACTCAGCAATAAGGAATGACATTAGCAAGATGACGAACTAGGTAACTCCAGGCCCTCATTCCCCCATGGAAACATTTTAAAAAAGCAATTAGAGACTTGCTAAAATACCTTTATAGGAGCTCTGGAAAACAGTCAAAGGTCTATAGCAAACAAGTGAACATCCAACCAAGAAAAACCCACATTAAAAATGATAGGAAATTTCATGGCATTTTTCACTTATCCCTGCCCCATCCCCTTTTCCAAATGGTATAGTCAGGAGGAAGCAACAGCCCACAGCCAATACACGCCCTCCAATGTGAGTGAGCAGAGCAGCCCTTATCGGCAAGCTTCTAACCTGTATGGGGGCTGCCTGAGGGACTGCTCTGTTTCAATCAACTCCAGAGCTCAGGTAGGAAAAAGCAGAATAGCTCAGATCTCAGGCTGTAAAAAAACATGGGAAGCAGTAAGCACTGCTGGTGAAAGCTGCAGAGGGACTGCAGACTAAGAGATGCCTAGGCAAGAAATTATGAGTGGGTGGTAGGAATGTAAAATGGTGCAGCCACTATGGCAAACAATATGGTGCTTCCTCAAAATATTAAAAATAGAATTACCACATGACCCAGCAATTCTACTTCTAGGTATATACCCAAAAGAATTAAAAGCAGAGACTCAAATAGATATTTGTATACCCTTGTTCACAGCAGCATTACTCACAAAAGTGAACAGGTAGAAACAATCCAATTGCCCATCAAAGGATAAATGGATAAACAAAACATGGTATATAAAATAATGGAATATTATGCAGCCTTAAAAAGGAATGAAATCTGTTACATGGTACAATATGAACAAAGCTTGAAAATAAATGCTGAGTGAAGCGAAAACCAGACACAAAAGGAAAAATATTGTATGATTCTCCTTATGTGAGGGATTAGAAGCACTCAAATTCACAGAAACAGAAAGAGGAGTGGTGCACGCCAGGGGATAAGGGGGAAGGGGAAATGAGTTATTTTCTAATAGGTATAGAGTTTCATTATGGGAAGATGGTTCTGGAAATTTATGATGGTGATGACTGTACAATGGGAAGGTACTGAATGCCACTGAACTGGACACTAAAAAATGGTGAAAATTATAAATTTTATGCTCTATGTATTTTACTACAACTAAAAGTAAAACCCAGCAAGATAAAAATAAAACCCAGAAAAGATTATTCTGAAATTTATATGAAAAGGCAAAGGACCAGAAGAGATAAAATAATTTTGAAAAAGCAAAATGGAAGGAATCAGTCTACCCAAATTGGTATTAACATATACACACTACTATATATAAAACAGATGATCAACAAGGACCTACTGTATATCACAGGGAACTCTACTCAATACTCTGTAATAACCTATATGGGAAAAGAATCTGAAAAAGATAGATATATGTATATGTATAACTGAATCACTTTACTGTACATCTGAAACTAACACAACATTGTAAATTAACTATACTCCAACATAAAATAAAAATTAAATTAAAATTTATAAAAAATTCATATTATATAGGTATAGTAATCAAGACTGTGAGGTATTATTGGATAGACAGACATATACATCAATGGAACAGAACAAAGAACACAGAAACAGAACTACAAATATACCCAAATGATTTTTTATAAAGGTGCAAAAGCAATTCAATAGAGGAAAGATAACCTTTTCAATAAATGGCAGTGGAACAACTAGATATTCAGAGGCAAAAAACTTACACTTGACCTAAGGCTCACAATTGAGCCTAATTTTTGAATTATACAAAAATTAACTCAAAATGTATAACAGTCTTGGGCTTCCCTGGTGGCACAGTGGTTGAAAGCCCGCCTGCCGATGCAGGGGACACGGGTTTGTGCCCCGGTCTGGGAAGATCCCACATGTCACGAAGCGGCTAGGCCCGTGAGCCATGGCCGCTGAGCCTGCGCGTCCGGAACCTGTGCTCCGCAATGGGAGGGGCCACAACAGTGAGAGGCCCACGTACCAAAAAAAAAAAAAAAAAAATTGTATAACAGTCTTAAGTGTAAAATGAAAAACCATAAAACTTAACAGAGGAGAAAATCTTCAATATCTAGGTCTAGACTGTGTCTAATAAATACCAAAAAAATATCCATAAAAGGAAAAATTAATAATTGGGCCTCATCAAAATTAAAACCTTTTTCTGTCTTCAGACCTGTTAAGAGGATGAAAATGCAAGCTATAGAATGGAGGACATATTTACAAACCACATATTCCACAAAGAACTAGTATCTAGAATATATAAAGAACTTCTACTACTCAATATTAAAAAAATCCAATTAGAACATAAGTGAAAGACATAAAGAAATATTTCACCAAAGAAACAGAGATGGCAAATAAGTACATGGAAAGATGTTCAACATCATTAGCCACTAGGGAAATGCAAATTAAAATCACAATGAGATATTACGACACACTTATCAAACAGAATGTCTAAAATAAAAAGTAGTGAAAATACCAAATGCTGGTGAGGATGTGAAGAAACTGCACTGCTCATATATTGATGGTGGAAATATAAAATGGTATAGAAAAATTTGGAAGTTTCTTCAAGAGCTAAACATGGAACTACTATGTGAATCTGCAGTTGCACTCCTGGACATTTATTCTAGAGAAATAACTACATTCACACAAATATCTATACACCAGTGTTTATACCTGTTTTATTCATAACAGCCAAAAAAGTAGAAGTAACCTAGATGTCTTTCAACAGGTGAATGGTTAAATAAACTGTGGTACATCCATACCATGAAATACTACACAGCCATAAAAAGGAATTAAGCTGGTATAGGATAACAGCCTGGGTGAATCTCCAGAGTTATGTTGAATGAAGAAAGCAATTCCCAAAAGTTACAACACTGTATGATTGCATTTATATAACATTGTTATAATAATAAAATTATAGAGATGGAGACTAGATTAGTGGTTGCCAGAGGATGGGAGGGAAGTGAGTGTGGTTACAAAAGGGAAACCTGAGGGATTCTTGTGGTGATGGAAATGTTCTCATGACTGTATCAACGTTAACACTCTAGTTATGACATCGCTTTACAAGATATTACCATTGAGAGAAAATGGGTAAAGAATAAACAATATCTTTCTGTATTATTTCTTACAACTACAATTTTGAAGCTACAATTTTCTCAAAAACGTTTATATAGACATATTTACATACAAACACACACATAATACTAAAATACACAACAACAAAGTGTAAGGTCTCTTGATTATCCAGAGTACTTGGAATTAATGTCAGACTTTACATAATTCTGTAACCCCCCAACCCCCAAAGTAGAAAAGAGTTATAGTTTCAATCTAGGAAAGGAGGAAAAAATAAATGATTTTAAAGAAAATACCAAGCAAGACAAAAACAAGACAAAAAAGGGAGAAAATAATATAAATACAGTGGGACAAAAGTAAGATGGTAGAAATAAATCCAAATAATTACAAGTAATTATAAATCCAAGTAATCACACTGATGAAAATTAAATAAGTGTGCTAGTTAAAAGACAAAGATTGTCAGATTGGATTTAAAAATAATCAAAAGAAGTATACTTCAAAAGAAGAATATTTTACACACGATTTAGAAAAGTTAAAAGTAAAAGGATGAAAAAGATATGCCATGCAAACATTAACCAAAAGAAAGCTTGTGATGCTGGATTTAGTTATTTATTTAAAAACCTTTTTTTGAATTAACATTAAAAAAAAGCTTGTGAAGCTGTATTAATATCAGGCAAAACACATTACCATATCTATAAAGTGGGTCACTTCTAAATAAATAAATGATTTAACTCACTGAGATATGACCAGTTTGCACCTGTATGCAACCTAAGCACATAGCCCCAAAATATATAAAGCAAAATTAATAGAATCAAAAAGATAAATACACAAGTCCACATAGTGGATTTTAACTTACTTCTTCAGAAATTCATTGAATAAGCAATAAGGATATAGAAAATTTGAATATGATTACCTGATTACAGATATATATATATAGAAGTCTGTCCCCAACAACTATACATACCATATTCTTTTTAAGCACAGATGGAGTTTTTACAAAAATTAACTATATTCTGAACCACCAAGCAAGACTCAACAAATTTCAAAATACTGAAACCATACAAAGTATGCTTTATGACCACTTTTAGCTTTTTATTGAGCTAAAAATCAATTTAAAATGCTCATGAAACCATTACCACACAGGAATTCTCTATTAGGGATATACCCAAGAGAACTGAAAATGTATGATCACACAAAGACTTGTACAATAATGTTCACAGCAGCCTTATTCATATAGACAAAAAGTAGAAGAAACCTAAATGTCCATCAACTGATGAATAAACAAAATGTGGTATACATGTACAATGGAGTACTGATACATGCTACAACATAGATGAACTTTGAAAACATTAAGTAAAAGAGGCCAGACACAAAAGGTCACATATTATACAATTCCATTTATTAAGAATCTAGAATACGCAAATCCAGTCATACAGAAGGTAGATTAGTGTTTCCCAAGGGCTGAGGGAATTAAAAATGGGGAGTGACTAAGGAAGCTCACACAGCACCTTAGATAGCCTCATCCACCAGAGGGCAGACAGCAGAAGCAAGAAGAACTACATTCCTGCAGTCTGTGGAACAAAAAACACATTCACAGGAAGATAGACAAAATGAAAAGGCAGAGGACTATGTACTAGATGAAGGAACAAGATAAAACCCCAGAAAAAAAACTAAATGAAGTGGAGATAGGCAACCTTCCAGAAAAAGAATTCAGAATGATAGTGAAGACGATCCAGGACCTCAGGAAAAAAATGGAGGCAAAGATTGAGAAGATGCAAAATGTGTTTAACAAAGACCTAGAAGAGTTAAAGAACAAAAAAAACAGAGATAAACAATACAATAACTGAAATGAAAAATACACTAGAAGGAATCATTAGCAGAATAACTGAAGCAGAAGAACGGATAAGTGACCTGGAAGATAGAATGGTGGAAATGACTGCCGTGGAACAGAATAAAGAAAAAAGAATGAAAAGAAATGAAGACAGCCTGAGACCTCTGGGACAACATTAAACACACCAACATTCACATTATAGAGGTCCCAGAAGGAGAAGAGAGAGAGAAAGGACACGAGAATATATTTGAAGAGATTATAGTCGAAAACTTCCCTAACATGGGAAAGGAAATAGCCACCCAAGTCCAGGAAGCACAGAGAGTCCCAGGCAGGATAAACCCAAGATGAAACACACCGAGACACATAGTAATCAAATTGACAAAAATTAAAGACAAAGAAAAATTATTAAAAGCAACAAGGGAAAAACAACAAATGACATACAAGGGAATCCCCATAAGGTTAAACAGCTGATTTCTCAGTAGAAACTCTACAAGCTAGAAGGGAGTGGCACGAAATATTTAAAGTGATGAAAGGTAAGAACCTAAAATCAAGATTACTCTACTCGGCAAGGATCTCATTCAGATTTAACGGAGAAATCAAAAGCTTTACAGACAAGCAAAAGCTAAGAGAATTTAGCACCACCAAACCAGCTCTACAACAAATGCTAAAGGAACTTCTCTAAGTGGGAAACACAAGAGAATACAAGGACCTACAAAAACAAACACAAAACAATTAAGAAAATGGTCATAGGAACATACATATTGATAATTACTTAAACGTGAATGGATTAAATGCTCCAACCAAAAGACACAGGCTTGCTAAATGGATACAAAAACAAGACCCATATATATGCTGTCTACAAGAGAACCACTTCAGACCTAGGGACACATACTGACTGAAAGTGAGAGGATGGAAAAAGATATTCCATGCAAATGGGAATCGAAAGAAAGCTGGAGTAGCAATACTCATATCACATAAAATAGACATTAAAATAAAGAATGTTACAAGGGACAGGAAGGACATTACATAATGATCAAGGGATCAATCCAAGAAGAAGATATAACAATTATAAATATATAGGCACCCAACATAGGAGCACCTCAATACATAAGGCAACTGCTAACAGCTCTAAAAGAGGAAATCAACAGTAACACAATAATAATGGGGGACTTTAACACCTCATTTACACAAATGGACAGATCATCCAGACAGAAAATTAATAAGGACACAAAAACTTTAAATGACACAATAGAACAGATAGATTTAATTGATGTTTATAGGACATTCCAACTGAAAACAGCAGACTACAGTTTCTTCTCAAGTGCACATGGAACATTCTCTAGAATAGACCACATCTTGGGTCACAAATCAAGCCACGGTAATTTAAGAAAATTGAAATCATATCAAGCATCTTTTCCGAACACAATGCTATGAGATTAGAAATCAATTACAGGTGGAAAAAACATAAAAAACACAAACACATGGAGGCTAAACAATACATTACTAAATAACCAAGAGATCACTTAAGAAATCAAAGAGGAAATCAAAAAATACCTAGAGAAAATGACAACGAAAACACAACAATCCAAAAACCATGGAATGCAGCAAAAGCAGTTCTAAGAGGGAAGTTTATAGCTATACAAGCCTACCTCAAGAGTAAACAATCTAACCTTATACCTAAAGGAACTAGGAAAGAAGAACAAACAAAACCCAAAGTTAGCAGAAGGAAAGAAATCAAAAAGATCAGAGGAGAAATAAATGAAATAGAAACAAATGGTACAGATGAACTGGTTTGCAAGGCAGAAACAGAGACACAGATGTAGAGAACAAATGTATGGACAGCAAGTGGGGAAAGCAGGGGGCAGGGGGGGAGGGGGCTGGTGGCAGTGGGATGAATTGGGAGATTGAGATTGACACATATACACTAATATGTATAAAATAACTAATAAGAACCTGTTGTATAAAAAATTAAAATAATATAAAATTCAAAAAAAAGAAAAAACAATAGCAAAGATCAATAAAACTAAAAGCTGGTTCTTTGAGAAGATAAACGAAATTGATATACCTTTAGTCAGAGTCATCAAGAAAAAGAGGTAGAGGACTCAAATCAATAAAATTAGAAATGAAAAAGGAGAAGTTACAATGGACACCACAGAAACATAAAGCATCATAAGAGACTACTACAAGCAACTCTATGTCAATAAAATGGATAACCTGGAAGAAATGGACAAATCCTTAGAAAGATATAACCTTCCAAGACTGAACCAGGAATAAATAGAAAATATGAACAGACCAATTACAAGTAATGACATTGAAACTGTGATTAAATATCTCCCAACAAACAAAAGTTCAGGACCAGATGCCTTCACAGATGGACTCTATCAAACATTTAGGGAAGAACTAACACCCATCCTTCTCACTCTTCCAAAAAATTGTAGAGGAAGGAACACCCCCAAACTCATTCTATGAGACCACCATCACCCTGATACCAAAACCAGACAAAGATACTACAAAAAAAGAAAATTACAGACCAATATCACTCATGAATATAGATGCAAAAATCCTCAACAAAATACTAGCAAACAGAATCCAACAACACATTAAAAGGGTCATAAACCATGAACAAGTGGGATTTATCCCAGGGATGCAAGGATTCTTCAATATACTTAAATCAATCTATGTGATACACCACATTAACAAACTGAAGAATAAAAACCATATGATCATCTCAATAGATGCAGAAAAAAGCTTTTGACAAAATTCAATACACATTTATGATAAAAACTCTCCAGAAAGTGGGCATAGAGGGAACCTACCTCAACATAATAAAGGTCATATATGACAAATCCACAGCAAACATCATTCTGAATGGTGAAAAACTGAAAGCATTTCCTCTAAGATCAGGAACAAGACAAGGATGTCCACTCTCACCACTCTTATTCAACATAGTTTTGGAAGTCTTAGCCACAGCAATCAGAGAAGAAAAGGAAATAAAAGGAATACAAATTGGAAAAGAAGAAGTAAAACTGTCACTGTTTGCAGATGACATGATACTATACATAGAGAAATCTAAAGATGCCACCAGAAAACTACGAGAGCCAATCAATGAAGTTAGTAAAGTTGCAGGATACAAAATTAAAGCACAGAAATCTCTTGCATTTGTATACACTAACAATGAAATATCAGAAAGAGAAATTAAGGAAACAATCCCATTCACCACTGCAACAAAAAGAATAAAATACCCAGGAATAAACCTACCTAAGGAGGTAAAAGACCTGAATTCAGAAAACTGTAAGACTGATGAAAGAAATCAAAGATGACACAAACAGATGGAGAGATATACCATGTTCTTGGATTGGAAGAATCAATATTGTGAAAATGACTACCATACCATGTGAAAATGACTACTATACTACCAAAAGCAATCTACAGATTCAGTGCAATCCCTGTCAAATTACCAATGGCATTTTTTACAGAACTAGAACAAAAAATCTTAAAATTTGTATGGAGACACAAAAGACCCCTAATAACCAAAGCAATCTTGAGGGAAAAAAAGGAGTTGGAGGAATCAGACTCCCTGACTTCAGACTACACTACAAAGCTACAGTAATCAAGACTATATGGTAGTGGCACAAAAACAGAAATATAGATTAATGAAACAGGATAGAAAGCCCAGAGATAAACCCACACATCTATGGTCAGCTAATCTATGACAAAGGAGGCAAGGATATACAATGGAGAAAAGACAGTCTCTTCAGTAAGTGGTGCTGGGAAAACTGGACAGCTACATATAAAAGAATGAAATTAGAATACTTCCTAACACCATACAGAAAAATAAACTCAAAACAGATTAAAGAGGTAAATGTAAGGCCAGACACTATATAACTCTTAGAGGAACACATAGGAAGAACACACTATGACATAAATCACAGCAAGATCCTATTTGACCTACCTCCTACAGAAATGGAAATAAACAAAAATAAACAAATGGGACCTAATGAAACAAAAGCTTTTGCACAGCATAGGAAACCATAAACAAGACTAAAAGACAACCCTCAGGATGGTAGAAAATACTTGCAAATGAATCAATGGACAAAGGATTAATCTCCAAAATATATAAACAGCTCATGCAGCTCAATATTTAAAATAACAAACAACCCAATCAAAAAATGGGCAGAAGATCTAAATAGACATTTCTCCAAAGAAGACATACAGATGGCCAAGAGGCACATGAAAAGCTGCTCAACATCACTAATTATTAGAGAAATGCAAATCAAAACTACAATGGGGTATCATCTCACATCAATTCAAATGGGCATCAGAAAATCTACAAGCAGCAAATGCTGGAGAAGGTGTGGAGAAAAGGGAACCCTCTTGCACTGTTGGTGGGAATGTAAATTGATACAGCTACTATGGAGAACAGTATGGAGGTTCCTTAAAAAACTAAAAATAGAACTACCATATGACCCAGCAATCCCACTACTGGGCATATATCCAAAGAAAACCATAATTCAAAAAGACACATGCACCCCAATGTTCATTGCAGCACTATTTACAATAGGCAGGTCATGGAAGCAACCTAAATGCCCATCAACAGATGAATGGATAAAGAAGATGTGGTACATATATACAATGGAATATTACTCAGCCATAAAAAGGAACAAAATTGGGTCATTTGTAGAGACGTGGATGGATCTAGAGACTGTCATACAGAGTGAAGTAAGTCAGAAAGAGAAAAACAAGTATCGTATATTAACGCATACATGTGGAATCTAGAAAAATGGTACAGATGAACCGGTTTGCAAGGCAGAAATAGAGACACAGGTATAGAGAAAAAACATATGAATACCAAGGGGGGAAAGCCAGGGGTGGTGGTGGTGGTGGTGGTGGGATGAACTGGGAGATTGGTTGACATATATACAGTAATATGTATAAAATAGATAAGTAATAAAGAGATAAATAAATAAAAATGGGGAGTGACTATTAATGCATATAAGGTTTCTTTCTGGAGTGATGAAAACGTTCTGGAATTAGATAGTGGTGATAGTTGCACAACTTTGTAAATACACTTAAAGCTACTTAAGGCTTTAAAAGGTGAATGTTATGGTATATAAATTGTATCTCAATAAATGTTTTTAAATAAAAACAATTCCCAAAGCTTTGGAAACTCAGAAACATAATTCTAAATAATCCATGAGTCAAAAAGTAAATCATAAAGAAATTAGAAAAAAATTTGAGCCAGATGACAAAAATACAACACATGAAAATTTGTGGCATGAAATAAAGTGATACTTAGAAGGACATTTTTGATTTTAAATACTTATATGCAACACATATAATTGACACAGGACTAGTATCCTGAATGTCTGTATTTACAGAAAACACACAAGACAGATGAAAACATGTAGAAACTGAACCACAGTGATGCAATCAGAAATTCAGACTAAAGAAAATTTATACAGTACACCAGTTGGATTCTTCTACCAATAAACTGCAAGGGGAAAAAAAAATCAGAGAGAGGGAGGATGAAAGGGGGACTTACAGACCAAAAGCAACTTAGACACCAGTCAATTGCTAGTATGGATTTTATTTGGATCCTGTTACAAAACATAATGTAAAAAATAAGAATTGGAAATCTGAACACTAGATGTATATCAATGAGCAATGAGAAAAGGATAATCTTTTCAATAGCCAGTGCTAAGTTAGATAGGTATATGGGGGAAAAAATGAAAATGGATTTCTATCTAATATTATACACAAAAATCATTTTCAGGTAGATTGTAGATCTAAAGGTGAAAGCCAAAACTATAAAGCTTTTGGAAGATAACATACAAGAAAATCTTCATGATCTTGAAGTAGGGAATGAGTGTGTAAATAGGAAACAAAAGCTGCTAGCCAGCGGAAAGTCTTAATTGGACTACAAGACTACAATCTTAAATGAAGTGTGAAACAATAAGCCACAGAATGGGATACATGCAACACAGAACAAAGAACTAGTATGCTAAACATACAAAGAACTGAAATCATTAAGAAAAAGCAGTAGAAAAATGAGCAAAAGACTGGAACAGGCACATTGTAAGTTACTCAACCTCATTTAAACTTAAGAACAAGCAAACCAACAACACACTGAGATATTATACACCAACTACTTTGTGAAAATTCCACTGACAACATCAAATGTAGGTGAAAATTTGGAATACTACCATGAAAATTCCTATGCTTTAGTACATCATTCCAAACTGTTTTTCTAGCAATGGCAAATTCTTTTCCTATGGCAATATAAGTTGGTACAATCACTTTAGAAAACAGTTTGCCATTATTCTACTGAAGCGGAAAATATGCATATCCTAAAACCCACCAATTCCACTTCGATACATACAATAGCATGAATATAAAGTAAAAGCAACAGACAAAAAATACATACAGCCCCATTTTATTTATATAAAGTTGAAAAGGGGCTTCCCTGGTGGCGCAGTGGTTGAGAGTCCGCCTGCCGATGCAGGGGACACAGGTTCATGCCCTGGTCTGGGAGGATCCCACATGCCACGGAGCAGCTGGGCCTGTGGGCCATGGCTGCTGAGCCTGCGCGTCCGGAGCCTGTGCTCCACAAAGGGAAAGGCCACAACAGTGAGAGGCCCGCATACCGCAAAAAAAAAAAAAAAAAAAGTTGAAAAAAGGGAAAAACTAAACTGTATCATTTAAAAATGCATAAATAGGTGAGAAAACTAAAGTAAGTCAAAAGGATTACTATAAAAATAAATTTTGTGATTACTTTCAGGGGGAAGGAGTAGGTTATGATTGGGAAGAGGTACATTAGAAGGCTGCTGAGTGTCTCGAAATGATCTTTCTTCAATTGAATTGTGGTTAAGCAAAGGTTGACTTTACAAATGCTTGTTAAGCTGTACATATTTTATGTATTTATATTTATCTCCACAATCACACACACTGCACACACCAAACTACACACACACACACACACACACACACACCATAAAGGATCTTTTCATCAAAGTTTTAGCTGCTATAAATTCTTCTCCCCACATTTCCACACTCTGCAAATTTTCATTCATAAGCAGCTATTACTTTTCATAATGGGAGTAAGTACCTTCTCCCAATAGCATAATGAACACTGCTGAAAAATTATGGCAGCTAATGTTTATTGATTACCTTTTTATGCAACACAGTATACTACACTCTTCATATACATTAACACATTTAAGATAAAAAACAACTCTAAAAGGTAGCTATGATCAGCCTCTTTATGGAGGTAATTGCCAGTGTTCACATAATTATAAATGTCAGAGTTAGTCAATCTGAACTTTTCCCACCATTCTACACAAAGTCCAATAGTTGATAGTTTACTAACCCTTCATTCACCTTCCCCTTACAATATTCTGTGGCATTTTCCTCATCTGATATTTAACTACTTCATTCATTTATTCAACATTCATTCATTTATTCAACACATTTATTTAGTATCTACTATATTCCAGGTACTGCTCTATATACAGGATATACAGGGGTGAAAAGCAATGACAAAGTCCAAGCTTATATTTTAGTGGGGGAGGCAGACAATAAACAAAAATTTCAGATAGTGATCAGTTCTGTGAAGAAAATAGAATAATGTGATAGTGATTAGGGGGTAGCAGAAACATTTGGGCTGAGATTTGAGTGCTAAATCAGCTATGCAAACTACTGGAAGGGGTTCCAGGCTGGGGACGCTATAAATATCAAAGTCCTGAAAGGGAAATGAGCCTTGGCATATTCAGTGAAGAGAAAGAAGGCTGCTCTGCCTGCAGTACAGTGAGCAAAGAACACAGAGAGTGAACCATGCAAGGTCAGGTCAGCCAGAGCAAGGAACTTAGATTTCATCTTGATGCTGTGGGAAGACATTGGAAGCTTTTAAGGGAGTGTCACAGAACAATTTACCTCTAAAAGAAAAAAAAATAACTTAGGACCTAAGTAAAGCAAAGACTGTTGGGGTACGGGGTGAGGGAGTACAGGTGGGAAATGACAAGAGTGGAAGTGGGAAGATATTCGTTTTTATTAAGAAACCCAGGGAGGAGATGAAGGAGCCTGAACTAGAGGGGTAGCAATAAAAATGGAGAGAAGTGTTCAGCTTCCAGACATATTTTGAGGGTAGAGCAAATAAACTGAATGTCTATTTCTTTGTTAAGTATTTATTGCATGCTATAATGTACAGGCACTGTTCTAGGTGCTGGGGATGCAGAACTGAATAAGACAAATAGGGTCCCTGACCTCAAGGAGCTTATATAGTACATATTCCAATGGGAGAAATAGACATTTAATAGATAAATAAAAATACCCCATAATGTCAGATAATAAATGCTATGATGAAAAATAAAGGAGTGTGGCAGAGGTGGGGTAATATATTAGGTAAGTCAGGAAAAAGACTTTGCATAGGAGGTGACACTTAAGCAAAGACTTAAAAGTGAAGCACAGGCCACACAAATACTTTGGTAAGTACTCCTGGCAGAGGGAAGAGCAAACGAAACGATCACCACAACGATCTTGAGGTGAGAATGTACCTATGTTGTGAGCAGAAGAGCAAAGCCAAGGTGGCTAGAGTGGGATGAGCAAGTAAAAGTGGCAGATAAGGCCAAAGAGAACATATCCCATAAAGCCACGTAGGTCGTAGAGAATATTTTGAATTTTATTTGAAGTGTGACAAAAAGCTATGAGAGTTGAGAGCAGGAAGGGATACTTGATTCACATTTTAGAAGGACCAGTCTGACTGCATTTCTGAACTACTGAAGGACAAGCAATATGAAAAGAGAGATAACGATGGCTTTGATTAGAATGGTACTATTAGAGGTATTACATTTGCTGAATTAAATAGGAGTTGCTGAATTGAATACAAAATATGAAAACCGTGTCGAGGATGATTTCTAGAGTTTTGGCTTAAGAAAACTAGGGAGTGAATATAACGTTTACTGAGATGCGGGAAGCTAGGGAGGAATAGGTTGGAGGACAGGGATCAAAAGTTGTTTTTGTTCATGAGATGACTATTAGTCAAGGGGAAATTTCAGGTAGGCTGTGGCTATAAAAGTCTGGAGCTCAGGGGATAGGTCAGAGACAACTTTGTTTTTGAGTTACTAATGGCTGGCTGACAATTCTCAGGAACAAAATTTCTTTCATATTTGAGAATGTACTGGCTCAATTCTTAGGAGCCACCTATAAGTTCAATCGTATTCCTCCTATGGGTATACTGCAGTAATACCATTTACCAGGATATACTATATATGATAAACTCTATAAAATTTCATGTCCTTGGCTTCCTTTTTTTTTTTTGCCACATCACACGGCATGGGGGATCCTAGTTCCCTGACCAGGGATCAAACCCGTGTCCCCTGCAGTGGAAGTGTGGAGTCCTAACCACTGGACCACCAGGGAATTCCCTTTCTTGGCTTCAGACTAAGATAATTGATTAAGTTTTATAAATTACCAAGAAAAGAGAATACTGGGTCCCAATCTAACATTCAAAAATTAATATAAATTTCATTGAAAGAACAAGGTCTTACTAAAACTAATAGGTAAAAAAAAGCCAGGAATCAGATCTATGTCCATTATAGCTTCCTTACATCCCCTGCGCCTTCTTTCATGCCTTATCACCTAGAAGCTTAGTCACCAATAAGTTCACAGAGTTAGCTATTCATTTTCAAAATAGAATTTATTTCTGTAATAAAGAATTAAAATATAGCTGTGAAAGTAGAAAATAATATAGAAAAATATTTAAAATGTGCAACAGTAATTTTGAGTAAAGGTAGTTAAGCACTAGAGGTTATGCTCAACTTCTACTTGAAAGACCAATCATATATATTATTACCTACACCAGAAAAAACATACCTACTTGCAATTTTAATTAATAATTATAATTCAAAAACAGGTTTACACACCTGGTCAGGCCCTTTTAAAAATATAAGTATAAATCTTGGGGATATATTTTTTGAAGCTGGCTTCACTTCACAGACAGATAAATCTACTGTCCCAAAATCACAAGGTTGTTTTTACTAATTCATCCATGTAATCAAGCCAAAGTGGAGGAAATATGTACTTTTTGGATGAAATCTAATGTTTTGGTAAAAATGGAACAAGAGTATCATTTTTCATTATGTTGGTATAAAAGCTGGTAAGCTCATGTATCCCCAGAGCTTGGTTTCCACCAGGTGGGTCTCAAATTCAGACACTAAATGCAGATGAAGAAATATCTAGTGAATTCTATCTATCCCTTCCCCAAAGTTTTACTTACAATTAAGATATAGGTATTATTTGTATGAAGAACATACAAAAAGAATTGGAAACTGTTTGGCTAGAGGGAAGACAACTCTTCAGGGACTACTGTTTGCAGTTTGCAGAACAGGATAATCTTCTCTAGGAAGAATAATGTCCACATAGCAGCACTATATTCACCAGGAATCCCAGAGCCAGTGGATCTATCATGTAGCAGGAAGCCAAACCTTCTGGCTGCTCACAACATCACTCAGCTTCCCTTTAATCTTCAGGAAGTGTCTCTTGAATTCCAATCCATCACCCTATATTAGGAATAATATCCAAAACTAATGTCAAAAAAACAAGAAAAAGAGACTATGCCATAAAATCAAACTTTCTTTAGGGGTAAGTAGAGACAAACATCCATGGATATGTTCAGATACAGTTATCTTCCAGTCCTCTTATGAATACAAAATATCTTGGTAGAAGAAATGGCTACCTAAATAATTCTGACTTGACTTTGGGCCCATCACTGCTCCCACCACCCTGGGACCAGAGAGCAGAAACAATGGCATCCTGTCCATTTCAAGGGTTGGTATCTCTGTACCTATGTCATTGTTTTTCATAGGTGTTTATAAACTAAAAATAAGCTACATAACTATGCTTTAAGTCCTGCCACAACAGAGCCAGTGATTCAGTTATGAGAAGGGTTTCTCTACACTAGGATCTTAATTTAATTCCATACCAAGCATCTGGACAATAGCACTGCAGCAAATCTCCAACGTAAAGAATGTGACCAACTCCTCCAACCTCATTTAGAGCCACATACAATCTTTCGGTAAACAGAGAATATGCTCTTTTGGTCTTATATGTCAAGGGCTTTAAAACTGTAACCTCAGAACCAATAATTTCTAAAGAAAGAATCAGAAATGTGAACAAAACTCCATGTATATGAGTATTAATCATAGAGTAGCTTGTAACAAACAGATAAAGGTTCATTAATTATAATGTACAAACATTTGGACAAATCATAATTTTTATGAAAAAATATTAAATACAAATTCAATAAGAAAAAGCTTAGAATGCTACAAAATATTAAGGGTAATTATTTTAAGGACAAAAATAATTTAGGACTATTTTTATTTTTTTATTTGTTATTTATTTACACATTCTACAAAAAACAAAAACTTTTATAATAAGGAAAAAGTCATTTGAAAAAACTGTTTTAGAATAGCTAATGACAAGAACAAATGTTCATAATATTAAATTTAAAAAACCAGTTACCATATATTTATAAATATAATGCCATTAAAAAAAAATCTACACATAAGAGTAATTCCATAGAGGATATATTATAAGTAATAGTAAGGTTACTGTAATACAATATCAAAAATAAATCTGTATTCTCTTTGGATGACAAAATTAAAGTTGATTCTTATCTTCTTTATACTTTTTTGTGTTTTTAAAATTTCTAAAATGAACACGTAATACTTATTTAAAAATAGCAAAACAAAGTTTTTTCTTTTAAAAAGTGTTCTATTCTACATACCTTAGAAAGCCGGAAGTCGACCAAGATCTTCTCATCCATTTCTACCAAATTCACTTTGAAAATGAGTTTATTGTTTCTTCTATCAGTTGTTGATACAGTAACCTAAGACAATGAAAATAAGGTCAAACCAGATGTGTGGGCAGAAAATACTCTAAATAAAAACTATAATCTTAGTTCAGTGATACTACTGGGATAAAAATTTGAGAGACGCTTTTATAACAGGAGCTGTGCCAGCTGAAAATCCCACTCCTTCTAGGACTTTCCTCTCCCAATGGGTATGTGTGTGTCCAACCAGACCGACCTGTAAACAGGACGCAGCTCCGTTATCGGGGATTGAGTCTATGTGAACTCTTAGCAACAAAATAAATTTAGTATTTTACCAAGATACAACCAAAAGAGGAAACAATTGAAGAGAATAAAAACGAGGGACTTCCCTGGTGGTCCAGTGGTTAAAACTCCATGCTTCTAATGCAGGGGGTGTGGGTTTGTTCCCTGGTCGGGGAACTAAGATCCCATGTGTCATGCAGCATGGCCAAAAAATGAAAAAAAAAAAAAGAAAGAGAGAGAGAGAGAGAATAAAAGCAGACTGAGAGGAAAAACAAGATTATTAAAACATAAAGAAAAAGAGAGGCCAGATTTGTGGGTAAAAAGCTATAGTGGCAATCAGAAGATGGTGAAGGTCTTAAGAGGCCTTTCAACTTCCACTTTCAGTGTTTTAGAAGCTCAGGCTAGAAGAGTGACATGGAAAGAAAGGCCAGGCCAACAGCCAGCACCAAGACCCCAAATGTGGATGAGGCTGGCCTGGACCAAAGAAAAGCCGTCAACTCCAGCTGGATGAATGAGCCCAAGCAAGATCAGCAGGTTTGCCTAGTTGAGCCCAGCGCAAATTACAACAACATTTTTAATAATTCTCACCTCAAGAAATGACTATTAAAGAAACACAGGTGTACCACAACGGTGCAACACTGGAACAACATTATGTTCTGGGAAAACACAAGACACTCAGCACATCTGAAGTAGGTTATTAAACTTCAAAGACAAAGAAAATTTTCCAAAGATTCAGGCAGAAAGAATTAATTGAGGAGTAATGTTGGTAAAAATGGGAGATTAGGAAAATTCAAAAGCCCATTAACTCCACAAAAGCAATGAAAAATCTGGCAAAAACTGTCAGAATCAACTTTTTCAGAACACTGAAAACTAACGAAAAGCTTGCAGCAACACAGGGGCACTCATACAAAACAGACGAGCTTTCTCACGTTGTAACCACCTTATTCCCAACTCCCACTCCTCAGCTCAGTAGTAGCCTTGAAAATAACCATCCACATTCCAGGTCCAGGTACAAATGCAAGAATAAACCTCATTCATAAACTGTCTTAAGCTGTTCTACCTTCCTGGAAGACCTGCTCAACACACTTGTCTTTATTTTGCCTGCCTAACTACACAGGACTTGTGTTAAAGTTGCCACCTGGGGAGCATCTGTCAAAAGTACCTACAGGCAAATGCTTTAACCCTTGCTTACTGGGGTAATGCAGAACAGTTGGGACAAACAGATTACCTAAAAAGCCTGAAAGGAAAGGTTTAGGAGTGAGATGTTTTTGAGGGATAAGAGTTCTGAAAATCTCTCACATATTCCTGGGACTGTAAAGCCTATATTTATGCCCAGGGCACTGTACATGCTCAAGAAAGGTCTGAGAAGGCTCTAAGCTCTGCCTCTGGCTGACCATGAGGCACCACACAAGCAGGAAGTGAAGGCTAACGCAGAGCTGTAAATTGCCTGGCTGGGTATTGACGGCATGCCCCAATACGCACATAGAACCCCTCCCCTCTGCAAAAACTAGCTTTTGGTTCCAGGAATTTAATGTTTAATCATTACCTGACCATTGAGCTAACAGAACAAAGATTTCAGAGATCACACACAACAAAGAAAACAGACACTATAATATTTGATCAGAAATGTCACTAAACAATCAAAAACTACATCAATTGTCAATGATAACAAACCCTGGGAAGAGGGGAAAATCTATTTCCAGGGTTGTCACATTATAATATTCAAAATGTCCAGTTTTCAATAAAAAAGGATAAAGCATACAGAAAAATGAGAAAATATGGCCCCCACACAGGAAAAAAGAAGTCAGTAGAGAATGTTCCTAAAGAACAGAAAGAAGAATGAAGAAAAATGAACAGAGTCTAAGAGACCTGTGGGACATCATCAAGTGTATCAGAATATGCACAATGTGAGTCCCAGAGAGAGAGGAGAGAATGGGGCAGAATGAAGATTTGAAAAAATAATGGCCAAAAACTTCCCAAATTTGATGAAAAACAATCCCATCCAGGAAGCTGAATGAACTTCAACTAGGATAAAATGAAAGAGATCCACACCAAGATACATCATATTCAAACTGTTGAAAGACAGTGACGAGAGAATCTTGAAAGCAGCAAGAGAAAGTGACACATCATGCGCAGAGACCCTCAATAATATTAACAGCTGATTTCTCATCAGAAACCACGGAAGCCAGAAGGCAGTGGAATGACACAAAGAGCTAAAAGGAAAAAACTGTCAAGAAGTCCATATCTGGCAAAACTATCCATCATAAATGAAGAAATGAAGACATTCATAATTAAAATTTGATAGAGTTTGAAACTACCAGACCTGCCCAAAAAAGAAAGAGTAGGTAGGGGCTTCCCTGGTGGCTCAGTGGTTGAGAGTCCACCTGCCGATGCAGGGGACATGGGTTCGTGCCCCAGTCTGGGAAGATCCCACATGCTGTGGAGCGGCTAGGCCTGTGAGCCATGGCTGCTAAGGCTATGCGTCAGGAGCCGGGGCTCCGCAATGGGAGAGGCCACAACAGTGAGAGGCCCGCGTACCGCAAAAAAAAAAAAAAAAGAAAGAAAGAGTAACGGAAGTCCTTCAGGCTGAAATGAAAGAATGCTAGATAGCAACTCAAATCCACATGGAGAAATAAAAAATATTGGTAAAGGTAATTTACATAGATAAATACAAATGACAATAATAATCAATTTTGTTGTTTGTAACATCTATTTTTTCCCTACCTGATTTAAAAAGACAGACACATAAAGCAATAATTATAAATCCATGTTGTTGGGTACACAATGCAAACTATAATCAAAACAGAACTAAAGTGGTATACTAACATCAAACAAAAGACTAACAAAAATTTTTGCAAGAGACAAATAAGGACATTATATAATGTTAAGATGATCAAGAAAATATAGCAATTATAATCATATATTTATCTAGAATCCAAACTCCAAAATTTATGAGGCAAAAACTAACAGAGTTAAAGTAAGAAATAGAATTCAGCAATAACAGCTGGAGAGTACAACATTCCACCCTCAATAATGGATACAAAAATTAGACAAAGATAAACAAAGAAATAGGGCTTTCCTGGTGGTGCGGTGGTTAAGAATCTGCCTGCCAATGCAGGGGACATGGGTTCAAGCCCTGGTCTGGGAAGATCCCACATGCCACGGAGCAACTAAGCCCATGCGCCACAACTACTGAACCTGCGCTCTAGAGCCTGTGAGCCACAACTACTGAACCCGCATGCCACAACTACTGAAGCCCACATGCCTAGAGCCCGTGCTCCACAAAAGAGAAGCCACCACAATGAGAATCCTGTGCACCTCAACAAAGAGTAGCCCCCACTCGCCACAGCTGGGGAAAGCCTGCGCACAGCAACGAAGACCCAACACAGCCAAAAATAAATTAATTTAAAAAATAAATTAAAAAAAAAAGAAAAACAAAGAAAGAAAAGACATGAACAACACTATAATGCAACTAGACCTAACAAATATGCCTAGAACACCTCACCCAACAACAGAATCTACATTCTTCTCAATCACACCTGGAACATTCTCCAGTATAGACCATATGTTAGGCAACAAAACAAGTCTCAATAAATTTTAGATAATTAAAATAATACTAAATATCTTCTCTGACCACAATGGAATGCAATCAGAAACCAACAACAGAAAGGATTTTGAAAAATTCACAAATATGTGGAAATGAAACAGCATACCTAAATAATCAAAAAGGAAATCACAAGGGAAATTAGAAAATACTTTGCTATGAAAAAAACTGAAAACTCAAAATATGAAAACTTATGGGAAGCAGCAAAAGCAGTGCCCAGACATACATTTATACCTATAAGAACTTACACTAAAAAAGAATGATATCCAATCAACAACTTAGCCTTCCACCTTAAAAACTAGGAAAAAAAAAAGAGCAAGGTAAATCCAAAAGAAGGAAATGATAAACAGTAAGGAGAAGAGAGAGATAAATTGGCAAACCTTTAGCAGACTAACCAAAAAAAAAAGAAAAAAAAAGATTCAAATTACTAAAATCAGGAATAAAAGGATGTTACTACAAACTTTACAGAATCTAAAAGGACTATAATACTACAAAAAATGGTATGCCAACAAATTGGATAACCAAGATGAAATGGACAAACTCCTAGAAACACACAAACTCCCACAAATGACTCAAGAGGAAATAGATCTATAACAAGTGAAGACATTGAGTCAGCAATCAAAAAATTTCCAACAAAGGAAAGCCCAGGACCAGATAGCTTCACTGGGAATTCTACCAAACTTTTGAAGAATTAATATCAATCCTTCTTAAACTCTTCAAAAAATAGAAGAGAAGGGAATACTTCCTAACTTGTGCTACGAGGTCAGTATTACCCTGATACCAAAGCCAGACATCACAAGAAAACTACAGATCAAATCCTTTATGAACACAAAAAAAATTTTCAACAAATACTAGCAAACTGAATCTATCGAACACACTAAAAGAATTATGCACCACGATCAAGTGGGATTTATCTCAGGAATGCAAGATGGCTCAAAATACAAAAATCAGGGCTTCCCTGGTGGCACAGTGGTTGAGAGTCCGCCTGCCGATGCAGGGGACACGGGTTCGTGCCCCAGTCCAGGAAGATCCCACATGCTGCGGAGCGGCTGGGCCCGTGAGCCATGGTCCCTGAGCCTGTGCGTCCAGGACCTGTGCTCCACAGTGGGAGAGCCCACAACAGTGAGAGGCCCGCGTACCAAAAAAAAAAAACAAAAAACCCCAAAAAATCAATTAATGTAATATACCTTATTAACAAAGGAGAAAAGTTTAGCCAAAAAGTAGATACATCCCAGATGTCCATCAATGGATAAATGGATAAACAAAATGTAGTCTATCCACACGATGGACTATCATTCACCCATTGAAAGGAATAAAGTATTAATAAATGGTACAACATGAATTAACCTTGAAAATATTATGTTAAGTAAAAGAAGACAAACACAAAGGGTCACATACTATACAATTCCATTTATATGAAATGTCCAGAATAGGCAGTTCACAGAAAGTATATTAGTGGTTGCCAGGGAGGAAGGTATGAGGAATGACTGCCAATTGGTACGGAGTTCATTTGGGGGGCAGTGGAAGGTTCTAGATTTAAATGGTGATAGTTGCATAATCTTGTGAATATACTTAAAACTACTAAATTGTACCCTTTAAAATGGTTAAAGTGATAATTTTTATAGCATATGAGTTTTATCTCAATAAATCTACCTAAAAAAAAAAGAGTGTATTATCTATACAAATGAGAGGAAAATCAGGCTGGCCTCAGATTTCTGCACAATCATATTTTTCCCTAACTTTTAATTTTGAAAGCTTACAAATCTACAGAAAAACTGGAAGAATTGTGCAATAAATAACCACAAACCCTTTATTGGTCTTATCAACCTAGATAGCATGTTTACTTTTCTTTTTTTATGTGATTGTCTTTTTTTTTTAGCTTTTAAACTAAGTTATCAACGGCACACACTTCACTATGTGCCTCCTGCAAAGACATTCTCCTACAAACCACAATATTATCATCACACCAAAAATCTGACACTGATTCAAAAACATTATCTAATATAAAACCCATATTCAAATTTCCCCAACTGTTCCAATAACATCCTTTATAGCTTTTTTTCTTTAAATCCACAATCTAGTGAAATATCATGCATTGCATTATTTATCAGGCCTCTTTGGTCTCCTTTAACACAAAATATTCCTCTTTTTGTTTTTCATGATATTAAGATTTGTGAAAAGCCTAAAGACAGGTTAGAATGTCAATGTTATAAAAATGCTACAATAACATAAACAACAAAAATTGGTAGATGGGAGCAGGGAGATGGAGGAAATATGGGATTGTTCATGGATCCATCTTTCATAGAAGGGAGTTGATTGTTAACTGTT
Organism: Grampus griseus; assembly: GCF_964374135.1. Taxonomy (NCBI): domain Eukaryota; kingdom Metazoa; phylum Chordata; class Mammalia; order Artiodactyla; family Delphinidae; genus Grampus; species Grampus griseus. The sequence goes on from NC_139002.1 coordinate 9,003,097, forward strand.
ACAATTTAAGTATAGTACATAGTTTTAAAGAAAATGACTTGAGTCTCTTAGTGCCTTTAATAACCTTAAAGAAGTCTTTTAAGAAATATTATTTCTTAAGATAAAGAACATTTTACTTAAATTTCTTCAGTTTCAACTGTTTCTTTTTCAAATTAAACTAATTATATTTTTAAAATATACTGACAATGATAGTTTTTTATTCAAATATTTAAATTTTTCTTCAGGAAAAAAATATAACGAAAATCAATGAAACATACCTGATTCATACAACTTTTCTTCCACTGATAGCCCAATTTCTCACAAGTCTCTTTCAGGCATTGGTAAGATTTGTCAGCATCCAATTTGGTAAAAAATCGTGTCATTCTTTTGACCAGGCGCTGCCAGGGGTTCTACATGTCAAACAGAGGAAAGCTGAATAAATCATCAGATTTATCACCAAAAGCAGTCATATCATAGCTATTTGGTCTGAAAATTTTTTTCTCTGACTTAAGATTCTTATACATCAGAGTCTCCCCTAGGAATTCCCTGCTGGTCCAGTGGTTAGGACCCTGCGCTTCCACTGCAGGGGGCATGGGTTTTATCCCTGGTCAGGGAATTAAGATCCCATGTGCCATGATGTGGCCAAAAAAACAAACAAAAAACAAAAAAATCTGTATCAAGTTTTAATATTATATTTCTTAGATTTATATATTAGAAGGAAAAAAAAGACTTTAAGACAATAAAAAATAAAGGGCTGCCATTATTTATTTGAAAAACTTTACCTGTGAGGATCCTGGGGTGCCGAGCAACTGACTGTTCAGAAGCATATGATCAGGACATGTGGGCTGGGAAAAACTGATCCCTTGTACCAGTTTATCAATGTATGAAGGGCTGGTGTCCCATAAGGAAAGACCTGTCCGTGGTTCTGGCTGAGAAGTGGAGTACTTCACATTTTCTTCACTGCAGCATTAAGATATGGAGAAAAGTATATCTTTAAATAAAATTCATCAGGCCTTTCTTATATCACATTACCATTCTCACACTGAAAAACATATTCATCGTAAGAAAACAATATATACTTGTATTATTTTTCATGGGGACTATTATATCCAACAACTACTTGATTTTTTTATTAATCAGTCTTACCTAGAAGCACTGTTTACTGGAGAGAAGTCCAAATTCGACTGAATATGCTTAGAGAATCCGCCAGGAGACTCTGATACACCACCTGAAGTGACTCGGGGCCTCTTTGCCCCTAAAAAAGAAAACATAAATACAAACGCTTTCAAGTTTTCTATGCAGATATTTTTTAATTAACCCAGCTGACAACTTGAAGAAGTAAAACCATATCTAAATTCATTTATTTAACACAAAATACTTATACGACAAATAGTGGCTCTTCCGACATGATTTTATGAGAAACGTGGTCGTTAGGAACTTAGTGGGACTCACTTGCCCAATTGTATAAACTACACATTTCATAAATCCTGACCTCTAAGTATGTTCCAAGTGCAGGCCATAATTTTAATGGTACCATTTATAGTAACAGAATAATGGTCGATGAAGACTGAGAGACCCAGCTAAGGCATCAAAAATTTTTAAAATAAAAAATAATTTGTGATGATGACAATGAACATTATGAATCTGCTCTACCCAATCTTCTTTGCTCCTCTAGAAAAGCTTTACCTAAAATAATCATTATATAGAATATGATGCTACTATAAATTCATGGCTACTACCCTCAGCTGGATCCTCAACCTGGACAGTTAGTCCTACGTTTCTCTAGTCAGTTTCCTCTCCCTTTCCACAATGATTCTTTCAAAACTTCTATACTCCTGTCAGATTAACCAAGACCACCCTCCAGGACCTCATTACTTAGCATATGATACCATCTCCCATTTCACAAAGAAAATAAAGTCACTGGAAACTCCCTCAACTTGCCACTACCAAATCTGCTAACTTACTTGCATTCCTACCCATCCTCTCCCCTTCCATCCTCCCATCAAATGTCCATCCCTCTACTTGTAGTTGAGCCCATACCCTCCTTTCTCCTCAGGGACCTTGATGCTCTTTTATTCCCTCTCTCTTAGACTTTGAGCCTCTTCCTCTCAACTGGATCTACCCCCAAACCATTTAAACACGCTTAAGTTTAACCAACCTTTTTATTTATTAATCCATTCATTCAAATATTTTATTAAGCCTACTATGTTATCAGGCAGTAAGATGGGAGAAATGGCATGTTGTTATGCTGATAAGAAAGATCCAGTAAAGAGGGAAGAGTTAATAATGAAGCAGACTGAATAAGCAAAAGAGAACTGCATCTAGTGCTCAAGAGAAAGGGCTGGTTTATACCTGGAGCAATTTAGCCACAGCAAAGGGAGAAAGCAGAGTATACGAGCACAGAGGCAGTTAATCAGGTGGGTAGAGATGGTGGTAGGAGTTTGTGGGAATTCCTTTGTTATTGCTTCTGTTTCCCAGCGAAATAGGAAGCATTGTCACCAACTGAGAGTGAGGATGGAGAAGTTGAAGAGAAAATGAAAGGTATAAAAATGTGATTTAGGAGAGTAGCGTTGTGAAAGAAGTGGGGAAATGCATTATGATTGCCTGGAAGGATTAAGGGCCCACTTGAGATCAGTGATCTTGAATTTAAAGCAGACAGTGCTGCATATTTTTCTCCAGCTGCAATCAGCTGTGGAGGTATAAGTGTAGAGTAGGTACAAAACAGGATTAAACTTAGGTTAAGTAGACTTGCTCAGTAAGTATGAGTAGACTTTCTCAGTAAGTATGATGAAGAGAGAATGGGCAATGGACTTCCCTGGTGGCACAGTGGTTAAGAATCCATCTGCCAATGCAGGGGACACGGGTTCAAGCCCTGGTTTGGGAAGATCCCACATGCCGCAAAGCAACTAAGCCCGTGCGCCACAACTATTGAACCTGTGCTCTAGAGCCCGCGAGCCACAACTGCTGAGCCCACGTACCACAACTCCTGAAGCCCATGTGCCTAGAGCCCATGCTCCGCAACAAGAGAAGCCACCGCAATGAGAAGCCTGCACACCTCAATGAAGAGTAGCCTCCACTCGCTGCAACTAGAGAAAGCCCGTGCACAGCAAAGACCCAACACAGCCAAAAATAAGTCAATAAAATAAATAATTTTTTTTTTAAAGTGAGAATGGGCAAGGAAGCTGAAGATAAATGTAAAGAAGTCATAACAGTGACTAACCTTGGGATTTAAAATAGTGAGGATGGAACTTGGGACCGAGAAGAGGGCAGATAAAAGATAGTGAAAAGGTAGTAGAATTGATGGACTGCAAGTCCAGGTGGGATCAAAGTGTTGCTGGAGTCAGGGTACTAGAGAGGGGAAACCAGAAAAAAATATACTGGTGGTCCAAGCAGGATGCTTGAAGACAAGATCGCTAGAGGAGAGAAAGTCAAGGAAATGTGAGGTGATGACAGAGGAAGGACCATCTAAATGAATATTTAAATTACCAAGAACCATGACAAAAATTACGTTAAGAGCTGCGTTGGAGAGAGTGACAATGTGGCAGGAATTTTAATTTGAGGTTCAGAAGGTGATTATTACGAGGGAATAGTGGGTGGTGGAGTCTGATAATAGGATTCAAAATGAAGGGCAGAGGAATATGAAGAAAGAACAAGGAGGATGCCTGCTCCACTCCCAGATCAAGGGTATGAGGGTGCAGGAAAGAAAACACCTACCACCTGAGAAGAAGCAATGTCCTGAGAAGAAGCAATGTCCTCAGGGGAGAGCTGGATTTCAATTAGAATAAGGTGAAAGGTTAAAGAAATATTCAGGGAAGAGTTAAAAATTCCTCATTCATCTCTAGCTATTGTTCTCTCTCAGCCAAACTTCTTTACTGAGCTGTCTACACTCTGCTTAACTCTCTTTTACACTAGAATCCCTGTACAATAGAGTTTATTCTTTTTTTTTTTTTTTTTTTTGCAGTATGCGGGCCTCTCACTGTTGTGGCCTCTCCCATTGCGGAGCACAGGCTCTGGACGCGCGTGGCATCTTCCCAGACCGGGGCACGAACCCGTGTTCCCTGCATTGGCAGGCGGACTCTCAACCACTGCGCCACCAGAGAAGCCCTAGAGTTCATTCTTAACTCTCCACCAAAACTGTTCCTGCCAAGATCATGAATAACTGCTGTATCATGGAATCCACAGGACAGATTTACTCCACATTCTTCTGATGTCCCATCTCTCTGGCTACTTTTCTCTGGCCTCTGCCCATCACTTAAACACTGGCATTCCTTAAAATTTCATATACTCAATTTAATTTACTACCACAGTTTAAATCACCATCTATTTACAGAAAGCACCTAAATCGACATCTCCAGCTTAGCCCTGTTTCCTGAGTTACACACATGCATGCACACAAGCACACGCACACACACACACACTCCTATGAGACAGTTTTACTTAACTTCTCAAATTCAAATAAAATGTCCAAAATCGAATAAAATTTCCCTGCAAATCTGTTTTTCCTTTTGAGTTACATCCAAGTAAATGGTTTCACCATTTACACAGCTGTTCAAACCAGAAAGGAGACATACTTTGACTCCTCACTCTCCTTCATTTTCCACATATAAACAATCACCAGTATTATCAACTCTAGTTCTTAAATTTCTCTGGAATCAACTTCTTCTTTCCAATCCCACTATCACTAACCTAGTCCAGCCTACCATCTTCTCACATCTAGGATCAAAAACAGTGAAAAAAAGTAGCTAGAAAGATCTTTCAAAACCAAACACATAAGCATGTCATTTCCTTGCTTAAAGTCTCTCAAAAGGTTTTCCCAACAGCCTTCGGTTAAAGCCCAAGATCTTTAACGTGGCTTACAAGGTCTTCCACGGTTTGGCTGCTATCTACTTTTCCAACCTCATCTCAAACCTCTCTCTCTCTCTCTCCCCTTCTCCATTCACTTACTTTCTCAGCAAACATTTACTGAATGCCTGTGATGGACCACACACTATGCTAAGCACAGGTGATGCAATGATGAACAAGCCAGACATGGTCCATGCCATACTGGCCTTCTCTCCAGTTCCTCAAATGCACTACTTTCTAACCTCCAAGACATCCCAGATGCCGCTTCCATGTTCAGAATCTGCCACTCATCTTGTTACTACTCTTCTGGCTAGCTCCCCTTTAATCTTCAAATCTTAGATTTAACGTGATTTCCTCAGCAAGATAAGTGTTCTTTGTCACTTAAGACTTGGTCAAATTCTTAGCTGTAGTACCCTGACTTTCCACTTTATAATTATTAATGAGCTTAAAATTATTTTTTCTATTTCTGGTTTTTGTACTAGACATTATAATCTTCATGAGGACAGAGACCACAGCTCTTTTGTGTTGTTGACTTATACTGACTTTACAAGTACCTTTTTTTCACAGAAAAAAAAATACTTGTATTTTAAGGATATATTACCTTTCTTGAGTGGTTTGTTGTACCATCTATCTTTTTTGATGTCTGGGATGGTAATCCTTACTGATGGATTCTCAACTAGGATTTTATGCAGCAGAGCTGAAAACAAAACATTAAGACAACATTTATAAAAGACTCAAATAGACTAGAAAAGCCTACAGCTTGTGGTGTAGAACACACATCCTCTATTGCTTTCCTTATGTCCAAATATTATTTCTGGGGAAGAGAAAGAATAAAGCTACTGAATTTTTGCTTTAATTTCATGCATTCTTTGCTACTGTCTATATCTCTGAATATTCTTCCCAGAGCTGACTCTCAGTTGTTTGCAAATAAATAGAACAAGAGCTAGGTGGAAATGTTTCTCTTCACTTGATATTTATACAACGATAGCAAAAAAAAAACCCCTTTTATCCATTTTCAATACCAAACTTCACTGTTCCAATATGTCATATTAAGTCCTCGTTCACACAATTTTACAAGGGAAATTTACTTTCCAATAACTTTTTAAAAAATATTTATTTATTTGGCTACGCTGGGTCTTAGTTGCGACACATGGGATCTTTGCTGCTGCACACGGGATCTTCACTGCTGCATGCGGGATCTTTAGTTGCGGCATGTGAACTCTTAGTTGCAGCATGCATGTGGGATCTAGTTCCCTGACCAGCGATCAAACCCAGGCCCCCTGCATTGTAAGCACAGAGTCTTAGCCACTGGACCACCAGGGAAGTCCCTCCAATAACTTTTGAAGAGACAGTAATAAAAGCAACCATCATCCTAAGGTACCTTAATTGTATTGATAAAGAATTCATTCATCTCCCAACACCAAAATAATTTTCTAATGGACTGAAGATTTAAATGAAAAAAATAAAGCCTTAAAAACATAAATGAAAACATAGGTAACTTTTTTCTAATGCTGAGGGTAGAAACATGATGATATAGTCAGAAACCACAAAGGACAGGTACTAGATTCAAATAAATAAAAATATAAAACTTCTGGGGACTTCCCTCGTGGTCCTGTGGGTAAGACTCCATGCTCCAACACAGGGAACCCAGGTTTGATCCCCGGTCAGGGAACGAGATCCGCATGCATGCCACAACTAAGAGTTCACATGCTGCAACTAAGAAGCCCACATGCCGCAACTAAGACCCAGTGCAGCCTAAATAAGTAAGTAAATAAATAAATAACTACTTTTAAAAAAAAAGTTAAGTTTAAAAAATATATATAAAACTTCTACATGTCAAAATAGCATAAACAAAATAAAAATACATGACAAATTGTCAAAAATATTTGTAACGAATGCAAAGATCTAATGACATTAATATGTTTTTCAAAAACCTCATATAAAGTAAAAAGAAAACCTCCTACCAAAAATGAGCAAACTAGACACGTTCACAAAAACAGACTAAAAGCTAATAAATATACAATGAATATACAACTTCATTGGTACTAAATTTAAAATAAAAATAAAAAACAGAGGGGCTTCCCTGGTGGCGCAGTGGTTGAGAGTCCGCCTGCCGATGCAGGGGACACAGGTTCGTGCCCCGGTCTGGGAAGATCCCACATGCCGCGGAGCGGCTGGGCCCGTGAGCCATGGCCGCTGAGCCTGCGCGTCCGGAGCCTGTGCTCCACGACGGGAGAGGCCACAACAGTGAGAGGCCCACGTACCGCAAAAAAAAAAAAACAGAATACAGTTCTTATATGTAGGCCTATTAGATTAGTCAAAAAAAAAAAAGTTTAAGGGACTTCCTTGGCAGTCCAGTGGTTAAGACTCCGCACTCTTCCACTGCAGGGGGCACGGGTTCCATCCCTGGTCAGGGAACTAAGATCCTTCATCCCGCACAGCATGGCCAAAAAAAAAAAGTTTAAATGTAAACTAGTTAGACTGTGATGAAATGGTACAAACTTTCCAGAAAACAATTTGGCAAAGTAAATAATAATAATTAAAAACTGTATACATCTTTGACCCTGCAATTCCACTTCTGGGGTTTTACTTTAATTAAATAATTTAAAGGTATGTGCAAAGATTAAGTTATTTGGATGATCATCATATCTCTTTCACAGCAGTGAAAAATTAGAAAAAATCCTGAATCTCTAAAAAGGTGAACTGGATAAGTATAGTAAGCCATGTCCATATAGCAGAATACCATCACAGTCTTTAAAAACAGTGATGTAGACCTACAATTATAGTCATGAAAAAATGTTCACAAAGCATTAACACACAAAAAAATACTGGTTACAAAATAACATGTATAGTGGGATGTCATTTTTTATGAAAACACACATACTTATAAATAATATACATATATAACAAACACATAGTTTTTACTACAAAATATAGAAGCACATATCAAAACATTAAAAAAAGCTATTCCATGGGAGGGAGGGAGACGCAAGAGGGAAGAGATATGGGAACATATGTATATGTATAACTGATTCACTTTGTTATAAAGCAGAAACTAACACACCATTGTAAAGCAATTATACTCCAATAAAGATGTTAAAAAAAAAAAATAAAGAAGCTCTTCCTGAGTGCTGGGATTATAGGGTTGGATTTTACAATTTTTTAATTTATTATTCTTCTACTTCATCTGTAAAGATCATGGATTATTTACATAATGATTTAAAAGTTAAAAAGAAAAAAAATGTAAGAAAAAAATTCAAATAGCACTAGGCTTCATTACCCAAGAAATCAGTACTTTACATCAAAATAACCCAGTTACCTAGAGGAGCAGAATCGATTTTTTTCCAAGGGTTGAGGTATGTTTTTTTTTCTTTCCAATCACAATATTCCTGACAACTATCACTAGGCTGGTCCCACGGCAATTCTGAAAAAGAAACAAGTCCCAGTTTTCTGAGTGTTCAAATAATTATACAATTTTAAGGGAAAATAATCAATGACACAAATCCAGTAAAAGTTTCCTCCAAATTAATTTAATATGGTTTCCAAACTAAGGATGCCAACTCTAAGAAATTTTAGAGGCACTTCTAAGATAGATAGTCCACTTCCTGCCTTACTCTCTTCCAAAAGTATTCACATGAATTTTAAAAGAGAGAGCTACTGTGATATTTCATTTAATAGCTATACATACTTCATTTTTAAAAACCTTTGGGATTAAAAGTTCCAAATTAGTTATAAATAAGTTAATATTAAAATACTATCACATAAATATGGATCCCCTTGATTCATTTCATTTATTTTGGTATAAGAAACCTGGCTTTCCTAAGGACTGGAATTTTATCATGATTAAAAAACTCAAAGCTGCTGCATAGCACAGGGAGATCAGCTTTGTGACGACCTAGAGCGGTGGGATAGGGAGGGTGGGAGAAAGGCTCAAGAGGGAGAGGATATGGGGATATATGGATACATATAGCTGATTCACTTTGTTGTACAGCAGAAACATACACAACATTGCAAAGCAATTATAATACTCCAATAAAGATGAAAAAAAAATTACGCAGAAAAATAAATAAATAAAAAGCTCTTACCTCCAGCCAACATTGCAGTAAGTACTATTCCACAGGACCAAACATCAACTGGTTCTGCATGAAATTCTTTTCTCTTTAGAAGTTCTGGAGCAACATACGGTAAAGTACCACACATCTTGTTCAATAAACGCTCTCGATTATTATGCCGAAACACTGTTGCCAAACCAAAGTCAGAGATTTTGAGGTTATCTAAACCAAAGGAAAAGAGGATGGCGCTGGATAAAAATGTTTTGTAAATAGATATACTTAAAAAAAAAAAAAAAAGATATACTTAAAGGAGTTGAGTTGTATTGGAAAACCACTGGTGTTATGACCAAAAAGAAATTTTAAAAAAGAAGAAATTAAAGACATTATCATATAGTTAAAACTAGAAAAAGGCCTCATGGCTTCTATTAACTTAAGACAAATATTGTCAATACACAAACAGTATGGACCAGATTAAAGAAAGATCCTGGAGTCAAAAGGGCCTTCTAGAAAAGAGCACTCCAGACTTAAACACTGAAAAGAGAGCCATGCCCTCATCGGGTTGTGCAGAGGGCAGGAGGGAGACATCAATAACATACTAGGCACAACTTTTCCAGCAGTGGACAAACCCAGCTGGCTGGACCAAAACTAAAGACCCACAAACCACCAGAACTTCTTGTCAAGGTGGCTAAGTTTAGAAAAGGAGGACGAACTCTGTACAGAAAACAAACCAGAAGAGCAAATTTCCACTCTAACTTCCCGTCTTCAGCACACACAAGCTATCGGCAGAACTTTCACCTTAACTACACTTAGTGAATATCTACCGTAACTGAGTGACACTGTGCTAGCCATGTAGGTAGATAAATTACTGAAGACTAACAATAACAACTGCTGTCGAGGTTATGAAAATATAGAACATTACAAGATCTTACAGAAAGGGAATCTAACCTAGTCTTCAGAGATAGGGGAGACTCCCCTATTCTTAGGTATCAACTGGTAAAACTTTTTTAGAAAGCAATCTGGCAAAAGATGCCAAAATTTGAAATACTCCTGCTCTTTGAACTAGGAATTCCCACTTCTAGGACCATACCCACAAAAATACTTCCACAAATTCACAAACACAAGGATATCCATACCATAACAATAGTTTGTAAATAACCTAAATGTCCCTCAATAGAGAAATGATTAAATCTTGTAGTACACATGTACAATGAGATTATGTAGGTAACAAAAAACAAACAAAAAAACACAAGGTATATCTACATGTACTGACATGGAATCAGGTATAAATGGAAAAAACGGCAAGTGCCATAATAAATCTTCATTGTAACATGACCTAATTTTTATATTGGCCTGTGCATTAATTTATAGAATAGTCATCATCACCTTATATTTTTTTAAAGCTAGAAACAACTTAAATGTTCCAAAACAGGGGACTGATTCTTTAAAAATCAATTACATCCACCCAATGTAATATGTAAGCCACTGATGTTTACTTCTATGACTTGGGAGGTGGCTACTGTAATTATCCTTTTAACAGCTATATATGACACAATCTTGACAAATGACTGAGATTAAGAGTTCCAAGTTACCTATAAGCAATAATCACTGAAAATACTAACGGATGACCACAGCATTCCTTAGAGTCTGTAGTTTCACTATGTCTGTGACATAATACTTAGAGAACTGTATATAATAAATTTTAAATTGAGGAGTGTGGTTACTTCTGAGAAAAAGAAAGGGGCACACATTTGGAAGGAATACAGAGGAGGACGTCAACTATATTGATAATGTTGTATTTCTTTTTTAAAAAATATTATTATTGAATAGAAACAAAAGATTATTTATATAATATGCAAGATATGAAAAATCATTATAATCAACATCCACTCACCTAACACCTAGTTTAAGTACACTCTATTTTCTTTGAAACCTCCTATAAATCCTTCCCTTTCCTAACTGCAATCCTTCCTTTCTAGAAGATTTTATGTAGCTTGAAACCTATTTAATAAAAAAAGGACTTAATTTGTATATGAGGAATGGGAAGAATTGATTATAATACCATCAAAGCTATTAGTATTCAAAAAGTAACGGACATAGAATGAAAAATAGAAGCAGAGGGAAGTCTCCCAGCTTGTGCTCTCATTTCTTGGGATTCATCAACAGACCATTCTACAGTTCCTTTTCCCAATACACCAAATTTTTTGAATATCTACAATTTTGCTACATACTTTATGGAACAACTTGCAGAAGGCTAAATAACCAAAGAAGGGTCTTAGGTAGCTAGGTTAGTAGATGGGTTAATAAAAAGCTACCTAAAAGATATTAACCAAAATATTAACACTGGTTATAACTGACTGGTGAATTTCTGGTGATTTTTTACTTTCTTTTTTATACTTTTGATCTTATTTCATGATTACTTTTATCTTTATAAAGAGAAAACAGTATTTTTAGTTTGGGAACAAAGTTTTCACATTCCAGATATTACATACTCACATCTCCATTATTTATATAAGCTGGTTTAATTTATCCCCTTGTATGAAGGTCAATTATAGAGTTCAGAAAGAGGTAGAAGGCGGCTGATAAGAACATACACTGGTACTTATGATGGGGCACGATAATGCCAGAAACACTAAACCTCAGGGTTGGACAAGATGTGAAAATTACTTTGGTCCAACCAGCCAAGCAATGTTTAAATTCCCTTTACAATATCCCTGATAATTAATAATCCAGTGTTTGAATCTCCTGTTAAAAACCTACTACAGGGACTTCCCTGGTGGCGCAGTGATCAAGAATCCGCCCGCCAATGCAGAGGACATGGGTTTGATCCCTGGTCCGGGAAGATCCCACATGCTGCAGAGCAACTAAGCCCGTGCGCCACAATTACTAAACCTGAGCTCTAGAGCCCATGAGCCACAAGTGCTGAGCCCACGTGCCACAACTACTGAAGCCCACGTGCCTAGAGCCCATGCTCCGCAACAAGAGAAGCCACCGCAATGAGAAGCCCGTACACCACAACGAAGAGTAGTCCCTGCTCGCCGCAACCAGAGAAAGCCCATGCTCAGCAATGGAGACCCAACGCAGCCAAAAATAAATTAATTAAATTAAAAAAAAAAAAACCTACAACAAAGCAACCTATTAAGTTCTGGGGCAGATCCATTAATGAGGGTCATCTTTGTACTAATCCAAATTGCCTCCACATAGTTTTCACCCACATACTGTGAAGAACTGTATTTAACAATTAGCAAATTTCCCTTGAGTTCCTCAATTATGCCTTATTTTACATAGTTTCTAGCCCTTTCAGCATTCTGGTCACTCACCTATAAAAGTACTTCGGTAGTCTGCATGCCTTTCACAGTACTGTCCCAAACACCTATTATTCCCGCCATGGCCTTGCAGAGAAGTGCTGGACTGCTGCCTTCCTCATTCTCACCTTATCACCTTAATTTTCCAATGATCAAATTACATGGGTGACTAATATGAAGTCTGCTGCCTAGTAAGTCTTTTTAAACCTTCTTTGCTGCCAAAGACATGCCATTAAACTGTACTTATTTTGTTAGTTTTTTTCAATCCAAATACTGAATTGAGTAACGGATCCAGTATGTGTTAAATCTGACCCACCTCTCTGGTCTGCTAAATTCATTCATCTAATAAACATTGTTGAAAACCTACTATTTGCCAGGCACTATTCTAACACATTAAACAAAACAGACAAAAATCACTGCCTCATATGCAGTGGATATTTGTCACCTTTTTCGATCCTGATTCTATAAGCTAACACTAACACTATCCATCCCTCTCAGTTTTTATGACATCCATAAAATATAACTAAAAGCCCTGCATCTTTATCCAAGTCATAAATTAAAAAGAACAAATACGTCAAGGCTAAGGTCCAGGGTATTTCAATTTCATATTTTTTGCCCTGAAATTTCGGTAATGGAAAGCCTTGATCCTGCCTTTGTATGGCTGTACTAAAATGATTAGGTAGCAGCAACAAAATGCTAAACTTACCCCTTTCATCCAATAGGAGATTTTCTGGCTTAATATCCCTGTGAGTTATTCCAATACCATGCAGATAAACCTAAAAGAGAAGCAGAGGAAAGCATACCAGAATAGGGTAACTTACTTCACTAAGACTAATTTTAAGTAAAAGTTAGAGACAACTGTACCTACCACCCCTGCCATGAGTTGATGGAAGAACCTCTGAGCATCTTGTTCAGGCATGCCTATGTCTGGCTCTATAAGAATTAGTTACGAAAGTTAGTTCACCAGGTAAATATAATCAGTCATCAACCACACAGTCTCCTAATTCGAAAGTTAAACATTTGTGATTGTACTTTAGCAAAGAGAATCTAATGCTAACAATGAAAAGATTCTGGAGTCCACTAGTACATATAGTACTTAATAACTCACATTTCCCCATGTGTTAAGTGGCAAAAATAAATTAACATCACAGGAAAAGTACAGAGAAATAACAAACTATCACCCAAATCAAGAATGAAAGCCATACCTTGAAAGCCTCTACTTATACTAACCATGATTTATTTGGTATCTTTCAAATTCTCCCCTAATTTCTTCTAAATCCTATGCCAATAGGATTGTAATTGCCGAAGTGGAAGCCTACACAAATCTAAGTTGATTTCACTAAATACTTAACAACAAATTTAAACTTCATATAATTTCTCGCACTACTACAAAACCATGAATTCCTGTGAAGTTACTTCAGGAAATAGTTTTATTAAGAAAGGTTCTATTGTCAGTTATCTTTTTATATTTTTATCTCCCTCATTAACTTTTGATTTCTTTTATTCTCAACTTTTCTGAGATAGATACTGAAGATTCTAATAATCACTTTTTAACTGCTAATACAATAGCTCTAAATAATAAATTTAGATCCACAGAATATATTTTATGTACTTCTTACTGTTCTTTAATATCAAGACTTTGAATCTACACAGAAAATTTAAGCAGCAAGCACAGATTTTACTTAATATATATAAAGCAATCATAGAAAATTCTCAATTTCACTTATGTAACAACTTGCTATTATTTTGGATTTGTAAATGTATGCAATGATTTCATGAGACTAGAATGTCTACAAAGAAAAAAAACTTTTTCTGCATATGCATACATCACACTTATGATTCTTCACCATGAGACCACAGTTTACCATTCTTAAACTCTACATAATAGCAATCCCACCCCAAATCACTTATACAACTTGGGAAAAAAGTTTCTTTGATGAGTCTACATATGTATCCAGTGTTTACATAAGTTGCAAAAACAAGAAAATTTACTCCAATTCACTATTGCATAAGCAAGTCTGAATGGACAATGAAGAAGCAGCAGTCCCAAGATTAAAAAACAAATTTAAAAACTTATTTAGCATAAGAATTATCTTCAATCTTTTCCATACCTATTCTATCAAAAAGTTCTCCCCCACTACAGTACTCCAGAAATAGATACTGGATATTGCCTTCTCTCCTGTGACCATAGAATTTCACTACATTCTCATGATTTAACATTTTATTGATACAAATCTCTTTCTTAATATTTTCTGGACAGTCTATGGCACGCTTCATGTCCACAATCTTCACTGCAACTGCTTCTTCAGTTCTTCTATTCACAGCAAGTTGAACTCTAAAAAGAAAAAGGAAGAGTTATAATATTCCAGACATTTGAATTATATTTCTTTTAAAACTTCAAAAGGCTAAACATAACTCATCCAAAACTATTTTACCTTTATTAGTTTCTCCACCTGGGAGAAACCATGGGAATGGTTTATGCCATGTTCTCAACAGATACTACTCCTTTCTGAAATGTGAAGTATGATAGCTAGTGTTCCAAAGAAGTCATTATGCTGTACATCCAAGTCATTTAATAAATTCTTAATAAACTAAAATGGGATAATAGCAATTCTAGGCCACATCACATATACGCATGCTCTATTCACTTAACTTGTTTTTCTTCCACTTTTACTGAGCTATAGTTGACATAAAGCACTGAAACGATTATCACTAGTGAACAACCATCATTTCATATAGATACAAAATTTTAAAAATCGAAAAAATACATATTTTCCCTTGTGATGAGAACTTAGTATTGACTCTTTTAACTTTCATATATAACATACAGCAGTGATAATTATATTTATCATGTTGTACATTACATCCTTAGTACTTATTTATCTTTTAACTGGAAGTTTGTACCTTTGGACCGCCTTCATCCAACTTCCCCTCCCCTACACCCTGCTTCTGGTAACCACAAATCTGATCTCTTTTTCTATGAGTTTGTTTGTTTGTTTTTGAAGCATAATTGACCTACAACACTATGTTAGTTCCTGTTACAACATAGTGACTCGATATTTCTATACATTTCAAAATGACCACGATAAGTCTAGTTAGGGTATGTCGCCTTACAAAGATATTACATAGTTCTTGACTATACTCCCCACACTGTACATTTCATACCAGAGACTCATTTATTTTGCAACTGGAAGTTTGTACCACAGGTATTTCTCTCCTCCCCAGCACCATCCTCCCCTCTGGCAACTACCTGTTTGTTCTCTGCATCTAACTCTGTTTCTCTTTGTCGTTTGTTCATGTTTAGTTTTTTAGATTCACCCTATTAAGTGAAATCACGCAGTGTTTGTCTTTCTCTGTCTGACTTATTTAAACTTAGCATAATACCCTCTAGGTCCATCCATGATGTCCCAAACGGCAAGATTTCATTCTTGCTCTATTCATTTAATTGTAATAACATTACCTAGCATTTATTAATCCGATGCTATATGTGTCTACAGTAACTGTTCTAAGTACTTGTGGGATATGCCATTTTACAGAGGCACACGAGGACATTAAGAAGCCTGCCTAAGAACACAAAACAATGACCAGCAACGTGACTCCAGAGTCTGTTCATTTGCTCATTGAACCACTATGTTTGAACCCCAGGAAGGAGTATGTGGGAGCAGAAACTGACTTCAGAAGTCTCCTCTAGCTCTTTAGGAAGAGAATGTTTTTGTTTTGTTTTGTTTTTAAAAGGAAGAAAAAAAAATAACCCTTACAAAAGATTGTGTAGCTTCAGTTCCCCAAAGTTTTAGATTTCAAATGCAAAGATCTGTTCTCCAAAATAACCAACTTGTACTCAAAGGAGACAACAGAAAACTAAAGCAAGTGTGAAGTCGGGGTAAAAGGACTCAAACTCACTCTCCATAGGCACCTTCTCCCAGGGTTTGCACCAAGTCCCAGTCTTCCACAAAGGGCACTGCCATGACTCCACTAAGTCCCGCGGCTGTAAAAGCAGGAACCCAGAAAAGACGGTGGCTGAGGACACGCTTCAATCATCTGTAAAGCCGCTGGGCTCCGCCTCTTGCCGTGATTCTTCAAGGTGAATCACAGCTCCTGGTTTCCCCTTACACCTCATCCATATTTTACCCAAGTCTTTAAAGCACAAGCAAGTATTCTAAACTCTGGCATTTCGTTGGTAACTCACAAGCCCCGTTCCCACGCAAAGCGAAGGCTGAAACGCCGCCTTCCAGGCGGCCGAGGAAACGTACCAGTGGCGCGGAGGAGTTGGGGGACCAGTGCTTTACGGTGGGGGACCGGGGAAGGGGGTGAGAGGTGAAGCGTCGGGCTAGAGTAAGGGGATGTGGGCTAGCAGAGGAGGAAATAATCGCTACGAGGACCGCAGCCGCTCCTCCCGACCCGCTCACTCCCAGTTCCCACCCACGCCCCGTCCCCAAGGCCAGGAGGAGCTCGGGGCGGAGCCAAAATGCCCCAAGAAGCGGAAGGAAGGGCTGGGTGACACGCGGACGGCTGGGGCCCAAACCTCGGGTGCTCTCGGCCTGCAGAGGAAGTCTTCTCTCCAGTCCCTGTACAACGGGGTCCGCCTGGCACCCCACTCCTCCACCCTCCGAAACCGCCCCTCCGCAGGAGTCTCTCCGATCCTCTAGGCTCGGCGCTGAGAACTTTCTCTCGCTGTGCCCCTCCTAAATCATGTAGCCCCCGAACTCCGGCTCCAGGAACTTTTCCCCCTCTACCGGCCGCCCTTCCTCACCAGGCCGTCCTTTGCCCGCCACCACAGGAATCCAAATGCGGGGCTTTTCCCGCCAAAACTTGCTGGCGTCACATTGTCGCAAACGCACGCTCCCTTGCCGGAAAGCAAGGAGGCGCGCGTTCCTGGGCCGGCTGCTCTGCAGATTGGGCCGGCCAGGGCCTGGCGCCTGTATTCCCCGCAGGCTCACGCTGGCCGGGGCCGGGTTACTTTCAAACCAGGAGGAGATCCTGGCTGAAGAGGTTTAAGAACTGCCGAGTGCATCGGTGTGAATGACCCCCGGGCCCAAACGCGAAGTGGGACCCGGCGTGTGACCTCGGCCGGCTGGCTGGCCGCCCGTCCCCGCGCTCCCGGGGAGAGCACCACTGCGGGGCTAGCTACCGCCGCCCCGGACCCCCGAGCATCTCGCCCCGCTGCCTGGCAGGGTAGCGAGGATCACACTCCGTAAGTGCTGTCTCTGTAACTTTAAAGCGCGGCCCAGATAAAACTGGAGCCGAGAAGCCAGGGACAGCTGTTGAGCATTGATCCTGTTTAGAATGAAAGGAACTTTGTGATAGGAGCGAGAAGCATCAAATACTGGCTGCACTGTAATGGGGGGTGGGAAGGCATCGGGATGAAGAAAGCTACTCCTCTGTAGCTGGAGGTAATGTCAGGATAACCAGTTTTAACCATGTCTCGTCCGAACAGGCACCAAAACAATACCTCCACTCAACCTTTTTGAAGGAAGTTCAACTGCGTAGCTTAGTTCTACCTGCTCTCTCTTTAATGTGTAAGAAACGGGCAGGTAGAAGCAAAAACGCTGCATTTTACAATGCAAATTTTAAAAGCAGAATAACCAGTTTAGGTGCGAAAGTAAATTCTGAAAAAGGGACTGGCTAGAGAAAACAATGTGGAAAAACTGAAATAGATACTCCCTCTCAACAGTAAACTAGACTGGGAACTCAAGGCGCAGGCAAGATCATCTATTCTCCAATTCTTAAAACTGGGCCACATACAATAAGCATAACTAGCTCTTGATTGTGATACTGGTAAAATAAGTGTAAAATATATTACACAAAAATGCATACATTTGTTTAAAAGACAAAAAACAAGACCAGAACACTTCGAAATGCTTATGTGAGAAGTTTTTAACCGTGACATCACTGTTTAGGTTTCGTGTAATAAAGTAAGTTTTCCAGATCGTTTACTCCATTTTCTCTAGTTTCTGCACTGCATGCTGCAAACAAAGAATATGAAGAAAGGAAGAGGAGGACCAGACCGGCACAGTTCCTTTGTGTCTAGATAGAATAAAGGTATCTTAGCCTGAAAAAAATAAGGCATACACATCTCAGGCAGAGTATCAGTTAAAGAATAGATGCTCACAAAAACCTGTTCCCTTCTGAAACCTTACTAAAATAGTAAATTTTAAGAGTAAATATTAAAATAAATTAACTTAATAATGAAATATTAAATTTACTATTTTAAAATACTAAATGTTTAAAAGGCAATAACCCACAAACACAGAACATGAAAAACAAAATTTTTGCAAAGTGGAAAGTCTTTAGATGAATGGTAATTTAGATGAAAGAAAGATGAATCCTAAAGCCAGCAATGGGAAAGCAGAAAAGCAATTTGGTTTACATCATAGAACTCCCTAAAGGCTCAAGTTGAATTAGTGACAACAGGTACCGAATGAGGTGAAGGTGGGGCTAAAAGAGGGTGAAAGACTATGTATGAAGCGAATAGACCCTTGGGTCCTCTCCCTCCTCTGTGTATACAAGGAACTGCCCCTCCCCAAAGCTGGTACTAGACTTGAGAGGGTAAATACATGGTTATCTGAACTGGATAGCATCAGGCACAGTTAAGGGTTAGGTACCTAACTGAAACCAAAAGGATTAAGTTTATGCACTGAAGGTTGAACCTGTGAGCCTTCTTTCCTCACTTTACTCCCAGAAATCTGGCAGCCTGGCTTGTATCCTTCAGAGGACATAAAAGCCTTCTCAAGGGAATCTTACCTATATAGAAGAAAAGATCTAAAGATACCAATATCAGGGATTTCATAATGTAACAATGCAGCCAGATCACAGGAGAATGAAGCCCACATTCAATAAGCCCCACCCCAAACCAAACAGACCTTCCAGTCATCTTTTTAGGGTCCCACTCTTTAATAAGAGCAAACAAGCAAGACTTTGAAAAGGCCTTTAATATGAAAGATGTCCAAACAAAGGAATATTCAAACAAAAAGCTCTTGGATATTAAAAAAAATACATGATAGTAGAAAAAAGTAAACAAAATAGATAGGTTAGGAACAAAAAGTTTAGGAAATCTCCAGAAGGAAGAATAAAGATGGGAAACAGAGGATTAAATATAAGAATATTGGGAGACTAATCTAGGAAGTCCAAAATCCAAGTAACTTATTTTTCACAACAAGAAAGGGAGTCGGGGGAATCCACAAATGACTCAAGAAAATTTCCCAGACAAAAGAACTTGACCTTCCATACTTTTCCCATACTTTCCATACTTTACTTTTCCAAGGTTAAAGTACCCAGCTTCTGAACACATCATTGGGAAAATTTCAAAATAGTACAAAGAGAAGATACTAAGAGGTCTGGGGAGGGAGTGAGAGGGAATGGACACATACAAAAAAAATAAGAATCAGAATATCATTGCATTTCTCAGCATTTAGAAGACAGAAAACAATGGGCCAATGCCTTCAAAAATAATTCTAAGGAAAAGTTAATCCCAACCTGGGACTCTACACCTAGGCAACCTATGAATCGTGTGATGACAGACACTCAAGACCTCAAGAAATTTATCTCCCACACACTTTCTTAGGAAGGTAGTGGTGATAAATCAAGAAAGAAGTCAGGGGATTAACACACAATATAACAGTGAAAGGATACACCAACCCAAGAGGTGTGTAGCAAACCTAGAGAGTAAACCAATCCAAACTGGAATATACCAAAACAGACGACATCTCTAAGAATGAATACCTAATGAGTTGAACATACTAAAAGGAAGCTGGCACAAATGAAGGTGAGTCTGGGGAGAAATCAGTGACGAGTACAAAACACAAGTGAAAAAACTCCCTTCAAAAATGTTATGCAGAAAAAAAAAGTAGTAACATTATATATACCACATGGCCTAGTTGTGAAAAGCCTTAAGGTAAAAACTACTGAGTTAACCTAAACCATAACTATAATAGAGCCTTGAGATGGTAAGAATATGTGTGTCCATGGGAAGAGAAGGATGGTGAAAAAGAACCAAATCCTCAATTTCCACACCAGAAAGTCAACAGATGATACCTAAAAGTGAAAAACCAACACATAGCAAAATAAAGCAAGTCATTTAATGATATGGAGGTAAGTAATATGAGAATCAGCTGAGTTGAAAGTGGGTACCTCGGGGGGGGGGTGTGGAAAACAGCGTTGTTGCTTTTTAGAATTATTTGATTTTCTTTTACTGTAACGATGGAAATTAGAAGTGCACTGTAACGATGGAAATTAGAAGTAAATTTTTAAAAAATATAGCTTCATGTAGCCTAGAAAGTAACAAAATTAAAATCATAAGAGTAACAAGTACAGTGATAAAGGGTTATCCCATTCCTACAGAGGTAAATCACTAATGATCTCTAACTGGTATTACTCATATTGGTTAAAAAAACAAACAAAAAACCCACGTCTGAATAACCTCTTCCACTAGGGAGGAATTCTGTATATAAATCAAGTCATGTATTTACATATAGTAAATCAAATCTTACATCAGATCTAAATCTCACCCACAGTTGAAGCACGTGGTACATAAAACTGGTTTGGAAGGCTGCTTCCTGGGTACACAGGTAGACCCGAGCATACCTTTAGGAGCACCATTTTGACTTATCTGAAAGTCACGTCATTGCTCCTGTTTCTTAAACAGGTAACAGTAAAGAGTTACCTTGTATTTTTTTTTTTAATAACTAAGGGTTTATACACATCACTGACATATGTCTTAAAATACATAAAATACCCTATTGTAACTGAACATAAGGCTGTTTGTCCTGACATTAAATATAGATGGAACTCCTGTGCTTTTTGTAGCTAATTTGGCAAGGGCTTCAGAACCAGATCATGGAGGTTGTTAGTGATATATAATAACAGAGGCTGAGACTAAGGGAGAGAGAAGCTCACCTTTAAATATTCACAACAGTTTTAGTGCATGAGCTAAAGGAAATCGCTAAAGGACAAGTGAGAGTACTGAAAAGCTAGATTTCAGATAGATACATATGGTTACAAATCAGCTAATTCAAAAACACCTACTGACCATCAAGTTCTATACACGATGTTGGAGGAGTTTCGTCCTCTCCATCGAGAATAATTTCACTGTTTGCCTTAAGTCTTCAAAACTACTGATTTAGTATCACTGGATTTACTCCTGCATAAAAACAAAAACACCTAGCTAGTCCCAAAGAAACTGGTGAGATCAGGTCTGGCTAGCCACCTTCTGTCCCTTGTAGTCAAAGAGCCTCTAAGGACAAGAGATGTTGAGAACAGAGACATGATGGCAATGCAGCTACCTTTCCTGCCCAGAAACGGCACTCCTCTGGTCCCACAAACTTTTATTCATTCAGTAAAAGCTTACTGAGCACCCACTATGTGCAAGGCATTGTGCTAGGTACTGCAGTTTTTGAAATGACAAAACTGTTTGTATATGTAGGATCTGAGCTAGTCCTTGATAGTTCTCCTGATTTGAGAGAGAAAGACAGAATGCCCCTATGTGGCTCATTTAGGGAGCCAAGAGCACAGATGAGGTCTGTTTTCTGTCCTTCTATCAGCCCAGCATAAACTTTAGGCTTCCTCAAATCAGTCATAAGTCAAAACAAATAAGGCACATTTTTAAAAAAATTCCCCCCTTTAATTGACCAAAGTAAAGCCATGACATTTCATTTGGTAACCTGCTCAGAATTATAAAGATCATTCCATTTGGCTCAGCCCATACTGCCCAGGACAAAACCTCCAGACAATTCTAATCTCGTCGTGCTCTGTTCTTATAAACTGCGTATTTTTAAACCATCTTCAGCGCCCTAAATGTGACACACTCAGTGCGAAGCAGATCAGAGCCGAACGGACGTTAACATTTATGTCCTTGACAAGCCACGATTATCCAGGTCCTTCACCTGCCAACAGAAAGGTATCAGTTTAATATTTACAATCATCAGGTCAACATGGGAGAGCTTCTCTACTGAGCTGGGTTCACCCAGATGGGGACAGATTATGTTGGATTATGCTGCCTGGTTTGGCTCTGGTGTGGGACTAGCTACTCTTTCAAATACAGCAAGAGTTCTCAACCTTTTCTTACGTAAGAGGTATAACACACTTCTATGTGACTCTCTATGCCATAAGTTCTTCAGTGGGAGAGAAGAAAATGTAGTTCGCAAACACACACACACTCTCCTTCTCTCCCTCTCTCCCTCTGTCCCTGTCTTTCTCTCTCCCCCCACCGCTCCAAGACTGACAATCACTAAAACAGATCAAGTCTGGCTCCAACTGGAAAAGTATCACTGTAACCACTTCCAGGATGACAGAAGACTGGAGTGTCTACTTTCTAAGAACAATCTAAAATAAAAATATTCTAAGTGAGTCGCAAGCTACTTTTTAGACATTAGAAATATCCCTATTTTATAAACATGTGGCCCCGTTTTTAAGCACTAGAGCTGCTTTCTCAGTGTTACATCTGCTCACCTTGTATATCCTGACCAGCCAATGTTCTGTGGTATATGCTTCCTCCAGGACATCAAGCTCAAAGTCTTTATTCCCAATCTCAGCATTCCGAACACGGTCATAGCCTAGTGGACGCTCTAGAGAGTGACAAAAATGGAGACACACATCTTTCTACAGTGCTTATTTCCTACAGAAATACTAAGTCAACTTGATTAGTCATCCCACTGGAACATTATTCCCTAGCATGCAATTTGTTTAGAGAGTAGGGCTTGCAGAAAAGGACATCAGTTAGTAAGGGCAAATCAAGTGTTACCCTAACTCACGTCCTCTCCAAGATGATGCTTGGCAGAGTGCATGGAGATTATCTCTTCTAAGAGACAGAGGGCTGACTTCCAAGCACCTTTGTTCCTGAGGATTACCACCCATGGCCTCTGTGATACACTAGCAACCCTTCTGAACCTATCAGATGTCACAGGCCTGCATCTAATTCAAAAGTAGTCCCAACTGCAGAACTAAGAAAGGAAAGAAGTCAGAAAGAAAGACTTTATCAAATTACTTTCAATTTATCTGAAGAAATGTAAAGTCCTTTATCTCGCTCTATCACCTTTCACATTCCTTTCTCCACTACAATACCGTTTACTGAGAGGCAATAAAAAGTAATGGGCAAAAGCACAAAAGCTAGAGCCAGACTGCCTGAGTTTAACCTGACCCTGCACTAGTTATGTGCCTTTGGGCAGTTAAGGAACCTACTTGTACCTCAATTTCCTCATATATAAAATGGCAATAATATTAGTATCAACCTTTTGGATTGTTATAAGGATTAAATGAATTAGTAGATATAGAGCACTTAAAGCAGTGCCTGGCATATAAAAAACACTGTATGGGGCTTCCCTGGTGGCGCAGTGGTTGAGAGTCCGCCTGCCGATGCAGGGGACACGGGTTCGTGCCCCGGTCTGGGAAGATCCCACATGCCGCGGAGCGGCTGGGCCCGTGAGCCATGGCCGCTGAGCCTGCGCGTCCGGAGCCTGTGCTCCGCAACGGGAGAGGCCACAGCAGTGAGAGGCCTGCGTACCGCAAAAAAAAAAAAAAAACACTGTATGTGTTAGCTATTACTGTTGTTACTGTTGTTATTATCAGGAATCACTCACTGGCTTCTGTGTAGACTTGTCCAAAGCGGTAGTAACACATCTTGTACATGAGGCAATTGAGCAGCACTGGAGAACCCTCACGGTCCACACGGAATTCCCCAGTTGGAGTATAATAATCATGTTCCTTGATATGTTTGCCTGTATCTGTGCTCCCTCCAATCCGGACCATCCACAGAAATTTGTTGATGTCTAGAAAAAAAAGAAAAAGAAAAACTGCTGTTATCACAAAGGTTGCTGGAGCTAAATCACCTAATGAAAGGTCACTATGTCTAAGGAAATTCCCCCAAATACTTTTCTAATGGGGTATAGTACCATTTAACTCTAAGTTATAAAAATAACAAAGCTAATGTATGGTCAAAACTTTTTTCCTCAAAATATACAGCTTTTCCTATAGATTTTCCTGTAGACTCCTAAAATCCTACGCTATTGGCCCAGACTTAGGTCATAACTGAAGTTAGTCCCAAGTATTAGCTAGGGCTAAGCTGTCCAATATATTAGCTATTAGCCACATGTAGCTGCTGACACTTGATATGTGGCTAGTCCAAATTAAGATGTGCTGTAAGTATAAAATACATGATGGATTTCTAAGACTTAGTCCAAAATAAAACAAAAAAAAGTGGGTAAAATATTTTGGTTACACATTAATGTTTTAGATATATTCAGTTTAATAAAATTATTTAATTCATTTTCCCTGTTTCTCTTTACTTATTTTGATATGGCTAATAGAAAAAAAATTTTTTTTAATAAATTTATTTAATTTATTTATTTATCTTTGGCTGTGTTGGGTCTTCGTTGCTGCGTGTGGGCTTTTCTCTAGTTGCGAAGACCAGGGGCTACTCTTCCTTGCGATGCGTGGGCTTCTCGTTGCGGTGGCTTCTCTTGTTGCGGAGCACGGGCTCTAGGCATATGGGCTTCAGTAGTTGTGGCACATGGGCTCAGAAGTTGTGGTGCACGGGCTTAGTTACTCCACAGGATGTGGGATCTTCCCGGACTACGGCTCGAACCCCTGTCCCCTGCATTGGCAGGCGGATTCTTAACCACTGTGCCACCACGGAAGCCCCGCTAATAGAAAATTTTAAGAATACATACGTGGATCCCACATGTCATTGGACAGCAATGACCTAGGGAGTAGCAGCTTTACCAAAAAGGTAGAGAAGAGAGAATGTGCTCCCTCTTGACCTACAGTTGCAAAGTTACAAACTTCTAAAGCACATGTATGAGAAGTCAACATTTCTATGTCAAACACACTACCAGGCTCCATAAATACTGACAGCACCATCAACTCAGGTTATCTCTTAGAATATATCACTCCCTGTATCTCCCCCAAAGGCTTTAAGGAAATAGACGATTAGTATAAGATGAATCATTGATCCGTAAGAAAAGATTCCTACTGCTACTAAAAGGGGTTCCAGGGAATATCACAGTGGTGAAGAACACAGACTCTGGATCTGGACTCTGGATAAACTGCCTGGGTTTGAATTCCCACACTGCCAATTCTAGGTGGGTGACCCTGAATAAGTTACTGAACCTCTCTGTGCTTCAGTTTCCTCATATGTCGAATTAGAAAAACAAGAGTATCTGCAACGATAGGGCTGCTACAACATTATAAGTAAAAGCATGTTACCTTACATATTGTTTGTCACATAGTAAGTATTCAAGAAATAATATTATTATCCTCATGGAATGTCTGCAATCGTACCTCCATCTTTCAAATGGAAAACCTGAAGCACAGCGACTTGCCTAGACCACACAGCCAGAAATAGGACCAAAAATAAAACCCCAGAGCATCAACTCAACTATCTTAGAGTACTGATTTTATAGCTCCCTGGCAGGTATGTTTGAAGCAAAAAGCTGACAAGCTTTGAGAATGGAAGACTGCACAGCAAAAGAAATGATCAACAAAATGAAAAGGCAACCTATGGAATGGGAGAAAATATCTGTAAACCATATATCAAATAAGGGGTTAATATCCAAAATATATAAGGAACTCATACAACTCAATAGCAAAAAACCCCCAAATAATCCAATTAAAAATGGGCAAAAGACCTGAAAAGACATTTTTCCAAAGAAGAGATTCAAATGGCCAACAGATACATGAATGAAAAGGTGCTCAACATCACTAATCATTAAGGAAACATAAAACTACAATGAGGCATCATCTCATACCTGCTAGAATGGCTCTCGACAAAAAGACAAAAGACATGCTGGTAAGGATGCTAAGAAAAGGGAATACTTGTGCACTGCTGGTGGGAATGTAAATTGGTACAGACACTACAGGATCAGTGGGGAGGTTCCTCAAAAAATTCAAAATAGAACTACCATGTGATCCTGCAATCCCACTTCTGGGGATATATCCAGAAGAAATGAAATCAATATCCCAGAGAGATATCAGCAGTCACTGCAGCATTATTCACAATAGCCAAGACATGGAAACAACCTTAGTCTATCGACAGATGAACAGATAAAGAAAATGTGATATATATATATATATGTATCATGGAATACTAAAGATTTCAGGGAACTATCCATTTCTACCACATACGTGTGTACATTCGCATATATAAAAATACATATACAAACAAACATACATACATACACAAATACTTTTCTGTACTATTTGGATAAATTATTATTAGCAAGAAAAAAACCTATAATCACACACAACCAAATGGTGCTGAAACAATTGCTTGTGAAAGTTCAAATCCATGGGACCACATCCCTGCTATCATCATTCTTCCTCTGCTTGTACAAGACACACCACACATAGAAACTAGTCTTATTACTTTATACTGACACTTTACATATACTATCCAGGTGGATTTGTTAAGTCTGTCTATATCAGAAGCCAGACATAATCTAAAATCTGAACATCTCTAAGAAGCAACCACATATTCAAAGAAAATTGAGACAGAAATATGAGGTAATTATTAACTGCAGAGAACAAGTTATTCTAGATAAGAATGTAACCATGGTGTACAGGTTGACTCAGCAGTAAATAATATTTACTTAGTCATGATGAAAACACTTTATCTGGATTTAACCAAAAACTGATCATTAACTCTACTGAGAAGATGCAAGACAGAAAGGGGGAGGGGATCATACAAAGAACTAAACTCCTTATCTACCTTAATAAGAAGTTGACACAGCGTATCTAAAATGATCGATCAATGAATAGCAGGATATACATATTATTTAGAAATATGTACATAAGTACTAGAAGAAATAACTGAAGGAATAATTTTCCTGGGAACTGACGTTATAAAGTAGTTTAGGGGCAGAGGACTTTTTTTTTTTTTTCTTTTTTTTTGCGGTACGCAGGCCTCTCACTGTTGTGGCCTCTCCCGTTGCAGAGCACAGGCTCCGGACGCGCAGGCTCAGCGGCCGTGGCTCACGGGCCCAGCCGCTCCGCGGAATGTGGGATCTTCCTGGACCGGGGCACGAACCCGTGCCCCCTGCATCGGCAGGCGGACTCTCAACCACTGCGCCACCAGGGAAGCCCTACCATTTTTATTATAAACCTTCAGAAGTATTTAACATTTAAAAATATAAACAGGTATTGCTTTAATTTTTTTAAGGCAGAGAACTATATTTGGATGATTCTTCTAAACATACGATTTTGCTAATAATCACAGGGAACATGGTTAACATATGCCATATAAATATATATATATAAAACATTTTAAGTTGGCAGATGATTCTATGGCTTAAACCCACTAAAAAATGTTAATTCTTAAGCTCATTTTCAGAAGCCTTATATTCTCTGTTGTTCACTGGTTGTGGAACTACTCCTAAGTCTTTAGACAATTATAGCATGCCATATCTACATGAGAAGAATTCTTTATATCTACTTCCTACCTGTTGCAAAATAAATAAATAAATAAATAAAAATAACCAAATCTCAAGTTGCAAATACTTAAAAACTTCCCCAACTAAGAAAATATGTTGATATTGGTAAAAGGATAGAAAAATAAAGAGATTCATCTAGTTTTCTTAGAATCTATGCCTTGTAGCTAGAAGTAGAATCAAGTACATTACCATCAGAGGAATACCCAGTAAGGCCTCCAAAAATGACCAGCACATAGCTAACATCAAGCTCCCTCATGATCTCATAGGCTTTTTCTTCTGTGGATGCCATTGCCTAGAAAAACACACGCACGTTTCTCAGCGCAAAATTCCAGGCCATGTGACCCCTCATGGAGAAGTATTTCCCACTAAACCCTGTGCATCAAACACTCAAATGACCCCTTCACCTTACCTGCCCTACTCGAGAAATATGGGTATTATTCCATGTGTTGTTATCCACTAAAATAGTCCGATTCGCCATAGCTGTAATCTGGTAGCCATAATCCCACCATGACATGACCTTCGCATCCTGAAAGAAGAATGGGAGATGGAAATAACAAGCTTCTCACTGCCTCCAAAATCAAATACAAGAGGGGTGGAAGGGCATCTGACAGGAAGTGAGATATTGCTAATTAATGTTTCTTCACAGAATAACATACGCCCAACAACAAAATTCATCTTGGTACCTGGTCCTACATTTACATACAATCATGAAATCTCAACCGCAAATTATACAACCCAACATTGCCAATACTTTCATCCCAGATCATCTTATACAAACAAGCATAATGGTGCGGGAGGTGTAGTGGGCTGTGCAGTATTTCCAAATAAACAGCCTGGTGTCATCAGATAACCGTATTAAATAAATGACCAAAAACAAAGTCACAATAATTAGTTACTAAAAAGAAGGGGGGTGGGGGAGGGGAAACAAATCACAGGATAGGACGAAAAAGGATTAAGAAATTCTTATAAGAATCTAACTCAGAAGTGCCATTCCCAGCAGCTATTGGAAAGAAAATCACTTCAGATTCTCAAATGGTATAAACCAAAATGTTAAAAGTGGTTATCTTAGGTGATCCTTTATGGAAAATTTATGTCTCCTTTTTCTTTTCTTCGCTTCTATTTTCGGATTTTTCTACAATAAACATGCATTATTTATTAACTATTTTTCTTCTTTTATAATTGGAATGGCCTACCTCATGATAAAATCACCATGCTGTCAATACAAGTGTCCAAGCAGAGTGCAGATAATTACCAGTAAAGGTCGCTTACAGAAAAAATCCTGAATTGAATGGAGGTTGACCTTTAAGGCTCATTCAACACCAGGTTCAATAGCTCCAATTTCTCCAAGCTTTCCACCCATCTAAAAGCTATCTGATTCACTCTAACATCAAATGTCTCTCCCTTCCTCCTACCGCACAATCCCACGCCTCCCAAATCTTCACCTCTGGAGTATTGTGACGAAGCCAATAGTACGCTTCTCGGAAGTCATCAAAAATGATCCTACTACCATCCCCACCACGAGCAGACAGCACAATGGACGGAGAAGAGTAGGCCTCGCTGGTCACCCAGGTTGAATGAAAGGTATAGGTGATGAGAAAGAAAGCCATGACGAGTATCATGCCACTTGCCACCTAGACAAGGAAGAACAACTGTGCTGTAAACCAAATTAAATTTATGTAATACAGAACAGCTTCTTACACACAGTCAGTAATATAGATGAGATGACTCAGAATAAATTAGAGGCTATGAGTTCATTCCGAGCTCTTGTGACAGTGCTCTACTTTACTCCCCCTCACTCAAACAAACAAACAAAATACAAATGCAAACACACACACAAAGACACACACAGTTCCCCAAGCCAGTTCTTTGCGTTGCTTAATTCTTACTTCATTCTTAATAGGGTAGGTAGAATCCTGTTGTTTCTTGTTCTTCTTGTCTGGTCTACTTATGTCCAAATTCTTCATATAAGTGGACAGCACCTGAGAGACTCCAATGCCAGAAAGAATGCACATAACAGGCGCCAACACTAGCATCAGACGCACCTAAAAAAAAAACGGAAGCAAGATCACAATCAGTGTTTCACAAATTACAGATTTCAACCTATTAGTAGATGATGACATCAATTTAGGGGTTTTCAACAAACATGATCTGTCAGTGAAATGGAACAAAAATAGAAGAGAAAATACTTGATACATCTATAGTAGAACATATATATTTTTAAAGTTTGTTTTTCAGGTCTACATGTATATATGTATACCCTGAGCAATGATACGATATAAAATGTATTTCTTAACTGTGGTTTGGGATCAAAAAAGTGTGAGAAGCACTAACTTAACTGCAATATATAAACTCTCTTCTCTCTTTTAACAACCTAGCACTCAGAACCCAGGCCTTTAAGAAAAAAACATCATCTCCCATTTTAAGACACCAGAAAGAGAGGGGAAGGAACCCACCCAGGGTCAATTTCTCCAACAAGTGACAAAGTGCCTCTCCCTAACACAAGGGTTATGAATCCAAGGAAGGTGGGCCCCACAATCAGAATGTATGAGTGCCCCATACATTCCTGGGAAGGATCAACAACAGTGAGCAGCTTTACCATGCAGCCCCTCAAGCGCTCAGAGGGAAGCCCCTGCACAGCATCAATACTGAACCTGCCATGCAGGGGTACGAAGAAAACCCTCAGAGCTAGGGGTGGAAAGGTTCGCTAAGACTGCAGGTATTCATTCCTCACCATCACAGCTGAAAAGTACATGCTGGTCACACCATACATGATGATGAAAATCCGGGCATCAGACAGGTTGCTAAAGCAGTAATAAAGACCAACTACAAAAGTAAAAGTAAAAAGAAGTGAAAAGCTGAAAAAACAATCATAGATACATGCAAAGATGTTACTACGGCACTCTTTAAAACAGCAAAAAATCTGAAACCACATAAATGTCCAACATTAAGGATGTAGTTAATTACAGAATATTTATAAAATAGAATAAAATACATCAATTAAAGTACTGCTGTGGAAGTTTATGGACCATATGCCTTCCTCTTTACACACCTCTGTACTTAAAAAACTAACAAATGATATATCTTATATATTATTTCTCTAAAATAATACTAAATAACAAATTATCGTGATTATGAAATTTTAAGTCAGAGGAAAAACTCTATCATCTGACTTCTAATCAATAAATAAATGGATGAATATATATCAAAGCGTTAACAGTAGCAACAGGTGTGTGGTGAGAACTCCTGAAATTTTACTTTTTGAAATATTTGTCTATATTTTTACAAATGACAACTTACTTTCATAATAAGAAAAAAAAAGTTACTTTAATAAAAAACAAAGTCCCTACCACTGGTAAATTCTAAGATATATCTGAATTGGCCAGAAGATAAGTTAGATGAAGAAGTTTTACAGTCAGCTATGCCTATTCTCAAAATTCAATACTGCCAAGAAGATAAATGGGGAGGAGTCAGGGATGAGGGGTGGGGTATACTAGAAGCACTCAAAAACCCTGAACTAGGGCTGAACTGTAACTTATGATACAAATGAACAGAAAACTGTGAGACTCTGAACTTGCCAGTATCTGCAATTGTTCAACTTCTGCTCTGCTTCAAATATTAGAAAAATGTGCTTAGCCATCCTCTGTATTGCATAGATAAACAGGCAAAAACCAAAAACAACAACAAAAGCACAAGGATGAGGGTATTTTACTTATTTTGAATCAAATGATGATTCTTAGAAAGAAGACCACTTCAGAACAAGGCAAACAGACCTGGAAACATGAAGACGAGAAGCTGCAGGTCGAAATAGTAGGAAGACCAGGTCGTAGGCTGATGCTCAGACACAGAGGCGATGATGGGGATGTTGTTCTTGGCATAAGAAGGATCCAGCAGTGAGTAGAAACGGCCTGTCCAGGGAGATATTTTTCCTGGCAGCAAAGAGGCAACAAATATTTCACAATTACTTCTGAAACAAAATAACATGTGATCCTAACTAATCACAACTTTCCATTTAATAAGCTTCTCTGAGACAGAGGACTAGGTTTTTGTTTAAATGCCACCAATACTTCGAGAATTTCACTCCTTCCTTTCTTTCAAACTTGAGAGTATTTTTGTCAGCACAGTCAGTAGAATAAAGTCAGGTTGTATATAAACTCAGAGAGAAGGGAGGCAGAGATACTTCCTAGAAGGGTTTTAGGACCAATCTGGTCAAACCAAGGCCAATGCTATAAACTAAGTCACTCAGCCCTCCAGTGGTGCTCTGAATACACAGAGTCTTGGGCAAAATCAAATCAGACTCTGAGAAGTGTACGTGAGGAAGATGAAGAGAGGAGGAAAACGTGGCATGCTACCCAAACTAAACAGTCACGGTTTTGTCATATGGGATTAGATGAGGCCACGCTGTAGGGCAAGCAATGTTAGGATTTCTCCCACCCTACCAATAGGAAAGAAAAGGACGGACACACACACAGACACACACACACAGACACACACACAGACACACACACAGACACACACACAGACACACACACACACACACACACACACACACACACGAGAAAGATTAGCATGGGAAAATACAGTCCTGTCACCAAGTGTAGGTCTTCTGAGATTAAGAGCTGATCTAATATGATTTTCTTTCTATGCTGAATCCAGACACTGGCTGACAATAGGATTGAATGTGCAGAAGTTGGACTTTATATGCTTGAAATCAAGAGAAACAGGAGGAAAGAATGAATCTTTCTGTGGCCAGGAAATAACCCATATTTTTGGAGTTTATTCTATGTTCATACCCATTTACACTTAATACTAAAAGCCTTCCCTACCTGTCAGCATGAGGAGAGCTCCCACGGTGAGAAGGACAAAGCCTACCAGGGAGATGACACTTCGGAAAAGAACTTCAAATTGCTGTGGATTCAACTTGCTGCGTAGATAATCCACAAAGGCATGGATCTGGCAGAGACCAAAGACCCCAAAGGCTGCCATGTGCTCTGATGAAAGGACCGGCTGTAGGTGAAAGCATATGTATGAGATTGTTAGGAAAAGAACGGGTCCAGCCTTGACCTGAATTATCCTGACCAAGTTCAGACCAAAGGGTCCAATGAGTTCTGAGGCCACCAAGGAATTAGGACCAATCTAGAGGAGGGTCTAATTCACCTACCTCATTTTTCAAAGAATATTTAGAGTCCTCCAAAGTGTACCACACTCTATCATTATCACATCTCTGGCCTTTGCTCAGGCTATTTCTTGAGCCTCGATTGCAATTCTCACTTTCCCAAAATTTGCATTCACAGAAATTCTGATCATTCAAGGCCCAATGCAAATACCATTTCCTCCTAACCTACCAAACTGAAATCCATCACTCTCCTCTATATTCCACACACTTTAGATCTCTTCCATAACTTAGACCAATGGTCTCAAACTCCACCAGGCATAATCATGGCAGGGGACAGGAAGAGGGGGGGTTTAGACAGACTGCTAAGCCCTACCGCCAGAGTTTCTGATTCAGTAGATCTGTGGCAGGTCCCCAGAATTTGCATTTCTAATGAGTTCCCAGATGCTGCTGACACTGCTGGTCCAGGAACTACATTTCTAGAACGACTAGACCACAGACTAGTGGTTCTAGAAGCGTGTGCTTCTTTCCCAACAAGACTGTGACTTCCTTAAGGACCAGAACCACATTTTTACTTTTAACATTTCCCAGGTATTAGCAAATTGCATACAGCAGATGATCAGTAAAGAAAAACTTGCTGACCTGAATAAGGGTTCCACTTTCGTAAGAATTTTACATGACAAATCACACATACCACATTATTCTCTGACTTAACAGCTGTCTCTTAACCCTGTGGGGTAATGTGGTTAAAAGGTTCAGGCTTTGCTTGCTAAAGAACTTTCACTTGGGCCCGATTAAGAAGTTCAGGGGTCATTACTATTAAATGGAGTCATTCGCATTAAAAAGGACTGAAAAAGATAACTGTGATCACTCACCTTAACTCAGCTCAACCAAAATATCCCTCCTCCTCCCATAAACCTAAGCCAAGTTAGGAGTCATTAAATTCAAACTTCATGAACAAATATTAACACACTCCAGGAGGCAGACTTTAATGACCAATAACGCTGTTGCTTCAGTTAACAGAAGCAGTGTTAGCAAGGTCAGACCTGTGAATAAGTTTTACTATCCTCACCAGAATCCAAGATAAATCAATTTAGTTGGAGCTGCTTAGAAAAAGTGGAAGCAGCTAAAAACCTCACTCAGTCTAAGGCTCACCTGGAAACCCACAAAGGAGATCTGCATGGAAAGGATGGTGCCCAGGCAGTAAACAGTACAGTAGGCCACATAGATCCGGTGGGAGAAACGTCCTGTGAGCATCAGCACCAGTACATGAAGCGGGATCAAGTTGATCAAGAACACATAACCTCCCCATGAAGAGACCTAGGACAGGATAAAAAAGAAAAGTTCGTCTGAGCACTCCTCCTTGGATCACCACCATGTACCTTAGGATGTTACCTGTGACCTTTTTTTTTTTTTTTTTTGCAGTACGCGGGCCTCTCACTGCTGTGGCCTCTCCCGTTGCAGAGCACAGGCTCTGGACGCGCAGGCTCAGCGGCCATGGGTCACGGGCCCAGCCACTCCGCGGCACGTGGGATCTTCCCGGACCGGGGCACAAACCCGCGTCCCCCGCATCGGCAGGTGGACTCTCAACCACTGCGCCACCAGGGAAGCCCTACCTGTGACCTTTTTAAAGAACATCTCTTTACAGTAACCAAAAACTTTATTTACACCAAGTGGTTTAAAGAGTTTAAATAACTGACTCTTTAAGTAGGAAAATCAAATTAACACCCATTACTGTAACTCAGTCCTCTGTTTGCTATGGCTCCTGCCATCACGATCACAAAACAAGAGGCCCCCAACTCTCAGCATTAATCTGGATACACCCTACGGTAAGGTCACACAGAGGATTTAGGGATTCAAGGGAAATGTGATCAAGTGGAAGCAGTTAAGGAAAGAAGTCTCGTTGTTTACAAGATTGAACAGAAAAAAATATACGTCAGGAAAGGAAAAATTTAAGGGGAACACACCAGAAAAGAGAGTTGGCCAACCAATATGTACCCATAGGAAATACAGTATCTGGAAACCTTTAAAAATTAAAAAAATTATCTCTATCTTGCTATTATACAATGGATATGCCTGCCTGCCTTGGATTAGGCTTTGTATGGACACAACAGACTATATAAAGACTTTTAGCCTCTAGTTCATGGTCTCAAAGCCCAAGAGCTACTTCCAATTTATATCAGTTGATCCCGATAGGTATTCAGACATAGAGAGACTCCTGAAAGTAGGGAGTGAAGAGTTACCATGTAGAAATAAGCAAGGGCACACTTGGCTGCCCAATAGATGGAACCAGTCTTTACTGCTTTGATCCACATGTAGTAGGTGAGTAGCATGCAGAAGATGGCAATCCCTGCAGAAAGAACACAAAAATCCAGTAAAAGGCCACGCTGGAAGAGTATTTCATACTGTTCTGGAACAAACTACCTGGATTCATATCTCAGACCTACTACCCATTAACAGTGTAATTACTCTACCTCCCTTTGTCTCAGTTTCCTGTAAAAGAGTCCATAATAGTATCTACTTCATAAAACTACTGTGAAGACAAATTTAACTATTGCATGTAAAGCACTTAGAACAGTACCTAGCATGCAGCAAGCACTCAGTAAGTATTAGTCATTATTACTACTATTCTTTCCAGGCACTAAATTCCCTGCTGTTTCAGTCCTAAAGATATCCCGTACTATCAAGCACCAGCCTGCCTCTACATCTTACCACAAGCTGGTCCATATGCCCTGACTGCCTCTCTCCTTAATATCTGCCTAACGAAGTTCCAACTTCAGGGCCCAGTTCAAATACAACTACTTCCAAAAAGCCTTCCGTGATTCCCAAATCTGAATTAATCTCTCCTCTCACCACGTTCCCAAAGTACTCTGCTCACCCTTCTCTCATGGCACATAATACTATCTGCCCATTATTATTAATTTTTATAGTCTGCATTAATCTGTGTTAATAGATTATAGGCCAACATAATTTTATTCATTATCTATCCCTATAATTCCTTAATTATAAGCCAATACTCCTATTCATTAACTATCTTTATAATACCTAACACTGTTTTACCAATAACATTCAATAAATACAGGCTGAATTGGAAATAAGTCAATAAAAGTCACCATAGTTTTAAGAATATGCATTCCTCTCATCTAGGAAAATAAAGCAAATGTTTACAATGTTAAAACAACAGTACCAACCAACACTAAAACTTAACTCTACTTTTAGGAGTACAGAGATGAGCCAAAGGCCTTATATAAGGAAAATTACCAGCTACCTTTCTAGAGGAAATGACAGAGAGAGAATATAAACTTGTCTGAGGTCCCTTCCTGCCCTTTTTTTTTTTTTTTTTTTGGATGTGGACTGTTTTTAAAGTCTCTATTG
Organism: Grampus griseus; assembly: GCF_964374135.1. Classification (NCBI taxonomy): domain Eukaryota; kingdom Metazoa; phylum Chordata; class Mammalia; order Artiodactyla; family Delphinidae; genus Grampus; species Grampus griseus. Next base: position 9,039,173 of record NC_139002.1, read on the forward strand.
AATCTGTTACAGTATTGCTTCTGTTTTATGTTTTGGTCCCCTGGCCGAGAGGCATGTGGGATCCTAGCTCCCCGACCAGGGATCAAACCCACACCCCCTGCACTGGAAGGCAAAGCCCCAACCACTGGACCACCAGGGAAGTCCCTTCCTGCCCATTTCTCATCTTCTCACCCAGACACCATTTTTGCTATCACTAAACAACAGATTTGAACCCAGATTCTACTGCACTTCATGAAGCTCTACTAGATAATGAGGTGAACAGATCCTCTTCAGCCCTTTAAGTCTTACCTTCATTATCATAGGAGCCAGCTACAGATCGGGAGATATAGCCAGGAACTACAGCAATCATGGCTGCAGCAAGAAGTCCAGCTCCTGCATCCTGTAAGACAAGAGGGGTAACAGGAAGTTAACACCAATACATCTATGAAAGAGAAGAGAGGATCCACTAGTCCATTCTGCTTACAATGGGCCCAGGGAACAGTCTGACACTTTCCACGGTAGATGTGATGCTAGAAATGTTTGCAGCACAAGAAAGCTACATACTTCACAACCAATTCCCTGCGATGATGGCAAGTCTGAAACTGAGTACACACATGTTAAGAACAGACAAATCATGTAAGCTGTCAGATGCTGCCCCAGAATGGGCTGTTTGGCTGGAGTATCCCCAGATTTATGAGTCCCTACCCCTAACAATATCTGCACACCACAGGAACACCAGTCACCCCTCTACAAGCTATCCAAGGACAACCAAAGGAAGACCATACGTATTCGAGCTAAAAAGCCAACGAAGACAGGTGACAATCTCTCTGGACTAAAGATGCCAGGATCTTAGATAATAAAGCTGGAATATTCCTAGGCAATCTGTGAACTCAGGAGAGAAGAACAACGAAGTATAACCCACACTCCAAAAAAGGAAGGACTTGTCTGTTCGTAAGAGTCAAATTTGGAACAAGGGCAGCAAGGAGAAGGATGAAAACGTTTCCAAATTAAACTCAAGCCCTCCTACTAGTTTATCACCTCTCAGGTATCTCCCTGACACCATAGCCACAAACTAAGAATAGCATGCAAGGAGCCAGGGTCAGCAATGCAGAAACCTAGAAGAAGAGAGTCAGTATTATGGAGTCTACTACAAAAGCCAAGTGGTTTAAGAATTTTTAAATAAACATTTGAAAAAAAAAATTAGCAAATAATTGCTAACTGTCCATTTCCAGTAGGAAGACCTAACCACTTCAGAACGCTTCTTGTAGTTATTTTTCCTCTCCCTTAGATTGTGAGGAATTCAAAATCTAAACCTCATTTTCAATATTTTTTTTCCCATATGTAGCAATTTATATTTGACCTTCATATGTTCTCTTCTAAGGATAAACAGTTGCTAATGACAAGAAACCACATATTCTCGGGAGGGGCTGGGGTGAACTCAGGAATTCGGCTCAGCAAAAGCGGGCTTTAGCCTCTGGCTCCCTGCCCTTCTAAGGCTCTCAGTCCCCCACCCTTTAGCATCAACTTGAGAGGTTCAACAACATTCATTCCCAAGCCTCCTGTCACCCCAAATCCTTCACCTTGAGTTCTTTGGTAAGGTGGTACGTGACGATGGTGGTGAAGGAAGAGAAGAGAGGGGCCAGGAACACACAGACATTCCGAATGTCGATGGTGATGTGGAAAAAATGGAGGACATGGTAGATTGCAGCAGAGGTGATCATTAAGCCTGTAACCAGAAGAAGAAGGGCCAATAGGTTATCCTAGTAAGACAAAGACAAGGGAAAGAGAAAGGGAAAATCCAAGTATCAATAAAGTGATAACACCGGTTTTGACAAACCACCAGAAACACTAATACAGCAACTGCAGGAGGCCTATAAATTTCTCTCCTATGGATTCAAGCAGAAGTCCAGAATTTACGGAAAACTACCCATTCCCGCTCTCCCATACATGTTCTCCCTTCTATATAAGATCTACTTTTAGGAATCTGCAAGCAGAATGAAATTACAAGTGTCACAAAACGAAGATATTAGAAATAAAAGACACTGTTCCATAATATAAAAATATCTCACTGCTGCAAAGGAAAAAAATCCTGTTCCCCTCACCTGGGTAAATTGTTCCTCCAATGATTCGTCCCAAAGGGTACCAGGCCCGGTCATCAAACCAGTTATGGAATTTATAAAATCCCTCCTCAGCCAGGAACCGGGTAGTCCGATAATTAAAGTACCTATATCAAGAAAGAAATGAATTGTGTCTCCTCCTCTCCATACCCAAACACTTGCCTCAGTTTGCAGTGACTTTTGCTCCTCAGGTTACACCACTGAGGAACTTATCATTACTCCAATAACAGTCAGTTTGGTACCAAAAAGTATTTCAAGCATGAAAATCATTTTACATCACCATAAGCCTCCTCATTTATAGCTCCATGCTTGTCTCAGTTAAAGCACTGCTTCTCTCATAAGGAAATGCAACCGTAGTCTAACCTTATAAGAAAACACTCAAGAAGGATGCTTCACCAGGCTGGCATGTAGTAGGCATTAGCCCCAGTCAGAAAATTCAAGCACTCCAAAGACAGGACAGCTGAGATGTGGACACCAATAAACTTGACTCTTTTCAAGTGACAGGAACACACAGAGGAATATTTCCATACCACAGGCAAGGAGACAAGGATAACTTTAGGTGATGAGCATCTCTAAAGATGTGGGTGTAACACCATACGCAGGATGAACATTTTTTAGTCCACTCCATAACACAAACTTCTTAATAAGTGTTTAAACTTGTAATTAGATCTACTCATGTTGTTATCCAAAATAGTTCTGAATGCCACCTCCATGGTAGCATAAAAATACAGACTACATAAAAAATACTTGACATAAAATGCTTACAGTTATACACGGACACAGTTCTTTAGGTCCAAGCTATGTAACCCCTTCTCTTAAGTTTCTCATTTAAAAAGAAATAAAAAAGACAAAAATATATATGGAAATAATAAAAATATAAACAAATAAATAAAATAAAGGGAGCTGTTTAATCACTAAAGATAATCATTACTAACCATCTTTCCTGCCCACCCCTCTAACCCCATTTCCTCGTTGGTCAGTCAAGTTTTAGCAGCTGAAGTAAGTAAAGTAGCAGATGGCAGAAATCTCTATCCTTCTGGTTGTTGCTGATGAATGTTATTTTGGTAACTGTCAGGGAGACAGAAGGGATGGGGGTAGAAGGCAGTCAACGTGTGTCAGAATCATGTCCTTTACCTAACAGTAGGAGAGGCAGAGTCACACAGAGGAAGTGCAAGTTAGTGGGAAAAGGTCTGGCCTGGGTTCACACCCTGGGCCTCAGTTTCCTGCTCTGCAAAAAGAAGTGTCAAATCACATGATCTGTACAGTCCCTTTCATCTCAACAACTACAGAGCAGATGCTCTTGCTTTCCCTGACCATCTCATCTCAGTGTTTGCTCATCTAGAGGGTCTGAGAAAAAGCCCTAACAGACTGGTGATCAAGAAACAAAAGGATATAAGTTTCCTCATTCATGAGAGAGAAAACAAAAAACAGAAAAAACTGATTTGGGAGGCCTCAAAGAAAAGATCTGTATGCCTCCAAAGTGCTTTCAAATATCTACACAAAACAATACGACAAATCTGTAAATACATGCAGGTATTAAACTTGAATCCATGCTCCATAAACTGAATATGCTATTTTTAAGATATCAATGATGTTTCAAGAACCTACGATTCTGGTTCTCCAAATTTTTAATTAAGCCTTAACGCTAGGTAATATAATATAGTTACTCCAGTGTCTAGAAACAGACAAACGTAGATTCACATCCTGGCTCCTCCATTTACTCTGTGTGTAACCTTGAATGGTCTCTGCCAGCCTCAGCCACATTTGTGGAAAGGAGACACCACTACCTCCTTCTCGTAGGGTTATTGTAAGGATTTATAGATAATCTGTAAAACAGTTCTTGGAACAAAATGAAGCTCAGTAAATGTTTTTCACCTATGCCTCTTTTTATCTAATAAAATCTCCAATCCAACTCACAGCTTTAAATTTTCCTCAGTGTCTTACAACTTAACTGATAGGCCCGATTTCTAACATATTCACTGTTAAACAGAAAAAAGTCACAGATCTCAAGTTCATGACTTAAAATTTTTCTTTTGAACCTCAAACACACACCAGGCCCAGGCCCCTTTCCCTCAGTCTGCACCATTAACTGTCTACCAAGCTGAGAAGCCAGGCTTCTCTTAGCTTAGCCAGATCTTAAGTGATAGGCACACCAGCAACGCCTCTCTCATTTTTTAAGAGTTTGAGAGACTCGCTCAAATTCCAACAGAAATGTTTCAAAAGGAGACAATTATCTCCTTTAGAAAACTTGAGAGTTTTCCCCCCAAAATGTATAGAAAGTCCATCTCCATTACGGAGAGCTCACTGGAACGTGAATCTGATAACCATGAACCTAAATGTTTCCCAAAGGAAATACCAGACCAAGTAAAGGTACTCACGGATCAAATTCATGGATGACACTTTCAAATCTCAGGACAGCAAAGAGACGAGTGGAGAATGCTGCAAAAACCAGAGAACTATTATTTTAATGGTAATGTACCATGAAAAACAATAGTAGGTAGTAATATTATAGAGGTAATAGTATTATCCAGCACACAAGTCACAGGAAATACAAAATGATGCTGAATAAAGTATTTATCCATTCCTCCCACACAGAAGAAACAGAGAAGTTCGCCTTCCCCTGACAATGACACCTACATTTCCACTTAAGTAGGACACATTTAACTACTTATTGTTAAGGCCTATGACAACACATTCACCTACTAATATTGCACCCAATTTACATGGTCGTCTTGTATATATGTTGACCTCCCCTCCCCACAACCTTACCTCCCCAAACCTTAGTTTGAAGCAAACTAAGAGGTAAGGAAATCAAGACTACTTATGACTCATGAAGAGCTAGAAAAACCTAAGAAAACAGAGTAAGTTCTGGAGAGATTTTCAGAAATACTAAGGCAGGCAACCACAGAAGACAAGTATCTTTTACAAAATTCAGTATCTCAGAGTCCCCGGTATCTCTTTCAGTCCTAAGAGAAAACAGAATTAGTACAGCGTGTTTCTCATTCTTTCCCAGATGATCAATAGTCCCAACTTTTATAATCCTTGTGTTTCTTTTATTTTGCTTTCGCAAAATTCTACTGATTGAGAACAGTAAAAAGAACACATTGCAATCTGCTGGGAAAAAACAAGGCATTTAAGAGAGCCATTGTTGATTTTTCAAGATTTTCTCCTTTCCATATCTGAAGAAAGAGAGGTCCACGTGCACACTCACATAACACAGCAGCCATTGACAGAATTAGAAGCTTCAGAAGTGTGTCCTGCTTCTCATAGGACAACCGTAAAAATCCCAGCTTGGTCATCTTGACATCAATGGGTGGCAACAGATGACACTCAAATAGCTAAAATGGAAAAGTCAAGACCATAAGATATTAAACACCTTCAACTTACCTAATTCAGTTTCATATTTTATGGTGGTAGAGAAACACAGAAACAGGAGTAATGCGCACACCAGAGAGGGTCAGGGCTAATACTAATACCCAAGTCAAGCCTGAATTATGACCAACTGGCAAGTAAGTAGGCAGGTCAGGTCTGTGAGTCAAGGACGAAAAGGAATGAGACTCTATCACCACAATTCTGCTTCCCAGTCCTTGCAGCTAACGAGCACATAAGCACAATTGGCAACAGTGTGGTACAACAGGAGTAAAGAAGAAACACAGAAAAAAGGGGGTTGGAGGAAGACATGCAAAGAAAACAGGAAAGACTGGAAATACAGAAAAGAATAATTAAATGGAGAAACAGAGCATTCAAGAAAAGGCAGGAATGTATGAAAGAAAGCAGGGAATGAGCACAGAAGTGAAAGCAGAAGGCTGAGAAATAGAAGTCATGACTGAATCAGCACAGTTTACAGCCCTAAATTTCAGCTTCAACTGACTGGCTGCAAACTTTCTGTTCCCAATCCCAGTGGGGATGCAGGGTCAACTAGAGAGCATGACTGCTCACTCACTAATGCAGGTACAGTCATGCACTCAGAAAGAGAGGAAGATACACATAGATCACTGCACTTTCAATCGCTTACATCGCACTGTAACTACTGCTCAGATCTACACCCACTTCCCATCAGCTGTCTCAAAGCATCCTGGAATTGACACTGCTGATTTAAGCCACTAATCCCAGAGACAGCTCATGGAACCAGATGACAATCTGGAAGGAAAAGAGAATAAAATTTTCCTACTAAAGCAAAGAAAGGTTGGGCTGGGGTAAGGGGGGGGGCGTACTATATTAAAATAAAATGTTGAGGGAAGCAGGCTGTAGACCATTCAGAAGAGTGATCACTTGGCGGACAAGATTTATCAGCACTAATTAGGAGGTTAGCTATTTCTGTTTAAGACAGCACTGCCTTCTTAAACCATAAACTGGTCAAGGACTAAGTGACAAAGAATATGATAATAAAGAATATGCAACACTGTACAAGACTGCAGGGGAAAAAAAGGAACCTGGATCCTTCCTGATCTTTCTCCCACTATTACTAGAGGAAAGGAGCGGAAAAAATAACACTGGACAGGGTGGAAGGCATGAAGAATCATATATTTCTAGCTCCAACTGTGGGAAATCAAGCATCTTTTCCATAACTGTCCCAGAGGGGTGGTTTTACATTTAATCCTAATCCAAAAGGAAAACCTTATCTTGAAATCAAAACTAAACACCTGACTCCAGGAAGTCCCTAATCCAGCCACATCCCTCAAGTTTGTACTTGTTTTCTCCCACGCCTGAAACAGGAAAACTTACCACCGCTGAGCTGATATGAGCCACACGCCTAGAAGACTAAGCGGACGAAATGAGTACTAGAACCTCTACCTGAAAACTGAGTAAAGAAGCTGGTAATTTAGGCCAGGACCTTAAGGGAGTTTCCATACTGTGCTCTCTGGTCGTGTTCGCACACCGCTAAAGCAAATAAAGGCAAAGTCACTTTCCTTAAAGCACCTGGCATCTGTCCTCCACCTCGCCTGTGCCGGCAAGCTGTGGCCCCCTGTCCCACCCTGGCTCTAGTTCCGAAGACGGCAACTTGCCCACCTGCTGGCTCACACTAGCCCCACCCTCCCCCACTTCTGCTCACTCCTGCGCGTCCCTCCTCCCTCCGTCTCCCACCTTCACGAAATGCAACACCCCGGACACCACCCAGCGCCATCCCACCGCCTCACCACCCCACCGCCTCAGCATCCTGAGCGCCAACCTCTCCAGGACTAGTCCCAGGGTCCGATCTTTTCCACGCCCTCCTAGCCTAAGCGCCCGCCCAATCCTAGACCCCCGCCATCCTTCCATTCCAGGTCGTCCCCCACACGCCACACGCCCCCTTCTCTGCAAGGCCTCAGACTCTGCCCGCGCCCGCGCCCACGCCCACGCCTGACGCCGTTAAAGCCCCACCAGCGCCTTGGACTGCACTTGCCCCTAACCCTCAAGTTATATCCTAGGGTCTTCTCACCTGACCCGAGTTCCTAAGGAACCCGCTCGCCTCCCGCTGCCATCCGTTCAGCGGCGCACCCAACCCTCGCAGCGTCGGGTCCGCCTCCCGGACCTCTCCCCATTGGTTGACTCAGGGCCAATACGACACTTGAAGAGAGCGATAGGATGACGGAACTGTCTGTCAGACTCGGAGGCGTGGACGAAGCCGCGCTCCCACTTTTTAACTGGACAATACAGGTATCATTTAGTAGCCGGAAGGCGGGACTTCGTGCAACCGCCGAGCCATGATAGGCCGGCTCAGGAGAGCGAGAGCGCGGAAAGAACACACTCGGAGCAGTTTGGTTGAGGGCCGAGCAGTGACGTGTCAGTCTGCGGGCCGCGAAGGAGTCGCGAGCGGAAGGTGTGGCGCGTTTAGCACAGTCACGTGACAAGAAGCGGAAACTACGCGAAGGAATGGGCAGAAACTACAAATCCCGAAAAGCCGGGCTGAGGTCGCTCGCCTCCGTTTCTGAGAGTTTCGTTTCTTTATAGGTAGAAATTGATGTTGCCTAATATAAGGTTAAAGGAGAGGTGGGAAGAATTTTCTACCTATTCTCAATGAAACCTCAATCGTTTCCCGGTCCAGACCTCTACATCTTGTGCAAGATCTTGTCTGACAGTTCGCTCAAGAGCTGTTTGACTTTGCTCCGGTAAACTGCGATGTACAAGAGCCCTGCAAATGTCACGAGGCATTTATTTCCCTTTCTTAAGCCCCTGACCTCGTGAATGAGCATGCCTAGGGCTAAAGAGGTCGTCGGGGTTCGGTGGGAAGAATCTACGCCGCGGGCTGAGTCCCACACGGTCGCAGAGGCGGTCCTCCCAAAGCGTAGACAAGCTTCTTCCTGGAACCAGCTTGCAGCCTGGCGGTGCTTTGCTCACCCCTTTGTAAGTAACCTGCCAGTGAAAGCTGCCTTGCCTCTCTTCCCCTTCTCTCCTCACACATAAAGAAACGTTGCTTGAAGGCACGGAAGGGGGCGAAGTTTCAGCAGCCAATTCCATCACCTCTCGGACACGCACTCCCACTCCCTACACATCTCAGTGAGCACGAGCCACACCGACAAAAATGGGAGCATCCGGCAACTGTTCAAATTTAGTGCCTGCGGCACTCCTTTCTCTTCGCGGTTACTCTACTGTTGAATGCAACCGACTAAACTTACTGAAAGCATATTAAATCAGTACTTCAAAATCACGTGTAGTTTTCAAAATATACACGACCAGGTTCACCCCAGGATGAGTCAATAGATCTGCTTTTTCGTTTTGTATTTATAATGTGTTCAGTGTAATTTTATTAACAGAAGGAAAATGAAGCTGAACCTGAAGGAACTGCAGAACTTCAAGCAAATGCTTCTTCAAAACGAGTTTTTCTTTAAAAAAAAAAAGGAATTAAAATTAGAAAGATTCCTTTACATAAAAAAATACTGCTTCAAGAACATTTAAGATATCGAGGTTCTTTTTTTTTTTAATTACTAAACCTGTTTCTTAAAGGGATATGTTTGACTTTCCAGGTGGTACAATTAAGTCAGCTTTTTCAGAAGTCAAAATATACTACTAAAGAATACAGTTCAAAATCTAAGCCAAGAATCAACTGTACTCCAATAACAATTTCTAAAAAATCTAATGCTATTTTTAGGATGATTCTTTAATATCAGTTGATAGGGAAAGGCTTATCTTACAAGTAAAAGTCTGGATGGCAAAATCATGGGGAAAATTATAGTTATTATAAACCCAGAGATTATACACGAACATTCAGGGTATCAGTTAATCTCTCTCCCTCCTGACTTATTGGACCAGAAGTTTTGATTTGGTTCCGAAAAACTTTTTACAGTCCTATGAGTTGCTTAAAATAATGCTATTTTTAGCTTGCTTTATAGGAGTTGTCATTCATGTGGAGCTTTTAGTCTTTCCGGAAGTGTCTACTTACCTTTTATATTATTGATCGAAAGAAACATGTCTTCATCTCACCTGGAGCAGACCAGAGTAACAGTACGTTTTCTTCTTGAAGATGTTCTCCCCCGAACCCACCTTTCCAAGTATGCTGTATAGCTGTATTATCAAGATTTCTTCTCAATGCACTCTGATTCCACTGTTTCATGTTGTTTGGTTGGGTGTTTGTTTTAATTAGTCATTTATTTCTTGGAATTTTCACTTCGATAGATTCAAGTAACTTTTTCAGAAAAGCTGAATGGAAAGCAAACAATGCCTTTATTTTGTCCTTGATAGCATAGCGAGGTTTAGAGTTCTAAGAACGAAATTGGGACCCACCCATCCCATATACAGACAAGCACACATAAAAGCATACTTTCAAGGCACTACAATTTTATCTTCTATTACTCAGAGTTGTTCTTGAGAAGTCTAATAGCAATGTGAGTCAGTCTTTTGGAGGTAACCTATTTTCCTGGTGTTTCTCCATAGAGATCCCATCTGGTTTTTTGGTTTTTTTCTTCCTTTCATTGCTTTTCACTTGGCAGTGAAAAGCATCTATATGAAAAGTCCAATTTTCATCGTTTAAGTCCCGAAAATGTCCTGATTTTATTGTCTCCATGCTTCTGTTCTCATTTTCTGAAACAAATGTCAGATCTGATTCTAGGATACCTCCACGATTCTTAACTTTTTCCATATCTTAATCTTTTTGCTCTTTGTTCTGAGAAATTTCCTCAATTTTACGTTGTAGTTCTCTAATTTAGCATCCTCGGCATCACTTCTATAAGCCATCTCATTTTATTTCCACAACTGTTTTAACTTCCAAGAACCTTCCTATTCTGTCCCCTTTTCACAATCTGTTCTTACTTCATGGATGCAATAGTTTACCAAGTTTCTATGAAAGTAGTTATTAGAATTTGTTAACTTTTATTTCTAGAATTACTTAAATTTCCTCCAGGTCCAGGTGGGACCTTAGAAAAGCTCCTGAAATGATGCTGCTGTTAACCCATGGTTAAGAACTACTTATCTAAACGATCAAATGGTTACTCTTTGTCCCACAGGTCTGAAGGTACAACATTTAAACTTGAAATCAGAGAATGAGTCCAAGGATGGAAGCCTGAACACATGGCATAATCTCTTATCCTACTCAAAGATTCTCTGAATTCCAATGTTTTATCCAACTTTGAGACCTATGGAAAATAATAGTTATTTGAACACGTAATTCTTAAGAATTTGATCATTTCTCAGTCTCCTACACAGTATCGTTAGGTCCAAGAGGACAGCAGTCATCTTTTTGGTTCACCCTTGAATCCCCAGTGCCTTGCAGAGCCTGACAGAGAAAGCGCTCAAATGACTGTTACGTACTTAAGTCATCTGTTCCCCTCACTTGATCCTTTACTGGTTCTATGGACTCGCTTTAGGTTTATCCAAAATATTTCACTGAATGTACAGCTCTCATTGTTAAAAAGACCAAACTTACACTGACCTGGAGTCAGCTTCCTTATAGCTTCTGTGGGTTGAACGATAGCACAGGAGGAATGTTAGCGTGGGGGCAAAGAAGGGGGTTGGTGAGATGACTGCTGAACAGCCTTCCATCACTACTGAAGAACCAGTAACATCTACCAGAGCAACCTCCACACAGGTAACCACGGAGCACAGAAGCTGAACAAATGTACTACTTCTATAATCAGAAAGTAAGTGGATGGAAAATGAACAGTGAACAACTACAGTTGCCCTTTTATTCCCACAGAAGTTATCCTTTAAGGTGGTTCACAAACCCCTAACCATTAGTTGCCCTCTTCTGGGTTTATTCCAGTTTGTCACAATTTCTCTTAAATTTTCTCTTGGCCCCTTACCAAGTGCAGAGCAATGAACAAGTGAGTGCATGAATTTGTCCATTTAAAAGTTTCCAACAGACTTAACATACTCAGGTCTAGAAAGCATTTACTTTGTACAGTTACTATAATGGACAACTCAGCTCTAGATAGGATAAAAGGGTCGTGTTTTCAACACACATACCTGTCCAAGCTGTGATGTCTGCCCCTGAAGAGAGATTTGTGAACATGATTCCTTAGATCCTCCTGGCTGTATGATTGAAACTCAAGCTCTCACTTTCCTCTGTAGTGATGTGCCCTCCCTTATTTTCAGTTACTATTAGTCTGCCTTAAACTGCCATTCTGAACTTGGCAAAAACAGAGCCTACTCTCCCTTTGATCCCAATTTCCTAATCGCTGCCCTGACTGCCCATATGCTAGTGAAAAGAGTAGTTTACACTGCTTTTGTGTACATCTCATGAAATTAGGAATACCTACAACAGTAGACATTTGGTAATCTAGCCTTTGTACAGGCCTGGCCTCTCAGTTACACTAATAAAACTACAGATTCCTCACATCCAGTGACTTACAGCATTTTCTATAGCCAGGCACAGTGCTGGATAATATCACTTGCCTTCCTCTACTCAACTTCCCTCACCCTTCTAAGACCAGCTTAGCTGACACAAATACAAATTTCAGGCAGCAAAGATGCGGCCATTTTAATCTCATTTTAAAAACTACAACAACTAATCTTAAGTAAGGCAGTCGCTGATCAGTTGCAAGCTGATGAAATCCTGAGGTCTTCTTCAACCACCCCCTCGGCAACCTGGAAGTAGTTCTCTGCAATACTACTGTCAAATGACCAGGGGGATACTGAAAATAAATCTTAAACTGTCTTTTACAATTTTTTGTTCATGAGCTGGAAACACCTACTTCCAAAATACCCACTATTTTAACACCTCTATATTCAAATTTGGTTCACATCTGCTGGCAACGATTTTTAAATCCTTACTTTGTCCTGTACATAGTAAAGGTTTCTGTTAACCAAATGTCTAATCTCTTCCCTAATGAGAATGTTCAATTCTTGAAGTCTAGAAGGCCCTCTCTTCCTTCATGAGTACACAGGACGGATGCACATATAGACTTTAAAACAACTCAATCCCAAGTTCTTTCACAAGATGTTAACATGATTATAATCACATAACCCAAACTTCTTCAGGGAACATTTTTCAGAACTAATCTTCCAAATTATCCAAGACAAGTCCTGGGTTCCATGCATATGTTTCTTGAAGTGACTTGTAAATTTCAACCATTACACATTTGTGGGAAACAAGCTCACGTTTGTGATGTCTTAAAACTGTACAAGTGCTTTGACGCCTGCCCCTCCCCCCACATTTAGTCTCTTTAAAATGACAGGAAAACACCAACCAATCACAGGTTTAATGGGTTTAATAAGTTTACCCCTTCAGTTCCTATTTGCAGCACCCAATATTCCTTTGAAATACCAGACAGACCCAGCAGTGACCAACAATAAAGTTCAGACCTCCAGAGTTTAAAAGTTCAGGTTCTCTGAGCATTCTGTGTTGCAGTGGCACTTGTCCAAAATTGGTACCTCCCTATAGCTGGGGGAGCTTTAAATGTACCAGTGAAAAAAGCTTTTTCCCCTTCAAGGGGAAGAAAGAAAACCACTCCTCAAAACCCAGCAGATCTGGCTGTGAGGTCTTTCCTCCTGTCCCATCTCTTCAGGCTTGTTTTTTTTTTGCAGTGGAGCAAGAGACCAAATCTAGCCTGAGTTATAAGAAACAAGACAGTGATGGCTGTAACGGGAGTGACCAGGAGCAGCAGAGTCTCCTTTACTTCCCACGTCCAATAAGTGTGCTTCACAGAAAAACCAAAACAACAGGTCCACAAAATACAACAACTAGAATTACAAAAATCCATTCATCCAAGGGTGGTGGAAGGCAGGAAGGGGAGGTGGGAGGATAAATGGCACAGGGAGAAAAAGTATTCAAATCAGTCCAGGCACGGGGGCTGGCAAATGCTAGAAAAGAGCTGCAGAAAAACCTGTGGTCCTTTCAGACTCACCGGTGTTTAAAATCCATACTGGTGTCAGGACGATTCTGCCTTACGTGCACCAGACAAAAATCCCGATTCCTCAGAGAGAAGGTAATATGCACAGGGCCCTTGGCAGAGTGGGTCCTGCCTTCCCTGGTCGGGGAGGTGAATAAGAAAAAGAGCTGACGCGGCATCCTTCCAATCCCACCCATCCCCTCTGGGTGGCAGGCGACTCAGTGGCCCTCAGCAGCCTTCAGTTTGGCAGGAGATGGGTGTGGTGAGGGGAACTTCTCTGCAGAAGTTGAACTACTCAGGGCAGACTGCAGGTAGACCGTCTTGTGGAAGAGTCTGTTGCTTAAGAAAACCACCAAGGAGAACAGGCGCAATTGGAAAAGGCTAAAAGGCAAAAGAGACCCAACCTGTTAGACACCCCCAGTTGAGCAAAATTGTTTTAATTATTTGACAACTTACTTGACTACTTTCAATTTAAAATGATACAGGGGAAAACAAGACACCAGAAATTTGACCAAGCATGTACAGAGGTTAGACACACAGATTAAACAGGCAGCAACTAAAGAATGCACTGGGTCCTGTCAGAAGTGCAGTAGTATCACCATTTGCAGTATCGGGGCTTAGAGGAAATAAAGTTCTATTTTAGATTAATTCTGATTCAAGAAGTACCTTTCTAGGGTACAAACTTCAAGCTGTGTCTGAAGATATCATATGCTATGTGTATTTCATTTTCAGGAGAGCTTCAAGAGAAAGTTAGTTACGTTAAGATACACACTTAGCATTTACTGGATAGCAAGAACATGCAAGAACCCAAAGCAGATTGGAAATTTCTAATAAGTATTTCCTCACTGACTTAACCAAAACTGATCAAAAGATTGGGCTTTTCTCTGAAGTGATAAAACTTTCAGAGTGCTAGTGTTACTAAAGATTCATTTTAAAATACTTTGTTTTACTCTCATTATCAATAAACTCCTGTAGCCAGAACACATGGCCCACTATTTTTATAAAGTTGGCCATTCTTACAAAATGAGCTCAACTACAGGTATAAGTGCCTTATTCGGTGAACTGTTACATTTTAAGAATATGTATAATAGCAGCAATTTCTGAAACACATATGTGCACATATGCATGGGGAAAATTTTGGGATACATCCCAGAAGTGTTTCTCTTGTTGAACTGTATATTAATAGTTTCCTGCAATGTAAGGTTATTTTTAAAAAACCTTAACAAAAATGTCTCATTCACATGATTGCAGTGTTATGGCCCCAACACTTTAGACCAAAAAAACTTAATACATTTTAGCTAATACTGGCTAATACTTACTATGCTTTGCCAGGGGTCTTTGCTTCATTGGCGCTGATAATGAATAAAGGAAAGAGGATAGAGAATAGGCAGCCACTGTTTAAAAAAAAAAAAAAAGAAATAATTAGTCACCTTCAAAACAGCCATGACTTTGAAGATATTAGAAGCCCAAAGTTCTTTGCCTCCAGTGCTAAATATCATGGCTTGATGGACCCTTAATGTATCAAACACATCTTTAAAAAAAAAAAAAAAAAGGATTTTTCTAAGCGCTGGCTATGTTTAACATTGTTCAAGGAAGCAAAACAGAAGAAAGAATATGGCATATATGATCATGCAGACTATATTTTAATGCTGAGCATTCCCTGGCAGTCCAGTGGTTAGGACTCCGCACTTCCACTGCTGGGGGCACGGGTTCAATCCCTGGTTGGGGAACTAAGCATGCCGCAAAACGGGGCAAAAAAAAAAAAAAAGCTAACTGACAAATGTCTATGACTATCTGTCAGGGAGAAAAAATCCTACAGACCTCCTGATGGCCAAATAACAATGCAGAATGCCTAGCACAGAACCAGGCATACAGAAGGTGCTCCCTACACTGAGTATTTTTACCAGTCCCCTTCAAGTCCCTATAGTCAAATTACCTGACAATGTAGGAGGACTGCATTGCTGTGAGGAAAGCCAAGGGCAGACCAAATCCAAAGTAGTAAGGCCAATTCCTTTCTATGTTTGACAATCGCTGGTGCATTTCAATTCCTAAAACAAGGAGCCAATACAATTAGGCTGCATATTTCCTTTTAGTCAAATGACTAAATATGGTAGACAATTTATTTGAGGTTTGAGTTGTAGGTACAGACCTGCCATTTAGAATACAACTAAAGCATATAAATTAGAATTGTCCAAATCTGATAAAGCTTCTATGCGAAGGTTTTACAAATGAACAATCACAATTTCAAAACTGGCAGGCTAAGTGAATTCTGAATTACAACACCAGAATCCTTTGTAAGTATTAGTCTTGAACAAAGCAAGAATCAAAAAAAGGCAGCTATCCTCTAGGAATCAATTAACCCCTTTCAACCAACCACACCCAAATATGCCAAGGACTCTCAAAATATCCCCCAAAATAATCTGTATGCACCAACGTCAAATTAATTTCTCTAATTCAAAATAACTCGTGCTCATTTATGCCATCTTATGGCTGTCAGAGCTACGTGACATTAAGCTCCATAAGGATGATGCTACACTGCTACATTCCCCAGCAACAAAGTTAAGGGTTAACCCCCCCAAGCCAAATCTAAGTCCCCTCTTGCCAAAAAGGCTGCTTCATTACAAAGACGATTTGCCAAGGGCCTAAGTATTGAAGAATTTAAGAAGTCTACTTAGCAGCACCATTTCCAAATTGGGCCTCCAAGTTCTGAGTTTCTTTAGACAGGCTTACCTTTATTGAACCAACGATATTCGAAGCAGTATAGTGAGTAGAGAAGAGACATATGCAGGAGACTAACCAGCTGACCAACAAGATGGATGGGAAAGAGACTCACAAACATCCCCTGAAGAACAAGTATGGAAAATCTTAATTCCAAAGCTTCAGAGACCTGACACTGTTCACCTGCCACTCTGAGTCATCACTCTCTACCCAGATAGCCTGATAGTTGCTTCTCAAGTTTCTAAATAGCAGGAGAGTGAAGAATGCTCAGGGTGGCAGGGAGGAGCAGGCAAATTCATGTTTCTTTACCATTTTATGATTTTAAGTCTCTAGTTGTTTCTGTGAAAAAATGATTTACAAATCATTGCCTCCCATAAACGTATCTGCTGGGTATAAATGTGACACCCTGTCTTTGTGAAGCTCCCTCTAGTGAATCTTCTTTTCTTAATCTGCTCCATGTGCCCAGAAGGCCAGTCTCACCTGGAGGAGGAAAAGAGCCTGCAGCAAAAGGTTGAAGAGCATGTCAGCAATTATTTTGCTGACACTAGGGAATGGGTGAGGCTTCCTCCCTGATACCTCGAAGGCCAGGTCAGCTATATCCTGTAACAGAGAAAGGAGCTCAGCAAAACATGAATTAAGTGGCCTCAATACCCAGCCCCAAAGCTAAGGCCACTGATCTGCTATGAGACCTGCCAGGGGAGAAAAGCCCCTGGACATCTGGCCATGAGATGCTCTGGTGACCTGAGAGGATAACTCCATTTTACAAGAGCACAGAGATCACCCACTGGCTGCTTGACCAAGAAAAGTTAAGGCGGTGAAATCGCTCCCTACATGGCCACTAACTTCGCAGGCTGAAACCTGCCACCTGGTGATCCATTATGCCATAAAACCCAGACTCCATTCTGCCCTGGACCTACCTGAAACCAAATTGCATTCACAACTTTGCTAAGCACAAACAGGGGGAGCACCCAAAGAGCACTGAAAATTGACGTGAGGAAAAACTCGAGCCACGACCAAACATCCCCATGTAGTGACGGATCACCTAAGAAGGACGGAAAGGCTTGTTAGTTTAACTGGAGAAATGGAAAACCAGAAGACCAAATATGCAACCCCTACTCCACACACATACATCTTTGGTTCCTGCCAGCACATCACTGCACCTATTTCAGAGAGTCTTATTCTTCATAGACACACCAAATTCTGGCCACAACTCCAATTCAGAGTAGCCACGGAGATGTGCTGCTTACCTTGAGACAAACCTGCTTACCGGGTGGTGACTGATATGTCAGTGACCAGCAGTACACTGTATGCAGGAAACCACCCTGGTTCAAATCCCAGCTATGCCACTTACTAACAGTTTAACCTTGGTAACCAATTTCCATTTCCTCATCTATAAAATGCTATCTGTAACAATACCCAAAGGGTTGTTGAGAGATTTGAGTTAAAAACATCTAAAGGTGCAGGTACAGAGGAAGTATTCAATACACTGAGGGAGACACAGGGAAACACCTCCCACCCCGGCAATGGACATACTTACCAATAATTTGGGCCGTTACTGACTGAAGCACGGGAATAAACACTCGATAAAACAAAAGGAGACTGAACTAAAGGAGAGAGGAAATAAGGTAAACATTAAAAGTCCTTCTTTAAAACAGGAGTTCCAAGCTTCAGTGTAATTATTTTCCAGATGGAAGTGTCTTTTACAAATTAGGAGCCCTGACGTGGTACCAAAATTGGACTCAGTTCTATTTCCCAATTCTCCAGCTGAGGAGTACAAACCTGACACTGCCTACGAAAACAGTAAAACTTCTGGGGGACTAGAAGAACATTTCAATTAGTAGTCACACCAAACTACAGGCATATACTAAGTACACAGTCATATTTTATTAATTAAAGCTAACACCTAAAAACATCTGTGAAATGTTTAGATTAACAAGTTGAATTATACTGAATTTCAAGTCCAATACTTAACTATTTGCTCTTCAAAGTACTCAAATTTCACTTAAGCCTGTGTTGGTTCTCAGTCAGCTGTAGGCAACCTTCTGGTATGAGTTTCAATAGTAATCAATTCGAGGACATTGCTATGACCAGACAAAGGGAGAAGCTTGCCCATATCCATCTCTTTCCCCTCTGAGCCCTCATAGTTGTTCTTAACCAAAATGTCCAGACAATGTCACAAGAAATTGTTACCTATTAACATTAAAACTTGTTAAGTCATTTAAGAAAAAAGTGTATATTCAGGGCTATCTATTCCTGACATTTACATACAAGTTTTCTCTGAGTGGGAATAAAATGAACGAAGGTGCACAGAATCCTGAGTCATGGCCTTAAGCACGTATTAGCAGGTGAAAGCTACCTGTCTCAGTTTCAAGAAGACAGTTGAGAACCATGAACACCAAAATAATCTGAATAAAGATGCTTATAAGGCACCTGGAATTTGACGAAAAAGAACTTACCCAGAATACTCCACCATTCCAAGCGCAGCACTGAAAAATTCTACTAACAATACGTGGTTCACTGGAAAAGACCACATGTATTTAGCTTAAAAGGCATACAGGCTATTTCCATAGTATCATTCAGTAGCTCTCCTTTTTACATCTTTTGTTGACATTTTATTTTTCCAGCACCTACTGTTATCCCAATGTTCTCTCCTAATGTCAATAAGAAAAGGCTAAAAATATTTCAAGAGAAGCAGTTTTTCTTAAAAAAAGCAAACACAAAAAAAACTATATTTTCTAAATTCCAAGACTGGAGACTAGAAGAGGATGTCTGAGCTTCTTCTATCAAAATCCACACAGGCACTCCTAGAAGTATCCACCAATCCAAGTAATTTTTTTATGGCTCTCTATTCACCATCCTGATTTCTTTTAAACACCACGACATTTTGAACAAGGATTACTGCTAGACACCAGTTTAATTCAATGTGAGGGGAGTGGGGGGAAATCACCTGTAACTTTTTTGGGGGAGAAAGCACAAAAGACAAATAATGGGGTATTGAAACTCCAAGTCACTATGTAGTGTCTGAATTCTATACTAAGTTTAATCACTTCCTAAAGTGCCCACAGAAGGGAATTCAGATGTTTTCTGACATCAGCCTCCACTCCTTACCTCTCTTGCTTCCTCTCTATACTCTGGGCTCTCCTCTGAGCCAGGACACTGCTTGCCCTTCTTCGACGCTGCTCCTCTCTCTTTTGCTGAATTCGAGCATCTAGCTTTGAGATGGTACAAATTCCCCAGATGGAGTCTTTGATTCCCTATACACAAGAGTATTACTTTTAAAGAGGGAAGATTTTGGATCAGAAGACTTTCCAAAGTTACATACAGGAAAGTGATGAAATAACAGTGGAAATCATGGTACTTAGTTTGCTACAAAGCTTAGCGGACCCTTGATACTTTTGTATTTTGAAATAATTCCCAATTTACAGAAGAGCTACAAGAACAGAGAACTCCCTAATACCCTTTCTAAGGATTCACCAGCTATTTTGCCACATTGTTATTTATTCTTGTTTATATATATATGCGTGTATATATATATATGTATATATACATTTTTTTAGATCATTTGAGTAGGTTGCTGTGTCATGTCTCTTTACTTTTAATTGTTCAGTGTATATTTCCTAAGAACAATATTGTTCTAAGAACAATATTGTTCTTAGATATAGTTATCTATTAAAGAAATTAAATATTGAAACAGTTTAATCTACAGTCCATATTCCAATTTCCCCATTTGTCTCAGTAATGCCCTCTATAGCATTTTTACCCCTCAAGTATCAGACATCAGTTCAGACACACATGTTGCATTTAGCTCTCATATCTCTTCAGTCTCCTTTAATCAGAAACAGCTCCTTAGTGTGTCTTCCTTTATGAAGTATCCAGGTCAGTCATTTTACGGGATGCCCTCAATTTAGGTCTGTGTCCTCATGATTAGGTCCCAGGTTACATATTTTTGGCAGGAATATCACATAAGTGATGGTGTGCCCTTCCAGATATTACATCCAGAGGCATGTGATGTCTGTCTCACCTTGCTGGTATGTCAATTTTACATATTCAGTTAAGGTGTTATCCAGCTCCACTGTATGGTTGCAAATTTTTCTCCTTGCAACTAATAAGTAATCTGTGGGCAGACATTTCTGAGACCAGGCAAATATCCTGCTCATCAAGTCCTCTCCCCTAGATTTAGCATCAATTAACAATTCTTGCCCAAACCAATCTTGAATAACATGGTTGCAAAATAGTGGTTTTCTACTCCCTCTAACACTTACCGATACTATAAAGCCAAGTTATTGCCCTCCTCTATACTCTTCCAATATCAATCTAATGTCTACAAGTACGATCTACATCCTGTACTAAACTAGCAATACTAGGGTAGATTAAACACTGGTCTCAAGAAAGAACCAGGGCTGGACCAAGGCTAATGGAAGACACAAAGAAATAATCACTGTAAAAGTGTGCAAAGCTGTAGGATAAGAGCATGCCACATAAGACAGAAACAACATTGTAGTGTAGCTGGAGAAGAATGGCTTTAAACAGTGTATGCTGAGGAAGAGGGCTGTTAAGTCTGTAAGTCACTGACGGCGGCACTTGCCAATGACTGGAAGAGCCCCAATGGCAGAAAGATTACTGTTATTACTACAAACATCAGAACTGCCTATTACCCAGTTCAAAGGACTGCACTCATTTATCCACCCACTCCCATATTGAGCATCTTCAATGAGCTAGACAACATATGGAAATGCTCAGGAAACTTATAACTCAGCAGGAAAAGTACACAAGTAAACCAAAAGAAAAAAATAAAGAAATAAAAATTTATAGTTTAGTAAGTGCCACAACAGATTTATGTCCAAAGTAGAGTGGGAAGGACTAGGGTATTCAACTTCATCAAGAAGCAGAAAAAAGGGGACTTCCCTGGTGGTCCACTGTTTAAGACTCCACACTTCCAATGCAGGGGGTGCGGGTTCGATCCCTGGTCAGGGAACTAAGGTCCCACATGCCACGCAGCCAGAAAAAGAAAAAAGAAAAAAAAAAAAAGCAGCAGCAGAAAAAGGCATTCTGGAAGCAATGGCCAACCTGGATTTAAGAATGGCATTTTCACCTATTGTTATGAGCAAAACAAATTTTAGAGAAAACTGTCAGGATACAGAGAAATGGACAAGTTTATGAAGTACCTGCCGATAGGAGCATAAATTGGCAGCATGCACCTACCTGGTCTTTTATCTATGAGTAATGTTTAATCTTATTTTGCTTTTTAACTTCTAAATCTTCTACAAACAGTTTAAAATTAAGATAGTTAAGTTCAAATGGCTTAGGGCCTAGTATGTGCTAGGATGATGACAGCATCCCCACTTCTGAGATACTTACAGTCTAGTGGGGCAGAGAGACACACAAAGTTCAGGTTGTACAACTGATCCAGGGTTGAAATTTTATCACACAAAAGGACATAAGGTATTAAAAGAAGATCACATGAATTCTCTTTGGCCCTTCTAAAATATTCCTTCAATTCCCCCCTCTTTGATTCAAAGATAATAAACTTTTAAACACTTCCACTCCCCGTCAGAACTGGCCTCTCTCCTGCTCCCGGGAATAGAGCTACAGGGGCTACAACTAGGGCATTAGACCTCAGACAGCCACTATAATGGAATGTTATGCTACTGATCATGTGGGTGACTACATCCTGAACAGATCTCTATGGGACGTTTTTCCAGAGCATCATCATCTCCGCCTTGTAGAATGGGAGAATAAGACAGGTCCTATAATGTAGATCCGGACAAAGTAGTTTAGGTAATAGCACTGTACCAATGTTCACTGCTTGGGCTTCAACAACATACCATGGTTACATACGATGTTAACATTAGGAGAACCTGGTGAAGGATATAGGGGAGTTCTCTGTACAGCCCTGCAACTCTAAAAGTATTCCAAAATCAAGTTTAGGGAATTCCCTGGTGGTGCAGTGGTTAGGACTCCACGCTCTCACTGCCAAGGGCCGGGTTCAATCCCTGGTCGGGGAACTAGATCTCATAAGCCATGTGGCATGGCCAAAAACATATATATATTGATAAATAAAGTTTATCAAAAAAAAAAAAAGAGGGTCTGGAGCCAAGCTGAACAGGGTTTCAATACTACAGACACTCACTAGACAGTTCTCCCAAGCTTCTGTGAGATGCAGGATAATACCTCTCCCTCGAGTAGTGTGGATTAGAATGAAAACTTGTAGGTGAAGAACCCAACAAACATAATAAAAATTTCAAAAATACCTAAAGGATTTTCTAGTCAGTTCCTGCAGCAAAAGGGTCAAAAGATGACTTGACGTACTCACTCTGGCAAGGTCCTGCAGAAAGGTTTTGACACTGTCAGCCATCTCTTCACCGCCCAAACTATCAACTACACAAAGGAGAGAGAAGTGTTCCCAAATGTCTCATCATGAAGCACCTGGAAACAGACGGAGCATAAGCGGGGAAAAATATTTATCTTCAAGTTACTCACGTACATTTCTACATGATGACGTTTTCCACATACTTCTCTAATAGGAGTGCAGTAGATTCTAGCACTTAGGTAGATACTAGCACTGTTAACTAAGTGAAGTTACACCTGTAACTACTGAAAAACCTGAAATCAATAAATTTTTAAATCACTTACCACCCTTTCACTTTTACATGGACTAGGAATCCCTTCTCTGGGCCTTGATGTCCCGAACTATCCCTCCTACACATCCCAAGTACTTTTGAGATTTGAGATCATGAGATGGGTGATAATTACACTACAATATCCTCCTAAGCAATATCTGTGCTTGATGTTACTTGAATACAAATACAGGAGCAAAATGAAAGTTCTAACAAAAATTACTAAATATGCACTTCATATACAGGGCCCTCCAGCACACAGATAAGTTCAAAGTATGATGTGAAATTTCCCACCAAGACCCCCAAATATGCCTTCCCTGTTTTCCAACTTTTAATGTATACATATATGTACAATTTCAACAAGCATGCAGGAAACAATGAATTTTAAACTAGGCCAAAACAAGGTTAAGTCCACGTGTATAAACATTCTTTAACACACTACAGCTTTCCCATTTTATTTATTTCTTAGGTGAATGAGAAATCTAGCTTCATAAAATAATAACTTGAAAGTTCACGTGTATAAGTATTTTTAAAATACTACGCTCCCACGTAATGTCTAAGATGAATGCAAAACCCATTTTCAAAAATTTAATTAAGGACTTGGGATTCTAAAATTCTCAAACCTGACTAAACCAATCTAGGGTATTCTTAATTTAAGAGATAGACCATAATGACAATTTCACAGGCAGCTTCTATACACCTCGAATTTCAAAACATAAGCACACTTTCCCTAATGACCACTTCACCAAACTGTACCTTATTGACCCAACTGGACTACTGCCACCCAGAACAGGAAGAGCAGGGAATACAGCAGAGGGAAGGCAACTTGCACAACACTGTATGTACCATCTTCTCCTTGGGTCAAATCCTACCCAGATGCACTCACTTCAGGTAGAGAAGTTTCTAGGGTAAGAAACTTTTGTTAATGCTCCCACTTAAAAACAAACAAAAAACACCTGAGTGATAGGATACTCAGTGACAGGTGAATAGTTAATGCTCAATGATGATATATAAGACACTAGTTTCTAAAGATTATCATGGATTCACTTTTAACCATCTACTTCCTCATCTATGAATTAAGAGTATTAAAATGTTTCATAGGTTTTGAGTACAAAGTGCAGTAACATGAAAATAAAAACTTAACTTCTACATAAACATAATCCCACTACAGAATGAGCTAATGTGGGAGTTTAAGGAAGCCGATTAGTTAGTCTGGGTTTCTCACAAGGTGCTGACACAGCTGGAAGCATGTGGGTCCTAATCCAAGGAGAGGAGCTGTGTTACCTGAACCATGGCCATTAACAACTGGCTTCTGCAAGTACCAAGTGGCAGGTTACCTACTGACCAACAGTGGTCTGTGAAGGACAAGTCACTTCAATTTTATATGCAGATCCTATTTGAATTATCCGGAATATCCAGAAATATTATCCGGTTTGACAAAAAGCTCAGGCAGGGAGAAAAGCAACCTGCCACGATTTGAGACCAGAGACTGTATAACAGGGAGGGAACCCTCCAACTGTGGTGGACGTAAGTGAGATGCATCTGGTTCACAGCATTTCACAGACGGAGGAACTGAACCTCCAAAGTTAAATGGCTTGCCCAAGATTACAGCACGTGAAAGGCTACAGCGAACTTCAAAACCCCGGTGTCTGAACCCTCAGTCGGGGCTTTTTACTCAAGTTTTGCGATGAGGATTTTTGTTTAACCCGAGCATCCCATGGACAAAATGTCTCGTAAGCCTGTAAATACAACTGGCCATTAAATTCCTAAACAGTCATGAGAACTTATTAAGCATCTACTGCGGCACGGTCCTGTACTTTCTAAGTCACTAAACCCAGAAACCCAAGTCCGGAAAGCAGGAGGCTGTCACATCCCACTCCAGTTTCACTAAAGGTAAGCATCCTCACATCCCACCGGGCTCCCCGGATGCTCAGAGCCCACAGGTCCCTTCGGACCCGTTTCCCCCCCAGCTCCCTGGCAAACCCGACTGGAAGCTGGTCTCCCTCCGCCACCACAGCCGTGCACGAGGCGCGGGGCACGCTCACATCCCGTCACGCGCGGAGCTAAAGACAGCCGCGCCGCACCTGGGCAGAGGCTCGCCGGCTACCGCGGGCTGCGTCCCGCGCCCCGGCCCTGCCCCGCCGCCGCAGCACCTTCCCGCCAGGCGTCCCCGCGCGCAGCCCCCACCCGCACCTCCCAACCCCGCGCTCGGGCCCTGCTGCCCTCACACGCCCTCGCCGCCCTAGCCACCGGGGCCCCTGCCGCGCGCGCAGCCTGCGCGGCGCCAGGGCCTGGTTCGGCAGAACTGCACCTACCCGGCAGCTTTGCCCCCGCGGCTCCGGCTCCGGACCCTGGCCCACCGCTGGCCCGCTCGGCTCCTCCACGCCCCTCCGCACCCCTTCGCGCCCGGCCACCCACTCGCGCCAGGGCGCTCCCAGGGCCGGGGCCGCTGCGCCCACACTGGGCATGCCCGGGCCGCACAGGGCCGCTGGGAAGTCGGGCGGGCGCAGAGTCCAGCCGCCCGGGCGGAGGGGGCGGGGCCGCGGCGGCGGAGGGGGCGGGGCCGCGTGGTGACTGAGCCTGGGAAATGCAGTCCGTCCTCTGGGCCCACCCGCGCCGCTTCCGGGCTTGCCGTCCTTCCTGATCCCATATCGTGTTCTTTGCTCTCTCCCATTTACTTCTGCAGGTTTCCTTGTCTTTCTATTATGAAGCCTAACAACAGAACAATAAAATGCAGAAGTATCTTGGTCTCTTTGGTTGGAGACTTCAGTAACCAAAGGGTACTAAGCAATGATGGGTTTAAATCAAGTCATAAAATAAGAATAGGTCAAGCGGCCATGCAATTCGGCTGCATTAGGCGTGTTCTCTGACAGCAAAGTGTTGGCTGAGATTAAAGCGATCAAGTAAATAGAAATGAAACTGTTTTCATCTCTGTCCCCAGCAGTCCGTCTCTACCCCAGGGACGGCAATTTCTTGGCATCGAACCATCAAGCCTGACCTATAACTTTTTCTCCCCTATTCCCAGCCTCTTATATCTCTCATTCCCCATTTTTTCCTCTTTTCTCCACTTCCTATTTTCCTTCACCTCTAGGTGTGCTTAGAGCTGCTCTGCTCAGGCCACCTATAAAATCAGATTTTTACGACTGGAAGCCCTTTAGTATAACCTTACATAGTGTGAGCCCAGGTATCAACTGACTTACTCAAGGTCAGTGGCAGAACAACTACCCAGACCTCCTGACTCTCCTCTAGTTAGTTCAGTGGGCTGGGAGGGTGGGGTCGTTGACCTCTTCTACCCTGCCCAACTTCCAGCCCCATTCCAGAACAGACGAGTCCCCTACTCTGAGCCTGTGGAAACTACCTTCTCTTTCAGGAAGAGGGTCATGAAGTCGAAACTAACACTATGGGAGAAGAGAACTAAGCATTCAGAGTAGCAGAAGCCCTGAAATAAAAGGTCCAAACTGGGATTTATATATGTAAACTCCTTTGGAGAGGGGACCTCTTTCTTATTTATTTTAGCCTTGGCAATAATCTCATTTTCACTGAGACCAGATCTATGAATACCCACTGGTTTCCTTTTCTTATAAATCTATTGCTTGATTTACTCCACGATTAAAATCATCACAAAGAGGAGACATTCCTAAACTTCCTTTTTGCCCCATATGAGTAAATATCTTCGACTATTTATTATAAGGAACTACATAGAAAAGATTTTTATTTCTTTTGGAATTTTGATTAAAATAAGCAGTTTGCTGAGGCTTAGATATCTTATTATAAAGAGACTAAGTGGTTTAATGATAAACTGATTATTGTAATTATTAATTACAACAGCAGCAATTCCTCCAAACTCTATCGTTTCTCAAAAGTGTGAATTTAGGGGACTTCCCTGGTGGTCCAGTGGTTAAGAATCTGCCTTCCAATGCAGGGTACATAGGCTCAGTCCCTGTTCAGGGAACTAAGATCTCACATGCCACAGGGCAACGAACCCTGCCACAACTAGAAAGCCTGCGCGCGGCAACCCAATGCAGACAAAAATAAATAAATAAATATATTTTAAAGTGTGGATTTAGGAAGAATTTATTTTCTAACTTGCTTGATGGAAGGACATCTTACAAATCCCAACATGTATAATACAGTCCAGATTTTTAAAACAATAATAATTATACATTGCATTTTTAAAGAGCTCTTGCATACTTATTAAAGATTAGATGCCATCTGTGAAACAACTAGGAGGGGCATTATTTTCCTAATTTTACAAGTGAGGAAGCTGTGTGGCAGAGCATGAAACTCAGAAAACTTGATCTCCAGTCTAGCTATGAGCCTCAGTTTCTATAGCACAAGGCTGCTAAATGGGACCTATATGAAGGTCCCTTCTTACTCTATGGTTCCTTGATTTAGTGAATTGGTGACAATACCAGATCCAGAGTCCAGATATCCTAGTTTCTAGCCTTAGAATCTTCCAGGGGAGAGAGATGCTGTGGTTTATTAAGTATCTACCATGTACCAGGGCTTTCCTATTTATTATTTCACAACAACCATCTAAGTGTTGTAACTGATCAAAAAAAATCCAACCAGGTTTGGCGGATTCCCAGAACCATGCCTTTTTCTTTACCATACCTGCCTTCCGTTATGGATCACAAGGCCACCCAGATAAATTTAGGCTTTGTATTATCACCACTAAAGAAGCACTCCTCAAATTTTAATGTGAAAAACAATCACCTGGAAATCTTGCTAGGTTCAGATTCTCATTCAGTCCATCTGGGGTGAGGACCAAGACTCTGCATTTCTAACAAGCTCCCCAGCAATCTACATAAGCATTCGCCTAGTGCCTGTTCTCTATCTAACTACCTTGGCTAGACGTTTGGAATACTTAATGCCCTCAACTTGCTTCTCTTCAGTGGGAAAACAGACAAGGTAATGCAATGTGATAAAAATGAAGTCTTGAGGAACAATGAGGAATTAACTAAGAGAAGAAAGGGTGGGAAGGGAATTCTACTCAGAGGAAAAAACACAAGCAAAGCTACCCGGCATATTTAGAGCACTGTTATTTGTTCATTATGGCCAGAATAGAATAGGAGGAGAAATGGCAAGAGATTAACTTCCAATTTACTGAGTGCCCTCTATTTGCCAGACCCTTTTCATATAATAGGATTTAGTGGTAAGCAAGACAGACAAGATGTCTGCTTTAATGGAGTTTACATTCAAGTAAATAGATAGAATAGAATAAAATAAGGTAACAGTGATAAGTGATTTTTAAAAACAAGCATGAAAATGTCATAGAGAACGGCTGGCAGGGCAGCTGCCATTGGCTATTTGAAGGGAAGGAGCTGACTTGAATGTGTTGAGATTTGAATACAGAGAAGAAGCCAGCCTTGTAAAGGTCTGGGGTTAGCAGAGGGAACCAAGTACATAGCCCTAAGGCAAAAACGCGCTGGTATGTGGCAGGAACAGAAATGAGGACAGTATGGCTGCACATATGATGAAGTCATAGTTGCCTGCCTCTCCTTCACCTCCCACATCCAATCAATTACCAAGTAGTTTTGATTCTACCCCCTAAAAAATGTGTTCAAATCCACGCCCTCGATTCCATCTCGACTGCCACCATCACCTTTCACCTAAATTATTGGAAAAGTCTTCCTGCTTCCAATCAGCTACCTCTAATCCATTCCCTACACAGCAGCCAGATAGAGCTTTAGGAAATGGAAATCCGATTCTTCTTCTTTCTGCCTAAGAGCCTTCAGTGTCTCCCATTCCCAACAGAATAAAGTCTAAACTCTTTATCATGATTTATAAGGGCTGTGGGTGTCTGGGTCTGCGTACCTCTTTCACCACATGCCTCTCTGTACTCTTTCAGTCATCATTCCTAAAATACACCAACTTCCTCTTCCTTCTGAGTCTTCTTATGACATTCCCTCTGCCTTTCTCCATCCTCTCCACACACACACCTTTCTCCTGGCGAGTCCTCCTCAGCCAGCATATCGGCTGTGAAACCTGCCCCAACTACCTCCCTGCTCCTCCTTTGAGCTCCTGGAACACCCTGAACTTCTCTTATCAAAGTATTCACCCTGCTAAATTGTAATCACTTATTTAATTATCTGTCTCCCCCATTAGACTAGGGGGAGACCATCACATTCTTCTGTTTTATATCCCCATGCCTAGCACAGGGTCTAGCATTGGAATAGGGACTCAAAAATTTGTGAAAGAATAAGTGAATAAATTAATGGAAGTTGAGATAGGCAGTTAAGTGATAGCTTTAAGTCATCACATAAAGTTTGGACACTATCTTGGTGGCAGCAAGGACCTACTGAGAGACTTTAAGGAAAATGATACGATTATATTCGTATGTACAAAAGACTGCTCTCGTAGCAAGGAGACACATGGATATCAGGTGAATGAGATTGGCAGTAGTGAATGTAGAGGCTAGAGGCTGGTTGCTTCCATTATTCAAGGGAGAAATGATGAAAACCTGAATCTGCAGAAAACAGTTTAGAGAGATGGCAAGAAGGAAGAAACTTAAGGACCTGGTGATTGGGTGAGGTGGTAGAGAGAAAAAGGGCTCAAGACTGCACTTATATTCCTAGGTTGGCTAACTTGATGGATAGAAATGTCATTCCCTGAAACTGGAACTATATGAGAAGTAGAAATTATGGTGGAAGATAAATTATGTTTTAGATATGTTGAGTTCCAGGTACCCGCCATATGTACAACTGGAGATATTTTAGGAGGTAATTGGATCTGGACTCAGGAAAGAGATCAGTGCATGCATATGAGGAAACTACTCAAGTCTGAGGAAGAGTCACCTGAAAGGCTTAGAGGAAATAATCCCTGAACCTCACAAAGAACTAGGAATACTTCGTGTTGCCACCAGCCACAGTGGAAAAACCCATGATAATTAAAGGACATAGGGTATAATAATGCCTGGAAAAATATTGCCTCAGTAGTGGGAAAAACTAGTTTCTACTAAAGGCTGCTCTGACAAAGCAGCCTACCTTTTTTGTCCTCCATGACAATGTTTAAATGCTATCCTCATCCTTGAAAGTACTAAAGTGTTTCATGGAAGGTAACTATATCCCAGGGAAAAAAAGCTCAAGAATATGTATATTAATCCAAAAATAGCCAACTCCCAGCAAGGAAACATTCATAGTGTTTGACATGCAAATAAAAAATGACCAGACGTGCAAAGATGCAGGGAAATATGCATAATAAGAGTAACTGCTCAATAGAAACATCCATGAATGACACAAAGGATGGAGTGAGTCAATAAAGGCATAAAAACCTATTGTAACTGTTACCTGTTCAACAAGGTAAAGAAAAAAATTGAGTAAGTTGACACAAGAAGATACCAAAAAGGTCCAGATCAAACTTCTAGAGGTTTAAAATACAATGTCTGAGATGAAAAATTTTTGAATAATGGCTGAAAAGTGTCCAAATCTGATAAAAACTATAAACTCACAGATAAGACCTAAATCAGAAGAAACATGAAAAAAAAAGTACAGCAAGACACATCATAATCAAATCGCTTAGGGGGAATTCCCTAGCAGTGCAGTGGATAGGACTGCGCACTTCCACTGCAGGGGGCACAGGTTCGATCCCTGGTCACGGAACTAATATCCCGCAAGCTGCGTGATGCGGTCTAAAAAATTTTTTTGTAATAAAAATTGCTTAAAACCAGTCAGAGACGAAAAAGAAACATTATGTTTGGAGAATCAAAAATAAGAAAGACAGTAAACGTCTCATCAGAAATAAAGCCACATGAGAATGTAGCAGCAACTTTAATTTTTTGTTTTTTGGCCTCCGGGCATGTGGGATCTTAGTTCCCCGACCAGGGATGGAACCCAGGCCTATGGCAGTGAAAACTCAGAGTCCTAACCACTGGATCCCACAAGAAATATTAATGGAAGTTTTTCAGGAAAAAGGAATATCACAGCAGATAGAAACCCATGTTCACGCAAAGGAATGAAGAGAGCTAAGAAAGGTAAATATGTGCGTATAAAAGAGTTTTTTCTTATTTCCTAGATCTCTGAAAAACAATGGGATGTTAAGAGCAAAAATAATAATATATTGGAGGTTTATAACATATGTAGAAGTAAAACGAATGACAACAATAGTATAAAGTCCAGGAAAAGAGTAATGAAAGAATACTGTTTTAAGGTTCTTATCATATACACAAATATAATATTACTTGTAGGTTGAACTGTAATCAGTTAACGATGTAAACTATAAACCCTAAAACAACGAGTAAAATAACAAATCGAAGAGCTATAGTTAATAAGCCAAAAAGGGAAATAAGATAGAATCACAAAATATAGTTAATCCAAAAAAAAAAAGAGAAAGAGAAAAAGGGGAGAGAGACAGATGGGACAAATAGAAAACAACAAGATATTAGATTTAAGTCCAGTCATATCACTAATCACATTAAATGTAAAAGGCCTAAACACCTCAATTAAATGCATACATTTAATGAGAAAATGCATTGTAAATTGTACATCAGTAATATTTTGCTAGCTGCCTTTTTTGCCATTTCTGGAAGCAGGTATTCTAGGAGTCTTGGCCACATGGTCTGTAGATAGATAGTTAGAAGGAGCCCAAATTCAGTTGGCAAAGATCCCCTGCACAAATAAACCAGTGAAAATATATTTTAGCAACTGAAAGACATGATGAATAATACATTATAATGTCCTATCAGGCAGTGATTTGCAAATAAAATAGTAGAAGCCTTACTTTATTCACTTGAACTAAAATATTCAAATAAATTATTGATCATCATAACTGCTATTCATTGAGGGCTTCCTACGTACGTGGCAGAAACTGGGCTTGTATATACGTACATTACTTAACGTAAACCTCAGCCAACTCTATATAAGTGTTGTTATCAATCGTTTCTCTCCCAGCTAACAGATAAGGAACTGAGATTTACAGAGGTTAAGTCATTGCCCAAGGACAGGCAGATAATAAGTGGCAGAACCAGTCCAAACACAGATCCATGTTACTCCAAAGTTTATACACTTAACCATTGTTCTATGCTGTCTCCTGAAATTGAAGAGGAGACTTCTGGTTCAAGATGGTCACTGATACCAAATAATTTATCAAACATCTGCCTTAGACCCAGTCCTGACACAGATGCTAAGATACACAGGTGTATATATACTGCCTTAGACCCAGTACACACTTTTTTTTGGATATCAGTTATAGCTGAATGAGTTCATTGAACTTAGTTTATGTGTCATCATCGGTCTGGGCATGGCCTTGCTTGTTTTGTCTGTTTGTTTTGTAATTGAAGTATAGTTGATTTATAATGCTGTGTTAGTTTCAGGTGTACAGCAAAATGATTCAGTTATATGTATACATACTTTTTCAGATTCTTTCCTTTATAGGTTATTACAAAATATTGAGTATAGTTTCCTGTGCTATATAGTAGGTCCTTGTTGCTTACCTATTTTATATATAGTAGTGTGTATATGTTAATCCCAAACTCCCGATTTATCTCTCCTCCACCTTTCCCCTTTAGTAACCATAAGTTTGTTTTCTATGTCTGTGGGTCTATTTCTGTTTTGTACATAAGTTCCTTTGTATCATTTTTTTTAGAGTCCACGTTTAAGCGATATCATATATTTGTTTTCATTTATATGTTCCCCTTTATCACAAATAAAGGTGGTCAGGGTGATTCTCCCCTTCCTTTCTCTGTCCTCTCCTACATAAATGTTCCAAACTGTTTGCTATGTATCATTCTCTTTGTATTTGTTCTTATAAAATGTGAATTGTTTTATTGTATGTACATAATTTTACTTGCCCTAAGTGATGCGCTAGGGCTCTCAGCCTGTTTCTTTTTTCTGCCCAGGTCTGTTATGAAGGTGGCACCATGTTGATACTAATTGACAGCTAACCCTTTACCTCTCCTTGCTGCCTGAGGAGGTGGTTTAATCTTGTCTTTTTTCTGCAGACCCAGAGGGACTGTTCAGACATGGCTTTGAAAGTCAGATGTTTGCATACCCTGTGACAGGCTGAGCAGGATGGACCGGGTGGAGGAGGTTGTTACTCAGGTTCAAGTGGTTGTCGCCATCTGGCAATGCAACCAATGTTGCAAGATCATCACATACAGTGAGCGAGGCCAGAAATCAAGATTTTCACGTGAAATCTCCTGATTTCTTAAATGTTGGAAAAACTGAAGGCCAAATCAAATACTTCTGCAGGCTGGGTTCGGCCAAGAATTGCCACAGCCCGACTTGTACAGTAAGACATCAGAGAAGGAATGAGATCAGATTTGTGTTTCAGAAATTAAGAGGAGGATGACATAGAGTAGAAGGCAGGACACTGAAGATTATGACTTGAGGTTTGAATGTGAGTGAACTGAGGGGCTTATGGAATGAAATTCTGACACGTGCTACATGGAGGAACCTTGAAAACATTATGCTAAGTGAAAGAAGCCAACACAAGAGGATAAATATTGTATAATTCTACTTAAATGAGGTCCCTAGAATAGAGAGAGAAAGCACAATAGTCGTTACCAGGAGCTGGGGACAGGGGGAGGCTGGGGAATTATCGTTTAATGGTTATGAAGTTTCAACTTGGGATGATGAAAATGTTGTTGAGGTGGACGGTGGTGATGACTGCAACAGTAACATGAGTGTACTTAATGCCATTGCAACAGTAACATGAGTGTACTTAGTGCCATTGAACTGTACACTCAAAAAGGATTAAAATGGCAAATTTTATGTCGTGTATATTTTACATACACACACACACACACACACACACACACAAGTTTACTCTGAAACCAACCTCTTCTGTCAACAGGAGAAAGATGAGTTTATTGCTTAGGACAGTAAGGGAGAATACCAGCTGGACAGAACTTCCACAGTATCTTAGAGGGCAAGGTTAAGTCAAAATTTATTGAGAATTCGAAGTTTGGTTCAAGGCAATTCTTTCCATACTTGGGTAAGACTGAGTAAAAATCATGATAGACTAGGAATGATAGAAAAAGCAGGGTGAGGATTGAGAGCAGAGATTTAAAGGATCTTTTTTAAAAAACAGCTTTATTGAGATATAATTCCCATACCATACAATTCACCTATTTAAAGTGTACAATACGATGGTTTTTAGTAACTTCACAGAGGTGTGCAACCGTCATCACAATCAATTTTAGGACATTTTCACTAACCCCCCAAATAAACCCCCTACCTGTTAGGAGTCACTCCCCATTTTCCTCCAACTCTCCCCATCCCCTCTGTTGGGAGAAAAACCTTTCCCTCTGCTAAGTTAGGTTCAATAATGGGGGTCTTTGAATTAACAATAGATGAATAGGAGAAAGGAAAACAAGTCTTATTCATAGGCATGCAGGACCGTTCAGATGAAGAGGCTCTCTGAACTGCTGTGGGTAGAGGTTTATATATCAATTTAATAGAGGAAGGAGAAAGGAGAGAAAGAGAGCTTCTATGTGAAGTACAAAAGGTTTGGTGTTTTGGGGTTTGTTTTGTTTTAAGAAATACAAAAGGGCTTTTAGGGAAACAAATGCAAGACAGTTTTGTTTGTGGGTTTGTTTTTTGCGGTACGTGGGCCTGTCACTGTTGTGGCCTCTCCCGTTGCGGAGCACAGGCTCCGGACGCGCAGGCTCAGCGGCCATGGGGCCCAGCCGCTCCGCGGCATGTGGGATCTTCCCGGACCGGGTCACGAACCCGTGTTCCCTGCATTGGCAGGCGGACTCTCAACCACTGCGCCACCGGGGAAGCCCTGCTTCATGTTTTTTAAATTGTGGTAAAACACACGTAAAATTTACCATATTAACCATTTTTAAGTGTGAAGTTCCATACTGTTAAGTATATTCACATTGCTGTGCAACCCATCTTCAGAAATTTTTCATCTTATAAACTGAAACTTTACACTCATTAAACGACAACTCCTCATTTCCCCCTCTCCCTAGCCCCTGGCAACCACCATCCTGCTTTCTGTTTCTGTGAATTTAATCTAGATACCTCAGAATTTGTCTGTGACTCGTTTATTTCGCATAACGCAATGTCTTCAAGGTTCGTCTATGTTATAGCATGTGTCAGAATATCCTTGTTTTTTTCAAGGCTCAGTAATATTCCTATTCCATTGTGTGTATACACTACATTTTGTTTATTCATCCATTGTTGGACACTGGGTTGTTTACCCTTGTCTATTATGAATGATTCTGCTATGATCATGGGTGTGTCAGGGAGGAAAAACTTTTCCTCTACTGAGTTCAGTGCCTGGAGCCTGAGAATTAAACTGACAAAAGAATAAATAACAGGAGAAAAGGCACTTAATTTTTTTTTTCATTTTTATTTTTGGTTGTGTTTGGTCTTCGTTGCTACACATGGGCTTTCTCTAGTTGTGGCGAATGGGGGCTACTCTTTGTTCGGTACGCGGGCTTCTCATTGCGTTGGCTTCTCTTGTTGTGGAGCACAAACTCTAGGCACGCGGGCTTCCGTAGTTGGAGCACGCAGGCTCAGTAGTTGTGGCACATGGGCTTAGTTGCTCTGCAACATGTGAGATCTTCCCGGTCCAGGGATCGAACCCATGTCCCCTGCATTGACAGGTGGGTCCTTAACCACTGCACCACCAGGGAAGTCCCAAGGCACTTTATTTTTATAAATGTTCATGTGCATGGGAGGTGACAAAAAAGAAGTAAAACTCAAAGAAGTGTTTACACTTGGGGGGTAGTTTACCCTTTAACAAAGGAAAGAGAGTTTGTACTTCAAGGGACAATAAATTCTGGGGAAGTGACTAGGAAATATAGGAGGAACTGATGGAGGATAAGGACTATTTTAGTAAGGTCTGTTTATGGAAACTCATCTTGGTGTCAACTCCCTATCTTCAAAGATAAAAGTCTCTTATCCCTCAAAGGGAAATTTACCCAGTTTTCAGGCACAGAAGGTAACTATGTTTTTCTGAGGAGCTGCCATTTTTTGTTTGACAACTGATAGAAGCAGAGAGAAAATTCACCATAGCAAAATCTGAATAAACTAAATTGTATTTCAAAAATGATGTTCGACAACTATGTAAGACAAACCAGCAACAACAAACCTGTATATTTTTAAGAGAAGAAATAAATATTTTGACTTTGGAACTGTGAATGATTTTTTCTTATTTTCTTTAATTTTGAATTTTATATTAAAATACACTTCTTTATATTTGAGAGAAAATATTGGTTTTTATTTAAATAAAAACCAAACAAACAAACCTGGTGTGGCCTACGATAGTCAACCCAGGGAGGAATACCGTAAGGAGAAAAGCAGATTCTCAGACAAGAGAGCCAATGGTCGAGACAGCAGAGCATGTTTTGCATTTTGCCATTTTCCTAGCTAGACAAAGAGCCCGGATGTATTATTGTATTTACATATTAGCATGATCTTCACAATGTGGTGTCTATTTGGACCTCACACTAGGTAAAACAATGGACTTGAACTAGGGCCAGGCGCCTCTCTCCCTAGGTTTAGGGAAGAGAGAACTTGAGTGGAGGTAGCAGGATTTGGTCCAAGGTCCAGCCTGGAGACATCAAAGATAAACAAATCTGTCTTCCAACATCCGCTGGACTGAGACCCCTTCGGTGCCTTTTTTTTTTTCCCCCCTTGGGGCCATACTGGTCTCTTTTTCTCTTTTGTTAGGTAGGTGCTGCCTATGGGAATGCAGCAGCTTTTCTTAGTAACCATGGGAACCTTATTGGCATGGCAACCTGGCAGCCCGAGGGAAAGGCAGCAAGGGGAGGAGGGATGGGAGTGGTGGGAGGTAGTTCTATGGAAGAAGGGAGTGGGTAAGCAGGCTTCCTTCCTGCTGAGGAGAGAAAAGGAGGAGGAAAGATGCCCAGCTCTGTAGATGGCCCCAAGGAGAAGCCTCTGATGAGTTTAAACCTCACTCCATAGTCCAGTTCAGGAGGGGCTTGGGGCAGAGTTATAAGCCAGACTGGACACCAGGCCCTAAATCTACTGACCTTTTCTGTCCTATGGCATGGCTCAGCAGCAGCAGGATAGTCATGGGGCTGGGGGCTGGGAGACACAGAGTGAAGCATCTTATAACATGAGAGCATATTCTGACCTTAAGGTTGTTTTTGTTTGTTCTTTGTTTTTAAAGTTTTTATTTAAACAGCTTTGAAGCAGTATAATTTACATATGCTAAAATGAATGTATTTAAAGTGTGCATTTTCATAAGCTATGACCTATGTGTATACCAACGAAACTATCACAGAAATCAAGGAAACAAACGCATGGATTATCTCCAAAAGTTTATTAATGTCCTTTGTCATCCCTCCCTCTTTCACCTCTCCACCTTACACCCTCCCCCAGGCAACCACTGATCTTTCTGCACTATACATTAGTATGCATTTTCCAGAGGTTTATATAAATGAAATCAACTGTATGTACCTCATTTTGAACTGACATTAAGTTTTGATTGCAGGCAAAATACCATGCGGAGATTTTGTTGGGCTCTGAGAGTCCAAGCACCTTTTGTTAAAGACGTCTAGGGCTGAGGAAATTTCCAAGCAGTATCTAAAGCAAGAAACAGATCTATGCAATAAGGTTGAGGAAAGCTGAGAATGTAGTAAAAACAAAAACAAAACAAGATCCACTAGGGAGAAGGTACTTCTACTGCAGAGGAAGGAGTGAGCAGCAAGGAAGCTGGCAGTGCCCTGATGGTCCTGTTTCTAGGCTGAGCTAGAATCCCTGGGTTTCTGGGTTTCTCTCATGGACAGGTGTGAACTGGGCTATCCTGGGCTGTGGAGTCAGATGCTGCCCTGCCCCTTACTTACCTGTAGAAGCCTCAAACAAATTAGTCTCTTAGAGTCCATTTCCTCTTTTCCTAAGACAGAGGATAATAATACCCTATAGGGCCATTGAGAAAATGAAATGAGATTAAAAACTTTAATAAACAGTAATAGTAATCAAAGCTCCTTGCATGATAGGCACACAAATAATAGCTACTCATTACTTTGCTGGCTCTAGGAATGGCTCTGTTTGGCTGGTTCTGTAGCATCGACTGAGATTTGACCAATTTTTTTTTTTTAATGCATTGACTTTAAAAAAAAAAAAAAGTTTTGGGCTTCCCTGGTGGCGCAGTGGTTAAGAATCCACCTGCCAATGCTGGGGACACAGGTTTGAGTCCTGGCCCGGGAAGATCCCACATGCCGCGGAGCAACTAAGCCCATGTGCCACAACTACTGAAGCCCACCTGCCACAACTACTGAAGCCTGCACACCTAGAGCCTGTGCTCCACAATGAAGAGTAGCCCCCTCTCCACGCAACTAGAGAAAGCCCGCACCCAGCAACGAAGACCCAAAGCAGCAAGATAAATAAATAAATAAATTTATTTTAAAAAAGCTTTATTGAGATATAATCATATATCATAAAAGTCACCCTTTTAAAGTGTACGATTCCATGGATTTTCATATAATCACAGAGTTGTACAACCATCAGCATCATCTGATTTTAGTACATTTTGATCACCTCAAAAGAAACTAAAGAAACTACACACCCATTAGCGGATACTCTCCATCCCCGCCTCCTCATAACCTCTGGCAACCACTAATCTACTTTCTTTCTCTATGGGTTTACTACTCTGGACGTTTAATATAAATGGAAGCATGCAATTTGTGACTTTTTGAGTCTGACTTCTTTCACTGAACTAAATGTCTTCAATGTTCATCCAAGTTGTAACATGTATCAGTACTCTCTTCCTTTTTATGGCTGAATAACATTCCACTGTATGTTCTTTATGCCTTCATCTGTCAATGAGCATTTGGGTTGTTTCCACTTTTTTGGCTATTATGAATAAAGCTGCTGTGAACATTCAGGTACAAGTTTTTGTGTATATGCACTTATCAAGTTTTAGTTTATGGTTTATCAAGCCCCATGGCCTACATATGATCAGATAAAGAAATGGTCAATATGAAAAACAGGTTGACATGATTATTTCTTTTAAAATTTCCCCCAGACTGTACTGTACTTTACTCTTATTCCCCTCCTTACTCTTACTCTCATCTCTCCACATAGAACAGTCTAGTCGACCTCATGCATATTTCCAGATATGGCAGCTGAAATGTTCACAAAGGATGTTTCCCCCCACAAAACATATTCCTGAAGTGTGGAAAGGGGAGAGGCAGAGAGGGACAATGATATGTAAGCCAGACATATTCAAGAACAATGAAAATATCATTTAGAAACATTGTTTTAAACTTTATTGAGATAGGCTATCCATTCAAAAAGTGTACAAGTCAATAAATTATCACACACACAGCACCATTTAGGAATTGCCTACCTTTACCAAAGTGAGGATAGATATAGTGTTCTCAGAAAAAATATGGAAATACAGAGTGCCCAGTTAAATTTGAATGTCAGATAAGCAATGATTAATTTTTTAGTGTAAGTCTATTCTATGCAATATTCATGACAGTTTTTTTTTAATCCATTGTTTATCTGACATTCAAATTTAACTAGGTGTCCCATATCTTTCCTTGGAAAATCTGGCAATCTTAGAAGGGGAAATTAAAGACCATCCAACGAATGTAAATCAGTTTTATGACAGGGTAGCAACTGAGGTTTGGTTATAGGAAATCTCAGAATAAAATGGAATTTGGAGTTAATTTGTAGATTTAATTTACTTTGCTCTCTCCCTGGTTTTTTTTTTTTTTTTTTTTTAGCATCCTTTGGCTGCTTCCTCGTCCCTGGGGTTTTGTACAACTAAGTGTTGTGTCATCTTTCTTTCTTACAATATCTCTATGAAACACCTAGGAGTCTACACATGGAGAAACAAAGGCAAAGGTATTTAAAGACACTCCAAGATCCTTCAGTGAGTTTGGGGTCAATTTAAACAAGTGTTGCCATTGGTGTTTGAAAGAAAATATAGATTTTAAGACAGAAGTGTAGGAGGGATAAATTGGGAGACTGAGGTTGACACATACATGCTACTATATATAAAATAGATAAGTAATAAGAACTTATGATATAGCACAGGGAACTCTACTCAATACTCTGTAATGGCCTATATGGGAAAAGAATCTAAAAAAGTAGATATATGTATATGTATAACTGATTCACTTTGCTGTACACCTGAAACTAACATAACATTGTAAATCAACTATACTACAATAAAAATTAATTTAAAATATAACTTAAGAAATATAGATTTTAGATTTATTAAATTTAAGAGCAGGAAAGGATTTTATTAGAAGCCCTTTATATTATAAAAGAGGAAACTGAGGTTCAGAAAGCCTAAATAATTTTCCCTAAGTCACAAAGCTTACTAACAGTAAACTTGACACTGAAATCCCAAACTCTGGACTCCTAGTTTATGGAGCTTTTCCCAATGTAAACTAAATTGGGTCCCTTCCCTCTAGTTTTCCTCTCCTTTAATGTGGTCTGGATAATCAGATCAGCCATAATCACACAATTATGTGAAACACTAAACTGGGAATTCTTCTTAGATCTTCCAAGTAGTGGTAGAGCACTAGATTACTTAACAGGGAGCAAATATTTTCCCAATATTTGGGAAATTAATAAATATTTATTTACAATAAATATTAAATAAACAATAATAAACAATAAATAAACAACAATAATAAATAAACAATAAAACAAATATTGTTCTAAACAAGGGTTTCCTGAAGGATTTGAGAACAATTTCTATTCATTTTTTTTTAGCTGCAAAGAGCTGCCATTATCAGATTTGGGGGTGATCTTTCTTTTCTAATAGGCAATGAGTGAGATTCCTCTGATTTATATATTTTGCATTTTATCCATGTCCAATCGTTATACCCAACGAGCAAATTCTTACCTCATAAAGAAGCTGGATTTGTCTGAATATGCAAATCTAAAAAAAATCAGCAGATTTTGGAATGATCATACATTGCCAAGCCTCTCAAAGCTTCTGGTTTTACATTCATTCTATGTCCAATTGCTTTGTGTGTTTCTAAGACAACAGTTAGTACTTGGCCTCATCAACTTCTTCTCACACGTTCCAGGAATCTGATCGATATCCAAGAGTGAAGTTTTCCTTTCACATCTCTACAAAGCTCAGTCTCAATGCCACGCCATGTCAAGGATCTCGCAGGATATTTTTTAGTCCGTGTATTTCAAAGGGAGCAATCTTGCCCATCACCAGCCCAGCATACCTCTTGGTGTTCAGTGTGGTTAATCTCTCATCTTGTAGGACATGACAACTAGTAGAGACTGGCTTATTTGAATCCTGGCTACAATGACTTTGTGAAAAAGACAAACTGTTGAAAAGAGACTTTGGGGAAGAGGTGAGTTTTTTTGCTCATCATTTTCACAGGGTTGAAAACGCTTTGTGACCTAGAGTCCTGCCTTAGAGAAGACAGCTGTGGCCTAGAGCAGGATTTGCAGAGCATGCTGGGCTCTGAGGGTTTGCTGGTGAAGTGATTTTTACATGGCTAGACTGGTGCAGTGAAATGGCAATTTTTTTTTTGGCATTTTTATTCCCTCAAGTTTGTTTCTGAATCATCTCTGAATACCAGGGCATCCTGGAGATAGCAGAAAATAGAGAAGATTTCCTGAGATTAGAGGGGTGGGAGTCAGTCTTCTGGGGTTTATACAAATGATGTCCCTGCTTGGACTGGGGAGGGTCTCTCTTAAAGAACCAAACGTTAACCTAAAAGTGCGCTGGT
Source organism: Grampus griseus (assembly GCF_964374135.1). Taxonomy (NCBI): domain Eukaryota; kingdom Metazoa; phylum Chordata; class Mammalia; order Artiodactyla; family Delphinidae; genus Grampus; species Grampus griseus. The sequence goes on from NC_139002.1 coordinate 9,080,478, forward strand.
GGAGCTGAACCATGTCATGAGTGGTCTCCCCTCATGACATGGCTTCTAGGCTCTGTTTCCTATTGTGAGTAGGTGACAACAATAGGCCTATTCTCTCCCCATTCACCCAGGACACATGCTGATCTGTGCTGATGAATCCCTTGGCAGCCACCGACTAGGGAAGATTAATGACCTTTCTTTTTTTACCACTGTAGATCTAAAATCTTCCCCCACACTGGGGAACCTCATTTTCCTTTTCCTGGTAAAATCTGTGGTTCTCCTTTCTTGAAATCTTCCATTCTTTTCCTATATAGAAAAAAAATTGTCATCACATTTACACTTATGGAATTTCCACTGTCTTAAGAGACCTCATTCTTTATTTGCCAGTAGCTCGTGTATTTGGTCATTTTTCATCAGAAAACAGAGATGACTATTCTGGAATTTATCATTGTTCTTGGGGGTGATTTACTGTCAATTTTTGTAATACTGCTTATTGTTTTTGAAAGTAATATGGTCTTGTTCTCGATGCGTGTACTTTGTGGTAGGGAGTCGCTACCTGCTGACTAGATGGCTATGAATGGAACTTGAATCTTGGGGAATATCCCATTTCCCTTCTGGAAGCTAATCAGGGAGTTTAATCAACCGTGGAGCTTGAGGACTGAGATGCCGGATATAGGCTTTAATTGAATGTTGGTGTTCAAGAACTACCAGTGATAGAAAAATCAAGTCGTCTTACAAGGTTAGGAGGTATGAGCTCATCTTTATTTGCTGGGCTGTGATTGAAGTAGGTTTTCAGTAAAGATTCAGCAGTTCATTTCCAGAATTTCATGGAAAATGGGCTTCTTCGAGAAGGATCCTTTTAAGGAAGATAAAACAGGATGAGCACAATACATAGCATGTTATCACTGAATTTCTAAACTTAAAAGGTCATTTCTTGCCTTGAAAGCCATTTTTAAAAAATGGAATGGGCAGCCCTGTGATGTCAAGTTTCTCATCACGAGCGGCCTCTAAGTAGAAGCTGTGTGTAACATAATCTAGGAAGGATATTGGTTTCTGCATCAGGTGGGTGTTTAGACTAGATGACCTTTAAATGCTCTATATACTCTAAGATACTTTGGTTCTATCAAGTAGATAAGTTCAGTTCAGGAACTAAAATAAGCCATGTTATCAGTGTAATTCTAGGAGTGATTGTCTACCTGTACTGCCAACAACCAGTGGTTTGTACCTTATAACCCAGTCTTAATTTTTTTTACTTGAAAGGCATGTGTGTGACTTTTCACATATCCAATCTTTAGTCCCGCTAATTCCCTCTGTAGGAAATGCAGCCCCATCCTAGCAGAATGTTCACTCACTCCTTAAAGATTTACATATAAGGTAGTGGTTCTCAGCTGGGGCGATTTTGCGATTTTTTTCAGCCCTACAGGTCGTCTGGAGACATTTTTGGTTGTTACAACTCGGGGGTTGCTACTGGCATCTAGTGGCCAGGGAAGCCTACGGCATACAGGACAGCCCCCAATGGCAATCCCCTAGCCCAAAATACAACAGTGCCAGGCTTGAGGATCCCTGGTCTAAGTTAGGTGACCTTTTGGGCAAACCCCCTGCTCTAGTCCCCAATATCACATAACAATCATAGAGCTTTGTTTAAAACACTTTATATCTTCTTTAAAACACCTTTGTCCACTGGGAGTGTCATTTATTTAGAAACTTTTAAAGCTCTAGGAACTCTTAACACGTATAAAATAAAATTGGACTTACTCCTATTGGAGAAGTGGGGAGGTGGGAATAACTCTACCTCTCAGTTCTATGGAAGATTCTTGAAACTCCTAACAACAACACACAAGCAGCCCTTATCAAGCACTTCCATACACTAGGTCCTATGCCAAAGCTTTACATGGATTGCACACAGGACGTATTAATATATGTTGAATGTTCAATTATTTAATTCTTCTAGGGTTCTGGATTTGTTTCTTAAGACTGTCTTAGCAATGACACCAAATCATTGGATTTCAGGCCCACCTTAATTCAGTATGATCTCTTCTTAGCTAATTATTTCTGCAAAGACCCCATTTCCAAATAAGGTCACATTCTGAAGTTTGGGGTTGCTATGGTCTGAATGTTTGTGTCCTCCCCAAATTCACGTGTTGAAAACCTAATGCCCAATGTGATGGTACTAGGGGGTGTGACCTTTAGGCAACCTCATGAATGAGGTTCCTCATTTCCATCTGAGACCGTAATTACAAGAAGCACATTTAAGAGCCATATTTCTTTCTTTCTTTTTTGGGGGGGGATACGCAGGCCTCTCACTGTTGTGGCCTCTCCTGCTGTGGAGCACAGGCTCCGGACGTGCAGGCCCAGTGGCCATGGCTCACGGGCCCAGCCGCTCCGCGGCATGTGGGATCCTCCCAGACCGGGGCACGAACCCGTGTCCCCTGCATTGGCAGGTGGACTCTCAACCACTGCACCACCAGGGAAGCCCTTAAGAGCCATATTTCTAACAACATTCTGTTCATGACAATATGTATACGTTCTATGGTGATAGAAGCTTTCTTGATAACTCTTCTTTTTTTCTGAGCCTTTGCCAGGATCACCTTTAACCCATATTTCTACCAACAATGTCTTCAAGACAACCTAGGCTTTTTCTGTCATGTGCCTCAAAATTCTTCAAGCCTCGATCTCTTTCCCAATTCCAAAGCCATTTCCACATTTTAAAGTATTTGTTATAGGACTTCCCTGGTGGTGCAGTGGTTAAGAATCCGCCTGCCAATACAGGGACACATGTTCGAGCCCTGGTCTGGGAAGATCCCACATGCCGCGGAGCAACTAAGCCTGTGCACCACAACTACTGAGCCTGCGTGCCACAACTAGTGAAGCCCACGCACCTAGAGCCTGTGCTCCACAACAAGAAAAGCCACTGCAATGAGAAGCCCGCGCACCGCAACGAAGAGTAGCCCTTGCTCGTTGCAACTGGAGAAAGCCCACATGCAGCAACGAAGACCCAGTGCAGCCAAAAATAAATAAATTTATATAAATAAATAAATAAAACACTCCCTCCTTTTTAAAAAAAAAGAAAAATGTGTTACAGCTGCACCCCTCTACTGTGCACCAGTGCCAAATCAAATCCCAGAGACAGAGTTTTGGGTGAAGAAGAAAAGAATAGCTTTGTTGCTTTGCCAGGCAAAGAGGGACACAGCGAGCTCCTGCCCTGAAAAACTGTGTGTCTCAACCCAGGAGGATTTGCTGAGGAGTTTTATAGCAGTGGTTCAAGTGTGGGGTTGCCCATAAGATCAGGGTGTGTCCAGGGCCTGCACTCCTTTAATCTGGTCTCAGGTAATCTCTTGATGAGTTTCTTTGGTTCCTTTAATCTGGCCTCAGGTGGTCTTCTCTGGAATGAAGAATACTGACATCTTCCATTTCTTGGGGGTTTTAGTTCTATAAAGAGCTTAAAGATGTAGTTATGTGTATCCCTTGAGATGGAACCAGGACCTGTCCCAAGGCTGCACTATTGTTTCTTGGCTGTTTCTCCCTTATCTCTGCATCCCCTCCCTTCCCTGATTAGCAACTGTTTGAATCTGCCCTTTGGAACTCAGGGCAAGTCATGGAGGCTGGAGTCTATTCCCTACAAACAAGAAATGGGGGACACGGAAAGGTTTCTGTGCCCAGGAGCCCCACAGGGTCCTGCTCGGTTTCACTACCAAAATCTATATTAGTTTCCTATGGCTGCTGTAATAAATAACCACAAACTGGATGGATTAAAACAAGAGAAATGTATAGTTTCATGAGTCTGGAGACTAGAAGTCCAAAATCAAGATGTCAGCAGAACCATGCTCCCCCTGCAGGCTCTAGGGAAGAATTCTTCCTTTCCTCTTCTGGGTTCTGGTGGTTCCAGGCAACCTTTGGTGTCTCTTGGTTTGTAGTTGTGTCCCTCCAGTCTCTGCCTCCTTCATCATGTAGCTTCTTTCCTGTTGCTCTGTGTCCTCTCTACTTATAGGGACATCAGTTATTGGATTTAGGACCACCCTAATCCAGTATGGCTGCTTCTTAACTAACTACATCTGCAAAGATCCTGTTTCCAAAAACAGTCACATTCTGAGGTTCTGGGTGGATATACACTTGGGGGGAGACACTATTCAACCCCTTACAGGTTCCAAGTAGCACAGTTTGGAAATCAATGCACTAAACTCTGCATCTATTGAAGGCAGGCCTGCCTGCCTTCAATTTTTACCCTCCCCGCCCCCCCAACCACCCCCTCCCCCACCCTCCAGCTTCTAGCACACGTCATAGAATGCTTTTTAAAAAAATGTTGCCTGGAATTCATACCTCTGCATTCACAGTATCATTATTCACAATAGCCAAAAGGTAGAAAAAACCCAAATGTCCATAGAGGGAAGAATGGATAGAGAGAATGTGTTATATACATACAACAGAATATCTCTCAGCCTTAAAATAGAAATGGAAATGGAAATGGGATTCTGCCACACGCTGCAACATGGATGAACCCTGAAAGCATTACGCTAAGTAAAATAAGCCAGACACAAAAGGACAAATACCGTGTGATTCCACTTACAAGAGATACTGAGAATCGTCAAATTCATTGAGATGGAAAGTAAAATGGTGGTTACCAGGGTCTGCAGAGAAGAAGGAACGGGGAGTTAATGTTTAACTGGTACAGAGTTTCAGTTTCGGATCCATGAAAAAGTTCTGTAGCTGGATAGTGGAAACGTTCGCAGCTTTCTCGGCCTGAAGCCAACCCCACCCTGCGTCTTTGGGAGGTAAAAGCGTTTATCACTTTTGACTCGAGGTCTGAACCCGGTTCAGCGTGGCAGGCATCCTTTCACTTGCTCACCCCAGCCCCCAGCAGAATAGAAGGGGGAGGCCAGAAAGTCCAGGGAGGTCTTTGAGTGTGTCTGCGGGCATCCGCCTGCCCATCCACTCGGCCACCCACTTATGCTTTTATGGAGAAGTTACAGTGTCAGGCCCTCCCTGTGAGAAATCCACACTGGGAGTTATTGCAAGCGCACATCTTGAGCTTCTGAATATTCATGAGGGAAGCAGAAAGACCAATGCTAAAGGGGGGAGAAATAGTAATTCATAAATATTAATAAAGGCAGGCCACATGCACCAAGTAGGGCTAGGAATGTTAACGAGAAGATGACGTCCGGGTTCTGCGCGTGCCCGTTGGGCGGGTGCCCGGCGCGGGCGCGGCCCCCGGAGCCCGGGCACGAGCGCGGGGGAGGTGGGGGTGGGGGAGGAGGGGGGCCGGGCGGGGAGGAGGGAGCGGAGCCGGGCGCCGGCGGAGCTGCGAGGGGAGCGCTCGCTAGCTCGCGGCTGCCGCTGTCGCTGAGCTGCGCTCCGGCCGCTCCCCGCGGCCAGTGGATGGGGGTGTCCAGCTGAGCCCCGCGATCCGCCTTCCGCCTCCAGGACCCGCACAGGTGCAGTCGCGGGGGGCGACCTTAATCCAGACCGACCCACTGCCGTGGGTGGGGGTGGACGGGGGTGGGGAAGGAGGCCCTGCGACTTGGGATGCTCCGGCCGGCAGGTCTGGGGGCGCCGAAGCTCCGCACCCAGGACGGTCCCATCCCGGAATCGGAAAGGGAGAACCCGGAGGCCGTTGCCCTCCTGCCCAGCCCTTCACGGGAGAGCAGCGGGGCGCAGCGCCCGGCGCCGGGAGATACCGGATGATGGGCACTTCAAGCATCATCGGAGCCGCGGGCCCCCAGCCAGGCGTGTGTGTGTGTGTGTGTGTGTGTGTGTGTGTGTGTGTGTGTGTGTGTGTGTGTGTGTGTGTGTGTGTGTGTGTGTGTGTGTCGAGAGGCGGCGCGGTTTGGGGACTGGGGGAGGCAGGGAACGCAGCCCGATGGTGCTGGAGCAGTGGGTCGGTACCTCCTCTCAGGACCGTTATCTGGTCCGGCTCTCTCAACGCCCCAGAATCATCTATGCCTCTAAGAACCTGACCCCGCACCCCGCCCGTGCCCCTCCTTGGGACGCCGAGCCTCCTCTCCCCAGGGACCGTGCATTCCTGCAGTGTCAGAACCGCTGGCAGCTGCCGCAGACGCTGGCGGAGCGATTGTTTTACCGCGAACAGGTCGGAGAAAGGACGGGTGTGATGGTGGTGGGGCACGCTGCCCTCCTGTGGGCCCAGGGCCTCTGGGGCTGGGAGCGCATCTGACGGAGCCCCCAGGGGGTACATCACAGCCCTCTCTTCTTCTCTCTTCCCTATTCCTGCCCTACTCGCCGCGACACCTCCCGACCCCCTCCGCTCCCATGTCCCGGTCTTGTTTGGCTGAAAGGGCCGTGGCCGTTGGAGTATGCGTGCGGCCTGCGCGGGATGCCCCCGGCTTTCTTGGAGCTCCAGGCATTGTGCTGCTTGGAGGAGCCTTTCTTTACCCCAACAGACTGGGGGAGGGGGATGTGAGATGAGGGTGAACGGAGCAGCAGGAGGAGGGGGAAGGGGGAAGCGGAACCACAAAGGGGTTGCTGACTTCTACGCGGTGAAATACTCTCTTTCCGTCAAAATGTGCAGCTTGGCAGGAACATGTACACTGACTGGGCTTTGCTGAGGAGCAGTGGGAAACCGAAGGTGGGTCAGGGGAGGGCAGCTTTAGGGATGCTATGGGGGGGTGGGTGGGCATAGAATCAACTGGTCTGTGGGGCAAGTAGTGGGAAGAAGGGGAGATGGAATGGGGCCTGTGTGGAGGTGCAAAGGCCCAGCAGGGGGAGGCATGGTGAATTCTCTGCTTCTCCGCTCAGCAAAGCAGGCACTGGGAAACGGTGCTGCAGCCCCGAGCTGCAGCTACTATGCACCATTGTGCTGCACGAGAGGCTAACCGTGTGTTTCCTACTGGGTCTCTGTTAAGTTCTGAGCCGTCTTTTCTTTTCCAAATTACACCATCTATTGGGAACCAAAATAAATGGAATAGATTATAGGACATAAGCAAACTATAGTCCTGCACTCTTATTCTATGATAAAGAGAAAAAGACAAGACCACCCTCCTATGATTCCTTCCTTCTGCCATTCTTCATGTATTTTTTTTTTCAAATTGATTTTGGAAGTATAGAGAAAGAGGATAAGCTCTCAATTGAATTACCCCTAGCTTTTAAGGGAAGGAAGCTTCTGAAATGAGCTGTGACTGAAGACAAGGGCAAGCTTGCCAGGATGCAAGAGTAGGACATCTCATTTGGGGGGCATAGTTACCCCACCAAGAGAGAAGAGCAAAGGAAGGAGGGAAGGGGAACCATTTAAGAAGGACTGCCAGCTCTAACCCAGAGACCCCTCCTTGAGGCCTTGGTGGGGCCAGTCAGATGCCTGGCTCTCACCTCCTCTGCCACAGCCTGGGCTCTTTCTACAAATTCTGGGCTCAGTTTGGGAGTCAAGTGACTTTGATTTTCAATGCAGGCTCTCAGTTTTAGTTTCCTCCCCACCTGGTCGTTCATGCGGAGCTTCTTGGCCCCTGGGTAGTGAGTGAGTTGATGAAAAGAAATCAGGCTATATTGCAGATTGTTCAAATGATCACATTTCTGAACTATAGAGCTGTGATATCCATTTCTTCTTTTATAATCTTCTAGGTGAATCTATTTTCTCCAGAGCCTGGGCTGAGGATAGGTGCTTTCAGGATAATCTTCTTTGTTGCCAACGCTCAAAACTCAATCGTAGCCCTAGGTTCCACTTGGCTAGCCCTCTTGTTACTGGCTAATGTTATAGATTGTGCTGTTTCAAATCAGCACCCTCCTTGATATCACCTTCTCACACCAGCTCCCTTGTCCTCTCCAGGAAGAGTACAGATTTAAAGGAAGTGTCATATCTGGAGTACCAGCTGGTTAGCTTTCATGTCTCTCTGAAATGGAACCAGTGATCTGAGTGGCTTTGACCACATGAATTGAAAATAGCAGGGGTGCCTTAGTAAAAAAAGATGGTAACATTCATTCAGCAATAGTTCTCTCATCTGATAAGCATTTTGAAGCGTCACACCTGGAATATCATGGCAAGGATAGTTTTTCTTTTCCTTGAAGCGCTCTCACCCCACATTTCCACGTAGCTAAGTTAGCCTCGCTTTCCTAATATTATTGACATTTACTGGATACTTCATGCATTCCACACATTGTGCTTAGCACTTCCAAGATTATCTCATTTACTCCACCAAATAACCTCCAATATAAGTGCTATTTAAACACCATTTTATGGATGAGGAAGCTGGGTCAGAGAGGCTTATAATTTGCCCAAAGTCTCATAGCTAGGAAGTAATAGGAACAGGATTGGACCCTGGGGCCCGGCATTAACCATCAGAGTCCTTCCTCTCTCCATACGAATCCCTTGTCTGTAAAACCTTCCTTACTCTCAGTTGCACTCAGTGATCTTTTCTAAACTCACTTTTTTGGCACTTGGAGGTTCCTAATCTTTTTTGTGCTGTGGGCCACTTTACCAATGTAGAGAAACCTTTGGGATCCTTCTCTGAATATGCTTTTAAGTGCATAAAATAAAATATGGTTATATTCAAAGAGCCCTTAGGGGTCTGTCGACCATAGGTGAAGAAGCTCTAGCTGGTAATTAGTTGTGTGTATATTGCTTAATAGCTGGATTGTCCAATATGGTAGCCACTAGCCATACGTGGATATTGGACACTTGAAATGCGGCTGATCCACATGGAGACATACTGTGAATGTAAAATACACATTTCAAAGACTTAGTATGAAAAAAGAATGTAAAATGTCTCATTAATATTTAAAAATATGGATTACATTTTGCAATGGCACTATTTTGTATATATTAGATTAAATAAACTATACTATTAAAATGTATCAATTAAAAGTATTAAGTTAATATGTTATTAAAATTAACTTTCAGAGGCATTAACTCTATACCAACACCTTCATTTTAACAAACGAGGAAATAGGACCCACAGTGCTTGTCACTCAGCCAGCCTTTGGCAGGTCTGTTGGCTCCTGAGCCTGTGTTCTTTCCAAGCTGTCATAATACTGCTTTTATATCTTCTTGTATTCCAAGGTCCTCTTATGTTGCCTTTGCAAACTGTAAATACTCAGAATATGTTTTGATGAGACGTGGTGGCAACTGACTTAATCCCAGTAAAATCCCAGTAAGAACTGGCCGGGTCCTCACCTGGCATACCCTCTGCCTCGCTTATTTAGAGTTTTAGTTTTGTAGGTAGAGGTGGAGAATGGCAGTCCTGGGGCAGAAGCCGTGGTTTTTGCTGTCTGTTTGGTCCTCTTGAGGTAGTGGTTCCAATTTAAGCATCTATCTGGATCAGTCATCACGCAGATAGGAGGGAAAAGTTTGGTTGCCTTGCCGTGTTCCAGGGAAGGAAGCTGAGTATGTGGAGAAGGGTATGATAGACACTAATGCTTGTGCTGCCTGCAATGGAAAATGAAAACTGCGTGAGGGGGACAGAAGATCATTTGTCAGTGAGCACACAGTGATTGATTGCCTCGCCGCAGGCAGCGTGTGCTAGAAACCATGGAGGGTATCCAGAGGACGTCTCTGCCCTCGAGGAATTTAAATTAAAATTGGGGAAGGGCTTGGATGTACGCACAGATGGTTAAATCACAGCGAAAGGCAGTGTAGGTAGAGGACCCGGAGCTGTTGGGAAATGAAGGGAGGTGAGTGTACAGCCTTCCAGGGTGTAGTGCCCAAGGTGGTTGTGGAGTCTGGGCTTTGGAGCACATGAGTCTCTGGGTCTTATCTCTTACAGGTACTAGGTCATTTAATCCATTCTTCTAGTTTCAGACATATGCTGTGTGTCTGGGAAAAACTCAGGTGCTTGTTTGAAAGTCTGTATTAGTGTTCAATTAGTCTATCATTTATTGATGAGAGTAATAATATCCAGGTCCATGAAGCCCTATCCAAAACGCTTGGGACCAGGCATGTTTCAGAATTTAGATTATCTCAGATTTTGGAAGGCGATAATAGAGTGCATATTCTGCATATCATCCCCCGGGGCCTGGGGTATCAATCTCTATAATTTAAAAAAATTAAAATTTCTGCAGCAAAACACACTAAATGGGATAAATTAAAACCATGAACAGCTCTATATTCATGTAGATCAGGTTTAGTTGCCAAACGTGTTTAGGTCAGGGCAGGTTTTACCACCAAATAAGTTACGAAAAACTTCCAGGTGTTTTCTTTTTTTAAAAAAATTATTTTATTTTATTTATTTATCTCTGGCTGTGTTGGGTCTCCGTTGCTGCGCGCAGACTTTCTCTAGTTGCGGCGAGCGGGGACTGCTCCTCATCATGGTGCGCGGGCTTCTCATTGCGGTGGCTTCCTGTTGCGGAGCACGGGCTCTAGGCACGGGGGCCTCAGTAATTGTGGCTCGTGGGCTCTAGAGCACAGTCTCAGCAGCTGTGGCACACGGACCCAGCTGCTCCACGGCACGTAGGATCTTCCCGGACAAGGGCTCGAACCCGCGTCCCCTCTATTGGCAGATGGATTCCTAACCCCTGTGCCACCAGGGAAGCCCAAACTTCCAGTTTTGAGAGCACATGGTTAGGGTTGTGGACCTATTGTAATAGTAATAATAATAATAAAATAATAATAGAGAACATAAACTGAACAACATAGACGTTTATTATCTGCCAGGCACTGTTCTAAGCACTTACCAGTGTTTACTCCCTTAACCCTTAGGACAGTCCTTTGAGATAGGTCCTGTTATTATTTCTGTCCTGAGAAGAAAAAAAGGGAGCACAGAGAAGTTAAGTTACTGCTAAGGTCACAGCTGGTAAGGGGCAGAGCAGGATGCAAACCTAGGCAGTCTGGTCCAGAGGCTGCATGCTTAACCATTAGGCTTTGTTTTTTGGAGCAGGGAATTGGAAGCAGGTGTGCCTCCAAAATGTATGCTAATTGGGTTAGCATTATTCACACTAACAATGATATTTGAACTCCTTAAGGATATAATAGTGAGGAAGTACGGAAGCGATGGACCAGTAAAGTGGAAGTTTTGTTTTCAGAGGGATGAGAGTTATGGAATAAGTGATTATGGTTCCTCAGCAGAGTTGGCACAAAAGTCCAGTCCAAACTCACATCACCCTGTTTAATTCTTCTAGATAAACGAATCCTGAACATTGCAGTTGTTCTATTGTTGTGCAAGAATGGAGGCCCCACTGGTGAGTTTGGATGAAGAATTTGAGGACCTTCGGCCCTGCTGCTCGGAGGACCCAGAAGAGAAGCCACGGTGTTTCTACGGCTCATCTCCCCACCATCTAGAGGACCCCTCCCTCTCTGAGCTTGAGAATTTTTCTTCTGAAATAATCAGCTTCAAGTCCATGGAGGACCTGGTGAATGAATTTGATGAGAAGCTCAATGTCTGCTTTCGGAACTACAACGCCAAGACCGAGAACCTAGCTCCCGTGAAGAACCAGTTCCAGATCCAAGAGGAGGAGGAGACTCTGCAGGATGAGGAGTAAGCTGTCTTAATTGCCCTCTCTTGCCTCAGATTAGAGCCCTGGAATCTGGGGCTTCCTGACGTAGAACGAGTTTCTGTCCTTGGGTTCATGGCATATTACTTATATTTTTCTCTGTGAGGCAGCGCCCTGGTAACTGCTGACATTGTTCAGTTATGTCCCTTTACAGTTACTCATAGAGCTTTCTTAAGTTGAAACCACAAAGGAATGAAGGATTTTTAGGAAATGGGTTTTCCTAGATGCAAAATTGAATTTCAGGAGCATGGTACATTTGGGGGTCTGTCTATCTTCAGCTTTCTTTATATCCATGGTAACCCACCCAGATATTAGAAATAAGGACCAGAAAAAAATTTAGTGAACTGTGACAGAGGAATATATGTCGTTGGAACAATTTGCTTTACAAAACACCAGGATTGTGAAAATCTCCAAATTGTTTATAACCCCGTAGGACTGGAAAAATTATCTACAAATGTTAAGATATGTCCAAATAAGAAAGCATACACACTGAACCAAGAGAACAGGGAATCACCCTGGACACAATAAAGGTGATAACCAGGTGAAGTGGCTTTTGAGTATGCAGATTCCCTGGGTCACTTACTAGCCACCTTGCAGGGTCTTAACAGAAGTCAAGAAAAGGAATTTGAGAAAAGTGCTGTTCAAGGAGGGACTAGAAAAGAGAAGAAGGGAGTGATTTGTCATATAAATTAAAGAAAGGTGTTTGGGGCATTTAGTAAAAATAGGCGTAAATTCCCCGTAGGGATAAAATATGCATCAACTGTTCTTTAGGGATCACACAAGAAATGTCAAGTTGTTGGCAGTGGATTGGCAGTGGAAGTTTGGGGCAACTGTACTTTTGGTTTCTCTTTTTATGGACTTGGGTGGGAAGTTGCCCATGAGTAAGTGGGGGAAGAGATTTGTCCCACAGGATTGAACCTGATTGTATTGGGCAGATAGTTGCTTATTTGATGACTACTGAGACTGTATCTCTGTGAATACAAGGGTTGTATATCTGTCTGTCTTATTCATTATTATCTCTCCACTGTCTGATTCAGCACATGGTGTGTAGTAAGTGATCAAATAATATTTTTGGAGTGAATATTGAATATCGAATGACCTGGATAAGCAATAATAGCTAGCCTCGTAGGTGCACTTAATGTATTTCTTGGCCCATGCCACTTCCTTCTTTTCTTTTTAATTAATGCTAGCCTGAAGGCATGATCACAGAGAACATTTCACTCTGGTGACCAGTACTATAACTGTGGGCTACGTGTTTCAATTCAATCTTAAGTTTCAAATTGATTCTTTTAGATTCTGAGCCTTTTATAATTTGCTCAACTCCTCAAGGTCAAAAAAGAATGGCTCTGGGGCTTTATTATACAGAGTAGCTTTTACTGCTATCTACTTCATTGCACCAGGCAATGGACTAGAAACACGATGAATTGCGATTTTCACACTCTCACTAACTCGCTGTGTGACCTTGGGCTTGTCACTTAACTCTAGTTGACTGCGTGGGTCCTCATCTTTGGGACCTCCCGAGCTCAATCTTGATGAAGCAGGGCTAAGGACTTGCCAATAAGCTAATTTCTCACCTCACCCAGGCTGTGCTCGGAAAATTCCTTTTGCTTCCAACAAATCATTTCTCCCCTGTCCAGACCACCACTTTGCCTCATTAAGGACAGAGGCCCAGCAAGCAGGTTCTTACTCTTTCCTAGCACATTAGCAGAGGCCACTCAATGTTAATTACCATCACATGAGATTATTAGTCTTATCCTGATTTTTCTGACTTGCCTGCCTCATTGACTGCCTCAGCTAAATGACCAAAGGTTGAATAATTCCTTAGAGATAAAATATGATTTGGGGAAAGCGTGGTGGGAAGAATCTGGGACGAGAAATCGTAACACAGTGGTTTCTAGGCATTCCGCGTATCTAAAGCTTTACAAATTAAAATAAAAATTTGAATTAAATTACACACTTTGTTTTAGAGACACCTATCAAGCTATTTCAACTGTAAAATTATGATGAGGTAAAGGAAAAAGATAATTTAATATCCAGCGTGGTTAATGGTCTCCTGAGCCCTGCTCTGGTGTTCTAATAAACCTGCCTAGGTTTAGTAGTTAGAGATTTATTTCATCCACCCATGAATGGAAAGTGTTTTGGGTGGGTTAGAACTATACAGTAGAGGCTTCAAACAAAAACAATGAAATTCTTGGTCAAACTAACCTCCTGAAAGATAGCACGAATCAGAAAGCAGGGTCAGTGATTCCCTTTGAAGTTTTGACTTCTTTAGTTTTCATTTGGAACTATGTGGCTTAGAGGGAATTGGCTGAGTTATCAACTCTTCTCTGATTTGTCAGGGCATGGAAGTCCCAGGCATTGAAAGAGAGTCAGTATGTATCTATATGTATTTCTTGTTTCTAAATTTAGAAAATATTCCAGAATCTCTTCTTTGCATATGTAGGAACACCCTTTCCTTTGTCATAAGAGATCCGACCTGGAGGCCTACAGAGTGGGAATGGTCAGCCCTCACCCCACTTCCTGCTTCACCGGGGTCCCTGTCTTACAAGGACCCTGGAGACAGAGGGGCCAAACATGTGAGAACACTGACAGTCCTGTCCTTCCGGTAGAATTACTGGATTAAAGGTCATGTTAAAAATCAAGTTCGCATGATAAATAAACACCCTGGAGTCAGCCATGCTTTAAGTCGAAGAGAAGTGACTCCCAAATAATCAGATAGGGAAAGTCGACAGATGCCTGTGATCTTTAGGAAAGTTAATTCTCCTCTTAGAGGTTCAGTTTCCCCATGTGGAAGGCCGAGATAGGATGGATTCTACTGAAGCATTTGAAAGAATCTAAAAAGTTGTTCAAAGTCATTGATGTGTTAATAATTCATAACTCCTAAGTATTAACAGCAAAAGTATACTCATGTTAACACACATCTAAGTGTGGATATTGGCCTGACTCGACACAAATAAAACTGGACAAGGGCAGTAGCCAGCCTAGAGGGGCTTAAGGGAAATGTTCCCAAGTTGGAATTCTAACAAGCACTATAAGCTGTCTACCATATTGTCAGGAATAGGTATATAGGGGTGTGTGTGTGTGTGTGTGTGTGTGTGTGTGTGTGTGTGTGTGTGTGAGGATTGATGTAGCCTTGATAGCTATGTTGCCAGTTCCAGACCCAGATTTTTGGATACGTGTCTTGTCCAACCTGTTCTGTTTGGTTTGCTCATCCTCTGCTAGCATCCTTTTCCAAATCCCTAGCCCTCCATGGTGAAAGATACTTACGGTCATTTCTATAGGCATCTAAGCCCATGATATAAAATATGCACATGAAAAGCCTTTTCTGTTATTACAGGGACTGAAGGAGCAAATTGGATCTCAGGTGCCGTGGCAGCGTAATGACAAGAATGGAGGGAACCTGTTTAATCTTAGTTCTTTGATGAAAGATATAGTGGATAGCTTTCAAAGTCTCCTTTCCCCGAGATAAGTGTCAATAGCAGGATGCTTCTCAGGAAGTGGAGTTTTACAGTCCACCCAGGATGCTTCTAACAGGGAATATAACTCTTCCCAAGAACCCTCTTAGGATAAGATGGATAACCTCTCTGGGGAGAAAACTCCGTCCCATTCTCTCCCTCACAGAAAGCTTTGTGTTTTTCCCTCCCACCGCCATTCTTCGTTCCTGTGCCTGCCTTTGCCATCCATTTTACCTTCCCCGGGCTGGAGATCTAAACAGAAAGCAGGCGTGTACCCTTGCTGACCTTCCCATTTCTCCTTTCATAGATTGATGAAAGCACCGGGTCCAGAATAATGCAGTTATAGACTTTTCACGCAGAGCCGGCTGCTGAACTGCTGTTCTAGGTTGTGATTTGGAACTTGGCATATTGTTCTGATGCCCATGCCCATCATAAAGTTCATAAAGAATTGGAATAGTTAAGTGGGTAGGAATATAGGCTCTGTAGCTGTATTGCCTGGGTTCAAATCCAACCTCTGTCATTGCTGGCTGTGTGAATCTAGATGAGTTAATTAACTTCTCTGTGTTTCAGGGTTTTTTTCTCAGTATCTGCCTTATAGGGTTGTGAGGAGTGAATGAATTAATCCACAGAGAGTTTAGGATAGTGCCTGGCTTATGCATAGTAAATGCTCAGTAAGGTTGGCTGCTATGGTTATTATTGTTAAATGGGCACTGAATGAATACGGGAAGGGTGTGCAAGTGATGACAGAGAGGTGAGAGTCGTTCTATTAAAGGCTGCTTATGAACCTCAAAGGATAAAAAGTATGTCCATCAGAAAGCAAGAAGAAAACCTGAAACAGAAAAAGGATGGCTTGATATCCCGAGGAGATAAAGGTTTAGGGAATTGTCACTAAAGGTCTAGAATTAGAAGGTAAAATCCAGAGTATGTTAGTGAAGGCTCAGGTGAGAAAAGTTGCCACCCTAAATGATTGGAGGCAGTCTCCAGTTGTCAGTTTAAGGATATAAACAGTTTCAAGGTCATTGGAAAGTGTGCGGTCCGTTCAAGGTTCCAGCTTCCATCCTATCTAGGAGAGGTACAAAAGGCTCCTGCCTGTTTTGGGCTTTGCTGAATTTTATTTTTCCAGGCGCCTGCTGCAGGGTCAGACCTGAAGGTCAGTGCCTGCATGCAGTTGTTCATTCTCGACGCAGAGAGTGTAATGCAGTGAGGCACGGAGGACTCGACTGCTGACCTTCCTAGTGGGTGTGGCGCTGGGACTTTTGGAGACAGCAAAGCATATTTGCCTCTTGGCTTTAGAACGCTAATGAGACTTGGATTTAGAATTAGGCTGGATTAATGAAGCTCTAATAGTGCTTGATGGAAACGGTATTATCACCCCTGTTTAAGACGTAGACTGAAATCCTGCTGAAGAGATGTCGAATGAACACTTGATGAGGTCTCTCCAAGTGCCTTCTTGTAACTGTACTACAAAAAATGAATAAGTGGATAACCAAAGCAGTGCCATTATATTGTGTTTTCTTGAGTTGCTTTTTTTATTACCAAATTGTGTGCATTGTGCGCTAGGAAAATCTCCTTGATTATATACCCATATGTCATATGTCATTCCAGATTTTATATATGTTAAGAACACTCCCCTCCCCCATTTTATGTATCTGATTTCAAGTGTCTGTGCTCTGAAATATACATAAATATATATATATACATATATATATATATACACATCTTGCTATATATATAAAATGTGCACTTATCTTTTCAGCATCTTACACCATACTTTGTCATGTTTTGGATTTGCTCCTATGTGTACATAGTTGCTTATTTTTAAATGACCCTTACCTTATATTAGTATATCTAAATAAACTGTACCTTCTTATACCTTGTTTCACAGGTATCATTCATGTTTGATGTGCATAGGCACCTGAAGGAGATTGCACTGAGCCCTCATTATTTCATTACCTAATATTAACTCAAGTGCCACTGGCTTCCATGGACGGCATTCATTATTTTAGGAGCTTGGTTTACTGATTTACATTAATCTCTTAGTGTTGACTAATTTATTCATTTTCCTGTGTGTGAGAGTTTGTGACTTTGGGCTTTTCCCCAAACCCCTCCCCATTTTTTTCCCCAAGAAAATCTTTCTGAAATAAGTGAGTTAAGCGAAAAGAATTGTAGAATACCCTTTCCTATAATGTACCTATCAGAACTTTAAAAAAGAAACGTAATAAAGGGAACCCCATCTTCCCCCACTAAAAACTAATTGTGTAGACAGTGGTGTATTTATTGGTTCCTTTCATATATTTTCTTTGGAGTCTCCATGATAGAGACAGGGCACACTTAGACTCTACATTGCTAGAGGACAGGATTGTGCCACCCTGGGATCCCTAAAACATTTTGGGTAATAAGTAACTTTTAATAGCACTGGCATCATCCCCTTACCTACGTTAGATGTCAAGGAATTAATTCTTGACCTTTTAGATTGCAGGCAGTTAACTCTTGAACAGCATGGGGGATTAAGGGTGCTGACCCCCTGGGTATTTGAAAAATCCATTTCCTGCTGTTTCTGCCTCAAAAACAAAGGAATTAGTAAACCACAAGGGCAATAAGCTGAAACAATTTGAATAGAAGCAGGACTCAAAGCCTACTTCTTTTAAGTCCACATATTGTGATCTCTAATCGAACACAAACTTTCCTCCACACTTAGTTAAAGTGAAAATATTGGTACTACAATATCTATTGGAAAAGAAATCCACATGTAAGTGGATGCTCACAGTTTAAACTCGCGTCGTTCAAGGGCCAGCTGTATATATAAACTAGACAATGACCCTGATCTTTTTTTTTTTTTTTTTGCGGTACACGGGCCTCTCACCGTTGTGGCCTCTCCCACTGCGGAGCACAGGCTCCAGACATGCAGGCCCAGCGGCCATGGCTCACGGGCCCAGCCGCTCTGCGGCATGTGGGATCCTCCCGGACCGGGGCACGAACCCGTGTCCCCTGCATCGGCAGGCGGACTCTCAACCACTGCGCCAGCAGGGAAGCCTGACCCTGATCTTAATGAGATTCAGCCAGAAAATCTGCCCAGATCAATCTCTCTCTTCCTCCCTCCCTTCTCATTCTTCTCTGCCCATAAAAAAGGAAACATGGACATTTCTTAAGTTCGTGAGACAGGAGCCATTTGGTTGAGGGGCAGATTTAGTTTCAGGGGCAGTTTATCTGTTGCCAGAGGTGTTTTACTTGTAGACGCTACCATTGGTTTCTCAATGGTGAGAAATTCCTCTTCTCTTAAGCAAACACCTTTGGCACTGAGGCTCCTGGCCAGGGTCTCTTCTCTTGGCTCCTTCTCTCCTGGTAATGCCTGAAATTCAGTTTTGAAGCTACTTCGCTCCTGCATGCTGGAAGGCAGATGATCTCAGCCTGGCACACACAGAAGCCTCTCTCCTCCCCTGGCCCAGCTCTTCCTTCCTCCAGGCCAGGCCAGGCCACAGATGTGTGCTAATGAGAGCTTCTCTTTGTTTACAGGGTTTGGGATGCTCTGACAGACAATTACATCCCTTCACTCTCAGAAGACTGGAGGGACCCAAACGTGGAGGCTCTGAATGGCAACAGCTCTGAAACTGAGGTACCTCTCTGGGGCCCCCAGCTTAGCAGGGCTTGAGAAGCTGTGGATTCCAGTTAGAAAAACATTCAGTAATGCAACAGTCTTCCCCACTATGTATTGAAGCTCGACATCATTGCTGGGAAAGTAGGAGTTGTGGAGGAAGTGAAAAATAAGATGAAGGGGGACATCCAGGGTATATGAGGTGATTGGAGTGATTGTAAAGACTGTAAATGCAGATCACTTCTGTTGCTCATCGTCGGCCTACAACATGCAAAATAAGGTGATCTGAAGTAAGAGAGGAGAGTGAATATAATGGGCTTTTTTTGTGTTGGAATAATGATGGTTAAAAAAAAAAAATCAGGGTTTCCCATCTAAGATGGACAGTTCAGTCCCATCAAAAAGTGTTGACAGACTTGTGACCAGCTCAGGGCCTGGCTAATGGCCAGAGTGGGGACCCAGATAATAGTGAGGTGACCATGCAACGGGGAGGAATTCTTTATGAAACTCATTAAACAGGCACTTATATGGCTGGACCTGAGTCACAGTCTGTGGTTACTGATGCCGAAGAGGAAAGTAGCCTACAGACTTCTGAAAAAGTAAAGAGAAGACTTAGTTTGAGTTGACTTGCATAGGTTATGGAACGTGACCTTTCAGAATATCCAAACTGCCCCTCCTAGCAGAATATACATATAGAAAGCTAAATCACGTAAGGGCTCTGTCCTTGCTGAAAGCCTGTTTCTACGTTGCTTTGTCTTCTAGTTTCACTTATAAAGGAAATTTGACAATTTCTTATCAGGAAGGGCTGTCACAATCCTGTGCGCACAGCAAATGAGGGTGGGAGGTGGATCTGATCTTTCTAGGTGCTCCAGGATTGAGTCCAAGGAAGAGCGAGAACCAGATTTCCCTTACTGGACGACATTTCTGCAGATCATTGGCCAAAATAGCACAGCAAAGAGATCAGCAATTGGCCGATTTGTTGAAAAGGTGGCTGAATACCCTTTTTAATTCTTCTAATACTTAGCCATCCAAAATACTTAAAACCACAAGAATAGACTTCGAAACAAAGAGATTTGCTTCAACCCTACTTAGCATGGGTGTGGGATGTCTCAGGTCCTGTTTTGAACTCCCGAGCGCTTTTTTTCTCTTGCGGTACTTATATAGATCGTGTTTAGTACTTACCCAAAATGCAAAGGAGAAGATAGGCAATAATGGAATAACCCTAGTGACTGAAATGAAATCAGGTCCGTCATGGTGCAAAAGGCAAATTTTGCTTTGTTATCTCCTTTGCCACCTTTCCAACTCATTTTGTGGATTAAGCCAAAGTATATATAAGATAGCCTACCCTTCAAAAGGACTCTAATTTATCCTCATTTGCAGATTTCCCTCAAGAGGGTTAATATTTCAGGGCAAACTGAATGACCCTGAGAAGGATGATCTTGAGCTCTGCTCCTTGTAGAATATTCTCCATCTGACCCACGGGAAATGGACGGCGTAGCAAAAGTGGATGGATTAAGGTTGTTTTATTTTAGCCTCCTTTATTATCTGGATTCATTACAGTAGAAGCTCTTTTCACTGACATCAGTTTAAACGACTTGCTATATAACCAGTGCTCTGTATTCCTTCTGTAAAACATGCCAACCGAAAGCCCTTGGCATGCGGCATGAACACGACTGGTAGGCTTCTCTCTGGGAAGTCTTATCTCTTCTTCCACTTAATTCATTGCCAAGAATCAGTTGTGTTTTTTCCCAAACCTGTTCATGCTTGTCCTTGTGACTGTAACTAATGTCATGAAATGTTATGGAAACTGTAGGGTTATGACTGCAAAGACAGTCATTTTTGCTTTTATAAAATCAAAGTAACACATGTGTGTAATTTTAAAAGTCAAATAATATTTTTAAAATAATACAAGACAACAAAAAATATAAACAGCAGTCTCTGACTTATCTTTCCTGGCTCCATTAGAGGCAACCACTTTGACTTCTTATAGCTGTTTCTTTTGGCGGGTACCTACAATTTTCTAAATAACACATTTATGTTACTACTTCTTTGATTATCTAAAATGAATAATTTTGGCTGTTGTCCATTATGGAAGATAAGATTTAAGTCTCTCGCAACACCTCAAATACTCACATTTGGCCTTCCCCCTTGTCACCAATTAAATCAATATTACAAGTACACACTAGGGTAACTGTGTAAATACTATTTCTTGCTGAATCATGTAGTGTTCTATAAGAATATTTCCTCTCTTGTACAACTTCTTATTTAACCTGGAGTGAAGAATTGCCTTGTTTTTTCATTTGCTTAGCTTCCTGTATATCTATCATTAGTTCAACCCCAAACTCTGAGTGAACTCTACATCTCAAAATATGTTTTTAAAAAATCAGATAGTCTTTCAATTCAATCAAAAAAAAAAATCCAAACTAGTACCCTCCATCTTTTTGCTATAAACTAATGTGGTTGTACTCTAGATCTGGTGCACAGCTGCTGTCCTGGGAAATCTTCATGTCTCTCTCTCCTGTCCTCTGACTGCCATGCTTTTATTTTTTTGGGTATGTTCCCTTGTTTTGGTGAAAAAATTCAGTGTATTCTTGAGAAAGGGTAGAGAGGAATATATTTGTTAGAATAGATGAGAGTGTCTTTATTCTCCCATCATACTCTTGATTGAGAATTTGACTTGATAGAGTTATTTTAGGCTGCAAGTGAATATTTACTCAGAATTGCAAAGCCATCATTATCTTTTCCTCCAGCTTTCAGTGACGATTGAGAAGCCCCATTTAGAATCCATTCTGATTCTTTGTCTTTTCTATGTGACTCTCTTTTGGTTCTCTCTAGAAGCTTTCAGAATATTCTCTTTTTCCTTTCTCATTTCTTTTACAGTAATGTGCCTCAGAGTGAGCTTTATTTTTTCATTCAGATGAATTATAATCCATGGGCCCTTTTGACCTGGAAGCTCATGACTTTAAATTGTGGCATGGTTGCTTGTTATTTCTCTGAAGATGAATTATTTCCATTTTCTGCCTCTATTGAGATGATTATATGGTTTTCTCCTTTATTATGTCAATGTAATGAATTACATGAATTGAGTTTCAAATGTTAAATCAACCTTGCATTCTTGAGATTAAAGGCAACTTGGTCATGGTATATTACTTTTCCTTTTTAATCATAGCTTTACTGAAGGATAATTGGCATACAATAAACAACACATGTTAAAGAGTGCAGTTTGATAGGTTTTGACATATACGTCTGTGAAACCATCACCACAATCAAGATAGTGAGCATGTCTGCATGTCCATCACTCTTCCCTTTCACCCCCCAATCTTCAGGCAACTAGCTGCTGTCATCATAGATTAGTTTGCATTTTCTAGAATTTTGTATAGGTGGAATCACGCAGCATGTACTCTTTTTTCAGTCTGATTTTTAAAACTCAATATAATTATCTAGATATTCATCTATTTTATTGCATGTATCTACATACATTCCTTTTTATTGCTGAGTAGTGTTCCATTATATTGATATACTATAATTTGCTTATTCATTCACATGTTGATGGACATTTGGTTTTTTTCCAGCTTTTGAATATTGCGAATGAAGCTACTATGAACATTCTCGTATAAGTCTTTTTGTGGACATGTCTCTGTTTCTCTTGGGTAAAAACCTATGAGTGGGATGTCTGAGTCATATTGTAAGTGTCTTTTTCACTTTTTTTTTTTTTTTTTGTGGTACGCAGGCCTCTCATTGTTGTGGCCTCTCCCGTTGCGGAGCACAGGCTCCGGACGCATAGGCTCAGCGGCCATGGCTCACGGGCCCAGCCGCTCCGCGGCATGTGGGATCCTCCTGGACCGGGGCACGAACCCGCGTCCCCTGCATCGGCAGGCGGACTCTCAACCACTGCGCCACCAGGGAAGCCCTGGACAGCCTTTTTGATTTTAGTCATCTGAGTGGGTATATAGTAGTATCTTATTTTAATTTGCATTTTCCTGGTAACAAATGATGTTAAGCATCTTTTCATGTGCTTATTCACAGACCATGCATCTTCTTTGGTGAAGTACCTGTTCAGATCTTTTGCCCATTTTCTTAGTGGGCTGTTTGTGTTCTTAGTAATGAGTCATTGGAGTTCCTCATGTTAAAAGATAAAATGAGGCATATTAAATTTCTGAGAGTTTACCTGAGCAAAAATCTGTTCGAATCAGACAATGCCAAACCCAAAGTGGGTAGGAGTGCTCCATCGACAGGAGCTAGAGGAAGGACTTTTACAGAGAAGAGGTGGAAGCAAAGGAAGGAAATTATCTGATTGGCTGTAGCTTGAGTGGTTGCATCATCTGGAAAAGTCTGGGTGGCTGTTTGTGAGTGGCTGTCCTTTGGTTTGAGTTCTTAACCTTGAGGCATTAGAGGTTTTGGTTTGCTTAGGAGACTCCTGAAGCATTCAAGTCATCTCAGTCTAATAGCCTCTTTGTTTACTTATTTTAACACATATATTCTAGGTATAGTCCTTTTTCTGTTGTATGTTTTACAAATATTTTCTTCTTGTCTATGGACTGTCTTTTAACTTTATTAACAGTACATTTGAAGAGCAAATGTTTTTTAAATGTGATGAAGTCCAGTTTATTCATCTGTGTTTAATAGTTTGTGCTTTTTATGTAGTACTTAAGAAATTGCCAAGCCCAGGGTCACTAAGAGTGTTTTCTTAAGCCTTCTAGAAGTTTTGTAGTTTTAGCTCTTATATAGTTTATGATCCACTTCACGTTAGTTTCTGTATATGGTGTGAGGTTAATGTCAGGGTTCATGTGTATGGCTATCCAGTTGTTCTAGTATAATTCATTGGAAATATCCTTTCCATATTGAATTGTCTTGGCACCTTTGTTGAAAATCAGTTGACCTAAATGTGTGGATATATTTCTGAATTCTCTGTTCTGTTTCACTGATATATGTGTCTATCTTAATGCCAATATTATGCTCTATTCATTACTGTAGCTTTATAATAATGTCTTGCCATAAAGCATAAGACTTTCAACTTTGTTCTTTTTTTTCAAAGTGGCTTTGGCTATTTTAGGTCCTTTGCATTTCTGTATAAATTTTGGAATCACCTGATCAATTTGTACAAAGAAACTTGCTGGACATTCAACTGTGATTGTATTAAATCTATAAAACAATTTATGTATGTAGATCAATGTTAATGTGATGAATTACACTAATTGATTTTCAAATATTAAACCAACCTTTCATTTTTAAGAGAAATCCCACTTAGTTGTGATAGATATCCTTTTCACATAATGTGGGATTTGATTTGTTTATATTTTATTAAGGATTTTTGCATCTGTGTTCATGAGGAATCTTTCTTTTTAATTTTCTTTTCTTGTAATGTCATATGGTGAATTGGGAATTTTTCTGCTTCTATTTTCTGAAAGAGTTTGTGTTATATTGGTATTATTTCTTCCTTAAATATTTGATTGACTACACCAATGAAACTATCTGGACCAGGGGTTTTCTCCGTGAAAGTTTTTGATTACAGATTCAACTCCTTTAATAGATATTGGGCTGGGCTTCCCTGGTGGCACAGTGGTTGAGAGTCCGCCTGCCGATGCAGGGGACACGGGTTCGTGCCCCGGCCCGGGAGGATCCCACATGCCGCGGAGCGGCTGGGCCCGTGAGCCATGGCCGCTGAGCCTGCGCTCCGCAATGGGAGAGGCCACAACAGTGAGAGGCCCGCGTACCGCAAAAAAAAAAAAAAAAAAAAAAAAAAAAAGATATTGGGCTATTTAGATTTTCCACTTCTTCCTGAGATGATTTTGGTAAAGTGTGTTTCTTAAGGAATTTATTCATTTAATCTAAGTCATAGTATTGACCACAAAATTGTTTATGATATTCTCTCATTCTTTTAATGTTAGTAAGATCTATAGTGATGTTCCCTTTTTTATTACTGTTATTGTTGATTTGTGTTTTCTCTCTCCTCTGTCCCTCTCCCTCATCCCCTTCTCATCAGTCTGTTTTTGGGTTTATCACTTTTATTAATCTTTCCAGAGAACCAGTTTTTTTTTTCCTCTGTGTTTTTTCATTTTCTAGTATGTTGATTTCTTCCCTTAACTTGATTGTATTCTTCTTTGTATTTAAAATAGGGTTTTACTTCACCCTTTATTTTTTAAGCTTCTAAAGTGGAAGCTTAGGTCATATTTTAAACTTTAAAAAAATGATCTTAGTCTATTTGGGCTTCTATAACAAAATACGACAGACTGGGTGGCTTATAGACAACAGAAATTTACTTTTCACAGTTATGGAGGCTGGATATCCACGATCAGGGTGCCAGCATGGTTGATTCTGGTAAAAGGTCTCTTCCAGCTTGCAGACTGTCAACTTCTGACTATGTCCTCACAGGACACATGGTACAGAGGAGCTCTGTGGAGCCTCTTTTATAGAAACACACTCCCACTGATGAGGGTTCCACCCTCCCCAGCACCTCCCCAAGGCCTCCTTATACCATCACATTGGGGGTTAGGATTTCAACATGAATTTTGGGAGGACACAAACATTTAGTCCATAGTAATAACATAAGCATCTTAAAACAATAAAATTTCTTTTAAGCATTGCCTTAACTGAGTCCCACAATTTTGATGTGGTATGTTTTCATTATCATTCAGTTCAAAATATTTTCCAGTTTCCTCTTTCTTTTTTGGCCTATGGGTTATTTAGAAGAATGTTTATAGATATTTTGTCATTGATTTCTCATTTAATTTTGTCAGAGAACAAAATCTGTACAAATTAAATCTTTTAAAATATATTGAGACTGACGTATGACCTAGCACATGTTGTATCTTAGTGAATGTACTATGTATCACTGAGAAGAAAGTATATTTTGCAATTGTTGGTTGTGATGTTCTAAAAAGGTCAACTAGATTAAGGTGGTTTATAGTATGGTTGGATTCTTTATATTCTGATTTTTTGTCTGTTTATTTTATCAATTATCAAGACAAGAGTGTTAAAAATTTCCAGTTATTACCCTGGATTTGTCTATTTCTTTCTTCAGTTCTGTCCGTTTTTGTTTTATATATTTCGAAGCTCTGTTATTAACTGCATACACTTTTACTATTGTTATGTCTTCCTGATTGACCCTTTTATCACTATGAAATATCCTTCTTTATCTCTGGTAATACTCCTTGTTTTGAAATCTGCTTTGTCTGATATGAATTTAACCACAACAGCTTTCTTATGCTATTAGGTATACATTTTTTTCAATCCTTTTACTTTTCATCTATCTGCGTCTTTAAAATGTGTCTTTTATAGATTGTATGTAGTTGGGTCTTTTATATTCAGTCTGACAATGATAATCTGTGCTTTTTAGTTTATTGTGTTTAGTTCACTTGCGTAGCATTTATTTCATTAACGTTTAACATAACATTACTATTTTGTGTTTAGGTGTACCATCTTGCATTTCTATTTGTTCCATCTGGGTTTTTTGTTGTTATTGTTCCTCTGTTTCACCTTCTTTTGGGTTAATCAAATACTTTTTGGTATTGCATTTTATATCTACCTTTGGAATTTTAGTTATACCTCTTTGTATAGCTGTACCTTTTTTTTTAGTGGATGCTAGGTTGGCATCTGCTCTCTAGCATCTCTTTTTTTTTTTTTTTTTTTTTGCGGTACGTGGGCCTCTCACCGTTGTGGCCTCTCCCGTTGCGGAGCACAGGCTCTGGACCCACAGGCTCAGCGGCCATGGCTCACGGGCCCAGCCGCCCCGCGGCATGTGGGATCTTCCTGGACCGGGGCACGAACCTGTGTCCCCTGCATCGGCAGGCGGACTCTCAACCACTGCGCCACCAGGGAAGCCCTCTAGCATCTCTTTTGCTGTTGTCTTTTCTCCAGTTCTCTCTGTCCCTGTGGGATATTCTCTTTTGATCTCTTTACTCTCACTTTAGCAGAGTTTCAGGAGATAACTGCGTGTGCTCAATCTCCCACGTACCTTCCTTCTACTGTTCAAAAACAGAAACAGGAAACAAAAGTTGTGTTGTAATGTGGATGATGCAAGAAAGACTACATGAAATTCTACTCGGAGGCCCATGATGGAAGAAAAGGCCTTGGCCTTACGTTAGGCGCTTGGTGAATGAATAAATGTACATTTATGTTTTCAGGTCAAAATAATCTGCTTGAGCTATGTATGTATGTATGATTATTATTCACAATTCTCCACTTTTAATTGGGTTTTTCAGTTAATGAACCTATTCTGTTCCTGACTGATGTAAAAGGTGGTCTCTTTTATCCCTGTAACTTTAATTGATAGCAGATGGTGGTTCTCTTAGACAAGAGGAAATGGGAGTCTAGGACAGTAAGTTACATCCTTCTGTTTTCAGGTGAATAAGCAGCTCATTTATCTGTGGAGCTGGGATATAGGAGGTGATAGTATTGCCATTCAGTCCTCTCCTTTTCATTCCTTCTTTCAACAAGTATTTGTTGCCACGTGCTGTTTGCTGTGTTCTGGTGCATCTCCCTTTGGGGATATAGAAGCACTGACTTAACCCACACAGATGGGTTAAGTTGCCCTTTCCTTGGGCTGGGTACATATTGGTGATTTTTTTCTCCTTCTTTTACTTTTTGACTGGAGGTGAAAATGTATCGCTATCTCTTAAATTTGGTCAAGAAGACAACCACCCATGTGAAACAATCGTGGTAAGGGGAGGGAAATATCGTGCAGTAGAAATTCCCTTTCCTGTGAATGGCATCATCTGGAATGCTTTAACAAACAACACTGGTTAATAGGCATTATTGGACACAAGAACTTGATGTCATTTTAATTCTCACTCAGACTCCCCTGCACCTAGATTTAGCATTCTCATAGTCTCCAGGGAAGAGTCTCTGCATTTATTTTTAAGCTTTAAGTGACCAAGTTACAGCCCTAAAGGCACACCGTTTACCGAAAGCAGGAGGAGGAAACAGCTTGCTGAATAGTATGGCCAGGCTCATTTCTGGATCTTGGTCTTCTATTCTCAATTCTGGGAAGAAGTCACTCAGAAGAATGAGGTTTTTTTCTTGGAAGAGCCATAGTTCACTTCAATAATATGGAGACAACTTGAAGATTTAGTCTACAGAGAAATTCAGCCCCAATTTGACAGCCTTCTCGTTTCCACACAAGAGGCTAAAGAACTCCCTGCAGTCGTTTCTCTGCATGTGTCATATATTAAGAATAAGAGTATTCATACACTCGTCCGTATACCTATGTGTATGAATATATATGACGAATACTGTTATCAATATACGTAAATGCTGTCATTTTCCAAAATCTTTCTCACCAGCTTTCCACACTCTGTACAAGATGCTGTCCTGGGAATGGAGGGAAGGGAGGGAGTCTGTAAACAGCACTGAAAGGAAAGAGGGCTTGTTGAGAAGTGACAAGAGCAGAATAGAGTCCACTAGATAGAGGCAAAACATGGGACCAGGCTTAGAGAGGGTGAGGAAGATGAGGGAACCAGAACAAAAGCTACAGAGTGAGGAGAAAAGGAGAGGGACAGGGCAGATGCAGTGAAAGCAGAGGATGGCAGAGATCCACGTGGGGAAGAGGGAAGGGGCCAGGGCTTTCTCGGGAGGACTTTGTGCATGTGTCTCCTTTTATTTTATTTCGTTTTGTAGCGGCAGACTTCTGAGATCTGAGAACATACGGGTTAGGTATAGCTCCCACGATACTACGAACTCATGGTAACTTTCACAAGCTTATAATTCATTTTCAAATCTCGTTTTACCCATGCCTGAAAAATCAAACCAGCAGGCTTTGTACCAGAGGGGAGAGAAGGCTCTAACTAGGAATCATCCATGCCGCTGCCTGGCTTCCCTAATGTCTGAACAGCAAGAAGGGTCTATGCCTAAAAGCTCTCCCCTGCCTTCACCGGGAGCTCAGAGGGAGGACTTGGGAAGGGCGATGGTGTAGTTGAAAGATGCAGTATTAACAGCCAGTGAGGTAAACTCGCTAAAATTGGCCACATCTCAGAAAATGTAAATATTCCATTTAAAAAATCGAATTACTATGAAAAAAATTCTGGTTATAGACTAACACTGGCTGTCAGATGCTTATAAAAAATAATCCAAACAGAAAAGAAAACTTTGTTTCCCAGCATGAGCCAAACTTCTACCACAGGACTTTCTAGCCCTAAGAAAGTTCTGCCGTATGAGAGTAGTTGTGAACAAACCGTGGCTACAGGAGTTTCCTTCTGCACAGTGGGGAGCTGCAGAAAGCAGGCGGGTACCACAGGTGGTGGACTTGGCGGAGAGAGGAGCATATGGGTTCGACAGCAGAAATATATGTCGCCATCTGGCACAAAACCCCTCAAATAATCCCATTACCTCCCTGTCCTACCCCTTATCCAGGTTGAGAGCAGAGGGCCTTTGAGATATATTTGATGTTTTCTTTATAACATAGTCCCGGTTTTAAGCAAATGTAGCTAGAAGGTGATGTGTTTTGTTGGGGGTACCTGCCAAGGTGGAGTTCAAGGAAGAGGGGAGAAGTTTCTGAGGATGGACTCCCTCTGACATGATTGCTTGGATTGGAACTGGGATGTTTCCTGCGGGTGCTAATTAGAACAGGAAAAGTGTAATCCCCAGGAAAGAGGGAGATCAGCATGCCAGCTGTTGGTGCGCAAGTGAAATTGATTCCTGGATGACAGGTGTCTGCAGGAAGATTTCCTTGAGGCACTTCCTGCCAGACCCTAAATGACTTTCAAACGAGACTCCTGGACACAGACAGCTTGTTAGGTGGTTTAGGGGCTTATCCTGTGCAGGTTTTGAACATCAATACCAGGCTATGGCCGCTTGGGACACGGACAGTAAAGTCAGATATGCTGTGAATACCTTGCTGGACTTCTACATTTAGAATCTCAAGGGTTGGGAGCTTTCAGAGCCTTACTTGGGATGATGGAAATCTGGAGACACGTGGCAAATGTTTCAGTATGTGCTGTTGCTGTGGAGTCTGTCCTTTGGTTGGTGTGCTTAGGTTGTTCCGTTGGCATGTCCAACGGAGCTTCTGTACATCCTTCATCAGCTACGACACCATGCCTAGATTCCAATGACACGATGACATTTCATCAAATTTTAAAAACATGATTATTTGCACTGGAACAGCCCACCCCTTTAAATGCCTAATAAAATAAAATCTGGAAACTGATCCCCAGATTGAAATTCCTTATATAAACAAGTGTGCCTTTGCTGCAGGAGTTGGTTGCCATTGTTACTCACCTCAGGAAGGTTCCTTGTTCATGTAAAAACGACCTGTCTGTCGGTTAAAGAACAGTTCTTTTCCCCATGGGTCGGAATGGTGCCGGCCACACACGCCTTATTGTCTTTTTCTAAGCTGGACCCAGTGATGTGTGCTGTGTGGACAGGGTACGCTTGGAATTGGATGAAACTCTGCACACCTCTTCAGATTTTCTCTTTACACAGGGGATGGCCAGAGTGGCCTCTGTCAGTGTCATCTATTCTAGAGACTGGAGAGAATCCCAGTTCTGCTGATGGTCAATCAGAATTCCATCCCCCACCCCACACCTCTTTCAGATCCATGAGAAAGGAGAGGAAGAGTTCAATGAGAAGAGTGAACATTATTCTGGAATCAGTGAGGAGCCTCTGCTCACAGCAGATCAGGTACGAATCTCTCTCTCTCTCTCTCTCTCTCTCTCTCTCTCTCTCTCTAAGTTCTTGGAACTTTTAGTTCCTTTGATAGACAAAAAGTCTGAATACATACCTGCCACATCCCTTTCAGGCAGTAGAAAAATGTATGGTCTTGTGGTGGCTGTGTCTTTGGTAAATTTCATGTCTCTTTAAGCCTCAGGTTATGCACCTGCTGTAATTAGGGATGTAATTCCTGACGTGTGTTGGATGTGGTCCATGTTTGATAACAGCCAGAGATGGGCTCAGCATTTACTGCCTTCATTTCCTGCTAAGTGTCTTTATTGCAGCTCATTGTACTTGGAGTCAAGACACTTAAACAAGGGTCCCAAATAGCTGTTCTACAAGAATAGAAATGGCAGAAGAGGCTTCCAAGTGATGGACATTTTCTCATATTTCATAGAACACTGAAAACGTTGAGCCTTCCAAAAGAAGTATTAGAAACACTTGTTTTTTTTTTTAAAAAAAGATCTAATGTTTCACATTTTATTGAGTTACTTAATTTTAGTTTTAATAATTTGTTACTTAGGGAAAATACTCCTGAGTCTCTGGATTCCTTATTCAACCTTTGAGTCAACAACTATTTATGGACACTTGCTTTGAGCAGGCACCTTTCAGGTGTTTTCACAGAGTGGTTCTGAAAAAGCTCCACTAGGAGTTTTGGTTCCAGAAAGTGCTTTTCAGTAAAAGGAACTCTTTCATATCTGTGGTAAAAAGGTGGGCTATAAACAGATAAGGATCAAGAGATTAAAAGGAACCAGATTAAAAAGAACAGGAGCTAGCAGTTACCTTGTGAATTTGGGGGGAAATACAATTCAGTGACACAAGTTCAATGATAATGACTCTGAAAGAGAAGCTTAGCCATAAAATTCTAAAGGGGGGTCGTGTAGTTTGCTCATGTTCCATGAGTGGCTTGCAGTAGTCAAAAACTAAGTATCCCTTAAATTTGTGAGTGGAGATGGGAAAGCTTGGGAATAAAATAGAAATTATTCCAGAAGAGGGGACCTAAGTGCCTTTATCTTTGATCCAGCCTAACATAAAGGAGCCCACTTCAAAGACCAGTTGGCCTTGGAGATGGAGTCCATCACAGCATGGAGAACAGACAAATATATAGATGCACTGTTCTGACCAGACTCATGGATGGCTTCTTTCAGAAGTGGTCTTTGCTTATTCCATTTCCTTTATGTGTAAACAATTAATGTACAAAGTAGTTCAGCCTTATTCCTCTTGGCAGTTATCTAATTTTACTCTCTCTTCTAGGAGCTGTCCCCTACAAGAGTCTAGATTACAGATGGGTTTCTTATCGATTTTCTGCTCTCCAGAACCTACCTGTCCTTTTATTATGTCATTATCTTTATTTCCACTTTTGTTGGGCAGCTTTAGTTCCTGTCCAGGTGAATTCTGGAGGAAGAGCTGTTTTCCTCTATGTAAAAAAGCAACTCCCCATTTTGAGTTATCCTAGGAACACTTTGGTTTTTTTCCCATCTTAAGCATCATCGCAATGAATGGACTGGATTTTGTGTTTGAGTTGGGTAGATAAAATGTCTTTCCACTTAGAAAGAAAGTGCTCAGAAAATTGAAGTAAATGTTCCCTTCCAGGAAGCTCTGCTTCATTTCCTGAAAGAGCAGTTTATTCCCAAAAAAGCACTCATCTAAATGATGTTCTTGGAAGAGGTTTGACATTAGAGAGGATTTTATATCAAAGGAAGAGTGTTTGTAAGCCTTTGGTCAGATCTAGTTTTATTATTATCCAGTATTTATTAAGTAACAATATTGCTTTAGGAATTTTACAGACAGCAAATTAGGAACATCCTTCCCTGATCAGAATTCAAGCTGGGATGTCCCTGCAGCAGAGAAGAGTGAGCACTCCCTTGTGTACCTTCTCCAGGTGATTGAGGAGATTGAAGAAATGATGCAGAACTCCCCAGACCCTGAGGAGGAAGAGGATGTTCTAGAAGAGGAGGATGGGGGAGAAACCTCCTCCCAGGCGGACTTGGTCCTCCTGCAGGAGATGCAGGCCTTGACCCAGACCTTCAACAACAACTGGTCCTACGAAGGTGAGAGTTCTGGGGGCGGGCTCACGGAGGACAAACTCAGCTCTGCCAGGCAGGGCACATGCTTCACACGCCACTAAGAGAACCTCGGATCTAGGGAGTTGGCAATACCTTTCTTACTGGACATCAGGAGAGAAGCATTGCTGGGAGAGGAAGCAAGATTAAAAGGATAAAACGACCTGCTGTACAGCACAAGGAACTCTACTCAATACTGTGTAATGGCCTATATGGGAAAATCTAAAAAAAAAAAAAAAAAAAAAAAGAGTGGATATATGTATATGTATAACTGATTCACTTTGCTGTACACCTGAAACTAACCCAACAGTGTAAATCAACTATAATCCAATAAAACTTTTTTAAAAATGAAAACAACGGTAAAACAAACCAAAGAACAAGACTAAAGCAGAACGAGTAGAGGAAATCTGAACCCACTATTCACAATGATGCTACCGTGAAATCAATGAACAAACCTACAAATGGTAATGATAATAAGAGCTCGTATTTTTGGAGAGCTTTGGAGGGCCAGGCGCTGTTCTAAAACTTTCTATGCATAATCTCATTTCATGCCTGTGCCAACCCCATTAGGATTGAGCTAACTGAGTTTCCAAGAGGGTAAGTGACTTGTTCCAAGGCCACCGTTGCAGAAATATAATTAAGAAATAAAATCTCCTCCCCACCCAGAAAACCTCTCCACAGAAGTAGAGGTTTTCTTTCTGAGAAAATAAAAACAATTTCATTATTGAATTGATGCATGTCACAGTCAACCCACTAAAGGGATTGCAAAACTGGAAAGAAATCTAACCCGTGTCTACAGCTAACTGGACACAACCCATTACAATGTTGCAATTTAGAGTCAGGTGGCAAGTTAGGCCCCTGTTTTCTTTCTTGGGGATGACTTTTCAAAGCAGTGGCTCCCAGGTCCTTGAGGAAGCACATCTGAGTCCTGAGACTGGCCAGTGGCTTATTTAGCCATTAAAATGATGCACATATATTTGAAAAACAGAGAGAGATTCTGAAAGAAAAAGGGAGGTGAGGGGGGCTTCCCTGGTGGTGCAGTGGTTGAGAGTCTGCCTCCCGATGCAGGGGACGCGGGTTCGTGCCCCGGTCCGGGAAGATCCCACATGCCGCGGAGCGGCTGGGCCCGTGAGCCATGGCCGCTGAGCCTGCGCGTCCACAGCCTGTGCTCCGCAACGGGAGAGGCCACAGCGGTGAGAGGACCGCGTACCGCAAAAAAAAAAAAACAACAAAAATAAGGGAGGTGAGGAAGAGGGGAAGTCTCTTCCCTTATTTTCAACAGGGAGAATCAAGCCTCTTATTTTAGTTTTTTAACATCTTTATTGCTTTACAATGGTGTGTTAGTTTCTGCTTTATAACAAAGTGAATCAGCTATACGTATACATATATCCCCATATCTCTTCCCTCTTGCGTCTCCCTCCCACCCGTCCTATCCCATCCCTCTAGGTGGTCACAGAGCACAGAGCTGATCTCCCAATGCTATGCAGCTTCTTCCCACTAGCTATCTATTTTACGTTTGGTAGTGTATAACATGTCCATGCCACTCCCTCACTTTGTCCCAGCTTACCTTTCCCCTCCCCGTGTCCTCAAGTCCATTCTCTATGTCTGCGTCTTTATTCCTGTCCTGCCCCTAGGTTCTTCAGAACCTTTTTTTTTTTTTAGATTTCATATATATGTGTTAGCATACAGTATTTGTTGTTTTCTCTTTCTGACTTACTTCACTCTGTATGACAGACTCTAGGCCCATCCACCTCACTACAAATAACTCAATTTCATTTCTTTTTATGGCTGAGTAATATTCCATTGTATATATGTGCCACATCTTCTTTATCCAGTCATCTATCGATGGACACTTAGGCTGCTTCCATGTCCTGGCTATTGTAAATAGAGCTGCAGTGAACATTGTGGTACATGAGTCTTTTTGAATTATGGTTTTCCCAGGGTATATGCCCAGTAGTGGGATTGCTGGGTCCTATGGTAGTTCTATTTTTAGTTTTTTAAGGAGCCTCCATACTGTTCTCCATAGGGGATGTACTAATTTACAAACCCACCAACAGTGTAGGAGGGTTCCCTTTTCTCCACACCCTCTCCAGCATTTATTGTTTGTAGATTTTTTGATGATGGCCATTCTGACTGGTGTGAGGTGATACCTCATTGTAGTTTTGATTTGCATTTCTCTAATGATTAGTGATGTTGAGCACCCTTTCATGAGTTTGTTAAGCCTTTTATTTTTAATGCATATTTGCCCCGTGTCACATTCAAGTCTTAAGGGGTGGAGTCAAAATTTGAAACTAGGCAGGTTAACTGCAGAGTCCACACTCTTAATCTGTGTATCGTATTAACTCTCTGACACAGGTTTGTGGTAATTATGATCCTGCAAAGAAAGAGGTGGATGAAGCGTGAAATTAAAAGATGTAACAGCAGTGGCAAAACTGAGTATAAAATTCATCCATCTGCGGGGATAGTGGTAACTAGGTGGCCGGAGGGGACACGTTCCCTGGGAGCGGATCCGAATGGGGGTGACGGGACTTATAAACGACGGAGAGGGAAGGCAGGCTGGTCAGGGTATAAAGGTCCAAGCATAGACTAGAATAGTGGTGAAAATAGAGGCGTGATCTGAAGAACTGCACCCTCTAAGTAAAACCCTGTGGCTCTGAAGAGCAGAGGCAGGGCAATGGCAGCAGAAGGAATCCGCTGGGAGGGATGGAGTGGATTTGGCCCTGGCGCTGCATTCACAGCAGCTCCAATCAGGCCATTCTCCGGCACACAAAGGTCCCACACATAGAACTGCTCAGCAAAAGACTCGGGAAAACGGCTGAAATGCAGAGTGAAATGGCAAAAACAGAAGGAGGAGGACAGCTCCAAAGAGTGAAATTAAAGGGGAAGGTTGAGCTAAGTCAGCAAATCCCCCAGCAGAGCAGGAGCGGAAAGGGAAAGGAAAATGGATTCTGATGTAGAAACAAAAGATGCCACTAGGAAGGGGCACATTCAAAAATATGCTCCCGAATCTACTTTAGGTGAAGAAGTCTTAGGGGACAAGAGTTTAAAACAAAGTGATGGGTGTCCCGTCTTCCCAGGTTCCCCTTCCTTTTCTCTGACAGTAGCAGACGACTTGGTACCAACAAGCCAGACTTCATTTTTCTGTACGTGTTGCCCATCTTTACATGTTTCACGTATTTTTGGGCACGTGCACCGCGACACAGGACAGTAGGTGTAAAGAAGGCCTCAGTTCGCTCTGTTTATTTTGCTGTCGGCTGTGTCTTGATCAGGTTTTGGGAATAAACACCACCTCTCTATTGTTCCTCAGCACGGACGCCAAACCCCTTCATCATGTTTTTTCCCCCCAATTCTTGACCCATTTCACATGAGGAATATTACAGAGACAGAGGAGAAATAGGGAGATGGAACAAGGGATCAAAAACCACATGTCTGCCCACATACGTTTTTGTGGACAGAGTCCACAGAGTCCACAGTCCTTGGGGGCTGTTTTTCCTCCCTCCTTCATTTCCCCGAGATGATGTTCTCTTCCTCAGTCGATAACTGGCTCTCCCTGCTGGCACGCCCCTAAATTGTGAAGGTCTGTCACGGCCCTTTGAGGAACTGTCTGGGGCCAGGGGGTCTCCTCCAGACCTGTCAGGCGACCAGGGTCCCGGGAGCCTCTCCAGTGGGCTGGGCTTGATGCAGTGACCCTGCAGGATGGTCTACCCCTGCAGGACTGAGGCACATGTCTGGGTCTGAGCTGACAGAGCTGCTGGACCAGGTGGAGGGCGCCATCCGAGACTTTTCAGAGGAGCTGGTGCAGCAGCTGGCCCGCCGGGACGAGCTGGAGTTCGAGAAGGAAGTGAAGAACTCCTTCATCACGGTGCTCATCGAGGTGCAGAACAAGCAGAAGGAGCAGCGAGAACTGATGAAGAAGAGGCGGAAAGAGAAAGGGCTGAGCTTGCAGAGCAGCCGGATAGAGAAGGGAAGCCAGATGCCCCTCAAGGTAAGAGGACAGCCCGGCGCGAGGACAAAGCACACCCACGCCTCCGGGCTCCCCGTTGCAGGTCCCGGGACCAGCCCTGCCGTGACCCCAGACAGACCTGTCCTAAGCCGTGACAATGAGCAAGGACACCCTGGCAGACAGCAGGGCCACGAGAGGGAGAAGCGCCCACCCGTGTCCTCTGCCCCCCTAGAGGACGCCCGGTCTAACTGGAGGAGACAGGATGTAACACTGGAAAATAAGTGACTATGGCGTGTGCTCTCTTAAGCTAGATCTGAAAAAGTGGGGTGAAAGCATTTAGGATTGAAAGGAGTTGTGCCCTGGGACGAGCCTGCTACCAGCACAGCTTAGGGTCCTGACTCATCTCTTTAGGATGTCCATAGAGTGTTTCCGGATGGAACATTATGACGCCTAGTGATATTGACCAGATTCTTCTAACCAGTGGTTCTCCATCAGGGAAGCTCAGCAGAATCAGCTAAGGAGCTTTTTCAAAATACCTTTTCCTGGGCTCCCTCTCAGACCTACTGAATTGGGCCCGGGCAGATGCATTCTGGAAAAATCTTTCCAGATGAGGACAGTCATTTTACACCTGCCCTTCCCAATGGCTGGGCATTTTTTTTTCTTCCCTGAGACATTTTCATCCTCATCTGTCCAAGTTTCCCTCTGCTGCTTTATTTTTCTGTGCACACAATGGAGGCTGAAATGAGGAAACCCAGGAGTGCGGGGGTGGGGGGGTGGGGTCTCATCGCCCGAGGCACTTACTCAGATAAGAGTCTTTGAGACTCTGCTATTGCTTCTTGCAAAGCTCAGGCTGAAATTTTGGCCTGTCTCTTAGCCCAGGTCTTACCTTTGCTTTCTAGTCGCAGAATCGGGGTCCGGATCTGGGACAGTGTGGAAGCTGACGGGTCCAGGTAGCTTAGGGAGGACACAGGTGTCCCTGGGGCAATGCATATGAGCAGGAAGCACTTGCCCTTCTGAGTCTCGTTGTCCCCCCCCTCCCCAGCGCTTCAGCATGGAAGGCATCTCCAACATCCTGCAGAGCGGCATCCGCCAGACCTTTGGCCCCTCAGGAACTGACAAGCAGGTACAACCCATCTCCCTGCTCCCAGCTTCCTTCCCAGATTCTTGCAACTTGGTCTCTCCAACAGGGCAGGGGATGCTGATTCACTAGAATTATCCCTGCATGGGGCCAGGTTGCAGGGGGAAATGTCCTAACAATTTCTTCCATTCTAAGGAGGAACAGAAAGTGTCTTTTTAAAGGCAAAGTTTTTTGAGCTTTAATATGAGAGGGCCTGGATAAAACTTAAAACTCAACACTAGGGCTTCCCTGGTGGCGCAGTGGCTGAGAGTCCGCCTGCCGATGCAGGGGAGGCGGGTTCGTTCCCCGGTCCGGGAGGATCCCACATGCCGTGGAGCGGCTGGGCCCGTGAGCCATGGCCGCTGAGCCTGCGCGTCCGGAGCCTGTGCTCCACAATGGGAGAGGCCACAACAGTGAGAGGCCCGCGTGCCGCAAAAAAAAAAAAAAAAAAAAAAACCTCAACACTACTTGTAGACCTATGAGTTCAGTTGTTTTCAGAACAAAATGCATTAAAGGGGAATCCACTTCATGAAAGATCCCATCCAAGAGCTTCATTACCTCCGCCACACTGGGCCACCAGGTGAGCCAATCCCACCAAGACTGCCTCTTCACTTCAGCTGCCCTGTTGACTGTAACCCGCGCTGCGGGGGTCTCCCGTTGAGCTCCATTTAGTCAATCACTTCTCACCTGAGAAGTGGCTTGCATTTCTGGCTCTCAGGTGCCTGCCGTGTGCTAGGCTCTGTTGCTTAGGGCAGTACAGAGATGAGGAAACCCTGGTCCAGCCCTCATGCAATGCATAATAGTCTAACAGAGAAGGCCAGTTTGTCACTAGACACCTTTGAGATTGTGCACAAAAACTGTGTATGTTTTAGACATATTTGTAGCTGAATCCTAAGTGTTAGAATTCTGGAACTACAGCCTGGGAAGAGATTTTAGGAACATCTAACTCACTCCCCTGAGTTCACAGCAGTGAGAACTAAGGCCCAGAGAGATTAGGCGTTTCCCCAAGGCCACGCTGCTAGTGGCAGGGCC
This sequence comes from Grampus griseus, assembly GCF_964374135.1. Lineage (NCBI taxonomy): Eukaryota > Metazoa > Chordata > Mammalia > Artiodactyla > Delphinidae > Grampus > Grampus griseus. The sequence continues at coordinate 9,118,723 of NC_139002.1, forward strand.
AGAACTGAAACACAGGCCTCCTGGTCTAGAGCTCTTCTCACTCACAACACCCAGGCTCCCTCAGAACCTTCCAGGTCTCTCTGGCCGGTGTTCTTTGATATCCCACTGGACCCTAAGATGATTTTGTTGTAGGAGCACCTCATCTCCAGCAGAGGGAGCAAACCCAACATCCCAGACCCAGGGCAGGGCTGAGGTTTTCTCACCAGTCATTTTGACAGAAGAGAAACCATTCATTCTCAAGTTGCACTGCAGAAGATAAGAAAATATCACCCCCCACTCCCTTAGAATGTTGTCTGCTTTCAGCCTGGAGGAGAAAAAGCTCACCAGGATTCCTAAATAATCAAAAAGTTTCTAGTGTCAGAATATATCCGTTGGAGTGGAAGGACATTTTGCCTGGCTAATATGGTAAAGTCTTACTTTTAAAGAGACATTTTCCAAAAATGAGGAAAAAGTCCTTCACATCATCATGGGTGTTGTCGAGAACGTCAAATTTGACGGAGTGTGTTTTTTAGAGAAAAGTCCAATCCCCATGCAAGCTGTCAACCGTATCTCAGCCCCCGGGGGCCGGACTTCTGTCTCACATGCTGCACACCCTGCTTGTCTTCTAGTACCTGAACACGGTCATCCCTTACGAGAAGAAGGCCTCGCCCCCGTCGGTGGAAGATCTCCAGATGCTGACAAACAGTGAGTTCCTCCCATTCGCAGCGAGACCAGGGGCTCATTTCCCTCCCTCCCACCCTGTGAGTTGCACCCGTGGTATCTCAGTCCGGAGGTGTCCCCAAAGCAGTTTCTATGGGTCAAAATGTGCTCCACACCGTTGCATCACGTCCCCAGCACGGGGTACAATTAAAGAGTTCTGCAGCGATACCCAGAGCTGCCTCGTCTTTTCCCGGTTCCTGTAAGGGAAGAGACTTGCCAGAGAAAAGGAGCTGGTGGAAGAGGCTGGGGCGGTGGCAGGGTGGTAGTGGTGTGCAGGGGCTCTCTGTGGTTCATCCACAGGTCTCAAGGCTGTGCACTCTCTGCCTTGCCATTTCTCTCTTCTGAAGCTTGAGGTTGCCTCGCGTCCCCAAGGCAGGGAGCTCCTTCTAAGGGACTGGCTGTATTTACTGAGAAGCAAGGTTTCTTGAGTGGGGTAAGGCTGATTAGAGAGAATAGAGTCTGGTTTTCCTTCCAGTCAATGACTGCTTCCTCTCTTCCACTCTGACTCTAGTGTTAAGTAATATTAAGAAACATTCTGAGCTATGGGAGAAAACAGCCTGTGATAAAGAGCCTTTTGGAGGCAAAATCTCTTTATAGACATCAAACACCACAACCCGCAAAGGGCCGGGGGGCACGTGGTGTCAGCCCTCAGTGTCAGCTTGATTCTTTTAGGAAGAGAAAAATCCTAGGCTGAGATGTGGGGACGGGCTCAGTGAATCACGAGACCGTCCATCTCCCTGGCAACCGTGCACTGCATTGAATGACACACTAACCGGGCTGCGCAGCCCGCAGCCCGTTGCTGTGCTGCTGCCTCGGCGGGAATGGACCCCTGCAGGGCTATTTGACACCCTAGGGAATGGGAAGAGGAGCTTCAGCTGTTTGGCTGAGGAAGATAGATACCTCCTGGGCCCAGTGCTAAAAGTGCCCAAACGGTTTCATTTTTACCGTTTTTGGAGAACTAAAGCAGGAGGTTCTGGTAAACGGAAATCTTGCCTACATCAATAGATACTGCGGCCTTGAGAATCTGGAATTTTAAATTCAAAGTGCATCGGCTTCCTCTAAACTCATTTGGAGCGCCTTTATTTGCATACATATGCACAAAGATTTTTTTTAACGGAAGCAGATAGAAACGAGCTGACATTTATAGCTGTTTGTATTTTCACAAGGAGTAAGCATTTGGAAAATAATTTGGACAAATTATGAAGGTTGATATATGTAGAGTACTCTATCGTGCTCTTTTTTTTCTATCATGCTCTTTTTAAAAAAGGAAGAGCTATAAATTTATTACAGATACCTATTCAGGAATTCAGTGTGAAATCCTTTCATTTTAATTAAGAAACACTGGGTTTGTTTATACATTTCAAGTTCATTTTAAAAGTTAGGGCTAGAGTATATCCATCATTTAGAATACTTTGGAAACATAGAAATGTGAACAAAAGAAAATAAGTAACTTCTTGTCCCCTTCACTGTGGTTACTGTATGGTGTTTTTCAGCCATAGTATTTTATGCCTTTTCCATATGGTTGGGATTATACTGGTTATAAAATTTCATATCATGATTTCAGTCACATCAGTTAACATTTGGTTAACATCCTTTTTATGGCTCTCTCTTCTGTCATATGGACGTACGACATTCCAATATTTTATCCCTTTAAAAATAAAACTGCCAACTTTCCTGAATACCAATTCTCCTGTAGATTATGAAAGCTCTCTTTTTGGGCACATCCCCGTATGGGTTCGTGAATAACAACTCCTCTTTCCCCAACTCCTGAGTCAAAAATGTAGGCCAGGGCTTCCCTGGTGGCGCAGTGGTGGAGAGTCTGCCTGCCAATGCAGGGGACGCAGGTTCGTGACCTGGTCTGGGAAGATCCCACATGCCGCGGAGCGGCTGGACCTGTGAGCCATGGTCGCTGAGCCTGCGCGTCTGGAGCCTGTGCTCCGCAACGGGAGAGGCCACAACAGTGAGAGGCCCGCGTACCGCAAAAAAAAAAAAAAGAATGTAGGCCAAAGACTGGCTCCGGGGACTGGGCAATTTATATAAATTTTGGATTTTGGAGATCACCTTAGTCACATATTGACTGAGTGCAATTATTGTATTTTTACACCTATCTTCTTGGTGGGCAGCATTTAGTCTGCTCGTGCTCAGTTGCAAAGTATTTTCAGCCTATTACATCGAAATGAATCCATGTCTAAAAATACGGAAGAAATAAAAGAAAACATTGCCTGGATGGCCTGAGGTCCAGTCTTTTTCTGGAGTTGGCCACAGACTCATGCCACCATCAGGCTCTGTTCCTCACCCACTCCTGAGCTTTGGAGTCAAGTTCCATGACCCTGACTTGCAACGAGGCAAAGTAATCAATGGAAAACAGGACCTAGGAATGGACTGGGGGGTCCCTCCATTGTAATGGTTGCCTCCTGACCCCAGCTATCAGGGCCAGCTGATCTTTAGTGTTTTTTCCACTTCCCAAAAGTAATACATGTTCATGGAAAAAAACCGGACACTGTAAAGATATCACGTAGAAGGGAACAACGCCCGGGGTCTCACACTCCAAGGTATCTGCTTTTTACGGTTTCATGCACATTCTTCCAGATTTTTCTATGAATATTAGCATGTATTATTTACTCATTTAAAATTAATACATAAAGTTCTGCAGCCTTCTTTCTTCATTCTTAAGTATGTCTTGTATACAGAGATCGCTCTCATCTCTCATGAAGCTGTATGAGACCGTGTATATATTACATACACCATAGTTTACTTAAGGCATCCACTGATGAATGACTCTATTGTTGGATAGCCCACCCCTGCCCTCACTTTTTGATAGTATAAGCAAGGTCCAGGTATTTCCTTGAAGGATTTTCTACAAAGCTGACTTCCACAACATGAATCGTGAATATGAGAAGATGCTTCCTAGTTTAATAACAGAAAAATCTATTTTAAAATCTTTTATAAAAAGCCTTTAGGCTTTATTCACTTCCCTATTGTTTGCTTCAGGTGTAGGTCATATCCTGTTTCAACAAGAAGTCTGTAAGCTCCTTGAGGGTCATTAATACGCTTGCATTTCCACAAATTCTAGTGCTGTACTGGGCATAGAGTAGAAAATATTTGTGAAATTAAATTCATTTGCAGTTAATAAACTGGAGGTGAGAACTCTGCTAATAATATCTGTTTATACGAATAGAATGTCTTTAAGGACAGATTTATCGGTGGTTCGGTGACGTGACAGCTGTTATTCTTAACATTTGGATTGCATCTGAAAGCTGATTCCTTTTTTAAATTGCTTTGTTTATTTTTATGATCATTAAAGATACATACTTAGGAGGAGATGTGGAAATTATAGATGAGCACACACACCAAAAGTAAAGGATAAAAGAGAAGTCACCTCATCCACAGGGCCACCCTGACTCTTTTTTTTTTTTTTTTTTTTTTGCGGTACGCGGGCCTCTCACTGTTGTGGCCTCTCCCGTTGCGGAGCACAGGCTCCGGACGCGCAGGCTCAGCGGCCATGGCTCACGGGCCCAGCCACTCCGCGGCATGTGGGATCTTCCCGGACCGGAGCACGAACCCGTGTCCCCTGCATCAGCAGGTGGACTCTCAACCACTGCACCACCAGGGAAGCCCCGAACCTGACTCTTTTGATGGATTTCCCAGCAGCCCCCTCCCCGCCCCAGCAGGCTGAATGCTGACTCTTGCCAGAGGCTTCTAGACTTTGCTCAGTACTCAGTGAATGTCTTGTTTCCTTGACTCTGTCTCGCTCACTTTGGGTTGGTGGGTTGTCTGGCCCCAGAGGTGAGCCCTATGCCCTGATGCATCTTAGCTCCTTTCTCTCTCCTTCTCCAGTTCTCTTTGCCATGAAGGAGGATAATGAGAAGGTGCCCACTTTGCTGACGGACTACATTTTAAAAGGTGAGAGCGGCCCAGGCCTCTGGGAGCAGAAGCGTCCTCTAGGGCCCCCTCCCCCAGGACTCCTGCTAGACACGTGGAACCCGCACTGCAGCCCTCCCAGGGCATCCACGCCAGGCCAGATCGGGCAGGGCCAGGGAACTCAGTGGACAATTGTGGGGAGGCCCTCGCCTTTGGATGTTGCTAGGAGGCCTGAGGAGGAGATTCCATCACCCCCGAGTCACCAGAGTGACTCCACACAAAAAGCAGCCAAACCAACAAAAGACTTATTGTGAAAGTTCTCTGCAGTTTGGGCTATTTAGTTGGCAAAAACAAAGCCAGAGGATACCTTTAACAGTTTCAACTACTTGAAAGGCAGCAAACTAGAGTCATGATTAGCTACATCCTTTCATAACTTTTTTGTTTCATCTTTTATTATGGAAATTTTTAATATATAAAAGTAGAGTGAACGGTATGATGAACTGCCATGTACTTAACATCCAGCTTTAACAATTATTAACTCCTGGCCAATCTAGTTTTCATTTATATCACTTCTCTCTTCCATGTTATTTTGAAGCAAATACCAACCACTATATATATTTTTCATCCATGGATATTTCAATGTACATTCCTAAAATATAACCACGATATCATGATCACAACTAGAAAAATAAAAAATGTAAAAGTATCTTTGAGGGACTTCCCTGGCTGGCCAGTGGTTAAGATTCCACACTTCCACTGCAGGGGGCTCAGGTTCAATCCCTGGTCGAACTAAGATCCCACATGCCTCATGGCATGGCCAAAAAAAAAAAAAAAGTATCTTTGATTACCCAACCAGTGTTGAGGTTTCCCTGATTTTCCTATAAATTTTTTTCAGGTTATTTATTTGAATCAGGATCCAAAGAAGGTCCATACATTACAATTGCATAATGTATCTCTTAAATCTCTTTTAATATATATAGGTTCCCCTTTCCCTCCTCTCTCTCATTCTTTGTATTTTATTTCTTAGAGAAACCAGGTTATTTGCCCCATAGCATTTCCTCATTCCGGCTTTTCCTCAGTAGTTTTGTCCTCATAGTTTCATTTAATATGTTCTTCAACCTTTTGTATTTCCTGTTGCCCAGTAGAGCTAGAGGACTGATCACATTCAGATCATCCACACCAGACCAGACCAGGCAGGGCCAGAGAGCTCAGTGTACAATTGTCCACAAAATTTTTATAAGTTTTAGGTTATCAATGGTTGTAAACTTCCATTAAGAGACCTATTACCTGGTTGTCTTTCTTTGGGGGATATTAATATCTGTATTAGTCTGCTCAGGCTGCGAAAACAGAAGACCAGGTGGCTTAAACAACAGAAATTTATTTTCTCACAGTTCTGGAGAGTAGAAGTCCAGGATCAAGGGGCCAGTAAAGTGGGTTTCTAGTGAGGGCTCTCTTCTTGGCTTGTAAACAGCTACCTTCTCGCTATGTTCTCACACGGCCTTTCTTCTGTGTGTGTAGGGAGAGTGCCAGAGCGCTCTGTTGCTTCTTCTTACAAGGACACTAATCCCGGCAGATCAGAGCCCCACCCATATGACTTCATTTAACCCTCCCTCCTTAGAGGCTCCATCTCCAAAGACAGCTGCACTGGGCGTTAGGGCTTCAACATGAATTCTTGGGGGGACACAAACATTGACTGTGTAACACTCTCCATCAATGGTCATTCATTGTCCAGATTTTGTTTTTCATTAGGTTTTGCTCCACAGGCACAACCTTGGGCGCAGCTTCCAAAGGCTTGTGGACTTCAGTTTAGAACCTCTGAGCTGTATTGTTTCCATAAGGCTCAGAAAGATTAATATTAAATTTCTGCAGGATGAATTTAGGCTAAACATTGGGAAGAACTTCTGACTCTTAAAGGTTTTAAAAGAGTATCCCATTACTCAAAGGAGGTGTGTAGAAATGGGTTCTATAAGTCCGGGAGCCCGAGAGCTAGACTTTACCCCTCACGATCCACTGAAATGTCAGTGAATTTATAAAACTAGTTAACATTTACTGAGCACTTTCTATTTGCCTCTGAGCAACCCTGTGGGGTAGGCAGAGGCACAGTCTACTGTATACATGAAGAAACAAGCACAGGTAGGAGAACTTATTTCCCGAAGGTCATAGAATTAGTAACAGCCAGACCCAGGATGTGAACCCAAGCAAATGGGCAGCAGAGACCGTGCAGTTAATCATTACACTGAACAATCGCCTATCCCTGGCTCTTCCTCCTTCTGGAAGGAAGACACGTGATCACCATCCTTCCCTGGTTCTAAGGGGGCAGTTCTCTGCTCAGGACGCAGGCGAGAGGCTGGCGTGACCGCTCTCGGCCACGGACACCCCGGGCTGGCAGGTCTGGCCACACACTTGCTTTGACATCCCTTCTCTCCTCTTCTCTTTCCAGTGCTCTGTCCTACCTAACCTTGCCCTTGGGAGCAGCCTTGCTGCGGAGGTCACTGAGCAAGAGTCATCCCACCGCAGGGACTGCATGACACCACGTAGCCTCCGCCGTGTATTTAAACGTGTATAGCTTAACCTGGATTAAACATGAGCAAATGCGCGGGGTCCTCTGCTGTTGGCTTCTAGTCCTAGTAACCATTGGATGCATGACCGAGGGGCAGGGCTGGTGACGTCACCTCCTCTCTGCCTGTGTCGGAGGGAGGTAGACGCTGTCGCCACTCATGGTGTAGTCTGGCTCCAGCCCTCAAAAACAGCTTCCACCCTAAGACTAATTTTGAAATAAACCTTCATTTAATTAATATTCTTCATGTGCTTTGGCGTGTGGTGTCCCTCGGCCCTCTGGTACAAACCTCCAGAGAAAGGATGTGTAGCTGCAACCACATGATGCTCGTGGCCCGTGGCAGCCAACACGGTGTTTAGGGCTGGGCCAGGGCGGGGGCTGTGCATGCCATGCCCTGTGGCGGGGCTGCAGACGGGAGGACGAGGCCATCTGCAGACGCCTAAGATCTAGCTGCTTGACAGTTTTACAGGGTGCTGCACGCTGAGTTGGAGGAGCTACTGGTTAGAGAGGAGATTGTGAGGTTAGCGCATGGCAAGTGAAGCTCGGGGGGATTGGCTGGGCAGCTGGTGCCTCCTGTTGGGATGGCCGGGTTGACTCCAGGAGGCCCGGGTGCTGGAGGGCATCAGCTCCGCTGGGTTCTCCCAGCGTGGGGGTCCCGGCTGCTTTCCTGACTGCTCCCAGTCTGCTTTCCTGACTGGTACCCGGCTGCTTTCCTGACTGCTCCCAGTCTGCTTTCCTGACTGGTCCCGGCTGCTTTCCTGACTGTTCCCTGACTGCTTTCCTGACTGGTACCCCTGGTACCCTCTGGCTGTGCGTGCCCTCCTTGCCCTCCCTGCAGCCCTCGACTCCCATGTGCTGTCCCCGGCATTGGTGGCAGGCGGTTGCCAGCCTCTTTGGGCCAGCAGGTGAAAGCTGTCCTCGTATCCGGAGGGGGCTCGATTTCACCACGACCTGAACTGTTTTGGCTTCCATCTTCTGGCTTGAATGATATTAACTCTGCAGATTCCCACAGTCCTGTCTTAAAACAAAACTTTTATCAAGTACTTGCTATGCACCTGCCACTAGCTTTGTCACCTCTACAAATCATCTTGCATCTCAGCAGCCCTGCGTAGGTAGTAGCATTGCCCTGATAGAAGGATGCGGAGACCAAGAAGCAGAGATGCTCAAAGTGGTGGAGTCAGACTGGCACCTCGTCCTCTTATCCAGTTAGATCTGCACCCCCTCTTAGGAGTTTGGTGTTTGTGTGCCACACGGAAAGCCGTGCTTCACCACACTGGCAACTCCACAGAAGGCCACAGATCGACACAGGTGACAATAGAAGGCATCCTTGTTGCCCTGCCTCTCACTTCCTGGGCCTCTGCTTTTCTAGGAGCGGTGCCGCAGAGCAGTAGCAGTCTTCCCTGGGGGTGAGGGGGGGAAATTACCCCAGTGCCTGCAGCTCAAACTCAGGCATCTACACAGAGCAGGACTTCTGTGTGGACAGAGCCCCGGCCACTATAGGAAGGTGGAAACACCACAAGGTACCCAATGCAAATCCTCAGGGGTCAGCATGTGGACCTAAGTACCAGAGCTTTGACAAAAAGGGGCACCTGCAGCTCTGCATTCTTTGGTGCCATGGCCAAGGGGCAAAGGGCCACTGGCAGGGTGAGGTCCTTAGCACAATTCACACTTTGCCAGCTATGGGGGGTGGGGGAGCAGTGAATTCCCAAGAGCCTTCCTTCCTGCCTTGGATTTGTCAGATCTGGGTCAGCCACTCCTTTCCCCCAATTTATCCTGCCAGCAGGTGTCTGAAGCAGCAGAGACAAGCTAATCAAAGCTGCTGGCAGTTAAAAATAAGCCTCAGGTGCCAAGGAGATGCTCCACCTCGGAGGAGGTGAGTCTAGCAGGACGGGGGTGGGGTGGGGGGTGGGAGTAGTGGCTGCCGTTTCCCTCCTGTTGTCCACATCGGGAGCCGAGGGGGATAGTAAATCAATGTCTCGAGGTTTTGCATCACCCTTTCCTCTGTCCTTGCTACTCAACATGAGGGGCCCAGACCAGCAGCAGTGACAACGCGTAGAAACTTGTTAGAAACGCAAAACTCAGGCCCAGCGCCCAGCAACCCCCCGCCCCCACCGTTGGAAGCTGCACTTTAACGAGATTTCCAGGTAATTGGTGTTTGTGTTACGTTTGGAGACGCTTTACTAAGCTTTCAGTAAAAAGCTGGAGCCCTGACTCTCGGAGACTGAACCCTCAGAAAGCAAGGATGGTGTGATTAACAGGTGACCTCACTGTCTCTCCCCCCGACTCTGGTCTTCATCCCTCAGGACTGTTGTGACGTCCAGGAAGAGTCCCAGGGTGGATGGATACTTCAAACTTCACTCAATCCCCACGGCAAAGCTCAAGTCGACCTAGGGACTTGAGCTAGGCACTCAGCCAGGGCCACTGGGGAGCCAGGGCCTGCAGGGCACCCTCCTGGGCAGGTAGGACTTAGTCCGGCCAGCAGGCTCCTTTACTGAGGTGCATCCGCATCAATTAAAGGCCTCCATGTGGGTTTGCGAAGCTTAATCTGATCCAGCCTTGGTGAGGAAATGCCACCGTAGGGCCTGATGCCAGCCTTTGGTTGTGTAGAATTGAAACAAACTATCCTATGTCCCCACATTCCCTTTCCTTGCATCTCTGCTTCAAGATGGGAGACAGATGTGGTATCTCAGAAAGAAAACCCAAAGGAAAATAAATAAATTAATTAATTAATTTAAAAAAAAAGGGACTTCCCTGGTGGCACAGTGGTTAAGAATCCGCCTGCCAACGCAAGGGACACGGGTTCAAGCCCTGGTCCAGGAAGATCCCACATGCCATGGAGCAGCTAAGCCCGTGTGCCACAACTACAGAGCCCACGAGCCACAACTACTGAAGCCTGTGTGCCTAGAGCCCGTGCTCCACAACAAAGTGTAGCCCCCGCTCTCCGCAACTAGAGAAAAGCCCGCGCGCTGCAACAAAGACCCAGTGCAGACAAAACTAAATAAATAAATAAACAAATTAAAAAAAAAGAAAACCCAAAGGGAAGGATGTTGGGATACTAAGTTTTATGGGATGAGTTGGATTTTTAAAATGAAATAAACCTTTTGCATGCTCACTGGAATAATATCTGGAGTATAACTATCTTCAGCTAGAGGCCCGGGAAGAGACGGGGAAAATCATAAGGGGCAACCCAATGGGTGTTCTAGTATGAATGATGAACCAAGTCCTAACGGGCGTGATGAGTCCGTTCCAGGGGCTTTGAGCATCACTGTGTCCTAGGGACTCCCCCAGCGGCCCCGTCACAAAGAGCGCTTCCGGTCTCACCAAAGGCCAGGAGCAGGGGGCACCCCAGGGGCCCAGCCCTCCTTCAGCAGAAGCGTGAATCGGGAGGGAGCCGGGAGAGGTGACACCCGGGCCAGCGCCCACGGTTAGTATGCGTGGAGGGGAGAGTAATTAGATGCAGCTCTTGGAGAAGAGACACGTTCTTGATGGCGCAGGGAGGATGAGAGGAGACTCCTTAGGATTTCTGCCTGAGCCTGAGCTTTGCTCTCCTCCTCCCTTCATGAGAGAGGGGACGCAGAGGCCACTCTGCTTACCAGGAAGGTGCTTGGCTTCATATTACTGCCTTTCTTTTAAAAGAACAATGGGCCACCTTAGCCCACAGCCTCGCAGCTCCACCCTCCCTCCCCCCCCACCCCGGCCCAAGCCCTCATGCATATTCATTCTGCTTCAAAGAGCACAGCATGGAATATGCAAATTGGCCAGGCAGGAGCTGGTTGGCATTTTGATAATAGCTTTGTCTGACAAACCCCAGAGACACACGCACATCTAGTTCCTCTCTCTCTTTATCTCTCTCTCTCTCTTCCCCTCCCTCCCTCCCTCCCTCTCTCCCCTTCCTCTATCCTGTGTCCCCCTCTTCATTCTCTCTTCCACTCCCCATCTGTCAGAGAACAGGAAAATGAAGCGAGTTAATGAAAGGCCAGGTGTCTGCATTCCAGTCCAGTGTATTTCCACTTTCCTCTCCTCCTCCTTGAACAGAACCATTTTGTTTTTCCCATTAAAGTGTTCCTGATCCGACAACGCCTGGGGCCCCGGGCCTGCCCTCTGCTCTCAGTGGCCTCCCCACTTCGTCTGGGCCCCATTCTCTGCTCTCTCTCCCAGAGATGAGCTCCCTTCTCTTTGTCCTTCCATCTTTCAACCTGGTTTTACTGTCAACAGTCGAGCCTAAAAAACCCAAGAACCTGGCCTTGCCCTCTGAACAGGAGGGAAGGAATCACCTACACAGGCTGGACGTGAGGGAGGCTTGGATGTCTGTTGTCATCACTGACAGATTACTCGGACTCAGCAGTTCCTGACCTCTCGCATCCAGCTCTACGACACATCTGAGCAGCCATCAGCAACGGCGCAATGGACCTGCCTTTGCCCCGTTCTTGGTCCCCGTCTGTTGATAGTCAACAGCGGCCTCTCCCCCAACACTATCTCCCCAACCCCCTGCCGCAGCACCGCTCCTAGAAAAGTACGCAGAGCAATTTCTCAAGGACTTAGGTCCTACCCTTCCACCCCCAATGTAAATGGTTGCCCCTAGAAAAGTCTGCAGAGCAATTTCTTAAGGACTTAGGTCCTGCCCCTCCCCCCAAAATGTAAATGGTTCCAGCTGGAGGTGGTGGGCTACTGGGTAGATGCTCTGCCTTGGGAGAAGCAGCTAAGGTTTGGATCCCACGTCTGTGAAGGCTGTTTCATCTGGGAAACTTACGGGAGGAAAGCAGAGGCAGGGGCAGGGATGCAGGCACCTCCGAGGATTTCAGGGAAGAGGGGAGTCTCTTCCATTGACCTTGAAGGCCAGCCCTGATCAAGCCAAAGCTCAGGAGGCAAATTACCTCATAGAAGGAGCATAGGTTTGAGGCTTGGGTTCAAATCCCAGCTCTACTACCTATTCGCAAAATAATTTTTGAGAAAATTATTTAATTTCTCTGTTTCCTTATTTTAGAAATGGGATATTAATAATAATGCCAGTAATTCTCCCAGGGTTTTTTTTGAATCATTTACAGTATCTAGCATATATGCTAAGTGCTCAATAAATTGTGACTTTTATTGTTGCTGGTAAACTTCCAGGAACATAGAGAAAGGACTGGGCCCTATGGCCTCGTAAGCCGCATCATTTTTTCAATCCAGAAGCAACCAGGAACACCTGAAAACAAAAACAAAACAAGATAGGGTGTGGCCTGTTCCCCTCAAATCGGCCTCACCACCCCCACCCCCTTTAGGCTCCCTAAATCCTGCTTAGTGGTGGCCCATCTGATTCTAGGACCAGTTGCCTCTGGGCTCTCCTGCACAAGGCGACAAAACCAAGAGGCAGAGCTGGGTCATATTCTGATTTCTCAGCAGGTTCATTCAAGGTGTGTGGTGGAGGAGGGACGGTGAAAAGTCACATTTATTTTTGCACTTAGAGAAAAGATTCTATTTTCACTGGCAAGGAGACAGGTAGAATGACAGAAGAGGAAGCACACAGGCCACCCCAGACGCAGTCAGAGAAGCCTCACGTGCTGTAGGATTACAACGTGATCCGATCAGGTGGGGTCATGAGGATAAATTCAAGAGGTTGGAGAAAGGCACTGCAGATATCCCGCAGAGGAAGTAAGCCTCGAAGACCACTGCTTCCTCCACCCGCCGCCAGAGGGCAGCTCTCAGCTCGAGGGGTGGAGGTTGGCGGGATCCGGTGAATCTATGCAACGCTGGAGGGCCCCGGGCTCCCGTAGCTGGACGTGGACGGCAAAGGTGGGTGACAATTTACAATGCGCTGTGGATGGGGTTCCCACAGGGAGTGGGCAAGTTGGGTTTACTGACCCTTGGTGCCCTTTCCAGGACTGAGAAACAGTGTTTTCACTCTAGCCTGGGATCCTTGTTGTGTGCAAAGACTCCTGGAGAGTTCGGTACGGAGGGCAACAAGGCCCTTTCGGCTCAGAGCGACTCACCGCGGAGCTTTTTCTGAAATCAGGCTTGGGTGAACCGGTGGTTCAGCATCTCCGGGGTGCTATTCAAAATGCACCGACCTCAGCCCACCCTTGGAGAGTCTGCTCTAGCAGACTGAGAATGGAATTTGGGCGCCTTCACCTCCAAAACCCTGCTCAGCAATTCTGAGGTGCCCCCTGCAGAGAACTCCTGAGGTGGGAATTGGGAGAGAGACGAGATGCCCCTGGGCATGGAGGTGCTGGGGGGACTTCGTCACAAGAGAGCTAGGTTATTTCATCTCCTTCCAAAATGTGACCCCACATGCATACACAGCGCCATGCAGGCAAAGGGGCAGCAGGAAAAGTGGAGTAGGCTAGCTGCTGGGGGCCTGGGCAGTGATGTGGTCTCAGCTTCCCCAGCAGGGCTGGGGCCGTCCGCAGGGAGGAGAGGCATCCCCAGAAGTCCGCGGGACTGAGTTTCATAGAAGAGCCACCAAAGGGGAACTTAAAGACCCTCCCCTCTCACCCCCTCGCTGTGCAGGTGAGGAAGTGAATTTAGATGGTCCCTGTGTGTGAGGGGAAGTATTGGCAGAGTCTCAGTCAAACCCAGGGGAAGCCAGTGCTCTTTCTTTCCCTGCAAAGGAGTCACGGGAGGCCCGCAGGTGGGCAGAGCTGGCCTTGCATGAGTCTGATATCATAAAATGTTGCAGTACTGTGGGGGGAAGAACCACCCAGAAATTCACGAAAGAGCAGGTGGATGGGAGATCTGCACACCTGAAGTGAGTTCTCTGGATAATGCTTGGGTGTAATAAGATGAAAAAAATCTGAAAATGAAAAGGTATAATGAGATATACACAACTGAAGGGAATTGTCTTAAATGGCTGATTGTAATGAGATGCACATACATTGTCAGGCTTGTAATGAAATGAAAAAAAATTCTTGCCTGGTAATACTGGGTGTAATGTCTACACCTGAAATAAGTCATCTCAGTGCACTGAATGTAATGAGATGCACATAATTTTAAAGAGTGTAATGAGATGAAAAATAAATCAAACACTTGTCTTAAAATGAAAGAGGTACTAAGATGCATACACCTGAAGGGCATTGTCCTAAATGGTTTTGGTTTAATGAGATGCATTTAATTTGCAAAGGGGCTAAATGAGATTGGCCGAGAGAGAGACTGAGAAATATAAAAGTATAGGGTACACTTGAAAATGGTATCATAAAATCTGCCTGGTATGTGGGATGGAAATAAGATGCTACCTTAGAAATGTGTGGAGGACTTCCGTGGTGGCACAACGGTTAAGAATCCGCCTGCCAATGCAGGGACACGGGTTTGAGCCCTGGTCTGGGAAGATCCCACATGCTGCGGAGCAACTAAGCCCGTGAGCCACAACTACAACTGCTGAGCCTGCACTCTAGAGCCCGCAAGGCACAACTACTGAGCCCGAGTGCCACAACTACTGAAGCCCGCATGCCTAGAGCCCGTGCTCCACAAGAGAAGCCACCGCAATTAGAAGCCTGCACACCACAATGAAGAGTAACCCCCGTTCACCACAACTAGAGAAAGCCCATACACAGCAACGAAGACCCAGCACAGCCAAAGAGAAAGAAAGGAAGGAAGAAAGAAGTGCGTGGAGTATGATGCTATTGGCATTCTTTCTACCAGTCCTCTGTGACCTTTGGCCTGGGCTGCTCTGCAAAGTTAAATTATCCTCTGTCCCCCATACGGTGCCAGGCACATAGTAGGCACCTGTGGATACTCACTGAATGATTAACTGGCTCAGGGAGTTGTAGTGTATTTAGCAGAAGGAAGTTAAGGGGAGCAGCTATAAAACAAGGAACTTCTAAAAGGCACCTGAAAACTATTTTCTGAGAGCGATGTTTCTCAAAGTCTTTAGCATCTTGATCAGAATCTGGGAAAAATCTAGTCGTGGGACCTAATCATATATAACAAGCAACCTGGTGGTTTTGATGCCTCAAGGCTCATGATCACCTCTGAGGGCCAGGTAGGCAGGCAATGTATGAGTGAAGGTATCTGGATGTCAGACACAGGTACCTTTGCAATTAAAGGTGCGAGATTCTTCACTTCCACAAATATATTCTCCCGAATTTTTTTCAAAGGCAGAGTAGCCCCCCCCCCTTTTTTTTCCTGCGGTACGCGGGCCTCTCACTGTTGTGGCCTCTCCCGTTGCGGAGCACAGGCTCCGGACGCGCAGGCTCAGCGGCCATGGCTCACGGGTCCAGCCGCTCTGTGGCATGTGGGATCTTCCCGGACCGGGGCACGAACCCGTGTCCCCTGCATCGGCAGGCGGACTCTCAACCACTGCGCCACCAGGGATGTGCAGAGCCCCCCCCCCACGTTTTTTTTAAAGGAACCATTGTTTTATTTTTATAAATTTACTTTTATTTATTTATTTTTGGCTGCATTGGGTCTTCGTTGCTGCGTGCGGGCTTTCTCTAGCTGCGGTGAGCGGGGGCTACTCCTCGTTGCGGTACACGGGCTTCTCGTTGCGGTGGCTTCTCTTGCGGAGCATGGGCTCTAGGTGCACAGGCTCAGTAGTTGTGGCTTGCGGGCTCAGTAGTTGTGGCGCACGGGCCTAGCCACTCTGTGGCATGTGGGATCTTCCTGGACCAGGGCTTGAATCCGTGTCCCCTGCATCGGCAGGCGGATTCTCAACCACTGCGCCACCAGTGATGTGCCGCCTTCACTCTCGATAGAGCAATGGGTATAAAGCTATATTGTCCTTTTTAAAAAAACCACTCAAATATTGGAGGGAAAGGCAAAAAAGGAAAAGAATAAAAGGGAGGAGGAAGCTTAATTAGTCAATGAGCCATCCAAGGAGCGGCCGCCCAATAACAAATGACCCTCAGCCTTCCCGGTGGGGGATCACATGAGTTGCCATTGTCATGACGACCTGGAGGCCACATCATGGGGGCGGCAGTGACTCAACTACATTCAGCTGTAGCCGGGTGGGAATATAGGTCCCGAGTTGCCTGATTGCCCGATTTTTGAAGAGAAACCAGGAATCTGAATTTTTATGTGCAAACTTCTAACTTAAATGTTGGCCCCCAAATTTTACAAAACAATATATGGTCCAGACAAAACATGACCGTGAGCTGAATTTGACCTGAGTGTCTCCTGTACACAGCTCTGAATGATCAAATTTGAGGTCATTGTCCTAGGAAGCGATCATAACTCATCCATTATGGGGATGTTAGGAGCTCACTTCAGTCTCAATCTTCCCCTAGAATGTGAATTCCCTGAAGGCAAGAACTATGTCTTTGTTGATCACAGTTATGTCCTCAGTATCTAGAACTGCCTGGGACAGAGTCGGCGCTCAATTAATACATGAATGAATGAGTTCGTGCCGGCTGCAGTGTGACAGTCACTGCCCTCATCTGGTCACATCCAAGGCAGCAGAGAGGTCCCATGGCCAAGGAAGTTGAGCTCTGGTCATGAACTTCCCTGAGCAGGAATCTCCAATCAGTTCATCCCTGATGGGCTCAGGGCTGGGGCTAAAAGTTAGTCTGAACATTTCCCAGGGCCCTGATACCACAGCTCCATTTTGGGGGTAAAGGAACCTCTCCCCCACCCCCACCCCCGCATTGTCCCATCTCTTACTTCTGCATGGATTGTGGCACGTCTTCTCCGTGGGTTGGATAGGATTGGGGTCATGCACAGACAGAGCTTGCTGCCTTCTCAAAACACAACCACCCACATCTCAAATGATTTAGGAAACCACTTTTTAGTTAGAAGCATTGTGTAAAAGATGGTGGAACTTGAGAGAAACACTTAGGAAGGGGTGGGAGAGGCTGGGGTAGGCCACTGTAATTTCTGAGAGTAGTGTTTCCTAAAATGTGTTTTGTGTGTAACTAGTATAATTGAATAGACATTACTTGAAAAAAAAAAAAGATAAATTTGGGGAACATGTTAAACAGAGACAGGTTTCTTTCCTGCAGGACTTCTCAGAGGCTTTAATGTACTAATGCACATTATGAAACTCCTCTATCAAAATATGATATGCAGTTCATCCTAGACTAATTAGGCTGTGGAATTTTTTTTTTTTTTTTTTTTTTGGATAGCATATCTTTTAAGACTGTGTTCCTTGGAAATCACTGCTTTGAAAGCTGTCTTCCTGGCTCTGGAAGGTGAGGTTCCAGGTATCACCGTCCTGTGGCTCTTGAGACTTTTTTCACTGCCCAGGGGTGGCGTCTCTGCTGTGTTTGCAGAATCTCCAGGTGTGACTGGGGGCTGGGCTCTGGGAGGGCGGTGACCCAGGGGACCGCTATCCACGCTGCGTGGAGATCCGTTTTGCCTGTGGAATCACTCCCTTTCCATCTTCAGCCTGGCCAGAGGGTGTCCACGGGTAAGCGTGAACTCTGCAGCCTTTTTGAACGGGAACAAGGAACCCTCCCTCCTGCTTCTAAACCGATACCCCAGTACAGGGCCCAGATAAGGAAACCTCTAGGTTGAAAGTAACATGAAAGACTGCCTCTCACTTAGTTGGGGAGATAGCTGCCTCTAACTTTCTTCCCGCCCTAGGGAATAGAGTGCTGAATTATGGGGTTCAAAGGGCAGGCTACGCTCTGGACACAGCTCCTGGATTCAATGTGGCAGTCAAGACTGCCTCTCCTTCCTGATTCCCGGGACCTTTCACCTGAGGGATAGGGCATGTGAGGGCTGGGGGAGGGGCAGTGGTGGCCCCAGCTTGGATGGAGGTCGGAAAAGCAAGGGGCTTTGAGGGTAGAGTGTGTTGGAAGAGCTCCCCTGCTATGGGGGCAGCCTGCCAGGAGAGGGCAGTGCAGAGCCTCCTCCTGTCTGCCCTCCTTCATCTCTTTGTCTTGGAGCAGACACGTCTGCGCTGAGTGTACTGAACTTGGCCGTCGTCCTCCCCAGAGAGGTAAACTGAGGACACCCAGAAAGCCTTCTTCCTTGGTCCTTTCATGGGTATTCAGGTCAACAAGGAGTATGCTGAGGCCTCCAAATTTTCTCTGGTCCAGGGTCCCCTTAACCCCTAATCACAGAAAAAGAGAATCGCGTGCCAGAATTATGGTAGGTAATAAGGTTTACTGAAAACTCGGCCACATTCAGTACTGGTTTGGTGGATACATCAGAAGAGGTTGCATAACATTAATTAGGCAGGTGGAGGGGGCTGGGAGGAGGATGTGTGGGCACATGTGTGCAGGTGTGCCTGTGCTGGGGTGGGATGCCTGTCCAAAGTGGTAAGTGGAAGAGTGTGCATGTGAACAAGAAAAGTGAACCAGAACAGGAAATGTATTTTATCCCACTTCACGTTGCAAAAGTCTCACGCCAAAAAAGCTAGACTTTCCTCTACCTATGGCATCAAAAGGGAGTAAAAAATGATTGGATCACCCAGATTATAAATAAGGTTATTTGTTTCTCAAAAATCCTTATTAAAACATTAAATATCAGCTCTTTTGGGGGAAGAAATACATTCATTTCAGGGAGACCTCAGGAAAGCCACCATCCTTTTGCTCCTCCTTAGGGGGCCCCGCGGGGGCCCTTGAGTTGAGCCAGGCAGCCACTCACATCCTGCCACTGATGGAGATGGCCAACGCACGACTGACAAATGAAGCTGCAAGTCCATTAAATTAACTTCAATGGAAAACACACGTGGGATCAGTCCCGTCATTCACAGCCATAGGGGTGGGAGGGAACGGGAGGATAGGGTGCCAACCCCGGGGGACTGGATGTTGGGGTGGGAGGGTGTGTGTGGGGCAGATGGTGGGAAGACTCCTCCTCCTGGTGGAGCCCCAGTTCCTCCAGTGCTGTGTAAGTGATGGCGTGTAGAACAGTGAGGCGGGGGGTGGGGCACCTCCTCCACACTTTGGATATTGATGAGAAGAGGGACGTAGCACCTTCTCCAACCCCTGGCTTCCCACTGGGCTGGATGCTTCTTTCCACTGTTTCTTCTGCCTCCTCTGAAGGACAGAGTGAAGACGAGAGGATGAAGGCTGGTGGAGCCGGCCTGGGAGCAGGGGGACAGCAGTGAGGGACAGGAAGGGTGGACAGATTCCAAGCTAACCTGGCTCCACCCTCTCTGATGGCCCCTGGAGGGGGTGGAACGTCTGGGGAGCTCCATCTGAGGGCTGGAACATCTGGGATAAGACACCGCTGTCCTGCTGTTACAGGAGCTGAGTTCTGTGACCGCTGGGGATCACTGTGGTCCCCAAAGTCACCTTGATATGGCTCCTAGCCCAGGTTCTGCCATCTCCTTGGGTCCTGGAGCCAACCCAGGTGAAGGGACTCCACTTTACCTCCTATAAATGAGCCCACCAGCTTACCACTGATTTCCAGGAGAGAGAGAAGGCAGCTCCGGTGGCTCCCATCCCTCTCTCCCAAGTCCACGGCTGCCTGTACCCAGAGACAGGGCCATGGAGGGCTGAGAGGAGCTCCAGGAGTCCAGGTCCCACCCTGGTCTGCCGGATGCGACGCCTCAGGCCGTTCCCCTCCTCCAGCCATGGATTATACGTTGAGGCTCCCTCCTGCCCTTGAACGTCTCTCAGAGGAGCTAACAGCCCTCTGGAGGTGGAACGCAGACCCCCTTTGTCTCTCCCTTTCCTCCTAACTCTGTTCCCTGGCAAACGCTCACTCTGTGAACAGCACTGATCCACCTCATGGCGCAGGGCTTGTACATAACTCAAGTCCTTCGGTGGCAGGGGTTTGGGGGCGTGGGTGCCATCTGTCCTCGGATTCAGTGAGTCCAGATCTCACTCCTGCCTTTCTGTCCAGGCTGCTCGACTGGCCCCGCCAAACGGAGTCCTCTGCAGCTCTAGGGAAGTGGGGCCAGGGTACTGGTGGAAGCTTGGTGGTTGGGAAGGAACAGGTGTTTCCTCTGCATTTCCTCCAGCTACTGATTTTGGGAAGCCAGGGTCCAACTTCCTCGGGGCTGCCTGCCCGTGTCTCCTCCCCCCCGAGCCTGAAGCCCTCCTGACGACACTCCTGCTCGGTGATCAGTGCCACCTGGGCTGCCCGGCTACTCCAGGGAGTCACTGTGCTCCAAGCCCAGGTCGCTGACATTCGTTGTCTGCAGCTCGTCGGCCTCGTCCTCCAGCTCCTCTTCCTCTTCCTCTTCCATCTCATCCTCATCCTCTTCTTCTGTCCCATCCAGTGAGTCGTCGTGTGCGGCCATCATAGCCTGCTGCATGGCCATGGTGGCATTGTCTGAGGACAGGGACTGCAGGTTGTCCAGGTTGATGGAACCTATGTGGGAGAAGAAGGCAAGGGTCAGGCCCAGGAAAGCCAGGGGCTTCAGTGGTGAGCTCCTACGCTAGACAGTCCCCTGGCGCGAAGTCTCCCGTCCGTTCCCCTGTCAGCCGCTCCCTGCCCCATCCCAAGCAGCAGCGCTCCTGGGTACCACTTCCTGAGCATCTTCTGTGTAAGTATGTCAAACACTGTTGCCTTTCGAAGAATTCTGTAAGTAGGTGTCATCACCCCCATCCTCAAGAGGAGGGAACAGTCTCAGACAGTTGAGTCATTAGCTCAGAATGACACAGTCAGGCATGATATAGCTGGGATTCTCTCCCTGCTTGGTCAAGCTCAAAATCTGTTGATTTCTACTCTACCCCATAAGACTATTGCCCACCACACAGAACTGGTACCCAGTCATATAAATGCACGTAGACATGAAGGTACGCCTGCACACGTGTACACCTCCACTCCACTTCCCACACAGAGCTAGCTTCACATGCTAAGCTATAAAACGTTGTCTGGCTCGTGGCTCATTGAATTATTCATTGTGCACCAGGCGACCGGCAATTAGAAACGTGTATACGAAGGGTGTGATGGAGAAGCTGGGAAAACAATGCTCTTCCTGGCCTCCGTTCGCAAGCCAGCTGCCTGCTTCGGTATTTATAGATGGCCCTGGCTCTTGGGGAACTGTGCGGACACTGGTGCTGAGGAACTTCAGGTGGGTGTGGGACTGAGGAGGGGGGACTCTGCTGAGGAGCCACTGACTCAGATGACCACCAGCTGACTCCCACTCGTCTCTGTGAGATTGCTTTTGGCTTGTTAAAGTATACGCAAAAAAAAAAAAAAAAAAATCCTCTTCTCTCAGGCTGACATACATCGTTTGATGGGGATCAGGTAGGGATACCCATTGTGACAGAGCTGACACGGCCACTCAAGCGTGTAGACTATCAGCCCCTGACTCTGTGCACAGCTGCGCCCATAGGAGCTCCAGGAGCCCCTCCCGACCAGCTCCCCGCCCCCATCTGCAGTACCCTCAGCCCCAGCTCTTACCATCGGGGTTTGTCCCCGGGGCACCACCCTGCTGCTGCAGCACCCCTGCAGCAATGGAGTTGGGCCAGAATCTTTGGGTGGGCCGGTGCTGCGACTTGATTTTCTTGGCTTTGGGGGCGGGGTCGGGGTTGCTGGCGTCAAGCATGGGCTGCAAGATGCGCCTCCGGGCGTTGATGAACCTGCCCAGGGGTAAGATGGAGACGGGTTAGTCACCACCGGGGGGCGGGAGCATGTGTGCGCAGGTACGTGTGTCTGTGTGTGGGTGTGTGCACGTGTGTATGCACACGTGTGCATGCACACGTGTGCGTGTCTGTGTGCACGTGTATGCACACGTGTGCGTGTCTGTGTGCACGTGTATGCACACGTGTGCATGTGTGTGCAGAGAGCGCTAAGCTGCTTCCAGACTCTGAGAAGCTGGTCCTTGTACGGAACAGACCCGGGTCTGGTCTAGGGTGTGGAAGCATAGCTGTGATGAGCCCTGGGCACCGAGGAGCTCGTGACGTCACCAGGGGGCTTGGGGACCACGAACCAGCGTGGGACGAATGCGTGAGAAGGGTCAGGAATCTGACCGGTCTGGAGCAGACCGGTCAGGACTGAACAGAGGAAGGAAGAGCCCCCCAGTCAAAGGCACTAACCTCTGACCTGACCTCTCTCCAGAGGGCCAAGGGTCTGCTCCCATCCAGCCAGAACTTGCCCTCTGAGGTTTCTATGACACCCCAGGCGGCCACAGAGGAGGGGGCACGGGAGCCCTGTGGGGTGAGGACTGCCAGCTCCTCCCTATTCTTCCTGCTCCCAGCCCTGCAGAGCGTTTCAGCCTGAGCTCTTTTTACATGGGTGGTGAGTAGACCAGATGACCACCGGTGGCCTCGGGTCGTGGGATGCAGGCACCCCTGTGTGTCCGTAGTGCAGGTGGGGCTGGGTTTTCTGCAAGAAGGCAAGAAGCTCCCAGTGATGTTCCTGACACAGTTTCCCAGGAGAGGGCGCTGAGAAGCTGCAGATGAAGCTATAGGTGTTGATTCCGGATATCTGCTTCCAGCCCACATGCGATGGCTGGCATGGTCGCCAGGTTGAGACTGAGGCCAGGCTGGGCACTCTAGCCTCTTTCCCCTGCTATGCATTCCCCTGCCCATCAAGTGGCCCCTGGCTCTGAGAGCCTCTGGGCAGGCGATACTAACTCACCAGTTATTCACTTGCAGGAGGGTGAGGTTTGTCTGGGCTGCGATCTGCCTCTTCTCATCCTCCGTGGGGTAGGGGTGCTGAAATGAGAGGTGAAGGGCTAGTGAGGGGTGGGCCCGTGGTGGCCTGGTCCCCCTAGAGACCGTGCCCACAACACAGGCAGCATCGCAGGCCAGGTAGCCCCAGGGGTTTGGAAGCCCAAAAAGGGGAAAGTGTAATGTTCCCCAGAAAGAATGGCCAAGGGCTTGGAGGGAGGCTGCTCTGTGCCTGAGGAGGGCTACCTGCCCTGAGCCCAGCCCCCCATGGTGGAGGACCAAGTGGTTTCCCAAGGGTTGGTACAGTTCAATACTGATCGCTTCCAAAGCAGTGTCGCATTCTCACTTGGTCCACCCGCAAACAGGCAGGTCAGGCATTATCAATATTAGGATTGACAATGGCCTCAAGAGCCCACAGGACTCTCAGAAGGTGGTAAACGGGTGAACGAATCCATTTAATTTAAACTAACTGACATTTACTGAATATCTACTACGTGTGCATATTCATGCAGGCATCCTAGGAGACGGAAGATAAATATAATGATAACTACGACTTGTGTAATACTTTGTAGCCTATGAAATGCTTTCATGCACTTAATTTCACTTCATAAAGCATATCGGTAAAACTTGGTAAGAGGCAGGTTAGGTGAAGAAACTGAAGGACTATCTCCACTGTCCCCCAGAACTCAGTTCAGAACTCCCCGTCAGAACTCAGTTCTGACGTTGGTCCGGGCTGCCCCCATCACTTCATGCTGCCACTTTGTGAGACGAAGTCAGTGTCTTTGTGGGGGTGAGTGAGGACGTGGGGCAGGGCCTTCAGTCCTGCACTGATTACACGTTTGTCTCTCTCTTGGATCATGTTTCATGAGGGCAGAGACCAGCTCTTATTAATGTATCCCCAGCACCCGCCACATGGACCTGAAGTACAAATGGCTGCTGAGCAAAAGAAACAAGGCGGTGGGTGCTGGGGTTTGGATAACAAGCACCGGAGAAGCTTAGGAGAAGTGGGTGTTGGCCAAAGCGCTGGGGAGGCTGAATAGGTCCCATTAAAGACTGGGAAAGTTTGGGGTGGCAGAGGGTTAGGGGACCTTCTGGATCCCACTGGGTGGTGAGCCCCATGATGTCTGGGTCTATGTGTCTGTGTGTCTTTCCCAGGCTTCTGCATAACACCTGGCACCCAGCAGGCTTGCAATATAGGTGTGATGAGCGTCTGAACGGGTCAGAGCCTTGCCCTGGCAGCTAGGGGAGGTTCGGGAGCTCTCAGGGTAGAGGGCCAAGCTGTCCTCAGGTCAGAATCATCCCCTTATTGAGATAGTGGTGCTTGGGCTTTCCAAAGTCCTGAAGACCAGGGCTCAGATTCTGACTCTATCATGAAGAGCTGTGAGATCTCAGGCACATCACTTAACCCCACATGATAAAGTCATCTAATGATTAAAAGAAATTATACTTGTAAAGTGCTCAATAAGAGATCGCTCTTCGTACTACTGTTGGACAATGTTGGCAAGGTGCTTAAAGCTCTCTAAGGGATGAGCTAGAGATCAACAACCTCCACAGAACTCTCATTATCAGTGACAAAGGAAAGGAACCTCTTCGGTGTCCTCAATGTCCCTCGACTGAAGCAATCAGGGTCGTGTGTTGTTTTAATTCACACTTCTGACCCTGATCACAACACCAGGGCAGCCGGGACTCGTGATCCATATAATATTAAGATTCTAACAAGAAGGAAAGCACGTCGGTGTCATAGGAGCCAATTTCATCTAACTGGGAAGGAGCCCAGGGAGGTGGGGAGGAGACTGTAGCCTCCCAGGGGCTCCGTGCATCTGACACCCTCGGGGGGGTGGTGGCCGAGCCCTCCTCCCCTGCCCCGTGGAGCTCCAAGCTCAGCGGCCCTGATGGGAGCCGAGCAGCCTCCCCGTCATCCAAGGCAACCGGTCTGAGAACACAGCAAAAATATAGTAACCTTTCTGCCTTCCCGGGCCCCACTAGGCCCTTCATACCTCCATGCTTTTGCACATGCTGTTCCCTCTGCTGGAAAGCTTTCTCCCACTTTTCCACTGCGTACGTTTCTGAGCTTCTGCAAAGACCTTTCACAGGTCAAGTCCTCTGAGAGGCCTTTCCCCCCAGCTCCCCGGGGCAAAGTTAGTCACTGCCTGCTGCACTTGAATAATTGCCTTTAGCCCGCTATACGGTGATAGATATCTCCCCCCTATCCTGGGAGTTGCTCTCAGGCAGGGACCCAGTCTTATTAGACATTGCATCTCCAGTGTCCAGACCAGTAACAGGCAGAGTGGATATTCAGTGTTGTGTATGAAACAGATGAGTGAACCAGCACAAGAAGGAGATGGCTGACTTGTTCCCTGAGCCTTGCCGACTGCGCCGGTTCATCAACCACAAATGCTGGGAAGCTGCTACCTCGGAGGTGGCCGCAAGTGAACGATACCTGGCCATAGAGCTCGCAGCTTAGAGGGCAAGGCTACAGGCAAAGGAAAAAGCCTCCATTAAAAGGTAGTGTGTCTTCAGCACTGCAGTCTGTAAACTGTTTTAGTAAAGAGCTCAGATTCTGGAGGCAAAAAAAAAAGAAGAAAACGTAGTGTGTAAGTACCTGTCGGGTGGTAAGAGAAGTCAGGGGAGCCTTCCCTAGGGAGGAGGGACTTCAACTGGATTTTGAAGAATGGCCAAGCCATCCCAGTAAAGGAGGACCTGGGCCTTCCAGACAGGGGCTTTGCACTGGGACTTAGAGTCAAGTCAGTCAGATGCAAATCTCGTCCATCATTAGAAACCTCCAGAGAAGGAAATGCTTCAGCGCCACCCAGATAATATTTGCTGCTGTCTCCAAGGAGGCTTCGCGTGCGGGCCGCCACTCTGAGTGGATGTCATCAATCCACAGATTAATGTGTTCCCAATTACTGGAGAGGGAGGAGAGGCAGGGACCCTGAAACTGGCTGGTTGTTCTCTTATGGTAGGGATACAAAGCCCTTATCCTCCTGGGGGGCAAGTCCCACCACCCATCGCTCCTGGGACCAGTGTCCCGTGAGGCATGCGGTGGAGGCCATGGGGTGAGTGGCTGCATCGGGCACGGCCTTGGGGACAGGTGTGTCGCCAGAACGTTCCTGGCACCACGTCTGGGTGCTCATGGGAGCAGTCCAGCTTGTCTACGCCTCACACCAGATGATTCCTGAGGACAGAGTCAAAATAGTCCTGGCCCCTGGACAGCCCTCGATTTGGTCAGTGCTACTTTTAGCGCGATCGGAAGGGCTCGAGGCCAGGGACGGGGAGAGGTATCCAGCGAGACGGTGCTGAGCCATCAGGCTGCGGCAGCTGCTCTCTGATCACAGTTTGGAGGGGCTCCTCTGGAGTCGGGAGGGAAGGGCACAGGCAGCAGCCCTCTAGGAGGGACAGAGAATGGACCAGAAAATTCCAGCTCCTTTTCAGGGCCAGCGGGGAGCCTCAGGGGGCTGGGCAGTGCTGCCTGGTGGTTAAGAGCATGGCCTTTGCAGAGGTTGTGTCCTGCACCCACCACTTAACCAGCCGTGTGGCCCTCCTGGCGATTCATTGTTTGACGTATGCCATCCTCAGTTTCCTGGGCTTAAAATAGAAATAAGAGGATGGTGGCTACTCCCTGGACTTCGGGGGTGATTGAATGAATGATGCAGGCAAAGCATGTGCGCTGCACTGACTCACTCTGCACCACATGGTGAAGCCTCCCAGACACGGTATCGCTGAATATTTAGTCTCTGGGGAAGGGAACTGCAGGATTTATACTGAGTAGGCGTTTCACGACACCACAGTTGGCATCGGGAAGCTCCTCTGACGTCTGACCAAACTCTGTCCCTGACACCTCCCTTTTGGCCCTGGAACTCAAGTCTCTTCTGGGCTAAAATGGAGCTGAAGGCATCTCTCAGTCTGAACTATGGGTTCCCCCTAGGGTCCCGGGTCTGAAAGCAGCGCAGCCAGGCTGGCCCATGGGCCCCTGGCCACGCCTTTCACTCAAAGCCCACCCAAGATGGTGCACCCACCTCCTAGCCCAGGAAGACCCGCAGGAGGCCGGCCACGTCCCGGAGGGACACAGCGCGTGGGAAGCAGCGGCCTGCAGGTGTGAGTCGGAGCTGCCGCTGGAGCAGGGGCCGCCTGGAGCTGGCTTTCCCACTTTCCTGCACTGGGGTCAACCACACCCTCCTCCCCTTCTCGCTCCTGACCAACTGTGGGCACGTGATCTGCTGCGGCCACAGCTTCACAGCGTGGCCGCTGCTCTAGAAGGGCCAGAGACCAGCCGGAGGGAGGCAGCCAGGATGGTGAGGGGCCCTGAAACAGCCACATTTCATCACATCGAAGACGCGGGCACACCCTGACTTCAGAGATGCTACAGCAGTTTGGGGTGGAGAGGGGCACACAAGTCACCCAAGGACCCTCCCTTTCCTGCTGTAGCTGCCCTTGCTTATATGTCCCACTCTTCCATTTCTCTCTCTTTTCAACTCCCCTCCCCACTTACAGTTGTGCACACACAGAAAAGCACAAAGAACTGAAATGCATAGCTTGGTGTAGTATCACAAACACCCATGTGACCACCTGCCAGGTCAAAAACTAGACTTCTACCAGCACCCCAGCAGCCCCTTTTCTGCCCCCTCCCAATCACATACCTCCAAAGATATCCTCCCCAAAGATAACCTGATGTTTATGGTAATCACTTTTTTTGCTTTTCCTTATAGTTTTACTATCTATGTTACATCCCTAACCATTATGGTTTAGTTTTGCCTGGTCTGGGACTCTATATAAATGGAATCATATAGCATGTAGTATTTCACTCCACAGTATGGTATGAGATCCACTTATGGCTGTTCTATGTAACAATCACATGCATGTTCATTGCCGTATAGTTTCTCATTGTAAAAATCTACTGCCTTCTTGTTCTTCACCCTCCTGCAATTACAAAACCACTCTCCCTCCCTCTGGCTTCTTCAATCCATCCTTCTCATGGCAGCAAGATTGGTCCTTCTTAACCTGCTCCCAACCCCTTAGGTCCCCCTCCATGAGCTCTGAGCCCTCACCCTACCCAGGATTCCACACACTACAAGGATGATCTGTTGTTTTTCACCCCAACCAGACAGGCTGCAATGTTTGAGAAAAGGGTCCACACCTGTCTTTTCATCCCCACCTCACTGGTGCCGAGGAAAACGCCTGGCCCATGCCGAGCGTTCAGTATGTCTTCGTTGAATGATCATAGGACCCTAGGGGGTAACTGGTACTTGTCACCATTCCCTTTGTGTGTGTTTGTGGGTGTGAAGATGGGTAGGAGAGGGTGGGGGAATTCTAGCTTGTATCAGGCTGCCTACGTATTAACGGTGCTATTCCCACAACTGATGGTTTCAAGCATATTTGTGGGGGAAGGGGGATGGGGAGGGGGTACCTTCTGCACATGAGAAAACTGAGCCCAGAGGCATTAAACGCTGGCCCCAGGTTATATGGGGGGTACATGGCAGAGCTGGGGCCCACACCCCCTGTGTCTTTAACCACAGCCATTCCACCTCTGTCAGCTACTGCGCTTTTTAACGTATTGTTGATATTCACCATAGGTAGGTATTATTATCTCCATTTTATGAAGAGGAAATTGACATCAGAGAAGTTAATTGACCCGCTCAAGGTCATATAGTCAGTAAGAAATGGAGCAGGGCTCAGTCTCGGGTCTGTCTGCCTCCAAAGCCTTGTTCCTTCTACTGTACCAGGCTGCCCTAAAGGAACTAATCTTTTCTACAGACCAAACATCCCCAGCCTTTAACCATTCATCATGTGACACGTTTCCTGTCGGAATCATTTGAACAGACATTTCCCCATCCTAGCTGCCGTTCTCTGGACACAACTCATCGAAGGACCTTTTGATATCTGATGCTCAGTCCTGGACACACTATGCTGGATGTGTCTGACCAGCAAGATGGGCAAGCCCCCCACCTCTATCGAGTCATCTCTTCCCCAGCCCCTTGCGTGTGTGTTTGTGTAACAGCACTGGATTACATCACGGGTTGACCGCTCGTAGTACGTGTATGATTTATTCCCCCGATTCATTGATCAGCCCTTTGAGTGCCGAAATCATGTCTCCTACCTGAAGCTTAGGTTTTAGTGGACAGTTCAGTTAAAGATCTGTGTTCTGGTGGAGAGAAGCCCCCCCGGATTCAGGAAGAACAAACAAGAGATCTTCCCCTACTTTCAGGGAACAGAACTAGACCTGGGTAAACGCTGAGACTGGAGAGCACAGACTTTGTCAGCTTCTCCCTTTTTGGTGCCTTGCTGACTCTTCCCAGCACCCCTCTCACTAATCCCCGGGTCTTCATGCTATCCTACAGTCAGCTTCCTGAACTGGAGGCCTCTGGCCTCTAGGGCTTCACGGTCAAATGCCCTGCAACTATGTTCATGATGATGGAGATAAAGCTTTCATCAGATTCTCAGAAGGGTCAAGGACCTAGAAGAGGTTGAAAACAATTGCTAGGAACCTTTCCTCTGGCACCCCAGTCTGGCTTACCTCCTCAGAATGCTGTGTTTAAAAATGTTCTAATCTCATCTTCTACCAATAATAGGCACTGGCACTCTTCCCATGAAAGTGATCTTAGCTGAGTGGGTGTAGAAGACCAAGCTTTTGGATGAATTCATACCTAAGCTGTGAAGGAGTGATGGCCTCAGGGCCTCGCTGTAGGTATTTTGACAAGGATCGGCTCATTTTAAGTGGGTCTCTGATGAGTGAGATTTCAGATAAGGTGATGAAGTTAAAGGAAAAAGTAGTAGACAAAATATTCTGGAACAAGAATGGTTCAGTCTCCCTAGGCCATTTTCTTGCTTTTCAATGTTTCCTACTTTCCTCCACAGATTCCCTAGAAGTGTCAAGCTTTCTCTCAGCGTTTTCCAAGGCAGGGCAGATGGTGGGGATTCCTGGAGGGAGACGGGGGGTATTTGCAGCAGCAGCTGTGTCAGTATCAGGACAAAGTACCTTCACATCCATCATCTTATTCTAGCTGGGTATCGTAATTCCCATTTTACAGCAGAGGAAACTGAGGCTTCATGAGGGTAAGCAATTCACCGCAGGTCTGCTGGCTACGAAGAGGGGGCAGTGAGACTCAAATCTAGATCCTGCCTCCGAGCACCATGCCCTTTCCATAGACTGTCGCTGTTGTAAGAGCCACCACTGTTCTAAGTCAGCTGTCGATGAAGCCTGTACATGGGCCTCTGACAGGGATGGATGCATGCTTCCTTCAGAGCTTAATACAATGCTAGGCACAGGGAAGGGGGCAAGAACGTTTGCTGAGTGACTGAAAGCAACACCAAGGCGCAGAGGCAACCAACCGGATCTCACCTCCACAAGCCTTCCCCGGCTGGGAGCCCTTGTGCAGGGCACACACTGTACCCGGGTGTGCGGCAACCCTGTTTCTCCCAGCAGGGATGAGCCCAGCATGTGAGGCTCTAGCCCTGTGGGTGAGGATAGCTGGCAATCTGACAAGGAATCTCACAGATAAGGACGGGCTCAGAATCGTGGGGTGTACACGCATGTGTGTAGCAGTATCACTCAAGGCCCAAAAGTTGAAACCACCCAAATGTCCATAAACTGATGAACGGATAAACAGAATGTGGTCTATCTACACAATGGGACACTGTTCAGTCATACACAGGAAGGAAGCACTGCTATAGGGTACAACACGGATGAACCCTGAACACATCACGCTAAATGGAAGAAGTCAGTCACAAAAGACTCCATATCGTACGATTTCCTTCACGTGAATTACCCAAAACAGGCAAAGCCATCTAGACAGAAAGTAGATCGCTGGCTTCTAGAGGCAGGGGAGGGACGGCTAATGGGTACAGGGTTTCTTTCCAGGGTGATGAAATAGTCTGGAATGAGACAGTGGTAATGATCGCAGAGCTTTGTAAATATACTTGAAACCTCTGAATTGTACAGTTAAAAAGAGTGAATTTTATGGCATGTGAGTTATATTTCAATACCGAAAGAATCAAACAGAGAAGGCCCCTGGTGTTTCTGTGCACTCAGCTTTTGTGACTATAGCCGAGTTTATACGAGGGCCCTGGAGCAAGGTCCTCAGCTCTGTGGGGCAGGGGTGAGATGGCTGCAAGCAGAGCGCAACTGTGACCCTGGCTGGATGCGTGCCGGGCTTGTGGATGTGATGGATACGGAAGGAAGAGGAGGGATGAGACAGTAAGACAGCCTCACTGTATTTAAAACTAGGGCCCGGCTATCAAAATCCTGCAGCTGTCCCAGGATGGGGCTCTGGGCCTCCGCTGAGGGTTGGGGTCCCCCTTTGCTTTACCTAGACTTTGCATGGGAGCTGAGAGATGCTGTGGTTTCTTGCGTCAATGCAGAGGCAGTAACAGCCTAGTGGGTGAGACGTTAGAGGCTCAAGCCACGCTGACCTGGGTTCAAATCCTGCGGGACCTTGGGGAATGCGTTACCTTCATGGAGCCTAGTTTTGTTATTGGTAAAATGAGGATCATTTCACCCGCCGGCTGGGCGGGTGAAACGAGATGATGCAGGAAAATGCTTGGCCCACACCCCGGCGCACAGAAGTAGCTAAGGGAGGAGGGGCTCCTCTGATGGTGGCAGGGCCGCTGGGGCTTGGTTTCTTCTCTAGGCTCCCCCCACCTTCAGAAAATACTCTGTAAACTTGCTCCTGTGCTTGGGTAACAGCAGCACAGAGAACAGGCACATTTTTGACGGAAATAGGCAGAATCACCCAGGCAGGACAGGGGGAGGCTGGGATCTGGACAAGAGGGGATGAGGGCAGAAGCGGGGGCTGAGCTGCGCCCCTCCCTCTCTCCTCCACGGAGAGGACCCTCTGCCAGGGTTTCTCACCCTATCTGGATTTGTAACGGAATGACTGCTTCCAGCAGGAGTTTAGCTGCTTTCAGCCAAAATGCAGTAGCAAGGAAATCTCACTGGATTCTTCAGGGACCCAGAAGCAAGGAACTGATGGATGAAACCATTCCAGTCTCACCGCAGCCTAACAGCAAAAAGGCTCCGGGGTTTAGCCTCCATCTCAGGAGCATGCTGTCATCTGAATACATTTCTATAGCTGCTAGTGCCCCAGAACAGTGGAAATGACAAGAAGCCTCGGACACAGGGCAAAAGGAATCAAAGAATACTAACTTCTGCCTGAGGGAAAGAAGAAAACAGGAAAACCAGCATCTACAATAGAAGTTCTAACAACCGATCTCTATTAAACAAGTCTACAGATTATACCACGCTCTCCCTTTCTGCTGTCAACCATTAGAACTGCTGTCTGCAGTATCCTGACGGCTTGAGATGAATAGATTACTCTGTAGAATGTTCATTAGCCAATTTATGTGCTTGTCAGAAAGTCAGCAGTGTTTGTGTTGACTAGTTTATGCCAGTTATACGTGTTACTGTAATTATGTAACTTTATTCTGTAAACCAATAAAATATGAGTGCAAAAAGCAAGAGTTGTTGCTAAGAAAACTAAGCGGAGTGCTTTGGAAAGACTCCAGACTCAAATTTGCTTAAAAGTGAGACCAAGTGAGACAAGTATAAGAGACTGGGATACACAATAAAAATCTAGAAATATCCTGCAGACAGATTACTTCCCCAAAGCCAAAGTTCTTATTCCATTTTAAATAAAGATGAAATTTATAGATCTTATAGGAGAAGTTTGTGCAAGTAAAATGACAAACTTTAATCAGAAAATGACCTTGTCCTTATATCAAAACATTAGCAAACAAATATATTATGTATGTCTTTTAAATCAAAATAAAATGTATCTTACATGTACCCCTATGTTCATAGCAGCACTATTCACAATAGCCAAGACACGGACACAACCTAAACGTCCATCAGCAGATAAATGGATAAAGAAGATGTGGTATACACACACACACACACACACACACACACACACACAATGGAATACTACTCCGCCATAAAAAAGGCTGAAATAATGCCATCTGCAGCAACATGGACGGACCTAGAAATTATCATACTAAGTGAAGTAAGTCAGAAAGAGAAAGACAAATACCATACGATATCACTTGTATGTGGAATCTCAAATATGACGCAAATGAATATATCTATGAAACAGAAACAGACTCACAGATGCAGAGAACAGACTTGTGGTTGCCAAGGGGGATGGGGGTGTGGGAGGGAAGGATTGGGAGTTTCGGGTTAGCAGATGTAAACTAGTATATATAGGATGGATAAACAACAAGGTCGTACTGTACAGCACAGGGAACTATATTCAATATCCTGTGATAAACCATAATGGAAAAGAATATGAAAAAGAATGTAAACATATATATATATAACTGAGTCACTTTGTACAGCAGAAATTAACACAACATTGTAAATCAACTCTACTTCAATAAAATAAATTTAAAAAATAAAATGTATCTTTTTAATGGCTGTTTCTTTCTTCAATCAACTTTTCCAATTAAACAATCAACAAATTAGTTGTCTCCCCTGCACTGGATATGAGAACATCACTGATATTGAGATCTGCCCTTTTTCATACCTTTTCTAAGACTGAACAGCTACTATATGCCTAATATAATGTTGCCACAGAGTGGGGTTCTCCAAGAACTACAGTCTCAGACTTGTTCTCAGAGCAACAATGAAAACAAGAGTGACTCAGAGTGATCAAATATTTGGGAAAAGCTTCAAGCCATGCCCCCTCTTGCAAATTCACGATGCCCCCCTAGTATACTAAGGGTAAAGAAAGAAGCTAAACTTCATATAACCAGATTTTCCCAAATCTGTTTCATCAGGGTACCCTTTCTTGGGAGCAACACCTATAACATCCTGTAAAGGTACCCACTTTGGGAAGCAATGCTTTGGGGCCCAGGGAAGAGGTATCATGTATGATCTCTATTCTTAAACAATTTACAGCCGAGTCAGAGATATACAACATGTAGATTCGACGCACACATATACACACAGAATAGGTAAGTAACAGTATTAGTCAATGTATTCTTAGGGTCAAATGATGGGAGAATCAGGAGGTATTACAGATCAGAACAACAGATCAGCCATCCACCTCTAAATAACTTTCACAGATGTTGGGCCTTGGCCTCAAAAACTTGCTCTTGGTCTGCTGTTCTAGAAAGTTCACACTTCTTGAGTGTGATTGTGTATCAGGCATGGCTCTGTACATAAGTTTTCTCATTTAGTTTTCTCAACCATGGAAAATGGGTATTATCTCCTTTTTCAAAGAAATAAAGTGATTGCCCAGCTAGTGGAAGGGCCTCAATTCCTACTCCTGCCTGTCTGGCTTGAAAGCCTGTCTTCTTTCCACTGTGCCCTGTTACCAAGAGCCTTCACAGGCTCTTTCCTGAGCTGGGGTTTAGGGGAACTGTGTGCCCACCTGTATCTGGGGAGCCAGCCTTGGCCTGCAGGGGACAACTGCGTCATGCTAAGTCCCTAGAGCCTGGACTTCTCCCCATCTTCTTCCTCCCCCTCTTCCAGAAGTTCTGAGTTCTGACTTTAAAGGCCCACGGGTCACTCTCTTGTCCTCTCTCCATGGCCTCTGTGGGGAAGGCATTAAGTGGGGGAGGACTTGCCAATGTCAAGTGCTTTATCGATAGTATCCACACTGAGTGCACTCTGCGCTGCAGAGGGCCTGGGGCGGGTGACGGGCTCACTCACACGGTTCAGCAAGTCCCTGCCATCGTTCCAGGTCCCTCCTACAGCTCTAACCTGGGTCCTTCTTTCCCCTCTGCTTTGTGCTCAGCTGCTACACCCTCTCTTCCCTGCCTCTACCTTCCTCTGCCTTCCCACGTCCGGCTGGAGGTGGCCGTAGAGTGGAAGGGAAAGACCCTGAGCCTTTGAGGGGGCTCAGCGGGGCGGGGGGGCGAAGGGCAGGGCGAGAGGCAGGACATGAACTGAGTCCAAGGTCACAGGAGGGATGAATAGTGTGACCCTCTGTCTCAGGCTGAAGACTTAACTCAGGGGTGAGTTGCCATCGGGTACGGGAGGCACCGGAAGTGACAGGAGTCAGCGGGGGGCACTGGCCTGGACGTCAGGCTCCTCTCCCTCCTATACTTGCCTTTTCTCCCCTCAGAAGTAAGGCTGTAGGTGTGTTCACATCAGTCTTCAAACATGCACAGGATGGGGGGAAGGAAAGGAAGAGAAGCGAGGGAACGAACATTTAATAAGCCCCAGTGTGCTAGGGTCTTTGCACTCATTTCACTGCTCCATCACGATCGCCACAAGAAGTGAGTGTGGCCAGATCACAGAGGAAGAGGGAAAGCCTAGATGTGAAGCTGGGTTTGGTTGCCTCAAAAGCCCACGAGCTTTCCACCAAACCCACAGCCCTACAGTTACACAGCAACACAACGTAACACGTGGCCTCCTCTAGGTCCATGGCTGGGGCCGGGGAGGTAGCCTGGGTGCCCCCAACTTGGGTGTTACAGCTCAGTGCACAGAGACAGAACCTCCCCTACAGAGGCCCTCTTCCCGGCGCTGGGGCTGGGAGCTTCGCACAGACACTGGGCTCTCAGGGCCACCAAGTCCATCTGAGCCCTCTGGCTCTCTAACAACATGGAAGAGAGAACAGGCAGGAGACCTGGGCATCCCCACCGCGAGCTCCAGATACTGAGTCAGAACAACAGGCCGAGCCTGCACCTGGCTTCATCCCTAGGCTCCGGGAGTCTCTCCAACCTCCTTTCCTGGCTTTAACCCTCAGCCTTCCAGCGCTTTCTCTCCAAATTTGGTTATTGTTTGCTCCCAAGGTTGTGCCTTCAAGATGTGCTTCCTCAGCAAACGCTGGGGCGGCCCCGAGTCCTCATTCCCCAGGGCCGGCGGGGAGGGTGGGGGGCGCAGAGCTCAGGCCACATCCCGCACCTCAGAGCAGTTCTGGCCATCTGCTGGGGGGCAGGAGATCCTAAGATCCCCAGATCCTAGGACCACCTGGGCCTGGGTGCCCTGGCTCTTGGAGGCACTTTCAGATAAAGGGCTGATGACTGACTGATTAATTAGTTCCCACGATCCGCTGGCTTTGTCTCCTTGTCTCTGAAGAAAGAGTCCCCCTAACTCCTGATTCTTCCCCACACTTTTCCGACCAATATATCTACAGCCCCAAGCTTGGAATCTGTCTTCTGTCTGTGTGTCTATTACTCATGCCAGGCCAAGAGCTTGCAGTCCACTGGGAGCCCGCCTGTGCTCGAAGAATCTACCTCCCCACCCCAGACACACACACACACACACACACACACACACTCAGCCCAGAGTCACTGGCTTTCTTTATTGCTCCAGCCCTTGAATGATACTAGGAGGTTGCTAGTGATAATAGCGTTAAAGTCACTTCTGATAGTCAAGGCCTGTCTGCTGCAACTTACACTGCACACAAACACAACTATCATCATGGTAGGTGCACAGGGCAGGTGCTTTATAAACATTATACTTAAATCTGAGGCCGTGTCGTCATTTTACGGAAGAGGCTATGAAAGCAACTGCTCTGCGTTTCTGAGCTCGGCTGGTTACGCGAGGCCAGGATTTCTGCCTGGGCGGCTCCTCCGGGGGGTGGGCTCAGCCACGGCTCCCCAGTCTGTGCCTCCTCTGGCTGCCCTGATCAGAGGGAAATGGACGCACACCCTCTGCTTCCCTCCGCACTGAGGACTCGGGAAGCAGAAGAGTCCTGATGGAGAGTCAGCATTTTCTTCCACGGGAGAGGGCAGGGGTGAGCATGGCTGACCGCGGGAGGAGGTTCTGAACCAGTAAGCACAGCCCCGGCTCCCACGGAATCTCACCCGGTCCCTGAAACCACCCTGTCCACTAGCCCAGTACTGCGTTCTCTCCAGAATGCGTCTGTCCCCATTCCCTCATCGATGTCACACTTTTTTGAGGCAGCAGCCGCAAGCACTGGAACTCCCAGCTGTAGGTCCCATTTAAGCCTCCCTCTGCCCTGGCCTCTGGAAGATGGTATCCCTATCAGAGGGCCTCTCTTTGAGGCCACACCCTCTGCAGATCTAGGGATGATGGTCTGGTGCCCCAGAGCTTATTCATACCCCACGCTGCAACTCCACACCCCAACACACACACACACACACTCACCATGAGATGCTGGAAGAGCCAAGAACGCATTATATTGGTGGCATGCTTGGGCAAGACTCCTCGTTTGTTCTTGGACTTCTTATCCTCATTTTCCAGGAGGGAGGTGAGGTCAAGGTTAACCTTCAGGGCACGTGGAAAAAAAATCAGCATCAGCAGCCTGGCGGGCCAGCGGCTAGGGACCTGTTGCCATAGAGACAGCAGCCTCTCGCTGCCAGTCCCCTTTCCCAACTCATTCTGAGGGCCCGGGGGAGGTTACCTTTCCTGTCACCCAGCGCCAGCCTCTCAGAGGATGGGAGAAGGGAAGACGGCGAAGAGGGAGGAGAAGGGGATGAGAGAGGAGACAGAGGAAACAGGGTCATGCAAAGGGCACAGGAGAGAGAGATTGGCCGTAAACCATCCAACAGTTATTAGCATTCCTGGGGTACATTAGAGTCTGCACAGCGCTTTCCTATCCATTACCATGGTCAGCCCTCACATCAGCTCCGTAGGCTGGCGGGGCTAGTGCGCAGCTGGTGTCAATCCCTCATCTATGGATAAAAACTCAGAGGCTCAGAGAGGTTAGGTGACTCATCCGAGATGGCAGAGTTAATGTCAGATCTCGGGCCTCTGACTTCAGATCTTCTTACTCCCACCCTGGCTCCCTTGTGTACGCTCTACCCCACTGAGCTACAGAGTGGCTCGGAGTGTAGACCAGGAATAGGAAGTGCAGGATCCCTCGATGTAACCCCGAGAGGCAGCAAAATCCCAGTTCATAAAACCTTTCCAACACCCACCTTCTTTTCTGTCAAGTGGGGGTAATGATACTCCTTAGAGGACTAATGAGGATGTAAGGAGTTACCGGTGTAAAGTGCCTAGCAGGCAGTAAAGCGTCACGGTTGCCCTCCCCCAAACCCATGCACATACGCACACACCTACACTGCACACACACACTCACCTGTGTGTTCTGGATCTGGATGGCTCCCTGGGGGATTGCTTGGGTCACCACCTGACCCTGGGAGGTTACCATGGTAACCGGCTGGTATAAGGCTCCACCTGAGGAGACAACCACTTTTGGAGTCCCCTGCCATAGGGGTGGGTAGGAGTGAGGGCAAGCAGGGTTCCCAATGCCCTTGGCACTCACGTGTAAACACCCTCTACTCTGGAGGCATTCAGCCCCTGTGGAGGAGGGGTGGGACGGGGATGGGGTCCAGAGAATAGAGTCTCTCTGTGTGTTTGGCGGAAGGGTCTCTGACGGGCTTATGAGACTTTGACCCAAATTTGTTCCAAACCACCACCATCAGGTCTTGCTAACCATCTATAAGCTTACAGAACACTTTAGTCAAGAAACGCAGCTGGAAGCCCCTCCCTCGGCAGGGGGCACCTCTCCCATTTCCTAGGACGTTTTGTTCAGTGCCCTGCCCCCCAACCCTGGAATTCCCTCAGGGCCACCCGGCCTCCTCCCAGGGGTGTTCCCCACAATCCGCTGCACACACCTGACACCACTTGTGAGTTGACAGTTGTCATGGCGATGTTGCCCTGCTGGAGCGCTGAGGCTGGGACCACAATCCCCTGGGGGTTATTGGAGACTCCGGACATGGAACTGGGGGAATTCTGCAGGAGGTCCTGGCAGTAAGGGAGGCGTGGTTTGTGACAATGCCACTAAGAGCTTAGATGCCACAGCCCCAAATTTCTCCTCTCCCCTCCCCCTTCCTGCCTTGCCTCCTCCCTTTTCCTGCTCCTCTCAGACCCAAATCCAGAAAGCAATTCTCATGGCTCCCTAGAAAGTGTGAAGAAGGCTCAATCTGAAAAAAAACCAACCAACAATAGTCATGCATTTAGCCATTCCATTCCCCTGCAAACCTGAGACATAAATTATCCCAGAAACCAGTGGTCCGCACCTTGGCTTCACTTTGCAAGTTCCGGTATCCGTACCTAGGTTCCATCCCCGGCGATTCTAATTTAATTGGTCAGGGGTGTGGCCAGGGCTTTCGGCGCGGGGGTGGGGGGGGAGGGGCGGGTGTTGAAAGCTCCCCAGGTGATTCCAACCCCAGCCCAGGGCTTCACCTGCACATCCTTCGCACTCAGTTGTCTCCAGATGCCCCACCCCCACCGCAGGGCCTCGCTTCCCCGTACCTGTATCGCAGCACTTATTACACCAAGATCCACACAAAGGGGCCTCCGACATATTCTCTTTGTATCCTTAGCACGTAGTTTAGGGCCTGACACATCACGGCTACTAAAATATTTGCTAAATAATAATAAAATATAGCCGCCTGGCCCCTGCATAACCTGTCTTCCAGGAATCCCGCGTGAGCCTCCCCTCTGCCAGCCTCGGGCACATTCCATGGGCTGCTTCCTCTCCCTCAGGCCCCCAACACAGAGCCCACCACGGAGGTCCCCTCCGCCCCACACTGTCACTGCCTGCCCGTTTCCCCCAGACAATGCAAAGCAGCTAAGAAAACCATTTTTCCCCCTGGTACCCTCATCATTGCCACGTAAGAGCTGGGCTAGGATCGCTTAGACTTGATGTAGAGGGACAGGAAGGAAGCTCGGCCGTGGGTCTCCAAGAAGGGCAGCAAGGCCTCCCTGCTTGGCGGCCGGGCGCTCTGCTCTGCTCGGGAGGGTTTGTGAGGAAGGAATTGGGTGTGAGAGGTCGGGGTCTCCAGGCTTCATCTGGAGACAGCAAGGCAGGCGCGAATGAGGTGTAGTGCCCGGAGCCAGGAGACCCACCAGGGTCGCTGAGCGCCTAGCCTCCGGTGCCCCCGACCACAGGCCCACGTGTAAAAACAGGGCTTGATCCGGGTAACCTGCCCAAAAGGCCAGCTGGAAGGAATTAGGCAGGAAAACGGCCAAGGAAATAGGGGGAAAAGGAGGCCCCTGGCTTCCTAGCTTTGGTTTTAGGACCAGAGGAGCTTGGGCCTTCGGCTGCAGGAAGGTCTAGAGTGTGGAGTGAAGAGAAACGTGTGCTTGGAGGAAACCTGGAGCCAGTGACGGCACACAGGGAGCGACAGACAAAGGAGAAGCATCAAAGGCCGGGGGGACAGCTAGGGCGCATCACCTCCCAGACCCTGGCACCCGGGAAGCCGGCCAAGCCTCTCACAGAGAGAGGCAGTCGGTCCTGACTTACACGTCTCATTCGATTCAGCTGCTTAACCCCCCTTGGCATCTCCTCCGAGCTGCCTTTTCTACCCTCCTGTACTGTCCGGCTCAGGGCTATAAATACGCAACAGCGGGGCGGGAGCCTGGCTTCCCCTCCTCCACGCCGGGGCCTCCCATCTGGCTCCTGGGAGGAGGCCTCGCTCCCATACTCGGCTCACCTCTGCGACTGTGACCTTGGGGAAGGGAGGGAGCGGCTCCTGCCTCAACTTTTCCTTTCTGGGATCGGCGAGGGCCTCCCCACCAGCGAGGTTTATTCTTTGAGCAGAGTTCTTGGCCTTCTCATTTGTACAGCTCCGGGGTAATGCTGAGTCTGACCTGCAGAAGCCTAGAGACTGGAAGGGCCCTTACAATCTGAGTATTTCAGCTCCCTGAGGTACAAATAAGGAACTGAGGCTTAGACATCCAAGCGACTTGCCCACGGTCCCCCAGCTGGGTAGCAGCAACATGGCTAGAACACAGTCCTCCGTCCTCCACAAACACTGGACC
Organism: Grampus griseus; assembly: GCF_964374135.1. Taxonomy (NCBI): domain Eukaryota; kingdom Metazoa; phylum Chordata; class Mammalia; order Artiodactyla; family Delphinidae; genus Grampus; species Grampus griseus. Next base: position 9,158,936 of record NC_139002.1, read on the forward strand.
CACACCCTGTGCCAAGAACTGGGCTGCAAGGTGCTCCTGGAATCACAGCGGTTCAATAGCTGTTGAAGGCAAGTGAGCAGATTAAAAACAGCCCAAACCTGGAAGTACGGAGACAGCGTGGGCACCCAAGGAATGAAGGTGGATTGGGAATTAGCACCTCCTGCCTCAGTCTCTGGCTCGTTGCTAACACCCAGGAATCCTCAAAGCCTGACTCTTCAGCTGTGAGTCTGCTCCAAGCTTGAGCTCCCCTCGTCCCAAACTCCCAGCCAACCATTCTCCCAGGGTGTAAAGCAATACTGAGATGACGTGAGGCTGAGGCAAACGTGGAAGGTAAATTTAATGGGGGGTGGGGTATCCACTCCATGCCACTCACCCTAAAACTAATGGCAGTGACTTTTCAACAATCTCTGGTTTGGAACCACCCATGCCACAGTGCTCGTCATCGAATAAGGATATTTGGGAATTTCAAACGTAAAAAGTTGTCCCAGACTTTCTCCTCCAACCCCACCCCCTGCCCCATCGGAAAAAATATCCAGCAAGGTTAGAAAAACACAGGCAAAGCCAGTAAAATAAATATAAGATGTATGCCTTGGGATTCAACCAACACATTTTTACTAGCAGAGGCCAAAGGGTGAGCCATCACCGGCGTATTCAAACTCTGGCTGGCTCTCAGACTTGTGGCTTGGCTAGCCTCCATGCCAGCTTCCCCAGTTTAGGTAACTAAAGGCAATTTATGCATTGGCTCAGACCCTTCTCTTTCCTACCCTCTCCTTCTACTCTGGGTCTTTGCTGGGAGGTGCTAAGAGGCCAAGTTACATTAGTAAAGGAATGGGACTGAGAACTTCATGGGTAGAGACCGTGGGCAGGGCCTGGGCTGGCCCCACCTTAGCTGGGACAAAGAGAGGAAGCGAAAACTTGGCATCCCAGGGTCTGGGGAAATGATATTCATCTCTTACATTTGAAAATATGAGCTGTTTCACAAACCTGCCTGAGAACTGGGGTGTTTGTTTTGTTTTGTTTTTATTTATTATTGGCTACATCGGGTCTTAGTTGATGCATGCGGGATCTTTCGTTGCAGCACGAGCTCTTCGCTGTGGTGGCTTCTCTCTAGTTGTGCAGCGCGGGCTCCAGGGCGTGTGGGCTCTGTAGTTTGTGGCACGTGGGCTCTCTATGTGAGGCGCGCGAGCTCAATACTTCTGGCGTATGGGCTTAGTTGCCCAGAGGCACGTGGGATCTTAGTTCCCTGCCCAGGGATCGAACCCGTGTCCCCTGCATTGTAAAGCGGATTCTTTACCACTGGACCACCAGGGAAGTCCCCACTGGGGTGTTTTTTTAAGACACAGATTCTTAGGACCATTGAATTAGACCATCAGCAATCTGTGTTTTTTAAAAACCTCCCTCACATGGTCCCAAAGATCAGATGGGTCTGAAAACTACCTATTTATCATACACACTGAATATCAGAGAGCATTCTTTCACTGTGCTATTTCATTTTAATCTCACCACTACATATGGGGTCAGCAGAGGAGAGATTCTTCTATTTGCCTGAAGAGGAATTGAGGTCCAGAGAATGGAAGTGACCTTCTTGAGTCACATGGCTCTGCCTCGAACCCAGGTCTTCTGGCTCCAGGTGTAGCACCGATGCTCCCATGGAGAGATGAACTTTGGAGTGAGACAGCCAGGCTCCAAGGTAAGCACAGTGTCCGGCACATTTAGGCACCCAATAAATCATTTCCCACTTCCTTTGGCTAAAGTCGCGCCACTAGGGAATGACACAACCAGGGTTTAAAACCTGTCTTAGACACATAGGGCCTCGTGGGTTCCTTACTTAGCAACAGCAGAGGTTCATCCGGGGCTGCACGCCTAGCAGTGGTGGTCACGCCTTGACACATGCCCCTTCGTTCCTGCTTCCCTGCCTTGGGTGTTCCTGGGCCAAGGCCAAGCCCCAGAAGTCAAAGCTGCGGTCTCTGTCCCAGATGAGCTCCGAGACTTGACTTTGCAACTATTTCTGGTCACGCCTTAGTTTCCAGCCGGCTAGAACCTTGTCTCTACAGAGACAATGGGGCTGCGTCTCTGGAGACCGTGCACCGGTCTTTTCTGAGGAAGGATCTACGACAGCGGCAGTGGGAGCCCCCTGGGGAGAAGATGTTGGCTAAGCACACAGTGTTATTATCTTCTCGACAGCTTCCTCCTGGGTCTCAACAGACTCCAAACCAGGTAGATGGTGCTCTGCCTAGACCCACACAGAGCTGTTTCCTGCCAGGCTCCTTGGCCTCATGAAGAGGCTAGAAGCACATCTGGTAGTTTCAGTGACATTTCAACATCCGGAGACTCACATCCCTGCTTGAGTTGTCCAGGAACCAGGGGCTGAAAGCTGCTTATCCAGTCCAGGAATTCTTTGCCGTGATCAGGAGCATGACAGTGGTGTCCGCAAGCCTCTGGAAGCTGCCGGAAGGCTGGGAATCATGGGCACTTTCCTGGCTCTTCTGGTGGAGCCGTTCCATCGGGCTGGGGAGCATCAGTCTCTTACTTTCTAGTAGGAAATGGGCCAAAAGGCTGAGAACGTAGAGTTCCCCAGCAATGACGTCTTTTAGGCCATGGACCAGGTGACCAAGAAGTCAGATGGAAGTCAACGAGCTGGCCTCCACAGACCTCATCCCACTGTTGCTCCTTGTGTGCTGTTTCCCAGAGACACAGAGAGGCCAAGAGCCTCTCGGGAGGGGCACAGCGAGGTAGGGGAGCAGCTTTAGGATGGCTGAGAGCTTGCACTCCTGGACGCCACCCGTGGGCCAGCTTCCAGGCCCTCGCGTCCTGGGGCCATCAGTCATTCTTTCTGAACCACAGTGGTCACTGGGTGAGTTTTACTCCACATTTCATTTTTGGAACAAAAAAAGATGACTTGTTCAAAAGGAAGCCATTACTAAGAAAAAGTGAAAGGCTCTGCAATTACTTTTGGAAGCGGAGGGTGGAGACGGCGGGGAACAAATGAACTGGCATTGACTGTGAACTCTGACACGATGGTCTGATGTCAGCCCAGGAGGAGCTGTGTCAGCTCCTCGAGCCATCTTTCTTCACTGTTAATAGCGAAAGGGCTTATGCTGCGTGGGAAGACTTAATTTCCACTCAAGGAAGAAACTCCTGGAAGAAACCACGATGGTAAGAAGAAATGAAGGAGTGAAGGAAAGGACTGATTAGAAAAGTTTTCCTTTAAGTTATTTTGAAATAGCTGTAATTTTTATCGTACTAGGATGCCTGTGAAACAGGGGAGTGAACTGGATGACCTTGCGAAGGCCCTTCCGGTTGGGGATTTTAGAAAAACCAACGTCATTCCCTGGGATGTATTGTGAGTGGGTGGAGGGAGTGGGGGGGCAGCGGGAGTGGGGGCCCCGGCTGTCTGCCATCCCCCCCCAGGCCACTAGGGGTCTCTGCTGATCCACCAGCCCAGACCATCCTCCCTAAAGCCTCCCAAGCCTCCCAGGAGGACGGGTTTGTTGCTAACTTGCCTAGACTGGGGGTGGGGAGCTGGCCTGCTGGAGAGCTTGTCTTGACCCACCCGGGCAAGCCCTCGGCCCATCCTCTTGACTCCCTTAATGCTCCCTGTCAGCCTGATATGCTGGGCAGGCAGCACAAGGGTTCTCTCTCATGCGCGTGTCACCTCCCCCTGCTTGGTTGCAGGGTTTTTCAGGGAAAGAGGGGTCTTTCTTTGAATTCCCCCAAACTGCCTAGCACAGCGCTGGGTGCAGGATAGATGCCCAGTAGATGGGTGGCCTGAGTGGGCTTCAGCCTGGAGTGGGGTGAGCGTGTGCCTTTGGGGGGCAGGGACATTGCCACTGTCCCCAGACACCGTGTTCTTGGCCACGTCCCTCCAGTGCTGGCAGAGCCAGCGTGCTGTCTCAGGCTGGGAAAAGCTGGGTTCCCAAACCCGGGGAAGCCAATCACATGTACGCAAGCCACCTAATCCCATTCCTGTTCCACTCCAGTGGGGAGCTTTCATCTCAAGGGAACAGCAGCTGCTGCTGCTCTTAAGGAACATTCCCTCAGAAAGAGGGAGCCGCTCAGGTTTCTGAGCCTGGCAGGGCCGCCCCCTTGGGGTCCTGGCCCCTGAGCAGAGGCCAGGGGTGGCTAGGAACCCAGAAGGGACAGCCTTAACGCCCATAAAGGAGAAAGGCAGTGGAACTCCCGGAACTCAGCTTCCTGTCACTTGGGTCTGGGGGTGTCCCCTTTTCATCTCAGCAGTGACCTTGCAGGGTGGGTCACCACCCCCAGCTCAGCCATGCGGCAGAACTTCCAGGGGCTGGGCTGAGGTGCTGGCTTCCCACGCCCTTGGCCTCCAGCTAATGTTGAAAATGCAAACTCTGTGGGTCAATAGGTAAGTTTCCCCTTCCCCAGGTGAGGATGTACTGATGAGTTCCCTTCCTATTTTTCTGGAGAGTAGCACAGCTGCAGAGTTACGTCTGGTCGGCTGAGCCCGGAATCTCAGAACCATGCTGACTCTGTGGCCTCTCCCTTCCCTACTTTCAATCTATTAGCAAATCCAAATTCTTGCTTCCCAGCCATTGGTTTCTTACTCGCTGGTCTCTGAATCCCTGATCTACAGCTAGGTAGGGTCATGCCTCCCCACCCAGGGCCCAGGACGCTTGGTTCTCCTTCCTACGTGTCACAGAAGAAGTAAAAGGATCTAGTAAATGAAAATAGACTCATCCCTGACTCTGCTGCTTCTTAGATGTGTGACCTTGAACCAGTGACTTAACTGCTCTGAGTTTCCCTTTCCTTGGGTATAAAATGGAGAAAATAATGTGCACCTTGCAGGCTGGTTGTGAGGCATAAGCCAGATAATCTATGTCAAGCACCTGGTACACAGAGTGCTTGGGACCAGAGAGCTCAATAAACGTGGACGTTCTCCCCTTTCTCTGCCAGTTCTTCCCTGAGCAGCTCAAAAGGTGGCCAGTCGGTTCATTTGTCTCCAACGCGTCTCCAATCCTTACCCCGTTGCCTACATTCTCCACTGCCTTTAAAGTCTTTGGCAATTGGCTGTGGTGATCAGACTCAAAGCATAACATCCCACAAATTTGGCCGCAAGATACTCCATCATTACATTCGCAGTTAGAGATTGTGTCACAGTGGTTTTCATGCCCTTGGAACCCAGCAAGCTCATTGGTGCTTGAACAGATGCACATGGCATGAGTGAGTGATGTTTCCCCCATACCCCGGCCCCTTCTCTGCAGGGACTGTGAAAGGCTCTCTCTGTCCCTTACCTTCTCCAGACTTCTCTCTACCCTGGGAACATTCACACTGAGAGCTCCCAGGTAGTCTGCTAACTGCCCTCCACTCCCCCAAGCTTGCCTGAAATGCCCACTCCTCTAGGAAGTCCTCCCAAGGCCAGTGAATCTACAGCTTCTCCAATCACAATAGGATTTGAAAGTCCTCCTGCTGGCCTATTTGATCCTTACAGAGGTTTGCTCGTCCTGTCTCTGGGCAGGAACAGACAATGGCCATGAGGGCATGCAGGCTGGGGCCTGGGCTTTCCCCGGGGAGGAAGACGGATGCTGAGTGGTGACTGGGCAACCTCAGGCCATACACATGCTTTGCTCAATCCAGACCCCTTCCGGCGGCTGCCTTCCTGCCCTTCCTCAGGGTCCCCTTGCCCCTGAGCACTCTGTGCTCAGATAATTTATCTAGATCCTTGGGTGTGACTCAAGCTCCCTCCCACTGAGATTGGGCACTCATCATGGACAATCCCCTGTGTTCTCCCAGGACCTAGCGGGGTGCATACAGTAAGCTTCCCCCAAATGCTCGGCAAATGAATGAGAACTGTGGCTCTCCTGATTTGCACTGGAACAGAGCTGAGGTTTAATCTCCACGGGGAAAGAAGGATGGATTTCAGGTCAAACTAATGCTTGAGGGGGGCGAGCATGAGGGTCTCTCCAGTGGAATGGTTTATTTGGGGCCATCAAGGAAGGGCTTCTTCACTGAGGATCTGCCCCCACAGGAAGCCTGGGTTCTGCCGAGTAAGAATCCTGGGTGTCATTAGGTGCAGGCAGGGCAGGGTGGCCTCCTCCAGAGGGGAAAGGACAGGCTGTGGCCCAAGTCCTTGGAAACCCCGGTTTAGCTTTCCTGCTTGCTGAAAGCAGTCTCCCCCGCTCCGAACCCCCTTCCACCCCCCCTTCCCCATAGAAACGGAAGGCCACGCGGAGAGTATGCCCCGACCTCGCAGAGCTGGATGGGGACACAGTATGGCATCTGAGAGAGGGGGACCAATTTGAATAAAAAAACATCTCCCACTCTGCAACACAAGGCTGAATGATTAGCACACAGGCAAAACCATGAGCCAGCAGTTTGCAACAAAGCTGGCAGGCGGCTGGAATGTTGATCCTGAAGATCTTGTTCCAGAGGGGAGACACCCCTCCCCAGGCCAGGCTGGGCTCGGCGCGGCTATTTCAGGCTGGGGGGATTAAGGTCGCACCATGACGAATGTGTGCACAGACACGCACACGCACACGCACACGCACACACACACAGGCTCCTCCTCTCTCCTCCGCCGAGCTGGCTCCCACGGCCGGACCCCAGTCAGGCCTGCCTCCTGCACTGAGTCTCTTGGCCCCGAGGGTCTCTCCTTCCTGGGAAGGCCCAGGCCAGCCCGCGCCCACCTTGGCGAGGCAGAGATGGGAGCCTGACCTGGGGATGTGGACGGGGCAACGCGGGGCACATCCTGCTCACCTTCTGCCGGACACACACCCGGGACGCTGCACTGACCCCACCCCCTCCCCTCCCCCCACGACTGCCGCCATCTCTCTCTCCAACTCCTTTCTGCCTCTGCCTGTCTTCAGTCTCACTCTCCTCTTCCTCGGTCTGTGTCTCTTTGTCTTTGTTGTTCTTTTCCTCTAGTTCTTCAGCCTCTCCGTACCTCCCTCGCAAACGTGACCATTGATATTTGTCTTTCTTTCCCTTTGTCTTTCTCCCTACTTCTCCTTTCCTCCTTTGCCTTCCTGTTGCCTCCCTTGATTTCTCTCTATATTTCTCATCATATTACTTCTTTCAACAGATATTTACTGGCTGCCTATCATTCACCAGGAGAGGAAAACGTGAAGTCACATGGGATATTTACCATATAAATGGCCTACTGTGCCCAGGAGTTAGTTGAGAGGAAGAAAAGCCCATGCTTTGGGGTGGGGTGTCAGGGAGGCCTCCATGGAGAGAGCAGCCTTATTATTGCCGTTGGGGAAGAGGCTGGGTTTGGTCCTGCAGAGATGTGCCGTCATCACCCAAACACACAGGCGTGGAAAAATAGTGACCTACGAGGGCATCAAATGTCAAGTGAAAGGATGTGAAAACTCTGGGGGGCAACTGGGCTTTTCAAGCAGGAGAATGGCTTGAATAGAGCTTCAGAAGATAAAGCAGCAGCAGAAGGCTGAGGTGTGCATATGTGAATGTGTGTGTGTGTATGTGTGTGTATGCCTGTATGTGTGTGTGTATGTATGCATGTATGTGTGTATACATGTATGTGTGTGTGTGTGTATGCGTGTATGTGTGTATGTGGGGGGGGGAGGGCTTCGAGGTAGCCAGAGAAGACAGAAGAGCAGGTTAGGAAGCTATGACAGCAGCTCGTGTGTAATCACCTTATTTACCCACTGAAGCCTGAACAAGTAGGTGGGGCCAGCGAGAGGAAATGAAGGGACAAATCTGAGAAGCAGCAAATGGGACCACCTCGCTAAGTGTCTTCTCCTCTCTTTCTTGGTGTCTTTGTTTTTGTCTGATTGTCTGAGTTCCTCTTTCTAAGCGGATCAGAGGCCTTTCTGCAGTGGTCACCCCAGGGCCAGCTTCACTGTCAGGCACAGATGTGATGCTTACAGTGATAGGAATCAAAGTTCCTTCCTCTTTCCTCTAAGCTCAGAGGCACTGAATGCAGGGATTCCCCAGGAGGACTGATTTTTGCAGATAGCATCTCCGAGGCCTGGCTCACCCAGAGCCCACGTTATCCTTCTCTGCTAACCCGCGTCTCCAGTGACCCTGCTTTCTGCACATAAAGTTGTCGGCCCGGAGAGCCCAAGCCTGAGGGGGCCACTGTGGCTGCAAAGCCCTCTGGCCCTCCTTTCTTCTCCCACTGCCCTGGTACACCCCCGATGCCAGAGCTCGAGCTGGGGTTGGAGGGCCCAGGAGGGAAAACCCAGGGCCTCTCCAAGGACCTGATTATTTCCAAAGACTTGTGCTAATTTTCTGATATGATCCTTACATCTCTGTGAGGCACTAAATCCTCATTACTTTTCCTGACCGATGCATTCTAATTAGATCAACACTTAAAACAAATTCACAATAGCCACAGGATGGCTTTCCATCTCATTAACTCCTCACTTATTATTTTCATGAAAATTACTGATAAAAATGTGCATCTCCATTTGGTGAGGCCTCACAGCCTCCTTGGCTCCTATCTTGCATCTCTCCCATCACCGGGGCTGCGCAGCATCGCCATGGTAACCCACAATAATAGAAACTAATAAATTACAAACGAGATGCTCGTTGAGCAATTATTGTCCTCTTTTATGCAAGTTTCTTGCTAATTTTGATCATAAGGGAAAGTACAATAAGACTCTGAAGGAATGAGTCTATTTCAAGAGAATATTAGCAAGCAGAAGCCTGGGCGGCTGAGTTTAGATCTGTAATAAAGTGATTTGGTGATTTCAAGCAATGGGAAGAGGAAATAAACTTCCGGCCTCGTGTCCCATACAGTACTCACTATCGAGTCCCACAGAGACCCCACTGGGGTGGGTTCGACGTAATTCCTGCTATCAAAATGTACAAGGCATGGCTGGCCTTCTCGGGGTCACCATGTCCTTTCCCCTGCCTCCACCAACCTAGAGAGATCGATTATACGTCTCGATCCTTAAAACTTAAGGATAAAAATAGCACCACCTTTCTTTGGCATTCTTTCCAGCACCTCTCACCAAGCATTCTTAGAAAGTTTAGCGGGATCCCCAAGCCTGATTGTCTCGTGGGCAGAGGCTAGTGCAAACCTCCTGGGGGACCCTCCATGTGTCTGTCCTGGACTCAAGAGCTCAGTGGGAGAAGAAGAAAGTGGTGAGTCTAGCGCTTAACATAGACACCAGTGAGTCGGGAAGGTATCACCGGGAAGCTTTCTTAGTTCATAGGTTTGGGGAAAATATTCTGTCCTGGAGAGAGAGCCCATTCTCTGCCATTTCCACAGTTCCCAGTTCCCAGGATGAAGGTGGCTGGTGAATCTTGTGAGGGGTGACTTTAGGTGACTTACACAGTGGCCCTGGACCACAGGGAGACAGATGTGCCAGGGCAGGGTGAGCAACTAGAGAATGATCGGGGAAAAGCTGCTGTCTCCTATTAGGTGGGCAGGATTCAGGGAAGGCCCACTTTCCCCACACTCTCCTTCCCAAAACACAGAGAGCTCATCGAGCTCCAGCCCCCTTGAGAAGCCTGCGAGGCTGGGATGTCTGGGTCCACTCCCAGCTCCGTCCCCGCCTCATCCTCCTGCAAAGCTCTCCATCTCCTTAACTCTCGTGCTCATTTTTTAGGATATCTTGGACCAGGAAGCCAGGAATCCCTTTGGACATTGTCCCTCTCAGATCTGGTCATCTTCTAGGGAATACTGATACCCTGGTATGCTGAGCTCTGGGTGAAAAAGGGACTGAGCTGCCTGAAAATAGCAGGAGGAGTGGATCAGAGGTGAAAGGATACAGTCAGTCTAAACCATTTTCCTAGGTCTCCATGGGACCTTCAGACATTCTGACACCTCGCTTAGGAGCCTGGCTAGGAGACAGGACCCAGCCCTGTGTGTTACCTGTGAGTGAAGGTTTATGGAGGGCTGGTTGGGGGAGTAGGGCCCCCCGAGGTCATTCCTGAGCAGGTTATCACTGTGCATCTTGGTTTTGAGGCAGGTGATGTAACGGTTACAAAAGTCCTTGCAGAGTTCATTGACTTTCTCCAGCTCCAGCAGGTGGATTCTCAGGACCTGGATTGCCTTCACCATCTGTGGAGGGGGAGGAGAGGTGAGCCCAGGTGTCTGGATCCCAGTCCCCTCACTGCCTTGCCCGCCCCCCACCCCCCGAACAAGTCCCAAGCCCACAGACAGAGAGGAGCCCATGCTCGCCCTAGGGATGTACGCTTTCCACCCGCAGGATTTAAATTCTCCTTGTGGGTAGCTGCCGATTGCTTCCTTGCTTTGAGTTCACTGTTATCACAGCTGTTCTTGAGGCAGGTGTGGTATTCTGAGAACAGCACTGTGCTTAGAGGTTAGAAGGCCAGGTCTCAAGCCCCCTGCCTGCCATTTACAGTCTGTGTGGCCTTGGCCAAGTGCTTAAGCTCTCTGCGCCTCATTGTCTGACAAATGGGGACCATTACGCGCTCCCTGACAACCTTACAGTTTTGTGGAGAGGAGCACCTGAGGGAAGGCGTGAGCTGCAAAGTGTGAGGCCTTGAACAGGCACGAGGAAGACCGAGATCAGAGCTCCTTGCAAGAGCCCCAAGAGGTCAGGGACTGGCTACTCTTAAACACGTATTCTGAGTACCTCATGTGATGCCAGTCACCTAGCAGACACCCCATCAATGCATGTTGACCGACTGCATCGTCCAGCATGACTTAGCTGGGTGCTGGGACACCCAACTGTCTGTGGTGGCCTTTTGCGTACCCTTTGGTACGTGTGTCTGCCGCCTCTTCAAGTGGACGTTCCTAACCTTTTCAAGGCAAGAAGCTATTTCTCAATCGAGGCTTTTCCCTTTATCGTTGTTATTATTATAAAAAGAAGGTGCTATGGAAGGTATGGAAAACAGAGGATGAAAAAGACTGCCCTTGATCTAATCACCCTAAAAAGAATGACGATTTCTTTGTTCTTTTTCGCATGCGTGTATTTCAACACAGCTCCAATCACCTTGTATGTACAATTTTTGCTTCCTGTTTTTCCCCTTAGTTTACCAAATGTATTTTTCTAAGTGGCAGGAATGTTTCCTCTATTCTCCCTTCTAGACTGCAAGCTTCTAGAAGAGAGGGGTGGTGGCTAACTTGCTCACCCCATTATCCTCGTTACTAACACAAGTGGATACTGAGTAAATATTTGTTGAATGGGTGAAAGTTATTGCGTAAATACATTTTAAATTGCTGCATATCATTCCATGTGTGTGCCACACTTAGCCAATTCCTTATGGTTGGGCATTCAGGTTAATTCCAATTTTTTAACTTTATTAAAAAACATGTTACAGTGACTTATCTTCCAAGCTTATAGCTTATTCGTGTTTCTGCATTATTTCCTTAGGACAAGGTCCCGGAAGTGACAGAAAAAAAGCTATGGACATACCTTTGGCTCATGATAAATATGGCCAAATTGCTTTTCAAAAAAGGTGTTGGAACAATTGGATATCCACAAGCAAAACAGTGAACCTTGATTTAAATCTCACGCCTTATACAAAAATGAACTCAAATGGATCAAAGACTGAAATGTAAGACATACAAACTATAAAATTTTTAGAAAAAAAAAACAACGCAGGAGAAAATCATCAGGACCTAGGGTTACGCAAAGAGGTCTTAGACTTAACACCAAAAACATGACCCAGAAAAGGAAAACTTGATGAATTGGACCTCATCAAAATGTAAAATGTTTGCTCTTCAAAAGATCCTGTGAAGAAGATGAAAAGATAAACTACAGACTGGGAGAAAATATCTGCAAACCACATATCTGACAAAGGACTTATGTCTAGAATATATAAAGAGCTCTCAAAACTAGCCAGTGAAATAACAAGCAATCCAATTAGAACTTGGGCAAAAGACAGCATCAGACATTTCACTGAAGAGTATATATATATACATGGCAAATAAGCACATGAAAAGATGTTCAATGTCATTAGCCATCAGGGAAATGCAAATTAAAACCACAATGAGATATCACTATACACCTATCAGAATGGTTAACATTAAAAATAGAGGTAACACCAGATGCTGGCAAGGAATTAGAAACGGGACCACTCATATGTTGCTGGTGGGTATGAAACATGGTCCAGCCACTCTGAAAAACAGCAGAACAGTTTCTTATGAAACTGAATACACCACCCAGCTCAGCAACTCCAACTCTTGGGCATTTATCCCAGAAAAATAAAAACATCTGCTCCCCCAAAACCTGTATGTGAATATTCCAAACAACCTTATTCTAATAGCCCCAAACTGGAAACAACCAAAATACACGTCAACAGGTGAATGGATAAAGAAACTATGGTACATCCATATCACGAAATAGTACTAGGCAATAAAAAGGAACAAACTACTGATACACTCAACTACTTGGATGGATGTAAAGGGAATTATGCTGAGCAGAAAAGAAAAAGCCAGTCTCAGAAGGTTACATACTGTGTGATGCCATTTATATAACATTCTTGAAATGACTAAATTTTAGAGATGGAGAACAGATTAGTGTTTGCCAAGGGATGTGGTGGGGGAGAGAGGGAGGAACTGCCCTGTATCTTGACTACCATAGTGTTTCCATGAATCTACACATATGATAAAATGGCACAGAAGTACACACACACACACACACACACACACACACACACACACACACACGACTGCATGTAAAACTGGTGAAATCTGAATAAGGTTGGTGGATCATACCACTGTCATTTCCTGGTTGTCAAACTGTATTCCAGTCATGCAAGAAGGGGATCAGGACTTCTCTGTATTAATTCTTACAACTGCATGTGAATCTATAGTTCTATCAAATCACAAAGTAAAAAAAAAAAGTGGGGCTCGCCTTGGAGACCATTTAGTTTGACATAAGCAATATATAAGCATCCCTCTTAGCTTTGGGCCGGCATTTTGATGCCCAGGAAAACAAGGATGGGCATCGCTCCCAGAGAATCCTATCAGGTGTGTCATGCTGCGTGGCTAGAAGCCAGGGCCACACCCACTCTGAGCTTCATCTGCATTTCAAGTGGAGAGCAAGTGAGGCGCCCCCAGGTTGGCATTTGGATTGTCTGATGGGTAGGGATTGTGCTTGACTAATTAAAGGCTCTGAGTACTGAGTTAGACTAAGTGTCACTCAAAGACAGAAACCAACAATTGTGTGTTTTCAAGCAGGGCTCAGTCACAGGGTCTTGTCCTCACGGGATGCCCCCTCCGTGGGGCTGAGACTAAAGGAGACTGTGCCGTCCCAGGCAAAGAGGATAAGAGTGACTTTAGTCCAGATTATTTGGACCAAAAGATGGAGTCGGGCACTGAATAAATTATTTGCTCTTGCCTAAATTTTCTACTTGACAATATATGGTGTTTAATAAATACTCATTGACTGACTGATGGATAACAATACCCAAACATTTCTTATTCTTACTATGTCTCAGGGACTGTGTTAAACCCAGCACATGCCTGATTTATTGCACATAACCACCTCTGCAAGTGGGTACCATTATTGCCCATATTTTACAGTTGAAGGCAATGAAGGCCACAGGTAGAAGTTTACTTGCTTAATGTCACACAGTCGGTAAGTGACAGAGCTGGAGCGTGAAGCCATGTTGCCTGTGTTGCTTCACCGGCAACTAAGGGTCTCAGGATTTACACAGAGAAAATGTCAGTTGATAGGGTGCATGGTTTAGGGAGAAAGTGGCTTAGTGACAGGAAGTACGGGCATCCAGGAAACTCAAGTTTAGGATTTCCAGAACCCTCCCTGGCAATGTTCCCGCATTCGGCTGCTCTGGCCTGGCCCACAGGAGCCAGAGTACCTCAGCGTGCTTCCTCATGCGTAAGAAGAGGGGGTTGGACTGTCAGATGCCTTCTGTTTTCTGATTCTCTGAACGTTACAGGGACTTCTGATGGTCCTGGAAGGGACCACGTGAGATGATCTAGGCCAGTCTCTAGGTGACCAGATGGTCCAAACCCTCCCGGACACGTGGCTGCATCTCCTCTCCTGAGGCTCTCTTACCACCTCACGCCATCTCCATGTTCTCTCAATCTGCTGAGTTCTTCCAAACATTTACTGCAATCTCTGCTGCCTTAATATAAAGTGCTGACTCAGCCTTCTGTAGGCACCGAGAACATCCAGGGCTTCCATCAATACAAGCTCCCTTAATTTAATGTTATACATTCAACAAATATTGAGTCTCATTATATGCCAAACACTGGACAAGACCTCTGACTTAAATAAGTTGCCCAGTTAGCTTTGTCTTCCCCAGACAAAATAATCCTAATTCCTTAAACCTTTCTTCTTTCTCCCTCCCTTCCTTCCTTCCTGTCATTTCTTCTTTCTTCTTTCTCTGAGCTTTCCTTTACTGGACTATCCTTCATTTTCAATCAACATTTTATTTATTCATTTTAAAATCTTTGCGTGAATACACACATACACACCCATACACACAGAAAAGTGCACCTATCTATTTATAGCCAATAAATCCTCATTAGGTAAAAAGAATCAGAAAATACAATTAAGTATTTAAAATAAAATAAAATAAAATAAAATAAAATAAAAAGTAAAATCTACCCAAAATAGCTTTGCTCAAATGAAATACGCATGCAGTGTGTTTAAATAGATTTGGTGCACGGTGGCCAAAAGTGGACCTACATTTTGGTCTAATAAAGTACAGGTGACGGATTACCTTTTTATGAGGTAATAGACTTGGTTTAAAGATTTAAGAACATAGAGTAAATCATAATGGTATTCCAAGGCAATGAATATGTAGGACCTATTCAGTATTAGAGGAAAAAACGGGCAATGCCATTAATGTGGGGCAGCTGCCTGGCCTGGCGCAAAGCCTGTGGGATTTACCATCAGACAGCTTGGATTTGAGTCCAGACCTACTATTTACAAACTGGGTGACATTGGGCTAATTCCACGACTTCCCTGAGCCTCAGTTTTCCTCATCCCTGTCTCACAAGATTTGATAACGGCTAAAAGAGATAATAATGTGAAAGTGCTTTATAAACCACAGGGAAGCAAATGCATATAAACTTTTGCAACCTCTTTTAATGATTTCTAATATCCTGTTGGCTTTTCTATTGCTGTTCTGTTGCTGTTCCAGTTTCAGATGGTGGAAGAATCATCATCCTCAGTTTTTTCTTCTATATTTATGTTTAGTAAATCATCCTCTATCTTATTTTTATGCAATTTTGGGTTTTTGCCTCTAAATCAGAATAAAACTCTGACATATTAAACTATTTTTCCTAAGTGATCAGGGTCATGTAAAAAGTTATTCCAAATCTTCTAGTGCAATAACAATTCCATTTAATTTAACATCGTCATCAAATGTGATGAGTGGATCCTTCATTCCTTTTCTCTCAGTTTTGCTTCATCTTTCAGCTTCTCTCCCTCCCTTCTCTTTCAAAATAAAAAACCAGCCCTCTCCTTCTGAGCAGAGGGCTTCACAAAAGCAAAACGAGATGCACCCCTGCATTTCAGTCTCATATCACAGCACACGAGCCCCACAAGTCTCAGGAAAGCCCGCAGGACCGGGGCCTCTAATTTTCTGGGAAGTCGCGTGGCATGACATCCTGAATCTACTATTTGCTGCCCGGGGTATTTTGGACAAGTCATTTAACTTCATCTATAAATGTAAGCTGATAGGTAATACTTACACTGTAGAGTTGTGGTGAACACTGAATAAGATCATGTACACGTATGTCCTGGGCACACAGGAGCTGTGTGCTATATGGGGATTCTTACGCCAACACGCCCCTCCCCCCCACCATCAAATACTTTTCCGAAAAGTGGCCTCTCTTGTAGGATTGCGGCCTCTTCATTTGATAGTACTGGCCTTGCCTTTCAAAACATTTATATACGTAGCACTTTACAATTTGCAAAATGCTTCTCTCTCCATTACCTCATTTGAGTCTCAGAAACATGGGGACACACAGGCACTGTTATCACTCTGCTAGAGATGAGGAGATCAAGGCTCAGAGATTAGGTAACCAGCAAGATTCCAGGCAGCAATTAGGGAGGGAGGTAGCTTTGCCCTGGAGGGCAGATTCTGTTTACCCTCTCCTCCTTCTGCAATTTGGGAAGCTGGAATGTTCTCCCTCATTTACAGATGAAGAAATTGGGAAACACACATTCCTTGAAGTGCTCCGATGCTTCCTGCATGTCACTAGGTCAGCCAAAGCTAAAATCTATTCAGGAATTTTTCCAGACCAGACCAGACCAGCCGGACCTGGCCTGAGCAGTTGGAAATGTGGGGTCACTGGAACAAGGCCTGGGACATGGAAGAAAGGTGAAGTCCAGAGCCTGTAGGCTGCTTAGGGAGGCCACCTCGCAGGACAAGTCAAATGCTTTCAAGTCACAATGTGACACTTCCCTTCCCACGTCCCCAGAGTTTGGAGAAGCACTGTGGTTCAGGGGAAAGAGGTGGGCTTCAGGAGTTACACCCACCTGGTGCAAACCCCAGCTCTGTAACTTACTGACTATAGGGCTCTCGGTCTTGGATTCCCCCTTCTGTAAAATGGGTATAATGATAACCCTCTCATAGGGCTATGGTGAGAATTCAATAGCAGAGCTGGGTGCTAGAGAACAGCGGGTTTTGGAGGCTCGGTCTGGGGTCCTCCTCTTACTGGGACGCTCTGGACAGTTCACGTGATCTCTGCACTTCGGTGTCCTCATGTGTAAAGCAGGATAGCGGCAGCAACCCCCTCAGAGTCGTACTGAGGACAAAAGGAGATCTGGCCAGAAAAGAACTAAAGACAAGTGCAGAGGAAGCACTAAGAAAAGACTGGCTCTAGGGCTGCGTCACTGCTGAGCGTGGGCCGGGCTCCACGCCTGTATTTGACCCACGTATGTGCTGTGTGGTCTTGAGCTGGTGATTTCACCTCGTGTCTCAATCTCCTCATCTTAAAACGGGGATAATAATAATCTGTGCCTGTGGGTCTGAGAAGAGAATTAAATAAGATAATACAGGTGAAGTGTTCAGAACGGCACCTGGCACCCAGTAAGTGCACTATAAATGTTAGTTATTACTGGCTTTGATTATTATTTCCTTTCCCTGTTCTGGTGTCTTGTGGGATTTTTCTGCTCCCGTCAAGGCGAAGAGAGTGTGGGCGGGAGGCCGAAGGGAATGGCTCTCTGAAGGGGGCCGCCCGCGGTCTCGGTGGGCCCAGGGCTCTGCCTGGCCTCCTTATTCACAGCCTCTGGCCTCTGGCCCTGCCTCTTCAGAGTGGGCCCAGGGGCCTGGGGGGCCCCATTTTGGAGCTGGTTTTGCGGTCAGGCAGCTATAATCTGTCCCTTAAGCCACACCAGGGTCTCATTAAAACGTGCCCCGTAAGTGTTAAAAAAGTTACACATAAAAAAATTCCATGCATGAAACTGAAACCGTACGTTTTAGAGCTTCGGTTTGAAATCCTGCATAATATATAAAACCTCGGCCCTGCACTGGGGGCCCGTAAATCAGATTTCATAAAACAAAAAGCTTTCACCTTTCAAAGGGGTTTGGGGAACTTGCGAATTTTACAGACTGGACCAACTGCCAGTCAGAGGCTGCTGGGCCCAAGCAGGGGATCCAAGGGCCAGGTGCCAGAGGCCTGGTGAACGCTGGGTGGGTGTGGGAATTGGAGTGAGGGTATCCCCGGGGGAGCATTCCAGCTTAGCCACCATGGGGGTGGAAAGCCACCCGCATGGCACTGAAATGGGGAGGTGGAGAGGCTCAGAGAGCGTGGGTACCAGGGGGAGAGATGCTGGTGGTACCCTGTATAAATGAGGCATCTGTTACCCCCCGGGAAGCAGAGAGGTGGGTGATGGCGTGCAAGGAGCCAGCAGACCTGGATGCTGACAAGTCACTGCCCTTCTCCAGACTCCAGTGTCCCCATCTATAAAATGGGCTGCTTTCCACGCCTGTGGTTTCCCCACCAGCGTTTTGGGATTCTAAGTTTCTTTTCGGGCAGCTGGCTAACCGGGAAGGGAGGTTCCTTCAGAAACCTATACTCTGGGAACTTCTCTGGTCTCTGAGCATCTCTGGCAGAGCTTAGTAAGCAGTGCCCATGGGAACTCGTCTGAGAGACCGTGGAGCGGGGCAGGTAGACACAGAGATTTGCGTGGACGAGAGGAGGGGACCAGCTGGAGGGGGAGGACCCGCGTGCCCGTGGTGGGCCTGGGGGAGCTGGGGAGGAGGCAGGACCCGAGCGCCCAGCGCGGGACAGAGTTTGGGGGATCCTAGTGTCCTCCTGACAATCCCATCTGTGAAAGTCAACATTCAAGGGCAAAGGAAAGCCGCCCTGACACACATATATATAAAAAATAAATCTCTCAATTATCTCAGCTCATTTGCTTGGGGTCTCATTTTATGTCCCTGCTCCGCTGCGCAGTATATCTGTCCGGATAAAGAGTTACAGTCCGTTGGGCTACGTGTGTGGGGTTGTAAAAAACACAGATGCCAAATTAACTGGCTGTGGCACTCAGCAGCTGATTGAGCTGATAATGACGCGATCTGACCTTTTTCTAATTTCTAATTATGTGCATCTCGGCTGTGCTGGCTGCATGATTCTTGTTCTAATGATGGCTCCTGTGATCGGCCTCTTCATCTCTCCCCTCCCGACGCAGGACTACAAGTGGGGTGGCAAAGGGCGCTGCCTGACACCCTCCCCCCACGCCCGGTAAAGTTTCAGGCTTCAGCCCACACAGTCTCTCTGATGGCCTGGAGGTGAGGTGAGGTGGCTGGAATGCCTGGCTTTAGCGATACTGCATTTGACCTTAACCTTCTGGGTGCCATGCACTTAGTTCCGCAAGCCATCTCGTGAATATTTTATGACTGTCACAGGAGACAGGCGGATTGGCTCTATAGACGAGGAAACTGAGCTTCAAAGGAGCTGTCATCAAAGTCACCCAGAGGGTGAGCTGTGTAGCTGGGCTGAGGTCCTTGGCTCCTTCAATGGTCTCCATTTAAATAATCGACCCATCCGTCAGTCATTGACTGCAGCTAACTCTGGGTAAATCAGGTCCACATGAGGAGGTGGGCTGTCCAAGGCCTGCTCCACCAGGGGACCACTCCCAGTGCAGTCCCCTGAGATAGAGGCCCAGGGAGCACCGGGGGCCAGGGGCCATTGGGGCAGCTCCTACAACATCCGCGTGCCTAGGTCACGCGGATGTTGGCACGTAGCAGACAGTAACCAAGTTTTGTTGGATTAATGAAGAAATCTGAGTCTTTTGAGTGAACAGAACTCTGAGAGACCCAGGTAGTGTGGGCCAGGGGAGAACAGGGAGGTGGCCACACTTTTTGGTATTTTCCAGGCTGGGCTAGAATAAGAGGCTGTCCTCGGGGGGTCGTCTATAGCTCACCTGGCAGGTGGTAGTGGGCAAGGTCTGTGAGGTTTGTTTCCCCAGGACTCCTACCTCTGAAGGTGTAAATTCTTTCATGTTACTCAGCCTATTGTAGGTATTTCCTACCAATTTTGGCCTCAGTCTCTTTTGGGGTCAAGGGAGAGGAGTGCCCATTCCAGCTCCTGTAGAAACGGCTGCCTCACTTCCTGGTTCCATGGCTGCTGCCGGTATAGCTTCTAAAGACCTGATTCACAATTGCGGTTCTGAGATTCTGAGCAACCGAACAGCAGGGCAGGGCCAGGCCAGCCCGCACTTACTGCTGGACCAACGGGAGAACCTGCACGGGGACAGCTGTCCTAGGGGACCTGAGAGACAGTGGTCTGGGCTCCCGGGAAGGATGTCTGCTCAATCCCAGCCAGGGGAGAGGGAGGGCCAGGCACAAGCCGAGGTGGATTTGCGGCTCCCAGAAATCTGCACTAACGCTCCCGACCCCGGTCAGGTGCTTATCATCTGTCCTCTAAACGCATCATAATACTTCACAACTTTCCAGGCCAGGCTGGGGGGCTCTCCTGGTAGCTCTTCTGGCCTCCATAAAGTAGCATAATCAACTCTTGAGAGAAGCAGTGGGGTGGATAATTCCCAACACAGGATAATACCCAAGTCATTTCAATCTGTTCTGCTGGTGCACTGTGTGTGTGTGTTTTTCTTCCTTCCTTTCTGGAGTCACATTTGCTTTTCTAATTCTGTCTCTCTTTTGGGAGTAGGTACTAACTAAACTCTGACTGCAAGAGGTCAGTGCTCTAATCAATCAATTTGTGGAAGAAAGAGTTTTTCAGAGTTTCCAAATTCACCCTGCATCATCTCGGTAATCCACCCACGAAAAATCAAGAATTGTGGTTAATAATCCCAGGATGACCGCTGTCAGGATGAACAAACAGAGCACCCTCTCTATAGCTCTCTTTCTCAACAGGATTCCCAGGGCTAGATGAGAATTTCAGGCATCATCTAATCTAGTGGTTACCAAGTCTTATTGAAGATTGCAGCTGTCTGGGAAACCTCTAAAAATGTATCTTCACAGGTCCCACCAAACTTACTGAATCACGGTTTCCAGGTGGTGGGCCCCAGGCCCGTGTGCTTTTCAAAGCTGTAGTGATGATGTGGATGACAAGCTAGGTTTGGGAGCCTGATCTACTGCGTCCCCCTAAATGGGCAGGACATCTGCTGATTTGCTCAGTGTGACTGTTTCCGGTCTTCCTATCCACCGATCTGCTTGACGGTGCCTGTCATCCCCACCCTCCACACTGTAGCACATGGCCATCAGCTCCTCTCAAGACAAATTTACCAGCGTGCCAGGGCTCTAGCTCTTGGAACAGCTACACCAGACATTCTGGGCACCATGACCCTCCTTTCCTCCCGTCTGCACTGCAAGGGGGTTGTAGGTGATGCTACTAGTGTTGCAGCGGCAGAGGAGGGGAGAGCTTTGGCAGCAACCCCTTTGCATGCAACTCTTGGTTTAAGGTTCTCAGATGCTGGAAGGGTACACCTAGTGCCTGCCCACAGGGGGCATGCAAATTTCTTTGTTGAATGCATGAATGAAAGGGTCGCTTCTAGGGCATCTGGAGGGCATCAGAAGGTAGGGAGAACCTAGCCAGGGCGGGGTTGCAGGGTCTTTACCAGGTTGTCCAGCTCTGGGTCGTCGCTGAAGAAGGGTTTGTGCTCTTGCTCTTGCTGGTGGACAAAGTTCTCGATGTCCACGTCAAAGCTGGCGGAGGTGATGCACTCCGAGCCCTGCGTGGCCTGTTCACATTTCTCAAACAGCAGCGTCAGGAGCGGAAAAAGAGGGTGCCTGCGGGGACATCAAGAGCTCACACATGCGCACTCAGAGACTTGCTGCCGTCGGGGCTCGGAAGCCACCAGGGTCCCTTCCCACATTGCCGTCACTTCTTCTCCCAGGGTCCCACTCCCTGAGAAAGGCCCCAGTCCCCATGGTCAGCCTAGACAGCAGCATTTCATGCCCTGGCACAGAGAATTCAGTCTCCTGATTCCTAGGGCCTCAGAGGCTTCTGTCCCTCCCCACCAGGGGCCTAACTTTTCTCTTTGTCCAGAGAAACTGCACAGATATTTGATGAGGGATGCTGGGTATAACCCTTCCCAGAAGTAGGTGTCCATTTCTGGCTCAGTGTCAATCTGGGAAGGAAATATGGGAAATGTCCAGAAAAGTGCTGGATGTGAACATGCGTGGTTGGTCACACACCCTCCCGTGGCTGCATGGAGCCAGCCGAGGGCAGCACCTGTGTGTTTGCAAGTGTACGTGGCAGGGTGTGGACCTGAGTACTCGTCACACGTGGTGGGCAGAAGTCTCCACCTGTCCTGCATCTGTTGACCGACTCAGTTTAGGTCAGACACCCCAGTCACACGTGTAACACTTCCCTACACGTTTCTATCATCACACACTTAGCACAACTGTAATTAAATAATTCTTTGCATCATTATTTGTCCAGTGTTTTCCTCCAAGTCTGCCTCTGTCTCAATGATCACTGTATCCTTAAGACCTTGCCCTGGCGCTGATAGCAGGCACTTAATAAATATTCGGTGACTGACAATGAACCAGTGAATGATGAATACGTGAGTGTGAGTGTGCGCATGTGTGTGACGGTTCTGTGATGGATGGATGTAAGCTGAAGTGCTTACCTGGCGACTCTATGGGTCTTGGCTTCGACATCACCCACTCTGGGAAGGTTCCCTGACTGCCCCTCCCCTCAACCTGTGCCAACGGCTCCCTGGGCTGTTTGCTTTACCACCTGTCTTCCGCACTAGACTCTCAGCTACGTGAGGGCAAGAAGCAAGCCCACCTCATTCCTCACTGTCTGCCCAGAGTCTAGCAGCGGCATGTGGATACTAATAAATCTTTGTTGAATATATACATGTTAGGTGTGTGACCCCATTTGCATATACAAGTGCATCTCGTTCTCAGTTCTCTGCAGCATGAGTGAACAACTATGTCTTCACACTCGGCACGTGCACATGTGTTTACATGGGTATTGACACTGGACTCTGGAGCCCCATTCCCTCCCACCATGGTTCCCAAAAAGCAACGGCACATCCCTCTCTGGTTGCTCACCTCAGTGCCCTGGAACCACAACATCTAGCTCCCTTCTTTTTGAGTGAGCTCTGCGAGCTGGGAGAGGAGAAAGTATGTATGTTGGGTCTGGTCCCCAGGCTTCTGCCAACGGGGATGTTGTAGCCAGCACTGCCCAACAGAACTTCTTGAGGTGATGAAGACATTCTACAATCTCTGCTGTCCAATACGGTAGCCACCAACTTCATGAGGCCAATGGACATTTAAAACATG
The DNA here is from genome assembly GCF_964374135.1 of Grampus griseus. Classification (NCBI taxonomy): domain Eukaryota; kingdom Metazoa; phylum Chordata; class Mammalia; order Artiodactyla; family Delphinidae; genus Grampus; species Grampus griseus. Next base: position 9,181,520 of record NC_139002.1, read on the forward strand.
GCTGTTTTTGAATTATGGTTTTCTCAGGGTATATGCCCAGTAGTGGGATTGCCGGGTCATATGGTAATTCTATTTTTAGCTTTTTAAGCAACGTCCATGGTGGATGGACCTAGAGTCTGTCATACAGAGGGAAGTAAGTCAGAAAGAGAAAAACAAATACCGTATGCTAACGCAAACATATGGAATCTAAAAAAAAAATGGTGCTGATGAACCTAGTGGCAGGGCAGGAATAAAGACGTAGACATAGAGAATGGACTTGAGGACACAGTGGGGGAAGAGGAAGCTGGGACAAAGTTAGACAGTAGCATGGACATATATACACTACCAAATGTAAAATTAGATAGCTAGTGGGAAGCAGCTGCATAGCACAGGGAGATCAGCTCGGTGCTTTGTGACCACCTAGAGGGGTGGGATAGGGAGGGTGGGAGGGAGGCTCGAGAGGGAGGGGATATGGGGACATATGTATACATATGGCTGATTCACTTTGTTGTACAACAGAAACCAACACACCATTGTGAAGCAATTACACTGCAATAAAGATCTATTAAAAATAAATAAAATATGGCTCTTGTGTCTAGGACACTGAATTTTTTATTTTGTCTAATTTTAACTAATTTTAATTTAGATAGCAACATGTGGCTAGTGGCTACCATATTGGAAAGCACAGTAAGTCCTGAAAATGAAAACAGATCATGCTTCTTCCCTCCAGCACGCTATGATTAAACATGCCGAGAAGGACTGAACATTCATCCTGCATAGTGTTTGTAGGCTGATGGGGGACCCCTGTGAGCCTGTCCCATCCTGGGATTCCAATAATTCTGGGCAGAAAGGCAGAAGGTGCTGAGACCCATCCACACTCAAACCTATACCTACTGGTCATTCTACTCAAGCTCGGGGGCAGCGGGGGCTGAGGGGAGATGAATTCCTGCCACAGATGAGCTGCGTGGCTTGGCAAAGCTGTCTCTAGACATTATCTCCCTGACCCTTGTTTTGGGAGCTGATGCGTAAATAGCTGGGCTCCAAGGCTGCAGGCTGGGTCACAGTCTGGAGGAAAAAAGGGTCAATATCTGAGGGTAGCGCATCTGCAGCCCCAAATTGCTAGAAGAGCTATTTGGCCCCCTCAGGAGGCTGGTGGGAAAACAATGGGTTCGCTCAGCCATCTGCTGAAGACAAAGAGAAAACCAGGTGAAGGGGTTAAACTCCAGTATAAGTCTTCATTTGCAGCCACTAATACCGCAGCATATTATAGTCTAATCTAACCTGATCCCAGTTTAATGCAAGATTCTCCCGGCCCTGAGTGGAATACCAAAGGAAGCCTTCATGGCTGTGATTTAAGCAGAGACCTGCAGTGGTTTAGCTGAGGGACATGAAAGGCAAATTCCAGACGGTGTTATGAATTATTGCGCCTTATGAACCTTCCTACTCTCAACAGATGCCTGCTGCCGTTTAAACAGCCACTAGATCAATTAGGAGTGAAAGGCACAAATCGACTCCGTACAAGGGCACTAAATTACCAGGAACTAATAATCCGCAGCATCGTGCCAGGTCGCGGGGGGCGCAGCCCCTGCCCCATCCCCACAGCGGCCACGGTCACTGCACGTCCCTTCCTCACCGGCTGGAGGCAGGGTGGGCAGCTGCTGACGGTGTGTGGGTGTGCCGGTGCACGTGTGTGCACCTGGGTTGAATGTAGGCTGTCAACGAGAGCGAGTGTGAGCGTTGTGTAAGTGGGTTGCCCCAGGTGTTTTTATTGCGTGTGCACACACGGTGTTACGTCTCTGCTGTACTATGCGCACATGGGTTGTGTGTATGGAGCTGGGGTGCGGAGTTTGTGTGCTGTGAATACAGGGTGCCTATGCCCTCTATTGTATGCAGTGTGTGTGCAGGGCTACGTGTTATCTGTATGCACTGCGTGTGCGAGCATCATGTGTTTTGTGTACACAGCGTGCGTGACATGTGGGGCGGGGAGGAGGGAGCTGCCGGTGACTGTGTCTCCCAGCTACCAGCTCTGGAGTTGGGCTGCGGGGAGAGGGTGAGCTCATCTGCCACTGTCCTGGCCTCTGCAGGGAGGAGAGTGATCAGGGAGGGCCTCTCTGAGGAGGTGACATTTGAGCTAAGCCTGGAAGGACAGAGGAGGCAGTCAGGCAAAGGTCAGAGGGAGGGGCATGCCAAGCAGGGGAAAACGCAAAGCACTTCAGAGAGAAATGAGCTTGGCATGTTTCTGGAACAAAATCCAGGCGCTTGTGGCTGGAGCAAGGTAGGCGAACGGAGGGAGATGACGTCGAAGAGGTGAGCAGCAGTTAGATTCGAGGTCTCGCACAGAGCTGGGCTTTTGGGGACTGGGGTGGAGGCACTGTCCCCTCCACTGGGGGACAGCGTGCACCTTCCAGGCACAGCTCTAGCATTGGTCCATTTTATAAACCTCTCCCCTGCAGGTGTCAGAGCTCCCATGCGTGTATGTGTGTGTGTGTGTGTGTGTGTGTGTGTGTGTGTGTGAGACGAGGGCATATCTGGGGGTGTTTTCTATGGCTTCTGTCATCTCTCAGTAGAAGAAAACGTGCTTTCCATCCTCTCCCCCAAGTTAAGCAAGGACCCGTGGAGCACAGAACAGGCCTCCTGGTTGCTGCCATGGCCCCTCTCCCCAGCCCCTCCCTGCCTGAGCTGCACTATCAGTTCCCCAATCCTCCCTTCATACCTCACCCTCCCCAGCCTCCTGCCTCTGGTTCCACCCGCCCTGATCCCTGGATCCCTGAGCCCAGGAGTTCGGATGACATCTGTGCTCACCCACAGCTTTTCATATGAACCACAGCCAGGGTTGGTAGGGCTGCCTGTGGCTCCCGTGCTCTGTCCACCTGCATCTCTCGATCACCCTGACCGCTACCTGCTACCTCAAGTGCGGGGACTGCTGAGATGCTCTGTACCACCCCTGAGAAACAGGCTCAGTTTCCTAGTGACTCAGATGGGTTCTGTGGCTGCAGTGATGCTATGGCCTTCTTTAAGGCTGTTCCCGGCCCAGTTCCCAGCCCCTTCCCCAGTTGCCCATCCTACACCTGCCTAAGCGTTGACCTATATTTTAAGCTATCCTCCAACATCACCCCATAAGACTGGGGAAGAGGCTGGAAGTCACCTTCAAGGAGTCCTTTCCAGCAGCCTCCACTGCGGGCCTGGGGTGGGGTGGGGTAACTAGGGCAGAGACCAGGAGGGCTGGGCACTTTACCCTCCCGGGACACGAATGCCCTTGTCTGAGCCAGGCAGGGGATCGGAAGGGGGATTTCCGGTCATGCGTGGGATACTGGTCCTGTCATTCTTGACCTTCCCTGAGCTTCAGTCTGTCCAACTAGAAAATGGGTTTTAAGGAGTTCCTCTTCCCGCTGTCCAAATCTCTCCCACCGTGGATCAGTACCCTTCAGAGGCTGGAAGCAGAAACGTGGAAACTCGGTCCCCAGTGTCTGGACGATGATGAACGAGATGTGAAAGATGGCCATTAGCCTTTATTTCCAGAGAGCCGAGGACGTCTGACTTCCAGAAGAGCTCGTCTTCTCCCTCCCCGACCTTTCTCCACGCTTTTTCCTGTGTCGCCTCCCACCTGGCCACCCCCTCCAGCCCAATCTCTCTCTTTTTTTATTTTTATTTTTTTGAATTTTATTTTATTTATTTTTTTATACAGCAGGTTATTATTTATCTATTTTATACATCTTAGGGTATATATGCCAATCCCAATCTCCCAGTTCATCCCACCACCGACCCCCTGCCACCCCCGCAAATCTCTCTTAAGCCGTTCAAAATTTGGAGAAAATAAATCTCACTGCACTAATTCAGGGAGAGTTTGAGCCTCGTTGGTGCAGAACAAATAAAAGGAGTGAACTGGCATGACATTTTACTGCAGAAGAGAGGTCGTTTCCAGCCACTAATAGAAAGGATCTGACACAGACTAATAAAGAGAAATGAATTTCTCTAATGGCCTCATTTATCACATTCAGCACTGTGCCTCTGCCTGGGTGCCGGGAGGGCGGGCTGCCCTGAGTGCAGACAGTGCCAGGAGCGGGGGGCGAGAGAGGACCTCAAATAAGATTTTATTATATCTTGTTTTCTTTTCGGAGTCTCCACCCCCAGGCCCACCCTCATCACCTCTCCCCAGGCGCATCTGAACCAAAAGCAAACTCAAGATATACAGTTCTTGTTAACAATCCAGAGAAATAAAGAACCCCTCTCCACAGAATTGCAGTCTTGTGCTAGCTTAAGAAGGTGATTAAACCGGAGGTGTTGATTTCTACAGGGGTTTAAGCTATCGCTTGGTTTAATTACTTCTGACATTTCTGCCTTCGTTGTTTTCTGCATCACCCGAATTCGCGGGCCTAAAATGCCCAGTCTGGGGCCAGGGTGCGTAGGGCTGCCTCTGGGAGTGTCCCAAAGGGCCTGGGCCTAAACAGGGCAGGATTTTGGCTGAAGCCCTTTGCAGAGTTGAATGTCTCCCTCTCTCCAGCAGCAGCGAGGCTGAGACCCCTCGCTGAAGCCCCAGAGTTTCTTGAGGGCAAAGCGATCCGGGCCCTCCTCATACCCCCACCCACACACATATTTCTAGTGAGGCTTCTGAGAGCATCCTCAGGCAGGAGAGCTTCCGCGCCTTCCATTTTACTCCTCCCTCTTTCAAGACAGATGTTCTCACCGCAGATGGCCCAATAGGTTTCCCTAACATTTTCGAAGACCTCTTGGGATGGAGACCATAACTTCCTTGGTAATTTTTATACTCGTATCTAACTGCAAGTTCCCCTATAAGGCTGAAACTCATTTCCTTTTGCTAAAAGGACTCAAAAGAAGACAAGTGGACTTTGTTCTGCTTCCCTTCGTTCCTCCTTGGACAACCTGGCTTAAGAAAAACGGTTTTTTTTAACATTTCTTTCTGCTCATAGGGCCATAAACAGAGAAGCAGAGATAGGAAAAAGAAAGGATGCCAAAATACAGAGCTTCAACAGATAACAAACAAGGACCTACAGTACAGCATGGGGAACTATACTCAATATTTTGTAATAACCTATAAGGAAAAGAATCTGAAAAAGAATATATAAAACTTATATATATATATAAACATATATATATATAAATAAAACTTAATCACTTTGCTGTACACCTGAAACTAACACAACATTGTAAATCAACTATACTTCAATTAAAAAAAAATTTTTTTTTAAATAGCGCTTCAGAGAGGCTATAACGCGAAGAACACAAGAAACACGGAACAGATATGAAGAGAGAAACAGAGCCCCACAGCTGGGGCTGGGGGGTGGCGATGACAGTCACACACATGGGGGGACGTTAGTGTTGAGCTCCCTTTCTGGGTGGTAAACCTTGTGATTCACAGTCACGCCACTCTGTCACTTCTGAGCCTCTCAGCCATCCCTCCCTTTGTGACCTTGGCCAGAACTGCAGACCTCAATTATGGGTCCAGCCAAGTGTGTGGCAGCCTGCCTGGCTGTCCACTGCCTCTCCCTGTGACTGACCTTGGAGCCCCCAGGCCTGTCCTGTACCTCCCTTCACAGCCCAGTGTCAGCGCTCACCACCCCCTGAGGCTAGGCTGCTTCCTCTGATGGCGACGGGGTGGGATGTCAGAGCCTTTGACCCTTCCTAGCTGGGATGAGAGTGGACGGTCCAGAGGAGGGAATGCATAGTAGGAAAGGAACATTTCTGGATGGAGGTTTTTGGTGATGAGGCAGTGGGACCAGAGCCTGGTCAGGGTCAGACCTGTGCAGAGGACATCAGCCACTGGCCAGTGAGGTGGGGGTAAAGGGGGGCAAGCAGTGACCCAACCTGGTCTCCACGGACACACACAGCGGAGGTCTCAAGTTGTCAAAGGCCCACCACCCTGGAAACCCTACCCGGGGGCTGGCATTGTAACCCTTTATTTCTAGTGCCCCAGGTCAGGTCACTGAGATCACAGAATCAGAGACAATACCCTGGAGGCACCTTTCAGGACGACTCCTGCCCCTTTCCTGGGCATCTTTTCATGGCCAGAAGGCCCATTCCAAGTAGTCATTCTGAGAACTACAGTGCAATCTCTCCTTGATGCTGATAAAACAGAGTCAGCATCATCAGAGCACACCACGGTGCTTCACAGTATGGCCTCAGCTTTCTTGTCAGTGTTTCTCCTGGATAGACTCAGTGGAGAACATGGTAGTTGAACAGACAGCAGGTGGCCCCGGGCTCCTGGCACCTCCATCACCCCCTCAAGGATAGACTTTGGAGACAGATAATTAATTGTGTGACTCTGGGGCAAGTTACTGAATTTCTCTGAGCCTCAGTTTCCTCTTTTATAAAATAGGGATAACGCCACCTACCACAGAGGTTATTGTTAAGAATTACATGAAGGAACAAGTAGAGTGTCTGGCACTCAGTAAGCTGTCAATTAACGCTTGTTCCATTTCCCTGGAATGGCACAGGGGCACCTTTTCTTATTCAGGTCAACATGGATGCTATCCACTCCAATAAATGTATAATCCCATCTCTACTGACTCATTTGGCAGGGAAACAAGCCCACATGCCAACTCAAATAGAGGCACAGAAAGAGGAGGAGGAGGGGCAAAGGATGACTTACTGGACCTCGGAACCCCATTTTTGAAACCAAAAAACACTGCCAGTAAGAATTTATTTTTATTTCCCACAGGACAATGATTAAATTCTATTGACTACAGTTGTCTGTGCACAGATCTGTCTTCCTCACTACATGGGGAGCTTCTCTGGTCCACGAACTCGTCTTACCTCTGAATTTCCAGCACAGTGCCTGGCACAGAGCAGAGGATCAATAAATATTTGGAGGATCAATGAATGGGGACAAATGAATGAACGAAGCGAGCACTGACAGCAAGCGGAGATTCTGAGACACAAGCCTAAAGTTCTTTCGGGCCCGGAATCCACTCCCCTGTGGTACCCAGGTCAGCTACAGCCATCTGGCAGCTTCAGCCACAGTTACTACAAAGGGCCCCAGTTCTCCTCTGGGCTCTGCTGGGTGTGTGGGGTGAGGGCTGGCAGGGTCTCAGGGGCAGACGAGTAAGTGTGAAGGAAGCGCTCGGCCAGCCCTCCTCTCCTCCCCTCAAAGGCACCAGATGGAGAGAGCAGAGTGGGGTGGGGGAGACCAAGCCAGCAGCTCCTGGTTGGATGTATTTTTACTTCAGGTGTGACGTTGAAACCATGCGGGTGTATTTTTAGTCCTGCCCAGTGGGCGGTATGTTCGCCTGGGTTGCCTTGGAGAGGACTTCTTCTTGTTGCTAAATTGGAATTGCATCTGCTGGGTTCCTGGGCTCCAACCAGCTCTCCTCCCCCAGGTGGGTGGACAGGTCCATCCCTGGTGAGTGTGGGGCTCAGGGGAGGCCACAGTCTGCTTTGTCTCCATCCCTTCACACACACACACACACACACACACACGCATGCACACTCACACCCTTCCCTCCTGGCACATTAAAAAAAAGTAATAAATGTGAAATCTCAACAAACTGGTTGTTAAGGCTGGTCTACAAGGGCGAGAATACAAAGAACCTAAAATTTGAGACCTGGTAGGATCTCATCTCCAGCCCCTTCATTTTCTCCCCAGTTTTACTAAGAAATAATTGACATGCATCACTGTATAAGTTTAAGGCATGTAGCATCATATACTATGAAATGATTACCACAATAGGTTCAGCTAACATCCATCCTCTCAGATAAAAGAGAAAAAGGAAAAGAAAATTTTTCTCTTGTGATGAGCACTCTTAGTGTTTACTCTCTTAACTTACCTATATATGACAGAGCAGTGCTAGCTATAGTCGTCATGTTGTACATTACATCCCTAGTACTTCCTGCTTTTATAACTGGAAGTTTGTACCTTTTGACCACCCTCCTCCGTTACCCCCTCCTTCTACCCTTCACCTCTGATAACCACAAATCCAATCTCTTTTGCTCTAAGTTTTTTTTTAGATCCCACATATAAGTGAGATCCTACAGAATTTGCCTTCCTCTATGATGTATTTTACTTAGCATAATGCTTTCAAGGTCCCTCCATGTGAATAATATCCCACTGTATATATAAGCCACAACTTCTTTATCCATTCATCCATCAGTGGACATTTAGGTGGTTTCTGTGCCTTGGCTATTATAAATAATTCTGCTATGAACACGGGGGTGCAGATGTCTTTTCGAGTTAGTGTTTTCATTTCCTTTGGATCCCCAAAGTGGGACTGCTGGATCATAGGATAGTTCTATGTTTAATTTTTTAAGGATCCTCCATACTGGTGGTGGCCGCACCAATATACAATCCCAACAGCAGTGCACAAGAGTTCCCTCTTCTCCACATCTTTACTATCACTTATCTCCTGTCTTTTTCATGATCAGCCTCTTCATTTTAAGGGGAGGTAACTCAGGAAGAGAAAACAGAAGTATCTTTCCTGCAGTTAGGCAGCTCGTGAGAGGCAGTTTCTATCCAAGTCACCAGAGAGCCAGCCAGTCCCCAAAAGAAAGCACTGGGGGAAGGTCTGGTGTGGGAAGGGGAGCTCCATCCATTATGTCATGGCAAAATGACAGTGACACACATCTGGTGGCACTTCGTAACTTACATTTCATGTGCTTATTGCATTGAAACACCCAATATTTTTATTATTCCCATTTTACTGATTAGCAAACTGAGGGGCCATGTGGTTAAAGAATTACATCAGGCTAATAAGTGACTGAGTTGAGATTTCAATCTGGGTATCCAAACTCCAAATTTTGTGTTCTTCCCCCTTTCCCAGGTGCTGTTTTTGAACCATTATTAGAATCACTTCATCCTCCTCTCCCTTTTTTTCTCTACTGGCCTTGAGTCCTATGCGTCCTGGGGTCACAGAACTGAGCTGCCACGTTTACCCTTTGAGCATCAGGACCCGTGCAGCACAAGACGGTCTCTACCTCACCAAACAGGTTTCCAAAAGAACTTGCTCTCATAATAATACTTCTGTGTGTTGGAGAAGGCTTTGACGTTTTTATAGATCTTTCATTTTCTCATCTTCTGCCTACCCTGTGGGAAAGTTTATCTAAAGAGGCTACATGAGTTGCTCAGTGGTAGAATCAGAGCTTAGGCTGAAGTCTTAGTCCTATGTTCTTTCCACTTGACCACAAAATGGCCCAGTGCTTGGGAAAATCAGAGAGTGGGGCTTAGAAGGGCTAGACTGGCTTAGTCCAGCCCTGGTGAGAAGCCATGGGCCATGTGAGCCCTCAAAGGCCAAGCTTGCTGGCTCCCCGCCCCTCCCACCTGATGCCCCCCCCCCCCACCATTCGCACCAGCAGGAGGCCCAATGGCTGGTGTCTTCCCTCTAGTAAGGGGGACCGATCCAATCTAGTACTTGTCGCAGTAACTCCTCACAACTGTGGCCACCATTCACCGTAAGCCTTGTCTGTGCCAAGCACTGTCAGCTGTTAGCATTGGTTATCTCCTTTAATCCTAACATAACCTTGTGAGGATAAAAGTCATTGGGATTCCAGGCTCCTGGATCTCTTATCTGTGTGCCTTGTCTTGGCGGGGTACCTGGACTTCTCAGCTCTGCCTCGGCCAGGTGGTGAGCTGTGGAAGGATCAGGACCCGCTGCCTCTGAACATACCTGCTCTCTGAGCCAGGCAGCCGCAGCCTCTGGGCCTGCCAGCGGCATGTGCAGAGGCTGGGTCCGGGGTGAGGGCCTTCGAGATGCCGGCAGGAAGGGCAGGGAACAGGCTTTGCCTGGTGCCGGGGAAGAATTGAGCACGGGTTGACTTTCAGATTACGGCTCCAGCAGGATCGCTCCCCTGACTGTAGTCAACAGCTACAGTTATGTTTGCTCAGATGTCAGTGAATCCAACTGCTTCCAAACGCAAGGAGTGTCTGCTGGAGCCCCAGCCCATAAAACCCAGCTCAGAATGCAGCCTGGAACATCCGCTCCCAGCACCTAGTCCAGAAGCATCTGGTCCTGACTCTTCTGCTTGGAATGGCTAAACTTCTCCCACACCCTTCTCAGGCCACCTCACCCAGCACGTCCCAGGAATGACCAAGCTCTATCTATGCCAGGGAAGGCACAGGGTTAAGCCCCGGAGTCAGCTCCCTGGAGACAGAACACCCCTTGGTCACAAGGTGGAAGAGTTCCCTCAAAGACAATTCGTTAGGAAGTACCAGTTCCCAGGGTCCTGGCCAGGCAGCTGCTAAAGAGGACAGTCACACAGCAGCCAGCCCCTCTGCCCAGCCCCAAGCCCAGGGGGCTCCCGCCTCCCCATTCACCAGCCCGGCCCCAGGAGAGGCCGCTTGGCTATCATTTCCCTTGGGCTTCACCTCCCTTGGGAAAAGCAGTGCTACTCTCCTACACTGCTCTGTGGGCCAGAGGCCTTGCAGTCAATTCCACATAGAGTTTTTTGAGCCCATTAGATGTGCCAATTTTATATTACAGCTACTTCCTATCCTATCTTCTTGCCACTCCCTGGACTGATTCTTTTTAATTCAGAACCCCTCTTGGAACTTGACACGATGCTTCCGCGTAGCAGAGCTCAGTAAATGTTTAATTGAACCGCGGTGCAGGACCACTCAGCTGGGAGCCCTCTCCTGTCTTGCCTCTTGCTGGATCGCCCCTCAGCATTTACCTTCTAGCCCGACCAACCCCTGTTTCCATTCCCCCAAACATCTCATAGCAGCTAACGGCTGCAGAGTACTCTCCACGTGCCAGCTTCTTTATCCAGCACTTCATGGTATTATCTCATTTCATCCTCATGACCAACCTAATGAAGAGATGGCACTATTTTCAGTCCTATTTTACAGATGAGGAAACAGAGGCCCAGAAAGGTTTACTGCCCAGTGGCGGAGCCAGAATGGAAACCCAGGCGATCGAGGTCCACAGGCCCTATTCTGCAGCCTGGATTTCACCTCCCTGAATGCCCAGATGCCTCACATGCTGAAAAGGCCACGGGGACCATGCTGGCCCCTTTGTTTAAAACACCCCCATCCCATCCCACCCCAGGCAGCAAACACTGATCTCTGTGTTAGACATTATCATATATCATCTCATTTTAGTCTAGCTATGACTATTTCCTTTTTTACAGTTGAGAAAACAGATTCAGAGGGACTAACTTTCCCAAGGCGACCAAGCTGGTTATCACCACATCTATTTTTAGACCTTGTCCCACAGCTCAGTACAGCTGCTCTATGGCCTTTGTCCCTCTAGCTATTGGACCATTAGGATCGAGCCCGAACTTCAGTGACCTTTAGAGAGATAGTCTCAAGGGAGCGATCTGAACATTGCCCACTGCCCCGTTCTGATCTTTCCCTAAACAAGTGTGGATTCTAGAGGGATCCGGTCTGAATGCAACAGGGGCAAATGTATTATAAACAAGGGCTTAGCAATGTGTACTGCTTTCGTTGAACTAGAAGTGGACTGCAGCTTGAACTGTCTAGGGCTGGGTGCCACATGGGCAAAAGCTCTGAGTGTGGTTTACAGAGAGATGAGACTGACAGGAAGAACTACAAACACTACACGGAAAGGCCGAGACTCTGACAGCTGAGAAACTAAAGACTGGTTTGATGTGGGGTTTCTGGAGCTGCTGGGAAGGAACTCATTAACGGATGAAACAGGAAAGCCTTGGAATCTACCTGGAGAACGTGGAGGCATCTGCTTTGCTCAAGCAGATGTTAAGAGTTGGAGGGCACTGGGTAGAATCTAGGAAGGAGAAACTTCACTGCCTTGGGGTTCGGGTGAGAAATCACAATTGCAAACACTTACATAGCGCTTATTCTGGGCCAGCCTCTAAGCATTAATTCGTTACGTGGGAACATTTCAAATTTAGAAGCGGGGAGTGGGCCAGACAGGTCAGTGAGGGCCAACGCGTGTAGGATCGTGGCTAATGCTATGAGTTAAAGCATTCCACAAAGTCGGCTGTAAAGGTGCTGGTCAAACTGGGCACCTGTAACTCGGCTACCTGCAGGCGTTTGTGCTTGAGGCTGGAGAGAGCCGACTGTGTGCATCTCTTCCCACCTCTGTTCAGCAGCGCACTGGTAGCTTGAAACGGGCCATGGTGGATGCAGTTACACCACAGAAATCGACAGGTGCTACGTGAGGGCTCTCCCCTCCCCGCTCCCCCCGGAGCCCGTTAGCCAGCACACCAGCCTGGAACCATGGAATATGGACGGGTCCTGCCTCGCCTACTTAAGGAATCCGCTCAACAGGCCCTGCTTTAGTACATGCTCGTCCAAGCTGCTGGGTCTAAGGTATTGTGTAAGGCGCTGGGGATCAATGAAAACGCATAGACCCTGACTTCATGGAGGTAACGATCTAGTGGTGGAAACAGAACTAATATTAACACAATCGGTTCAGTTGTGAGTTAACGCCACAAAGGAGAGACACAGGGTCCTGCAGTCACCTCGCCCTCCGCACCTGATTCGCAGCTCAATTCTCTGGCATTTTTCCTGGAGAAGCAAAGCACAGCTGTCCCCACCCTTCTCTCGCTGTTCCTGCCTCCAGGCCAGCACTTCCTGTCACTAACAGGTAACTTCTGCAGTGCCCGGAGGGCCATTTCCTGGGTCCCCAGACAGTATTTCAGCCTCAGGGGCGGAACCCAGCATGCGCAGAGCCGTCTCAGCAGAGCCCCCTCCTCCCCCACTGCACCTGGCCAGGCCCAGCTCCTGCCACTGTTCTGCTCCCCAGGACATCACGGTTTCCATGGGAACCTACTCACTTCAAAGGGGAATGGCAGAGACTGGAGGGGAGGAGGGACAGTGAAAGCTGGATCAACCTCACCCTCTTGGCCCCGTCTCTGTGCTGCTGACAACCTAACCTCCAAGCTCCCCGCCACCTAACACTGTCCAGCCTGCAGCCCACCGGTGGAGAGGTGGGGAGGTGTGGTCCAAGCTAAATTTTAACTTCTTGGGGGGAAAACCCCAGGGGTGAGGTGCACCTGCGTTAGGAGAGATCTGAGCTGGGTCCAAGCCTGCGGTCCCCGCTCCATGGGGCCTCCCCTCGGCAGACCCCCTCAGCATTGCTCCTGGGCCACAAACACAATTACCCGCGATGTGCATCCAATCATGGGGTCTGCTCGGATTAGACTGCAATCATTAATCTGAGCGGGAGCTCCCGGCTGCCTTGCTGATTAGCCCAGATGATGCTCTGGTATGATCCAATTAAAGACAGACTCTGCCTCCCTTCCCCCCTCCCCCCACCCCACACGCAGAGTTTCCACATCAGAAAGAACCAATACATTTCATCAACACATCCTCCTACACAAATAAAACCTCAGGGCACCAGGAGGCTCCCTCCCTCTTGTCGCACTGCCCGATGTCGCCCTGCGGGCCTGGCCAGGGAGGGGCCTCCCCCACCTTCGTTCTTCGAAGTAGTTCAGGGAGGGGCCTCGGCGGGGACACCCAAAAGTCAGCGCGGGCACTAATCTCCATGGAGAGGGGATGCTTACATTTATGGACATGAAATGCCGACTCCCTGAGGTGCTTTGAACAGCCAGGCCGCCCCAGGCGGGCAGATCTAATTAGAATTACCCGACCCTATGGGAGGTGGAGTGTCTCCCCTCAGCCCGCAAGGGCGGTGGAGAGGGCGGCTGGCACTAATGGGAGAGGGGTGGTCATGGGAGACACCCTGGGGGCCCTGGGGCAAGCAGGGCTGCAGAAGAAAGAACTGGGCAAGGGTGCTGATGTCCCTCTGCTCCGTCGTCCTGAGATGCCGGGCAGCCTTGTTTGGCTGGACTGTTGGTGGTACCCAGCCTGGGATTTCTTCTTCATGGTCAGACAGCTGCAGAGATAATTTGCTCAAATGCCATGGGCTGTGAGGTGACAGCCCCGTGGGAGAGGGTGGATCTCAGATGTGGAGGTGAGGCATGTTGGTTGAGGGAAGATCTGGGCCTTTGTACTTCAGGTGACATCATGGTGGACAGCTCCCCTGGGGACGCGGCCCACCTCCTGGCTGGGCCTGGGTGGGGTCTGAGCCTGGGGTCTTGGGAAGGGCTATGGAGCATGTGGAGCCCATTGGCAGGAACAAGGGAACCGTCTGCTTTGTGCCAGACATGGAGTCAGGTGCTGACATGGGCTGTCTCGTCATTCTTGCCGAACCACTGATTAGGTTCTGTCCTGAAACCAACGCTCAGAGAGACGAGTACAAGGAGGAGGTAGGGCTCAAGCCTAGGTTTCCAGAAACTTTATGTTAGGCCACTAATTTGGGGTCTTTCTAGACTAAGATCTGTGCTCACTACAGGTCCCTGCCCCTGGGGGTCCGAGAAGGTGTCAGGGATCCGTCTCCAGTGCGAATATGAATCACCTGGGATCTTGTCAAAGTGCAGATCAGGAATCCTCAGGTCGAGTGGGGCCTGAGATTCTGCGTCTCCAATGAGCTCCCAGGTGACGCGATGCTTCTGGCCCATGGACCACACTTGGAGCAGCAGGGATTTAAAGGGGGTGTGATGACTGTACCCAAAGTCATCAGACCACGGGGCAGTTTTCAGAGGCCAGGCCACTCTCGCTCCCTGCTTCTGTTCCGCCACCAGGCACAAGGTGAGGCTACAGGCCCTGTGCAGCCTCATCTTCCCACGCCCAGCTGCTCTGGCCACTGGCCGTCCTGGGAACACACCAGGCTCTCCTCTGCCGGAAGTTCCTGACCCCCCATTTCTCCTCCTGCTGAGCTCTCTTACTCAGCCTTGAAGATCAGACTCTACTGCTTCCCCCGTGAAGGTTGCTCTGTCAAAGCTCTGACCACTCTATGTTGGTTTCTTGTTTGCATTATGTCTCCATCCCTGGAGAGGCAGGGAACAGCCCATGCATAACCTTTATGATTTACCTCTTTCCCCTGGTGCCCAGCACAACGCCTCCACGTGGTAATAGCAAGGGTTCAAGGCAAGTGTGAAGGGAGGACAGGAGTGTAGGTCCCATGCTGGGGGCAGGGGAACTGGGGTCCTCCTCAGGGTCTCTGACAGGTCCTGTGACCAGATCCTGGCATTCTTTGGGGCCCAAGGCAGAGGTCTCTATCCACAGGAGCTGGGCCTGGCCTGTGCGCCGGGCAGGCTGGGGCCCGGGAGCTGTGTTATCCAGGCCTTGTGTCAGGATCTAGGGATCAGGGCCCACCGCTTTGGACTCCCAACTGTTGGCATTAGAGGCATTCAGCTCATCTGAGTAACTAAAAATAATGCCAGTGATAATGATCATAACGGCAATAATTACCACCATTGCCATAAAGCCACTGTCATGGGCGGGGCTGGGTGGGCCAGTCCACGTGTGACTGGAGTTAGCGCCCGCTGCAGCGCACGCTTAGCCAGGGGTCGGCCCCACTGCTGATGCATGCGAATGTATGTGCTCACACGAGCGAATGTGAGCAAGGGTCCAGCCTCAACACTGAGTGCTGACTTGGGCATCTTTTCTTAGTGATGTGGGCTCCCCATGGACAAAGGATGACTGAAATCCCTGCTGGGACCTCACTCAGGTCTGCCCTCAGAGGACCGCATCTTCACCTCAACAACGTACACAGCACAGACCGGAATTTCCCTGAGCCCTTCCCACCCTCTGCTACATTCAGGGCCCAGCCCTGGGTACAAGGGGCTGAGGCAGAGTAAAACGAGGCAAGCCACCTGCTCTCAGCAAACCGCCCATCTTGGGGAGGGTGCCAGAGCCTACACAGTCGTGTACAACCTCTATTGCTAAACACCAAAGGCTACCATGAATCACAGTGTGGGCCAAGCCCCAGCCGCATTAGAGTCGCCTGGAATGCTTGTTAGACATTCACACCCTCCTCCTACATCTTGACCTACTGATTCAGCATTTCTGAGCACGGAGTCCAGATACATGTGTTCTGACGAGCGCTCCCGGTGGTTTCCAGGCGTACTAAAGCTTTGCTCACAACCGAGTCCTGGATGGCGAGTGCTGGAATGAAGGCAACGACGGGGCACGTGGGCCAGGACAGTCCCGAGGCAGCTGCCCGTTTACTGAGTGGAGGGCTCTGATGCTCGTCAGGGCTCATCTCCCCAGCTGGGCTGAGGAAGAGGCCCTCCTGGAAGACACAGCCCAGGCCTCATCTCCCTCCCTGGACAATTCCTGCATGGCCAGCTGAGGGCTCTCTGGAGTGACTTCAGAGAGAAGGGACCTGGCCCTGGCTACTGGCTTCCATGAGCCCACCTGCTGGCCTGCACTCACATCTCTCATGGCTGAGCTGGGCCTGAGGCCACTTGGGGGCTCCTGCGCATGGCCCGGCTGAAGTGTCTCCTACCTGTACACAGCTCGCTTGTCAGCCTCCAGCTGGGCCTGGGGGTCGATGGGGGCACTGGGCACAGGTGTGCTGGCAGCAGCCGAGGGTGCGGCGATGTGGACAGCCTGGGCCTTAGAGGGGGCCTGAGCGGTCGCCGTCATCTGCAGAGACAGAGAGGAGGCGTGGGTTAGTAGGGCCAGGACCACTGGTTCCCCGGCTGGAACTGTGAGGTCCACCTCGTCCTGTGGGGTGTGTGTGTGGATAAAAGAATGCGTACGAGAGAAATGTGAGGGTATAACGAGCGTCCATTTGTACATATGCTGCAGTGGGAAGAAAGCTGGTGTTTCCTCAAACGAGAAGATTCTGGGGAACGATTTAGGACCATCCAAAATCAGGTGGTGTGGAAGTGAGCTCACTTTAAAAGCGACGTAGAGGGGCTAGGGGCCTAGATGGGGAGGGTGGGAGGGAGGCTCAAGAGGGAGGGGATATGGGGATATGTGTGTACATTCAGCTGGTTCACTTTGTTGTACAGCAGAAACTAACACAACATTGTAAAGCAATTATACTCCAATAAAGATGTAAAAAAATAAAATAAAAGTGATGGTTCTTAATGCAAATTAAGGTGGTGGCCTCTGGCCAGAAGCAGAAAAAGACAGAATGATGAACCCTTTAAATCGTGCTTATGAGTCACTTGGGCTGTACTGGGCAGTGTTAGGTTTGATTTGATGACTTTGGAGAGCAGGAAAAAAATAGCTGAGTCAGTTCTCAACTGGGCAGAGGTTTATCCCATTTAACACAAGCCAGAGGTAACTTTTAATGGTTTTGACTGACAGTTGAGTGTTCTGCAAATTTGGTTTACCTGGGCACTTGAAGATAAGCAGGTTGTAGTGGACGATGAACAGATTTCTGTTCTTAGCCATAACAAATACTTAGCGTAGTGGTTCTCCTCCTATGTTACATGTTTTTGAAGGTGCCCCTGGGTTCCCAAGTTTGTGCCAATCAGAGCACCTTTTAAAAATATATTCTATATTGGACTTTCCGTATAAGATTTCATTTAAAGAAATGGTTAAATGGCTTTTAAATTTTGGGTAACCATCATAACAGAACTTAATGCTTTTATATTTTATTTTCCTTAAATGGATCCCTGAAATGTCACGTGTGGTGACATGCCTCAACTATTGCTTTCCTCCAACCGGCCCACAGAGCCTGACAGCTCTCACCCACTGTGTTCTTGGACTTGACGCCCTTGTCTGCCTCCCGAGCTAATACCTTGTTCACACCTTCATCCCCGGCACCCAACTGACACAGACTGGATGCTTAGTGTTTGCATAGAAAATGAATGAGGGAATAAACAAGTGAACACACCTTGAAAGAATCGTATACTTCACAGCTGGAAAGTTTATCATATGATCTAGGTCCCTGCTTTCTGGAAGAAAGAGTACTGTACTTCCACGAATACAAGCACAAAACACTTGCTGTCTCATTTTCTTCATTAGATCTCTGTTCACGTGCCACATCTTCACAGTAAACTAGAGTCCCTCTGCCCCTGCTATCCCCTTACTCTGCCTTATTTCACAGCCCTTATTAATGACTATATATTTCATAGCCCTTATCATGACCAGATACTATATATCTACTTGCTAAGTTATTTTCTCTCCCACCTCCAACTCAAATGTAAGCTTAAAGAGGGCTGGTTAACACTTGTGTTCCGAGGGTCTAGAATAGCCTGGCACTAGTCAATGCTCAACAAATATTTGTTAAGTGAATGAATTAATGAGTGATGGGTGGTAAATAAAATTGAGACTATAAAAGAAATATACTGTATCCCCATCATTTTTTGTTAGGAAGAAATATCCTTGTCACTGTTAGCTGAGCTGGGGGAACTTTCCCAAACTCAGTGCTAGACAGAGCATCATGGTACCTTGAGGCCAGCAGGGTACCATGCTTGACTCTTACTGTCTCCTGTTAATAGCTTTTTGACTTTGAGCAAATCCCTCAACTTTCCTAAGTTCCTCCTTTTCATCAGTAAGCAAACTGGTGTCCTTTTAGGATTCATGAGTATTAAAGAGGTGCTATAAGGAAGAAAGTAGAAACAAATGCTGTTCTAATTTTCAAAATACAGAAATAAGGTGGAATCAGACAGACTAAGTATACTTCTAACCTTCACATTGATCTGGGCTAGTTTCTTTCATTCACCAATGCAACTGATTAGCTTTCCCAATACTTCTCAAGTCGCCACCAGGTACTAGGCACTGGGGTGACTAGGATGAATGCCTGCTATAATGGAGCTCAGTTCTGGGTTTAACATGATCACCGAGCTGGCAGATCAGGAAAATGGTAGACATTTTCATTCACATGGTGTAAATGACCTCAGCAAGGTACCTCCCATGATATCCTCGTGGAAAACATGGAGCGACGTGGTCTGGTGGACAATTGTGTGGATTAGGAAGCTACACCCACAGGATGACAATTAGAGGAGAGATGTCAGAGGGAGGAGGGCTTCTAGGAGATGCCACATGCTTTCTCCTCAACTCTCTCCTTCAATATTTTTATCAGTGATTTAGAGGATGTCTGAAGAAACGCTCAACAAACTTATGGGTGACGTGAAACCGGGATCCGAACGATCTTTACAGATTTTGGCAACGTGCTAAGTCTAATAAGATTAATTCTCATCTAATAAGTTGGAATTTAACACTTCCAACACTTCAGCCAAAAAAAAAAAACATCGATAATATAAGTGCAGAACAGGAGAGACATCGTTTAGCAGCACCTTTCAGTTGACGGAAGGCTCAGTATGTCCACAGTGTACTGCGTCTGTCAAACAAACAAACAAACAAACAAAAACCCCAAACTGATCCTCTGTGAGGACCCATCAGCAGAGGCACAGCTCACACAAAGCTTCCAGCCCCACCTACTAAGCTGAGACAGGGGCAGGGAAGTACACTCAGAGGAGAGTAGACCAGGCTGCTCAAGGGATTCTGAGGAATATTTGCAGGAATCTGCAATGTTAAGGAAGATTTGGGGGATGGGAGGGAGATGGAGGGACGTGAGAGCCCCCTTTGAATATCTGAATGAGGGATTAGATTGTGTCAGTTCTGTTCTGTATGCCCTGAAGCGTCAAACTACAACCGATGCATTACGGCTGTAAAATGCAAAGACACATTTGGGCTCAACCCCAATAGTAAGTTTCCAAGCCTCTGAGCTCTCCAAGGCTGGGCTGGGCTGCCTCCCGGAAGTGGTGAGTTTTCACTGGTGCAGGGGCCAAGCAGAGACTCCCGCGGAGGCGATGGACGCTCTCTAGCTGGGTGGGCTGGCGTAGGTGACATCTGAAGTCCCTTCTAACAGTGACAGGCTCGGACGCCGTGAGGGTGCTTTCATGACCACTGCCCACCCCCAGGGTTGGCGTGGGGCTCAGATTAGATGACGTACGGTGTGTAAAAGTGCTTTGGAAACTCTATAAAGTTTTCCCCATATGGAGGGGTGATTGTAGTTCTTCAACTCCAGCACGTGCATCTTTCATAAAGCAATGCACGGCTACGTGCACGGCTCGTTTAAGCGTAAAATACAGGGTAGGCTGGTGTGCTCTGCTCTGCTCAGTCCACTAAGGGTGAATTTCCTCGTGTCCTTGAAGGAATTCACAAGGGGTTTCTATGCAGATGAGCCTCTAGGAGTGGGAGGACTGAGGGGAGGGGCTCCTTTTCCTCTCACCTCCCCTTTCTAGACAGGACTTTGGGGGAAGGTGTGGCCAAAAGCCCAGCTGGGGCCCAGAGGAAAGTGTAAAGTCTGTCATACAGAGGGAAGTAAGTCAGAAAGAGAAAGACAAATACCGTATGCTAACACATATATATGGAATCTAAGAAAAAAAAAAAGGTCATGAAGAACCTAGGGGTAAGATGGGAATAAAGACACAGACCTACTAGAGAATGGACTTGAGGATATGGGGAGGTGGAAGGGTAAGCTGTGACAAAGCGAGAGAGTGGCATGGACATATATACACTACCAAATGTAAAATAGATAGCTAGTGGGAAGTAGCCGCATAGCACAGGGAGATCAGCTGGGTGCTTTGTGACTGCCTGGAGGGGTGGGATAGGGAGGGTGGGAGGGAGGGAGACACAAGAGGGAAGAGACATGGGAACATATGTATAACTGATTCACTTTGTTATAAAGCAGAAACTAACACACCATTGTAAAGCAATTATACTCCAATAAAGATGTAAAAAAAAAAAAAGCGGTCACTTGTCAGCATCCCAAGCGCCGGCCCCAGCTGAGAGGCTGTTACTGGGGCTCAGAGAGCCGGGACGGGGGAGAAGAGAGCAGAGCTGGCCTGAGGAGGACGATGGTTCAAATTTATTTAGCTCCTGGGGGCCAGTTCAGCAAACTCTGCATTTCCTCCAGGTTGGGAGAATGTTTATCTTCAAATAGATTTCTTCTTCTAGCCAGAGACACCCATTTCTCAAGAACTGGAGCTCAGAGGGAGAGGCCCGCAGCTGTCCCAGGGCCCAGGAGCAGGGGGATGAGGGTGTCGGGTGGTGAGGTTTTGGGGGAAGGTTCTAGGCCTAAAGAACAGAAGCGGGGGGAGAGGCTGGACAGATGGAGGGCGGAGATCCCTTGCTCTGGCCTATGAAAGCCAACTGGTAAATTGTCAGGAATTTTGCAAGCCGGTTGATATCATATCGGTAGCCTGAAGCTGACCATGGTGGGAGTAATTACACCACAGAAACTGGCAAAGGCTGCAAATCAATTCTCTTTCTAACCCCCAACCAGAGAGCTGGTTGTTAAACATTTATCAGCACACCACTAGTGTCAGAGTTTCTCTCCAGGTAACTTTCTCCTATTCTCCTCGATCTGGCATATGAAGAAACTACACTCTATGAGGCCACTTGGTGTGCCCACAGCTGGTCTCAGACCCGGAGCCTTCCTCCAAGGACGGCACTGGACATCCTACCCAGGCAGGCTGTGAGGCTTGATTAAGAGAATAGGATAACGACTAGCGGGTGGGGAAGGATGGCAGCATTCCCCAGGAGGGCCTGCCCGCTGGGAGCTGCGGTACTGGGTCCAGAACCTACACAGGGTCCTTGCCGTCCTCCTGCCTCCCATAGATGCTCTAGCCACTGGACTCTTCTCTATCATCCAGCTGGAACCAGCCCTGCATTAAGCTGGGAGCAAAAGGGCCCTGTCCAGATTCTCAGTTTGTGACACCTTGAGATGAAAGTTCCTGATGCCCTGCAGGGGCTGAGAGATCCAGCCTCTCCGACAGTCTAGTCTGGCCATGAAAATGAGCAGCGGATGCTGTGTGGTGTGGTTTACAAGGTGCTCACCTGCCTACCTAGTCGCCCTCACTGACACTGAAACGCCCCACTGATACTTTCCTTCCTGCTAAGGCTCGCCCTTTCCCAGTTGTAGGGGAGAGTGGCACGTTGTGTTCCAACAAGCTAATGAAGTCTCTCCCTGGGGGCTCACGTCCAACAGGGATCTCGTGCAATGGGTTGGTGGCACTCCCATTTTACATATGAGAAAACAGAAGCCACTGCAGCAGAGAAATTGCTGGAGACCACAGACAGTTTCTGCCGAGGCTGAGACAGGAACCAAGGGCTTTCTGACTAAATCACACTGCGGGAGTGATCGTATTTAATTACTTTTCTTTGAAGAGGAGAATAGGAAGACTTTTCCCCTGGGTGGAAAGGGGCAGAAGGGGAAGGGCACTAGCGTCAGATGGAGTGTCACTCCCCAGCATCAGGCTCTGGGTCTCCCTCGAGCCCACCCATCCTGTCGCCGGCCCCCATCTCTCCAGCCCCCAAAAGACCTCACAGATCAACTCCCCAAACACTGGTCGTGCCAGAAACGGTGCTTCCGGTGGAACCCAAGTAGGAAGCGCAGGGTGGTTTGCTAATTGACGGTGGCTCAGTGCAACTGTGTTCGCCTCCCTGACCGCGCAGGGCTTCAAGCTTCAGGGCGCACAGACCTGCAGCGGCCGCCTTCCGCCAGCTGCCACGGAGAGCTCCTCCCTTCTGCTCCTGGGAGGTGGGAGCAGGTGGCTCAGATGGGGGATACTGCCAGGGTCTTTCTAGCACCCCAGGGAGGGAGTGTGCACGAGACATTGGCATCAGATAAAACGGATTCCCGCCTTTGCCACTCGCTTAGCCGACCTTGGACATGTACCCTTGCCTCTCCGGGTTTCAGTTTACTCATCTCTTGAGATGGCACTGACGCTCCCGACCTCTCACCACTGTCGTGAGGTTGGCTGCCTCCCTCAGTGGATGTGGCTGAGCATCAGCTACGGGTCAGGGCCCTCTGCTCTGGGCTTCCAGGTCCCGAGGACACCGTTCAGCCACGTCTGCCCACTTGCCTCTCCCTCCACTAGATTGGGGCATCCTGGAGGGCAGGGACCACATCTGTTGTAGCCCCAGCTGCAGCCCCAGAGTCTGAGACAGAGTGTCCACAGCACCTACGGGATGCAGGGATGACTGGTGTGGAGTGGGTGGGCCTTCCCATCCATTGATACCTTTTCAGCTGCACATGGACCCTCTTGACCCCGAATGCCTCAGGCCACAACAGAGACGTCACAGTCCCTGACCACATATTTATTGGGAGTGGTGGGCATCCAGCCCAGAGCTGGTCAATCTTTCTGATCCAGGGTCCTCATCTACACATCGGGAGTAGTCATAGCTAAGGTGCAGGGTAGTCAGCCTTAAATGAGATAATGTATGCAAAGCAGCGGGCCTTCATAGGTTCTCAGCGCGGTGGTTACCGTTAACATAATCCCTGCAGCCAGCAGCCTGCGGCCCACACTCCAGTTGGCCACTTTTGCTTCCGCTACCTGTGCTGCCCTGGGAGTCCTGACCCTGCTGAAGGAACCCTCTCTCCCATAAGCACCCAGAGAAGTGGGTGAGGCGTGGGCCCCGGCATAGGGAGAGGGGCCGTGGTATCGTGGAAGGAGACGTTACCCATCGCTAGCGATGTCACCTTGGACTAATGGCTCAGTTCCTCTGAGCCTCAGTTTCCCTCTCAGGTAAACATGGAGCTAATAGTACCTCTCGCCAGGCCTACAGTGACCATATGTGAGGGTACATTATTGCGCACCCCGGAGGCTCAGTGAATCTCGGTGTCTAAGCATTTTTAATGCTTCTTTTTGCTAGCCTTGTCCTCTGAATCCAAACCCCACTGCCTGTCCACACCCGGCCCTAGACACCCTGGCACCTACACCTCCCATGTCCCCCTGCGTACACCTGTCCCCCTGCAGCAGCCCTGCTCTTTACGACGCGTACATCCATGCACCTCCCACAGGTCCTTTCTGCAAACCCTGGGCAACCTAGGTCTGCACCTTGCCGGCATGACTCAGCACAGACACCCCTCCTAAGGGAACACCCCTCTTCTGACCTGGCAGGGTGCGGGTTGCCCATCCCCAGAGCTGGCCCACCAGGCCAGGGAAGCCTTGTGTTCTGAGAACATGGGGGGCTGCACAGGCCCAGCCCACTAGGGGCCGCTGAGGCTCCAACAGGGCAGGGCTGGGCTGGGCTGAGCTGGGCTGGGCCTGCCAGGGGGGCTGACGCTCCCTGAAGGGCCAGGGCAAGCCAGTAGAGCCAGATCTGGTTTCCTCGCAACCAGGAGAGAGTCCAAGGACCTGGGATGAGGTCAGGGCTTGAAGCCATTTAGTAAATACCGGGTTTGGCCTGAACAGGTGGGGGGCACAACAGATGGTTTTTGGGGGAGGGCACAGCCCACAGGGCGCCCCAGGCCGGGACCTGCTAACGGACTCAGCCTTGTCTCCGGTACAGCACCCCACCCCTTGCCCGCACCCCAGCAGACCCTCCTGCGTGTGGGTGCCTGAACCCACCCGATGCTTTACATCTTTATGCCTTTGCATCTGGGGCTGCCTCAGCAGGACCTGTCCACGCCTCCCCACCCTGCCCCCCCCAACCCCCCATCACATGCAATCCTACCCCTCTTTCAAGACTCAGCTGGAGGCAGCATCAGCTCTCCCAGGAAGCCTTTCCCAGTCCTCCACACCTCCTGCCCAGGTAGCCTGGACCCCCGCCTTATCTGCCTGTGCGTCAAACCTTAAACCCCATAACACTTTGGGCCCCCATTTGTCTGTCTCCCTGAGTGGACTGGATTCCCAGCTCCCATCATCATGCCTGGCTCCCATGGGGTCCCAGCATGTTTGTTAAATGACTGAATGACCGACTGGTTGAGGAAATGAGAGAGTGATGTGTTAAAAGGCTCAGGGATCCAGAGGAGTCAACCATGGCTCCTCCAAATACCCCCCAACCCAGTCAGCCCAGGGACAGGAAGGGCCGGAGGCAGAGAAGGGCAGCCCGATTTCGCTGAAAGAGCCTCCTGGAACAGCAGGCCTGGGTCACCTACATTCTCATCCCAGGACCGACCAGATAGAACAAACCACAGGAAAGTTACTTCGTGGTATAAAATGGGGGTCTTAAGCAATCAATTAACTTAAAAGGGTTTGTAGGCAGTGGTTTACAAAATGAGGCTTGAAAGTGTTTGCCGCCGTGCCTGCACTTCTGCAGGTTGCTGACTCGTGGCTAAAGGGACGAAGGCTGTGGACTTTCACCTCCCAGCTTCGTGCACTTTCCTGGGCACGGTCTTTCCCATCCATCTCTGGAGGACCCCTCGCTTGTATAATAGTCCCACACCAGTGAGTTCCAGTATGTTTGTGTATGTGTGTAAGGGAGTGTGTTTACAGCTAGAAACACATACTTGATATGCCTATTGTGTTCCCAATACAAAGGAGAGTAATTAAAGTTCAATCCAATCTTCGCTACTGGAGACGTACAGAAGATAGAGTGAAAAAATCAATGTCAGGGTCATGGGTGAAAGAAAGCTGGAAAACACCATTGGACTTTTCACACCCACACTCGCAACAACCCGGTGAGGCAGGGAGGGCAGAAGTTATTCCCACTTTACCGATGCAGAATGGCCCCAAATAAGCTCCACTAGGGCGGGAACTATTAATTCTGTGTCCCCGGCACGTGGCACAGGGTCTGCAAGACCCACAGAAAGCACCTGATGTTTATGAAACGGCTGAGTGAGTGAAAGAAATAGTGCTGTAATTATTTGTCCACATTTGTATAATTCATCAGCAGTGCAGTGGGTTCCTGAATTTCTACCGCACTGAGTTGACTCAGCCCACGCTTCCTCCTCCAAACCACAGACTCCAAAGACAACACGCAACGAGGGCCGCGCTCACCCATCCCCCTCCCGCCGGGCTACGCAGGCACCGGAGCTCCTAGCAGATCAACCGGAAAGGGGGGCAAAGCAGGTTCCAGCTCCTCAGGCCCGCTGCTGATGGATCACCTGTTCCTGATTTATTTTAAGCTTTGTCTACTCGGGCCATTAACTATTTTTGTAGCTGTTTAAAGCACTCATTCTGCTTGGAAGCAAGAGGATAGACAAAATGTCTGTGTTTTTTGGGTAAATATAAGAATTCAGGTAGGAAGTTCATCAAATAAAAACCCTAAACAAGGCCATGAGAGAGAGTGTTTCTTCCAGCAAAGTCCTGTTCCTAGCCCACTGTCTCCTAAATGAGGCATAAGGCCCCACAGTCAGACCCAAAGGCTATTTTTGCCTTTGCCACGCTGAAGAATCCAGGTCTGGTGTGAGCTGGAGTTGAGGGACACGTCCAGTTTAAAGACATGGGTGGCCCAAGAAGGCCAGAGAGAGAGGTCACTGTGCACAGAGAGAAGAAAGGCCCAGCAGAAGATAAAAAAGAAAGAGAAGAGTCCGTTTTGATGAGTCAAAGTGAGGGAAGCCAGGTCACCCATAGCGTCCCTGGGGTGTTGGCCCCAGGGGCAGAGGGAGCCGTCAATCACAGCCACAGAAAAGGCTTAGGGGGACTCTCAAAGCTGTGGAATTAACTCTATTGCTGCAGAGCCAATGTGTCTCACCAGCAGCTGAACAGGAGGCCCTTCGAGGCAGGGGGCTCCAGCCCTTAAAGGGATGAGAGGAATGTAAAGTGTGAAAACATCTGAACCCGCTTCTGCCCGGCCCAGCTGCATGGCCTGGAAAGGGGGGCGGGATTCACAGCCAGGGGCCCCAGCCCCCTCCCTCCCCCTCCCCCTCCGGTTAATGAAACCAGCATGGGGATCCTAATAACTGATCAAAGCCCATCCAGCTTCCCCAGATGTCTGCTCCCCTGGCTCCGTGCAGAGGGGGAATGATGCCGGGACAGGGAGGGAAAGAAGGTACTCAGCGGGCAAGAGAGACGGGTCTGACCTCCCCCGACACGGCTGGCCCAGCCTTAGCCTTCCTGGTACAAGATGGGTATCTCCAAGCACAGCGTCCTGCGCTCCTGAACGCCGTTCTCCTGGCTCTGAGGGTTGCAGAAGGATGCAGGGGGACAGAGGGTCCCAAGCAAGTGCTTGACTTCCTTCTGAAATGAGCTTCCCATACTGGTCCTGGACTGAGAGTTTTGCCTTTCTTGCCTCCCTCTGGTCAATAACGAGGCTGCATCCTTGCTGAATTACCAGAACCCTTTTAATATCACCCATCGTGACGTCATGCTACATAAGCACCCAGCTACTTGCGTAGCAGTCGGTTCCTAATCCAAACTGTGAACTGAGTGCCCACATTCATACGGGGCTGTGCCTAGTGGCTCAGGCTGGATCCCACTAGGATTTCTGCTTTCTAGTCAAATGCTCACGCGGCCCACATGCTGGGGACACGCAGACAGAGGAGCACTGAATACATACACATATAGACCAGATAAAATGTTTGTCTTGCCTATAAGCCCAGGGCAAAGGTATTTGTGGAACAGCAGGTACGTGTCTGTGTTTGCGGAAGAGCGTGGGGACGTTGCTGATAGCAGGAGTTTGTGCGTGTTGTATGGACGGGGGTGTTTAAGGTGAGGGTAGGGAAGCTGCTGCCTCCTCCAGTAAACCTAACAGTTTCCTAAAACTGCTGGTGGAGCTACAGAGGGAGAACTCTGCTTGGTGGGTGGTGTTGCCCATGGAGTGTTACAGGAAATGGGAGAACCTGAATGACATTTCAGAGGTGGAGAGAGTGCATGGATGACGTGAGAGGGTGGTGGTGTTACCACGAAAATTCTGAGAGGGAGACTGGAGTGGTACTTGCCGGGAGAGGGGGACAATAGCAGAGGATCCCATCAGGATCAGGGGAGGTGCTGGGGTGGTGAGAGGAGGGATTGGGAAAATCCAGGTGACAGCTGGCCAGGCTGAGGCAGAGATGCAAAGGAACGGAAGAGTGATGTAGGCACTGAATGGAGGGACCACATGCCTAGCTCATATCCAGGTCTCCCTGGAGACAATGTTTTCATTAAACTATCATCGTAGAATTCCCACAGTCCCCATGACTTGCTCTACCTCTTGGGGCATAAAGTGAGGGTCTGGATCAAGGACTCAGGTGCATCATGCCGGAATTGAGGTACAGGAGGTGGACAGCAGAGGGCGCTGTGACTCCGACAGTATTTAACAGGGAGCCACCAGAAGGAGGAAGCAGGCCACAGGAAGGGTTCCAGTGGGTTGTTGCTTTTGTATTTTCTAAACTTACGATCTGCCTTTAGTGTACAATAAACACAGAGCGACATCCTTACAAGTAATCATGGAGTGTCCCCAGGACGGACTGGAACAGAACTGAGGGGCCAGAAGCTGCTTAGCTGTCATACCACTTGCCTTGTGCCCAAATAGCATGGGGCCATAACCATTAATGCTTCTGGACTAAAATGGGAAGAAGAAAAAGCCTCCCTCATTTTTAATAACTTTATTCCCCAAACTTCAAAAATGAAATTGCCAAGTTAAGAACTTGCCTTGAAAAAAAATTCTAATTTATTATAAAGAAGGTCCGGGGCTTGGGAATTTTTTAATGCAGATTCCTAATTTTCCAAAGTGAGATTCTCCTGTGCATTTGAATAGATTATGCTCGGTATTGCTAGCCCTTAGCACAACGGGAACATTATTAAAACGACTGCATGGGTCTCAGAGGAAGGGCCCTGCTTCTCCCTTCCTTTTTCATTTTGGGGACTTTGTAGCAGAGACTGTCCATTTCTACCTGTGGCAGAAACTGGGTTTCTGAGGAGGTGATAAAGAGATGTGCTCAGGGGCTTCCCTGGTGGCGCAGTGGTTGGGAGTCCGCCTGCTGATGCAGGGGACACGGGTTCATGCCCCGGCCCGGGAAGATCCCACATGCCGTGGAGCAGCTGGGCCCGTGAGCCATGGCCGCTGAGCCTGCACGTCCGGAGCCTGTGCTCCACAACGGGAGAGGCCACAACAGTGAGAGGCCCGCGTATCGAAAAAAAAAAAAAAAGAGACGTGCTCAGCAGTCCAGGCCTTGAGAAAGCAAGTCATACTGAGTCCAAAAGTAATGAGATTAGACCTGAAGGAATGAACAGGAAGTGGGGGATCCCCTCCAGAGAGCCCCGTTTAGGAAGTGATTCCCCTGTGTGCCTGGCCCACACTCCTACTGGGCCTGGCTTTCCTGAGAACACTGAGTGTCAAAAAGCGGCTGATTCGCCAGGGTGATGAGCTTCGCCTGAGAAGCGGGGCTCAGCCTCTGACAGCACAAAGGGAAGAAGGCAGGAGGAAGAACAAGTTCCCCAGCAGAAAATGCATGGAAGACATTCCCATGTGGCAGCCACTCCTAGAAGCCCCGAAGAGTGGAGAGAAGGGCGCCCCGAAAGCCAGCTGGCCTCCAAGTCTAGCACTCTGGAGAGAACAGCCCTTCCCCGTGAGTCAGAAGACTTTGTCCTGCAGACCTCACCCATGTCCTCCACCCCGCCCATTCCATCCATGCCCTAAGTTCTCCCCATGATCCCCCATCCTGGTCAGTTTCCTTGGGAACCAGTTTGGCTCAGGGAAGGCCCATGGGAATCTAGCCACAGCCTAGTGGCCTAGCCGAGGCCATAAAGACCCCAGGCCTTGGCCTGGTCACTTTCCCATGGACACTGAGACTTCATTCCTGGACCGCTGGGGTTACAGGGAGATGTGTGGCTTCTCCGGAACAAATTATTCCTTGGCCGTATATGTGAGTATTTTCGATGGTGAGGTTCTGGTGGCTCCTCAGAGAAGAGAGCCTTGGGACAGCCCCTGTGTTGGGCTTCTGCTCTGAGGCCTTGGATGGGGGACTGGAGCCTTCCTTCCTCCCCCAAAAGGCTAGAGCACCTCAGTGGTGGCTTCCGGGGGGCTGAGCGCCTTAGGGCTGCAATCTCACCTCCCCACCTCCCTCGGAAGCTGGGATGGATGAATCCTCAGCTGTATGCTGAGAGTTCAATTAGGTTTCTCTATTTCACTGCACCCGGGTCAGCACTTTTGGACAACACAGGCCCTCGCTGCAGCTCTCCTGCTAATGCCCACCAAACCCAAACTTCTCCCAGGAAGGCAAGACAGGGGGTGGGGCCGGAGGCAGAGAGGCAGCCGCCACCAGCTGTGCCAATCCAGTGCTCTCTGACCTCCTGGCCCTACCCTGGTCTGTCCCTGAGCCTTGGGGATGGGAGTGTGGGCCTCCGCACCTACCACCTGTTAAACACAGGCAGTGTCACGGTTGCCATACCCCAGTCCCACTGTGGAGCTCGGAGACCAGCATCCAGCTACAAAAGAACTGGAGCTGATGTTCCTGCCTCTTCATCAATACCCCAGGTTCCCCAGCACTGCCTAAGCAGACAGCAGATGGGTCTGGTCTACTGAGGAAGGATGGTGCTTGTTCCCCATTATGGCCCTTACGTTCCTAGGTCTCCACTGGTCCAGGCCGACTTGGTTCTGACCACAGAGGGAAAGGTCCTGACATAGCTGCACACCTGGAAGCTTTCGAACAGAGGAACTGTGCAAACGCCAAGTCCAACCCACAGTCATTTGTGGAGAGCTACTGACGTGAACAGAGGGTCTGCTGAAGCTGAGGTCAGGGTGGGGAGAGCCCAGGAAGGAGCACGGAGTTGACACCTGGGAGCGGGGTCGGGGGTGGGACAAAAGGACGTGCGCTCAAAGGTCAGTGCTTCTGCACTTATACAGGGGTAGGAGTCAGTGGGGGTCCGCGTGCTGGACACCCTGTAGAGCGGTCATTTCATGGGCGGATAACAGGACGGATAGGGCAGCACCGTATGCTCACAGCAGGCTGCAGGTGTCGGGGCCACAGGACCTAAAGTGATGCACCCTGGGTCTGCGTCTTCGTGTCCCTTCCACATGGCACAGAGCTTCCCTGTGGTCAGGAGAAGGGCTATGTCTGAAAGCCTAATGAGTGATGGATAGCAGAGCTGGGCAAAGACCAGCGATGGAGAAAAAATGAGAACGATGGCCTGGTACACAGTAGGCGCTCACTGCACATTTGTGAAATGAATGAAGGAATACGCTAGCTGGGTGCATTTCACATTATACGTACTCAATTAATAATAGAGAAAACAGGGAAGTGCGGAGGTGGAGGCTTCTGTGAACGCACAGCCTCATGATGAACTCTGAGTCTCAAAGAACCAAGCGTGGAGGGAAGGCGCACACGCGGAAGCAAAGTTCAGAAGTGACTGGTCTCAAGGACTTCCAGAGAGCAACCCACAGAAGCTGGGCCAGGCTTCCAGAGGAGGAGAGGAGAGAACAGGAAGACAGGGTGGCCTGCAGGAGGTGCAGCCAGCCTGGGAGTCTCGGAAGAACCCGGGCGGGGTCTGCCGTGTCTGAGCTGAGGGATGGAAACTGGGAACCCGAGGAAAGGATGGGAGAGTGTAGAGAAACAGTCCTGGCCATTTTCTGGATAGAAGCTGACAGAGTCCTGAAGAGAAGGGAGATTCCTCCAACAGGCAGGCAGAGACCAGTGACTAGGGTGATCCGGCAGAGGAAACCTCTGATCAAGAGTTTCCCCAAACACTCAGACGCACACTTGATTTACCTGTACCTGGGTCTCCCCGAGTTCGGGGTTCAGTGTGTCTGTCTGACGTCTGCTCTGAGCAGTGAGTGGGGGTGGGAGTGTGTGGCACAGGACCATGACTAGGTGCAGCACCCTGGGATGCCACGGTCCTCCATGCCGGTGACAGCTCCTCAGGTGGGATCTGAACCCAGGGCTTTGCCAAGGGCGTGACTCCCTTCAGGGGTCTGGCTTTGCCGGGCTCTCTCAGAGAGGCGCCCCAGGCCGGGCAGGGGAAGAGCTGAGGGAGGCCTGGCCCTGCCCTCCGCCCCCGGGAAGGCCACCACACCCCTCCCGGCGGTCAGTCACACTCACCTGTGGGCTGTCCTGGTAGGGAGGGGGAGGGACATTCTGCGTGGCCATCATCGTCAGAGCGGGGGCTGGGGAGGCATGTTGCATCATGGGATGGATTCACATGGAGGATCTGTGGCGGGAGAAACGGGGCCGCACCGTTAATAGCTGAGCGCAGGGAGCCCCAGGGACCAGCGGCTGGACATGCTCCCAGGCTGGGCCACCAGGATTGACTGGATACAGCAAGGGCTGTAAAACAACCTGTGCACCCGCAGCCCTGCTTTGTTCAGTACCAGCTCTGGCCTGGGCGGGGGACGGGACTTGGCTGGTGGCAGCTCGGGGGGTTGGCGGCCATGAGGGCACCCCACGGTCAAGGGTGCTTTCCCTTCCCCAGGCCTCCCGGAACTGCCACCTGCACCCTCGGGGCGGAAGCCTCAGCCCTCACGGTTCCAGATCCCCCCTCCCTGTCCCCAGGGTCTGCCAGCACCACACTAACCCCCCAGGTGTGCTCACGACGCCCCCTAGTGGTGGAGAGGGACGTGGGGCGTTGGTTCCTCCTCAGACTGGAGGGTGGAGCAAGTACCCTAGGGCGACCACCGGGAGGTGTTCCCGGAAGGGAAGGAGGCCGGGAACAGGGACCACGGCCACACAGACGTGCCTGCACATTCTCTTAGAAGACTTTCCTTGGCCTTGGTTCAACCGTGAGTTCAACCACACGTGAGGCCAGAAGAGCCGCCCGAAGCAAATGGTCCTCTTACAGAGGCGGAGACAGAGGCCAAGAGGAGAGAAGTGTGTGTGTTTGAGGGGGAGGGGAGTGCCGGGGAAGCCGGGATGGACCCAAGCTCTCCAGACTCCCCGTTCCGTCGGCTCTACTGTACCAACCCCCACCCCACCCCATCACCCGTAAGCGAGCTGCCCCCATTGGCCTCAAGGTCTCTTCTTGAATCACAAAGTGGTGCGTAAGTGGAGACAGCCTGGCAGTACCACCCAAGGAAACAGAATGCTGAAAGAGATGTTTAGCTGCAGGAGATGCCCTGAAATATTTAGAGCTGGAAACCACGGCTAATTGCCTGATACAGGAGGGTGCTGATGAGCGGGCAACCCTTGAGAGTATGACAGTCAGACCGTCCCTCTCCTTCCTTCCTCTCCCTGGGGACCTTGGGGCTCCGTCCTCTTCCCACCTGATGTCCTCCCACCACACCCTCCCCAGGGTCTTCCAAAATGTTCACATACCTGAATTCTGTGGGAGTTCGAGGGAGTCAAAGGGAGGGTCTCCAGGACCCTATGTGGAGAGAGAGAGAGTGTGTGTGTGTGTGTGTGTGTGTGTGTGTGTCTTATTGTGTTGGTTCTTTTTCAGGAAGAGGTGGACAGATCAGCTCTGGCTGACCCGAGTCTCCGAAGTACCAGGTGTGCTTTGACCTGAAGTGCATATGTGAAAGCACTGGCAATCCAGACATTCATTCAACGAATGTTTATCAGGTGTCAACTACACGCAAAGAACTGTGCTGGGGTGGGGAGACAGATGAGAGGAGGCAAGGCCTTCCCCCCAGGGAGGGAGGTGATGGTCCAGCGGGAAAGAAGAAAGTGAACAGAGCTTCCCGTGGAGAAGGCACGGGGCGGGGGGGGGGATGCCTTTTCCTGTGCTGAAACGTTCAGACTGCAGGTAATTCCTCTTTGCCCACAAGTGAGGCCCACCCTGGCCTCACTTCAGAAGATCGGCTGCCAGGACGTCTTTGCAGCAGAAGCACCCAGGGTCACCCCGTCTTACACACACTAGGCACCGGGATCCAGGCTTTACTTCTGCAAAGAGGCTCGGAAGGGAGCCCTGGGGAAACCAAACTCCACAGGCGGGGAACCATTGCCTATTTTCATGGCTGGGTCTTGTCTGGGAGGTGGAAAACACCCAAGGAAGGAAAGAGCGGAGTGAAGAGGGTTCGGGGGGGAGGGAAGAGGATATATTCCTCTTGAGACATCAGAAAGAACTTGAGAATGAAGACTTCTGAGATATTAAATTGGACGTGGAATCTCTCTCTTTTGGACCCGGAGGGAATAAAGGAAAAAGGGGGTATTTCAGGGGTGTGCTAGGCTCATCCTTTCCTGTGACTCTGGCAGATGAGGTAACTTTGGATGAGGCCTACAGGTACTGAGGCAGGATCCCTTCCGGGGAGCATCAATCTTAGATGCTCCTTGGCCGGAAAAAGCGAACTTCTGAGGGGCTGCAGTGCCAGCAGCCTCCAGAAGGGGGAGCCTGGGGGCAGAGTCTGGAGGCAGATTTTCTCCCCTTTTAGGGGCAACTGGTTCCCTTCCACCTTGAGTTTGGGTCTTTTGGTACCTCATTCCACGGATGAGAAAGTCATCACGAAGGCAAAGCACAGGAAGCTCAATGAGGAGGATCTGGGGTAAAAAGAGGACTCTTTAGTCTGCGTTCTTTTGTTCACTGTCCAATCAATGGGAGGTAGGGTCGTTTTAGAGTCTCTGTCCCTAGAAATACTTGGAACAGCTGGAGAGCTGCCCTACCTGGGGGTAAAGAGAGATGGCTAAGAGTAGTCTGCACCCAGAAACAACCACCGTCCAGGCTGAGAAGAGATTTTTCAGTCTGCAGCCTGCTGGACTGTGGAGCAGGGGCTAGAGGCCACGGGAACAATTTTCTGAGGACCCAGATGGCCCTTGCCCCTCACCCTCCTCCCCTCTGGGGTCACCACAG
The DNA here is from genome assembly GCF_964374135.1 of Grampus griseus. Taxonomy (NCBI): domain Eukaryota; kingdom Metazoa; phylum Chordata; class Mammalia; order Artiodactyla; family Delphinidae; genus Grampus; species Grampus griseus. Next base: position 9,215,543 of record NC_139002.1, read on the forward strand.
GCCACTAGGCCACTGCCCCATTGCCCTCTGGGGGCTGCTCCTGCAAGAAAACAGGAGGCCTTTTCATCAGGGGCTTAAGTTTCCTTCCCTGCTCGCTCAGGCACAGAAGCGTCTGGTAACCCGATGCTGGGGGAGACGCAGTGCCCATCTCCGGAAGCTCGCCCTTTTCTTCACACGCCCCCTCACCCGCACATGCGCTCCTTCCTCCCTCCAGCTGGGCTTGGGGGGCTGAGGGTCCATGTGGGACCATCCTCGAGAGGAATGTGGGAATCTGACTTCTCTGAGCTGAGGCTTCACAGCTGGGATGCTGGGAACTCCTTGAGCCATCGCTGGGCACCCGGGCCTCTGGGGAAACCTGCCGTTTTTGCACTTTCTTTGGGAGCGTGGAGGGCACAGCAGGCCTGTCCAGGGCCTCCGGCATTTGTCTGTGGCCGGAGGCTGCTCCGCCCTGTCCAGGGGCCCCAGCCCTCTGTCACCAGACACCAGGGCACTGGAGGGAACAGAGCCAAGACGCAAATGGAGGACACACGAGGAATGATTTACCACCGAGAAATTTCCCACGTCAAAAGATTGTTTTTAACGTTGAAAACCTTTCTTATACGGCAGCTAGGAGGGAAAGAAAAAAACCAAAACCCTAATGCAACACTCAACCCCACAATGATATCCAAGAAAAACTAATTTGTCACTGACATTATCTTCAAAAGGAGCTAAAACTGCCATTTTCCAGAGCTCAGGAGCCGAGGAAGGCAATGTGCACGGGCTGGTGGTGGCTGAGGGGGCCGAAGGACAGCCCTCAGGAAGAGGGGAGGGGCACCCCGGGAGCACCCACTCCGTTTCCTCAACTCCAGCTCCCCAGCCAGGTGAGGCCCTCCATCTGGAGCCCAAACGCCAGCGTGTTGACAAACAGGCTTAGGAAAAAGATCCAAGCTGGTTAGGAAGGAGCTCATTAGAACTTGTTGACATGAAACCCATTAGACCAATTAACATTCCATTAACGGCCTGGGGCACCCAGGGGTTAACGGTGCCCTGCAGTAATTGGGCTGGGGTGCCGGGTTGGGGGCTCAGGGCCTTAAGGATGAGAAACAAAGTCTAATTGGGAACTCTCGGACCAGCCAGCCCCACAGCATCTGTTCTTACTCCCTGACCCTGGCTGAACCTCCACTGTAGGGCCTGAGGTAGGAGAGGGGATGAAGGGACCAACTTCCCTGTGGCTCCGCACTGTCCCAGCCCATCACCTGCAGACTGGGCGGGTGGCTGGCACAGGATAGGGTGGGGGGACATTTCCACCCTCTTGCACTCTGATGGTCTTGTCTTCTTCATCCACCCCTCCCTTCCCCTCCCCCTCTCCACACCCCACTTCTGGTCCAGTTTCTCTCTTAGCCCCGGGAAGTAAGTCTCCTCTCCTCTCCTGGATAGGTTTTCAAAAATGTTTCCCACTCTTACAGAGCCTCTTTGGAGAAGCTAGAATCCTTGAGGGCCCAGGGCCTAATTCATCTGAAGAGCGCTGTAAGTCAGGGCAGAGGAGTCAGGGAGCGAGAGCTGGCCCTGCTCTCCTTCCTTCCCTCCTTCCCTCCTTCCCTCCTTCCCTCCCTCCCTCCTTCCCTCCTTCCTCCCTTCCTCCCTCCCTCCCTCCCTTCTTTCCTTCCTTCCCTCCCTCCCTCCCTCCCTCCCTCCTTCCCTTCTTTCTTCCACACCAGGGCAGCTAAGAGGCAGCAGTGAGGCCCCCTAGGAGCCCTTCTGGACACACACTAACAGTATTTTATCATTTGCCTTCCCTTGCTGCAAGAAGAGGCTGTGGAAGTCTGGGCCTCAAGTCTCCTTCTCTGTAAACTCCCATGATCAGACAGAGCCTGTGCTTAGGGTCAAAAAAGTCTGGATTCCACAGGCAGCTCTGCCATTTCTCTGTGCGACTTGCACAAGTCACTTTCTCTCTAGGTCTGCAAAATGAGGGACTTCACCAGAATATTCTGAAAGTCTTTGCCCATGGTTAGCACTGAACACAAGCTCTGCTGAGTAGAATGGAAATATCTGAAGCTCCATTCCAAAGGCTCCCTCATTTGAGAGGGAGGGAAGGAGGCCCCTGAGGCCAAGAGAGCCGGGAGCCCTCCTCCGCGTGCCCCCAGGCCAGGAGCCCCCAGGTGGCTACCACCCCCCCCCACCCCCCCAGGTCCGCCCCTCTGAGCAGCTGCCCAGACCTGGGTTCTGACGTCTAGACAGATTGGCAGGAGGCTGAAATAACACCGTGAACTCAGCAGGAGGGACCAAAAGGCTGCATTAGTAACCTGGCTGGCTTCAGCTTCTCCCCCCGAGCAGCCGCCTCAAGCCTGGCGCAATGCCGTTTATTTTCCTTCCGCGGAGAGCCTGGTCCAAAATGAGTCTCTGGCCCAGCTCCCTTCCCAGAAGCTGCCTGTAGGTGGCGCCGCGGAGCCCTGCTTTAATTGCATTATATAATATAACCTGTTTACTAAATCATGTAATCAGTCGCTTTAGGATTTACAGCTTCGGATGTGTACAGAGGATTGGACTTTGAGTCAAATTTAAAAACAAATAAGAACGAGAGGCAGCTGTTGCTGATAGTGTGATATTCATCTTTTGGAAACAAATTCACCCCACTGCTATAAATTATGCCTGGAAAAAAAAAAGTGTTGGTGGTGGGAAGGAGTTGGCTACGGCTCCTCTGCTGGCAACTCAGAGCGATGAATCTTGAAATAACGGTGTCAACCTGTCACTGATTTCATGTGACTCTGTGGATTTATCTAAAGAAACGCAGGCGTGTGCGTGCGTGAGCGTGCACACACACACACACACACACACGCACACCAGGTCTCTTCCCAAAAGCCAGTAAGGGTTAGAAACCACAGCTGAGAGCTGAGCGGCTAAAGGAACTCGATGGTCTCCGAGCCTTGGTGCATGGAGTCAGTATAGCAGTGACAAGGGCAAGGCCAGTGTGGGGATGGAGGGGAGGATGGAGGTGAGAGAGAGGGTGCACCTGTGGGTGGGGAGCTTCAAAATGTGAGGCGGTCTGGTGGAAGTGTTTCAAAGTGAGGGAGAAGTGAAGGGTCCTGTGGAATGGGGAAGGGCCAGCCCCCCAGGAGCCACGCCCTCACAGCACAGCAAGCGCTGGACCTGGGCCTTTTCACCCCAAGTGTTCTGGGAGCTGGGTGGATGCTCAGGGCCTGAGGTGACCGGAATGCCGTGGCCTAGCGGATGCTGCTACCCCACCCCATCTTTCTGACCTCGGGGTGTTGGGGGCAAAGAGAATCCTCTAGTCTGAAAAGACCAGGCTCACAGTAGGGGCGTGGGAGCCAGGAGGGTAACTGTGTCTACAGTGAAGGAAGGACGGCGGGGAAGAGCTGAGCAGGATTTGCAATCAGGATCAGACCCCCGGCTCACTCGCTGTGCTGCAGGCTGGCTGGCTAAGAGGTCACACCTCCCGCATTACCCGGGTTCCGGGGGCCACTGCACCAGGCACAGAGCCCAAGTCCTGGCAGAACGTCCCAGTCAGAAGGGCCACTTCCCTGGTGCCCCTCCGGTTCCTGCTTGGAACTCTCAGCGGGAAATAATTCTCTGCTGACTTGAGAAGCAGCAGAGATGACAACCAAGACAGTAGGCAGCTCAGGCCCCTTGGCCACCCACAGCCCTCTGCTCTGATTGTGCTTCACTACTTTTCTGGGAAGCCCACTTGGGAGGTGGTCCAGGTCACGCCCTCTCGTGATGGCACTGGTCTCTAGGAAACAGAGGAGCCAGCAGGGGCCAGCATGAGTTTGACCAGCTCTGCCGGCTTCCGCCTCCCTGCGAGATGGGAAATCGCCCTCTCTCCCCACCTCTCTCTCCTCCTTCAGCCCTGAGCCACCATGTGGTCTTTGGAAGGGGTAGGAGCCAGACTGTGAACCGTCCCAGCAGCGAGGCCCCCCCCTCCCCTTCCCCATGCCCAAGGCCATTTTACTCTTTGCTCTGTATCTGGAATAACAATATATCCCCCGTGGGGGCGGGGCAACGGGGTCATTTATGCACACATGGACCTGGGGATGAGCTCACTGGGAGACCCAGTTCTGGGAGGAAGGGGATTATACTCCACCTTGGATCCCAGTGTGTCCACAGTGTAGTGGGGGGGGGGCTTCATGGTGACATTCCCTGCGTGGGCTGGAGCTGTTGGGAATCTCAGACCCATGTCAGTCACCCTCCACACCCCTGACCGGGTTTCCCAGGGAGGAGCCCCATCCTGGCCCACTGCCTCTGATTCATGGGGGCCCCCGCCACATCAGGGCCCAGAGTCAGGGCTGTAACTTTCTCTCCTTTACTTCCCCAGTGCAGCTCGTTTTCACTTTGGCTTCAAAAAAATAATGAACCAGGGTCAGAGTTAGGAGAGCAGCCCTCGCTCTGGCCCTGGCATCTCTCCTGCCTGCTCTCGCTTCTCACACGAGGACCAGAAGGTGACAGAGTCCCCCGCTTTCCTCCCTGCCTTGGCTGTCACACCTCTTCTGGCTTCAAAAAGCCGCTGATATATTTTACAAACTGAAACAGCAATTTAATTCCCCCTGATAGCGGCAATTGTCCATTAGATCTTCCTACCGAGGAGCTTAACAATAATTCCTTTCATCTGACTGCTTGCTTCTTGATCTGAGAATCAATCCCATAAATAGTAGGCAGAGTGTTCACGTTACTCGCCCCCTCCAGCTTTTAGCATTCTGATGAAGATTCTCATCTCCTCTTCAAGCACTTTACAACTTGGCAATTTTTCCCCCTTTGGTTCCTTTAAACAAAATAAAACAAAAAAAAAGCAGAAAGGGAGAAAAAAAAAGCATGCTAGCTATAAGGGTAAGCACAGCCCTGCATTCTTCTCACAGAGAAGTGGTTTGCAGCCTCTCCTGCTGGGAGGCAGGGGGATGACAGCAATGACCTCTAATGGTCGCCTCCAATCTGCCTTAAGGCAGGTGCTCCTCTGCCCCAGAGGCACCATCAGTCTGGTCCTAAATTTCACACTCACCCACCGTTGTGGGTCCTCCCTTTCCAGGAGCCCCCTCCCCTGTCACTGCATCCCAAGAATGGGGGTCTCGAGGCCATCACTGGTTCCAGTCACTGAAGCCTCTCCCCACACCCTTGACCAGCTTCCCGCCCATCCCTCAGGCAACTCTCGAACCTGGAGATAGGATTCTGCCCTCTCTTTGTCATCTCCAGCCCCCTTCATCTCTATCCAAACAGCATGAGTGGGAGAGGTGGGGAGGAACAGAGAAAGGAGAGAGCTTGAGGCCTTTCATTCAAATATTTTTCTTCTCTTTCAAACATCCAGGCAGCCCTAGTGGTCCGGGGCAGAGGAGGGCCCTGCAGCTCTGCCGTGGGAGTGGTGCAGGTGGATTGCCAGGACAGCTGGGAGTCCCGGGCTTCTCCCCTGGCGCCCCGTCACGTGCTCCTTGTCTACACACATGTGTAGAGAAACAAATCTAAAAATGAACCCAGGGACTGAAATCCCCCTCGACCAACCTGATGCCCAGGTTTATTATTATTTGTCGAGAGCTGACGGCAACCGAGCTGAGAAAACAACTTGGGCTGGGTCCCTGAGGCAGACAAACAGCTCAGAGACAGACAGAGACAGTACAAACAGCTCAGACGCTGGGGACCCCAGTTGGAAGGAGAGCTTCTGCTTCTGCTGCCCCACCTGCCTGCTCCCTCCCATCAGTCTTTCTCTTCTCGGAGGCAGTTGCCTTGGAGGCTGCCACACCCTGGGCACCAGGAAGAGGAAGGAGAGCAGGAGAAGTGAGGGACCAAGAAGGGGAGGGAGGGGTCTGGGTCGGGGGGAGTCCACAGAGGTAAGGGACCCTGGTGCCTATCGAGTGTGTCACCCGCAATGCTCTCAGATTCTCCTGGAAGCAGAGGATGCTAAAAGGGTCAGCCAGGCCCCTTTTTTCTCTGAGAAGGACTGCACCACGTCCTCTGGCTGGATGATATCTGGTTCCATTTTTTTAAATTGCCTCCAGAAAAAAAAAAAAAAAAAGGTCAAGAATCAGGGCTGTGGAAGCAAGTGGCCCTTTGGGCTCAGTTTATCATTGAAAAGCCACTCATCCCTGATACTTCCTGACTCAGCCAACAGCTGTCCTCCCCCTGGGCCCCTGTGGGGACCCAGGTGAGCTCGTGAGAAAAAGGTGGGGGGGGGCTTCCCTAGTGGCGCAGTGGTTGAGAGTCCGCCTGCCGATGCAGGGAACGCGGGTTCGTGCCCCGGTCCGGGAAGATCCCACATGCCGCGGAGCGGCTGGGCCCGTGAGCCAGGGCCGCTGAGCCTGCGCGTCCGGAGCCTGTGCTCCGCAACGGGAGAGGCCACAGCAGTGAGAGGCCCATGTACCGCAAAAAAAAAAAAAAAAAAGGTAGGGGGACCAGGTAGAGTCCACAGTAATGAGGTCAACTTGTGGGACGAAAGGACGCCAGCTGGGCTGCTTCAACCCTTGGTCCTCACTGCTGTTTGGAACGAGAGCAGGTACACTGGCTCCATGTTCCTGATCCCTTGGAAAGGCAGCCCCGGTGGGGAGGGGGAGAAGGGGAGGATGGAGGCTGCCACTGAGAGGTGGTGACGCAGGGCAGCGAGTCCGTTCGTGGGCTTCGCCACCCAAGCCCCCGCTGAGCAGGCAAGCCCTGTCTACCTCCTGAGAAACGTTTCCTCCACGCCTCTTACTCTGCTTCTCTGCTGGCAAGGCCCTGTGTATTACACTACTGCACCCTGTCCTTCATCAAAACTTTGCTCAGAAGCCTACTCCACGAAGCCTTCTTTACTTTCCACTCCTGGACCGTGCTCTCACCGGGAGCCCTGCCGCTGGGCAGAAGGAGGGCACGTAGCATGACTTAGCACGACGCGTGTTTCTACGTTATGGAAAAACTACTTCCCAGCCACGTCCCATCTTGCCCGTTGAACCCCCTGCTCCCCAGCAGACAAGATCATGGCTTTGCCTTGCATTTCATTCTGGGGGAAGAAAGTCTGTGCAATATGATTTCACAAGGTCTACCTCCTTACAGAGCCTGGATATATATACAATTACAATTAAATTTCTTTGGTTTACTGTTAAAATATCAAACAAACAAATCTGGGACAGATAAATCTTTAAGCCCCAGCAATCATTACACCTCAGTGAGAATGAGTTTGTCTCCCTGGAGCCAGTTTTGCTCAGGGCGAGATGATACCCAGAATTATTAACGACTACCATTTACCATGCCCTCACCGTGCACCGGGCATTATCTAAGCTTCTTTCACAGACAACCATATGGTGTAGGTGTGATTGTTGTCTCCTTTCCAGGATGCGAACACTGAGGCTTGGAGAAACTGAGAGTTTCCAAATGTGACGCACGGCCTCATTTCAGAGTCTAAACGGTTAACCTAGAGGTCTTGGGGCGGAGGTGGGGAACACCAGCGGAGTGGCAGAGCCCTGGAGATGGAGCAGGAGAAAGACAAGGCTGACTGTGGAAATACTACCATCTGCAGTCAGGACACCCAACATGGGCTGCCCTTCACTTCTTTTTTTTTTTTTAATATTTATTTATTTGGTTGCGCCGGGTCCCGGTTGAGTCTCGCTGGCCCCCCAGTTGCGGCCCGTGGGCTCCTCAGCTGTGGCATTCGAACTCCCAGTTGCAGCATGCATGTGGGATCCAGCCCTTCGACCAGGGATCGATCCCGGCCCCCCCCACCCCGCACTGGGAGCGTGGAGTCCCAAGCACTGCGCCACCAGGGAAGTCCCTTCCCTTCACTTCTACATGCCCCGAATTTCCAAGAGTCGCATGGTATCGACACACCTAAATGTCCCCCATTTGCCAAATGTGGGCTTTTGTACCTCACTAACAAGCACGCACTTTGTGTCTGCAGATGGTGAGGCCTCCTAACAGCAACCGTTCATTTCCTTCAGCCCTGTCTTCTTTGGACAGCAGGGTGTGTGCAAATTTATTTAAATACTGTATTGCATTTGCTCTTATTATTGCATAAGAATGAGCGCAAGATGGAAAACAAAGTGCTGATAGCAGCGATAAGAAGTCAGGGCCTCATAAACTCGATGCAACCAAGACAGAGATGCTTCCATCATCTCTGAGAGAGGCGGGTCTGAGCTTCCATCGTGGACTCACTGGACTGTGGGTTCAATTATGAAGGGAAAGAACAAAATTCGAGAACGAACGTGAAATGATGGAACACATGGTTGAAGACTGCATGTAAAAGGCAGTGTGTAATGGGGAATTTGATCAAGTGTCTCAGCTGTGGGAGCACAACGCTGGAGCTGGAGCTGGGTGGAGGCGGGGCTGTCTGTGCCCTGACACCACACCCCGCAGGCAGCTCGGGGCCAGGGCTCTGACTCACACTGGCTGGGATTCAGGCAGTGTCTTCTTCCCGAGCTGCGGCCCAGGTGGGGCGGGGCGGGGTGGAAGGGGGCATGCAGTCAGCCGGCTCCCTATGACTGTCTCTGCTTGGCCTTTTCTCCCCACCCCACCCATGGTTTTCCGGGGACCACCCACAGCTGAAAAGAAGTCCCTGTTCTGGAGAGAAATACGCCGTGACTCACAGGTTAAGGGGCACCTGGCTCTTTCTTTGGAAAGCCTGTCCAATTGGGCAGTACTGGCTTTTTTTCAGGTTGCGGGCACCCCATTCTCAGGGAACATCCAGCCCTTGTCATATCTACCTGGGTCCTGACTTTAACCCCCTGCAGAAGCCCTTTCCTGCAAAGCTTCTTTTCAGCGTCGCTTCCTTCCTCTCTCATTCCAGAGGTTCCAGGCAGCATTCTGAAAGGGTGACCAGTAAAGACACCTTCGCAGGCCAGCAGTGGGGTTTTTACCCACACCCTCTGAAGCAGGAAGCAATTAAACAGAAGTGCAGAGGACCAGAGCTGTGTTCTACCTCCCACTGGCTCCTGGCTGTCCCCTGCCAAGCTCTATCCCCTTCAACCTCCAGCCTTGGAAAAGGGTCTATAGTTCTCGGGTTTCTAACAGGGAAAACCTAGTCATATGCTGGCCCTTTCCACTGCACTGTTTCAGATTAGCAGCAGAATCTCTGAGTACTAGCAGCTTGTCTGAAAATTATAACGCGCATCAAACCTCAATTCTGCCCTTTGCAATGATAACCCATTCCCTATCATTGGGGTCTCAGTGGAAAGAAAGAGTCCTGCCTTCAGTACAGAATCTTTGTGGACTTGAAGTTCAAGATTGTGCCTCTACTTGTGCCAGTAAGACAGACCGACCCCAACTCTCACGGCAGGACAAGGACAGGAGGGGGGTGCAGTGGGGAGGAGACAATTTCACACAGTGGACTCTGGCCCTGGGGGACCAATGAGGGTGCTCTGACTTAGAACAGAGAATGACCTTCTGGGATCTGAGCACTTGTTGATCTGGGTCTTCCAGTATCTGGCCGGTTCAGGGAGAAGGAGTGCAGCATCTCAACGCCCAGATCTAGAGATTCTGTCCAGAGCAGATTGATCTGGGTAGGCAGGGGAGCTGCATATGAGGCATCTGCTCCCAGAGCCCATCTCTGGGGAGGGGAGGAAGAATAAATGGGAATTCTCGTCCAAGATGCCTCCCCAAGGGCACGGGTGGTCCCAGGCTGAGGCAGATCCCTGCTAACAGCAGGCCTCTCTGATCTCTTTTTTAGAACCTGGCTGTCTCAGGTCACAGCATCTGCTCTGCAGCATTGGGAAGAGAAGTCTGCTGTCTCTTTGTTCTGGAATTCATAAAAGTGGGAAAAAGGATCTCACCTAATGAGGCCCTTGCCATGGCGAGGGATCATTTCATGGAACAGGAGCTGTGTGTGCAGGTGAGCTGAGACTGTGGAGAGTAGAGGAGATGGGCAGAGGGAGATGAAGAGGGAAGAAGGCCCATGTAAGAATGATCTGGAAGGTCAAGGAGAGAGGTCCCCAAGGGGGACATTCAGGGGATGCTGAAGAAATTTGAGGTTTCAGGGAACTCTCTTGGGAGGCTGGCCGCTACGGCTGCCCTACAGCTCGACCTCAGCTTTCCCCTCACTCCTCCTTCTTAGCTTCTTCCCCAAGCCCAGGAGCAGTGTTGGACCCAAGGCTCCAGAGCAGACTCTCCAGAGCGGATTGACGGAGGGCTGGCAGAGCAGTGACGGGTCTGACTGCTGCCCCGTACAGAGCAGAGATCCCATCCAAGTACACGCAGCAAGTTGAGCCGGCGTCCTAACCAGAACCCAACAGTCATTTACTGAGCACCTACTACGTGCCAGGCTCTGCGCTGGGCAGTGGACGTTCCAGAAGAAGAAAACAGAGACAACTGAGTGGGATAAATAAAGATATGAAATGAAGCAAGATAGGTGACTTCAGATTTAAAGGGATCCCAAGGGCAAAGGAAGAGAAATAAAAAAAGGATCAAACAGAATCTCAAGCCTCAGCACGTAGTGGTGAAATTTCAGAACTTTAAAAAGAAAAGAAAGCTAAAAGTAGATTCTCACTGCAAGACTGGAAATAAGAAGGTGGTGGAGCAGCGCCGTCAAGATCTATGAGAAAAAGGTGTTGAACTTGGGACCTGATCTGTGTTCTATCAGTCAAGCTCGAAGACAAGATAAAGTCCGTTCTGGACACGTGAAGACTCAGAGTTTACTTCCCTCCCATCAATATAAAAATAACTAGAGGTGGTATTCCAGCAAACCAAAGAAGTTGGAGGAAGAAGACAACAGAAAACAAGATAGAGCAGCAGCCCAATGGGAGGGAATGAGGGGTGGCTGTCAACGTGGGGGCCCGGGAGATTCCAGGCAGCAGTCAAGTGGTGATGACAGGATTCCATTCCCTTTTCTGTGGTCAAATCATACGATGTAGTTCTGTGGCTGAATAACATTTCCACCTTATAATCAACCTAGAGTCAGAATGCGGAGGTAACCACAGTTATTTAACAGAACATGAATCTTCTAAATCTTAACATAAAGGTAGCACACAGACGATTATACTAAATAGTATAACACTATGTACTATGTAATATATATGCATTGTATTATATATAATACTATAGACTAAAAATAAATAATATCAAACATAGTGTGATCAAACGAATACAAATTGGAAGGAGAAGAACGCGTGCTCATCTCCCCAGCTTCCACAGGGGGGAGTTCCTAAATAAATACATTAAGAAAGAGGGACTGAGGGACTTCCCTGGCGGTCCAGTGGTTAAGACTCTGTGCTTCCACTGCACAGGGCGAGGGTTCGATCCCTGGACGGGGAACTAAGATCCCATGTGCCGTGTAGAGCAGCCAAAACAAATTAATAAATAAAATAAAATATCTTAAAAAAAAGAAGGACTGACGCATATTATAGGACATAATAAGCGGCCACAAAATCAGCTAAATCAGAAACTGCTCGTCAGGGGTTAACTTTGGATGGTGAACCTAGTGGGTAGAGGTGTGGGAAAGAAGGGAGGCTTTTTAGAATACTATGCAGCAGTCAAAAATAACGGAGTAGATCTATTTATTTTGACCTGGAAAACTCTCCATTATATAGCCTAGGTTAACAAAGCAAGTTTTTAGAACAGTATTGAAAACATAATATTTAACTGTGTTTAACTAAACACCCAAACCAATAAGATGCAGTCCCTGTCCTCAAGGAACCTGCCTGCAGCCCCTCTCTGTGGCCTCTGCCCTACACCAAGCAGCCTGCTTCTGGATCGTCTCCCTCGCTCAGATTATTGCAAGATGCAGATCTCTTTCTGTCCTAGGGAAGAGCTGTTTTCTGTATGTTTCAAGTCACGAATGCATGTTCTTGACTGCAAGTCATCAGTCCAAAGACTGGCCTGGATGAAGCTACCCAGGAGAGGAAAGCTTCACACACAAGTAACCGGTGGAGGGAAAGCCAAGTGGGGAAGGAAAATCTGAAAGTTACAGATGCCGAGGCTAAAAGGCACTTCACAGAGCTCTGGTCTACCTCCCTCACTCACAGATAAGCATACATGGGGCCTGATGGAAGGTCGCGCCTTTGAATTAGCGCCCAGAAGAGGGAGAGCTGGGCTTGCTATGAGCCAGAGGCAGGAAGGGAGCCTGTGAGATGCTGGAGTAGAGGCCTGATGCCAGGGCCCCGCAGAGAAGCCCACCGAGAGGTGGCAGGGGTGTGTAGGGCTGGGGTCCACTTCAGGAGCTGCTCAGGGAGCAGATGGCTTGGACTGGATCATCCTTCCTTAGTGTCCACGGAAGCTGGGAAGAAGCAGCTTCACTGTGGGCAGGAGGGAGCACACTGGGGAGGGGCTGGGAGCGGAGCTGAGGTTTTCTGAGCGTCCACCAGGTGCCAGACTCACGTGAGGTACCATCCGGCAGTTACAGCCTTTCACCCTCACACAAGCCCTGTGAGGTAAACGTGATTATCCCAGTTACATCAAGACAGTGACGGTTAGAAAACTTAAGTCATGTCACTTGCCCCAAATCCCACAGCCAGCAAATGGCAGAGCTAGAATCTGAGTCTGGGCTGGTCTGTTCCAAAGTCCCTGCTTGAGGAATCAGAGGGCGTCGATAAATATATGGTAACCAATTGATGAGAGAAGTGTCTTTCCCAAACCGGGATACAGCTAATCATTTTTCCTTCCAGAATCCTGCGTATGGACTCAGCCCCTCTACCCAATTCAAGAATATCCAAGCACATCTGCTGGTTCTGGGGGACTAGGGTTTACTGGCCCAACAGGACCCTGAAACTGCCCACCTCGGAGGGGAACAGGATTGGGGCTCGACTTCTCCCAGCTCTGAGCCCTGACGTTGCCTCCGAGGACACGGAGCCTGCTGTGTCGGGCGTGGAGGGAGGTGGGCTGGGACGGACCACGAGCACAGTGGGGAGGAGAGAAGCCGGAAGCCTGGATCCTTGGTCTCTGGTGCTCAGCTCTGTCCCTGCTCTCCGCCAACCCCAAGGGCACCCTCATCGCTCTCGCCCCCCCTCAGATGCTGGCCCTACTCCCCCCACATCTCCCTAGGCACCTCCACCCCCATTGAGCATTGACTTCAGGGGGGAGGCAGGCAGGCCCAGGAGAGTATGTATGTCAGTTAGGGGTTGTCGTTGACACGTGGAGATCATTAACGAGGCTTATTTTTAAATTGTAATTGCAAAATGTAAATGCTCCCCAAACTGATGTGTAATTGCTACCCACTCCACCCCAGCCTTTCCCCTCTGGTGCCAGCTTTGCAAGGAGAGAATTAGAAAATAAAAAGGGGGTGGATTATGTAAGCAAAATGATTTTAAAAAAAGAGAGCGAGAGAGCTAAGAATTTAAGTGAGACAGCTGGCGGCTCCCTGATTGCCACACTTCCAGCTTAGCTGCAAAAATTGTGCTTGTCGATTGTACCCACCCAAGCAACAGTGTCAACTGTACTGAGTCCCCAGAACAGAACAGACTGGCACTCCCTTGGCAAGATGGCTCAGTGGTGTGTGTGTGTGTGTGTGTGTGTGTGTGTGTGTGTGTGTGTGTGTGTGTGTGTGTGTGTGTGTGTGTGTGTGTGTGTGTGTGTTCGGGAGTGAGGGGGAAGATCAGGGTGATGTTTGAGGTTGCCTCCATCTCGTCCATAGAAGTCTTCCATTCTATGGAAAGACACAACCCACAGCAGGACTTAGCAGTCCGTCAACCCACGTCCATCCTTCCCCAGATTCTATGTATTCTCCTCCACGTAGGGAGGGCCGGCGGAACCTCCATTCTCCCGGGCATCTAGACTCCAGCATCCTGGAGAGAAACAGGACTCTGCCTATTGAACTACCTCTGGAATAGGTACTTTAGCAGGAGGAAGCTCTTGCCAGGCCCAGAGAAATAACTGGACTTGGGCAACAACACCCATCCATCCACGCTGGTTCACCAGGAATCTCTAACCCTTAACCTCCTTTTTCTCTTTTACCGTCCGCCCCATCTCCGCCAAGCCCTCACCACAGCCACTGTCTGCAGTGAATTCCTTTCCACATCACTGGGTGCACAGGCTCTGAAGATTGTTGAAAAGACTGTCCCCGCAGTGGGCATCACTCAACCCACACTTGGGGGGAAGCCCTGACCCCTGGGATATGCCCTCTTCTCTGGCTTTCACCTCTAGGAGGCCCAGCGTGCTCCCCACCCCGTAACACACCTAAAACAGAGCTCCCCAAACAGCCAGAGGGCACAGGAAGCAGATGGCCAGGTCTGGCCAGATCTGCCACTGTCAGACAGGCGGTCCTCTTCAATAGCCATGGCTTTTCGAACTACCTGCCTCTCTCCCTCTCCGTCTCTCGAGAGAAACCAGCTTTTGTGAGGAATTTGGCAATGATTACTGTCCCCCCAGAACGAAAACCGAGGAGCTAGAAGGTCATGGTGGCCCTAAGACATCAGGGAAACTTACAAAATCCCGGGCAGGGTCCTTTGGAGCTGGGGCCCCATCTCACCATAACAGATCCAGCCCTTATCATGGTATACTGGAGAGAAAAAAGGCTTGTTTTTGGATAACTGGATTTCTAATCCCTGCCTATACTGATACTTAGGTCTGTGAGATCATGAAGTTACTTAAGGGGATTTAAAAAACCCTATCTGATAAGAGGATTAAGTGAGATTCTCTATTCAAAATGCTTTATACGCTCTAAGGAAGTATTTCTCATAGCTCATCACACACACTTGGGATACAGTTTCTTCCGTGTTCATGAAAAACACTTGGGGTACAGATTCTCGGTCTAAACCCGGACTCACAAATCAGGATCTCTGGTGTGAGGTCCAGGAACTGAGTTTTTCACAAACACCCCCCGGTGATAACACTCGCTCCAGAGGGTTGTACAAGTGTTACCCTCGTCGTCGTACACGCAAGCAGCAGCCCGTCCATCTGTAGCAACAGCAGTTTATCGTTCATGGAATATGTAGAAGAAAAGAGAGGTATACAGGGACGAGGCATAGCCCTCACCCCATCCTCCAGGAGCCGAGCAGAAACAATACAGTGCTGTGGTTTCTGAGGTCGTGTGTGTGTGTGCTGTCAGCTAATGCTATGGGCTGGTTCTCGAGGTCTTCGGAAGAAAAGATCATCTGCCTGGAGGGTTTAACTTTGTGTTAAAGGACGGAGAAACGTTTCTTACTGTTCGGGCGATCCCGGTGGCCTCTGGGAGGGCCCTCAGGAGACTCACTCCCCTCTTCTCACTTCCAGCTGGGCCAGCAATTCTTCCTTGTTGGCTGGAGCCAGTGCACCTGGGAGAAAGGGCAGAGCAGCGCTCAGGAGGGGAGGCTCGAGGCGCAGGGAGCGAGGGGACACGCTCTGTGCCCCACTTCTCCCAGGTTGGCGGTAAAGGATACTCTTGTGCTCTACAGGACTCCTACCACGCCCCTCTCCTCACTGGCTGCTCAGACCCACCGGAACTGTGTTAGAGCCCAACCCTTGTCTCGGCGGGAAGTGCCCTGTGGTCGCCGTCTGGTCTCCTGGCACCAGGCACACAGGCAGCTCCCTCTCCCGCAAGGGCGGGCAGGTCCCTGAGTGATCCTGGGTCCCGGGAAGCCACAGCTGGCTTCTTGCTTTAAAGTGCAGGGAACTCAGAGAAAGGGCAGCAGTTACCACCTGCTCAGGTGTGTGGATGAGTTTCAGATGCTTTCCCAGGGGTGAGGGAGGCTTCGGCTGGGAGTCCGGACGCTGATGGGGTGCGGGGAGGGAGGAACAGTCAGGAGGGTGGTGGACCCAAAGCCGTGAAAAACAGCCTTGGCCTAAAGGGGGCTTCAGCTGCAGGACTTAACTATTTACTTTTAGATTAAAGGGGATTCATTTTGTTTCTCAATATTTGAAATGGACCAAGGTAACCAGAAGTGAGGTTGGTGGTCAGCGCCGGCATAAGGCCTGGCCTGACACTTCCCAAACGTCAATTTCTCCTTCTGGATCGAGTTGCTAATTTGACTCCAATGAGGCTGTGCTTGGGGCCAGGATGATGGGGTCGTGGGATGGGGGTGGAGGGGGGCTGCTGATACCTGGGTTGCGTTTTCAGGGCTGCCTCAGGGAGCACCTCCAGCCCAGAGCCCCAGCCCTACAACCAGAGGTAAATGCATCTTCAACATCCACAATTCCTTCCTAGTTAACACCATCTTAGTCTCCCTGTAAAAACAACTCGCACCTCAGTAAAGAATGTAATTAGTGGCACGGCAACAGGAGGAGCTAAACAGTGGCCAGGCTGGGAGCTGCAGTGGGAAATGGAAATTCAGACATTTGCTCGAACAAGACTTTCCCGCTTCCCAGGCGCACACACCTGCACTGCTAGGAGGCGAAGGTGGCAGAGACATAGCATCCAGGATCCTGAGGGGTGTACGAATTCCTGGCCACAGGGCAGAGGAAGTGGGGGAGCCCGGAGATGGGATGAGCTGAGAGGGGCTCCAAGAGCAGGCAGGGCAGTTCATGAATTTCCATGAACAAAATCTCTCTAGGTTGAAACAAAACCCCCTTCGCCACCCTGGGCCCAGGTTCCTCCCAAGAGGAGATGACGGATATGAGACACATACAAAGCGGCAGGAGGCTCAGGCCCCCCTGGCCACTGCCCGGAGAGGATGCTGTGAGCACAAGGTACTCCCGCAACAGCCTGTTCCTTCTCCACTGGCCTTGCCTGTGACTTCTGTGAGTGCCTCCCAGTACTCTGCCCGCCCCAGGCAGCAAACCTGAGGGACGAGTCCGCATCCTCCCTCCCCGAGCCCACCTCACTCCCTCCCCCATCACTTCCCCACTTCCCACGCTTTCCAGTCCAGTCCAGACGGAAGGTGGTCTTCCGCCTTTCCGCTCCCTGGGACACACCTAGAGAGGGCCCTCATCCCTGGCGACGCCAGCCAAGCCACCCCAGCTTGTTAGCCGCCCCCGGACTGAGCTTCCCAGTCACCCGGCTTCACCCTGCATCCACCCAGGGCCTCCTGCGTGCCAGACAGTGCCCGGGATAGGTGCACGGCTGTGTCACCCCCTACTGCAGAATTTTCAGGGACTCCCTCCTTACAGGCACCTACGGGTGTTCAGTCTGACCTGGCACCGCCCTAACTGCCTTCAGGGCACAGCTTCTACCCTTTACCCATAGGCTCTCTTCCCTCCATCCAGACGCAACCCCAGACCGGCCCCATAACCTCCCACTGCTCTCACTGCCACAATCCTACATTTCTACGAGGCAAGACCCTCACCATTCTTCAGGGTTCAACCTGAACATTCTGGCTTTTGCCTCTACAGCCAGACGTAATTTTACGTCCTTTGTGTTTCCAAGTAGCACGCTGTCTGTCATCCTGTGAAAGCTCTCGCCACGTTCTGTCTCATGCTATGGTTCTCTTACACGTCTCTCGTCTCTTTCCAAACTGGAGGTTCCTCTTGGGCAGAGTCCCTGTCTTCTATCTGCATCATTTTTTAGTTTACAAAGTACTTTCATACGTAATATCTTCTTTAACTCTTAAAACAATCTTTAGAGGGCGATGTTTCAATATAATAACTTAATTTTTATTACCTTTACAAAATAATATATGCTTATTGCACAAAATAAAGAAGAGGGAGAATTTTTTTTTTTTTTTTTTGGTCACGTGGTGTGGCTTGCTGGCTCTTAGTTCCCTGATGAGGGCTTGAACCCGGGCCCCGGCAGTGAAAGCACCGAGTCCTAACCACTGGACCGCCAGGGAATTCCCAGAAATGTTCAAGTTAGTTGTGATCCTACCATACAAAGATAACCATAGATAATATGCAAAGTAAAACTCTTCTTTCTTCAAAACAGTATCATTCTGTTTGCTCCGGAAGCAGCCTTTTATATTTAGCAACATACCATAAATACCTTTGCATATAAGGGAAATATACACTATAATCTTAGTGACTATGTGGCATTCCATTTACGGGCATACTACAGTTACAAATGTCTATTATTTGTTGTTTAGATGATTTCCAGTTTTTGCTGTTATAAACAAATAATGCCCATTCTTGTAGCTGAACTTTGCTCCAGACTTGATCATTGTTTTAGGATAAGTTTCTAGACGTGGCGTCGCCAAATCCAAAGGTCTATTCCTTTTAAAGAATTTTAACCGAGTACTTGCAGAAGGTCACACCGTTTCACGTCGCATCTGCAGTTTATGAGAGCTGGCTTTTTCCCTGCCAGGGAGTTGACCCCATTTTATCGAGGTTGATAACAAGGCTTAGGAAAGTCAAGCACCGGGCTTGCCTAAGAAAACAGCCAGCGAGCAGCACGTCTTCTGACTCCAGACATTTCGCTCTTCCAACGTCCCCACTTCTTCTTATATTTCTTACAATCCAAAGGGAGAGGCTGCAGTCTAAGTGCTAAGTAAATGCTGGGCTTCCCAAAGGATGAGGCAGAGGTGGTGTGCCCTCCGTTGTGGGGTGGGCCACTCCTGGGGCCTCTGCCGAGCCTCGTGTCCCGGGTGTCTGAGACTCATTTTGGCAGATGGCAGCTCTGTTCTTGGGTAGCTTTTTACTCTTCCCTCCTCCCTTCTTCTGAGCAGATGCAAAGGGCTTCAATTTAGACTCCATGTATTAAGAACCTACCATGTGCTGGGGCCTGGGCGTGCAAAGATGAAACACACACACACACAAGCTCTCCCTGCCTTTGAGGTGCTCACGGTCTAATGATAGGGACATAACGGTACCCTGTCACGTGTGACAACGCTGCTTCAGCTGTTGGCCCTACCACCCCTCCTCTGCCAAAGCCCACAGTGCCAGGGGCGGGGGGCCTGCTGTGTCCTGCAGCCCCTCCTTCTACCTGTGTCCTTTCTCGAGCTGAGGGGGCCGGAGCTCCCTCCCCATGACCTGCTGCAGTGCCTGCTGTTCTGTCTGTCTTTCTGCTCCAGCTGTGCCTCTGCCCCCTGCCCTCACCCTTAGACGGCACTGAGGAGTGCAGCCCCTAAGAGGGAAATCACACCCGTTTAGGGGAGAGAAGCCGACCCCCCCCCACCCCACTCAGAGACCAATAAATACGCAGTTAAGAGAGGAGGGACGGGTCCCGGCAACGCCAGCGTGCCCTGCGCAGGGCACTGCTGCAGGACTGCAATCTGCATACATTTCCCCTTTCCCAGAACTGACAACTGCCTGGTTCCCACCAGCCTGGAGAAAGCTCCAAGGCAGAAATATAGCCTGTAATCTCTTTCTGTCAAGGCCAGCTATTCCTCTGAGCATAACGAAGGCAACTCACAGGACAGAAGGCCCTGGGGAGAATGAAAGACAGTCTGGGCTGGGGGACAAGGAGACTGCCCACCGTCACGGCCACCTTCCCCCACGCTCGCCCGCCTTGCCCCGAGGAGGGTCCTGAATGCGCCTTTTTAGATCTTGCCAGAGAAAACCCAGCCCACTCTGTTTTGTGGCCATACAGAGTCTGGCAGGCAGCCTGTGACACCGCTGCCCTAATCTTGAGGCGGGGCTGGGGTCCAATTAACAAGCAGCTGGACAGGCAGGGAGGCAGACAGAGAGACAGGGAGAGAGATGGATGGGAAGACATGGGCCCTGTGTGACCGATGGCCCAGATGCTTCAGGGACAAAGGAGGAAGCAGGACCTTCATCTTGAAGATAAAGTCCCTCTGTCCCCACAAGATCCCCAAGAAATGGAATGTTCTCACCTCTGCTCTTTAGCTCTGATCAGGCCCTTCCCTGCCTCCTCAAGGTCATTTTACTGGGGCACCCTCTGACCCCTGACGGGTGGGCAGGCTTCCCTAGAGAACACCTCTGCCTGTTTAGCCAACCTGACTTACACTTTGCAGATGAATAGGACAGCACTGAGGAATGAGCTTCTGGAATCTCTGGCCAGAGGCCCAAACCAAAGGCCTTCCCCCTGTCCACTTTGGGGGAGTCGCCCCACCCTGGTATCCATCCCAGGAGCAAAAAGCACCAAAGTCTTTGTCCTCACTGGCCACAGAGCCTTGAAAGAGTTCATCCTCACTCTGGAGACCCTCCCAGGCCCTATTCTTGCATAAGTGCAGCCATGGATGTGTGGTTTGCCTCCCAGGACCCTCAGGCATTTCCCCAAGGATAGAGTCTCTTCCCACCTCCCTGCTGGGGTGGCTGGTTCCAGCTCTGCCACAGGTTTGCTCCGTGATGTTGCACAAAACCCTTCACCTCTGAATTCTGGTCCATTGCCATCATCATCAATCTTCGTCATTGCTGTCTGTAAAGCAAGAGGCCGGACCTGACAATGTGACCCTGTTCTCTGACTGTTCTTGATCAGCTAATTGAACTCAATTGTCCCAGCAAAAGCCTCAGATTTCACCAGAGCAATGAGACCCATCTCAAAGAGACCAGATTCCAATCCTCTAGGAAGAGAGGGACTCCTTGGAGGCTAAAATAGTTTACAGGCTTGTTTATACTGTTTCTCCCCTGCTCAAAAGTCTGTAATGACTTGCCAAGGCCTACGGAGACAAAATCCAAATTTCTTAGCCTCCTTTTTTGTCCTTCGTAATCAGCTTCAACCTAACTCTCTTACTGAATCCCCTGGTCTTTCAAACCTGAGCCTTTTCTCCAGCCGCGCTAGGCTGCCCTGTCTCACAACGCAGCCCACGCCATATCTGGGTCCTCTGCCCCCCTTGCTCAGGCCATCATGCCCCCCTGGTGGGCCTTGTGGCCCCGCTTCCTCTCTGCTACCCAGGTCCTAGCCAACCCTCAAGTCCTACCTTTCTCTGAGCTTCTGCGGCGGAATGAAGTCAAACCCTTGCTCCCCCATCCTAGGATTGGCCCTGAATCTTACTCAGTTCTGTGAACTTCTGCCTCCCGTGTTAGTCTAACTCTCCTCAAGGGCATCATAAGTGTGTGAGGACAAGACGGGTGTCTTCAATTTCTCTTATGCCTCCATATACACCGAGGTTAGTAGTGTACCCATGGAGATCATCGACAGGATCAGTCTTGTCACATGAAGGCAACCACTACTGGAAAATACTAAACCGGATCAGTGCTTGACCAGTTCAGCTAGGCTTTGCCTATTTAGTCATTATCACTCATTGGCAAAGGCATTACCATTCTCTATACTTCAGCGTGTCTCTGAATTGAAAGATTTGACCAAACCATGGGTTATTTCACATGCCTCTTACACTAATATTAATACGTGAATGTGGAAGACATAGTACAGGGGGAAAAACTTTGAAGTCAGACAACCCTGGATTCAAATCTTAGATCCCCTCTTCCTAGCTGTGTGACCACCCAACTCACAGGGTGTTTATAGGGATTTAGTGGTATTACATGAGACATATGATGTGCTCAGGGGATAATAAAGGACTCAGCACTGACACAGACAAAGCCTGTAATAAATGGTCACTATCATTGTTAAGACAATGACAGTGAGAATAGTTTGTTTAGATCTTGTTTGGCAAAATCATACTCATCCTTCAAGATTCAGCTCTGTAAAGTTTTCTCTCAATACTGCCCTACCCCACACAAGGCAAGTCATTCCCTCCTTTCTGCTCCCCTGATAACTGGGAACGTATCTCTTATAATAGGGGTCCCCTACCCCCAGGGCCTCGGACCGATACCGGTCCGCAGCCTGTTAGGAACCAAGCCACACAGCAGGAGGTGAGCGGCGGGCCAGCGAGCAAAGCTTCATCTGCCGCTGCCCATCACTCCCCATTGCTCCCCATAGCTCCCTGTCTCTCCCCGTCGCTCCTCCTCGCTCCCCGTCGCTCCCCCTCACTCCCTGTCGCTCCCCATTGCTCCCCATCGCTCCCCCTCGCTCCCCATCGCTCCCCCTCGCTCCCCATCGCTCCCCATGGCTCCCCATCGCTCCCCATGGCTCTCCATGGCTCCCCATCGCTCCCCATGGCTCCCCGTCGCTCCCCATCTCTCCCCCTCGCTCCCCGTCGCTCCCCATCGCTCCCCATCACTCCCCGTCACTCCCCGTCGCTCCCCATGGCTCCCCGTCACTCCCCATCGCTCCTCCTTGCTCCCCATGGCTCCCCATCGCTCCTCCTCGCTCCCCGTCGCTCCCCCTCACTCCCCGTCGCTCCCCATTGCTCCCCATCGCTCCCCCTCGTTCCCCATCACTCCCCATGGCTCCCCATCGCTCCCCATGGCTCTCCATGGCTCCCCATCACTCCCCATGGCTCCCCGTCACTCCCCGTCGCTCCCCATCTCTCCCCCTTGCTCCCCGTCGCTCCCCATGGCTCCCCATCGCTCCCCCTCGCTCCCCGTCACTCCCCGTCACTCCCCGTTGCTCCCCGTCGCTCCCCATGGCTCCCCATCGCTCCCCATGGCTCCCCATCGCTCCCCGTCGCTCCCCGTCGCTCCCCATCGCTCCCCATCACTCCCCACTGCTCCCATTACTGCCTGAACCATTCCCCCTGCACCCCAGTCCATGGAAAAATTGTCTTCCACGAAACCAGTCCCTGGTGACAAAAAGGCTGGGGACTGCTATCTTATAAGATGAAGTCCAAGGTTCTTAGCCATGAACTTCAGGCTGTATCTCACTAAATTACTATTATGTGTCCCTATAGGTGTCCCTCCCACTCAGCTCTGAGCTTCCTGAGCAAGGAGATCCTCACCTTTATGCTTCCAGCTGTGGCCGAGCATCAGGCTCCACGTGCGTTTATTAAATGAGAGAAATGAACAGATGAGCAGGAAGGCCAGGAGCAGTCAGGAGACCCGGGCAGAATCTGACAGGACACACGTTAAAGCCTGGTCATAGGGAATCCATCATGGAAAGCAAGTGCCCCTTGAAATTCAACCAAGACCAGCCCCCAATTTAAAGCTGCTTAACTTTTCCAGCTGGATTAGCTTCCTTGGGGAAGCCATCAGCCCCGTCAGAAGCCCTTTGAACATCTCTGCCAAGCCCTGCCTGTCCACCCCTCCTTCCCCTCAGCTGGGCTCAGTCCTTCTCCGGCTGCGCCCCGCCATTCCTCCCCCGGCGGTCAGACTCTCCAGCTTCGAAGCCCCTGCTCCCTCACCCGACCGGGCTGCTGCAAGACCCTGGGTTCTAGGACAGCCTTCCCAATCCAGAAGCAGGAGGTCAGTGCATCATGATACAAGCTAATCATTCTTTTTTGCCCCCAGGCAGAGTGAGCTACATGTTCCTCCTTTCCGTCTCCTCTGCCACGCCTCAGCTCAGCAACAGCCTCCTAATCAGTCTCCCTGAGGCCCACCCCATCCTCCACTCGGCTGCCACGGGATGTTTCTAGCAGCTCAGAGCATCCTATGCACAATTCTCTTAGCACTTATCCTGCGAAACTGTGATTATCTCTTTGCCTTCCCCACTAGATCAGATCATCCTAAACTGACTGTGTTTAGAGCTTAATGTGCATTTTATACATATTAGGTGTTCAATAAATATTGGTTGAAGAAAGGAGTAAATAAATGTATCCTTTCAGCAGAGGAGATGTGGAATGTATAGCACACAACATGCTAATGTCTCTTACAAAGAATTATATTGCCTGGTTTTTTATTTATCCTTGCCACAGCCTTATAAAGGAGGTGTTATTAGTCCTACTCCTTCTTCTTCTTCCTCTTTTTTTTTTTTTTTTTTTTTTTTAAATACTTTTTGGCCACACCGTGCAGCATTCGGGATCTTAGTTCCCCGACCAGGGATTGAACCCAAGCCTGCTGCCGTGGAAGCGTGAAGTCCCAACCACTGGACCACCAGGGAAGTCCCTAGTCCTACTTTTAAAAGGGGGAACTGAGGTTAGAAAAGCGAGTTGCCCAAAGTCACAAAGCTGGTTAAGGCGTGAAGTAAAAGGGCAGAGTTCAAGGGTGGCCTCCTCCGCTCCCCTGCCCACCTGCTTCCCAGCCAGGGAGGGGATACGAAGAGGCTGAGCTGCGTCTGCTCTGCCTCACTTGGGAAATAAACAAGAAGAATTCTTCTTCTCATCATTTGGTGAGTCAGTGACATTTCGTTTGACAAAGAATCTAGGAAAAGTCTCTCCTGGGACCAGTTTTGGGACTAGGCTGTGATAATATTGCTTTATTGAAAAAGGATGCTAGGAACTGAGCTCAGGATGGCCTTTTACATGGAGTAATTTATGCAGGAAATGAGAAACAATTTTTTTAAAGAAACATACGTTGATCTACACATGGTCACAAAGACAGAAGTGATGACAACACACACACACACACACACACACACACACACAACCCCAGAGACACTGTTACAGACAAGCAAAGGCATAAATTCCAGGTCTCGGTCACGACCATGGCCACACACCTCAGAAAACACCAAAAGATTGCTAGTGTGGTCAGTTCAGAGCCCTGTGTACACGCCCACTTGCAAAACAGCCTGATGGCTGTGACTTCCCCTCATGTCTTCCAGGGAAATTGCGATGTTCCCCCACACATGTAAATTTCAGTCATTAAGGAACGCACAGGAAGCATGACATTGAAGAGATTAATCTCTCCGTGCCTCCCTGCCCTTCTCAGGCCCTGTTCCCTCCCGCAGTGATCACACTGCGTCTGGAGAGGCTGCCAACCGGATGACCTGCACCCCAGGCACAAGTCCCCACTCCGGATTCACACCGCCTGCCTCACCGAGGTTTCAGTCATAACCAGCACCTGGAAGATGGCAAAGAGACCAGAACCAGGCCAGGAAATGAAACATCTGTAAAATTCTCATTCAGATGTCTCTCAGAAATAAATCTCAGATATGGCAAGGATGGGAAAGGGATTTTATTTAAAATATCTTCCTCGCTAGGCTGCCTGTGAAGGGCTGGGATTCAAAAGGATACCTGAAAGTCAGGAATTCCCCTCCAGCCATGGTGATTTTGACCCATGGCTGAGAGCTGAGAGCAACGTCCAGGATCCCTGTTCTTGTGGGATCAGCAACTGGGAAACTCAGAGAGGCCAGCAACCGCACTGGGAGCCAGGACACCTGGCTTCTGTCCATAACCCTCCTGTATGAGCTCAGGGTGTGACCCTGGGCACATCACCGCCTGGGCTTCAGTTCCTCTATCTGTAAAGTAAGAAGGTTAGGACTGGGTGGTCACTGCTGCTGTGGTCTCATTAGGAGACCCCTTGCTCGGCCTTGGCCAGGTGCTAATTAGACTTTGCACACCTCTATGTACGCACAATGGTTATACATCCCAAAGCACGTCTAGCCACAGCGGTTAACACTTTGCTTGAGCTTGACAGTAACTTTGTAAAGTTGGTAGTAGTGGAATCAACATACACATTTTACAGATGGAATAATCAAAACTGAGACTTCAAGTGTCTTGGTCAAGGTCACAAAAAGAATGAGTATTCATTTAGATTACATGAAATTCAAATCTTCCCTTGGACATTACTCCCTATTAAAAGGGGAAAAAATGTACAACGTACCTTGGAAAGGCTAAGTTTGCTCTGGAAAATATTTGTTTCTATTCCCTAGTTTGGACTTGTTAAGTATAATAATAACTGTGATTTCAAAGCTTCTGCTGCCTTTTTGCATGGCTTAGGGTAGAGGCCAAGGGCAGATGTTCTTTCATTTAGGAAAAGGATTTAAGGTCTTCTGGCTATTAAAGAGGAGGCCAGGCCTACTCTGGGAGGGGAAAGATGAAAGAAAAGGGAACTCAGTTGTTATCCACTCGTTCAACAAATGTTTATTGAGTGTCTGCTATGTGCCAGGAACTGTTCACAATTGTTAACAAAAAAGATAAAAATCTCAGCATTCAATGGGTTTACATTCTGGTCTGGGTGGAGATGGGAGCAGTGGACACACAATAACAAGATAGTAAGGAAAATATACAGGGTCAGATAATAAGGCCAAAGGAGAAAAGGTAAATGAAAGGGAGCAGAGTGTGAGGACTTGAAAGTTCCCCCGCTAACTTCCTGGCGAATCTAGGCCAGAGTCTTACGAAGATGGAGGAGCATAAAACTCAGAGCAGAAGGGAGAAGAAAGAAGGTGCTGGTTGGGAGAACAGGTGAAATGGTGGCAGGCCAGTCTGCGTAGGAGAAAACAGACAGCGAGAAATTCCTTCTGCGGGGATAGGAGAGGGATTTGAAGACCTTACCTCGTTATCTCCTGTGTCGAGTGTAACGTGTTCTGCTCCCTGTCCTAGAGCCACACCCCCCCTCTGGCATCTCCTGGGGCTGGGACCAGTGGCATTTGCCGTGGCCACAGAGTTTTAGGGGGCACCCCAAACATCAGTAATGGGGATGAAAACAGGACCTGTAACTGTGCCCAGACTAGACGGACCAGAATTCAATGAGAAAGGAAGAATCAGTAATACTGATCCTCCCAGCGTTTAAAGTGTTGATGTTTTGTTTATCATGCATTTTTGTCATTAATTTTCATGTCTAAAAAATATTGCATTATAATACTATTTCTCTTCATTGCTGAGTTTTGGGGCGCCCCCTTAAATGTCACGCCTGGGGTGAGGGGGCCTGGCGGGCCTGGCCACCACAGTAGTAAAAATGTACCCACGCAGCAGCTTTGTTATGGGGAAGAAAGAGAAGGGGCCGCACCCACGGGGGGAGAGCTGGGCAGGGAGGGCCAAGGAGGCCACACGCCCAGGATGGAGGGAGGAAGGGGGGCAGTTGCTCCCTGGCAGGACCCTGCAGAAGACAAGAGCAGGAGAACCGAAACAGCCTTCCTCTCTGGGACTCCTGGGAAGCTGGACCTTCTGCAACATGGGAGGAGATCTCCAGTTGTTCTTTAGGGATATTCACAGGAAAGGTGGGCTTGGGGACACATGGATGGTGGCAGATGGCTAACTGCTCCCTCTTCCAGCTCGGCAGCCAAGGGTCCACCGTGATAATTAAATCGAGAAGCCACCGGAGTCCATCCATCGGGAGTTCTGGGGGGCCCTGTCGGGATGAGACCCTGACCAGTAGCCCAGCGCAGTCGGAAGGGGAGGGGAGGGCGGTCTCTAATTGCCTTTGCTCCCTGGGAAAGGAGAGGGTAGCACCTTGTCACAGTGTCTGCCCAAGAGATTATGAGCCCCCTGAGGATGGGGTGGGGGCGCATGTCCAGAACAAAAGGGAAGGTTCTACAGGAGGCGGCCAGTGTCCGGGCACATCAGCATTCCAGCTCCACAGACCTGCCTCAAAGGGAGGCGCCGGGCCCCAGCCGGTCTGCTTTCTTCACTGCTCCCTGCTTCTCTCCAGTACCCTCCAAGCCCTGGGACCTTAGATGACCATAAATAAGTCAGGGATTTGAGACCTCTCACGATATGGCCCCTACCGAACATTCCAGGCCTATGTCTCATAACTCTCCTTCACGACCTCTAGGTCAGGGGCTGGCAAATGATACCCAAGTCAAATCCCAAGGCTGCCTGTTTTTGTAAATAAAGTTTTATTGGCTCACGGCCCCACCCTTCCTTCACTATGGCCTATGTTGTGACTGCTTTCCACAACAGCGGCAGAGCTGAGTAGCTGCAACACAACACAAAACCTGAAATATGTACCGTCTAAAACATTCCATTGAAAGTTTGCTGAGCTGGTCTAGGTTGCAGGTAAGCTGTGTGCATCCTCTCCTGCACAGTCACTCCTCACTCCCTCCGCTAGGCCTGCCGCTGGTTCTGCTCTCCAGGACCGACATGCTCCATTTCCCTTCTCTAGTAGCTGAAATATGGCTCATCCTTCAAGGGCTCAGGTAAAACGTTATTCACCCCGGGATGTCTTCTGAATTCCTGCAAAGAATGGCGCACACTTCTGTACAGCCATGGCCCATTGTTAGGGTGACCACATAAGGTACCACCCAAACCCGAACAGTTTTGAGAGGGGAGGAGATTAATAATTACACAGACACTGCAGGCTTCAGCTGAGACCATCCCAGGCAAACCAGGCCATCCGCTGGCTCTACCCTTGGTGCTTAGTTCCTTCTGCCTCCCATGGGTATGTTCACGTACCCGGCTCCCACAATAGGCAGGATGCTCCAGGGCAAGGGCAGTGTGGGCTTTGACCCTCAGAGTATCCTTATGTATAGGCTAAGATCAATTAATGTTCATTGAAATAAAAGAAGGAAGGGCTCTGTCCTAAACAAAAGCAGTTTCTGTAGCAGCAGCAGCTGGAATAACCGAGACAGAGGAGCCATTAGCCAAGTGGGGAGGAGGTGCTTGCAGCTCCTGGAGGCTGCTTCCCCTCCTGACACCTCTCAGGGAGGCTTGCAATGGTCAGAGTGGTCACAGCTGCCCGAGTCTCTGCAAGTTAGGAAAGGAGAGGCCCCACTTCAAGGGTGATCGTTTATTTTGGCAGGTTCTGAGCTGAGGCTGAATACTGGATGATCAGAAATTAGATCTACATCTCCCTGCATAAAACTCCAGCACATTCTACAGACTTCAGCTCACCAAAGTGGGAGACAGGAAACAAAGAGCAAGGGAATAAGAGGACCCATTTAACATATAGATGCTCGCCATCTGTTCTCTACTAAACAGCCGGGAGACCTCTTTGAAGTGAAATTTCCATTCTACCCCCTCCCCCTCTTCTCCCTGGTTTCAAACAGTTGTTGGCTTCCCATTCCTCTTGAGATCAAGACCAAAATCATTACCTTGGCCTAGAAGGTCAGAGTGGTCTGGCCCTGCCCAGCTCTCCTGCTTCATCTAGTTGGCTCTTGGCCTTCCAGCCACCCAGGCACCGGTCCCTCGAAGAGGACATGCTTCTTCCCACCACAGGGCCTTTGCACAGCCATCCCATCCTCCTGGAAGATGCTCTTTCCTCATCCACCTTTGACTAGTAAGTCTCCTTCACTTTCACATGTCAGCCAGAGCCGCTTCCTCAGGGGAGCTACACTGACCACTCAGACCAGGGAGGCCTCCTTTGTATATTGCATTTCAGGATTCAGTTTGAGCACTTAACTTGGTTTATAATTATATATTCATTTGTGATGATTTGGGTAAGGCCTGTTTTCTCCACTAAGCTATAAGCTCCATGTGGGCAGGGACCCAGGTTTGCTCGGCTCACCTTGAATCCCTGGCACAGTAGCACTTGCAGGTATTGGTTGAATGATCTTCCTCACCGGACTGAGTCAACCATCAGGAAGGTGACCTCTGGCCATCGCTCAATGTCGTAAATTAAAGTGGTTGGAAATAAGAGCTGGGGGTTAAATTCCTCTCTCTTCTCATTCTCCACTTTCAGCTCTTCCTCCTTTTCCTCACAAAGCTGTCTTTAGGGACCTATTATACAGAGGGCCACAAAATAGTTTACCCAGGGCTAGACACTGGCTGTGAGCTCATAGGTCAAGACAGGCAAGAGATGTGGACAGACCCTAACAGGGCAGATCGGCAGCCAGTAAGAGGGCTGAGCCAGTACCAAGCAGAAGGAGGGAATGAGGGTCTCCTAGCAGGTCTTATTTCCTCCACAGCATCTTAGGCTCAGAGAACCCAGAGGAGTCTTTTCCACTGCTCAGGTCTCCTCCTTCCTCCCTCCCTCCCTTCACCAGGATCCTTTGTGTGTGTGTGGGCATGTCAATCTCCCTGAGGGTAGGGACTGTGCCTCGAATGGCTTTGGATCTCCCAGAGCTCCTGGTTCAAGGTCCAGCACATGACGCGTATTTGTGGGTGTCTGTTCTGATGTGGAGGGTGTGCAATGCGGGCTGCCTGCCTGGGTGGAGGGCCAGAGAACAGCTTTAAGGCCTGGTGTGGGGTAGTGCCAGGGAGACCACGGGGCACTGTGGGTCCAGGTGTGCAGAAAGGGCCAGGCAAACGCTCAGGTCTTCACAGCCCAGCCCACCACTGGAATAAGAGGCTGCCGCTCGCTCCCTGGGCTGGCTCGTCTGAAGAGCAGAGCGGCTCACCGTGCCCTCTCAGGCTGGAGAAAGACGCGTCCACGCCACCGTTCACTCACCCACCCACCACAGCAGCCTTGCGGCAGCCTGGCAACTGCACCCTGGGGTGGGGTCCAGCCCCACCAAGGAGAAAACAAAGCAGCTGCCTCTGAGCTGGCACCGAGCCCGCTCCTGAGAAGAGAGGCATCTCTGCGCTGGGCCAATAAATAATAGAAAGTGCAAGTGGCCCAGGGTAGTGACGGAGCCGCTGGGCCTCAGGCAGGCTGGGCGAGCGGCCCCCAGGTCGGGAGCACAGGGATTAAGAAGGCATCAATTTTAATGTAGGGAGAGGGGTTTTCTTTCTGCTTCACAAACAGCAAAGTGAATGTTTGAGCATCCTTGCAGGGGGTTAATGAGGACTCTGACTAGTTATTCGGATTTTTCCACACTGCCGCAATCCATCCTCCTAGGGAGGACGGGAGGGAGGCGGTGGGACGGGAGCGCTGCAGAGAGCCGCTCGATGAGAAGACAGAACCTCTGATCTCTGAGCAGGTTGCAGCCCAAGGAAAACTGCAGCCCACTCACACCCTCTCCCCTCCACCTCCACACACTGTAGTAGAACAGAGGGCTGGATGGGACTCTGAGATGACCCGTCCAGCCCCTTGGTCAGAGGGCCGACCAGAGGGGCGTGACTCTGGCCACACGGAGGATCCGTGAGAGCGCGCGCCCAGGCCAGAGCCCCGCGGCCTGGGGCTTTCTCCCTGCACCAGAATCCCCTCCCCGCCTTCCCCTGCCCAGCCAAACTGAATATTTTGCTTTTCCCTCCAGGGAGGCTGCTCCTCAGGGATAAGCCACTGTCCATCCGTCCGTTCCATCCGAGGCCCTCAGCTGGGGCTGTCCGCTGGGCTGGGGGACTGAGGGGCAACCTCATCAGGAAACCTCTGCTTTCTGGTCCAGGCTTGTTCCCAGCGCAGGGATGGAAGGTGAGGCTTTCTGTGACGGAGCCTCTCCGCATCACTGACTCCTCTGTCCCAGCTGCCCGGCCTCCTGCAACAACCTGCCCCCTCTCCCTGCTGACTGCAGGTCATTAATGGACCTGGCCACTTGGCCCCAGACATGCAGGGCACAAAAGAGGGGCAAAGGCCTGCAGAGACGCAGCATGTGCTCAGGAAGAGACATCGCCGGGCCATCTGGACGCCAGCTCTGTGCCTTTCCCGCTATTACAACGCAGATGGACTTCTGAGCCAGGATCCCCACTCCCCTCCCACCCCCAGGTCCCAGCCCATCTGCTGCAGCCCAGGACCCAGAGCTAGACCCACCCCCAGATCCATAAGGAAGTGATGTCACAGTGGGCACCGCCCCTCTGTTTTCCCGAGATCATCCGAAGTCCTCCAAACCCCTGTCTCTGGAGGTTCCCGAGGAGCTGCCTCTCACATCAACCCCAAATTCTCAAAGTGTACGTTGAGGCCCTTCAGCTCTCCCCAACGCGACTGTTTATTCTCCCCAAGGACAGGGACTGTTGTTTTGGCCCCAGGCACCTGTGGCTGTGCGCCCTGGGCTCTGTCTCCCAGTTCATTCTGAATACCAACAGCGGCATGCGGGATCTTAGTTCCCCAACAAGGGATCAAACCCGTGCCCGCTGCAATGGAAGCGCGGAGTCCTAACCACTGCACCGCCGATGTTTACTGAAGGTTCCGGTGTGCCAGCCGTGGCGCCCAGCTTTACGCACGTGATCTAGTTGACCCTTGCCGACCATGTGAGGTGATGGCCCTGTGCACTGCGCAGCAGAACTCTCTGCAGTGAGGTGTCCTCTGTTTGCAGCATCCAGGGCTGTAGACACCACATGGCTAGTAAGCTCTTGGATTGTGGCTGGTGCGACTGAGTAACTGAATTTGTAATTTAATTTAATTTTAATTTTAATAGACACATGTGTCTGGTGGCTACCAAACAAGACAGCACAGACTCCAGGGTCAAGCAGCACACTCCGTACCACACGGCTGGTAGGGGCATGGCCAGGACTCAGCGGGTGTGTCTGCTTTTCCCGTGCTGCCTTTGAGGCGTTATCAAGTGCGTGAAGAAACTCAGGCAGAGAAGGTAAAGAAATGGTGTGTAACCGTGGACAGCTCGTGCTGCATCCCAGCACCAGGTACAAAGGTGAGTAAGACCCAGTCTCTGCCCTCAAGGGGCTATAGTGCAGATGAAAGACAAATACATTCTACTTGGGACAGCGGGACTGAGGTGCAAAACTGAAGGAGGTAGGATGTTGTCCAGATACCCCACGGCACCCCCTCCCCAAACTCGGCCACGCCCAACTATGAGCACCACTGTCTCCACTCTGCCCACTCTCCCCCCACGTTTGCTCCTCATTCTGGATGAATGGCATCATTGTCACTGCAGGCCCTCAAGAAGGAAACCTGGAGACGCCCTCAGCTTCTCTTTTTCCTCCCTCCCCTTTCTCTCACCTCCTTTCCATCACATGCTACTATTTCATCCTAAATGTACTTTAAATACCTTCCCCTTCCCAGCCCCACTGTCTAAGCTCCCTGCTGCCCTCACGCTGCTGCTTCTTCCCTCTCTCACATCACCCCGTGCTCCAGCCGCACGGCATCAACAGGCATTTCCAGGAGCTCAAGACGCTTTCCCAGGCCCCAGTGCTCTTTTTTCTTTTTCAAATGTCCGTCAGCAAAGGAATGGATAAAGAAGATGCGGTACATATGTACAATGGAATATTACTCAGTCATAAAAAGGAACAAAATTGGGTCATTTGTAGAGATGTGGATGGACCGAGAGACTATCATACAGAGCGAAGTAAGTCAGAAAGAGAAAAACAAATATTGTATATTAACACATATATTTGGAATCTGAAAAAATTGGTATAGATGATCTTATTTACAAAGCAGAAATAGAGACAGATGTAGAGAACAGACGTATGGCCGCCCCTGTGCTTTTGCATCTGCTGTCCTCTTTTCCTGGGATGCCCTTGCCGGCCTCATCTGCTTGGACAGCTATGAGCCCAAAGAGCCTTCTCCAGGCTTTCTCCCGTTGCAGGCTTTATCTGAGCATCATTCCTCTCTGGCGAATGGTGACTTCCACTTCTGTGCTCCTGTGACCCTGAGCTCTCCTCTTTTATGCCGCTTACCACCTTGGGTTACAAGTACCGGCATTTCCCATGGCATTCTCTGAGATGGGAGACGGTGGCTTTGTCATCTCTGTGTTCAGAGGGCCTGCAGTGTGCAGCACGTGACAGGAGGTAGACAGGACGGGTGCGGGTGTGTCTACCCGAAGCACCTTCTGCCCCTGCCTTCCCCACCTCCCACGCTCCGTCTTTCTGCATTAGGAGTCTCGCAGGAAGGTGCCGAGAGGAACATTCCGTATTCACCTCACAGCCTGCTCTCCATAGGCACGGCAGGGTGACTCCCCGTGGAGCCTGGCACTCAGCATGAACTCCCACAGCTTTGAAGAATCTCAAATACAGCCCGCTTCAGCTCCAACCAAAACGGGCTTGCGTCTGCCACCTGCAAACAGCCTTCCTCACATCTCTCCCTTTGCCTCCGGCCTCCCCACGCTGGCCGCCTCACCTTCCCAGTTCCCTCCACAAGGCGCTGCACTAACAGAAATACCAGGCACTGCGCACAGGAAACCTCAGTTTTATTCACGACAACTTACCGCCCTGTGCAGTGCACCCATCCAGGGACCAGCGTCATGAGAGTGACATCTTGCCTGTACAGAGCACGTCACCATTTACAGAGCAGTTCCTTCCACGTCTTCTCACTTCATCCTCACAACTCTCCTGAGTGAGGAGGAAAGTTAGGCCCTGTTCTCCCATTTTACAGATGAAGAAATAGAAGCTCAGAGAAAGGACGAGCTGGATCCTAGATTCAAAGGCAGATCTTTTGATTCTAAGTTCAGTGTTCAGTTTACTGGGAGGATGGTGACGTCACCATCCTGATTACAGAGGAAGAATAGGTTTAGAGGAGGTGCTGGTGAGTTTATTTGAGGGTGTGTTGTGCTCAACGTTTTGACGGGACACCAGGGTAGACGAGAAAGCTTGGAACAAATGTCTGGGTCTGTAGTCTCCAGTCCACCATATGGTCTAGCCACAGAAAGCCATCTGCCGTTCTCCAGACACCATCTTGCTTCCTTACCTTTGTGTCTTCCTAAGGAATTTATGGCCTCTTCACCTCTGACTTCTGATACACTCCCCAGCCTGCCGTGACCACATCAATGCTACTTCCTGCAGGAAGCTTTCCTGGATCTTCTCAGACAGAAATGGTCCCTCTTCCCTTTGGGCTCTCACAACACTCTGTATAAACCAGCATCGTCATCTTCGTCTCATCCTGTCTAGGGCTATGGTAGTTTGTGTGTCTGCTTCCTCCATCATGTCTAAAGCAGGGACAATTCTTGTTCACCTCTGTACCTGGAACTATGCCTTGGGCATAAGAGGTGATCAGAAAATTTTGGTTGGGTTGAATTTCATTGCTAATTATGTTGGTTTTTTTGCGGTACGCGGGCCTCTCACTGTTGTGGCCTCTCCCGTCGTGGAGCACAGGCTCCAGACGCGCAGGCTCAGCCGCCATGGCTCACGGGCCCAGCCGCTCCGCGGCATGTGGGATCTTCCCGGACCGGGGCACGAACCCGCGTCCCCTGCATCGGCAGGTGGACTCTCAACCACTGCGCCACCAGGGAAGCCCAGCTAATTATGTTTTTAAGAGAGGAGGCTTTGACCTATGTCTTTCTAACGGTGAATGTGAAATGTAATGGACATCACATCTTTTGTCCGCATTTCCAAATCTGAGCTCCGTGATGACTTAAAAGCACATGTGCAGAATATGAAAGAAGGGGCTTATAAACAAGAAGCAATACACAAGAGTCGCCTGAACCCATCAGCAGTGGGCTGGGAAGGCCACAGACCAGAATGAAGTGGAGTCTGGAAACCTCCTCCCCCCACCTACCCACCCTGCCACATACTCTCCCTCTCCTCTCTCTTAAAAAGCAATACTTGAAGCAAAACAGAGACAGAAATAAGGGACGGAGGCAGCTACAGCCCGGGTCAGACGTAGGAGGTTACAGATGACAGAAGGAAAGTAAAGGATTGAACTCCCACTTTGCTTTGTTTTCTTCAAGGACAGCAACCGTCAAACTAGAAAAATGATTTATAAAGGTTTCAAGTTTGCGATAGGTGAGGAGATGGTAAACGAGCCTCTTATAGCTTTAAATAAAACCAAGGCTGCGGACACCAGCAAATCACATCTCAGAGTACAGAAAGAACTTCAAGATAGGATTGGAGAACCACTGCTAGCTGTTTGTGAACTGATGAAAAGAAACCGTTTTCAGAGACGGAAACATGCAAAAGTTGTATTTTCGTAAAGTGGTAAACATCAGATTCTGGGAGCTACATGATAGTAGGTTTGATATTAATTGCTAACAAAAATTCTAAATTGGATTATTTATGAAAGAAAGAAGCGGTGACCAAAAACCAGAATAGCTTCACTGAAAAACAGTCATGTCAAACTAACTGCACTTAAAAACACATAGAATTCCTAGGTTGGTAGATAAAGAAAATTCTGAGAAGTATCTTGATTTCAGCAAGATATGCAACATCTTCCATGATATCCTTCCGCATGTTGTCAACTATATTTCAGTTAAAGAGAGTAAGCTGGATGGGAAGAGTGGTAGGTGAGCTTTTAGCTGGATTGGGATTGTCCCCAATCAGTATTGACTAGCTGATTTCAGTGTGGAGGGAGGTCTTTCACATTGAAATAAATAGCTTGGGCTGTTGAGCATTGTTACCAACCATTTGCATAACATTATAGAAGGTGTGCTATCATTCCACTCACTGAAGGGATACTTACTGTGTTTAAAGACAGAATTAAGATTGAGAAAGGGGTCATGAGGCCAGAAACACAGGCTGAAAGCAAGGCGATGATGTCGACTAGAGAGAAGTGTAAATTTATACTGTTAGCGTGAAATGCAGATTGTATAAGTGAGAGAGATGGAGCTTAAAGGCATCACATATGAAAAACTAGGGACGTTTGACTGAAAATTCAATAGGTACCCGTGTTATGATGTGGCTGCCCCAAACAATAAAAAGGTAATTGCAGGCTTCCCTGGTGGCGCAGTGGTTAAGAATCCGCCTGCCAATGCAGGGGACACAGGTTCGAACTCTGGTCCGGGAAGATCCCACGTGCCGCGGAGCAGTTAAGCCCATGCGCCACAACTACTGAGCCCACGTGCCGCAACTACTGAAGCCCACACGTCTAGAGCCCGAGCTCCGCAACAAGAGAAGCCAAAACAATGAGAAGTCCGTGCACCGCAACGAAGAGTAGCCCCCGCTCGCCAAAACTAGAGAAAGCCCACACAGCAATGAAGACCCAACGCAGCCAAAAAAAATTTAAATAAATTAAAAAAAAAGAAAAGGTAACTGCAATCTGAGGCTGCATTCCTACAAGTCCAGGTGAAGGAGGCAATGGCTCAGACTACTCTGGACGGTTGTGTTTGCTTCCGAAGGGGAGCATTGATCATCTGCAGCGCATCTGGGGAGGAAGGCTGGGATGCTGCGGAATGGTATATACCTGCAGAACAGAAGACTTAGGGACGGACGTGCGTATTGTCTTCCGTGTTTAAAGAGCTGCTCTGCAGAGGAGGCATTGGTCTTACACTGCACGCCTGGAGAGCAGAACTGGGACAGAAAGCTGGAAGGGATAGAGACAAATTCCCCTTCATGTGAGGGAATTCTACCAGTGAGAGCTGCCCCAGCAGGAAGGGGTGCTCTCACCAGGACTTATTAGGAAGAGAACGAAAGTCTGCTACTGGAGATGCCTTCACAGCTCCGCAGGTTAAACCAGTCGACCCCTGAGGCCCCTGCCAGCTCTAGGACATGATGAGACCCCTGAGTGAGGGAGATGCCTCTGACTGGGGCCAAGCGTCTCCAGGGTCCTTCGAATGCATTGTAGAGGTCCCCATTTCCTTCGCCGGTGTCATAAATCTGGTCCCGCATTCTGGGCAACGGTTCTTGGGAGAGATCATAGTGATCATGACATGTGGCATTTGGAAAAGCGCCCACATGTTCCCTTGTGCTTCTCACAGAGATTCCCCCGTCCTAACACTTCTGGGAGGAAGGTGGCTCCTGATGTCTGGGTAGAGGTAGGAAAGAAGACCGGGATGTGGCTGCCATCCCTGGAGCTGGGAGGGCCAGTGGAGCTGGCAAGGCCCAGCCAGGCGCAAGCCAGAGAGCGGGCCACGCGGCCAAGAGTGTCACCACAAGCTGATAACTTGTCAGGAGTAGCAGGGAGCAGTAAACGGGCACGGTCTAAGGAAGCTCAACCCAAGAGCCAGTGGTCTCCCGGGATCGTGCACTCAACACCCACTGATACAAATGAAGTATCTGTGAGGGATTCTTCTTTCCAGCCATCTCTGTGCCTTTGCCCACGCTGTTCCCTCTTCTCAAATGTTCTCCCTCCCCTCCCAGTTTGCCTTTTCTGGTTTTGTCCACCCTCCAAGGCCCATATCCTTTGTCGTGACTTTTACTCTCCCAGTTGAAGACATTTCCCGCTGCAGCACTCCACACGAGTTGTGGTAAGTTGATTTTGTGCCTGACGTGTCCCCTCCACTAGGAAGCAACTCCTTGAGAGTAGAAAAAGGTTCTTTTGCATATTATTAGCCTGCATGTCAGCAGCAAGATGGTAGCTGGTAGAGCATTGAACTTGTATCCAGAGTTCTAGTCCTGGCCTGGACCCCAGCTCTCTAGGTATCATGTTCCCGAAGAGTAAAATGAGCACAGAGGCCGATCCCTAAGTTCCATTCAAGCCCACACCCTGATGATTTTGTTCAATAAAGGTTGTTTTAGGTATTTCCCCCTCTATCCCTAATGTCAAATCCTGTTCATCTTTTGGTCTGCTTTCATTTCTGGATCTTTTTCTGTTGCTGTCACTCATCCAACTACCCATCCACCTATCTATCCATCCACCCATCTATCCATCCACCCATCCATCCATCCATCCATCCATCCATCCATCCATCCATCCACCCACCCATCCATCCATCCATCCATCCACCCATCCATCCATCCAACCATCCATCCACCCATCCATCCATCCATCCATCCACCCATCCATCCATCCACCCATCCATCCATCCATCCACCCATCCATCCACCCACCCACTCACCCATCCACCCATCTATCCATCCATCCATCCATTCATCCATCCACCCATCTATCCATCCATCCATCCATCCATCCATCCATCCATCCATCCATGCATCCCCACTTTCAACCTACACGTAATGAACATCTGCTTTGTGCTAGGTCACCAAAAAGACTAAGGTCTGTTTGCTGCTCATACGGAGGGCACGGTTATAGCAGGGGACACAGCCATGTCAACAAATACAGTCAGTCCCCTACACACGAACGAGTTCCGTTCTGAGAGTGCATTCGTAAGTCCAATTTGTTTGTAAGTCCAACAAAGTTAGCCTAGGTACCCAACTAACACAATCGGCTATACAGTACTGTACTGGAATAGGTTTACAATACCTTTCGCACAAATAATACATAAAAAACAAACACAAAAAATAAACACTTTTAATCTTACAGTACAGTACCTTGAAAAGTACAGTAGTACGGTACAACAGCTGGCAGCCAGGGGCTGGCACTGAGTGAACAGGCAAGAAGAGTTACTGACTGGAGGAGGGAGAGGAGGCGGGAGGCGGTAGAGCTGAAGGATTGTCAGCAATAGGAGATGGAGGACAAGCTACAATGTCACTCACGCCTGATGACGATGGAACGCATGTTCGCATCTTTGGAAGTTTGCAACTTGAAGGTTCATACGTAGGGGACTTACTGTAATGAAACTCCAAGGCGATAAGTGCTGTACCAGAGGTGAGGGTGAATTGTGCTGGGACCACAGGGGGAGTGATGTGGAGGAGGATGCTGAGGGTCAAGGTAGCAAAGCCACTCATCACCCTCTCAGCCCTGCCTGTGAGCCTGATGCCTTGAATCCTTTTTCTTGGCCAATTCTCCCAATATAGCACTGAGAAGAAAGATGGGATTTGTGTGAAACAGAGACAGAACGTAGAGGGCCTGGCCTCAGGGTCCATAGAGAGTCTGTGGTCAGACCTAGAATAAGCCCCAGCCCCCTCCACAGCCGTGCTGGGGTCTCTAAGATCCAGAGCCTGCGTTTTCAAGCCGCTCCCCTCTCCCCACCCCATTGCAGCAGCACACTCGGCAAGTCATTTATTCCTCCATAACATTTGCTCGAAGGAACGTTGCCGCTGAATTATGGCTGGGACCATTATCTCACAATAACTGTCTGGGAAATGTTAATGTTAATGCATGGATCATGCAGAATGCCACATTAGGGCTTTTATGGTGGACATAACATTTTTATGAACTTTTTTCTCTGGTAGCATCAGCCTTTGATGGAAAGAAAAGAAAAAAAGAGAGAAAAGAAAAGGAAAGGAAAGGAAGGAAGGAAGGAAGGAAGGAAGGAAGGAAGGAAGGAATGAAGGAAGGAAGGAAGGAAGGAAGAAAGAGTGGGAAGGAAGGAAGAAAGAGAGCCGGCATGGGGAGAAGAAATGCCATTTGAGAGCACCCTGGGCTGAGCTAGTGAGTGCCACTGACCCCGGGGCAGGCCTGCCCGGCAGTGTTCCAGTGGCTGAATATCTTCAGCATTAGGTATTTGTGAGTGGGGAGCAACCGGCCAAACTTGCAAATGGTGGGAGACAGGGTCTACTGGGGCAGACCCATAAAACTTCTCAGCCTTTTCAGCCACCTGCTGCCAGGCGGGCACTGGGAGCCAGTGGGGGCCGAGGGAGGGCTGGGGAGGGGTGTGCAAGGCTTAGCGGGGCGGCCACCCTGCCCCCTGGGTGAGGGGAGGGGGTCCCCGGCAGAACCGCTTTGGGGGCTCACCTTGGGGATGGATGGCTAATGGCTTAAGGAGATTTTAACTTCTGCCATTAAAAGACAAAAAAAGGAAAAACACAACCTTGGGAATGGCAGTATTTTACACCTGGCTTTTAGAAAGGACTAATAAAGGCACTGTTTAGCATTTTATATCCTTA
Organism: Grampus griseus; assembly: GCF_964374135.1. NCBI lineage: Eukaryota > Metazoa > Chordata > Mammalia > Artiodactyla > Delphinidae > Grampus > Grampus griseus. The sequence goes on from NC_139002.1 coordinate 9,255,109, forward strand.
CTCAAAAATAACGATCTTAGGTTCTCATCTCAGACATATTTTAAGTGAGCTTGTGTCTCCTACCTCCAGAATATTCTTTCAGGAGGCTGGATTTATAGCTCTGTTCTTTACCTGCCCTGGGCTCCAATTTAAGTCTCATAAACACCGTATTATGGTCAGTTTGCCTCTTCTCTCCCCTCCCTTTCACCTTCGCAGCTGCCCCCGATGCTGTTACTGCCATTTTTCTTCCAGACAGAGGGCTGTTTAGCTCCTGACCCAGCAAGACACCTGTTTACAGCCGTTCCTTCAAGCACAGTGACACTCAGGCTGGGGGTGGCGTGGCCACGCTGCTCGGCGGCCCCCTCCCCGGTGGTGCCACATCCCGGCCCGAGTGAGGCTCCATGAGTCAGCCCCGCCCAGCCCGTGGGTCCCTCTGACCTGGGACAGGCGGGGCAGGTGGGCCTGGGGGACAGTGCACGGTCTCTGGAATCGCGGGAGGCTGGCTCTTGTTGAGAGCACAGCTGCGGGCTTGCTGCGAAGACCTGACAAGTTGGCACGGTTCCATAGAAAGAACCTCCAGGCTCCTGTTCTACGACAGTGTGACCGGATGTGACCTTAGGCAGGACACTCAATCTCCAGGAGCTACCCTTCCTCCGGGAAAGCCTGAGGGCCCGAGCCATTTGAACATCTCCCTGCGCACGAGTTGGTGGTTCTGCGGCCTCGCAGACCATCTGGAGGTTCCCCGTATGGGCTGGGGCGTCTTGTCTGTCTCTGAGGCAAGGTGAGTGCCACAGGCATTGGGCCAGATGGGTTTAAATCCAGACCTCACCGCTTCCCAGCTCAGAGAACTTGAACAGGTTTTCACAGACTCTGTTTTCATTTCCTCGCATGTAAAAAGGCCGTCGCGGGGCTGACCGTGCCAGTTGGGAGGAGGCTAACCTGCCTGCTAACCTGCTCAGCTGGTGACCGCTGTGCCGCGTCTGAGTGAAAACTCCACGAGGGCAGGGATCTTGGTCTGTCTTCTTCACAGATGTCTCTCTAATGCCTAGGACAGTTCTTGGCACAGAGTAGGTCCCCGTCAGTTTAGGGAACGAACGAACGTCAAAGGGCGTCTGGGTAAATACGAGCTCCTCAGGATTCCCACCCTCACCCCAGGACAGACCCTGGGCATCTGCCCTAAAGCTCCTCAGAGAAGGATGCTCCCCAGGCTTATGGGGCTTCTCAGGTCTCTTGACATAAAATGTCAGTTTAAGGGACACTGGATGCACTCACGACCTGGGATGCAGAAGGTGTCTGCACAAGCCCACGCTTCTGTTCCCTCCAACACTGAGAGCGGGTGTACCTGCTTGGAGCACCCCCTTTCCAACTCCCCCCGCCCCGCCCCTCCCCAGGCCGCTCCCCTCCTTCTCGGGCTGCCACACGCTCGCTCCTGGGGACCCCCTGCCATATGTTCCATTCCAGCTCTAAACTGTGTGCTAATTGTTCTGAATGAACAGCTCCAGCTGGAAAAGCAGGCAGGCCGTTTACAGACCTTAAGATAACACCCAGCTTCCTGTAATTGAGGGGGTTTCCAGGGAAGGGCAACAGAACGTCTTCCTTTCAGGGCCAGAGCTGGGTGAGACAGGTCCCTGGAGCTGGGGCTGGGACTGCCGTCCAGGGCATTATCAGCTCTTCTCGGTCTCTACCCAAGCAAACCTACTTCTGAGCAGCCCCACCTGAGTAGCCTTCCCTGTGGAGGCCCAGAACCATTTTCTGGATCCATCAGGCTGCCCAGCTCCCTATGTGTGTGGAGGGTCCCCTCCAGCCGTGCTCCTTGCCATTTCCAGGGCCTGGCAACCTCCCTGCATTCTTCAAGAAGCCTATTGGGATTGGTCCATACTAAGCTGCTAGTTCAGACAGGCAGCACATGTCTGTCTTGGGGCAGCAGGAAGGGAGTGGGGATGAAGGGCGGGTAGAGGGCTAGGCAGTGAACACGTTACCGTAAACACCCCTGTACTTGCTCTCGCCCACCAGCCTCCTTGTGCTCCAGTGGTAAGGGGCATAGATGGGGTCTTTTTCTGTGTCATCTTCCTAGCGCCTGTCCCTACACGGACACTCAATTCCGCCCACGGTTCTGCGATGCTGATTCAGCTCTGTCCTCCATTTATGTCAACGTTTCCCCAAAGCAGAAAGAGAAATGTTTAAGTGGCAGTTTTCTGATAAAACAGGAGCCCTGAGGATTCGAGGAATCTTAGAAGCCCTGACACTGGACTTCTGACTCGGGGTAGGGGAGGCCGAGGCCAGGCGTGGGGTCGCACTGCCCACAGGTCCAGATCAGCGCTGGCTCTGGGCAGGGAAGGGCCCACCGCTGCACCTGCATCCTTCCCGGGCCTGGGGCCTGCCTGGGGATGTGGCGGGGTGGCCAAGCTGTGAACAGAAGCTTGGAGACGGCAGCCCAGTGCCAGCTCTCCACAAACGAGCTCTATGAGCTCAGGCATGTCACTTGGTCTGGACCCCCGTTTGCTCATCTATAAAAGTGAGAGTAATGCAGTGCTGGCTCTGTTTACCCCTCAGGGTGGTTTGAGGGTCACAAGAGAAACAAGTGCAAGAAGAATATGAAAACTGAAAAGCAAAATTCAGAAGTACGGGATTGAGGTTATGCTTTTCTCCCGGGCTTGGGGTTTCTCTTACCTACTTGGGGGTTAAGATTTTGGAAGAGGCGGAGACACAGCCGTCTATGTGAAAGGAATCTTCTGCCTGGTTCTTTGCACCCAGCATAGCAGCATCAACATGAGCTGCTGGGGAAACCAAGCAGAGGCTTGGGCCCACTCAGCCTGTGTCCCTTCTAGAGCCTGGAGCTGACAGAGGCCAGACCTCTGAGCAAGCGGCCTCTCACAGATCTCCTTGTTTAGGAGGAAGCCATGGGAGGAAGGCTTTAGGTTAACGAAAGGAAGAGCTGACCAGCTGTGAAAGGAGCATCTTGTGGACTGGGAAGCCAGGGTTTGAGCTGGGGGTTCAGGTTGGAGCTGAACAACCACACTGCTCCAGAGGCTTCTGGGTCCCCAAGGTTTCTCACGACTCAGAAATCCCCTGATTTCTGTGACCTCCTGGGAAAAGAGCGGTGCGGAGGGCAGCTAGGAGGTAAGCCAGGGGCCGGCTTCCTCCCCGGAGGGCCCCGAGCCCAGCGGCCAGCCCAGCCTGCTGAGGGCGGTGGGGTGGGGTGGTCAGTGGGAGCATCACAGGTGGAGAATTACACCCATGTCAGCATCAGAGGAGAGTGAGAAAAGCAGATCTCGAATCAGACAAGGCCTCAGTTACTCAGTGGGTTGCCAGGGGCTGGGCCAGCTCAGGGCCGCAGAGTTGCCTCGGGTACTCCCTGCCCTCAGGCCCAACTTCTAGATCTGATGGCTGAGTGCGGCCTTTCAGCTTGTGTCATCATGCTTTCTCCTCTTTGCCAGCAATGCCTTTGCTCCCCTCCTGTGCGAGGAGAAAGCCCACTCATCCTTCAAGGTCCAGCTCGGATGTCACCTCCTCTGAGAAGCCTTCCTGGATCTCCTCCACGTGGCACAGCCAGCCCCTCTCTGGATTCTCCGGGCAGACAGCTAGCTGTGTCGGAGATGCCATGACCACATAGTGCACGGTCAGCGCCGGGCCCTGAGCCCTTTGCAGCGATGAGCTTGACCCAGGGATCCCCAGCAGGACCACGCACAGAACCTTGCACACAGTAGGCACTTACACATTTACAAGCGAGCAAATGTGCCGTCGCATGCTTGCCCTGGCCTAAATACATCTGTGAAACTCACACCCAGAAAGGAAGCATTAGAAAGATGGCTGGGCCTCCTGAAGCTCGCCCTGGGGAAACATTTGTGTCTCCCTCTCCTACTTTCAGCCTCATGCCCAAGCCCACAGCCCACCAAACCCAAACCTTTTTTTTTTTTTTTTTTTATCAACAATGAAACAATAGATGATCTTTTGACATTTCCAGGGCTGTTTGGAAGGAGGAAAGATAATATGTAATAAATTCATATACTTCTATGTTTTTCTTGGCTCCGACAGCTCTATTTCCATCTCTTTATGCAGAAGTCCTGGGGAGCTGAAATCCTTGATAATGCCAAACAATTCAACACTGTATTCTCTCTTTACTGTCTGCACCACAAAAAAATATCGACTTTATGCTGGCGGCTGTGGGAAGTGAAATCAGATGCCACATTCCTTCCTGCCTGCAGAAGTCAGTCCCGCTCTGGGGGCCCTGTGCTTTCCCAAGGGTCTTAGGCAGTGAGAGTTTAGGACCTTTTGTCTGATCGATCCAACGGGAAGGACAGCCTGGTGCCCCCCTCTCCCCAGGGGATATGGGCTGCAGACTCTTGCACCCCTGAGGTGTCCGGGATGAGCTGAGACATTTTCTCTCTGGCCTCTGTCCTCACTGCCCGCGGTCCTTTCCCAGTCCCCGCAGCGGATTGGCAGCATCTGATCTGACTCCAAACAAAAGCTTCCTGAGCCAGAGCCAGGCCAGGGCCCTGGAGGTGAGCGGAGCAAGCTGACGCCTTTGAGCTCAGATTCTCAACTTGTGCAGCGCGCTTCAGCCTGGGGCTGAAATAAGCATCTATTACCAGCACCTTCATTTCCCGGAGAAGGAGGCCCGGGGACTAGACAAAGGATAAGACTTGCCCAGGGCCACACGCCACATCTGCTAGAACTTGAAATCTCATCTTCCGACCCCTAGGTCAGAAATGTATTTTTGGGGGTCCATCCATCCTTTGAGTCACCGAACAAATATTAAATGCTCGCCGTGCGCCAGGCATGTGTTCAGATCCCAGGAAGCTTTCCCTGAGTCTGGAGGCTTTGTTTGCAGGTTTCCCCACAGAGACGAAATGTGGGACTCTGCCTGTTTGGACCTGGGTATGTTCTGTCAGGACAAATAATACCTGACATCAGCAGGCACTACAACTCCCCTCCCCACTCCTGCACATACCTCTCTCTCTTTCGACCACATACACACATACACACACACACACACACACACACACACACACACACACACTCACTCACCCGCACTCCAGCCACCTTCAAGCACACTGAGCTCCCAGAGGCAGCTCTGTTACATTATTGGACCATCCCCTCCTTTCCATGTAATTCTAAATGCCGGGGTTTGAATCTTGGTTCCGCTACTGCCAGCTGGGGGACCCTCTGTGCCTCGGTGACCGCATGTGTAAAATGGGGACGGTACTAATCATCCCCCAGATAGGACTGCATGGGACACACATGCGAAGTGTTCAGCACAGTGCCTAGCACATGGTGTTCAAAAACCTCTTGCTGCTCCTATTATTTTATTATTATTATTATCAGTCTGATAGGGAGGGACCCAAAAGGGCTAATGGGGCGTGAGAATAGAGAAATCTCCAGTCCTAGCCTTGGCCAGCTCTGTTCCAAAGACGTGATTCCAAAATCAGGGTGGGAGCCACTCCTTTCTGCCCACTTCTTATCCCCACACGTCCCCAAGCCACAGGACAGCTTCAAGGCGCAGTTGCAGGCTTCTTTCTCTCCCTCCCCTGGAGAGAGTTCAGGACAAAAAGCAGAGGACAGTGACCCTGGCCCTGGACAGTCAGCCCAGGGATGACTGAGCATCAGTCACTTACGGAGAAGGAGAGTCCTCCGTCTCCCAGGCAAGGCCCAGGTCTCTCAACCCCAGCACAGCCTTGAGGGGAAGGCGGGGGATGGAGTCTCAGAAACAAATGGAGACACAGGAAGAGACCAGGCTGCTTTGGGTCCCTCTGGGTTTGCTCTGCGGCTTCGAGGGAGCATCAGGGTCACTTCTGGCCCAGAGCCTGAGCTCAGGAAAGCCGGGAGGACAGCAGGCAGGAGGACGCGAGGGGACCAGCGCTGCCCCCCTCTCCGAGGCTCCTCACTCTTGCTCTCTGAGATTGGGGGATGGGGGGTGAGAAGGAGACCCTCAGGACAACAGCCTCAGACTTCTACCAGTGCTATTTGTGAAACACTTCCATAGCCTTTCATTTCCCCAGAGATCCTTGGAAATAAATGTGGCAGATATAATTAACCCCATTTAACAGAGAAATATGTTGAGCCTCAGAGATGCTAAATAGCTTGCCCAAGGTCATGAGGAAGTGGTGCTGCCAGGATTCAAATCCACCAACGCTGACTCCTAGTCAAGCACACTTGCCCTCCACCACCCTGCCCTGCCCCTGGGCCAAGTGGTCAGTTCTCCACTTCCCCAGGGAGGCAGCTGAGGGGCTCAGTAACTGATGCCCATCCCACACCCAGGGAGGGAGGTAAGCAACTTGACTTACCCACTCAGACTGTAGCTGGGATTAGAACCTGACCTGGGGAAACCTGACAGGTGTTTCTTGGACTTCCGACATGATAATCAGCGGTCAGGTAAGGACTGAGAAAGGGAAGAACGGGGCGACCCTGGGAATAAGTTGAAGGTCAGGAGCCCCAATATAAGCGCCAGGTTTGTCCACTTCTGACTTAGCCCTGCAGCTTAGCTTGCATTCATGCATTCATGCATTTATTCATGCATTCATGCATTCATTCCTTTATTCATCCCAAGTGTTTACTCGGTACCTGATGCTACGCTAACAGCTGCCCTTTCAGGAACTCAGAACCGGGTGCTTGGGAGACCTTCAGGCACACAGCCAAGGCTAAATGCCCCCAGAACTGTAGGGGCACAGGAAGGAGGCACCGATTCTGCTCTTATCCACCCCAGAGCCCCCCAGCTACTGCTTCTGTGCCTCATTCCAGTTTTAGAAAGATCCCGCCACTCAGGTGGCCAAGCTGAGGGGTCAGCAGCCCAGGTGTGCAGCGAGCAGGAAGTGATGTTCCCGCAGCCCTGTGACCATCCACTGGCTCCCAGGCACCCCACGTGGGTCTTCAGCCAGGACCCTCATGTGCACAGATGGCCCCCAAGGCTTACGTCTCTCAGCAGGCTTGGCTTTTCTTCACGGGCAGCTGGACGGGTGCCCTGGGCAGGGCCCTTTGCGCGCTCCATCCACACTCCACAGCCCAGGAGCTCCTGTTTCCCTGACGCCGCCTCCTGCGGGACCTGACCTCACTCTCTGCAGCTCATTCCACCAGGCCTGCTCAGCTACTGCTCCCCAGCTGCCCTCATTCACATGGGTCTTCCCAAGCCTCAAAAGCCCGCTTTTCCCTTCCAGCCCAGGCTCAGCTCAGTCCAAAAATCATCTGTTGAGGGGATTCCATGGCGGTTCAGTCGTTAGGACTCTGCACTTCCACTGCAGGGGGCACGGGTTCGATCCACGGTCAGGGAACTAAGATCCCCCAAGCCGCACAGCTCGACCAAAAAAAAAAAAAAACAATCATATGTTGAATGTCCACCCTGTGACAGGTCCCATAATGTCACACGGTAGCAAGAACAACGTGTTTAAGACTGTTTGTCCTCAGAGGGGTTCTGGTTCGGAGGGAGTCACACAAGTGTGACAATGAGCTAGTCTATCCGGAGGGTAACATGGGGCTCAAAGAAGGGCACAGGTCCATCCTGTGGTGGTGCACCCCGCAGGTGACACTGAGGGGTGGGCAGGAGGGCGTTCCAGACAGAGGAAGTGGCATTTGCAAGTGCAGGAAATAGCATCGTGATGCAGGAACTAATAAGAACTTTGTGTAGGAGACGAGGCTGGTGAGGCGGGTGGAAGCTGGGCTATGCCCTCCCATGCCAGGTTCAAGAGCTTTCCCTGAATCCTTCCAGGAATAGCCAGTTTTCTTGAATGCATAGCACTCGTTCACAGAGATGCACCTCCAACGTCACCTTCTCCAGGGAGCCTTCTCTGACTTCTCCAGATGAACCATTTTCCTGCCCATGCTTTCTGAATGATGAGTTTCTACCTCTCTTACAGCACTTACCACATTGCTCTAAGTTTTTGTTTAAACGGCTGTTTCCACCGCCAGGCTGGACACTGAGAATAGTTTTCTATTCCATTTTAGATCCCCAGAAACTGGCAGAGGACCTGACATACTTAGGTGCTTCTTCAATATTTTATGGATGAATGAATGAGAGCAAATTGAAGTCAAATGATCTCCTCATTCCCTCTACCCTGCTCTCTGCCTCTATTCTGAATCTTCAGTTTAAATAATAAATGTTGATTTATATCTGTATTTATCTGTTTTCTCGTCTATATAATGGGAATAATAGTACTCTATGGATTGTTGCAAGGAGTAAACAATGTCAGTGAATGTGCTTTAAGACACAGCTCAGTACATGGTAAGCACCCTGCAAATCTTAGTTTCCCTTCTCTTTCATGCAGCTTATATTTATTAATCACCTGCTATGTGCCAGGGGCTGTTCTAGGCACTGGGTTCACAGCATTAAGGAAAACAAACTCCCTATCTTCACAGAATACACTTCTAATTGGGTGAGATAGGTAATAAATAAACAAGCAAATGCATAGTATTCCAGACGGAGATAAGAGCCCCGGAGCAAAAGAAGGCAGAATAAAAAGGACGGGGTATCAGGAGTTGGGGAGGGGGTCGCTCTTTTCTATGAGGTGGTCAGGAAACCTCATTGGTTAGATGACAGCACAGCAGAGACTGGAAGCGGCCAAACAGTGTTCCAGGAGGGAAGGGGGATTGGAGGAAGAGCGAGGAGGCCAGCGTGGCTGGAGCAGAGCACGCCGGGAGATGTGGCACAGCTGGCAGGGACCTGGTCAGGTAGGGCTGGGCAAGACTAGAATTTTCATTCTGAACAGAACGGCAAGCCGTTGGAGGCCTCTGAGCAGCAGGGTGGTGGGATCTGCCTATCATTTTAGATGGAGTTCCTGGCTGAGGGGTTGACAACAGACTGAAAAGGAAAAGGGTGGAGAAGCAGGACAATGGGTTAGGAGGCTTTTGCTATAATCCAGGCAAGAGACAATGGAGACACGGACCAGGGTGGGCACGGTGGTGACAAGGTTGGCCCGACGAGGTTTCTGAATTCGTGGATGTCGAGTGTGAGAGGAAGAGAGGGGCCAGGATGACCTCTAGGTATTTTTCCTGAGCACCTGGGAGCACGGATTCATCCTGCACTGGGTGGAGAAGGTGCCTCCCACATGCTAGGTATGCAGAGGTGGAGAGAGCACAAGCACGTTCTCAAAATGCTCGTGCACACATCGGGCAGGGCGAGAATCACACGTGGAACAGGACATAGCAATCTATGAAAGAATAAACCAAATGAAGCCAGATGCTAGCATGGCCCAGGCAAGAAAGGTTATGGCTGGCCAGGAAGGGGGGCAACTGTGTTGGCTCAGGCTCTGAAACTGCGCTCTTCGAAAGCCACCTTCTCACGGAATCCAGTGACCTTGTCCTGACCTCATTTCCCTTTAACTCGGTGTCCCATCTGACCCTAGGATCCACCCTATTCAGTGCGGCCCCTCCCCCGCTGCTCCAGTTCACTGCGAACACCTTTGGTGTCCGCCAAAGGCCACTCCGAACCTTCACGATACTCTCTGGCTCCGAGAGGGGCACACACGTACTCGTGTACACACGAATGTTTGCACACGCACACACGCATGCATACACAACCACACGCACACGTGTGCGTGCACACCTGTGCGTGACCCATGAGAGGGACCGACTCTCAGATCTACCTCTAGAGCTGACCACTCTCCCTAGGACTTTCCTCCCAGCTGGCTGTTTCCTTTGGACGTCCGGTTGTCACCCCATGCCAGGCTGTGCTCAGTACCCACCTCCCATCAGTTTTTCAGGCAGCCTTGCTCCTTTCTGCCATGGCATCGTGGTTGTCCCAACACTCTGGCTCCGAGGCCTAGATTCATCATCGTCTCGTTCCTCCACCCATCCTTTAATCCATTAAGCCCCACCCCTATGTTCTCGGAGATGTTCCCTTATACCCCATGACTGAATTCCTGCAAAATTGTGGCCCTGCTTCTAGCTTCCCTACCTGGTCAGTCCTCCCAGAGGCCACTACCTGATGGACCCAACTAAAGCATGACCCTTACTGTCCCACTTCTCTGGGCTCTCATGCCTGGCAAGACAGAGCTCCAGTTCCTCAGCCTGGTGTGCACTTCTCCCTGTAATCACAACTCCCTCCTAACTCTCACTGGGCCCCAGTACTCCACTGCGGCAGGTGGTGGAGGAAGTTAGCGTCCCCACTCATGTGCTCGTGGACTCTCACGACAGCCTCGCGTGACAGTCTCTCACCGTATTCACTTGTGGACGAAGAAACGGATTCTTAGTAAGAGAGACATCCTGGAAGCCACAGAGCTGGTGAGTAGCAGACGCAGAATGGACGCTCAGGCCTTTTTACTTTAAAGCCCGCACCTTTTCCATCCTAACCACACGGTGTCCTAGACTTGCACTAGTCTTTCCATGAGGAGAGCTGGCTCTTGTTTCCCGGCTCACTCACAGGGCCTGGCCATGCCACCTCTCCACCCATCCTTTCCCCTCCCCTTTATCCTTCATCCTGGTGGCCCAGCTCCCAGGGCCACCCAAGGCTCTTTCTCCATCCAGTTCCACAGCTCCCAGCCTCCCTACTCGGCTCGGATTTCTCCTTTCTTGTCATGCCTACATTCGTTCTTTTCTGGACTTCTCCTCTGGCCACCCGGGTAGAGAATGTCTCCAAGGTGACAGTCAGCTCATATGAGGGGGAGGGCGCTTATCTCAGACTTCTGAATATCCCCCAGTTCTCTTTGGGCCCAAAGGAGATGGTCCATAAATATTTGTGGAAATGAAAATAATGAAAATACAATAACAACTAGTTCCTTAACAGGGATATTCAAAACAACTTCAAGCAAGAATCATATGTATTTTGGTTTAACGTCTTAATTTCCTCCAATTAACATGGAAATTATTGTCTGAAATTACAAGTTAAGTGGGATAGTAATGTTAGGAAGCTTGGTTATTTAAGAAAAATATTATTACAACGTTAATGGCAGTGAACTACAGAGTTCAGCTCAGGAGACAACTTCCTTCCTTAACAAACAGTTTCCACTGCTCAGAATATTCTGTAACATTCTGAGTTTTTCCCTCCCTCTATCAATGTCTGGGGAAATGAGATTAACAGTAATACCCTCAGCCATTTTGAAGACATTTCAGTAAGAAGGTTAGAGGGAGAAGGGAGATGTTGTATTTCCCCAGGAATAGTGTGTATGTGTGTGTGCATGTGTGTGTGCATGTGTGTATATGAGTATATGCATGCATGTGTGCATTTGTGTGTATGTGTGCATGCGCACGTGCACGTGCGTGCGTGTGTGTACATATGTACGTATGCGTACAGGTGCATTGTGTGCGTGTGCACGTGTGTGCGTGTGTATGTGTGCATGGGTGTGCGTTGCGTGCATGTGTGTATGTGTGTGTGTCTATGTGCGCATTTGTGTGTATGTGCATGCGCATGCATGCGTGTGTATGTATGTGCGTGTATGTGTACTGTGTGTGTGTGTGCTGTGTGTGCATGTGTGTACACGTGTATTGTGTGCATGTGCATATGTGCGAGTATATGTACACATGTGCATGTGTGCATGTGGGTGTGCATGTGTGTATTGTGTGCGTGTGTGCATGTGTGCGTGTGTGTGTGTGTGTAGTACAACTACTCTGACAAAAACTAACTTCCACATGAGGCTGATCATTGGTAAGGCCTGATTCTTCCCACAATTTAAAGAGAAAAGATTTGCAGAAGACAAAAGACCCCAGAGGGTGCGAGGCAGAGTCTTTCAGACACAAGGCCAGAGGGGTTTCTCCACGAGGCCGGACAAAGAGCAACGAAATGAACTTTTGAAAAAGGAATTTTTCTTCCCCAGAAAGCAATTCAAGGAACACCTAACACCTGGGTGAGCTCCCCAGGGACAGACGGCCCCTCTCCACCCCCGTCTCCACCCTCCCTGGAATAGCGCTCACAACAAGGACACACAGGGAGGGACAGCGACGTTTCCCTCACTTGCCCCGACAGCCACCTGCCCACTTACAACACATGGCGCTGGCCTAAAAAAATATTAAAATGTGTTTCTGTAATTAGGCACTTAAAAGCATATGGCAAAGAAGGTAAAGAATTTAAGCAGCATAAAATGTTAAGTATGAAAAGCTAAGTATTTCTCCTACTTCTGACCCTGGATCCCGGTTCTGCCACCCCACGGCCAGAGGAAATTACTGTCACCATTTTTATGCCTCCCTCCCAGGGGTGTTCTGTGCACACGCAAACGTATCTTTTTGACATACATAGCAGGGTGCTCTACACTGCGGCTCTGCACCTTGCTTGTTCCCTTCGGTGTTGGCCTGTAAATAGCTCAGGTGGTCCATGGTGACTGACGCCCCCTCCCCAAAGCAAGCCTGGTAACACCCTCAGTCTGCCCTGTTCTCTGGGTTCCGGTTCACCCTGGACCTCTTCCCTGCTTCCACAGTTCACACGCACATCAAGAGTTGATAACTGTCCCCAGCCTCGACCTGCTGTATTTCCTCTCTTTCAGGGCAAGCACTTCTTTGGTATCAAGTAGCCTTTACTTAGGTCTGAGAGAACCCCCCGCCTACCTTCTGGGACTGCAAAGTCACTGACAGATAGAAGGGAAGGAGGAAAGGAAGGGGTGACTGAAGCCAGCGTCAGGGATGGAAGCCACCTTCCCAGCACGACTAGATGCTCTAAGTCCCAACGGTCTTAAACTGAGGGCTACTAGGTGCCCAGCCTTGTAGTAGGATCTGGGGATTCGAAAATGAAGCCTGCCTTGGGAGGATACCGCGGCAGTGCCTGCAGGATCCAGAATGAGCATTACTACCAGAAAGGGCTCCTTGAAACTGAACCGGCTGGGGTCAGCCTCTCACCCCCACCCATTCCTGAACACGCACCAAAGAGGACCTGGTGGGAGTTGGCACCCGCTCATCTCGTGCAATCGCCTCCACCGCCTCCACCAGAGAGGCTGTCATTAAAGCTTTGTCCCGGGCTCTCGGATTTACATGTACAAATAATCGCTGTCAGGGGCACGGAGCCCCGGAGAGCAATGATAGATTCTGGCGGTAGCAGATGTAGGAAATAAAAACAAAAATGAAACACACCAGCCTGGCAGAATGCGATGCTGAGAGAAATCCTAGGGGGGAGAAAAGCCTGCCGGGGAGGCGGGCTGGAGAGGGGCTAGCAGATCAAGTATCGATTGGCTAGCCTTCTGCAAAAGCCAGCCTAGGATTCTCTTTTAAAAATTGTGGTCACATATACAACATAAAATATGCCATGTTAGCCAGTTTTAGGTGTACAATTCAGTGACATTGATTATATTCACACTGTTGTGCAACCATCACCACTATCTGTTACCAATACTTTTCCATCATCCCAGACAGAAACTCTGTACTGTTTTTTAAGCAATAACTCCCCAGCCTCGTGACCCCTCAGCCCCTGGTCACCTCTCATCTGCCTTCTGCCTTTACGAACTTGCCTATTCTAGATAATTCATAAAAGTGGATTCATTTAACGTCTGTCCTTTTGTGTCTGGCTTTTTTCACTTGGCATAATGATTTCAAGGTTCATCCACGTTGTAGCAGAATCAGAACTTCGTTTCTGTGGCTGAATACTAGTCCCCTGTACCCTGCATCTCGTTTGTACCTTCATCTGTTGATGGCCACTGGGTTGCTTCCACCTTTTGGTCAATGTGAATAACGCTGCTGTGACTATGGGCCCACAAACTGTGTTAAGAGTCTCAGTGGTCAATTCTTTTGGGTGTATCCCTAGGAGTGGGATTGCTGGGACATGTAGCAACCCTACGTTGAGCTTCTGGAGGAGCTGCCATATTGTTTTCCACAGTGGCTAGCCTAAGACATGGGAGGATGACTCGGGCCTGCTCTAGGAGGTGGCGTTCTGAGTACCTCGGTCCTAGGAGACCGCACAGTCCTCTCAGGCCTGGCCAGGGTGAGAAGAAGGAGAAGAGTCCAGAGCTGCGAGGCTTCAGAGCAGCACCTGGTCGGCCTGGCCCTCCAAGCCACTCCCCGGGTGCCCAGCCAGTTCCTAGGGGAGGGCCCACTGCAACCCCCCAGTGTGGGGGGCAGGGAATCTTAGGGTCCCACCTGCCTCCTGCTCGACGTTGAGAAAGTGAGGCCCAGAGAGATGCCAACACCTGACCTGAGTGCCCCTGACTCTTCCTGCTGTACCAGCTGCCAGCGCTGGGCCGGGGTCTTGGGTCTTAGTTCTGGGTCCTGGGTCCAGCTCTGCTCCCTCTCAGAGACACCTTCTCCCAGCGGTGCTGCCTGGTTAACTCCTGTGTGCCCTTCTAGGCTCGGCTCAGGTGCTACCACCCCCAGTGACGCCCCCATCTCCTCCGTGGAGCTGGGTACCCTCCTCTGGGCTGCTCGGCACCTCAGAAATTCACTGTTAAGGCTGTCCTCACACACTCACTGATGTCTTCAGCTTACGGATGTGTCCTCCATCGTCCTGTGAGCAACTTGGGGGCAGAGAAGGAGCATTTTATCTGTGCATCCCTAGGACAAACAAGGCCTGCTGCCTAGTGTTTGCTGAATGAATGAACGTAAATAAATGAAGGAACTGCATGCTCTTTGTAACCATACTGCCTGAGGAACGTTTACTGACTGACTCGATGAGTGAGCGGATGAACAAACGATATCCCCAGGACTGAGTGCGCCTGTGGAGCAGACTCTCGGCTCACAGTCAAGCCCTCACTCATGTATTCATTCATTTATTCCGATCACTGCTAAGTGACAGACTCCATCAGGTACTGGGGTTCAGACGCAAATAACGCTCAGACTCGGTCAGCAGGAAGCCCACAGAGGAGTAGAAGGAGACCAAGGTAAAGAAGCAGTGGGTGTCAAGCGACTCCATGTCCACCAGAGCACACAAGGACTTCCGTCGTATCAGAAACCAGATCGGGGCCTTCTTGGTTCCACCACTTGCTGACACCGCTGCCTGTGGGAGGGGCGATGAGCACGCTGCACACCTGTCCGCGCTGCTCTGGGGATGCAGGGGCCGGAGAAGTGACGACCAGGAGGAGTTTTGGAGCTCCCAGAACCCAGCCCAGCTCACATCAGAGACCTCATTCCCCTTTAGGGATTCACTCGCACTGCACAGCTGGTTAATTTTTCATCAAGGGGTGGGGGAGAAACACAACATCCTATCCATTTTATTTTATTTATTTATAAAATAAATTTATTTTTATTTTTGGCTGCGTTGGGTCTTCGTTGCTGCCTGTGGGCCTTCCCTAGTTGCGGCGAGCGGGGGCTACTTTTCTTTGCGGTGTGCAGGCTTCTCATCGCGGTGGTTTCTCTTGTTGCGGAGCGCGGGCTCTAGGCACGCGGGCTTCAGTAGTTGTGGCTCGCGGGCTTTAGAGCGCTGGCTCAGTAGCTGTGGAGCACGGGCTTAGTTGCTCCGTGGCATGTGGGATCTTCCCGGACCAGGGCTCAAACCCGTGACCCCTGCATTGGCAGGCAGATTTCTTAACCACTGCACCACCAGGGAAGCCCCATTTTATTTTTTAGATGAAATAGGGACAGACTGTGGTTGCCAGGTAAGACCCAGCCCTCGCAGGGCTTGTACTGATGCTGTGGGCTGATTAATGGTTATTGGGCAAAGGCGGCACAGGCCTCCGGTGAAGGTGCTTACACATCTAATGAGCACCGCATGGCACGCTAGTGGTAAGCAGCAATTTTTTTAAGTGATTTAAGGTCCTAGTCTTCCATCCCACCTTCATCTCCTCTCCCATTAGGACCTGGTCAGGCGAACTCCGTGCTCTGGCTGGGGTGATCCTTGTTTTGTTTCTTTATGAGTACCCCCTTCTCCCACGGAGCCTCCGACTGCAGCACCAGGGGCAAAAGTTTCTGCTCAAATCTGACCCAGAACCCAAAGCTCAGAGCTGAGAATGGAGCCTCAGTTTGCTCATCCAGAAGATGGGAAAGGGAAGAATAAGAAAATGGCCTTATATGTAACTAAGATCGGAGGTAGCAAAGGGCTTTCATGCCCATTATCTCACTTAATTCTCATTCAAAGTATTTACTGGCTGCCTACCAGGTGCCCCAAATTCGAGGTGACCCCAGCAGGTCAGTGGGACAGATATTATCACCCCCACGTCAGAGAAAAGGAAACTGAAGGACCAGGTTGCGGTATCTGCCCAGATCACACGGTGGGCCAATGGCTGAGGTGGGCAGAAAGGTGGCGAACAGGAGATGCTCTTTCCTTCCCTGCTTCCCTGGCGTGGGCTCGCTCCACTGCGGGAGCCTCCCAGCCGGCAGCTGTGATGACTTCCCTGGTCAACAGGGCCCCTGGTGGCTACGGACATGGCTTGAAGAGCTGAGCATTCCCGAATCCGTGTCCATTCTCCTGAGATGTTCACACCCTGGGCCACTGGGAGAGATTGTTTCAGGTCAGCAAAAAGGTAAAAAGCACCTGCTGTGTGCCTGGTACCGTGCTATGTGTTCCACGTTCTGTGTGAGACAATAGCCATGGTCCCCTTGCTCAAGAAGAAGGCAACTTTATTGTTGAGACAAAAATCTCAAATGACTGATAGAGGGTGCCTGTTAAAGAACAAACACCAGGGCTTCCCTGGTGGTGCAGTGGTTGAGCGTCCGCCTGCCAATGCAGGGGACACGGGTTCGTGCCCCGGTCCGGGAAGATCCCACATGTCGCGGAGCGGCTGGGCCCGTGAGCCGTGGCCGCTGAGCCTGCGCATCCGGAACCTGTGCTCCACAACGAGAGAGGCCACAACAGTGAGAGGCCCGCGTACCGCAAAAAAAAAAAAAAAAAAAAAAAAAGAACAAACACCAGCGCTTCTCCACCTTTATGATTCTCATGAATCACCTGGGGACCTCCACGAAATGCAGGTTCAGTGGGTCTGGGCTGGGAGCTGAGACTGGCGGAGACATTTCTAACAACCTCCCAGGTGACACTGGTGCTGCCGGCCCTCAGGCCACACTTTGAGTAGCAAGGCTTTGGATGGTCCGTATTCTGACAGGCCAGAGGAGCTCGGGGGTCAGCTTCCTGGAGGAGATGCACCGATGCCTTGTTCCCAGGAGGGGAGGGACACAGGAAAGACAGAAGGAAAACGGCTACAGCCAACTTCAGTAGAGATTCTGGGGGCCGAGGGATTACGGGGACACAGAAGAGGGCTCCTCGTGGCCTGGTAGAACACACAAACCGGCTGGGTTTGGAGGCAGAGTAACCAGTCCCGACCGTGGGACCGTGGGCTGCTGGCTACTTCAATCTGGGCCTCATTTTCCTCTTCTACAAAGGGAAAGTTCATCAGTTCCCAACCTGGGCAGCACATTAGAACATCTGGAGAGCTTTTAAAATAAAACAACACCTGGAATCCTTCCCTAGGGGTTTTTATATAGTGGTCTGGGGTAGGGCTCAGGCCCAGGTCATTTTAAAAAGCTCCCCGGTGATTCTAAGGGGCAGCCTGGGTGGATACCATTGCACTGGGTGACCTCAAAGTTCCCTCCTAACCTCCTCATCTTTACATTTGGACAGAAAGCACCAGGACTCCCAACTTCTGTTCCTGGGCATGTGGCCTGGAGCAAAAAAAAAAAAAAAAGGCAGTATTAGAGAAATCCTCAGAAAAGCTTCACCACGATGCCAGAAATCTGAGCATTCTCTGGTGGAGGCCAGGTGGAGGGGTTGTCCTGTCCATATGGTTCCCATTAATCCCAGGGCATGTTTCACATCCCTGGCAGGTACTTGGAGCTGGGAGCAGCCCCCTGGGTGGCCCTCGGCAGGGGCTTTTCAAGCCAAGCCCTGCTGACAGGCCACAGGGCTCTGTGGGGGCCCTCCTGGCTTCCAAGTCACTTGTCCCCTCTTGGGGGCAGAATCCCGGGCAAATTAGAAACTAAAGAAAGCAGATGCAGAAGCCCTGGCAGTCTGTCACAAAGCGTGAAGGCCTTCGGTAAATTCTGCAGCTCAGCAGCTGTCGCGAAGACCCAAGAGGAAGGAGATTTGTTTGTTCCCCAGAAGACTGAGTCTTCAGGAATTTCTAGCCCCTGTCCTTACCCCACCCACTTAGCTGGGAACTAGCCCAACGCCAGGTGTTGCTGTCTGCCTAAAGATTCCAAGGCTTTGGAAGGAGTGGCGAGGGAGTGACCACCCCATCTGGTGAGGCCCTGAGGACCCCTTCCTCCCTGCCAACACAGGTGGAGGAGTCGAACTCTGTTTCCAGAAGGACCCCAGAGTATTTGGCTGCTAACACATCCTCTCCCCAGGTTGCAGCCATGACAGCTCTGGTCTTTGCCAAGTCGCCCCACCAGGCCCAGAGACGCTAAGTCAGGTTGGTGGAGCTGGGTGTGGGTGAGCAGCCTGGATAGAGACTTTCTAGGCTGAGCCCAACCTGAATCCTCCCCAAAGGGATGCTGCTTCTCCTCTTCCCACCGACCACTCCCTAAATGGCACAGTGTGTGGTTTGGTCTGAACCCTGGGGACAGACAGCCCTGGAGCGGAGTCCCCATGTCACTGCGTACTAGCTACGTGACCTTGGGCAAGCAAACAAACCTCTCTGTGCCTCAGTTTTCTCATCTACAAAATGGGATAATAAAATGTGCACTTCAGAAGGTGATGGTGAGTATTAACGTGGTAAGATTGTTAATAGTGAGGGAGAGAAAGGCCCGAGTCAAAGAGGGTCTCCCTATCCCCAGGTGGCAAGCTTCCGGGCACCAGGGAACTCAGAAGGGCC
Source organism: Grampus griseus (assembly GCF_964374135.1). Taxonomy (NCBI): domain Eukaryota; kingdom Metazoa; phylum Chordata; class Mammalia; order Artiodactyla; family Delphinidae; genus Grampus; species Grampus griseus. The sequence goes on from NC_139002.1 coordinate 9,273,666, forward strand.
TGCTCTTGTGAGCTGGAGGAGGGCGCCCACGTGCAGCATGTACTTTCCAGGATGAAAGCATCGGCGACACTGTCCCTCTCAGGAAGGGACAAGAAGAACCTCCAGCCACACTCTGCCTGACACAACACTCGCTGTCCTTCTCTGCGCCTTCTGGCCAAATCACCCCTGGGAAACTCTGGCCAAACCGCACTGCCAGTCCCTGGAGCAGGAAAGGGCCAAGGGCCCCCTGCAGATGTCCCTCCCAGAGGGAACCTGAGGCCAGGTTCACAGGGAACTGCAGAGGAGAGAGGAAGGAAAGCCACACTGCAAAGCGCTGCCCAGGTCCTTATGCAGCTGGCCGGCCGGGTACCCAGCTGGGAGGCCCAGGAGGCTGACACCAGGGCGCCCCAGCCCCAGGGGCCAGCAGCGGGCAGAGGGGAGAGCCGCTCCCAGAGCCTCAGCGGGCAGCAAGAGGTGGCAGAGTCGGTCAGCACCCAGCAGTACCTGGGACACAATTCTTTACGAAGTCTGGTGAACTTTACTTTGAAGGAATTGAGTCCAAATCCATTTTTACACAAAATTTCAGTTTGGGGGGAGGAATTTCTATTTCAGAAGGACTCTTTTCTTTACAAAATTGTTTACCATGAGACTTTTCAATGACAGCTTCCTAATTCCTTTAGGATATTACTTGATTTTTACAAAACCCAGCTGACGCACAAAGTTTTCAGGACTTCCAATTTGTGAAACACCAAAATTTCTTTCAGGCACCAGCTCTGCATTTTTAACCCGCCTGTAAGCATCAGTGTCCTGCCCCAAGTTCTCCTCTTCACCCTTCCTCTATTCCTCCCATGTCTCCCCAGTTCCACCCATCATTAACTGAGTGTGTACTGTGTGCCCAGCACTGGGATGGAGGCTTGTCTAATGGTCCCTCATTAATCCTCATGACACGACCCTCACCACGCCCCATCCCTCATTCGTGGCACACCCAGGACCCATGGGATGCTGGTAAGTATTTAACAACCTGCTCTCTGGAATAATACTCCCACACGGCCAATGTCAACCTACCAATGAGGGCAGACAGGCAGAATAAGTAGCATGCCATCATATAGTATTTCCACCATTCAGACACAGCAGGCGTAAATAACTTCAAAGGCATAGATAGCAGTAAAATGTAGTAGAATGCTCAGGAACCCATGAGTTTTGAGTATTTATTACCTTTATGTTCAATATAATTTATTTAATTTAAGCCTACATAATTTAATTTTAATAATAGCTATGTTTAACCATTGGCTTGCAAAATTCCTGAAAATTTAACAATCAGCTCTTGCAAGCTGGTACGAGCCGGCCCCAGCGCACCACTGCCTAGGACCAAACTACTGCTAAGATGGGGCTGCTACCTCTGCTGCTTCTGCTGCATTTACTCACAGGAATAATGATGAGGTCAAGCGCAGCCTTCTAAATGCAGTCTTTCATGGGAGCCTCATGGCAAACCTATGGGCTAAGTCGTTTATTATTCCCATTTTGCAGATGAGGATCCAGGTGAGGCTATGCTGAAGCTTAAGAGAAGTTAAATGATGTACAGCCCAATATTAGATCAAATCTCAACTCCTCAGTCTAACTGTCAAGGCTATGAACCGGACAGCTGGGTCTTCTTCACTTCTTTAATTTCATTTCTCAACCCCATTCAAGGCCCTTATCCCCAGTGGGCATCGGGAGAGAACTGGGAATCTATGGTACGTTCTGTCTAGTGTGAGAGCCCTTTTCAAGGCAGAAGGGCTGTATAGGAGCAGCAGCCTGGGTTCTAGCTTTGGCCCTGTCTCTGAGATGCCAGTCACGCTCCCTGAGCCTTGGGGTCCGCAGCTGAAGAATGGGGGGAACAGCAGACTCCATGGTCTTGATCCCCCCAGACTTCAGGCGGCCATGGGACAGCGTGTCTGCCTAACAGCCCACTGAAAGCCCCAGGGGAAGCCTGGATTCCATCCTCTGCTATGTGGCCGGCTCGCTCCCAGATGGGGCTTCTTCTACTGCTCTCGAACTACAGTAGATCCCCACACAGTCAGTTTCCAAGAAGAAGTGCACTGGGTACCTAAAAAGCTGTACCAATCCACGCCCTCACAGAAGCTGGGGGACCTCGTCTGTGAAACAGCCATAAATGAGGCATGGTCTGGGGGTGCAGGCGGGCAGAGGATCAGATGACCTCCAGAAGTCTCTGGTGCCCTCTCCCTGAGGAGGCTGGTCTTGTGGGTTTCCCGAACTAGATGGATTCCAGGCCTGGAATCCATCATTCCCTTCATAATACGAATAATCACCAACTGCGCTCAAGCACTCGGTAGCCTGGATATTCACTCTAGCAATTCTCTGTGTGGACGGCGATTAGCCCATCATTATCTCAATGCTTCTTAATTTATCTTTCTGATTAGCAACTTACCATTTTATTTGCAAAAAATAGCCTTCTGCTGGGTGGAAGCCAGCCGAGCACAGCAGCTGTCATTTTCTCTGTACTAAATCAGGCCAGGCTTAAGTTGGTTCTCTGGTGATGCTATTTCTTGTGTCTTGGCGCTAACACGCACCACTATCCATCATGGTTGTCGTTGCAGAGTAGAGGCTCATTCCCGGCAGGGCTGCAGGCTGAGGGGGTCACCTCTACCCAAGGAAGGGACCAGGATAAGACATCTTTCCCCTATTGACTCACCCAGGGAAGGGCTCCCAGAGCCGGACCCTCATACTGCCTTTAGGGGACAGCCCATGGGGCCACTCGCTGCTAAGGGACGTCAGTGGTGTGTGGAAAAAGATAACAGCTGCCATCTCAAAAGCCTATCATGTAAAGCACGTGAGACCCATGATGTCATTTCATTCTCAAAACAACCTTGTACTCGTGTACCATTATTATTTCCATTTACAGATGGACAGACTAAGGCGTAGAGAGGTTACATAATTTGCATAAGGCCCTGTGGCTCGGAAGTGGCAGAGCTGGGTTTTTTTTTTTTTTAATTTATTTATTTTATTTTTGGCTGCATTGGGTCTTCGTTGCTGCACGCGGGCTTTCTCTAGTTGTGGCGAGCGGGGGCTACTCTTCGTTGCGGTGCACGGGCTTCTCATTGCGGTGGCTTCTCTTGTTGTGGAGCACCGACTCTAGGTGCACGGGCTTCAGTAGTTGTGGCTTGTGGGCTCAGTAGTTGTGGCTCGTGGGCTTCAGTAGTTGTGGCTCGTGGGCTCAGTAGTTGTGGCGCACGGGCTTAGTTGCTCCGCGGCATGTGGGATCTTCCCGGACCAGGGCTCAAACCCGTGTGCCCTGCATTGGCGGGCGGATTCTTAACCACTGTGCTGGTTTTGAACAAGATCCTTTTCCCTTTTCACCTGACCCTTCTGTTTTCCCATCTTAACCACGAACGAATCATACTGCCTTCTGATTCCTATTTCCTTCCAGAAAACGTCTTTATTGTTTTCTATCCCTGAAACACACAGGTCACGGCCCTGGGATGCTGCTGGTCTGACGTTGCCCCTAAGGGGTCCATCCATTTACTCTGCCTGGATGTTCAGATCCTACACTTCATATTTCAACTGTTCTTGCCTCGTCCAGAGAGCAGCACACCTAGATATTCACATACACGAGGGGAGGCGGGAGCTTCAGTACTCGACTCCTAAATGCTCCAGAGAACGTCCTTAGGCAGAGGGGACTCACTGAAGGAGGAGGTGGCTGTAATATTGTGTCATGGTTCTTGAGGCCCCATCCACTTATCCATGTATTTTCCTGGGTAATAGATATGCCCTCACTAAGCTCTACCTATGAGACTCTAGTCTGCCCAGTCCAATGCGGTGGTCATTTGCCACATGTGGTTATTGAAATGTAAATGTAAAATTCAGTTCTTCGGTTGTACCAGCCGCATTTCAAGTGTTCAATCACTACATGTGGCTGGTGGCTACCAAACTGGCCAGCACAGGTATAGAACATTTCCATCATTGCCGAGAGGTCTACTGGACAGCACTAGTCTAGATAATTCAGTCCTCTAAACCCACTTGGAAGCCTAGGTTGGATACCTATAAGGTGCAAATTTAATGGATCATAGTTAACTATTTCCCTCACTTTGGATAGTATAGCCAGCGCTTTTCAAAGTGTGGTCCCAGCATCATCTGGGAACTGGTCAGAAATGGAAATCCTCAGGCCCTATCTCAGGCCTGAATCAGAGACTCTGCAGCTCACGCAATCTGTGCTTTAACCCTCCAGGGGTTCTGATGCTCACCAAACACTGGTACAGCCGTCCCTCGGTATCCACTGGTGGTTGGATCCAGGACCCCCGCGGATACCGAACTCCATGCATGCTCAAGTCCTTTATATATCACAGCACAGTATTTGTATATAACTTATGCACGTGCGCCCATAAACTTTACACCATCTCCAGAGTGCTTATGATATCTAATACAATGTAAATGCCATGCAAATAGCTACTGGAGTGCAGCAAATTTGAATTTGCTTTTTGGAAATTTCTGGATTTTGGGGGGAATGTATTTGATCAGAGGTTGGTTGAATCCATGGATGAGGAACCCGTGGATACCGAGGGCCGACTGTGTAGATAAATAATGATGCCACGTGTTCAGAGACTGCTGTGTGCCGGCCACGGCACCTACAAGTATTATCTCCCTTACCCCGGCAACGATGCTGTGAGATACACCTAAACCTCGTAGTCCCATTTCACAGATAAGGAACTGAGGCTCTGAACTGGAAGCACCTAGCCCAAGGTCACACAGCTTAAAAATCGGCAGAGGCAGTTTTCAAATCGCATTTGGTCTGACTCCAAAGCCCATGCGCTAACAGCCCCTCGTTTGGAGCTAGCAGAGAGCTCCTCCTGCCTCTGAAGGTACTTGGAGTTTCTCCTCATTTGACAGGCTGAACAGTGAGACCCAAGATGGGAAAAGGGATGAGGCCAAACTTCCCACGTAGCAGCCACGACAACAGCAGTATCCTGGCAACGACAGCTCCAAATGGGGAAGTGTCCCAAATGGGGAAATGAGTTGGATGAGGGCAACTCAGAGGCCAGAAACCTCCCCGCCCCCATTCAGCACAGTGGTCTTTTTCTGGATCTTTCTGGTTTGGGTAGGCCAAACTCAGGCATCTTGTTTTAAGGGTACATGTGAGTTCGGAGGGCTGAATTGCTCTAAAAATAAGATTCTTCCCTGGAAAACTGTAGATTTGCTTTTCTTAAGAGTTCGAGAAAATCTCCCGTGATTGTTGTAGGGGATTAGAGCTAGAAATCGCTGTTCTTCTTTAATCTCCGCAGTGGTCCCTAGGCTGGCGAGTTGGATTTCACGGCAAAGGAAACATGTGATTTGTTTTGTACAAAAGTCGTGTTCCCCAAACATTCAACAAACATCCATTGAGGACCTGCGTTATCCAGATACTTTCCCTCAGGCCATCTCATTTAATCTTGAGAGCAACCGTCTAAGGGCCTGTTATTTAAGGCGGTGGTTGTTATTACCCCCATTTAACAGATGAGGAAAGACAGCCATTCATCTGGGAAGTGGCCAGTCAGAATTCAAAGCCAGGTCTGCCCATTTTGCAAGTTCTCATTCTTTACGACATACACAAGCCGACTCTGTCTGGCGCTGGAGTAAATTAAAGAAGGGAGTGGACTCTGGGGATCTGGGGACAAATACAAGAAAATCTCAGGCACAGCAGCCTGATAAATATAGAAAGGGAAAGAAGTTCTATGTGATGGCAAGTCAGCCACTGGGAAGGCTTCGAAGGAATATTTCTAAAGGCATTTGTACAAATTGGGCCTGTTCTACACGTTCCTAGAATCACACTTGACCGAATCCCATGTGTATATTCCAGGCTCTCAATCCTTTTCCTCCTGAGGTAGTTCTGAGTTGATTCTGGCCATCAGCTCTTACAGCTCCAGAGGGGAGGCTTGGCCCCAGAAAGTGGCCTGAGCTCCAGAGGATACTGACCCCTGGGCGACTCTGATGTGACAGTTGGGCTTGTCAGCCCTGACCAGCAAGTTCTGAGCTACCTTTAAATTGTACGCAACCCCTGGTTCCAGAAAAGCTGTGTAGCCAGTGCTCAGGAAGCCGGTGCAGCCACTCAGATCCCCGGTTTCCTCCGGCTCCCCGTCTGTCTTAACCCTCTTGCTTGGAGACCCTCCGCCTCCTGGCCTAAGACAGAGGTCCCACCCTCTACCCTCCTGGAAAGCAAGCAGGCCTGGGGAGGGGGAGAGAAGGAGCCAGGCATAACCCTTGCACTACTCAGCCACAGGTGTCCAGTCGCCCTGGCACCAGGGGCAGCCAGACCTTGCCATGCCTGTGCTGCCACTGGCTGGGCTGGGAGGGCCAAGGGGAGCCCAGGGGGATGTGTGGGGCATGTGAGCATGTGAAACTGGGAGCCTCATCCTTGGGAGGACTGCAGCCAGGCCCTTTACTGGGAGCGCTGAGTAGAAACACGTATCTCCCCCTCCTCCCCAATACTCCCTGTGACACTCACAAAGGAGTCTGCACCAGGGCAGCCCACTTGAACTCAAATCCAGTAAGGATTTCCTAGAGATAGTTCAGTTACTCTCTAAGTTATGGAAAAAAGCGAGAGAAGACCCATCCCATTCTCTCCCTAACTTAGACTGGCTTGGGCTTGTCCTTCCCGAACATTTTTGATACTAAAGTCTGAAGGAGAACTCCCGAATACCAGAAAGGAACTTTTTTAGGGGAGACGTGGCCTCCCCTCGCTTCTGAGCAGATGGCCTGGCCCCCTCCTCCCCCAGTTCTAATTTCCCATTCAAGATCCCAAATGCCATTCCCCAGATGCCTGCAGGTTAAGAGGGGTGGTTAGAAGCGGAGCTTCAAGCAGCCCCAGGAGTCTGGGTGCAGGTTCAGGCTGTCACGAGGTGCATATCAAAGCAGGAGTTTAAAAACTGTACTGGGAATAGTGCAATTATCTCGCTTCACCACACTTCTCAGCCTCAACTGAGGTTTAATTAAAGCCAAGTGAAAACAGAGTCGCCATTTCAGATATCACCCCCACTGCATGCTGGTTAAAAAAAAAAAAAAAAAATCCTTTATCAGGGACTTAAATTTTTTTCTGTGGGTATCTTCCAGCTCAGTTGGATATTATTCCTTCATAACAGCCACTTTAAAGAAAAAAATATATATTTAATATATATGTATAAGATGAGTTAATCCCCCATAATCTCCTTGAGTTGTACCTAAAACACAGTTTCTTGTAGGTGACCTTTTCGGAAGAGGCTGTTCCTATGGCAACCCGCATTGTTTGATTCAGTCAAGAGAAAAATGGTGCATGGAAGTGTATTTAATTTTACTTAATTTGATGCTGTATTTAACACTTGCACAGGCTGAAAGGAGAGAGGGGCTGAAAGGCAGAGCCCGCTCATCGGGCCATGTTCACCAGCATCCTATCCTGAGGGCGCCCCAGGCACCATGATGCACTCAATACCTGCTCCTGGCTCAGGGCTGAGGGAGAAGGCTCTGAGGAGTTTTGCAGGAAAAAGGAGGGACAGGGCCCACCAGGCAGCCCCTCAGATGCTGGGCCACCCGGTAGCCACTGCAGGTTGAATAAAAATGTAGCACACGTGGGTGGCAAAGCTTTGGACCAAGAGTTAAGAGGCCTGGGTAGGGTCTTGGCTCCATCACTCCTGTGCACGTCCTCATCTGAGACATGAGGCAACCGAATCCAAAGAGCTCTCAGGTATCTTTTAGTGCTAAGCCTGAGTCCTGTGTGCAAGTCTATGTGCAAGTCTGTGTACAAGTCTATGCGCAACTCTATGTGCAAGTCCTGTGTGCAAGCGGACTCTGAACTTCATGGAAGGAGCGCTGGGCTCCAGGTAGACACGCAGTAAACGATTCATTCATGTAGTCAGACAGGAGCCCACTCCGGGTCGCACCACAGCCTGGTCCTGAGAGGTCTGGGTACAGCCTTGCCCACTGCAGGTCACAGGCCCTGTACCTACTTCTTGCCACACAGGCGTGCCCACAGTCACAGACGGGGGTCCTGAAGCAGGATAAGCAAGGGCACTTGACCAAGGTACCACCGAGGGGGACAGGGATGGAGGCCCTAGTCCAAGCTCTCCGTGGCCCCTCCAAGCCAGGGACGTGGCCCTGCTTGGAGCAAACGTGGCGGCCACGAGGCGAGAGAAGGCACAGCGAGACCAGGCGTCCTCCCGGCCGCAGCCGCTCTGCCCCTGCTCCTTCTGCCTCAGCTTAGACGAGCAGCGTCCACGAACAGTACACCTACCTCTGTTCTCAGTAAATTCCAACCCCACTTGTTAGTTTGATGACCGCAGACAAATCGTTTAACCTTACAGGGCCCGAGTTTTCTCATCTGAAAGATAAAGGCATCGACTGGGGATATCTAAAATGACATTCTCTGTGATACAATTCTACTCTTCCGTTCCCATATGCAAACAGCTAACACACGTCCAGGGGTGGACTGGGTTACCACCTAGATCTGCAGTCACCACACAGCGCTAACTGCAGCCAGTCAGCCCCTCTCCTCAGGTCTCCCCACAGTCCCTCAGGCCTCCATCACGAGCCGAGCCCCGCAGTGCCACTGCCCTCCACCGCACACTGCGATGACTTTGAGGACAAATCCCGTCATGCCTCAGCTTCCCGCCTACCTGAGTCGCCAGCAGGATCCTAAACCTCCCAGATCCGGCAGCACTGTGTAGATACTCAACTCCATGCTGTGTATGTCCCCCCAACCTCCCCCTCGCTCTTCCCTCCTCACGTCCTCTCACTATGCCCTCTGGAAATGCAGGTCTGCTCTGACTGTCTCCTTCACTTCCTTGCTATAAGTGAATCCTGGCGTCCCACACCAGCCCTGCCCTGGCCCCAGGATGTGTTTTCTTGGAAGCCCTTCTTCTTGGTGGAAGAAGTTTTGTCTCCCACATCTGATGTACTTCGGAATGGAAAGGGGGGTATGTATCTTCCTTGCTCCCCATCTGAGCTGTCTCTTTCTACTTTCAAAAACCCAAGCTCATTTGAAGAGCTCATCATCAGACCTCGTGACCCCCCTACATATAAAACGCTATCATTCTACCAACGTCCTGGTCATTCCCCCTCATTCATGGACGACTTCAGCACCCAGATCGCTGAGGCCTTCTCCGCTACTGTTCCCGTCATCATTGTTGGAGACTCCAACATCCATGAAGACGATTCATTCCATACCCTGGCCTCTTAGTTCCTGGACCCTCCTGGCTCCAATGAGCTTTTGCTCTGCTCACACGGTCGTTCCTTAGGCTTGGTCACACCAATTACTGAATCACCCACTAAACGTAGATTTTCAATGTCCCACTTTCTGACCACCCTCCTTAGTGCTAGCTTTCTCTGACGCTCCCACTCCAGCAATTCTCCAACCTTATCAAGACCTTTGTTTCATTAAAAAAAAAAAACCAACAACACTTTTTTATCATCCACTGCTACCACTCCCCGCCTGCGCCCACTTTCTTCCCTGCCCGGCTCTGATTCCACAATCCACACTCCAGCTACTCCCTTGGCCAACAGTCTGAACCTTCTAGCCGCCCTCCTTCCACTGTACTGGTCCAGCGGGACTCCAGCCTGGTGTCCTAGCCACTTATTCGGGGCCTGCATCAGGGCAGCTGAATATTGCTGGAGAAAAATGACACAGATTTACTGACTAGACTTGCTATAAACATGACCACAAATCTCTCTGAACACTGTCAGAAAAACCTACTACACTTCCCCAGAAAATTCAATTTCCCAGTCTCTGGGGAAACTATCATACTTCCTTGTCTCCCCTCAAGTCTCCAGCACTCCCTCCCCTGTCCCGTTCTCAGCTGATGACCTTGCTGTATATTTCATAGAGAAAATAGATTTCTGTAAGATGAGAACTACCTCATCTTCCCATCGACAAGTCCTGCGTTGTATCTGCATCAGAACCCACATACGCTGCCATCCCCTCCCCCCAAATCCAGTGGAAAAAGAATCCTGGCTCCTGTGCAAGGTCAGCACCTGCATTGGCCTCCTGTGCCGTTCCAAACTTTTTTGTTTCTTTGCAACTCCTCTATTTCTCCTTGCATTACCATTTCTCCCTCTTTCCTGGGTCATTTCCACAGGCATACAAACATACCTCCCTTAAATAAATACTCCCTTGAACTCACTCCTCCCTTGACCGCACTCCGTCCTCATTTTCTACTTCCTCTTGAGCTCCCTTCACAGCACATGTACTCAGAGGAGTTGTCTCTGCTCAGCATCTCCACTTTCTCACCTGTGATTCTCTTCTCACTTAATAAAGCCCACTCCACTCACCGTTCCACTAATGACTAATTACCGAGATTACGAACGACTAGATCTTGCCGAAGGAAAGAGTCAGTTCTCTGTCCTCGTATGGATCTCCCAGCAGCAGCTGGCACAGTTGCCCAACTGTTCCTTCTCAAAAAACTTTCTTCCCCAGGCTCTGTGACGCCTCCCTCGCGAGGTTTTTCTTATGCCTCACTGGCCCTCCTTCTCCGTCTCCTCTGCTGGCATGTCCTCAGCACTCTTCCTCCCTGCACCCTCTCTCCCTGCGTGATCTCACGGGAGCTCTCAAAACCTCTCGCACACACAGGGCTCTCAGAGCTACTTCTCCAGCTGTATCTTTCCCAGGTCTCCAGACAACTGTATTCAACCATCTACTCAACACCTCTGTCGAGGTGTTTAGAGGCATCCTAGACGTGGCACATTCAAACCAGATCTTTCAATTTCCCTCCTCAAATCCACACACTCCCCTCCTGCCAAGCCTTCCCCACAGAAAGTACCCTCTCCACCCACTTGCTAAATATCTACGTGCCAGGCTTGATTCCTCCGCTCCCCTCAACCGCATCCAATTAATCAGCAAGTCCCCTCGGCTCTCCTCCCAAAGTCAACGGGAGCAGAACCACACGAATCCAACCACTGTGCTCTTTACCCACTGCCATGGCTGAGACCACGTCAACAGAGGCTCCCGCCAGGTCTCCTTGACTCCCCCAGCAGCCACACTGGTCCTCTGCCCACAGTCAGCTCTCCCCTCCCTCCCACTCACAGCCTTCCAGTGGCTCCCACTGCATGTGCAGTCAGAGCCAGACGCCTGGGCGTGGCCTGCTGAGACCCTCTGCATGGCCCCGTCTGCCTCTCTGATCTCATTTCCCTTCATTCTCCCTCTCATCTACTAATTCCCAGGTGTGCAGGTTCAGGCCCACCCTGGCTACTTTGTTCTTCCTTTTCCTTCTGCTGGAGATGCTCTTCCCTCCTATCTATACATGGCTGCCACCTTCTCATCCACAAGGTTTCAATACCAATATCCCATCCTCAGAGAGCCTTCCCCAACCCCAGCCAAGGCGCTCTCCTCCTGGACCTACTTCATCTTCGTCACAGCATTTATCAGGACCTAACATTTTCTTATTTCCATGCTTGTCCCTTGTTTATTCCCTCTTTCCCTGCCCACTTAGAATAGAGAGTCCCTCAAGGCAAGGACTCTGTCTTGTTCAGCACTCCTCCCTGCACCTGCCGCAAGGCCTTGCACACAGGAGGAACTTAATATTTGTTGACTGCCTGCCTGAAGGAAGCAATTTGTGGCTAGATGTAAGGGCAGAGGAACTCTGAGACCCACCGCAGAGGTGGTGAGGGCAGGCCCTGCTGTCTCACTCACCTCTGTGCCAGGACCCGACCTGCACTGCACCCGGCTCACAGCCAGTGCACAAGGAATATGTGGGTTGCATAGCATCTTGGAGTTGGATGTTCTCCTAGCAGCCCTGATTAACCTTCCACCTAAAGCAGGATTTTCCATGTATTCTGACATCCCCATGATGTCAGGTGGTCATTGAACCTTCCAAGACCCTCGAATGTTCAGTGAGGAAGCCCAGCAACTAAGAGGGTAGCTGGGGCCACTGCCCATAGAGCCTGGCCTGGGGTGGGGGGACAGCCCGCAGCCCCAGGTCAGTCCTCCTCTCTGCAGACTGCACTCTGTGGATGTCCCCCCCCCACAACGCCCATACTCCTGTTTGCACGTCCTTGCCTGTGTTCTTGGTGTCTACTTGGTTCTGTAGTTTATCAAAAAGTGAAAAAATAAAAATAAAACCCGGTCACGGTTTGGTGACGAGCTCTCCGCCGTGCACAAGCCCAGCACCACAGAGGTGATGGTACCACTTGCAGCACGACCCCCTTCTGTGTCTCATGAGGGAACAGGACCCCCTCTGGGAGCTGGGATGTCTTGTCTACTACTGCTGAACATCCCTCACCTTTCTGGGGTCAAGCACTCCCTTCCCCAGGATGCTAAGGTCACGAAGGCCAGGTGGCGCAGTGGTTAGGGACGTGGGTCATTCAGACCTGGGTAAGACCCGGCTTATGTGACCATGGGCAAGTTACCTGATTCTCTGAGTCTCGGCCGTGAAACGGGGATAATGACAACACTTAGCTCAAAGGACTAGTAGAAAAGTAAATGAGGTCGTTAATGCAAGGCGCTTAGTACTGCTCTGGACACACAGGAAGCCCCGGATAAATGAGAGTCGCCAGAGGTATTAGGTCCTCCAGTTCCACCCTCTGGCCCCGGAGCCAGTGTAATGCCACTTTCACCAGTGTTAGGAGGAAGGGACTTCTCATTTGGCCTCACCCTGGTCTTACTTGGAGTGGAGAAGATTCTTATTCTGCTGGTTCTGCTCCTGGGACGTGACTGACCGTGTCACAGGTGTCTCCGAGGATAAGTTCCCAGAGGCAATGGGGTAGCCATGCCTACACTCTCTTGAATCTCACAGCTTAACAAGGAGTTAAGCCCTCACCCAAGTCTTTGTTGATTATGGGGAAAAACCCCACCAAACTATGGTATGTTAGAGCTGAAAGGACCCTCCCTGTGCCCCCTGAAAGTATCTAGTCCCACCTTCTCATTTTGCTAATTAGGAAACTAGCCCACAGGAGCCTACAGGGTCCCACAGCGAGAGCTGGAGCCTCCTAACTCAGGATGGTACCCTCCCATCTATCCTCGCTCCCAAATTCCCTTCCGGTGTAGAGAATCATATGTAAGAGACCAGGCCACGAGGGACCTTACCCCTAAGCCTCTCCATTCAGGCCAAAGCCGAGAAACTTCTTTGCACCATTTTTCCTCAGCCCTTGAGGAAGAAAGTGGCCGAAGGGGAGTCTCCAGGACAGAGGGCAGCTCAGTGCCAAGAAGACTGGCAGCGGAGAACCTGGGCTGGCTTTCTGCTGCGTCCCCATCTCTGGTCTTTTATCCCACCCGCCCACCCCTCCTTTTGCATTCTCCTCTTTTCTCATTTCGCCTGGGCTGCCTGCCTTTTCGGCTGTTTGCTCAAAAGCTGGGCTCTGTTTGCTGAGCCGTTATTCATTTCCATATTACCTGGGATATTTTCAGCTGCTCCTCTGGGCTTTCAGGAGCATTTCAAGTGGTGAGAAGCAACGTGGGCTGCAAAGGCAAACACACAACCGTGACCTCTGAGCCTCGCCGGGGAGTTTGTTCATCTTATCAGTGCCTTCCTGACAAGCACAGCCACCGACTCCTGGCCCTACGCTCAGCCTCTCACCCCGTGCTTCTGGGGAGCAGGCCATGCTTTCAGAGAAACAGGCAGCTAGTTTTCTCAAATCCAAGACTGAGGCGGCGGGCTGGCTTGGGTCAATGACATGTAGGGCCTTTGGCCCTCCCTCCCCTTGCAGGATGGCCTCCCTGTGCTGTGGCCAGAACCAAGAGACAGCATCTCAGAGGCCCTTTTATCACCCCCAGAAACAAGGAGCAGTGAGGCAGCCGGAGGAGTCGATTCCCTCTCCTCCAGCAAACGGCCTCAGGAAGGTGCTGATTCACCGCTGCTCGCCTATACACAGCAGGCCCAGTGCTGGAGACACAGGGCATATGTGGGAACGACAAAGGAAGGGAAACGCCAGAAGGAAGAAGGCTGCTCCTCTTGGGGGGACACTGGAGCGTTGCCCCTGGCCCCTATTTACTTGACAAGCTCAAAGCCCAAGGAAGAACTCTTTAATCCTCCGCCTGGTCCAGGGTGGAACCGGGCCGGAATCCTCTACATTATGGGGGGAAGGGGAAAGACATGGGCAGTCAATTGACTGAGTCTTGGCCGGCCCACGTGCTAGTCCCATGACCTTGGCAAGTCAAATTTTCTGCGTCTCAGTCGTCTCCGTTATAAACCTGGGACGACGACAGGACCTATCTCACGGTTAATGGGAGCATCAGTAAGTGGTGAAGGGCTCTGTAAATATTAGGTATTACTCATCCAGAGTCAGACATTCCATCAGCGGATCAATCACCCAAGGAGCCGGAATCAGCCACGTCGAGACAGACTCACGGAAAAACACCTGCCATGCTCTCTTCACACCCCCACTCTCTGAGACCCAGAGGCACCACGGCCGCCGGCTCTCACCCCCTGCCTCCAGGCTTCCATGCAATTTGTTCCACATGTTCCAGGAGACCAGGCAAGAGGCTTGGGTTACTGGGTGTTTGTCAGGATTAGTAAAAGGCCCTGAGTGGCTCTGGGCTTGTCACGCTCTCTGGGTTTGTCACGTAGCACTGGTGGCCCATGGCCCTGCCACTCCAGGCACTAGACATCAGAAAAGCAAGAGTATCAACAGGGCAGAGGGACCGGTGGTGGATCTGTCATGGGGGACGGGCAGCGGCGGCCTCCCCATCAGCATGCCGGGCCCCTCAGGGACCCCAAATTGAGTTACCTCACCTCGGGGCTCCATGGGCTAAGTGAGGGGAGCCAGGAACAGGCTCTGGCCTGTGAGCTGGAGCAGAGCCTGCAGAGGAGATGATTCTTTAAGGAACTGGTGGGGGTTTTTTCCTTGAAGAAGTCATCAAGTTACTGCTGTCTTTCGCCTAACTCTGCTAGTTTCATGATAGGACAGACACGGATGGACTAAGTAGAACTGAAACCAGAGCCTCGGGGTGCAGGGACCGAGTCTCTGCCAAAAACCAAGCACCCCGCAGAGTGTCTCAGGCACAGGGTCTGCATGGTGAGTACTGAGCGAATGAATGAATGGATGAATGAGACGGGGGGGGCGCTGAGAGCTGAGCCAGGCGTGCACTCCAGGTGCAAATGATGGGAGAAGGTCCACTCAGGAAAGGAGAACACGAAGCACATATCCAGGCAGTGCTCAGCATCAGAGAAGTCCAGAAGGAGAATATGAATCTCTTTACCCATAGGACATAGTGGACAAATGGGAACGTGGTCTTAGGAGAAAGGACGAAGCCCATTTTCCTAAAGGCAGGGCAAAAGCCTGGCAGAGGATGTGAATATATAGCCTAGAGACCGGCTAGGGCACAGTCTGAGGGTACCAATCCTGTGGCCACTGCCATAGGGAGGACAGGGTGACAAGGCACAGAGCAGCAAAGTTATTCAAACCTCTTCCCCACCCCCAAACCCCCAGAAGTATCATCAGCTCCTTGTGAATGCCACGGAAATCAAGTCACTGGGGGTCACCCTGGAGAACCTTCTGTTTCATCCCCGAGGCAGCTGAGGCTCAGCCTCTTTGATCCCAGCCAAGCGGGAGCCCCTGACAGGCTTGGAAAACCCATCCCCCAGGGCCTCTCAAGTCAGACGTCAGCCTCCCCAAATAGCCCGCGCCTGCCACAGACCCAGAGCCGGGCGCCCAAGTGCGGGCAGGAGAGTGGGTGCCGGTTCTGATTTCCATGTTTCTTCCCACCATCCTATTTTGGGAGACACGAAATGCAGATAACATCGGCAGAGCCGGTCTGGGAAGGTGGGCTGGGAGCTGGGCGCCACTTGTTCCAATTTTCTCCTCAATGGAATCCCAGGTTGACGAGGCCGCGCTGGCCTTCCAGACGAGTAGCAAATGGCTAACTACAAAATAAAGATTCTTCCAAGACATGAGCTGTCCCCTCCTTATTCTCTACCCCACCAACCAATTAATGAGAGTCTGGGTCACAAGTGAATGGGCGATTTTTAGCTTGGGAACACACACTGAATGATGTGATGCCAAGCATGGGGACAATTAGAAAAGCTCTCCAACAGGGGGAGAGACTGATAAATGCCGCATCAAAACCAAACTTAAACCCCCCATGACTTCAGCCCAAAGCCTGGGCCTCTGAGATGACACATGGAGGGGCGTGTCACAGCAGGATTAGCAGACTCCATCCAAATAGAGCCACTTACCGACTGCAGAGGGAGGACCACACCTGGGGTCTAGAAGCAGAGGATGCTGATGTCACTCACCTGGCTCTCGGGATCCCTCCCTGGAGAGTGGGGGGAGGGGTGGGCCGGTGCTAGTGCAGTCTTGTTTCCAAGGTTGTGCCAAATCCAGAGGAACTGATACATCCAGAAACACTGCGCTATTCAAATACTAGTGCTTAAAACCTGGGGGAGGAGCTGCTCTGGTAGACAGGTTCCTCAAGGGCCATAAAGATTGCTAACGGGGAGGGGGAATGAGCAGTGGCAATGGTGGAATATTCGGGAACAGGGGACGTTCTCATCTCTGTCGCCTGTCTCGTTTACTGGTGTGTCTCTAGTGCCAACAACAATGCCCAGCACGGATGAAGCACTCAATAAATTAAAAAACAGATGAATGCAAGCGTGAACCCTAATCTCTAGGAGACTGTTACTCTTCCCAAGCCAATCCTTTGTGGGAACTCACCAAAACAAAAATGCGAGGACCACCACCACAACTTGCCTCCACCCCCAAGGTGTAAGAGCGACTGCATCTAAATGTCCCAGCATCTTTCAGGACATGCAGGCTACCAAACGCGCTTGAGAAGACCTAGACCACCCCCAACCCATTCTGCTGAAGAGAGAAGGGAGTTTCCCGTCTTATTCCCAGACTCACTCTCAGCCCCAGGCTGGGCAGTGGACACCATCTACTTCCATCAAGCAAACTCACACAAGTGACCAATGGCCAAGGGGCCAAGCAGGCTTTGCCTGGAAGACTTTGTTGCATCTCTGCAAATGCTAGCAGGCAGGTTGAATTCCCCAGCCCTGGCATTAATTGTAGCCCATATGTTGTGATTACAAAGTGGAATTAAATGACATGCCAAATTAAAGAGTTATTTTTTCTAATAATATTTTGCATAGGATGTGTTTATAACAGCATTAATTATTTACGCTGCCATATAAAGAAAGCATAAATATAAAGAGAGAGACCAGACAGTTCCTGTAGGAGAAATAAAATGAAAATCTCCATCAGGATGATGAATACCTTCGGGGTTCTTTGGGGGAACTTCGGGCTGGTGCTGGGTGGAGGTGGAGAGAGAGGGACATCTCAAGAACAAATCTGACGAACGTTATCGAGGCTTTTGAGGGAGGAATACGTTAAAAATGAAAGTGAGTACAGAAAGTTTAAATATTTAATATCTGCATGAATTCCAATTCACACTTTATTTTTCCGATTAAAAATGTACAAGAATTCCCATCACTTTCATCCTCCTCCTGTGAGACGCTTCGCAGTCACAGTTTCAGGGACCACCTTTAGCAGCACCCAGGGCATGAGACGGTAGCACCGCCCCACAGCCACGTGGAGCCCCCCCCCCCCACCCCAGGCAGCTACAGTTGTTGGCCTCGGGCGCCAGAATGACTGATGGGACCAAAGCCCCTTCCTGGTCTCCTCAGCCTGTCCCAGAGGGGACCACGGAATTCTCAGAGATGACGCAGCCCAGTTGTGGGTTTAAAGTGCTTGCCCGAGTGCAGACCGAGTGCAGACCTTGTGGGTAGAGGAGAAACACCACCACTGAACCGATTTCTCCTTGAAACAAGAGATTTCTGTCACAGAGAGCCCCCAACCCCCGTGCCCTCCAGGAGCTTTTATTCTAAGGCCTACCAAGCTTTCTCTGCATTAAATGATGTTACCGTGAGCCAGAGTTAATTTGGATATGCAGGGGAGGAATAACTTCCTGAAGATCTAAAGGTCGCAGTTGAGAGTAATCTGCATCTGTGCAAGCTCCCAGCTTTGGCCCGGCCTGCAGCCCAGCGTTAAGCTGGCGAGCAAACCCCGCTCATAATACTAACAAAACATACATCTGTGTGCCTTGAAAAGGCACTTTCCCACATCGCATCTGACCCCATGGTTCCATGAAGTTGTCAAGGGGCTGTTACAGGCCTTCATTGTACACACAGGAAACCCACGTTCCAAAAGGCCACGTGACAGGTCCAAGGTTCCCTACTCCGAATCAAAATTCTTCCCACTGTTATATCGCTGCAGCTTCTCCAGCACATGGTTCCCAAGTACTCGATACAGAGGGAAAAGGGAAAACTGCACTGAGAGATGCTTTTTGAGCCCAATCTCTGACTTCTGAGCGGCAGTCGGCCTGGTGACACCTTCAGAGATGGGGACAGTGTAGGGGGAGTGACTGCTCTCTGCTCACCTAGAGGGTCCGCTGGGTCCTGGCCACCGTGTTCCTCCTGAGACTCTCGGGACCCTCAGGCCAGAGACCCTCAGAGGAGAGCTGCCGACAAAAGCTGTCTCAACATCATAGATGTAGAGAACAAACATGGACACCAAGGCGGGAAAGCAGCGGAGTGGGTGGTGGTGGTGGGATGAATTGGAAGATTGGGATTGACATGTATACGCTAATATGTATAAAATGGATAACTGATAAGAACCTGCTGTATAAAAAAATAAATAAAATTCTAAAATTCAAAAAAAAAAAGTTGTCTCAACATCTCTCTGACCCTCTGGGCTTTAAGTTGTCAGACACTGATGTGGCGTTTTCTCCCTTCTCTCTCTCACAGCTCTCCGCCCCCTCCCATCACTTACCACAAACTCCTGTACAAAACACCTTCATAAATAGTGCTGATTTAGCTTCTTGTTCTAGTCAGGCCTCTGCTCAAAGACAATACCCTGCCCCCAGCCCCACTCCTCCTCTTGTGTCGACTGATCCACAAAGTGCCCATAAATCAACAGAGAACACACACACACGGCTCCCCCCTCCCTCCATCAGAAAGCTGAGCAGGAAATCACGCCTGTGGTGGGATCAGAGCTTATCGATCTGGTCCTTGAAGACGTTTGGAGTTGTTTGTTGTTTTTACTCCCAGATACCCGCTTGAACAGGCCCAGCCCTTTAAATGAGATGAGCAGAGCGAGAAATCATCCCAGCTGAACGTCTGGAGAGCAGAATTCCTCCCTCTTCCTCTTTCTCACTTTATTCAGAAAGCCTCCTTCTGAAAGGGCACGGGGAGGGAGGCCCCAGCAGGTAGAGGGCAGGACCGGGGGAGCTCAGAAAGACTGGCTTCCAGGATAGCCCCTCTCTGCTAAGGCTCTGGGGCCAGCGCCTCCTCCCATTTGCTCCAGGGACAGGAGCGAGGTCTGCGTGGTCACAGGAGCGCGCCCGCGTGTACGCGGAGATATGTCTGGTAGACCAGCTGCTGGGGCTTCGCCAACAAGTCTACCCGCTCCTCCCAACTTCACTGGTTGTGAACTTTTCAGATGATGACGGGGGAATGGAGGTAGCAGAAAAGAAGGTAATTTAGACAAACGAATCTGCTGATCAGGGTCCATGCTGCGCAGGTGACAGTAACAGACACGGTGATAGCAATCACAGAGCTGACACCTTGCAGGGATAAAACCCCTTCCTCCTAAGGGCTCTAAACAGTCTCTCTCGCCGATATAAAAATCAAAAGAGAGGTAGGATGTTTGCAGAAGGCGCACTCCTTAGATCCTAGCGCAGTGAGAAGCACCTTATAGGCATTCTTGTTTTTCCTCATTTCCCTCTCTTCTGTCCTCATTTCCGTGTGCTAACTAAAAGGATTTAAAGCCTGCGCCTAGAGCAGGAAGAAAGCACGGAGGCCTCTCTTGCCACCCAGCTCTTGTGTGTAGATTGGTTGTGCTGCTGTAAGAAAAGGGGCGGAAACCCGGTAAGAAATTCTGTGGCTGTGCACGTGAATGAGAGGGGCCTGCTGTATCAGGGTGTAGGATCTGGGCAGCCAGGAAAGAGGAAGGAAACAGGGGAGAGCTCTGGGCAAACTGAAGTGGGATCATCTTCGTTCATAAGCCTACTTTTATTTTTAAAAAGCTGTTTCCCGAAGAACTAACACCCCCTTTCCACCTCCAGACCCTCAACCAAACCCTCCAGAAAAGCAGGTCTGTCCTGCAGTCTCTCTCTTGCAAGCATTTTACTTGCTCAGGGAGAGTGAAAGCTTCAAAAGTAAAGGAGGGCTTCCCTGGTTGTGCAATGGTTAAGAATCCGCCTGCCAATGCAGGGGACATGGGTTCGAGCCCTGGTCCAGGAAGATCCCACATGCTGCGGAGCAAAAAAGCCCCTGCGCCACAACTACTGAGCCTGCGCTCCAGAGCCCACGAGCCACAATTCCTGAAGCCCACGCGCCTAGAGCCCGTGCTCTGCAACAAGAGAAGCCAACGCAATGAGAGGCCCACACACTGCAACGAAGAGTAGCCTCCGCTCACCACAACTAGAGAAAGCCCGCGCGCAGCAACGAAGACCCAACACAGCCAAAAATAAGTAAATAAAATAAATAAATAATATATAAAAAAAAAGTAAAGGAGATCACAATTGCTAAATGCCCTCCACAAACAGTGAGACGTACCCATTCACAGGCATTTTCCTGGAAATGAGGTAAAGTGGGAAAGCAAAGGACTGGGGGTCAGGGGACTGATCAACTGTGTGACCTTGGATAAGTCGCTTAACCTGTCTGAGCCTCAGTTTTCTTCCTGCTAAAAACAGAGAACTCTTACCTTATGGGGGTTTAAGTCTCCTAAGCTAATTCTTACTGAGTTCTTGCGCATTGGTCATTGTCACATTACCATATCATTCAATTCTCTCAAGAACCCTGTGAGAAAGGAACTATTCCTCTCTTCTGAGAGACGGGACAACTGGGCAGAGGGCTGAAGTGACCAGCCTACAGGATGGAGCCCAGGTGTTCTTCTCCATGGCTTACGTGGTGTCCACTCCACCACAGCTGTCTCCTGACGGGCAGATGAGGTCACGTCCACGCAAGGCCTTTGGAAAGTGTAAAGGCTGGAGAAGGTGAGGTGTTGTTTCTGAGAGTTTGGGCAGTAAAGGGAGGAGAGGGGCACTTTTCCATTTTCAAGCTTCGCCATTCGGGGTCCTCTCTCTAGACACTTGGCAGCCAGAATGTTCTCCTCCCCTTGTTCTAGAAGCACTGCCTCACTTTTTAAAGCAGTAAAACCACAGATGACCCTGGAACCTTCGGGGGCAGTTGAGGGCAGAGGTGGACCTGTGAGGGCTTCCCTCCCTCCTGAAACCTGAGACAGCCCAGCGCTGCTTCTCCACCTCTGCTCCGGCCCTCTGAGGGTCCAGGGCAAGACCGTACCAGACGCCAGTCTCCATCTGGAATGAGATAATCTGAGCCACGCTGAGCAGCCAGCCAGGGGTGAGGTGGTGGGGGGAGGACAGGAGGGCTGAGACAAGCCAGGGTTGGGGGTCTTGTCACACGGCCATCTGTGGTGCTGGCAGCTGGGGGGAGCATCTCCGATGTTGATGAGGGACTCCGACAGAGCAAGGCCTTGCAACTTCTTGTAGAGGCTGCTTGCCAGGTGGGTTTGTTCATAGGATTTGAAATAAGGGTACCATGGTCATATGTGTTCAGGAAGCCCTAGG
This sequence comes from Grampus griseus, assembly GCF_964374135.1. NCBI lineage: Eukaryota > Metazoa > Chordata > Mammalia > Artiodactyla > Delphinidae > Grampus > Grampus griseus. The sequence goes on from NC_139002.1 coordinate 9,295,159, forward strand.
TTAAACTGGGTTCTCCTGAATACTGGACTTGTTAAAATCTTTACAATTGCAACAAGCCCTGCAACTCTTCAAGAGGGGGTGTCCAGGCAGCGTTTCCCAAGTTGGTTAGCTTTGGCACGGAGCCCTCTGTGCTGCAGAGCCCACTTTGGGAAGTGCTAATCCAAGGCAACTCTCCCATTTCACAGATGGGGCCAGGGGAGGATGGGAACCGACGCAGCTTCTAAAATTGGCCACCTCCCCGAATGCCCCGCATCCCCAGGGGGCTGAGAATCCCTCCACACCTGTTTCTGAGGATTAGGGAAATGTGTCTGGCTGCAGCTGTGGTTCATGGAAGAAAGGACATCTGTCCCCTCCATGGAAAGGGGTGGGGTAGTAAAGGGGATGAAGGGAGGGGAAGGAAGAACGAGGCCCCTTGAAAGTGAGACGCCACTGAACACAATAGAGGAGCAAGACAGCTGGACACGTCACCCCAAGAACACTCTGTGTCTCTACAGATCTTAGCAGGGACCACCCCGGTCACTCGTCAGGACGCCAAGTCCCAACCCCAGGGCCCAACCCTGAAGTTATTAGGCTTACTCAGAGACACTACCCCTGATCCCAGTTCCCCCATTTGCTAGTGGCTCCTTTCTAGAAATAAACTTGTGGCCAGTGACAAAGTCCTCACAGCCCCCAAGGTCACAGTAGCCCCAGCTGTGCTCCAAGGGACCTGGGGAAGGAGCTCTGGTCTCCCTCACAGTTTCTGGAGCTGAACAGCAAGTTCAACCAGGGAGAAGAGGGAGGCGGGGAAGTGATTCTCTCTGCCCAGGAATGGAGGCGTGATGCCCCCATGCCTCCCCACCCCTAGGCAACCCATTTCTGGCCCCCAGCCTCAGTTCCTCACCCAGAAAATGGATTGCGGGCCCTGGTGGTTCCTAATCTGTCTGTTCTCTAATGAGTCTCCCTTTCTGAAAGTGTCAGGCATGGCCCCAACCTGCTCAGGTTAAGGGAGTTTATTGCTAAGGGGCTTGAGAAAGATGACCTTTCCCATCCTCTAAAAATGTGGAGAGGACTGACTATGACCCCGTCTTCCCCTGTGGTCTCTGAGGGTGGGGTGAATGGGATTCCCATGGTCCTGGAGGAGGTGGATGGAAGGGTGCAGAGATGGAGGCCAGTAAAAGCCCCCTCCCCCACCCATTAGACACCATTCCGGGACTTTCTCCTCCCAGCTCTGAGCGTCGCCAAGGCAGCTGTTGTCCAGATCCAGACAAAGACCTGATACTTCTTCCAACCAGGCCGAGCCAGGCGGTCCGTGGATGAGTGGGGGGTGGGAGGGTGGCCAACGGGCGGGGCGAGGGACAGCCAGGACCGGAAAAAAGTCTGCCTGTCTTGTCCTTTTGGTCCACACCCTTTGTGCTAAGACGAGACTGGAGATAGCCACTTTCTGTGAGGCCCAGCCTGGCCCTCGGGCAGCCTCTCCCCCTCCTGCTTTGCTCCTCAGCCACATGCCCTTGGGCTGAGCTAAGTCCAGAACCCGGCTGAGTAGGGGAATTGTTCTGAGAAAGTGGCCCGTTGGCTGGTTGCTATGGAAACCGACATACCACAGTGCTGACCCCGGAGAGGTTTAGCACACTCCCCCAGCAGGGATGCCAGCAGCTGGACTGCAGCTGTTACCTCGCAAGTGGGGGCTGGAGCCTCCGCCAGCAGTCCCTGCTGTTGGCCTGAACTAGTCCGGGCAGCAGATCCCCTGCATTTGCTCCTCCACCCCCAGTCCCCTCACAGCCTCCCCCTCCCCCTCCTACAGCCGGGAAGGGAGCACTGAGTCTTCCCAGGCAGGAGGTGGTGTGGGAGGAGCAGAGCACGCACCAGGGAAGCGTGGTGCATCCTCGAAGTGTAGTACAACATCTGCCCATTGCATTGCTGGAGAAACTGAGGCCCACAGACAAGCAGGGGTTGGCACCTGGCCAGCATCACTCCCGGACACAAGCATGGGGACGAGGGGGCATCACTGACTGAACAAAAGGGGCACCAAACATTGACCACAGAGACAGAAAGCGGGACACACGAAGAAGAGGAGTGAGATGGGGAACAGTGGGAGAGGAAGACAGAGCTCCAAGTGGCAGAGAGAGTCAGAGAAGGAGACAAGAGAAGGGTGATGAGAGATGAGGCTAAGTCCTGGCTAGTTCTGAGCCCCGCCCTCCCCTCCAGCACGTGGCCTGGAGGAGGCGTCAGAGAGGATGGACGGGGAGGGCCAGCGGTGGAGGGGTATAAAAACTGGTTTCAGGGCAGCATCTCCAACCATCCCATAATGCCTCGAGCTCCCCAAGTGGCCCAAAGCAAACACGTCAACCCGCCTCCCCTCCAAGTGTGAAGCTTCAAGACTCAGGACGGATGCTAAACAAACACCCCCAGCTGGAGAGGTGAGACGGCTCTCCGTGGGCGCCCCATCAGCCAGCCAGCCCTGTGGCAGGAACACAAGTTCCTTCCATTCCCCGAGTAGTCGAGTAGCCTGCCTCACACCCGGTTTGCTCTGACCCTCATCCCCAGCCTTGAAGGTCCCTTGGGCCCTGGGCCCACTCCCTCCCCCACTTCCCTTCCTCTAGAACTGGGTCGTGAGCAGGTGGCCCCCCTCCTCTCCTCCAGAACCCGTCTCACTGCTCCTGATGAATTTACACCCTTTTCAATACTCCTCCCCTCCAGCCACCCTAAAATCGTTGGTTGCAGGAGACTGGAGGGCGGCTCTGCATCCTCTCATCCTTTTGAGATGCTGGGCAGTTGTTCTCCTTGTGAAGGCTTCGCTCCACAGACATGGGAACCCCTCAGGAATGTGCCACCAATGTAAACTCCCTCATTGAAGACCGCGCTCTGGGGCAGGCCAGCAGCTTGCTTTTGCATTGACCACCTTTTTAAGCAAAAATCTGGTTTCTCACGTGAGTGATTTCTATTGTGTTTGCTGCTCCGACAAGTACAGCGTCAGAGCTGGTGTCCTGCTCCTCTGGCCTTCTGAGCAAGACCAGCTGGGCGGTTATGGACACTTGGCCTTGACTTGGGGGTAAGAGACGCTGCCCTAGACGTGCCCGGAGCCCGCCCCTGGCCAGTGAGGTAATCAAAAGGCATTTATTGAACAATGACCCTGCACCTGGCACTGTGGGTGTGGTGGCCAAGGGGGCATGTGGAAGAAGTCTCGGGCAAGGACCCCTGTCCAGAAGAAGTTTGCAATCTTAATGGAAAACAAGATGGACCCACCACACGAAGCAGACAAATCAGGAGTCAGCAGCGGAGCACCCTGCGTGCTGATGCCACAGGCGCTGAGGTACCGCTCTCCAAAGAGATGCCATGGGAGGGTTCCTGCCCACTGCCCAAGGCCAAGTGCAGACACTCTCTCGGCATCGACGGTTCTTTGCGCAAACCGTGGTGGTGAGGGCAGAACCAGATCTACCAAACCCTCCCAGTGGTGCAACTCCAGCCAGAGCTGGACATAAGACACAGATACCCGAATCCAGGAAGCAGCAACATCCCATCCCGACAGCAGGCATCTCTTTACCCTCTCACCAGCCCTTCAAATGTGAGAGATGGGCCAGGACCCAGGACCCACGGTCTGAATCACTTTAGGACTTGTTCAAATTCTGCCTGAATAATGACCAGCATTTACAATTTCCACAACCACTGTCTCATTTAAAATCTTCTCCACCTCCTGTGATGTGGGTGGGATTATGATTCCCTCGTTACAGACGAGGGGAAAGAGGCCCAGGGAAGTGAAGGACTGAATGCAGCAAAGCCAGAATTCTACCCAGCCCTGCCGTGTGGGCCAGTCCCCTTCCCGTGACCACAGGGCATCTCTGAGAGTCTTCTGTTTCTCACAGAATCTAGCACAGGGTAGCTGGTCAGTAAGCATCTCTTGCACAGCAGGAAAGCACAAGTCGCCCTGAAGGCCGCAACAAGGCGTGTTCAGCTGTGTCCGTGCGTGTGGCAGGGGTGCCGGTAGAGGATGCAGCCCAGCCTGCAGGCACGGTCAGCCTCCAGGGAGGGTCACCCCAGCCGCGGAGCTGCCATCTTGAAGGGATGGTGGCAAAGGAAACTGAACTACAGTTTTAAGTCGAATTCACTTCTAAAGCATCTTCAAAACCCCCAACCCATGTGAGCAGCCAACATCTTTCTGATTAAAAAACCAAAAATTGGAGGGGAAGGGTAGGTGGGAGATGAGGATTGAGTTGGGACGGTCAGCAGAGAGCAGGGTGTGTGGCGAGGAGCAGAAGATCAGCAGGTAGACGACACAGGAGGCCAGGCAGGCCCCCAGCCAGGCTCCCCACGGCGGGGTCCACAGCCAAGCTTGAGTCAGTCCTCTGAAGCAAGGGAAGGCAGGTCCTCCCCAGGGTCCTGAGAGGAGGAGATGCCAAGGGTGCCCTTCAGCTGGAGCAAAGCATTGAGCAGGAGAATCCGAGGGGCCAGGCTTAGCGAGCGGGAGCCGGACCACAACGCCTTGTCTGTGCAGATGCCTGGGGAGCACCGACGCGCTGGGGCAATACGGCCCGGGCACAGAGAGGCGTGCCCGACGGAAAGAGACCAAACCCCTGGTGCACATGGAGTGATCTAGAACCAGAGCCACAAGCTGGAACAAGCAGGCCACTTTATTTATTTATACTTTATTGGTCACTTATCACAGAATTTTTTAAAACGCTGGAGCTGGTGGAGATTTTAGGGACCACTTTGTATGTGCCCTGGCTCAGTGCCTAGAACAGAGTAGGTGCTCCCAAATGTTTGTTGGATGAATGAATGGAGAGAGAAGCAGAACTTGGAAGCCTGTAATTGATGCTCATAATGATGTGCTGAGATCCTAAGACATTGACGAACCTTCTGAATCATCCAGGAGAAAACTGTGCTCTGTACGCTTGCTGTCCTTCAGGGTAGGGTTTGAAAACCAGTGCTCTGATTATAGTAACTCCTGGTGCATCAGAATTCAATCCAATTCCATTTGATCAGCCTGCATGGGGTTCCTAGCACGTGCCAGACCCTGAGCAGAAGTACCTCCCTGCCCCTTCGGCTCCAGACCGCTCTCACGGCTCTGTTGCTGCCGCAGCGGCTGAGGCTGCAGCAGGAGCTCCGCGGGCCCCAGGGTAAGAGGCATGTTCTGTGTAACCCCTCGGGTCCCGAGCAACTTCTGGTTTGGGTTAAAGGGAACCTAGCTGCCCCCCTCCTGCCCAGCCCTCCCACATCAGCGGAGTCCTCCCACCCGCCGGCAGCCTGGGGAGGCCAAGGGAGGGGTGGAAGGCTGCCACGGTGCCTCTCTCCCCTGCCATTTCCTCTGAGGCTCCTTCACTGGCCCTGTTTTTCAGACCTCTAGTAATAAAAACAAGCCAATAAAATGAACATGAAAATATATTCATTAGGATTTATAATGCTCATTAAAACTGCCTGTGTACGAAAGCATGACTTAGCTTCATGTAAGTGGGGAAAAAATGCAAATTATACTGCATGCAAAGAAGATATTTCCCTAATCGTCCAATCAAATGCCGGCCCAATTATCTGTGGCCAACCCAATGGGTTAAAATTATACTCTCTCTCCTTGGACACAGTGAGGCGCCTGAAAGTGTTTCATTTTAATAAAAATGAAATCTGGACCCTGCAGAAAACCAGCTTCACTAATGACGTGTTTACACAGAGAAAGACAATTTCTAGTTAATGGTGATTACTACCGAGAACAAATTAAACTTCCCAGAGTATACAGGTTAGAGATAATGGGAAGGGGGAAAAAGAGTTATGGTTTTAGTGTGTGTGACTGCATGGGGGACAGGGGGACAGGGAAGAAGGAAGCTGAGGGAACCTCAGGAGGAGGCTGAGACGGCAGGGACGCTGGGGCGGGTGCAGGGAGGAGAGCTCGGGACACCGGCTGCATTGCTTCCGCCAGGTCCAGCGACCCGGCTTGAGCAGTGGCCACTGGCAGCTGGCTCTGGGCTCTCAAAACCCCAGGGCGGGCCACCTTCAGCAAGAGCAGGGCCCCATTCTCTCCACAGGCTCAGACCCGCGGGAATCTGCCCTGTTTCCTTCTTGAGAAGGCAGGTAACTGATTCCTACCAGTCCCCAGTCATTGGGAGCATATGGAATGCACTTCCGATTCCACTCCACTGGCTTAGTGATGACAGAAAGCAGAGGCAGGCTTTTCCCAGGGAAAGTCAAGTGAGCAAACTTTTCAATAGGCGATGGAGGAAGCAAAACAGACAGGAGGTAGAATGAGAGGATAACGATGACGAGGATAAACGAAGTGCTCCCCATCTGGCGGGCACCATACTAAAACGTTATCCCTTTTCATCCTTACCCGTGGGGCAGCATTATTTTCCTTATTTTTTTTAAATTTAATTTATTTTTTATACACTAATAGATAACTAATAAGAACCTGCTGTATTTTCCTTATTTTTAAAGCAGAAACTGAGGCTGAGCAATGTTATCTAACAGTGCAATGTCACAGGCCTAAGTAAGTGAAGAAGTCAGTTCTCTAACCCAGATGTATCTGATTCCAATGCTCACACTCCTAACTATTAGGCTACACTGTCTGCTGGAATAAATACAGAGCCCTTACTACTGGTATCCTATAGGCTATAAAAACGAAGCCTCCAGCTCACTGGCCGGCCCCACCTGCACTCAACTTCCTATCCTCTCCTTTGGCCATTGGAGGCCATGAAGATGCTCTTTCAAACAGAAAAATCCGAAGAATTGCCAGACCCCTTCTGCTGTCTCGCCTCTCCCCCCACTTCCTACAGCCAGGTGAGCCGGGACAGGGAGAAGCGAAGGGAGCCAGGATTCCTCCAGCGCTGAGTTTTAATGTCTGTTCTTTTGTAAACAAGAACAATGATTTGTGAATAGGCCCAGAGGCAGTCCCCAAATCAGGAATTCCAGCTCAGAGGCACAGAATAATACAGCTTTGGGGAAGATTTAATAATAGTAAAATTAAAATTGTAACTGAAGCATATGAAGAATGTGGTACACACAGGCACTGCAAAGAAAAGAAAAAAAAGCCCTGCGCAGATTAGCCCCTATGGAATAGTGATCGGTTGAGAGCAACAGTAAACAGTGCACAGAAATGCAACTTAATTATCTCGCAGTTCTTAACATTCTACCAAAGCCAGGCGGCAAGCTTTGATGTTGGAGGCAGCAGCAGCAGCTCCTCTGTCTCCACTGCTCCTGCTGGAAGATCATTACTAAGAAATCTGCATCCATTCCAGCAGCTGGGCTGGGGAAGAGCAGCGGGCTTTATCTGCTGAGAGCCCAGGAGTGGCCAACGACCTGGGAAGAAAGCATCTCTCCGGGGGCTATCAAGCCAGGGGACTGGTGGACAAAAAGTGAGCTCTAGAGATTGGGGCCAAAGGATCAGGACACCAGTAGGGGAGGCCCGGTTGAGCACCAATCCCCAGGGCTAAGTGGATAGGCGTCTTTGGGGAGCCTGGGGTCTGTCAGCCCAGGACTGGCTTAGCGAGCACCCGGGTACTTGCTGGATGAAATCTGGCCTGCCCCTATGCCCCCACCCCAAACACAGACAAAGTGAGTACTATCTGGTCAAAATGTCTCTGTTGTTCCTGGGTTTGCCCCTGAGATGCCCAGCCAGAGTGCGAGGCAATGGGGAAGAGACCCAGAGGAAGGAAGACACTTGATTCGGAGTCAAATGTCTCTTTTAAGGATGCTTCTGATGGATGTCTGAAGAGACAGATTCAGTGGGCTGATTCAGATCCATTTCCTTCCTTTCCAGAGCCCCTCTTTATTCTCTGTGAATGGATATTCTCAGGAATTAGGGAGATTTTCACCTGTTTGGTACATTGGTTAACTGCAGTCCTACCTGGAGACAGGAGGATGGGCAAGATGACCTTCTTTGGACTCAGGCACACACAAGGAATGTAAGAAACCAGGATTGTGGACCATGAAGTCTCCACATCCAGGTTTGCTCAGATCTCCGCCTGCTTCCCTATGCTTGTCAATTTCCTGGGAAGGCTCCTGACTTTGTTCAGTTGGGTCCTGAAGTGCTATCAAGACTGTGTCCAGTTGATCCCTAATCAAGAGATGGCCTGTGGGATCCCAGCCCTTGGTGATGGGGTCCTAGGGTACCAGTCCTGGGGCCACCCACCCAAGGGCTCACCTGATGAATGAAAAGAGGGTCACACAAGTCCAAAGGAAGTCTTTGATTCCTGGACAAAATAACCGATACAAACAGATGCCCAGATTGCTGAGAGGGGCTGGGAGAAGGAAGAGATGCCTTTTCCCTGAACATGGAATGGGGATGCTGTGATAGCTCCCCAGCAGTTGCCAGTGCCCTGGAATGAAATGTTCCCTGTGTTTCTTCAGGACTGGAGAGTGACACCTGGGAATCTGCTCTGGAGGTCATCTCCTTAATCTTCCTGGGCAGGTTAAATGCCCCCGTTTCAGATGATAAAACTTGGCCCAAGGAACATCAGAAAAATAGTGCTGTTCTTTCTGTATTTCTTTTACTCCTGATTCCGAATTATAATGGAGGGAGGTCACTGAGACCCACAAGGGGATAGTGGTGAAATCTGAGGGGGCTCATTCTGGATGCACTACTTCCTGGTGGGGGGCTGGGCAGGGTAGAGACAATCTCAGTATTTTTTTTTTAATTTTTTTCAAGCCAATCTGAGGATTATTTATTTATTTAATTATAATTTTTTTGGCTGTGCTGGGTCTTCGTTACTGCGTGCAGGCTTTCTCTAGTTGCGGCAAGCGGGGGCTACTCTTCGTTGTGGTGCGCGGGCTTCTCATTGCGGTGGCTTCTCTTGCTGCGGAGCATAGGCTCCAGGCATGCGGGCTTCAGTAGTTGTGGCACGTGGGCTCAGTAGTTGTGGCTCGCGGGCTCTAGAGCGCAGGCTCAGTAGTTGTGGCGCACGGGCTTAGCTGCTCCACGGCATGTGGGATCCTCCCGGACCAGGGCTCAAACCTGTGTCCCCTGCATTGGCATTCTTAACCACTGCGCCACCAGGGAAGCCCCAATCTCAGTATTGATATGTTATCTGGGATGTTGAGCTTTAGAGACTGGTGTGTAGAGCTGAGCAGAAGCTCTCCAGAGTCCCCCCTCGTTTGGCAGGGCAATCTCCAGTAGCGAAGAAAATGCACCCCAATCCCCCCGCCCTACAGCCCCACCTTCACTGCCCCGTAACCCACCATCCGGGTTAAGCTCTACTAAATCACACTGTACTGGACACTCATAACCTTTGTCTCATTAGGAAAACACCTGGCTCACTTATGGTGGTGTGCAGCCCCCTCCCCCACTGATATATAAACCCCTCGAGGGTAGGGGGCTTGCAGGGTTGTTCAGCCCCAGTGCCTGGCACAAGCCCAGCCCTCCAGAAGCCTTGGCTGAATGGAAGAGTACAACGCGGAGAGCCAAGAGCCTCGGGCCCACTGTCCTTCTCATCGTCCCTTTGTCAGCGTCACCCTGGGGGTGGCTCAGTCTCATCTCAAACACTCGGACTCAAGACGAGCGAGGCTGGAGCTCAGGGCCAATGAGGGGCAAAGGCCCACGCTCCTAGAGCCTGGAGACCCAGCGGAAACACATACAGCGCATTCACCAGGCGGTGCCCAGAGTGGCTCTGAGCCCTCGGCAAGCATCAGTTCATTTCAACTTCACAAGGCGGGTTTTTGATCCTGCCAAGTCCACTAACTGGCTACGTGACCTTGTAATAGTCACTGCCTCTCCTGGGCCGTATTTCCTCTCTCGTCTATGAAATGGAGAGGATTGGGCACTAATCTGGAATACCTGCTAGACCGTGAGCTCTGAAAGGACAGGGGCTGCCACAGGAACTGTGTTGCCCATGCATTCGCAGTAAGGGACACAATGCTGGGCACGCGGTAGGTCCTCAATGAATATTTATTAAATGCACAGGGCGATGTTCTGTCTAGCTCCATTCTGGGATCTGAAGACTTCTTACCCTAAATTTCTCATTGTTCTGCAGCACAAAGTTCAGTTCCCCATTTCCCTTGGGCTCAGGAGGCCTGGCCTCTTGTTTCCAAGAGCCCCAGGGGGCTTCAGACTTAGAATTCACCTGGATCCTTGTCCCCAGTGTTATGGAAACTGAGGCGGGGAGGCCTGACCCAGCTCCAGAGCTAGAGGGAGAGAGCAGGCAGAGGGTTCTGCGCTACCCAACTTGAATGATAGGCAGGAAGTGGTCAGGACCGCCCCCCACGTGTTGCCACGGGGTACAGAGGCTCAAAACAAGCCTGCGAGTTAAGGCAAAGTTGATGGTTCTTTTCATCCACAGATGTAGAAACTGTGGCTCAGAAAGGGTAAGTCACTTGCCCCAAGTCACACAGCTATTTAGTGATCAGGACCCCTGGCTCTCAGAGCCAGTGCTTCCTTCCTCCTCCTTCTCCCCTCGCTGCCCACAAGCTGTGACCCGAGCCCTGACTCTGTAGGCTAAGGAGGGAGCTCCTGAAGAGGTGGCCTCCGCCTCTCCTGAGGGCGACATCTCCCGGAACCCCATCACAGCCTGGGAGGGGTGGCAATTGCAGCGAGATGTGAGGGGATGGAAAACTATTGGTGACGTTTGCACTTGAATATTTAGACACATTTCATTCTTTGTAAAAAAAAAAAAAAAAAAAAGGCTGCTCGGCAATTGCCCCGGCGCTAAATTTCTGCGGAAGACGTCAAACGCGCACACCGCTTCCCTTTGGTTGTCTAATAGTGCAAGTGGCTTGCCATCTCTGTTTGTTTGTTTCCTTGGTGTGCGCTCTCTTCAGCCCCTGGGAGCCCGAGGAAGCCTGGTGTTACATAAGCACCTCATCAGAGTAAACATCCAGCTCCACGCCGCTTCCTTCAGTCCTTTCCCTGGAGGGGCACTTACCTCACCCCCGCGTTCTCCCAGAGCACAGAGAGAATTGTGTTCCTGACGCTGCCCCTTATTGCCAGCCAGTCGCCCCGGGGAGCTGAGCCCAGTCCGGAGCGTAGCTGAGCAGCATATCTGCTCCTCCTGCAATGGACAGGGCACGGGGAGCTCCTGTAAGCTGACCTCCCGGGCCCCTCCGGAGCATCCTGTCTTCCCTAGTAGTATTTATTTATTCATAGGATAACTGTGCACCAGGCCCAGTGCTGGGTACCAAGGATATGAAGAGGAGTTAGCCAAGATCCCTTCCCAGGGAAAACCCAAAGTAGAGCTGAGGTGACAGACACTCAAAGAACTCACTACAAATCAGCAGCTATAACTGAGAAATGTATGTATTCTGGGAACCACGGAGTGGGCGGGTGCTGGCTCTGCTCGGGAGTCAGCGGCATTTGCACAGGGCCTTGAAGGATACACATGAATGAATGAATGGGTGAGTGAGTGAATGAGTGAGTTAAGATATATAAGCTGAAAAAAGTAATTCATAACAAGGGGCATGAAAAGCACGGGAAAACAGCAAGTGGAGGACGGAACAAGCCACTTCTCCCGGCCTGGTGTGGCCAACTGCCTCCTTCCTTGATTCTGAGAAGGAAACCGCAGGCTGGGCATCCTGGGCCTGCTTACTTAACCTCTCTGTGCCAATAATAATATCCACATGATAGGACTGTGGCAAGGACTAAATGAGATACTTCAGGCAATGATTAATAGAGTGTGTGGGACGTAGCAGGCCTTGATAAATGGAGAAGTCATTATCATTACTTTTATCACTATCACCACCACCATTGCTCACAAGCTTACAGGGATCCTAAAAAAAAAAAAAAAACGTGCCTCGGAGGCATAAAAACACTGCTGGGTGAACTTGATTCACCACCTGGTGTAAGCTTACATTCTTCACTTCCAACCCAAACATATCCTACTCCTTCTTGACTATGAAATAGAAAACGCTTTAGAAGAGACAGCCCTTTACCACGGGAGCTGCCTGGGCAACGCTCGGAGGCCTTGGTACAGGTTGTGTTGCCTGGGTCAGAAGTCAGAGCTAAGAGGTGACCTGCTCAGCTCAGAGCACAGGTGCTCAGCTCGGAGCTCGACGATGCAGCTACAGGTGGCCCTTTATTGGAGTGAGCAGACGCCCACATGCCACCTACGGGCCCTGCTGGCGAAGGCACTGGGACTCCGTAGCTGTCACTGGGGACAGGGACCCTGCATCTCCTGGGATTTGAGCCTGGTGGTCCCACATCCTGGGGGAGCTGCACAGACCTCCCACGGGCCTTGTCCTGGATATTGGGACCCCACCACACACATTCACCGGACTCCCCAAGCCAGAAAGCAGATCTCATCCTTAATGCCCCCTCACCGTCACCCCTACCCCCACCCCAAGCCTGTCATTTCTCCACCTGTAACACCTCACAAACGTACACAGCTTCTCATTCTCCTCTGCCACCTCCTCCAGGCAGGGCACCATCATCACTTGCGATAGTTTCCTAAAAGGTCTCCTTGCCTTTTTTAATTTTTTGCCTTCCTCCAATCGCCTCTCCACACTGAAGCAGGAGCAATCTTTCCAAGACAGATCTGGCCAAATCGATCCTCAGCTTAAAATTTTTCTACGTCCCCCAATCCTTCGGTAGCCGAGCCTTCAAGACCCTCCATGATCTCCAGCCCCTCCTCCCATCACAGCCCCTGTCCCACACGGGGCTCCTGTCAGATGGAAAAGCTTGCATTTCACTCACCCGCCAAGCCCCCTGTAGTACGGAAGTTCCCTCGGCCTCAGGTACTTCCAGCCACGCCCTTGTCACCTGGCTAACTCCTCATCCTCCGGTATCAACCCAGACCCCAGGCCCTGCCCTCTAGAAGCCATCCTCGACCCCACTAGATTTTACCTGGTGCCCTCCTAGGTGCTTTCAGGTGGTCCTCCCTTGCCTGATTACAGCATTTAACACAATGTACTAGAAGTGCCTGCTTACCTGTCATCCGCCTCTGTCCTCCCACTGATCTCTAAGCTCCCAAAGGGCATATCCCCATCCTGAATGATGCCTGAACATAGCAGGCAATAAACGTTTGTTGAATGAATAACAAATGAACAAGTAAATGAGGAAGCAGCAAATGAATGAATGAGTTAGGATATATAAACTGAAAACAATAATACACAACAGGAGGTCATCACCCAGTGGAAGCTGACACAGGATGGAGGCATGAAGAGGTCAGGAGCTAGCAGGAAGGGAGGGGACCTGGCAGAAAGGCAGGGAGGACATCAGAATAAAACGCCCCTGTCCATCCTGCTCCAGAGCCCTGGACCCCACCTGCGTAAATCTCAGCTACCCGGAGACAGAGAGTTTCATCAATAGGAAGACTTACGCTATTTCATAAACTTCCTTTAAATTAAAATCAAGCAACGCACACACATACACATATACCCCACAGACATCTTCGTCGCTGAAAAGTTGCTCCCTATAAAATAAAAGAAGCTGTTTAAATGTCTTCCTTCCAAGCTAGCCCCACAGAGCTGGAGCTGAGAATACATTAGCCTTTAATGAAGTGAGACTCTCATCTTCCAGGAGACACCTCATTTAGCGCAATTGTTTCAGAGCCATTACAGAAAGACAATTACAAGGAAGCGGGGAGAGTAATTGGAAATGCTGGCAGGAGTTGGGCGAAATGATAATAAATAAAAATATTCAACCTAATAAGCTTCCAGGAGGGGGTGGGATGAAGAAAATCAACATAATTAGAACTGAACCTTAGCAAGGAAAAACAGACAGCAGGGTGGCAAGTGCTCAACTTGCACGGGAAGAAAGAAGTCACATGCAGCCCGTGATGGTTCCGGGGCTGCAGGCCTATGGACCCTCCGGAAGCTGCTGGAGGGAGAAGGGGGTGCCCAGAGCCCAGAGGCACTGGGAGCGCAGAGTGTGCTGTTCCCGGCCACAGCAGCCTGTGTGTGTGGGAGAGGCAGGCCCAGCCTGCGCCATGGGTCCTCCAAGTGTGGAGAGCAGGCGGAGGGAGGCCAGGGAGGAGCCGCCGAGCCCAGATTCTGCCGCTGACAATCTCTGGTTCTGCAACCCTGGGCAAGAGGACTCGGCTTCTGGTCTTAAGATGATGGAGGACAGCTGTTAGGATCTGTAAGTGTTCTGTCTTCTGTGCCCGCCATCTCCCTCTATTCAAACCCACCCCTTATCTGATAGGTCCCCTCTTGGCTTCTGAAATTTCAACATGGGAGCCTAGAAGTTAAGCTTAGAGACTCAGCCTAAGCATCATTTATACAAAAATCATTCCTGACCCCATTCTACCCGCCCACCCCACCCCTGCCGGGAGAACTACCACTACCGGCTTCCCCTGGGCCCTGGCCATGCCCAGCGGCTATAGCACAGTCCCTAGCACACAACTACATTGGTTGATGGGTTCTGTCCTCCCTAAATGACTGTCTAGAGCATTTGCAGAGGAAATGGTGTGAGGCCTGGCCGTTTGTTTCAAAATACTCGCAATGAAGAGGGGAGTGCTCATTTATGTTATGATTTCTTGTTTGGTTGTTTTTGAAAAAAGGGAATGTAAGTAACTTGAGGTCAGAGACCTCAAATTTGACACCCAGTACCTAACTCAGAACCTGGTACAAAGTAGGCATACACTTATTTTTTTTGTTGCATAATGTGTCTCTAGTAAATATGTCCAGTGTACTATCTGGGAGTAGACAGCTGAGGATTAAATTGAAGTCAAATTTTTTAAAACTTTCGAAGATTCTCAGATAGTCTCAATTCAAATAAATATTATTCAAGCCCCATGTAATTTACTGAGTGCCTGTCATGTGCCAGGCCCTGGAGAGTCACAGGTGAAGGGGGTCCCCAAGTCACAGTCCCGAAGGAATTTGCCAGCCAGTGAGCTTCAGGCTGTATAGTTTTAGGCATGACATGAGGCCACGCTAGGGGATGGGACATTTGTCCGGAGACAGTAGCAAATAGGCACTGGACTCATCTCCTGGAGAGTGGGCCAGGGGCCCAAGTCCATGGTCCTCAACACTATCAGTAAAAAATGTGTAATACACGCTCAGTGCATGCATATATAAACATGCATGTGTGGGAGTGTATATAGTCACCCTACTGCTCTACCAATATATGAGATGTCTTAGGGAACATATTCAAAAATAGAAATCTAAATAGGATGAGATAAAAAAATACATACAAATAAAGTTGTAATATTTTCTTCTCTTATTCCAATGGCCCACCTTGCTCACTCTGTTTCGGAGACTCCATGTGTAGAGTATCAGTGTCTGGGACTTGACAGGCCTGCCATACAGAAGTAATGCCGGTCTGCTCAGCACACCAAACAGAATTTAACACCTGTTTTTCTTTTGCTGGCCCTAGCATCCAGTTTCCAGTAACTGGTGACAAATGTAATGAATGGTAATCCCATTCATTTGGCAAACACGTGTGATAAATTCAGAATGTGCCAGGCGCCATGCCAGGTGGAGTGAGGGCTATAGAAGCATCAGCCATGTGCCCTGTACTGACACATCTTCATGGAAGAGGACAGACAGATATACTCAGGATGCAGGTGGACCCTGGTCAGTGTCAGGAGACTCAGGCCAGGTGCTCTGGAAGGGAGAAAATGCTTGGTTTTCCCTGAGGGCTCTGAGGCTCGTAGAAGAGGTGGTGTGAGACTGGGGAGGAAGGGCAGGGTTTGGCCGTGCAGACAGAGAAGACTTTTCAGGAAAAGGAAATGCCGGGGGCAAAGACACAGGGGCAGTAAATCAAGGGGCGCATTCTTCTCTGCAGATCCTCAGCTCCATCTGGAGATCCCATATCCTGAGGCCGGGTGAAAGAGAGAGAATAATACTTACTAGAATTGCACATAAAAGGGACAGGGACGTGCTCTCAGGCCGAACACCCTGGAAACTAGACAGCAAGGCATGCTGCCATGACAGCCTCCCTTCAAACATGCCAGTGGTTTGTCCCACAAAACAAGCATTTATTGAGCACCAAAGGCTAACAGGAGAGGAAAGCATTCTCCTCTGTCAGGGATGAACTGCGCATGACCTGGCCTGCAGGCGAGAACAGATGACCCCTAGGGCCATGCTAGTTCTAGGATGCTACACTTCGTACCCTTACCCTTGGAGAGCCAAGCATCTCCAATAAAGATATAATCGACATATGATGTGAATAATAGTCACAGAAAGACGCCCAGTGTGCACCGGGAGCTCAAGGAAGATAAACCCTAGCTGAGATGTTGTTACACACATACTCATCACCAAGAAACTGAGTTCTAACCAAGTAAATGAGGGGTGATGGAGGGTACTCAAGGCAAAGAGGACCTCGTGTAGAAGCAGAGAGGCACAAAAGGGTACAGAAACCCCAAATCCTGCTGGTAACAGCAGATGGTCCTGGGATCCAGCAAAGCCAAGGAAAGCAGGAACCTTTGGGGAACTGGGAGGAGACGAGAAGCCTGGGGATCGCTCTCAGGCTGGCCCTGCTGAGCCTGGAGCTGGCTATCACACACAGTGGCGCTTGATAAATGTGCACTGATTGCAGACTGTCATCTCTAGGAAGGGCTGGGATAAGCGAGTCATTCTCACAAAGCCCCAGGCAGGGCCACATGCCCAGATGCATTTATTAAAGTCTTCTCATGAGAGAGGGAGGGAGGGGAGAGAAGAGGGAAGGGGAGGAGCTGAGACAGGGGCTGCCCACCCTCGTCGACAGAGCCCCTCATCCCTCCATAGCCCAGAGCAGGCACAGGGTCCAAAGGGGAGAGTAGACCCGGGCTATGGAGAAGAAAGGAAAACCAGCGACAATGCTCTCTGCACCCAGAAGCAGGGTCAAGCATTCCTACCACTTTCTTTAATTTTCCCAACGTTCCTGTAAGATGAGATTTTATTACTCTTTAACAGATGGGGAAACTAAGGCTAAGACCTGGTCCCGTCTCATCAAGGGAGGAAGTGGGAGAGGGGACTGAGGTTTGAATCCATTGCACCCTATTCCTCCAGATGCTGCCCAGACTGCAGGGCAGATGGGGAAGGTGAAGGCGAGCTGGACACCCCCAAGTGTGTGCTGCCCCAGGTCCCGGGTCCCCTCCAGCCTTCCCAGGTTCTGCCACCCCCGACATCACTAGGTGAAATCCTAGGAGCTGGTGCGGACCTGCCCCAGAGCCCAGGCCAGAGATGGCCAGCAGCCCTCTAGGACCTGGAAGGTTCTTTGTTAAATGTGGCGCAGAAGCATCCTTAGCAGAGGAGCCTTTCATCCCCTTCTCACCCTGGTTGCTTGCTCCAGCCTTCATTTACACTTTGCATCTAGAATGCCGGCACACCCTACAGAACCCCTGGGACCTCCCCAGGCCCTGCCATCACTCCCCTCCCAGGAGGTAGGAGCCCTGGGTTCCAGTCTAGCCTCTACCACCAAACCCTCGGTGGCCTTAGGCAAGGTGTTGCCTCCTTTGAGCCTCAGTTTCCCCGCTCGGTACCAAGGAATTCAGTGACCCCTAAGTCCTTGAGCATCCCATGAGCCTCTTCTTCACTCTCCAGATACTCCTTTTCCTCCCTGCCCCATCCCACAAAAGCCAGGAATTCCTTCCCTTGGGTGAGTCACCATCGCAGGCCCCTGGGAATCCCAGGTGATGCCATCCCAATGGGGGCAGGCAGGCTGGGACCAGGGCCTGTGCACAGCCCGGCCGGGGTGTGCTGGCCAGGAGACTTGAGGAGGGGGCAAGGTCCCCAACACAAAGCCAATCCCAACTGCTTCCTTCACGAGAGATGTCCTAGTGCAGTGGGAAGTAGGCTTTGGGGTCGTGTGGACTTGAGTTCACATCCCATCTACTCCTCTTTCTCGTTGTGGAACAATGAGCGTGTTGCTTAACCTGTCTGATTAAGCCTGGCTCTCTGATCTGTTCTATTATTAGAGGACCTGCCTCACAGCATTGGTGGGAGGGTTACAACAGATAATGCACTGAACAGAAGCTATTCTTCTTCAGCCTCCTGGATAAGGATAATAGTAGGACTCCCGACGTACTCGACAGTACTGGAATCACATGGTACGGGGAACAGAGCTGCCACCCACGCTCAGCCAGCCACCCAGGCTGAGCAGTTTCATGATGAAAAAACCCACCTTGCAGCAGGAAAGACTCCCTCAGGAGAGACCCAGATGGGTCACTTGAATGTGATACACTTTCTTTTTTTTAAATTGGGTTTAAAGTTATAAAACAACAGCAGTGAACTCCTCCTGCGCCTGCAGGTATTTGGGCCCACGTGGGGACTGGGGGCATGAATTACACTCACCCAGCCTCCCCCATAAGGCCGGGCGGTCCCGAGCCCAGACACACCCACCGTGTGGTCCCCTGCACCAGAAAGCGGCTCCACACCGGTCCCAGGCCGGAGATGGGTCTGCCTCGTGGACCGACCTCACAGGCACCCTCAGACGTCCACCCCCAAAACCCACCCCAATTCGGTCCTAAGTATCCCTAAGGTGCCTTCCCATTTCCCGCTGTAATAAACGGCACAGAATGCAAATGGAGCTGGATGTGGGACCCAGATGTTTGCACTAATTTAATGGAGGGAACACCTTGGATTAAACACTTTGCAAAACACTCACAAATAGGTTCAGTGCATGAAAAGCCTCCCAAACCCCTGGCACCTGGCTGCGGCTGCCTGGGGCTCCAGGAGCGTTGCCCGGGGTGGGCGGGCATGGGGGAGAGACCAGAGCAGGGTGGAGACAGGATGCCTCCAGACACAGGGAGAAAGTGAGGGAGCCAGGTTCCCGGGAGGGCTTCCAGCAGATTCTCCACCGGCTGGGGCTGACTCCACCAAGGGGCAGGATCTGGGAGGGCTGGGGATGGTGGTAGGCAGCACCTGCCTCCCCACGTGGGTGACGGCTCGCCTGTGAGGACCCACAACGGGCAGGTGCCTCCCTGTCCTTAGGACTCAGCTCCAACCTGGAGGCCTCACTGCCCACCTGGCTGACATCCAGTCACCCAGCTGCATGGAACTGGGGCCTCCAGGCCCAGAGACTCCAGGGAGGATCAGCCTACTTAACCTTTTGGACCTGAGAGTGGGTGGGAAACCTCTCTCAGAAATTTGGGGGTTACTTGCACAGCAGTGCTAATTTCTCTGAAGCTGCTTCTTCCTTGCCTGCCCCTACAGCTTAGGGTGCTTCAAAAGCTAAAATTGTGCATCTACCAAGCCCCAACCCTCCGCTTCACCTTTCACCCACCCATCCATCCATCCCCTCAGCTCTGGAGCTACAGAGATGAGTGACGGCGGCACCTGCCCTGGTGCTCACGGTCCCAGATGCCATGTGATAAAGGCCCTCAGGGAGGCATACTGTGCAAGCAGGGAGCTCGGGACAGTGCAGCAACTAGGCACAAGAGGGTCAAAAGACCAGTGGAGAAAAGGGGAAAAGCTTACCTAGCAGAGGGAATAGCACATGCAAAGATAATGAGGCACAGAAGACGGGGCAACGGCTGAGACTCAAGAGAGACCATTTGTGTGGGTCCACTTGGGGGACAGGTGGCACAAATGAAGATGGGCCCTCTTCACCAGACCCCTCCTCCCACCCCGGCCCCTGGAAGTCCCCATAGTTGGGCCAATGGGGAATCAGTTCCCATAATAATTGCTCTGTAAGCCTCAGAGTTCCGACACGGCCTGGATGATTTTATATTCCTGAAAACAGAATCCCTAATTTTCAAACACAATGATCACTTCAAGTGTGATAACCATTATAATAATAACCCCTTACACTTGCTTTATAGTTTATAAAACACTTTCACATATCTCTTATAATCTTCCACCAACAACCCTTCAAGAAAGATAGAATAGGTAGTGTTAGAATTCCTGCTTTCTGAATGAGAAAATTAAATCCAAAGGTCCCAGCTACCTAAATAACAGGGCTCAAGCTCAAGCTCATTCACTCATTCAGTGCATCTCAGAGTGTTTGTTGAGCACCTATTTATGTACCATGAAACCCTTCAGACTCAGAGCATAGATAGCATGGTGGGGATGTTAAGATGGTTACAAGCCTCGGTGAAGAGAGAGAACATGGGCACCAAGGGAAAAACTTCAGGGCAAAAAGCAAAGCACTGAAACTCAGGAACCAAGCAAAACATAAAGCACTGTCTTCAAACACTGCCTCACACAAACACACCCTGCACAGACACAGGCAACAGGCATATGCCCTTATCACATAGGAGGATGCGAGCCGTTTCTCCTGGACTTCCCCCATGCTCTACAGCATGGAAGGCAGACTCCTTTATCCTCACATCCCCACCGCTAGCTGGGCAACAGACCAGAGCCAGCAGCCGGGAGCCATCTGTGGGGCCTGGGTTTCGCCCATCCCCCAGCACACACACAGACGCACAGGTCCTCCCAGTGCAGGAACCCAGGCATTCCAGCACGGGGACAGCCCAGGGTGCAACAGCTGAGGTTCTAGTCAGGATGGATGGATGGATGGATGAATAAATGGGATGGATGGATGGATGGATGGATGGATGGATGGATGGATGGGATAGATGGATAGATGGGATGGATGGATGGATGGATGGATGGATGGATGGATGGGATAGATGGATGGGATAGACGGATGGGATAGATGGATGGATGGAAGGATGGGTGGATGGATGGATGGTTGAATAGATGGATAGACGGGGAGGGAAGACTGGGAAGCATAAGAGCTTTCACCTACCTAGAGGTAGAGCCTGCTGGGTCCCCACCACTGGACCCAGTTACAAGTAAACACTGCCTTGCTCTCTGGTGAGGATAGACTATCCTCAGTGCCCTCTGCAAAAACAATACCCACTTCACAGGATCCACGTGAGAATGCGCAACAGGAAATGCTGACACACCTAGTGCAGGGCCTGGCACACAGGGGGAATTAAGTCTTTCCCACCCAGGAAGTAAAGGTAATGGATGGGCAAGTAACTCTGCAGAGCCCCCACAGAAATCAGCCTCCTGCCCCGCCCCCATCGCCCATCCTGGGGTTTGGAGGACTTACTAGAGAACACCTCTCCATCACTCCACCCCCTGCCCCTTGGTTCATTCCTTCATTTTTTCATTCAACCAAACCAAACTTGCAGGGGGCCTCTTGTGGCCAGGGATGATTCTAGGTACTGGGATTAGGAGAAGAATAAGATTCAGTTCTTAACCTGGATAGATAGATACATATGTTTGAGGTGCTGTGACAACGCACAGGATGAGGGAGGACAGCAGTGTTTCAGGAAAGGCAGGAAGCGCCGTGAGCAGTAGTCAGAGAGGAGATATGTGAGCTGGGTATTGCAGGAGGCACAGGGGCTATTCGGGACGAGGAGATTCCAGGCAGAGGGAACAGCAAGTGCAAAGGCACTGAGGTGTGAAGTGATACAGAGTATTTGGGGGGAACTGAGCAACCTAGTATATTTGGGTACCAGGCATAGAAGTGTCTGTAAGTAACAGGGAGGAGGGAGCTATGAGGCGGGCAGGAGATGAAGCAGGAAAAGCAGACAGGGCTGAGCCGTGAGGCCCCTGGTCAGCCAGGCCAAGGAAGCCGCAGACAGTAAAGAACCCCTGGGGATGGAGGAGCACAGGCGTGACGTGGGCACACGCTCACAAGAGCATTAATTAGGCTCCAGCTATTGCTGGCATGGCACTAGGCTCCTCCACATACAGGAGGCTAGCCCTGGCTCAGTCTGATGATACATGAATTTGACAAGGTCTTCTCCTCTTTGATTCATGCAATTATCGCTGGAGAAATGGCCAATTTGGGAGCAATTTTTCTTCTCTGAAGAGCCAGGCTGGCTGGCTAACAGTGAAGGCCAGGGGAGCGTTCCTGCATCACCACTGCCACCACCCACAGCCAGAGCTGCTGGGAGCAGTGCCTGGAAATCCCGAAGAAGCTCTGGGGATCTGGGAAGGACTTGAGAAGGGTAATGGTGGAGGCCACAGGAGCCACAGAGGAAGCATAAAGCGGGGGGAACCCCTCAGGCTGGATAAAGATTGATGGGTACCTGCATTTCCAGAGAACTGGAGAGAAAGGTCAGGTGGGTGGTGGCAGCCACCTCGTAGCTCCAAGCCCTGCTGGAAGCTTCCCGAGGCCTGCTTAGCAGGGAAGGTTCTCCTTCCCCTCCTTCCTCTCCTCCCCTCCCTCCCGGCCCCCCTTCCCTGTTCCTCTCCAGAAAGGTTTATGGAGAAGACTCCAAATAGCCCCTCTCCTGCAGTCACGGTCACACCAACTGAAAGGAGATTTAATTAGCAAAATCTCGTTAGGCAAACGAAATTATCCGTAAGACAATAGTCCTCTGGACAGGGGGTATGATTAAACAAAGCCATTAATTGAGAGAGTAGCTTTGGCAGCCCCCGGAAGCACTCAGCTCTGGGCCAGCGGAACAGACCCGGGCCCCTCCGCCCGCCCCACCCCCTCCCCACGTCATCTCGGCTCTTCCAGGGCCCCTCCAGTTGGGGCTGCAGACCTCTCTCTCATCAGCGGCCCCTCTGCCGCCAGATTCCTGCTAAAGTGCCTGATTGCATAATGTCTATTTGCATAATGTAAATTGCAATCTCCTAGCTCGGGAGGCAGGAATCACAGAACAGCCATTATTTTTTTACCACTCCACAAAAATTCTACATTTAGAAAGCAGATTTGCAGCTCAGAAAGCCGTATAAATCTGAATCTGCCACAAATGTCATTAAATCACACCCATTAAGCCGGACCAACGAAGAGCCCCTGTCACTGCTCTCCGCACACTCAAGGACTCCCAGGCCAGATGGAGGCCACGAAAAAATGGAGGCTGTGGCAGCGGGGCTGCAGCAGGAGCTGCAAAGGCAGGAAATTCTGTCTCATAAGCCTTCACACACGCACCCCACGCACAGGCCCCACCAAGACCTGGCGGGCGGAGGACGGAGAGGGGGCGGAAGTGGTTTGAGTTATTTCTAAGCTTGTCGCCTGATTTCTTGAGGGCACTCGGTCTGCAGACTTTTAATTTACGGAGCAGAAGAGCGTATGCGGGGAAGAAGCCCGCACCTTCCGCAAAGGGAAGGGGAGATGCCAGGTAGTTCACGCGAGGGTGAGAAGTCCAGGCCTTCAGCAGCTCTTTAATGACCTTTTTCTGTCTTCTCCCAAGTCCCCTCCAGCCAAGTGCAGGAAAACCGGGGACAAATCCTGCCCTGACTGGGCTGGGCTGGACCGGATTCTGAGCTCCTTTTAAGAGCTGTTTCCTAGGGGTCACTGGAGAGAGAGGTGAGTCACAAGGTCCCTAGAAAGGGGCCTTCCCTCCGACAACCACTCATGATTCCAGTTTCCCCGCAGCCATGTACCTGGTTACTTTTTTGCCTCTTTATTGCTCATTCAATATTCATCTGTCAAAGGGCAAGATGCTAATGTGTATTATTAAAATATCAATAGTTCATGAGTGAACTTTTATGGAGAGTACAGTTAAAGGAAAGATGCTAGACCATCTCTGTCAGCAGCAACGGAGAGGAACCGTCTTTCCATCTCTACTTTTTCCTAACGTACTGGGTGAGTGGATGGCTGAACCATTACTGTATACATACTGTGTGCCAGGAATGGCTCTAGAGCTCGCACGTGCTGGATTTCATTTAGTCCTCACAGCCGTCCTGGGAAGGGTGTACAATCCCATTTCCATTCTAGAGACCAGGAATCTGAAGACCAAAGAGATGTATGCAGAACCACAGAGGTTCTAAGTCATGGGGCTGAGACTCAAACCCCAGCTTTGGACTTCAGACCCAATGTTTTCCCCCCCAAGTTGAAGCCTTGAAAATACAAATGATCTTTTAGGTTTTTATCTGTTTCCTTCACCTGCCCAAATTAAACATTGGTTTCCTGACCTAAGTTTCACAAAAGGGGAAAGGAGAGAACAGGAAATCATTCCGTGCTTTCACACAGACCCATTTCCACAAAGCCGGCCTCCACTTTAGAGGTGTCTAAGTCAGTTCCCAGAATCTTTTCTGAACATTTAAAATCTTAGAACTGAGGGTAACATTGGAGGTGATGTCATCAGACATCCCCTGTTACAGGAGAGTAAACTTGAGATTCTTGGGGCCGCATAATGAAGTGATTAAGTCTCTAGGATAGAGTCAGAAGTTTGATTTCAACTCTGTGACTAACTTACTGTGTCACTGACTATGGTACCTCTCTTGTCTCTGAGCCTCTGCTCCCTTTCTGTATGTAATACCAAGATAGTAACAGTGTCTCATAAAACAGTGCGAGGGTTTCAATAAGAACATGCACATCACGTGCTGAGCAGAGTGTCTACCATGTAGTAAGTGCTCAACAAACGAGTTATTACTATTAATATTAAGTCGACTTGTGGAAGACTCCAAGACTCTCCCACCAAAACTTTTCATCAAAACCAAGCCCCTTTGCCCCTCTCTTCCCTGCCCCCTCCCTTTCACCATTAGCCATTCTCATATCTTGGCCCTGGTTCTGCTCCCACCCTGTGGTTGCTTGAGTTTTGTTTCTATCCCCTTACGTCACAACAAGGCATCCAGGGTACTCAGATTCTCTTCTAAAACTTAGCTGCATCCGGGTCAGGAAAACGGCAAAGGAACTGGAGCCTGGTCCTCAAAGGCCCCGCCTCCACAGGTTACAGTGTGTGTGGCAGAGAGGAAGCATGGAGAGGAAAGGACACGAGGATCACGGAGGAAGGGCTGCCCGCATAGCCCACGCCCCCTGCACAACCTGACAGACCCAACGGCCCCTTCAGTCTGATATTTGGCTGAAGCCTCCCCCAGCCCAGAAGGCCAGGGAGTGGAGGGTGTGGGAGCTATGCCTGGGAATGAAGGGCCCAAGGCTTGTGGAGTCCTTGTCACAGGTCTAGGCCCTCTCCAGACCTGGCACTTCAAGCTGTGGGTTGCAAACTGGACCCATTCTTGCAGAGAAGGACTATAACGTAGCGCAGGGGTCCGCAGCCTGTTAGGAACCGGGCTGCACAGCAGGAGGTGAGCGGCGAGCTAGCAAGCTTCATCTGCCGCTCAGCATGGCTCGCATTACCGCCTGAAGCATCCCTCCCCTCCCCCACCCCCACCCCCACCCTCCCGGTCCGGGGAAACTGTCTTCCAGGAAACCAGTCCCTGGTGCCAGAAAGGTTGGGGAGTGCTGTGGTACCAACTGCAGGGCCTCCTAACACCAGCGTGTCCTCGGGGAATGCCCCCCTGGGGGCGGAGCCTAGCCTGGCTGTGGGGGGCGGTGCCTTTAAAGCCAGACATTGGGTGGGTTTAAACAGTCTGGTTCTTGGAGGCAGGTTTCCTTAGCTGCCTCGGGAGTAGATGAGGCTGTGCTGGGCCAGGCCTGAGTAGTGCTCCCCAAAGACGGCTGCTACAACATAGTACCCCCCAAACACACTCTTCATCTGATGTGCTGTGGATACTCCTGCTTTGAGACGTGGCTGCAGGGGCAGTGTCCATGTCCCCTTCTCTAAACCCAGGTGGGCCTTTGTGCCTGCCCCCAACCAGGGCAACGTGTGAACGTGATACTGCCGGGCTTGGGCAGTGCAGCCCTGTCGATCCACGTTATGAAGATGTCCAGGCCACGTGGAAAGGGCGCGTGGACCTGGTGGACAGCCCCAGCTAGCGCCTCAGCCAACAGCTGGTATCCACCCCCAGAGGGATGAGCGAACGAGCCTCCAGATGATTCCAGCACCCAGCTTCTGCCCCAGCAGAGACCCCAGACCTGGGGCTCAGAGGCAATCTCCCCACCGTGCCCTGTTTGAACTCCTGACTCACAGAATAAATGAGCATAACGAACGGTGTTAAGTCACTATGTCTTGGGGTGGTTTGTTACACAGCCATAATAACTGGAACACCACTTGAATTAAATTAGAATGTTTGCTGTTTCCCTCTCAAATCCAGCCCTCACTTCAGACTCGCAGACTGTTCCCTCCTCCGCAGGTCCCGTCCCACCTTTTCTTCCTCCCCCTCCAAAAGGCAGGCTCCTCCTTAGCAAAAAACACTCCCAGGAAGATCCTTTGAATCTTCCCCTTTCAGAGTCCCAGGACCTGAAGATCCCCACTCTTCCCCGTTCCTCTGTGCGGGTCCCAGAGTGTCCCTACGAGGGATGTCCCCCAGGTGTGGGTGGGCCCGGGCCAGGAGCCCGGCTGTTCTCGGGGACGGGGATGGAACGTGCAGACTTATTTCCCCTACACGTATCCCGGTCTCAGGAAGCTTCACGCTCGGCTTGCTCCTCTCATACTGACTTGACTGATGAGGTCCCTCTAACCTCCGGTGCGAGGAGACATCGATTCTCGCAAAGGTCATTATCTTCCTACTATGGCTCCCCCCACCCCGGCCCCATCTCCTAGGTAGGCTTTCCTGGAACAGGATGGAGGGAGGCACCCTTCCCCGGCCCGGTGTCTGGGGATCGACCACTCCGAGCCGGGCGGAAAGGGGATGCCCTGGGAGCCGCGCCCTGTCAATCACAGAGGCACCAGCAGTGCCGCGCAGGCCATTAGGCGGAGGGCCGGCGCCCTGCTCACTCACCGGGCAGCCATCGGCAGGATGTTAGACGATCGCAGGGCGGCCATTCTTATGATTTATTCAAATGCTCATTACAGTCAATCTATTTTTACACAGAGGTGAAGATGTGCGCTGATAACGTTTAATCATTTAAAATTCCGTGGACTGGTTGGGAGCCAATGTACTATCAAAGTCGCAGCCGCTCAGCCCCCGGGAGCCCCCGAAGCAGGGTAGGGAAGCTGTGCAGCCCCAGGCCAGCCCTTCCAGCTGACACTGCCTGAGCGGCGCCTAGGTGGAGGGTGCAGAGGGGAAACAAGGAGCAGGGGATCCCAGCCTAGCCTCCAGGAGCTCACAGCCTCGCTGAGGGCACACAGCGAAGCGCGGGCAGAGGGATGCCCAGCAGAAGGATGAGGCGCAGCATCTCAGAAGAGGGAGAAATCACTTCTAGCTGGATCACCGAAGGAGGTTGCAACGAGCAGACTGGACTTAGGACAGGGCCTACAGGTGGGAAGCCTTATGCCAAGTGGGAGAACCAATATGAGGAAATACACAGACGGATAAGGCGGGGAGCAGCTCCTGTGCTGATGGAAGGGAGGCGACCAGCAGTACCTCCTTTTTCCTCCCTCATGTCTCTCCAGAAACAACCAGACATAAAAGCAAGTGCGAGCTATGAACTTGGCCCAGGTCCTCCTCTCACGGCCTCCGAAGCTTAGCCTGCCCTTGCAACCTCTAGAGCTTCCCTCTCCAACACTCATGACACGCATAACACATCATGTCCACCGTAACGCACAATCAATACAGTCTAATTAAATAGGATGTCATGTTACAGGGCCTCTTCGTCACATTTGGACCTCATGTAATTAGAGGTCCACCGTATTTCACATTCTGACCAGCTCATTGAGACAGAGCGCGTCTCTCACACAATGCATGGCTGTGAAAGATCGGGTTCAGGGCTGGTCTTTAACCCATAACCTTACTGAGTCAGCATGGAAAACGCCAATCAGAGTTACTCACAGTTCACAGTCCCTTTTCTGGTGAGCGGCATGGAGGACGGCAAGCCTCAGAGTCCTGCTCCAGAGTCAACCTGTCAGTGAAAGAAAACATCTTTATAGACTGTGTATGATTCTGCTGGGAGCGAGCACCAAGATCGGATGGGGGTAAACTCAGAAGTGGGTCCTGCTCCGGAGCACAGCCAGGGCTGGCAGCCCTGTGTCCCCATTGCTGAGTGTGGGGAGTTTCCTGAGCAAGGAGCTCCTGGTGCGAAACGACGGTTGTTTAGAGGATTAACCAGGACGGAGAGACAGGATTTCTTGCGAGTTTCATCCCCTTCCCCAGAGAAAAAGAGGCTCATGGCTGTGGAGAGCGCTGAGCTGACCAAGGCAATGATCATTTGCTGATGCCACCTGTCTGACGGAAGACCCCGTGCGGCGGGACGGAGCTGAGCAACCCTTGGGGAAGCTGGCAATCTGTATGGGGGAGCTGCCCAAACAAGCAAACGCCACCATCGATGCTGTGGTTTATGGCAGGATTATGGAAAGTCCAGTTGTAGGAGGGCACTTTCAAGTAAAAGTGAAGAGTCCCATTGGGTTAGAAGGGAGATATGCATGGAGAAAAATGATGGGGGCGTGACTGGAAAGATCAGAAAACATGACTGCTTTTAATTCTCTTCTTGGGATAAAGCAATAACAACAAGAAGAAGAAAAACCCAGCACACATGTATCAGTGTCTGCTCCACGAGCTACACTCTGCAGGTGCAGCAGGAATGAAATCCACAGCTCCTGTAATAAAAGTGCTGCCACGTCAGTGGTGAAATAAGAATATCATAGGAAACATCACCCAATAAGACGAGAACATACATAAAGTAGTGCTGAACTATGTGGTAGAGACCATAACTCTCTCTCCACAGAGAAACGAAGTTGGCGACAGCTGGGGTCTTCAAGGAAGTTTTCAGGGGGAGGCAGACCTTGACCGGGGTCTTGGAGGACTGGTCAGGAAAGATTCAGCTGGTGGAAGAAGAGAGAGGGCATTCCAAGAAAGGGAGCACTCTGAGCAAGGGTGACAGGGGAAAGCATGGAGTGACCAGGGAGAAGGCTGGGCCGCCTGAGAGACTAGAGGAGGGAGTAACTCTGACTAAGCAGGGAGGGGCCAGAGCATCTGGGCTCCGAGTGTCGGGCAGAGAGGCCAGGCTTGCGCTGTGAGCTCCTGGAGCCACTGAAGGTTTTCCAACAAAGGAAGGTCATGAAGAAGAGGACACTCCCCACCCCACCGCTCTTTAGTATTTTCCTTTTAATTAAGACAGAGAGGCTCCCTGGAAGAGGTAGAATTTCAGATAGAAGATTCAGGCATGGGGTGTAATACAACGCACTCATGGAAAGATGTCCCTCTTGTTCATGATGATGTCGCCCAGGAAGAGGCACTTCCTCTGGGGCTGTCTACTAATATCTCCAGGACCAAGACTGGTGACTCACGGAAGGACCTCAGAGACGAGACCAGACCCCTGAAGGCAAGTGCGTGAGGATGACTGCACCTTACGCATCTTTATAGCCCAGCATGTGTCAGGTTCTCAGCAAGTGTCTGTTGAAGTGTTCAGTGATGGACTCTGTTCATTCTAATCAGTTTCCACAACCAGCCCCTGGCTGGCAATGGGCTCCAACTAGTAATCTTCTAAACTACTGACACACTGCTACTGAGCATACGTGAACTCAGTACAGGAAGTTTCTAGGCTGAATTGCATGGAGTGGGGATTTATCCCTGCCCTCTTGGGACTGTCGAGACACCAGCGACCTGGAAGAAGACACAGCAGACTTGCCATTTGCACGTGCCGCTAAGCTGTGAAGGAAGCCACTCTGCTGGGGAGATGGATTCTGATGGGCAGTGTTATAAAACTTTGAACAAGCTAAAAGGATGGCCCCAAACTAAAAAGTTATTTTTTTTCCTCTACCAGTTTTTAGTTCTTGCACAATAACATCATGACAACCATAAATTAAATAAATTTGAAAATTTTAAAAAATTTCCCGCAATCCCATCACTCTAAACCATCATATTATTACAGTCTATGCCCACATGCAAATCCAGATTAATTTTTTACAGAGTTGTAGAGAAAGATTTGACACGAATAAATATACCAAACCCGACTCTTCCATTCAAAAATCAATTGCAAAAATCACAGATTGGGCTGACCTGTTTTTTTTTTTTTAAAAAAAGACATGGTTTATTTGAGTTAAATGCAAGCAGAGGTAGAGCCCTGCCAGGGTAGGTGTTGCTGCCAAACCCATTACATTGATCCTAGTTGCCTAAATAGCTATACGGTGGCCAACCAAGGGGAGAATGGTCCCCTCACTTTAGACTTATCAATCCACATTACTTTTAGATGCAGCTGTGGCATCATGTTTTAATAAATTTGACGGTGACGAGTAGAAGAGAGAGGTGAGCAAAGACATCTAGTTCTTTTAACTAAAGTTAAAAGTTTAGTAGTTAAAAGCACAAGCTCTGTAAGCAGACTGTACAGGTGTCCATCCCAGTCCCACCAGTCCCTGGCAGTGGGCCCATGGGCAAGTTACTTAACTTCCCTGCGCCTCGGTTTTTCATCTGTAAAATAGGGCTAATGAGGGTTCTGCCTCTGAGGTTGGCTGTGAGGGTTTAATGAGTTCATATACCGTAAAGCGCTTAGAACAGTACATCACACAAAATAAGCACTCATTGCATGTTAGCTGTCATTGTTGTTATTTTCCTTATTAGGAGGCCGTGAGACAGAAGATATGGGAGAAGAAATTAGAGATGGACCTTCATTTGTCCCTCTCTAATATGACCCATTGGTCCTACCTAATTCTATTGACTAAAGCAACAATCCCTCTCCCACAAGGTGGTCCTCCAAATATTTGAAGAAACTATGTGACAGAGAGGCTGCGTTGCTATACACGGTAGAATTAGGGCTAACTGATAGGTATCAGAGGAAGCCAATCCTCAGTTCAATACAGGAAAGACTTCTCTAGTCCTATGCACCATCCAGCAATGAGTTAGGCTTCCTTGGAAGGTAGGGAGCTCCCAGCACGGCAAAGGGAATCCTGTATTGGGTGAGAAGATGCCCCAGAAAGCATGGTCTCCCAGACTTGGCTTCCCCCATCCGTAAAATGTTAAAAAACATTGTGAGACTGGGAGGGTTGACAAACATGTATATTGATAAAACATTAATAGTGTCTTCTTTTACCACCGTTTCATAAAGTAATTCAACCCCCAAAAGTAAGGAGAGCAAAAAGGGCCACCTTAAAAAAAAAAAAAAAAAGGACCACCTTAAAAAAAAAAAAAGGACCACCTTTTGAACTCTTTGAAGTGAATGGAGCATCATGAAAAGCATCCCCCCCACCATCTCTGTCTCTTCTCTCTTTCTGTCTCTATCTCTCTCTGTCTCTAACTGTCCATCTCTCTCTCTCACACACACACATATACACACATATGTGCACCTGCAACCTCTCCACATTGTCCTTGTGTTTCACTCCTCACCATGCACCAGCAGACACGTGCTGGGGAACCACGTGCATGATATTTTGGGGCCTTCCAAAGCCAGCAGCCTGTAGTCCTGGAAGGCAAGTGGTCATATCAAAGGCCTTCAGACAGCGGCCCTGCAATAACGCAACCAGAATTGAAACTCAGGCCTACCTTACTCACCATGAAGATAAACTTGAATCATAAATGGAATTGAGCATTCACGTTTATCAATATGAGGACATTTATGAAATGGTAAATGAGAGAGCTGATTGTTAAGAGGTGGGGAGAAGTATAGAAGAAAGCTTCCCACGGGAGGGAGCACACTAGAACTTGACCCTCCATGCCCAAGGACAGCTGAGCGAGCTCCCACGAAGCATCCTAGGTAAGTTGAAAGGATGAACAGAGATGAGCCTGGGGCTTAGCAAGGACCACAGAAGGCACTAGACCAAGGGCGTCATGGGTTCACACCCTGAGTCCATCGTTCACTTACCGTGTGATCTTGGACACGGAACTTTAACCACTCCCTGCCTCAGTTTCCTCATCTGCAAAATGATAGTGCTTGACTAGATGATCCTTAAACCAAAATTCCATCTGATATCTATACATCTCTGAAGCTGCCCAGACTCACCCCCATATCACAGCTCAGTATATGATTGTGGGTAAGAGTAAAGACACGGGAGTCAGACAGTTCTGAGTTTAAGCCTGGGTCCATCACCTTCCTAGCTTTAACCTCTACGAACCTCAAGGTTCGCACCTTTAGAAGGGGGATAAGGGTAGCGCCTTTAAGTGAGATGATGCGCCGAGGGCATTTTGTGCAATGCCTGGAACATATTCATAACGACGAATGAAGCTGCAGTTGCTGTCTTTCAGTGTTAGGAGGGCTAACAGCCCAGGAGGGCTAGCAGAGTCTGGATGGGAAAAGGGAGACAAATCAAGAAGCCTGAGGGCTTCTGCATTCATCCCACTGCCTGTGACAGGCTCCTCTGTTACTCCCCCAGCCAAACCTTTAGGATGAGGACAGATCGTGACAACCTGTTCTCAGGCCCCGAGAGTCTCTCTGGATGGTCCCCATCTCTGAGAAGCCTCTGTAGGCACATGAGCAAAACTCCCAAAAGAGAAAGAAAACTTGAATAGACCCTCCCAGGAGGAAACGCCTGCAGGGCCACTCGTCCCCCCACGGTGTGTCCTGCGTCTCCCTCCTCATCACCCGAGTCCCCTCTCTGCTCCACATCTGCTCCCCTCGCCCCCTGACGACAGCTCGCCGTGGTTTACGTTAGTCCAGTGAGGCTGTCGGCGACAGCATCACAGACCCCGGCCACCAGGCTCTCAAAGACACAACAACTGGGCAACCGAATACCGAGAGGATCACCTGGCACTCAGTGTGTGGCTCTGAGAAACGCACCCGCCCAGCACTGAGGGTGCCGCGCAGGCTTCCTCAAAGCCTGGTAAGAACAGGGCTGACTCCCCACTGTCCTCAGCCCCCCGGGCTGCAGGCAGTGCTGGGCACCCAGCGGCAGAGGACCTGGAAATTGTCCCTCAGCCATGCTCCCCAGGCCCCGTCCAGGCCCGAGACTCTACGCTGGACCCCGTTCCTGTAAGTGGGCACCCTTGGAGGTGAGAAAACACCAAGACCCGAGACGTGCTTATTCTCCATCGGGAGCACCCCTGCTCTTCTTCCTGGCCCATCGTCGCTGACCTGCCTCAGGCCTCCTTCTCTCTCCCCTGGGCCCCCAATCGGTCTCCTGGCCTCCAGCCTGGCCCCGCTTTTGCCCACCCACCACCTCCCGCGGCCTGGGATCTTCCTGAAACACAAATTGTGTCATGTTTGTTCCTCCTCAAAACCCTCCAAGGACAGCTCAGTGCTGGCAGAGGTCACCCACTGGCAGCCCCTAGCTGGCCTCTTGCCCGTCTGATGTTTTTGTAAATTCTGCCAACATCTGAAAAGTGGGACATTTCACATTTGAAAATCCAGGCTCCTAAGTTTTCTCTAAAATTTGGATGACCTAACAACGCTGATCTTGCATTTCCACGTGGCAATCACCAGATGACGCTGAGTGTCAGAGGCCCCCATTTTCATCAGGCACGGGTCCTCCTGTTTGCCCCCCAGAGAGAGGACAGGCGTGCCTGGAAGCCGCTTCAGTCGCAGGGTGGGGCACCTGGAGGCTGACGCATGCCACTTGCTGAGGGTTCAAGGTGACAGCACGGAGATGGCTCATCACACTCTCAGCTGCGCTGTTCCCAGCCAGGCCCACCAAGGGTCCCTCCCTCTCTCACGCCCCTGGGCAGCTCCTCCATTCCAAGTCAGGAGACAGCCGGCAAAGGTCTTAGGGATTTTTCCAGGAATGCCAGTGACTACCAGGCAGGTGCTGAAGAGGCCCCACCCCAGGGTCCAGCCTCTCCTCACCCCCAACTCAGTGGAGGCTGCGTCCCCTCCCTTTATTTCCATCCAACTGTTCCCATCAAAGCCCTAACAGCACATATTTTGTTAATTGTACAAACCTAATGGGGGAATGCATTGGCAAAAAGGGTAATGGCCGTCAGACCAGCAATAAAACAAAATTAATGGCCCATAGGAAGAAATCATGTCCACTTAATCCCGGCTCTGAAACTCTAATAGAATAATGGAATACCAGCAGAGGGGTTTCTCTCTCCATGCAGATTGCTTACACCATGTTAATCACTTGCCAAGCAGGCCACATACCACTCCGCTCACATGACCCTCCAGGGAAAGTAGCAGACCAGAAACATTTAGTGCCAGGCTCGTTACTGACACGCATCACCAGCGGCAACACCTTCCCCCATCCCTGCCTCCCCAGGTGACTCCAGGACAGCCAGTGTGAGGTGTCATTGCGAGCCATCAGGTGCGGTAGGCCGGAAAGTGAGACACATGATACCTAATAATAGCAGACGTTTGTTGAGCGCTTACTATGTGCCAGACACTGGGCTGGCTGAGCACTTTCTAGGTACTGTATTATAACAGCTTCATCTTCTGGAGCTGCAGAGTCCATCAACATAGCCACTAGCCACATCTGGCTTTTTAAATACAAATTCTAATCAATGAGAGTTAAATAAAATCTAAAATCCAGCCTTCAGCCTCAGTGGCCGCGTTTCAGGTGCGCGACAGCCCGGTGTGGCTAGTGGCTGTCGTACTGGGAGCTCCGGCTAGGCGGTCTTTCCGTTGGCACAGGCGGCTGTACTGGACAGCGCTGCTCCAGAACTTCGAGACCGTTTTAGCTCGCCCATTTAACAGATTCCGAAATCAAGGCACAGAGAGGTGAGGCAAGCTGCCCAAGGTCGTGGCTGATCTGGGTTCTAGCCCAGGTCTAAGTCAGC
This sequence comes from Grampus griseus, assembly GCF_964374135.1. NCBI lineage: Eukaryota > Metazoa > Chordata > Mammalia > Artiodactyla > Delphinidae > Grampus > Grampus griseus. Next base: position 9,329,230 of record NC_139002.1, read on the forward strand.
CTGCCTCCGGAATCCCGACCCTCCACACTATTTCTTGATACAACCAGCAGTCCAGGCAGCTGGGAGGCCTTTGGAGGGAAGCGGGCTGTAGAAAGGCCCTTCTGTCCGCTGAAGGCCCCATGACCCCCAGAGAGCAGACAGACCCCAGTGCTCCACTGGGGTCTCCCCACAGTGAGACCACTATGGGGTCTCAAACCCGGGAAGGTCATCTGGAGAGGGAGGTCTTCATACATCACCCAGCCCAACCTCCTTCAATTTATGGGTGAAGAAACCAATGCACAGAAAATTAAGTGGCTTGTCCAAGGTCAAACAGCTGATTAGGAACAGAGTTAGGACTACAGTCCAGGTTTCCTGACGGCCGGTCCTCACTGGCCGAGGGAGAGGACAGAGCCATGCCCTGAGAGAAGGTGAGAGAAGGAGGCGGTGTCCCTCCAGCCTTCCTGGAGGGTCCTGGGCCAGGTCAGAAGAGGCTGAGATGCGCCTAGGGGTACTCGGCTCCGAGGAGAAGAGGCAAGGGAAGAACGAGGGGCAGGCGCCAGCCTAGAAACTGAAGCGGTTCAAAGCATGATACTGCATTGCTACTATCTTTGGGGAAAATAGTATAGCAGGATCTATCGCAATTAAAAATACACATACACTTTTCCTCAGCCGCCCTAGTTTGAGAATGTATCCTATAAAAAGAAAAGTACCCAGGCATGAGGATAATGCAGCAGCTTCGGCAGTGGGACAAAGTGAAAAACAAGCTAGATGTCCACCAGTAGGGGAAGGTTTGGGTAACCTGTGGTACAGCTATACTATCAATAAATGCAACTATTTCAAAGAACGAGTTAGAGCTACATCTTTTGCCGTGAGAGATGGCCGTAATGTTCCAAGTAAGAAAAGTAAGTAGCAGACTGATGTGTGCCGTGTGATTCCATTTTTGTAAAAGCGGACAAAACTCCAGATTGAGTGCATCCACGTGCATAAGTCTGTGAGCACAGAGGTGGTGTGGAAGGAACAGCCCGGATGTTCACGTGGGCGCGAAGGCCCACCGTTGTTAGCACATCTTTGCCTTGTTTCGGGTTGCAGAGAGCGCTGCCCCTTCCGTAATTTTTGAAAAGAAACTCAATAAGGAAAAGAAAAATAATTGATATAAGAAAGAAAAAGAGGTTGGACTTCGGAGGCAGCCAGACCAGACTGCAAACCTGCTTACTTACTGGCTGCATTGCATCGGGCAATTTCCTTAACCTCTGTCCATCTTGGTTTCCTCACCTGGAAACTGATGATAATAATATCATAAAGGGAGGTTGAGGAGAGATGGATGAGAAAATGAATTTAAAGCTACTCAACAGCCTGGGCCTTTTTATCAATGTTGAGGGACTAGTCTGCCCAGTACACAGAGGTACTTTCTGGATCGACCCTGCTGGCCGCCGTCATAGGACTTAACCAGATGCTTCTCAAGGCCCCCATATTCTGCCTTATATTACAGTTCTATTATGTCTATCTCCCTCCCAGACCGTAAGTTCTTTGTGGGCAGGAACAGTACCCTGCTTATTTATTCATTCATTCGATCATCCGTTTATTCCACTTATTATTAAGTTAATAATAACTGAATAATTATGTCTTAGGCATATGCACCAAGCACTGTGTCTGACATTAGAGATGTAACAGTGAACGAAACAGAAAAGTCCCTGCTTTCGTGGGGCTCGCATTCTAATGGGGGAAACAAACTATAAATACAATTGTACAATGTCAAGAGATGATAAGAAAAAAATTCAACAGGCTTGGGAGCAGAAGTGACTGAGAAGGGAGGGGCATCTTAGAGAGAGGAGACAGGAAAGAGCCTCAAAGCTCACTGAGAAAGTACTCTTCGTGGCATATGCCGCAGACCCAGTGAGGTTAGTAGTTACGCAAACGATGTTAGTTTAAGAACAAAATAAAAATAGATTTGATGGAGAGCAGAGAATAATTAAGACACCTTAGAAAACGTCCCTTCACTTCTGGGTATACACCCCAAAGGATTGAAAGCAGGGACTCAAAAAGACAATTCGTACCCCATGTTCATAGCAGCATCATTCACAGGAGCTGAAAGGTGGAAGCAACCTAAGTGTCCGTGGACGGATGATGGATAAACAAAACGTGGTCTCTATGTAAAATGGGATATCGTTCAGCCTCAAAGGAGGAAGGAAATTCTGACACGTGCTGCAATGTGCTAGAGAACATTATGCTACGTGAAGTAATCCAGTCGCAGAAGGACAGATACTGCATGAGTCCACTCACGTGAAGTACCGAGAATAGTCAAATTTACAGAGGCAGAAAGGAGAATGGCGGTTGCCTGGGGTTGGGGGAGAAGAGATGGGGAGTTTTAGTGAATTGACACAGAGTATCAGTTTTGCAAGATAAAAGGGTTTTGTAAACGGATGGCGGTGACGGTTGTACAACAATATGAATGTGCTTAATGCCCCTGAACTGTACATTTAAAAATGGTTAAGACGGTAAAGTTTGTTATGTGTATTTTACCACAATTTTGAAGAAGAGGATAAGCGAACCCAGGGCAGACAGAGAGAGCAGGGAACCCCAAGTCTCTGCAGCCACAGCGGGGGGAACACAAGAGACTGGGGCTCCCAGGCCAGTTGGCCAACAGGGGAGGCAACTTTCCTATGGAAACATCTGAGCCAAGGTGATTCCAGAGGGCTGAGGCTGGACAAATGAGACACGATTTAGGGTGAAAAAGAAAAGGAACTGGTGGGAGGTGGGCGGCGACGGAGAGCCCTGGGCCCCTTTCTAGTCTGAAACGAAAGACAGTCAAGGAATGTATCTACAGCAATAAAACGGTGAGCAGGAAATCTAAAAGGAGAAGGAATCAGAGGCCAAGAACAAGAGGGGAGGATCTGGTCTTCCAGTCTGATTCGGCAGTGAGCGGTATGGTGTGCTGGAAAGGGTTTTAGACAGAACCTAGGGGATGGTGCTGGTTTTCCCGTCCCTTTGACCTTCTGTGTGTCACCCTCACTCTCTGGGTCTCAACTTCTTTGTCTACTGAACCAAGTGGCTGGATCAGAGCAAAAGGAATCTCAAGGTTTTAGGGGTCCACAAACCCCTTGAGACTTTATCCAGAATGGTATTTGTGTGTACATTTTTCTTTAGAGAGATTTCCAAATTTTATGAAGCTTTTAAGGCTGTCCATGTCCCCAGAGAGATTAAGAATCACGGGAGGAGATATTCACTAGGCTCACATTCAACTAGAAATTTCTAAGATTCTGAGAAATCTTAAACTAAATACTAACAAATCTTTGGGCCTCAAAGAAATCAAGATGTTTATTCCTGCCTTGCCTGCAATAAGAGATATTATACAAACGAAGCAAAATAATGATATGTTTTGAAAAGTTAAAATTATTTCTCTCGTGCAAGTAAAGATGGTTATTTTTGTTGTTTCATGGAAAGCAGGAACATTTCTGCACCAGGCTTACAGGCAGAGGAGGGAGGCCAGCTTGTCCGGGTCCTGCATCCCGGACAAAGGCCACACGGCAAAGGGATGAGATGTGCTACGTGTCAACCCTCCTTCGATGGAAAATGAGAAGGCCCTTGATTCCCCTTGTGGAGACGGGTCTAGGCCAGAAAGGAGAGTAAACACAGCCTCCCCAGGAGGTGCAGCCCAGGCAGAACAAATGCATCCTCTTGTCCCAACAAGTCGTCATCTGGCATAACTTGGGAGGAAACTGTCAACTGTGTGACTGGGAAAGTGGCAGGCTGAGGATGTGTCAGGGAGAAGAGCGCGGGCAGAGGACAGCATCTGCCACCAGAGAGCAAGGACTGAAAACCTGCGTCCTGACGAAGGCAGGGTCACCAGGGTGCAGGGGACCTCGGCACAATGGCAGCACCAGCCAGGAGGAGCAGCCCTGAGGCGGTGTCAGAACCACGCACTGTTGGACCTGGACGGGACTTCAGAGACCATCTATCCCTCCTCCTCTTTTCACATTTGCAGAAACGGATTAACAGAGGGATGGAGGCTTACCAGGGAAGTCCAGGATTGGCAGCCTGGCCAGTAGCTCCCTTCCTTCATGTATAAAATGTGTTTTGCACGCCAGATGCTTTACTAGCTCGGAGATCAATAATAAAGGACAAATCAGCTCCCTGCCCCCAAAGAGCCCCGTCGAAATGGGAGAGACAGATGCCAGCTGACTAAGGGGCGAAATGTCATCCAGCAGGTATGTAGCCACCACAGAGGAGGGCTCCCCGACTTCAGGCAGAGGGGGGTGAGATGGGGACCCAGCCGCTCCCTCTCAGACCAGGCAGCACCGGAGGTAGTGGGAGCATTCCCTGGGCGGGCAAGCCAAGCCAACAGCCGCCAGCATCTGAGAGAAGGGTGCCCGGCACAGCAGCCCTGGAAAGGAGCCTGGAGGGTCCGGCCCCGCGGGGAGAGGCCCTGTGTGGCAGGCCAGGCCCCTCCAAACAGCGCTTCCCGCTCGCTCATCGCTTCCTAACTCGCCCCCGGGGCCTGGTCCTGAATATTGCTTCATAAATAACAGAAGAGGGCTCCAGCTTGCTTAGCTGGGGCGAGGCAGATGCGCACAGCACAGCTGATTACGAGGGAATTGGCTGAGCTGGGTGGTTCTGGAATGCTGATTCTCTGCAGAGGGGTGGTTCTGCGGAGCAGGCAACCACTCAGCTGGGTCCCCACCTGGATCCCCAGATCACAGCGGGATGCTGAAAGAGCATTTGTTTCCCATTGTTCTGAGCCACTAATTTGGCTCGGGGTAGGACACCAATCTGAGAACAAACGGAGTAGGAAAACTGTACCTTTCCTAAAGGAGACCCAATTTCACCATAAACAGGGGAGGAGCGGGCGGGGGCAGACTTTCCGAGTCCACCGCACGCGCCCTGGGCCTCCCTTGCAGGCGTCGCGCGGCTGCCCTGCCATCTGCCGAGCCTCACCTGCTCAGGGCTCCTCTGCGGTACCTCCAGCAGGGGACAGATGACTCTGATGGCAGGTAGGTAAAATGGGATCCTTTGCTAGCAGTAACTACCCAGAACAGTCTCCCTCCTGAGCTGCTGACAGTCTCCACCTGGCACCTGCCAGCCAAAGAACTGGCGGGCGTCATAGGCCGGCACAGGCCACCCTCCCCGTGCACAGAGGGGACCGCGGAGGCCCTCTTCGGGCGGGACTTGATCAGAGGGCCCTCTGTCGGGCTGCAGTAAGGCCGGCCTGGGACGCCCCTCTGGAATGACACAGAAGCCGCTCTGTTTCTGGCAGAGTGAAGAGCGAGCACCCTCCAGGGGCAAAGGAGAAGGAAGAGCTGGCGAGCAAGGCCCCTGCAGCAGATGCTTTCTCAAGACTGATGGATAAAAACTCCCGGAAACAAGAGGCCCTTCTCATAGTGAAACTGCCTTCTTGTGGCTTAAAATAACCGAATTGGAGAACCTTCCCGGTGACGGTCTTGAAAACAAACTATCAACCCTACCACTTTACTCTCAGCCTCCCAGCAGACAGGCCAGAGTTTCTATGACAAAGAAACCAGCATGTGATTTAGCTATTCAGTAACCTCATAAGTTCAACATATGGGTATATAGTACAGTAGGAAACACTGGAAAGTAAACAAATTTTTTAAAATCTCTGAGCAGTCAAAGTACATGTCACAAAATCTTTCCACTGAAGTTTGTGAACCTTACTCATAAGGACACTCCCTGGCTTTACTTAGAGCTTTTTACTGATTTTATGTGCATTTCTAACAGGCTCAGTTATCTGGTCCCTTGGGCCTCAGCTGATTCGAAGCAATAAAAGAGGAGGGGGCTTGGGCTTCGCCAGAAGACACGCTGAGGGGATGGAGGGTTGACCAAGGAGATAACGAAGGGAAACGTCGTGAATCGTCACATAAGTTTCAGTCACGGTCAGGAGGTTAGGGAGGAGGTCCACTGCTGATGTTTAAAACACCTTTGGAGGACTTTAAGAAGTAAACCTTCAGCTATCCAGAAAATCCCAAAGAAGTCTCCTTCTTGATGCTTCCAGGCTGCTGGTTTCTTCCTGTAGGTTGTCTTGATCTTGTTCAGAGCTGCTTGTATTCGTTCCTGGTGGGCTCATTCATTCACTCACAGGCATTGACTCTTTGGATGCTGGAGCAGCCCAACGATGTACAAAGCTAGACGAAGGCAGGGGTTGTTTTGATGCATCACACACACACACACACACACACACGCACGCACTCCAGGGGCACCTATTACACATTAGGTGCTCAACAGACACATGTAGTACAGATGTTAGAAAACACATCTGGAAATGGAGGGACAGGCCAGTCAGACTGTCTTTTTCAAAAAATATTTATTTATATTTTATTTGGCTGCGTCAGGTCTTAGCTGCAGCACGTGGGATCTTTGTTGCCGCGTGTGGGACTTTTAGTTGCGGCATGAGAACTCTTAGTTGCGGCATGTGGGATCTAGCTCCCTGACCAGGGATCGAACCTGGGCCCTCTGCACTGGGAGCACGGAGTCTTAGCCACTGGACCACGAGGCAAGTCCCCAGACTGTCTTTTTTCTTTTTTTTTTTTTGGCTGCGTTGGGTCTTTGTTGCTGCGCACAGCCTTTCTCTAGTTGCGGTGAGCGGGGGCTACACTTCCTTGCCGTGTGTGGGGTCTCTTGTTGCAGAGCACTGGCTCTAGGCGTGTGGGCTTCAGAAGTTGTGGCACTCGGGCTCAGTAGTCATGGCGCACGGGCTTAGTTGCTCCACGGCATGTGGGATCTTCCCGGACCAGAGATCGAACCCGTGTCCCCTTCATTGGCAGGCGGATTCTTAATCATGCTCATTAAGGAAGTCCTACCAGGCTGTCTTTTGACCCAGTCCCTAGCTAGTCACATGAGAATCTTTGTGGGGAGGGGCTATAAAATTTCAGTAGTCAACTAAAAATGTCATCTTATCAAAACTTTAAACTGCTCTACCAAGAAAAACAAAAAGACAACATGGCATCGGGCCTGAAAAAATGTGGAAAAGATTCTCCAGTTCATCTTAGAGAAACTTGTCACCCCTCTGTGAGTCTGGCTTCTCCATCAATAAAACAGTTTGGAGCCATCAGTGTCTGAAATGCTTCCAGCTCCCTAGTCAACAGGATCCTAGTTTTATTTAAGGACTGACCCTCTCCACCCCCACCAGCTTGATTTCTTTTATTTTCACCAAAACTTTGGAAGGAAGGATTTTGATCAACAGTTCCGGCCTCCAGGCAATCATCCAAAAACATGTGTGTTTTCTTCAGACCCCCTGTAGATCTCTGCCCCAGGTGCCCGACCGGAGGAGACAGCAAGCGACTCTTCATCCTCTCCCCAGCCCCTCAGATGGCACAAACGGCTCAGACGTGGGACATGGCACTATCATTGTTCTGGGGACAGGAAGTCTTTATGACACTCATAAGGGACGGTGGGCAAGGGGCTGGAATGCCAGCAATTTGTCCTGAAGAATTCAGGTTAATAATTTATAGAGGCATTCTCAGTAAATTTAAGAAAATTGAAATCATATCAAGTATCTCTTCTGACCACAATGCTATGAGATTAGAAATCAATTACAGGGAAAAAAACGTAAAAAACACAAATACATGGAGGCTAAACAATACGTTACTAAATTACCTAGAGATCACTGAAGAACTCAAAGAGGAAATCAAAAAATACCTAGAGACAAATGACAATGAAAACACAATGATCCAAAACCTATGGGATGCAGCAAAAGCAGTTCTAAGAGGGAAGTTTATAGCTATACAAGCCTACCTCAAGAAACAAGAAAAATCTCATATAAACAATCTAACCTTACACCTAGAGGAACTAGAGAAAGAAGAACAAACAAAACCCAAAGTTAGCAGAAGGGAAGAAATCATAAAGATCAGAGCAGAAATAAATGAAGTAGAAACAAAGAAAACAATAGCAAAGATCAATAAAACTAAAAGCTGGTTCTTTGAGAAGATAAACAAAATTGATAAACCATTAGCCAGACTCATCAAGAAAAAGAGGGAGAGGACTCAATAAAATTAGAAATGAAAAAGGAGAAGTTACAACAGACACTGCAGAAATACAAAGCATCCTAAGAGACTACTACAAGCAACTCTATGCCAATAAAATGGACAACCTGGAAGAAATGGACAAATTCTCAAAAAGGTATAACTTTCCAAGACTGAACCAGGAAGAAATAGAAAATATGAACACACCCATCACAAGTAATGAAATGGAAACTGTAACTAAAAATCTTCCAACAAACAAAAGTCCAGGACCAGATGGCTTCACCGGTGAATTCTATCAAACATTTAGAGAAGAGCTAACACCCAACCTTCTCAAACTCTTCCAAAAAATTGCAGAGGAAGGAACACTCCCAAACTCATTCTATGAGGCCACCATCACCCTGACAACAAAACCAGACAAAAATACTACTAAAAAAGAAAATTACAGACCAATATCACTGATGAATATAGATGCAAAAGTCCTCAACAAGGGCTTCCCTGGTGGTGCAGTGGTTGAGAGTCCGCCTGCCGATGCAGGGGACACGGGTTCATGCCCCGGTCTGGGAAGATCCCACATGCCGTGGGCCGGCTAGGCCTGTGAGCCATGACCGCTGAGCCTGTGCACCCGGAGCCTATGCTCCACAATGGGAGAGGCCACAACAGTAAGAGGCCCGCGTACCGCCAAAAAAAAAAAAATCCTCAACAAAATACTAGCAAACAGAATCGAACAGCACATTAAAAGGATCATACACCATGATCAAGTGGGATTTATCTCAGAGATGCAAGGATTCTTCAATATACACAAATCAATCAACGTGATACACCATATTAACAAATTGAAAAATAAAAACTGTATGATTATCTCAATAGTTGCAGGAAAGCTTTTGACAAAATTCAGCACCCATTTATGATAACAAACTCTCCAGAAAATGGGCATAGAGGGAACCTACCTCAACATAATAAAGGCCATATAGGACAAACCCACAGCAAACATCATTCTCAATGGTGAAAACCTGAAAGCATTTCCTCTAAGATCAGGAACAAGACAAGGATGTCCACAATTGCCACTATTATTCAACATAGTTTTGGAAGTCTTAGCCATGGCAATCAGAGAAGAAAAAGAAATAAAAAGAATACAAATTGGAAAAGAAGAAGTAAAACTGTCACTGTTTGCAGATGACATGACACTATACATAGAGAATCCTAAAGATGCCACCAGAAAACTACTACAGCTAATCAGTGAATTTGGTAAAGTTGCAGGATACAAAATTAATGCACAGAAATCTCTTGCATTCCTATACACTAATGATGAAAAATCTGAAAGAGAAATTAAGGAAACACTATCATTTACCATTGCAACAAAAAGAATAAAATATCTAGGAATAAAACTACCTAGGGAGAAAAAAGACCTGTATGCAGAAAACTATAAGACATTGTTGAAAGAAATTAAAGATGATACCAACAGATGGAGAGATGTACCATGTTCTCAGATTGGAAGAATCAATATTGTGAAAATGACTATAGTACCCAAAGCAATCTACAGATTCAATGCAATCCCTATTAAATTACCAATGGTATTTTTTACAGAACTAGAACAAAAAATCTTAAAATTTGTATGGAGACACAAAAGACCCCGAATAGCCAAAGCGGTCTTGAGGGAAAAAAGCAGAGCTGGAGGAATCAGACTCCCTGACTTCAGACTATACTACAAAGCTACAGTAATCAAGACAATATGGTACTGGCACAAAAACAGAAATATAGATCAATGGAACAGGCTAGAAAGCCCAGAGATAAACTCACGCACCTATGGTCAACTAATCTATGACAAAGGAGGCAAGGATATACAATGGAGATAAGACAGTCTCTTTAATAAGTGGTGCTGGGAAAACTGGATAGCTACATGTAAAAGAATGAAATTAGAACACTCCCTAACACCATACACAAAAATAAACTCAAAATGGATTAGAGACCTACATGTAACACCGGACACTATAAAACTCTTAGAGGAAAACCTAGGAAGAACACTCTTTGATATAAATCACAGAAAGATCTTTTTTGACCCACCTCCTAGAGTAATAGAGATAAAAACAAAAATAAACAAATGGGACCTAATGAAACTTCAAAGCTTTTGCAAAGCAAAGGAAACTACAAACAAGACAAAAAGACAACTCTCAGAATGGGAAAAACTATTTGCAAATGAATCAATGGACAAAGGATTAATCTCCAAAATATATAAACAGCTCATGCAGGTCAATATTAAAAAAAAAAAAAAAAACCCAATCCAAAAATGGGCAGAAGACCTAAACAGACATTTCTCCAAAGAAGACATACAGATGGCCAAGAAGCACATGAAAAGCTGCTCAACGTCACTATTTATTAGAGAAATGCAAATCAAAACTACTATGAGGTATCACCTCACACCAGCTAGAATGGCCATCATCAGAAAATCTACAAACAACAAATGCTGGAGATGGTGTGGAGAAAAGGGAACCCTCTTGCACTGTTGGTGGGAATGTAAATTGATACAGCCACTATGGAGAACAGTATGAAGGTTCCTTAAAAACTAAAAATAGAATTACCATATGACCCAGAAATCCCAGTACTGGGCAAATACCCAGAGAAAACCATAATTCAAAAAGACACATGCACCCCAATGTTCATTGCAGCACTATTTACAATTGCCAGGTCATGGAAGCAACCTAAATGCCCATCGACAGATGAGTGGATAAAGAAGATGTGATACATATATACAATGGAATATTACTCAGCCATAAGAAGGAATGAAATTGGGTCATTTGTAGAGACGTGGATGGATCTAGAGACTGTCACACAGAGTGAAGTCAGTCAGAAAGGGAAAAACAAATATCGCATATTAACGCATATATGTGGAACCTAGAAAAATGGTCCAGATGAACCAGTCTGCAGGGCAGAGATTGAGACACAGATGTAGAGAACAAACATATGGACACCAAAGGGGGAAAGCGGCAGGGGGCGGGGTGGTGGTGGTGTGATGAACTGGGAGATTGGGATTGACATGTATACACTGATGTGTATAAAATGGATGACTAATAAGAACTTGCTGTATAAAAATAAAATAAAATAAAATTCAAAATAAATATAATTTATAGAGGCATTTCTTTAAAAAAAAATTTTTAACTTCTGAAACAACTTGCATACAAAATGTGTGACATTTGAAGGAAATTTTCCAGTGTTGCTCAGTGAAGCATAATAAATATATGCAGCCCATAATAATAAGTTACTTAAACTCAGGGCACTATATCATTTATTAATTGTCTCCTAATCCTTTCCAGCTACGACGAAAACCAAGAGTGTGGCCATATTTCACATACCAGTTCATAATGCCTCCAGTGCCAAACAGCACGGCTGCCGCTAGCTATCGCGTCCATTTTTCATTCTGGTACCAGACTCTGCAGATGGGCCTGGAGCAGGGCCTGAAGCTGAGGGGACTGCTGGTGTCAGCAAAGGGGTAGATGCACCCCAAACACATCCCAGCCCAATGACTTCTCCCATGGATGTTCATTTTGCCTAGAGTTCCCCTCCCCGGGGTCCCCTTCCTGTCCACCTCTCCCACTGCCGTCAGTACATGCTGCCCCTAGGTAGATATTAATCCTGGGAGACCACAGGCCATTGTCTCCTGGGATGCCCAGCACCAGGCTCATAGCCCCAAGTCCTCTCCGGCAGCGGATGGTGAGCCAAAGAGAATCAGAACAGAGATGGGAAATGGAACACCAAGACCTGCCCATTCTCGAGGACAGGCTGACCCAGTGGGGAATGTGGATTTCTGCTGTCATGTCCACTTATTAGGCCTCCTCCCCACCCCTAGTGCTCCAGACATTAGCCTCTGCTCCCTGGGAGACTCTGTATTCAGACCAATCCCCAGAGCCACCTGTAGTCCCAACCCTCTCTTGGGACTGTCATACCCACGCAGCTGCGCTGACCGTGTGTCTGGCAGGAGGGAACATCACCAGCAAACTAGAAGTCTGCAGCCAGATATGCCGCCTGCGGGTGCATGGACAAGTAGGACAAGGTAGGGTCCCAGGAACTGAGTGACTGGAGAATTGCAGAGACTGAGTTCAAGGGGTGAAACGATTCCAGGCCCTCTTTGCTTCCCCCAACATGCTTCTCTCCTGTACAACCAACTCAGAATCATGCCATCTTCTACCAGGTACCTGAGTCTGGGAAGCGTCTTTCATTCTGCCTCTGCCCTGCTTTTCACTCCCACACCCAATCTAGGGGGTTTCACTCCCAAAACACATTTCTCAAATCTACCCCTTCCCATCTCCACTACCACTGCATAATTCAGAGCTCAGGGGTGAAAATCAGCAGCTCTTACCCAAGTTTTGTGGGATTTGCACAGAGCTCCTGGTTCTGTTCTATTTTTTTTAAAGGTAATATGTAATCTGGTTCAAAAATCAAAAAGTGTATAAAAGTTTACACTGAAATGTCTCCCTCCCATCCCTGTCTCCCACTTGCTGAAGGAAACACAAATATAGATTCCTGTTTTCCCCTTTTATGCACACTTTTCTGCACCTTGGTGGACTTTTTTCTTTTTACACTTAATATATTTTTGGAGGTCTTTCCATATCAGTACAAAGAGAGCTTCCTCATTCCTCTTTTTTTGTTGTTGTTTTTGGTGGCCCGTACAGGGATCATTCCTCTCTTTTTTTTACAAAATTTTTTTTAAATTTATTTATTTGTATGAGTTGGGTCTTCGTTGCTGCATGCGGGCTTTCTCCATTCCTCATCTTAAATGCACAGTATTCTGTTGTCAGGATAGTCCATAATTTAGCTAATTGGTCCCCAATTAATGGACATTTGGGTCCTGTCCAATCTTTTGCTATTACAAATAATGTTGCAAAGAATAAACTTATGAGGACTTCCCTGGTGGCGCAGTGGTTAAGAATCCACCTGCCAATGCAGGGGACACAGGTTCGAGCCCTGGTCTGGGAAGATTCCACATGCCACGGAGCAACTAAGCCCGTGCACCACAACTACTGAGCCTGCGCTCTAGAGCCCGTGAGCCACAACTACTGAGCCTGAGTGCCACAACTACTGAAGCCCACGCGCCTAGAGCCCGTGCTCTGCAACAAGAGAAGCCCCCGCAATGAGAAGCCCATGCACCGCGACGAAGAGTAGCCCCCTTCGCCGCAACTAGAGAAAATCTGCGTGCAGCAGACCCAGTGCAGCCAAAAATAAATTAATTAACTTTTAAAAAAAAGAATAAAGTTATGCACATGTCATTTCATATAAGTGCAAGTATACTTTTAGGATCAATTCCCCAATATGAAATTACTGGTCAACAGGCATAGGATTTATAATTCTGAGAGGTATTGCCAAATTGCCCTCCAAATGAGGTTGTACTGATTTATACTATAAGTCAGCCTGTTTCCCCAGAGCCTTGCCAATACAGCGTGATAACAAATTTTTGGGATTTTTGCCCATTTAAAAGATGAATGAATAATGCTAACTTGAGACAGTTTCAATTTGCATTTCTCTTATTATGTGTAAGATTGAACATCTTTTATATGCTACGAGCCATTTGTATTTTCTTTTCTGCGAACAGTCTGTCAGAATTATTTGCCCATTTTTTTCTATTGGGTTGTATTTGGTTGTTGATTTTTAGGAACTTTTTGTATGTGAGGGAAAACAGGCCTGTGATTTGAGTTGCAAAACTTTTTTCCCCAGTTTGCCATAAGTCTTTGACTTTGCTTAAAATATTTTGCTGGTGCTTCCTAAAATTTTTAATTTCAATTCCAACAGGCCAGGAGCATTCACTCTCCCATCTGTCGCAGCCCCCTAACTCCCCAGTTTTACAGTTGACTTGCTTTACTCTATTTAATTGTCAGCCAGGACTGCTGACTGTGTGATGCCTGGAACTGCTGCCACCGTTGTGTGACTCAGAGGAAAGCTGGTCTGAAAACAGCTGATATACAGAGGGTGACAGAGAAAGAACCTGGGGGCTTGCTGATGTCCTTGGGTCACTGAGTTTACCCAACCCTAGAGCAGTCCTGGCTCTGAACTTCATAATATGTAAGAAAATGAATCCCTTACTGTTTAAGCCACTTTGGGTCGGATTTGCTGCTACTAGTAGCCAAAGGCATTCTAACCAATACACACCTTGAATGTTCTAGCAAAAGTCTGGTCCCTTCCAACCCATCCCCATGGCTACTGAGGCCTGTGTTCTAGAATATAAACCTCACAATGCCACTCCCCTATTTTAATACATTCCATAGCTCCCATCACCTGCAAGATACGATCCAATTGTCATAGCACTCAGTCCAACCCTGCCCCCTCCTCCCTTCCTGCTCCTGCTGTCTCACACCTCCCCCCTCCATAGAGGGGCCTTTCCCTCTTCCTCCTAATTCCCAGGACAGTCTGTTCCATCATCACCTCCTCCAAGCAAATGGCAGACCAAGTCCCTGTTCCCCACCCCATCACCGCCATGAGCATCCAGTGCTTTCCCCTAGGGCTGCACCCACCTCGTTGTCTATACATCTTTTTACATGCCTGAGCCCCTACCCTGCTCATTCCCTGTGAGCTCCTTGAAAGTGGGGACAATATCGTGTTTACTCTGCATCCCTAGCTCGGGACCCAGCACGTGGCAGGCGTTCAGGTAGTGTCTGCAGACCTGAACGGAGCTCCCCAATCTCATCTCATGTGTTCCCCCAGATGCCCCCTCAGACCTCCTTCCTACCCAAGTCCACGTCACTCTATAGAGAAGCTAGAAGAAAGGTCCCATCGGAACAGGCCTGCTCTAGGGAGGGAAGCAGATGACCTATTAAATCACCGAATTAAGCCGCACTGGTGGCCGCAAGGCCTCAGCACATCACCTACTGCACCAGGAAGTCAGGGTGAAGAGCTGGGCTCCAGCCGCTTAACCAGCTGTGTGAGCACAGAGAAATTACCTAAGCCCTCTGTGCTTCAGCTTCCTTATTCGGGAAAGAGGGATGAGATGAAGATGTACTGAGTGCAGTCAATTGTCTCACAGAAACTGGTAATAAGAGCCACGCCGCCCCCCGCTTAGAGTTGCAAGCAGCCCCTGGAGGATCAGGCAGACACAGACCCCTCACTAGGCAGGCCCTTTTCTAGTTCAAACACCAACGTGGTGACCACAGAGCAGAACTATATTTATGGGAACGATGGGGAGAGGAGAGCGCGGGCAGTCACTGGGCACTTCCGTGTGCAGCCCATGCCGCGCGGTGCCTACCTGTCCCCCCCCCGCGTGCATCACCGCCCCACTGCGAGGCGCCGCTTTCCGTCCGATTTAGAGAGAAGCGAGGCTCACAGGAGCCCAGCTACTTGCCAGAGTGTCCCTGGCAGGAACCCCATGCAGCGGGGCTCGGGGTCTCAGCACAGCTCTTTACTGCCTCGTGCTGCCCCACGCCCCATGGAACGAGGCTGGCCTGACAGACCCAGGACGTGGAGACGGAGACCAGGGAGGGGAGAGGAGACGGGGATCCAGGGGTGAGAGACGGGGAGATGGGAGAGTGAAGGAGAAGCTCTTAGAAAAGATTTCTCTCTTGTCACCAGCATGTCTGTGAGTGTGTGTGTGTGTAAGACCCTGTGTGTGACTGTGTGTGTGTGTGAGCCATGCGTATGATTCTGTGTGTACGCACATGTACGTGTGTGTGCAACTGTGTGTTACACGGGAGTGCGACTCTGCCTGGGTGTATGTGTTGAGGAGGGGAGAAGGGGAGCCCGCACGAACTGGCCTCCCTCCATGCTCACTCACAGGCAGGCCACATCGAGCCTAAACATGCCTCCCGTGAACTCTGCGTGGCGGCAGCAGTGGGAGACTTCACCTATTAACTCGCCTCTTAAAAATGCCCCGCTGTTGCAGGCAGTTGCAATTAGCTATGTGACATCAGCGGGCCCAGCTCTGTTATTAGCCCATGAGTGACCCTGCCAGGCTGCCGAAGGGACAGCAGAGGGAAGAGGGGAGGGAGGAGACGCCTTTATGATTCAGTCAGGCTTCCCTGGACGGACCTCCCCGCACCCAGATGCATCATGGCTCCTCGGTCAGAGAGGACTCTGAAGAGGCCCTTCTGCCCACGTGTCTCTCAGTTTTCAAAGACGTTCAGAGCGCAGGGGGAGACACACACATATTCCCAAGCCAGCAAACAGAAGCAGCAGCCCTGGCCTCCGGCTGGGAAACGAGTGGGAGGGGGCAGGGGCCACAGGAGAAGAGGCAGCCTTGGTTCCCAGCCAACTCTCTCAGGTCCCCTCGGCACCCACCAGGATTTGTCCCCCACCAGGACTGCCGCTGAGTTTCTCTCTCCTTCTGCCTCTCATTCCATCTGACGCTGTCCGTGGTGAGAGAAATGGGGCCCAAGGTCACACGGCCTGTCCAGAGCAGACAGATCTGGAAACACTGGTCTGCCCCATCACTGCCTAATCCCCTGGCCACTGCTCCTCCAAAGTCCTCTGAGCTCTGCCTGACAATACTCACAATCAATGATTTTCTCCCTGAGAAGAGCAAAAGAAGACAATCTTATGCGGCCTGGACCCTACACAAATTCTAATCCTTTCCCTGGACTCCAGGGAGAAACAAACGAACACACAAACAACATCCCATCAGCTGGAGAGAACTCATCATCTGCATTCTCCAAACCCTGGGAGGACCCAGTGTCCCCAAATCAATCTAGACAGGGGCCAACACAGTTGACAATTTCAGTGAAAAGGCCCTTCTTTAACCATTCCCCAGCTTCTTTGCAAAACAAGGTGCAGAAACCAAACAGCTGAGCACAGAGCGTGACCACTTAGGCCTGGGGAGAAGGGCTAACCCTCAGCCAACCTTCCTTGGCCTTGCCATGCCTTCAAGGGTCCTCTTGCCTCCCCACTCTGGGCTTTGTGAATTACAGGGTAATGGACAATAGAAGCTTGCTTCCTGGCTCAGACCCCGCTTTGCTTTTCTAGCTGAAAGCCCTCGGGCGAGTTCTATCCATTTTACAGGCAGGAAAAGTAAGGCCTGGAGGATGCAGGGTCGGCCCAAGCTGTGTCCGCCAAGATCCTAGCTCCCAGTCCAGAGCTCTTTGCACTGCCCCCTCCCCACCCCAGGCTGCTTTTCTTTCACTCATTGTAGCCTTGATCAGAAAACCAATTATCACCGCACTAACTCCCAAGGCCGGTCTTCCTGGAAGGAGGAAAATAGTACCCTAGTAGCAAGCTGATATTTGGAGGTTCTGAGAGCCTCCCAACTGCTCCGGAAGACCCAGCCTTTCCCTTCTAGGACTTAGCATCGCTGCCGAAAGAAGGCAAGAAAGCTTCCAACAAAAGTTTGTTTTCACGGAGATTTTATTTCCTTCACTGAGGCTCTCCGTCCACAGATTTCTCTTTGTTGGCGGTTGCATTCAGAAGTCACCAGATACACAGCCCCTGACCCTTCGAGCCCTCGGGGGATCTCACGCCTTTATCTCTCCTCCCAGGCACACAGGCTGCCTGCTCCCCACTCAAAAGGCCCTTTGAGCCACTCTGGAGAGAGAGGGGCTCTTCAAATGGACAGAGCTTCAGTGGGACTGAGCCCTCCACGTCAAGGTTGGGGGAGTGAGGATAGTAAGAGAGAGAGAGAGATGGAGGGGGGCGTGGGGAGAGAGGGAGAGGCAGAGAGAGAGCTGGAGAAAGTGAGGGGGGGCATAGATGGAGGCAGGGGCACTGCGTGTCTCTGAGTGTCAGCAACTAACCGCATCCCCGTATCGGTCAGGTGGCAGCTGTGCTCCACGATGATGGGGCTCTAGCTAGGGACTCAGAAAGAAGGATGCCTGTCTCCCAGCCTGTCCACAGGCCTTGGCTCAACTTGCACCGAGGCAGGGACAGCCCCAGCAAAACTCGGAAGGGGATAACATTTGTCCTAGTTGGACAGACCTTTCCTTTCTGCCATTTTTGGGAATCAGCTGCCCTCCCGGGTACACAATTTAGAGCTTTTGCTCTGGCCGTCTCTCTGAGCCAGGGAAGAAAGGGGCTAACAGTATGAATGCAGGCTTCGCGAGCAACCCCTCCGGGTGTGTGCGTTAAAGAGAGAGGGAGAGAAGGGAGCGAGAGCGAAAGTAAGAGAATCAGGAGGATAAATGCTTAGCTCTGGGGAATAAATTGCTAAAGGTAGAATTACACGTTCAAGAGGTGGGTGGGATTTAGAGGCGGCAGTGAGCTGCGGCCACCTCCAGTGATGGAGGCCCAGCGGTCCTTAAGGGCGCCCTCCAGGAGGGGGGTCCTGACATGTGACGTCACGGGCACAGACCAGAGGGTCAGGCAGAGCTGAGTTTGATTCTCGGCCTACAACTTGCTCACTTTGTGATCGTGGACCATTTATTTAATCTCTTTGGGTCTCATCTCCATCATCTGCTCAACCGGGGATAACGGCATCTCAAGGGTGGTGTGAGGACAGACAACAGACCCCAAAAGCCAAGCAGGGACCCCGGCACACACACCCCCCTCCTGCTGTGAGGACTGGGGTCGAGTTGGACAATCCGTACTTCTCTTCAGGTTTCCACTGCTCACCATCTCACCCTTATATCCCAGATTGCATGTGGTTGGACAGCAGAATTTTAAATGTTTACGTCTTTAAGTGTCTATTTTAACTTTTGTCATGAGGAGACAAAGAGAATTTCCAAAGCATTTTTCAAAACTAGTGTCTTATATGTTCTTCAAATGGTCTTATTCCCATTTAATAAATGAAGGAATCAAGAGTCAGAGATAGGAAGTGACTTTTCCAAAGCCATCCAGTAGGTGAGCAGCACAGGTAAGACGAGGCCCAGCCCAGTCAGTGTCTAATAACACAAACTCGACTAAGAAATGCCACCCTGCACAGGGCAGGGAGGGGGAACAGAGGGGAAGAGGTTTGGGGCTTCTGCACTAAGGGAAGCCACAAAGGATGACAATTTTATGAAGATGGGGGATTCTAAACAAACTTTTAAAGCCTGGATTTGAAAGACCAGTGTCTGCAGGCAACTCAGAGGGACATCTGTTGGACAAGGAGACAGAGAGGAGAAAACAGCTTCACATAATTTCTGTGGCCAGAGCAGGAGTCCAAGGAAAGCTGTCCACTACATCTTTGACATGAAGACCCAGGGGAGGGAGCCCTGGGCCAGACTGGGGTGCAGGAGACTGAATATGTAGTAGAATCGGAATCTATTAAAGTCTGTTTCTCAAGGCAAAGTGAGTTCTAAGGCTGGGCCCTTAATTACCCATCTGCTTACAGAACATGCGTCCAAGATCTCCACTACACGGTGATAAACATCGAGGCGGGGAGGAACTAGAGTAGGCGGCCGGTCCTGGCCTAACTTTAGGACCCGCCAAGAGGACCTGCTGTCGGGTGGCGGGCTCCGTGGCTCACGTTTCCTCTCCGCACGCATCTTCCGTTAGGCCAGGGATACAGAAAGATGGGCTGTGACGTTCCTTCTCTCTCCCCTCTCTTCCCATCCTGTTCAGTGGGTCCCCTGACAGCACTGAGCTCTGACCGGCCCTTTAAAAGCACTCTCCTAATCTTCTGAACAGTGTTGACCTGCCCCCAGGGCCAGGCCAGGGGGAGTCCCACTTGGACTAGAAGGATGATTCCTGGAGGACGGTCCATCCAGGGAGTCTGGAGTCTCAAATCCATAATTACCAGCTCCAGAAAGAGCACCATCCCTCTGCCCGCTCCGACACACACAAGACCGGCAGCATGCTTCTAGACTGATCTCCCTCTTAACCAGATGCAAAGGGACTCTTTCAAAGGGAAGATGAGGAATCCCTCCTGGGTCCAGGGAAGCCACCAGTCTGTATTGTGAAGCAATTTCAGACAGTCTCCTTTGGCTTTCAAATGTACTTAATCAACATGAAAAGGATTGTGAGGGCTGGAGCTCCTACAGGTAGAACTAACAGGAGAAGAATAATGTTCATAAATCATTTAGCATGCACTCCAAACAGGGGTGTGTTTTTTTCTTAAAGGAAAAGGCAAGGCCAAAGAAATGGAGCCGTACAGGAAACCCAAGCCGCTGTAACTTCTCCCCAAATGCAGGCTGTCCCCAAGTGGAGTTTATATCATTTTCATCTGCGATCTGACCCTTGATACTGATTTTTCCAGCTTGGGTCCCTCCCCCATCCCGAAGGCTCAGACCAGCAAAGGGGTCAGCACTGTGGAAAGACAGCTGATAAAACAGCTGCACCCCTACCTCCTCTGCAGCCCAAATCAGGGACTGACGGTCTCTCCTCAGCAGCTGACACCACCCTGGGGCAGCTGGGCCTGAGCTGGGAGCTCCAGGGGGAGGGGAGCCAGGCTCATGGGACCCAGGCAGCATTCTTCAGGCCTCAGCTCAAATATCACCTCCTCAGAGGGGCCTTCCTTCCACCCCATGTGGAGCGACGCCTGTGGCCCAGCCACTCCACCATCTCAACCTGCCCTGTTTGCCCTGCTGAGCAATTATTACTTGCTTTACACTATATTAGATAGATGTTTATTGTGCCTCTCCCCCAGCAGGATGCGAGTTTCATGAAGGCAGAAAATGTGTGTTTTGTTGACAATTGAAACCCCAGCACCTAGAACAGTACCTGACATATAGTATAAGTATTCAATAAATATTTGTTGAATGGATAGATAGATTTTAAAAAATGGCTCCTTTCCCCTCATCCAGGGAACATTCCAGATAGAGAAACTCTTGTCTACTCCAAAGTAGGAAAATGGTAGTCAAAAGATAGAAGCTGTTGCTGATTTCTGATTCTGTCACTTTAACCCAGAATACACTATTCTTGCTCATCAGCCTCACCTTCTCCACCTGCAGAATGGGTATCACGCTGATGAGAGGAAGAAGAAGAGGGAGAAATCAGGGAGAACTAATGCTTATGGACCATCTCCTGCCAGTGCCCTGTGCTAGGCGCCTGACTGATAAACGCCACCCCGTTTAATCCTCACAACCACCTTGAGATTGATATTATTATCACCTGGTCCCAGAGAAGGACCCTGACTGTCAGAAATATAAAGTAATTCACCCAGACTTGCACACCTAGGAAGTGACAGAAAGGGGATTTCAACCCAGGCCTGCAGATCCCAAAGCCACTTCTACTGTACATCACACAGGGGCAACACGTTGCAGAGTTTATCCTTTGACCCATGTGAAAGGTGCAACGTCCCAGAGGAAAATCCAGGCTGTGCCCACTAGAATTTGGAGATCCTTAACTTTGCCCTTTTCCAGAAGTTGACGTGGGACACTTAGGCGGCCAACTTGTCTCAATTTCCCTGAGACTTCCCAGGTTTCCTCATGAAGGTCCTGTGTCCCAGGAAAGCCCTCAGTCCCAGGCAAACGGGAACAGCTGGTCTCCCCCGGTGGGAGGCAAACACAGCTAGAGACCCTGAAAACTCTGAGCCCAAGAGCTCAGGGCTTCCTGGGAAGGAGCACGGCCTCCACGTGCTTCCACCAGCAGCGATGGGAGGGCCCAGCTGCGTCCGGTCCACCCGGCTGTGTGTCCTCCAACACCACGCGCCTGGGACTGATTTGCAACACAGAGATCTCAGCCCATGGTGGCACAGTGGAAGAGCAGGAACCTGTATGGCGTCCTGGGCCCCGTTGCCCCGAATGCAGACTTTGGCCTCAGAACAAGAACAGTGTGGGCTCCTTCCCTAAAGCACTGCAACCTCCAGGACAAGATGACCTTCTGAAAGCAAGGAGGGCAGATTCCTGGAATTCCAGCCAAGGAGCTGAGTAAGAAGAGCAGAATTCAGGACGGCCAAGAAGTTACCAAGAAGCACCACAGGGCCCACGGGGTAGACTGTCCTGGATTCCCAGATCACAGGCACGAACTCGAGGGAAAGGTCACCTCCGTGGGGTTCTCTTTCTGTACAAGAAGCCGTCCCTCTATTCCCTGGCCAGGCTTTGGCAGAACCGTTACTGCATATTTTCCTTTTCTTTTTTTTTTTTATTGGAGTATAATTGCTTTACTATGGTGTGTTAGTTTCTGCTGTATAACAAAGTGAATCAGCTATACCTATACGTATATCCCCTGCCTCCTGAGCCTCCCAGCCCCATCCCATCCCACCCCTCTAGGTCATCACAGAGCACCTAGCTGAGCTCCCCGCGCTATACCGCAGCTTCCTACTAGCTATCTGTTTTACACATGGTAGTGTATATACGTCAGTGCTACTCTCCCAGATCACAGGCACGAACTCGAGGGAAAGGTCACCTCCGTGGGGTTCTCTTTCTCCACAAGAAGCCATCCCTCTATTCCCTGGCCAGGCTTTGGCGGAACCTTTACTGCATACTTTCATTCTCCTGCATCCACAGGGTCCATCCCCCGGCCCCCCTCCTCCACTGGCTTCACCTCCATCTGGACCACCTGACTCAGAGTAGGGGCGGGTCGCTTCTTCCCCTGGGGCCAGGACTACAGTAAGAGCCCAAGAGCCCAGAAGGTCAGCGGAGGCCAAGTGCAGGTGTGGGTGGGAGTGAAGAAAGACGCTAGGGCGGGAGTGGGGGTTGCATAGGACACGCTCCTTCCCAACTTCAAGACTTCTGTGTTCAGGACCGTGGGAGAGGGCCCCTTTGTTCATTTGTTCTTTCACAACAATGGTGGCTCTGACCTGCACCTTCTACCCCAGAGCTACGGGCCCGCAGCCCACTTGTCCCCTCACCCACCCTCCAGCCAGCCCACTCAGCCCTGTGCTCCCAGGCACATTGCTTCACAAAGCCTTCAACTTTTTCACCTGGGCGTTTTCAGTGTCGGCCTGCTCTGGGTCTTTGAGTTTGCCTCATGGCCTCCCTCTCTTCCTCAACATATATCTTTAACCTCCCTCTCCCTTCCTCTCCACTCAAAAACAAAGCCCCCTTCCTCCTTCCCAAGGCCAAGCCCACCTGGGCTCTGACCCTCCATCCCACAGCGCCCATTACCTGTGAGTGCATGTATCTGCAGTGTCTCCCTCTGCTCAGGCTACCCCCCCAGACCTACCAACACACAGTCTCCCAGGCCCAACTAGCACTGTTCTAGGCATGACAGCACCGCCAGGCCCATCACCATCACAGGTGTGATAGTGCAGTGGGAAGAGCACTGGCCCAGAACCACCCAGGACACTTATTGGCCCCGCGTCCCAAGAAACTCAATTTCTTCATCTGTAACATGGGTACAATGGCCCCTGCCTGACTCCCTTAAATATTGTAAAGATCAGGTAAGATAATGGACTTGAAGTATTTTGTATATTGTAATTTGAATGTAAAGAATTATTTAATTTTGGGGATAAACAACAAGGACCTACCATAGAGCACAGGGAACTATACTCAATAATTTGTAATAACCTATAAGGGAAAAGAATCTGAAAAAGAATATATATATATATATATGTATATGTGTAACTGAATCATTTTGCTGTACACCTGAAACTAACACAACAGTGTAAATCAACTATACTTCAATAAAAAAATTTTTCAAAGAATTATTTAATTTGTAAATTATTTGCTTAACCCTCTGGAATGATATCCCTCCCAGCTCTCTCTTTCCTTTCACCACCAAACTTTTGAAAGAGCAACTGGTATTCACAACGGCCACTTCCTCACATCTATTCTCTCTCTTGATCCCCTGCACCCTGGCTGCTGACCCCACCACACTAGTGACACTGCCCTTGAGGTGGCCCAGTACTCCTGTTCACACGTGCAGGGGCCGTTTCTCAGTCACAGCCCCCCTTCAAGGCAACAAGTGCCACACTTGTTGCACTTGGCCCCTCTCCCTCCCTCAAACCTGCTCATCTCCTTATCTTTACCATTTCTCTTTCTGGTACCACTTCTATTCCTATCATACAAGCTGTAGAAATCATGCAATGTTTGTTGATTCCTCCCTCACGACCACCCATACTCTCCTCGAACTGTCACCTCACCCCCCAGATAACTCAGGCCCAACACACTCCCGGGGGCACACGGTAGATCCTACTGGCCCAACTCCCACATACATCTCCATCTTCCTCCTTCCTTTTCCGTCATCAACATGCTTGTTAATTCCTTCAGTACTTTTCTTTCCCAGACAATTACAGTCATCTCCTAACTTACCCCTCTCTGCTCTGATCTGCCCTACATTAGTGTCAGCAAGACTTTTCTATAAGGTAAAATCTCTTGTGAAACCTCGTGGACTATAGAATAAAATGCAAATCCCTAAGCTTGGCATAGAAAGCCTTCACGACATGACTCCAACCTAGTGTCCCAGTCTTAACTTACAGTCTCCCTCGGTGCCAACCCTACACTCTAAATAAATTAGAGTATTTCTTGTTCCTGGCCTATGTGCCATGCTTACCTGCCTCAGGGCCTTTGCACGTGTCCATCTATCTGTTGGAATGCCTGTTTGCCACTATTGTCTGTTAGAACCCTACTCTTCCTTCAAGCCCAGCTCAAAGCCATCTTTTCCATGAAGTAGTCCCTAGCAACCCTGGGGAGAAGTAATGTTTCCTTATCCAACTCACAGTATGTCAACTATGATACTTATCATCTTTGTGTTATGGCTACTTAAATCCTTGTCCAGTCTCCTCCTTTAGACTCATTCATCACTGAATTACATTTAGCACACTCTTAAACCCACAGTAATTATGCAATAAATATTTGTGGAATAAAAAACTGAATGACACAATTAAGTCTCTCCAGCGGTTTCCAATCCAACTGCCGCATGAAAGATCTGCCTGCTGATTGTTGGCGACCGGCTTATCTCCTCCCCCATCCAAGGTCCTCTGGCAAAGCCAGGCTGACAGCCAGCCATGCCCCACACACACTGGCTTCCCCCACCTCCTCACTCCCATTCACTCCTCACTCCTTTCCAGTCTCTTCCACCCTGACCCGCCACTAAAACCACACTCCCCAGGATGCCAACGGCTTTCACACCAACGAAGTCCGTGAATGCTTCTTTTAGTCCTTCTCTACTTAGGTTTGCTGCTGCTGCTGCTGCATCTGACTCTATGGTCTCGTGCTCCACCACAAAGCTTTCGACTCCTTTGGTTCAATGATGCAACACTTCCATTACCCTGTCCAGATTCTTCTCCCAACTCTCTGTTACCCTCTGTTACCCTCTGTGTCTTTCTCTATCACCTCTCTTCAATGTGTGTTCCTCTGTCTTTGCCCACTGCTCTCCTCCCTCTGCACCCTCTCCCTGGCGATCTCATTCCCGTTCATGGCTTTGACCACCATCCATGGCTAATGGCTCTCACACCTCTACCTCCAGTTCCATCCTCTAGCGTGTATTCAATTTCCTGACAGACAACATCTCCAAATAAGTGTCCCACAGATACTGGAACTCAATACACTTAAAAAAAAAAAAGAAAGAAAAGAAAGAAAGGAGAGAAGAAGGAGGGAGGGAGGGAAGGAGAGAAGAGGGAGGGAGGGAAGGAGGGGGGAAGGGAGGAAGAAAGGCAGGAAGAGAGGGAGGACCCACAGCCCAAAGGCCCTTTGCTCCTCCTGAGCTTCTTGGCACAGTTGCTGGAACCACCACGCACCCAGTACATAAGATGAAAACTCAGAAGTCTCCTTGGAGTCCTTCCTTTCCCTTACCCTCTCAAAGCTCTGGGATCTGGCCCCGCCCCTCTAGCTACAGCGCCCCTGCCTCGGTCCAGCCCTCATCACTGGTTGCCTGGAGTACCGCACTAGGTTTCTAACTGACTTCCCTGCATCTGGCCTTGCCCACGTGGATCCAGCCTTCTCAGGACTGCCAACATGCTCTTTCTAAAACACAAGTCTGTCCAAGGCACTCGCCTGCCTAAAATCCCTCAATACTAACAATGGCTAAAATTTACTGAGCATTCTCTTTGCTCCAAGATGGCTCTCTTAGCACTCTGTGCTGATTGACTCAGTCTTCACAACAGGTCAATTCCAAGATAGCTCTCTTAGCACTCTGTGCTGATTGACTCAGTCTTCACAACAGGTCAATTCCAAGACAGCTCTCTTAGCACTCTGTGCTGATCGACTCAGTCTTCACAACAGGTCAATGAGGTAAGTACTATTTGTATACCCTTTTTACAGATTAGGAAATTGAGGCGCAGAGAGATGATCATTCGCCCAAGGTCACGCAGATAACAGGGAGAGCAGGCCTCTGGCTCCAAAGCCTGTTTCTCCAATGCTGTGTCACGCTGCTTCTTCAAGGGCTCCCCATGGGCTACATGAAAACGCCAAGCTCCTTAGCTGGCATTCGAGGCTCTCCAGGACCCGGCCAGCCCTGCTTCTCCACTTGCCTCCTCTCCGGACCTGCCTCCTGCTCCAGAAACCCTGGGCTGCCCACTTTGCACATCCTCAACAGACTGGTTCGTGTATCCGCGCCCTCGTGCAGATGAGCTCCTTGCTTGACTCTCTCCTCCCCCATATTTGGCCACATTTGGATGACTTTCCACTCAGGTCAGTTTAGATGTCACAAGGGACAGATCCTCCCAGCCTCCCTGATGGCCATCGGCCTGAGCTGGCTGTCCTTCCATGATGCTCCACAGCCCCTCGCCCTTGAACTTTCCTCCACAGTTCTCCCCAGACTGTAGACTCCTCAAGGGTGAGGACTCTGTCATTCACCTCGTCTCTGCAGAGTACAGCACGGTGCCTGGAACGCAGTAGGTGCCCTGTAAGTATCTGCTGAGCTGAACTAAACTCTGCCTTCCTTGGCTTACCCCGTCCCACCCCAATCAAGGCCCAGGCCCTGTGATCATTTCAGATCACCCTGGCGCACAGTCATTTCCTTCTGCTCGGAATTCCCTCAGCACACAGAATCTGTGCCACTCATTTAGTAATTAACCAATCCTGTCCCACCTCGTGACACCTCCTGCATTGTAATCTTCATTATTATTTAACTCATATTGTTACTTTTCTTCTCAGGAACCGCTTCCCCAGTTAAAGGGTAAACTTGGAGATGGAAGTTAGGGGATGGGTATCACTTGCATTTTTATCTTCCTAAATACCTTGTATATATTAAGTGTCCAATAAATGCTTGGTGATTTAACTAAACGCAATCTGGGGAAGCCAAGGTTGGGCTGTAAGGCAATGAGAGAAGGGGGAAGAGACCCTGACTTTAAAGCAGGGGCTGCTCAGAGGGGCAAAATATTTGAGGTTCAAAGGGGCATAACCCAGTCTCTACTCATTCTCCCCCCTAAGCAAAAGCCTCACCTGCTGGCTTTGACATAGATGTTTACTTGGATGTAATAAACATTGACTTAAATTTCTGGATTTAGAATCAGGAGTCGCAACATATGCATAAGAGCCAAAAATATCACTCTCTGCCCTCCGTCAAGAAGCTGCCAGCCTGGCCTGCTGGACACCAAAGCCCACATTCCATCAGTTCCCCCTCAGCTGATCTAAGGACCGTGGGGAGATCCTTCAGGCCAAGTGGTAGAGGAGAGAGCCCACCGAGAACCTGGGGCTCCGTTCAGCCTTTGACAAGGGCTCACTCACCCCTCCCCTTCCTCTCTGGAAGCAACTCCATGCCGAGAAACAGGCTTTCATTAAAAATAAAAATTATCTAGTCCACTACGTGCCAGGCAGAATGCATACAAAGATAAATGCCAAGAACCCAGGCCTCAAAAATCATCCATGATTAACACATGTACTGAGCATCTTCTTCTAGGAGCAACACGTAATGAACATGTAATGAGCACGAACTCCGTGCCAGGCCCTGCAGCTGAGTCTTGGGAATAGACGAGCATACAGGACAAGCCCCGACCTTCTAATAATAACCAACCGCTGTGCACAAGGCACCGCAAGGACACAAAGAAAGATCAGACACGGTCCCCATCCTCCAGGAGTGTGCAGTCCAGTTCTGGAGTTGGGTCCTTTGTGTACAGGTATGCAGTATCCTCACAGCTGCCATTAGTCTACACGACAGCCAGTCCCACCAGAGCGCCTGTGTGCCAAGCACAGTGGACCCCGGAGCTCAGAGCATGGGCGGATGGCCTGGAGAAGAGGCAGCCTCGGCCAGGCCTGGGGTGTCGGGGAGAGTGTCACAGCGGAGAAAAGGCGTTGGCAGAGCTGGGAGAAGGACGATGTGAGGCCGAGGCGCAAGGAGGTTTACTGGGAGGCAAACCTCTCAGGCATACAGAGTAAGGGGCCTGGGCTGGGGCCAGTTCACATTCTAAATGGGGGCCATGTGACGGGGTGAGGCCCAGGGACAGCCAAGTGCCTTAAAGACACAGACACTTGGAGGGGCGGTTCGGAACTAGGTAGGGCGGTCACCCATCGAGGGAACTTTCACTTAGCAAACAAGCACAGCACAGTAAAGCCATCAGCCCCTCACTGTTCACGGCATGGCCCACAGACCAGAGCAGCAGTGTCAGCTGGCAGCCTGTTCAAAACGCAGGCTCTCAGTCCCACCCAGACCTCCTGATTCAGAAGCTGCATTTTAACAAGGCGCCCAGGTGACTCATTTGTTCATTAACGCTTGAAAAATGTGGTTTTAGTGGCCCCTTCTCCCCTGGCCATCTAACTCCCAGGCACTTTGGCTGCATCTTGGGGACCAAACCAGGGCCCTGCCAACCCCCACCCCCACCCCCACCCCACCATCCTGCCATGACCTACACCTCGTCTCCTCAAAAAGGAGGAGGCCTTTGCTTCTTCCCTGTGCAGCTCGTCACCGGGATCCTCTTCCGCTCCCAAGTCTCTATGATTCAAACAACTTTGAAAATGAGATTTACTCTCCAGGGTCTGACCTCTCTCCCTGCCAACCCCCAATTTATAGACCTCTGGTACGAAGCAGTTCCAGGTGCCCCAAGCAAAGGGCAGCACTGATTTTTTTTTCCCTGAACCTACGGCCCGCCCTCCAGACAGAGGATATGAGCCTGGCACTGATCTAAGTATTTTACCTGCTGCATCTCGAGACAATCTTTAATCCTCACAGCGACCTGACGAGGTAGGTGTTACAAGTATCCTCACGGTACAAACAAGGAATCCAAAGCTCAGGGCCAGCCCACCCTCTGGCGTCCTGCTCCAGGACCGTCTGCTTTCTTCACTTCTGCTTAAAAGCCCTCCTTGGGTACAGGTGGAAGCAGCAAATGTGATAATGAGAGAACACGCCCTCTCTCCAGCTTGAGCCTTAATTCCGAGAAAGTAGGACCGTGTCTTAATCATCGCTGTAGGCCTCACAGTATAACACGATAGCGTGCCTACGGTAGGAACTACATTGACGTTCGGTGTCTGTTAATGACACAGAAGTTCTGGAGTCCTGAGTTTTAGTCCCTGCTTCAGGAGACAGGCGCGCGGGCACACACTCCAGCCAGCCACACAGCACGTTAAGTGGATCCGTTTGCTGACGGAAGTCACGCACGGGCTCCAGGCATCTTGCTGGCTCGCAAAGGAAAGACCACCCCACCTAGGGCTCGGGCTAGCCTGACTGTGCTCCCAGAAAGGCCTAGAGGGAGGGTATTTGGGTTTGCGGCTTGAAACTGTAGGCCTCACTGAGAGGTCGGGGGTGGGGGGTGGGGATGAATGCAGGGGGTTGTGGGAGAGAGAAAACCAAGGCCTTGTAGTCCTGTCTCCGCAAACATTTTACAAGCTCTTCCCTCCCAGCTTCTGCTGTCTCCTCATCTCTCTGAAGGGCCAAGGAAGTGGGGAGGCGTGGGGAGGGAGCAGGGGCCTGGCACCCCATGCAGTGGCAACACTCCAGCTGGGTATCACGCCAGATGATGAATACTAAGATAAATACTTAGAGGCCAGACGTGGGGTCCCCGCCGTGGACCCCTGTGTTGGAGATGTTGTGCACAGTGTGTCCACGAGGCCTAGAGTTACGGCTACCAGACACCAGAGCCTTTCAGCTAAGACTTGAGATGAAGAGCACAGAAGGGAAATTTTACCACAGTGAAAGTCCATCACGAGGGCCATATATTTAGAGACTGCAAATGTTTTACGTCATCAGGAAAGGGTTTTTTGGATGCTAAAAACACTTGGAAGCCGGGGGGAGGCAGTGAGTGAATTTGCCCATCTCTGAAATGAAAAAGTAGTTTAAATAGTATCATCAAGGGAAGCTTTAAAAAAAACAACCCCTCTGGGGAGGTGGAAGTGGGTTGAGGGTATCTGACCAAGAGGACTCACACCCCCCAACCACAGCCCCTCACCAGAGCCCCAAGAGCCCTAACTGAAGGGTGGGGTGGAGGGCGCTGGATGGGGTTCGGGTCGCCCCTGGGATACCTTTGTCTGCCTGTCTGGGCAGTTTGTTGGGTACCAGCCCCAGCCCCTCCTGCTGAGTCGGGGATGCAGAGAAAAGCAGGGAACACAAAGATCACTCCGCTCCTAAGTGAGGATGTCTCCCCCGAGGTGCACCTGCCTCGTGCCCAGGCCTCTTGGGGGCAGACGCTTCTCCATGTGGCAGTGTGGGTACCGCCTCCATGGAGGCTGTAGGAGGATGCAGGGTTTGAGGGGGGAGGTGAGGAGGGGGGAAGTGGAGCCCAGAGCCTAGCGGGCACACCCCGCCCACTGTCCCCCAAACCCCACCCCTGTCAGCGTTTGACATTTCCCCAGGACCCAGAGAGATCAGGGCTAATGTTCCTGGGGGGACAGAGGTGGGGGGAGTCACAGCTGCAGCCTGGCAGGCCCCCGGCCCCCCGCACGTCTGGGGTGAGATGGGGGGCTCTCTCGGGGATGCCATTCAAGCCCTGTCTTTTGGGGGAAAAAAGCCAAAGAAAAACATGTATTTATAACATGAACTTCCCTCCTCTCCTTCCCCTCAGCCAACTGATTAATTAAATGAATACAAAGGCCGTCTTGTTGGGAGCTCCAGCCGCACGGACCCTCTGTGTTTTCTTTAAGCCGGCCTAGCAAACAGGAAACAAAAGGCTTAATTCTGTCTGGTTTCATGAAGGGGGCTGTATGTCACAGTCAGAGGCTGGGGCTCGGCCAGACCCGGTGGAGCAGCCACAAGGCAGCTCGTGACCCCCAGCCCCCCAGCCGAGCCCACCGCCCCCCAATCACCACTCTTCCCCAAACCCGAGCTAATGCCAAGCTAGCCCGGCTCTTGGGGGAAATGTCTACACACGGGAGAGAAACTAAAAAGGAGCTGGGAGTGCCTAAGAGAAGGCTCTGGAAGAAAACCTTCAAGGGAGTGAAGTTGAGGAATTTGATCCACTGGGCTGTTAACAATGGGAGAGCTGGAAGGGGGCTGGGCTGGGGCTTTCCTGATGGGTGAGGTGAAAAACAAACATTTTCTAGCTGTCATACTTCCTATTCCAGAATCTCTCAGACAGTCTCCAGCTGGGCAGCACACAGTTGTGCCCATCTCCCTCCCACAGGTGGGAGCCACAGCTCAGAGAGGGACCAAAATGGGCAGTCGCAGCACCGCACGCCTTCTGAAGCCGCCCTGACCGTGGCCCGCACTGTCTCCTTCTCCCCAAGCCTTTGCCATCTCTCCTGTGGCCAGGCCTTGTGGACGCTTTCCGTATTTTCTGGGAATCACCAGAACTTTGAAAGGGGAGGAGGGAGGCTGCTTTTTTTTCTGCAGAGGAAGAAAGCAATATTGGGGAAGGATTTAAGCTGCACTGCTGTCATTCCAAAGGGCTCCAGAGGTTTGTTCCCCAAAGTTCATGGGACCAAAGGACGTGCGTGGC
The DNA here is from genome assembly GCF_964374135.1 of Grampus griseus. Classification (NCBI taxonomy): domain Eukaryota; kingdom Metazoa; phylum Chordata; class Mammalia; order Artiodactyla; family Delphinidae; genus Grampus; species Grampus griseus. The sequence goes on from NC_139002.1 coordinate 9,360,685, forward strand.
CCCAGCACACCACCCTGTCTCTCAGATCTAACCCGGAAGTGACAAAGAAGACCCTACTTCCTCCTTGGGGGTAGCAGGACAGAATCAACAGCAATCTGGGTTCCGCCCCAACCTAGGCTCTCAGCTCAGAAAGCGTTCGTGGAACCAAGACCCTGGGAGGCCAGGGAGAAGGGGAGAGAATGAGGGATGACGTCGCAGAGAAGGTGACCAGGCCAAATCTCGGCCGGTGGTCTGAGTGCATGAGCCCGGTCAAGCCCTCTACTTCAGAGCCTGTCAATTCACTCAACTCGACGACCTTTATTGAGTTCCTGGGTGTGCCAGTGTTCTAGGCTCTCGGGGGACGTCAGAGTGAGCAAGAGACAGACCCCCGCCCACGTGGAGCGCACATCCCTTTGAAAGACAGCAAGAAAGCAAGCGCCCCGCCTGGCCCTCTATTCATCCATCTGCTCAACAGTTGCTTATTAAGGGCACTGAGACTGAGACGCAGTGATGATCACCCCAGACACGGTCCTTGACGTCCTGGAGCTTGTCTAATGGGCAAGTCAGATCCTAAACCTCAAACCACACAAATAAGTATGCCACTGCAAACTGTGCTGGCCACGATGAAGAAGCTATGCGGGGTAGGAACAATGGCGCCGGCTTCCGTGTAGCACAGAGATCAGGGCACAGGCGTGAGGGACAAGCCACCCGGAGGCATTGCGTGAGGCCAGGCAAGAGACGGCAGAGGTCTGGGCCAAGCGCGTGGGCGGGGAGCGGAGGGAAGTGATCAGGCCGAGACTCACCTTAGATACTAGGTGGAATGCGATTGGCTATGAGGAAATGGGGGAAAGTTCAAAGTCAAGGATGATCCCTGGTTTTCGGCTCAAGCAACCTGGTGAATCCTCCTGCTGTTCATTGGGGTGGGGCAGGTTGGGAAGGCACAGAATAGGTTGAAGGGGAGGAGATCAAGCTGGGGTGGCCCTTTCTGTCCCCACCCACCCACCCCGCTTCCAGTCCCTGGAAAGAGAATCTCTGCTCATCCCTTTGCCTTATCTCCTCCTGAGACTAATGACTGTGACCTGGAGAACAAAATGCCTGGACAGTGGGACCCTCTGGCCCTACCTCAGTTACGTCAGGGAGACAGGGAGCCCGGCAGCCAGGACCTGGTGCCGCGCCTTGAATGCAACACCAGGTGCACTCCTCATGTACGGCCCTCAGAGGGCATTAGTGTCACTGCTGTGTAGACGGGAAGACTGAGCCACCTGCCGTAGGTGCCGGGAGCCCAGGGTTCCCTCAGTGAGTGGGTGCTGCTTCTGTCTTAGCTGGTCCACGAGCAGCAAGGAGAGACCCAGGAGCCCCAAATCACTTGATCTGGGACAGTGAAGTGTATCACATTGTTTTCTTTTGCACTAACTGAATTAACCTCCTGGTTTGGTTTTTCTCGGATAGATAATAAATTCAATTTGTACTGAATGAATGTGTGAGAGTGGCAGGGCTGCCTGGACCCGAGTGAAAGTCAGAACAAAAGAGTGTTTTGCAGTGAGGAGAGAGGGTACCCGGACGAAGGTGGTAGCAGCCTGCATTCCACTCCAGCGAAGCTCCTCGGCCGAGTGGACAGGAGCCTGGGCGGGTGGCCTGGGCCAGGGGAGCAGGCAGGTGCCACCTGGGGGTGGGCTGGGGACTTTGACAACCACCAGCGAGAAGGAAAAAGAGAGGAAAGAAGAGGGAAGAGAAGAAGGATCTGCAAGGAAGCAAAAAGGAGAGCAGAGAGGGGAGGGGAGGGTGGGTGGCATGGGGTGGGGGGAGCATCTGGGTCTGAAGAGCCCAGAGGTCAGATCTACAGGTTTAGGACGAAAGCCCGGCTGAGCAGGCTGTCACAGGTCAAAGGGACTCCAAGGAAGTGGAGATAGGAACAAACCTACACGGATGAATTTTCCCGAGTTCATCTGCGCTCCAGTAAAATTCACCTCGGCGCTCTTATCACCAGATGACGATGGACAGGAATGAGTGTACTGAAGGGGAACCCAAAAGCAGGTTTAGACCAGAGGGATGGCCCTTCCCCTGCTCCCCCCATCCTTCTCACCCCTCTGGTAAGGCGCCAAGGAGGGCACCAGAGGATGAAAGGTTGGTCGACGGGGTGTGTTACCTGCTTCCCATCCCACCTTTGCCTTTCTGGCCTTTTCATCCAAAAAGCTGATGGGAGCAAGTAGGATTCCAGACACAGAATTCTTTATTCTCTTCAAAGAGAAGCCGGCTATAGAAAGGATGGTGGAACATCTGACCTCCTCCGTATGAGGACTCCGCTCTGGCCCCTGACCCGACTCATCTCTCTTCTGGTAAGTAGACTTGAGAGCCCCCAGCAAGTCCCAGGAAGATGGCCATCTGGGCCTCAACCTGAGCATGGGCTGGCAGACACAGCCAGGGATGCCCAATCCCTCCCAAGCTTCTCTCCACTACAAGGACCTGCCTTGAGGTCTAGATGGAAGAAACAGCTGCTTCCCGGAGGGCCCTCCAATGGCCTGAAAGGCCAAGATTATGCTGCTAACGTGCAATGTAGGGAGGTAACAGCCAGATTTCCCAGGAGCCTCCAAGCTGCAGCCCACAGCTGTGGTGTGGCCCCCAGAGCCTGCTGCAGGGCAGGGTGAGCAGGAGTGGAGATGACCCAGCCTGAGGTCACTGTGATCCTTTTCCAGGAGCCCCATCAGCTCTGTGCACAGGCAGCTGCTGCCTGCACAGCCCCAATCCCCTACTGACCCCAACTTTACAGCAACCCGGGACCTCCGGGGATGTGCACGCTCCCCAGATGACTCTCAGCTCACCCTTGCTGCTGCCGCAGCGGAACCTCGGCCTGGGTCTCTTTCTTCCCTGCTGAGGGCGGGCAAGGGCTCTGAGGCAGGGTTATTTATCACTAACGAGTCCCCAGAACGGAGAACCCTCCCAGCCTGAGGCCTCAGCGGAACCCTGAGGGAAGCCAGGACTCCCAGGCAAGGCGGGGGTAGGGCCTCTTTCTCAGGTAGGTGTGGAGCAGAAGAAGACGTTTCTCTGGGGCCTCAGTCAAATAGGGGTTCAGAAAGAGAGATCCCTACTCAGGGACCTGGTCCGGAGGCAGAGAGGATCCACGTGGGGAGTCAGGGCACCGGGAGCAACCTCCGGCCTGTGCTCACTGCCCATCCTGGGCAGTAATGAAATGAGTCTGAAGGCCAGAGTGGCTGTAATTGAGAAATTTCATCTTCCTCCCATCTCAGACATAATGAATTACACAAGGACCAAGGTCTCCCCAAGTGTCATTAGTCAACTATTCTGAATACCCGCCTTCTCCAACCAAGCAAGGCCTCTAACCCCTCAGAGAAACAGGGGCCTAGCTGGGGTTGGCTTCTACGATAGCTCTGCCCAGTAGAACTTCCTGCAGTGATGGATAGGAGGCTACTGACCTCTTGAGACGTGGCCAGTGAGAGTGAGGAACTGAGTTTTTAATGTGATCTCATTTTAATTAGTTTAAATTTAAATAGCCACATAGTGGCGGCTACCATATTCTTACCCAATAAGGTAAAAGCCTCAGGGAAGAACCTTCTCCATGCCTTCCCAGCACCGACACAAGGCCTCTTCTCTAAGTGATGCAGCACAGTGGCCCTGCCCGGGGGAGGGGGGCATGTTTTATCCTCAGAGTATCAGGGCTACTTCCTTCCGGGAGCCTTTACAGGCACGCGGCGGCTCTATACTTAGAATCATGGAAAATTAACTTGGATGGGACCTTGGATATGGTCAGATCCAAATCCTTTGCTCTACTGATGTGGGAATTCAGGCCCAGAGAGGTGAGGCAGCTCGCCAAGGTCACAGAGGAAACTGTAGCAGGGCCATCAGAAGCCAGGTTTGACGTCACTGCCCTACGACCTCCCTTCCTCCCTGGACTGCCTCTGAACACCAGTGTACTCTCCCTGACAGCCACACTCTGCCCTCATACAGACTGGAGCTTCTCAGTGAGGAAATACACAGCCCCCGATGAGGGTGCTGGGGAGACCCCACGGGTCTGGCGATGGGCACAGAAGGCGGGCTGGACAGATGAGTCTCCTGGACTCAGATCCTGCTTCAGGTCCTCTCCTGAGCCGCCATCCTCAGGGGATGCCTAGGCCAGCCCCTGAGGCACAGTCAGCACTCAGCAGAACGAGTGAATGAAAGGAAAAATGAACAAACTCAGGGCCAGGCTTGGGGCACACCCAGGGATGCACAAGCCCAGGGAAAATGACCTGCAACCCTGGCTCAGAGTCCTAGAGGAAATCCCGCCCACACTGTTTCCAGGTACAAGCTTTGAAATGGAAAAGTCTCCCCTTCGAGGAATTTTGGCACCATCTACACTCCCAATACTCAGAGATAGAGCCTCTCAGGATGCCGTCTCCAGCTTCCCAAGCAGACCTTGTGGTGGCAGAGCCTGGGTGCCCACGGCCGGGACAGAGGCCCTAAACCAGGTGTTGGTAACCTAGAGTCCCTGCATCCTACGGATCCCCGTCTGGGACACTGTTAACAAATTTTGCGTGTGCGTGTGTGTTCGTACCCTTTTCTTGGGAGAGAATCCACCTCATTCTATCATACTCTCGAAGAGGCCATGACACCCAAAATCAATTTTGGAGGTTGGAGAAATGATCAGCCATTGCTCACAGGACTCCTCCTCCACAGAACAGGATGTTCCATGGCATCTCAAAGTCAGCACTTGTAAGATGAGACCCTTGTCCCACAAGAACTTTGCTCTTTTCATGAATAGTATGTCAATTCACTGAGTCTTCAGGCTGGGGATTCCACCCTAAGGCGGACTCCCAATACCTGGTCAATCACCAGGTTCTATTGATTCTTCGGCACAGCTCTTAAGTCCATCCTCTTTTCCATTCCTCCCACCTTGACCTGAACCTCACGGCCCCCCGTCGCTGCCCGGCTGCTGCCAAGTCCTTCCCCTTGCTCCAGCCTCTCAGCTCCAAACCAGCCTTATCTTCTTACAAAACTTCAGTTTTATGTTATGACTCATCTGCTTACAATATCAAGAATTGAGGGTGGGAAAACCATGTGTCTTGAACCTGTGTCATAAGCCAGTAAGCAAGAGAATAGAAGGTAAAACAGAAAGACCACAAGCTTGGGAGCCAGATCAACCTGGGTTCAAATTCTGGCTCTGCCTCTTCCAAGTTATGTGTTACTGAGCAAGTTATTTGAACTCTCTGAATAGCAGTTTTTACACCTATAAAATGGAGGAATAATAAACACCTTCCTTAAAGAAGCACTGTTTCTTGTGTAGTGGTCAAGAGCTCTGCCTCAGAATTAGACTCCCTGGGTGCTAATCCCATCTTCCCAAATTACTAGCTGTGGGACCTTGGGCAAGTTCCTTAACCTCTCTGTGCCTCAGTTTATCTATAATATCAGAAGATAATAATAGTACCTACTTTGTAGAAGTGTTGTGAGGATTGAGTTAGCGTGAAGAGCTCAGAACAGTGCCTGGCACGTAATAAGTGCCAAATACATTTTCGTTATTATTATTTTTTTTTTTTTTTCTTTTTTTTGCGGTACGCGGGCCTCTCCCTGCTGTGGCCTCTCCCGTTGCGGAGCACAGGCTCCGGACGCGCAGGCTCAGCGGCCATGGCTCACGGGCCCAGCCGCTCCGCGGCATGTGGGATCTTCCCAGACCGGGGCATGAACCCGTGTCCCCTGCATCGGCAGGCGGACTCTCAACCACTGCGCCACCAGGGAAGCCCCATTTTCGTTATTATTACCGGTAGGATTTGTGGTGATACTTAAATTCTCTGGAGCATACAAAGCACCTTGCCCACTGCCTGCCAAATAGTCGATGCTCAATAGGTGACAGCATCTTTCCCTTCACTAAAAATGTGCTGAATTAGCCTGTTTTAAACTCGCGGAGTTCACATTAGTGACAACATATCCAAGTGGGAACATTCCAGCAGAAGCAGTTAGGAGGAGGAATGAGGCCTAGAGGGACATTGAAGGAAGAGGGGGATTTGGGGTCCTCTGATTCATGGACTCACCCAAACCCCAAGGAAGGGCTGAACGTCCCCCTCTGTCAGCCAGTGTAATAGTGTGATCCAAACTCAGGGTGGGAGGCAAGAGGGCCGAGCTCCCCTGCTGTGCAGTGAGGGCCCTCCTGTGGGGACACAGGGGGCTGGGGGTACAAACCTCCCTGCCTCTGGACCCCCAAGACCTACTGGACAGCAGCCTTCCCAGGAGACTGCTAGAAAAGCCGCCTGCGTCAGCAAAGACCAGGAGAGGATTACTGCTCCCAAGAAAGGTTAGGGGTGGGAGCTGGGCTGGAGGTGGGAAGGCGGTGCCGAGGAGCTCTTACCCAGGGATCAGAGGACGCTGGTGGGAAGGGAGGAGCTCAGTGCACGGAGCTCCCACGGCCTGCCCCACGAGGCACAGCGGAGCCTGGCGAGGCCCACCATTCGACTTCGGAAAACCCTGAGACATCACATTGCCTTTGGCTGTTCCCCCTCCTCCAGGGCCCTGCCAGCAGTTTCAGGCTTGGAACAGCTACCAACCAGCCCTGGGATATTGCCTTAGCTTGGGAAGGGCCCTCGCAGCCATCAGCATACTTGATACTCACAACGCTCCGGTGAGAAATCTATAATCCTACCCCCATCCTGCAAATGAGGAAACTGAGGCTTAGAAGGTTCCGTCTGGAACGTGCCTTGTTCCAGCCTGAAATCCTGGTCCCCAGCGGCTCTGAACTTCCGGCTCTCCGTACCCTCACAGAGCTGCCTCTCGCTAAACCTCTCTTCTCACCGGCAGGGACCCTGGACCAGGTTTGCACGGCGAACTCCTGCCATTCGCCGGCTCCTGTTCCCAGGCCAGTGTCCATCTCTGTCTCCATCGCAGGGCTTCCTCCCTGGGTTTGAGGAGGGGGTGGGAGGGGGTCCGGGTTAGCGCAGGCACAGGACAAAGCAGCCAAGCCCCTCATGATAAGGAAGAGCTGGCGGTACATTATGCACACATTTGTGAGTTCTGAGTATCACAGAGAGAGAAAGAGGCACATAAATTAAAGTGGCCAACTTGTATGCACACATGCACACTGGCACGGGCAGAAGGCTGGCTTTAAATGGTAAAAATTAGCAGCTTGAAACAGTAAAAAACCTCAACTTTGCCTCAGAAAGATGCAGGGCAACTTCACAGAGTTTTATGTGGCCCATAAATTAGAGCTGAGAAAGGGCCTCTGCAGCATTCCTCGGGACAGACGGGGCTTTCCGCCGTGCAGATACGCTGTGTGGCAGCATTACAAATGTCCCAAGCAGTTTATATACAACAGCACAGCGTGAGTTTGCTGGGGGAGATTGGAGCTGGTAATTGCTATTCTAAAACTGGCCTTGTAAGCTTGAAGAAATGTTTTGAGGGGGGAAAAGAGCCAATTTAAGAGCTTTATAAAGCCATAAATGCCTTCCGAGCAAACCAAATGTAATCTATCTAGGGAGACGGGTCACCCCTCAACCCCGATGGCAGACCCCGCGGTGCTGCTGTACGGCCCAGAGAAGTTACCCTGAAGGCCCCGCCGCAGCAAGTGGGTCACCTGTATGCAGACAGGGGACTGTCCCAGATGGCCCGGGTGCCTCGAAGTTACCTCCCCGGGCAGGGCTGCCATCAGGCTACCTGAGAATCGCCTTCCCATCCGAAACCACACTCAGCTACCTTCTCTGCCAGCCAGTGTTATTTCCTTTCCCTCCAACAAACAGGACCAGCTGGCCCTGGCTTCCTACGTGCTGCCCAGGTGTCCTACCTCCTGTGGCCCCTCGGAAACAGGGAGGGGCTGGAGGCTGCAGAGACACAGCCTTCCACCCAGAGAGAGGGGCTTTGTGAGAATTAAGTTAGGAAATGTACGTAAAGCACCTGCCACACAGCACTGCGTAAAGAGTAGCTATTATTACTTTATGGTTGCTGTGACTTAGGGGAGGAGCAAGTGTGCCCTGAGCAGAGGTACCACCTTCTCCAGGCCCAGCTCCCCCAGGCTCCCGGCTCAGGTGGAAGGACATCACTGAAGAGCCCGGCCAGCAGCACACGGGCGTGGACGCCGCCCGGCTCCCCGGGGAAACCGTTCCAGCGCCTGTTTCCTGACTTAATTCGCCCTTATCTCCCCCAGATGCCTTCAGACACATTCTTTCTCCGCAGCCCCTGCCCTCACCTTGCACGTGATGCCAGGACCCCAGAGTCCTCTGCTAACCCTGATCATCAGCTCAGAGCCTCTTCACGCCCCGAGATGTACGAATGCCCGCAGGTTTAAGGCTAGAAAAGCCGAGACCTCCTGGAATAGAAGCGGCCAGATCTCCTGCTCCCCCGCCCTCTGTCCTCACCCGCCGGCCTCCATCTCACGGCTCTTCCACAGCGCCCTCCGCCATGATAATCCCACTCTCTTTTCGGGCGTGAATATTTCCTAACGGAAAACAAAAGCCATAGAGTGCACAACTACCCGCGTTCCATCGTGTTTTAACAGCTCTACTGACGGCACGAAGCACCACACAGGAGCCGTAGAAACGGATTCAAGATTAAGCTTCCAGTGAAATGTGTTTTTAGTTATATGTACGTTCATAGTTGTTGCGACACCTTATTAAAGTTGAAAGCTACGTGTAACGGCATTACCGGTGGCCCTTCTCAACACCGCTGAGGTCAGGTTTCCTTACGGCCCAAAGCAAATGTGACCCAGCCGCCTCCAAGCAGGCAGCTCCCGTGACCTCTCTTAGCCCTCCTGAGCTTCCCCCCACCCCCTACGCCCCGCACCACAACTTCTGAAAGGCGGGTCTTGGAGCTGAGACATTCCTCTAAGGCTCTGGCAGGTGGCTTTGCTGTGACAGACATCTCACAACCCCAAATCAGGAGACTGAAGGCCTTCCTTGACCCACCCCTCCCCCAAGACTCTTACCTAGGAACAATCTTGGCCTAATTGCTGTCCCCCCAGATTATGCCAAGCAAGTCTCTGGGAATTTGCTAAGACCATGTCATCCTCCTGGTTTGCTCACCTTCTTCGCCTCTGCTTTCTAAAGGCCTACTCATCCTCGGAAAGGGTTGTAGTCCATTCACAAAATAAAATCAACACACAGGAGGTAGGCTGCTGCTGCAGACGGTACAGCCGTCCTTCAGGATCCACAGGGGATTGGGGCCAGGATCCCACAGATACCAAAACCCGTGGATACTCAAGTCCCTTAGGTAAAATGGTGTCGTATTTGCATATAACCTACGCACATCCTCCCGTACACTGTACTTTAAATCATCTCTAAATTACTTATAATACCTAATACAATGTAAATGCTATGTAAATAGTTGTAAATACCATGTAAATGCTATGTAAATAGTTGCTGGCATGTGACAAATTCAAGTTTGGCTTTTTGGAACTTTCTGGATTTTTTTAAAAATATTTTTTGATCCGCAGTTGGTTGAATCCACGGATGTGGAACCCACAGATACAGAGGGCCTGCATTTGCATCCTGTATGTGCCGTGTGCATAGCTGGGTCACCTTGAGCGAGTCTCTTGACTTCTCTTGTCTTCATTTTTCAGTTCATCTACAAAATAAGAGTCTGAACCACGTGATCATAAGGGTCCTTTCGGTCCCAGGATTCCTAAATGAATACCTGCTAAGGGTTTCTGGGAAGTATTTCTTTTCTACCTACCAGGCACTTGGTGCCAAAAGGAATAAAAACATGAATAAGACACGGCTCCTGTCCTCAAGGAACCTGCAATTTCATTGCGGAGAAAGGCCTGTGAGAACAAAAAGTGAAATTACAGCAAATACTTTAAGCCCCCGTGCAAGAGAGCAATATATGAAAAGTCATGAGGCAGTACATGATTAGACGCCAAATGAGTTGTGCAGCAATAATTGCTCTAGGCCAACGAGTTCAGAGGAGGAGAGAGCACCAAGGGACAGCTGGTCACAGAACATTGTACTGGCGAGGTGGGCAATGACACTGGGCCTGAAGGACACATGCACGGGGACGTGCATCTGTGGGAACGGCTGAGCTTGAGCCCTTCGTTAGCAACAGTGGTCTCTAAAGGGCAGGGTCAGGGGACAGCGCATCAACCAATGAGAGTGGAAATGAGATTTCATGCAGAGACACCGAAAGGGGAGCACTGTCGACAAAAGCAGAGGCTGGGCTGCAAAAGGTTTTAAGTGCCAGGCTCAGGGGCCTGAACTGTGTGCTATACCCAAGCAAGGGGCCAATGAAGTGAGCACGGAGCACGGCATTTTGGGGGGATGAATCAGGCAATGGTTTGCAGAGTAGACTGGAAGTGAGAGGAGTCCAGTAAGGAGAGCAGAGAGAAGGCAACTCTAGCAGTCCAGGCAGAAGTTGACAGTAGCTGAACCGGGGTGGTGGCAGCGAAGATGCAGTGACGAGCCAGGCACGGAGAAGGATGAGAGGACAGCCTTGGCCTCCGAAAGTTACAGACTGGCTGATCAGTTATTTATCACCCGAAATTGGACACTTTTGACGTGAAAGGGGAGCCATTACAGTTACACTGGGACAACAGACTTAAGCCAGGACTGTCCTGGGCAAACCAGAGAATGAAGGGGGGTGGTGGGGCTGTGGATGGACTCCAAGGTTTCAAGCCTACAGGACAGGAAAAGCTTGGGAGTTGACAGGGATAGGTGGGAGGATGGTGGCATAGAGCAACAGAGAAATGAGGGATGAGAGGAGCTTGTTGAAATTGAGTGGCCAAGCAGATTTTGAATCCTTTAAAGACAAGAACTGCATCTTATCTGAATGATCACACAGGTATTTTGCTAAATCGAATCGAGACAATAAAGACTTTTTGAATTTAATCTAAAGAGGACAGATTGTTGGAGGAATAGGAGGCAGGGCTACCCTTCTCCCCTTGGTTTTGTTTGTTGTTACGTATGTCTTTAGAATTTCAATAGATGTGCCTCTTGGTGGGTTTGTCCCCGTAGCCATCTGCAGTCCAGGGAAGTCTCTTCATGAACTGATGATTCTAATGTGCTCTGAAAACATAAACGGGGCATCGAAATGGCCAGCAGTGGCAGGGGACTCTCAGCAAATCCTGCCCCAAGCAGGATAGAAGAAGCAGGGAAGTAAATTCACCAAGTCCCTCTTCCCAACTAAAATGCAGAAAATGAGGCCAAAAAAAAGAAAAAGAAAATTCAACCTAAAAAATCAAGAGAGCAAATATGCAGCCTTCCCCTGTCCTTGGCTAATGCGGACTTTTGGGTGAAGACTCAGAAAACCTAGGACTTTTCTACAGGCTGTCGCACTGCCCCACACACAGGGATTCTCTATTCCGGGATCATGGCCGCACTTCTTCCGTGGCAGACACACAAGTCCACCAGTTGGGTCTTATAACACTGTCCAGAAGAGGATCTTACAGACATCCAGTGACCCAGAAATCTGAGGCAGAAACATCAGCTATGAATTATCCAGGAACAGGTGGCTGCAGTTAGGTGATCAAGCTAATCTCCCTAAGAGTGTTGATTACGACTGAGTTAACAATACGGGGTTTGGGGTAGGACGAAGGTGCCTGACCCAGCACCTCTCCTCAAGCTACACGAACTTTGGTCCTAATCCTCAGAAGGGGTTCCCTCTTGGAATCTCCCGATGGAATCAATTCCACAAGTCTCTCTAGCTGATCTGGCAACACCAACATCATGACAGAAAGATGACGTTGTGGCTTGCAGTGGCCCTCAACTTTTTTCCGCTGCACACCCCTGCAGTTGACAGCAAGCTCTGTAGTCATGGTGAATCGCTGCAGCAATGACTCCCTACTGGGAGCGGATGACCTCTGAATGAGTGATCAGTCAGAATGGGCTGAGGGGTGGCAGTGTCTTTGAGAAAGCCTTCCACCCCTCCACCCCCAGGGAGGCTCTGATACACCCACAAAGAAGAGCAGTCCTCACTCTCTTTCCTTGAGAATTACTGGACAGAAAACAAGTCAATTTACAAATCAAGAAAGTCACCATATATACCCAACTTCCTTTGAATACCTACCAGCTTGTATGAATGACCTCACTCCCTTAGCCTTCATTTCCTCACCTCTGAAATGGGAGAGGTAATAATAAAAAGCCTGTTTCCATGGGCTATGGTGGGATCAAATGATGTAATGAAAGTGCCCGCAACATTGTAGGAACTTAACAATTTGGGGGGTTTTAGTTCAACTGACATTTTAATAGTGTGATTAGTGTTGCCATGAAACTGATATTTTCTCATTATTGGGTATTTGTTCTGAACAAGGCTCCAGCTATGATTCTCTGCTATATACTGAACGTTTGTGTGCTCCCAAAATTCATATGATGAAACCCCAATCCTTAATATGACGGTATTAGGAGGTGGGGCCTTTGGGAAGTGATTAGGGTATGAAGGTGAAGCCCTCATGAATGCAAACAGTGCCCTTATAAAAGACACCCCAGAGAGCTCTCTTGCCCCTTCTTCCATGTGAGGGTACAGCAAGAAGACAGGCGTCTATGAACCAGGAAGTGGGCCCTCCACAGACACCAAATCTGCAGTGCCTTGATCTTGGTTCTCCCAGCCTCCATAACTGTGAGAAATAAATTTATATTGTTTATAAGCTATCAAGTCTACAGTAATTTGTTATAGAAGCCCCAAAAGACTAACACATTCTCCTTCAGGAGAAATCCATTTATTCAGTAATAAAGAAATTGGGACCTTTGAGTTTTGCTGGTGGGAACTTAAATGGTGCAGCCACTGTGGAAAATAGTTTGGTGTTTCCTCGAAAGGCTAAATGTAGAATTACTATATGGCCCAGAAATTCCACTCCTAGGTACATACCCCAAAGAACTGAAAATAGGAACTCAGATACTTGCAGTATTATTCACAATAGCCAAAAAGCAGAAACAACCCGTGTCCCTCAACAGATGAATGAATAACAAAATATGGTACATACATACAGTGGAATATTATTCAGTCATGAAAAGGTATGAAATTCTTCTATACGCTATAACACAGATGAACATTGAAAGAGCCAGTCACAAGAGGACAAATATACTATAATCCACTTGTATTAAATATCTAGAATAGGTAAATTCATAGAGATAGAAAATAGATTAGCGTTTACCAAGGGCAGAATAGACAGCGGAATGGGGAGTTACTGCTTACTGCGTACAGAGTGTCTGTTTGGGGTGATGAAAAGTTTTGGAAATAGATATGGAGATGTTTGCACAACATTGTGAATGTAATTAATGTCACTGAATTATACACTTAAAATGGTTAAAATGGCAAATTTTATGTTACATAGATTTTACTCAAAAAAGGACAGTAGAGGGCTTCCCTGGTGGCACAGTGGTTGAGAGTCCGTCTGCCGATGCAGGGGACACGGGTTCCTGCCCCGGTCCGGGAAGGTCCCACATGCTGCGGAGCGGCTGGGCCCGTGAGCCATGGCCGCTGAGGCTGCGCGTCCGGAGCTTGTGCTCCGCAACGGGAGAGGCCACAACAGTGAGAGGCCCGTGTACCACAAAAAAAAAAAAAAAAAAAAAAGGACAGTAGAGAAGATAGGGTGTAATTATTTGATTTCTCATGTGAAACTAAATTGAACCCAGGGAACCTAAACAAAGAGAAAAACCCAGATTGCTTTCAACCTTGAACTCAATAGTTATAAATGCACACGGGCTTTGTAACAGCCTCTACTCGGGCTGAGACACGGGGCCACTGGGCACAGAGAACAGTGAACAAACTCCAGGAGAGAAGGACGAGGGGTACTGCTTGCTTTCTGCAGAGGTGCTGGAATCCAGTACCCACAAATGGAGTGAAACGTGACACATGTTTGTTGAGCACCTCTTATGTGCCAGGTGCTGCCCACACAGTGGTAAACAGTGAGTAACCTGCTTGGAGCCCTGGCCTGTGCTCAGCCGCCAGGATGTCTTTCTTCATGGTTTGTTTCAGGTTTCAAATGAAAGGACTGTATGGATAGAAACGCATTATACGGGTGTGAGATGGTGTTGTTATCATCACTGTTAGCACTAGGGATTTACTGGGCCTTCTTGGAGGATGCCAGCCTAGCCAGCCTCCAACTCAAGGCCAGGGAAAGCGATCGGATGCTGCTGAGTGTGGGGAGGAGAGGTTCCAAGGAGAGAGCAGGGAACAGCGGTCAGCACGTGCAAAGTTCCGGAGGCTCAGGTCGCTACCCCACGAGGAGCCCAGACCACAGGCTCTACTCCCCTGGAGAAGTCTGGCTTTTCCCCCTCCAGGCTGGCCGGCTCAATGCCCTACCACGCAGTAGGGTCTTTCTTCGATCATTATATTCCTCCACGCACGCCCTTGTTTATGGCTCCCCTTTCTCTGTCTATTCGATCCTCCCCAACCTTCAAGGCCTGGCTCGCCGGAGACAGGATTGCTAACGGAAAAAGTTTACATGCAGATGGGCCCGGGTTCTGATCCAAACTGATCAACTGGGGGGTGTGGCCTTTGCCATATGTAAAAATAGAGGCAGTCATACCCACATCCCAAGCCTGCTATAACGTAGTAAGTGTCAAGGGTTTGGTACTTCACCCACCTCTTCCATCAAGTCTCTCCCGACCCATCAGCCCTCTTATCTCTCCTTCCTCTGAGACACTCTTCCCTGTGTCTCTCATTTGGTAATGAATCCTCTCTGTCCTGGGACATCTCTTGTGATGATCCAATCTCAAGTATTGCTATGTAACTCCTCCAAAATTATTTAACTTTCCATGTTTTCATGCGTCTCTCTCCACTCAAACTGTAATCTCCTTCACATAGAGGCCAAATCTTATCAGCTTTGTTTCCCTCCCTGGTGGCTGGCACACGGTGGGTGCTAAATAAATTGAAAATAGATCTGAGGCAAATGGAGGGGCCACAGGCAACAGAGGAAAACCTCACAGGAAATAGAGCATGTTCGGCTCAGAGTAATAGCCATTGGCGTTCTCTGCTCTGCGTGAAACCGTCCCCTGCCCATACTGGCCCTTCAAGAACACTCCATTCCTCGAATGAGTAGAATGAGCCCGGGGCTCATCAAGGTCAATGCTAGAGTGGAAATCCAGGCAGGTAGTTGATCTGAAGAAAATCACCTCTTTTTGTGAATTTTAGAATGTCTTGTAAGTAGTGTTTATCTTCTTTGTTTCGTCTGACCATTAAAGAGTCACTGTAAAAAGCAATTCATTAAAAAAAAGAGAGAGAGAGAGAGAGAGAGTCCATGTCCCATGAGCATGGCTCACCCTGCATTAGGGAGAGGTGGGCCAGGAGGAGGCTGCAGTGGCCGGGGTTAGCTGGCCAGGAGTTTAAGATGTGTCTCCAGTGATCCACAAAGCAGAGGACTCACTCTCGGAAAACATACGTGTCACATGCTGCAGCCAGCAAGTACCATGTCCCTTGGAACTTAAGGGACTCCCAGCCCATGGGGCCAGGAAGCCCTCTGTGCACGGAGCTGGGAGTGTCTAGGCCACAGCCACTCTGAGAGAAAGGAAGTGGCTGCTTCTCCCCATCCCACAACCAACACTGGGAATAAAAGCAATGGCTCGGATGGCTTAGCCCATTATACGTAAACCTAGCAGGTGCCAGGAGTTCTACACACATTAGGCCATTGGAGTCCCAACACAACGCCATCATGGAATTACGATAGTCCCCAGTTTTACAAAAGAGGACACTGAGACTCAGGTTAAGATGCCTGGCCGAAGTCAGGCTGACAGTACGCAGCAGATATGGGATTTGAACTCTGGTCTGGCTGAAGCCAAAGGCTTTTGTCTTTCAACTAGGCCTTCCAGTGACTTCTGCTATTGCTGGGAGATTCAGAAGCCAGATGGAGGGAGCAAAGGGACAGCCTTTAGTGGGTGCATGAGGCCACGACATCCTCTCTGTCTTAACTGACTTCTTAGGATGAGAAGCTGCCCCAGAGCCTGGGACCGAGGGGTCCGCCTGGAATTGGGACTTTCAGCACTAAAGCCTAAACACAGTACAGTCCCCGGCAAACCGAGATGGCTGGACCCCTCTGACTGAGGCTTTCCTGTGCCCTGTGGCTCCAAAAGAAAGCAAATGTCTTTTGAGAATGCAAACATAGCTGAAGGAAAATATTGATGGCTCCCACTCTGAGTAGGGGGATAGCTTTAGGCCTGCCCCCCCAGCACAGCCCCGAAGGGCCAGGTCACCAGGGCAAAGAAACCTGTCTGCGTCCCAGCTCCAGCCTAAGACCAAGAGTGGCCAGTCTGGGTGGAGCTGGGGCTTGAGGGGGGTGGACAGAAGAGCAGAGGTGCTCAGTACCTGAAGCCCTCTGGACCAGATTCTTTGGACACATCTCCCCCATCAAATGCTCACTACAACCCCATAGTTGGGGGATTTCTAGCCCATTTGACAGACAGAACAGCCACAGTCTTATAGACCATTTAGAGGATCTTCTCAGAAGTTCGCCCAACATTTAAGAAGCCTGAATCCTGAGCATCTTGCCCTCAGATCTGCCTAGATCTAAGAATCTGGGCAGAAGCCTCAAGACACAAGCCCATGGGGAACTGTTTCTATGGGGAAGGAGGTCAGGTCACCTCAGGTCCTCTTCCCAGCTGGGCAGCTGGTAAAGGAACTCACTCGTGTCTGCTGTCCCCAAGTATATGCATCAAGAGAGGAGGAGACCCATCCCCACTGCAGGGCCCTCACCAGGCCCTGCTAACCACTGTTCTCATCCATATGAGGACCGAAAACCAAGAGGGCGAAGCATCTTTCTGACTATCTACACACTCCTCTTCTGATTCAGGCAGCACCTCCTCCAGGAAGGCATCCCTGACTCCTGCAGCCACAGTGAGACCTCCTCCCTTGGCTTCATACAACCTCCTCGTGATGTGTCACACATTCCTGTCCTGTGCTATTATTTAACTTTATAAATAAAGAGGATGGACACTGGTGGGAGACTGCCTGGGTTCAAATCCTGGCTCTCCCACATACTAGCTGTGTGACTTTGAACAGGTGGCTTAACCTCTGTGTGCCTCAGGTCACCCAAAAGTGAAGGCGGCAGGGCATCCACCTCAAAGAGCGGTTATGAGAAGTCAATCAACTATAAGGTGTAAAGTGTTTAGAAGAATGGTATGTAGCAAGCACTCAATGAATGTTTGCTATTATTATTCTTCAAATATTAATATCGATGCTACTAAAGTATTGTCTCCCTAGCTAGTTAGTAGTCTAGTCTAGTTAGCTAGACTGGAAGTCTCTGGAGTGCAGGGCCAGAAACATGCTTCTTGGCATTATTCCCCATGTTAGGCAGACTTGCACCAGGTAAGAGCTATATAACAATTTCCTGTGCACTGGCCTTTGCAGAAGACTGACAACCCATTCATTTTACTTCCTAGTTCTAGGGAGAGAAGTATGTCTGCCTGTCAGTGGCCAATGGCCACCTTTACCAACACCCCCCAAGAACAACCCCAAAATGTCTCACAGCGAGATGAGCAGAAGCAACAGAGATTTCGGAATGAACTTATGGCCCCTGAGGCCATGTGACCCCAGGAGCAGAATTCATGGAAGTCAAGGCCCTCTGGCCATCCCCCACACCCCCCGCCCCAGAAGTGGAGGCCCACAGAGCAAACCTCTCATCCCCCAGGAGCTGTGTCATGCAGAAAAGCCAAAACTTTGTAGAAAGAGTCCTGGAGGGAATCCCAGAGGCCTCAGTTCTCATCCTGGCTCTGTTCTGTGTGATCTTTCACAAGCCCCTTAACCTCTCTGGGCCTCTGTCTGGTCAGCTGTTAAATCAGAGAGCTGTTCAGAGACTTAGCTCCTCCCAATCCTGACATTTCAGAGAAAGGAAAAAGCATCTTTTTTTTTTTTTTTTTTTGCGGTACTGGGGCCTCTCACTGTTGGCGGTCTCTCCCGTTGCGGAGCACAGGCTCTGGACGCGCAGGCTCAGCGGCCATGGCTCATGGGCCCAGCCGCTCCGCGGCATGTGGGATCTTCCCGGACCGGGGCACGAACCCGTGTCCCCTGCATCGGCAGGCGGACTCTCAACCACCAGGGAAGCCCGGAAAAAGCATCTTTGAATGAACCTAACCTAACAAATCATTTCTCTGCAATCAGTTCCCCTCACTCACTCATTCATTCCACAAACACTGACTGGGCTTTTTTCACTATATGCAAAAGCACTATTCTGGATTACAGCTGTGAAAAAGAAGAGACAAAATCTGATAATTACAGGAGAAAAATAAAGGGGGTAGGGAGAGCCAGGGATGGGAGAAAAGGAACTTCATTTTAGATAGGACCTTCAGGAAAGGCCTCAGAGAGAGGATGACATCAGAGCAGGTACCTGGAAAAACCAAGGGAGTGAATCAGGCAGACACCTGGGAAAGAGAGCTCCAGACAGAGGGAAGAGTCAGTGCAAAAGCCCTGAGGGAGGAGCATGCCTGACCCCTCCAGGTACCACAAGGTGGTGGTGGGGGGGGGTAAGGGCGGCTGGAGCAGCGAGGGAGGAAGACAGCGAGAGGAGCTGGACTGGGGAGGTAGGGATTCAGCCACAGTGAGGACTTTGGCTTTTATTCAATGATGCATCCATATCATTAAGGCTTTGACAGAAATGAATTTGACACTGTCCAGTTATATGATGAATTTGTTCATTTTTCGCCTCTCCACCACGGACCTGCAATCTATTTATGATTTTTATTATTACTACTTTCGTTTCTGTTTCTCTTTCCAGGCCTATAGCCAAGCTTTAGCCTGGTCTCCACATCAGAATTTCAGCCTGGGTCGTCCCACCTCTCCTGAAGGTGCTGCCTGGTCCAGATCAGACTCCTGTGCTCTTTCCCAAGCTCTTCCAAGGTGTCCCTCCGACCTGTCAGTCTGCCCTGTCCCCCTTGCCATCCATCAACCCCTTCCTCTCTCCCCAGGGCCTTCACACCGACTGTCCCCCGCACACACACACACCCTGGAATACTCTTTGCTTCCTTCTTTATTCACTTATGTCCTCTCCCTTCAGGTCTCAGCTCAAACTTCTCTTCCACAGAGACCCTTCCCTGCTCTCTCTAAATAAAATCTCCTATTTAAATGCTCTCATAGTTTCATGTTCTTCCCTTCAAAGCTCTTGTTACACGTGTTTTCTCAAATTTATTTGTATGACTTTTTTTTTTAATTAATGCCTCTCTTCTCCATCCCCCTGTAAACTCTATCAGGATAGAGGCTATGACTGTTTTTGATCCTTTCTAGCCCAGGCACCAAGACAATGCCTGGCATACACTCAAGGTACCCAATAAATACTGGAAAAATAACTGAATGAGAGAATAAATGAGTGCCCTAGGCCCCCGGGTTATTGGCACCCTGGAGGCACAAGGCCAGACCAGCTCAGGCCTCTTTGGAGGCCCTGTGGGCGTGGTCAGAGCTCTGAACTCAGTGGGGAGGGGGCAGGCTGGGAGGGGAAAGGACCTGAGCCCACAGAGCCCCTGTGCCCACACTGGGCACTTACCTGGGTTATCTCATTTCATCGTCATGGCCGCCACTTGAGTTGAGAATTACTATCCCATCTTACAGCTGAGACAACTGAGCTCAGGAAGTAAGTTTCTCTAGGTCATATTGTAAGCATGTCTATAGTCAGACCTAGTCTTTCTAATTCCAAAGTCTATGCTCTTTCTGCTCTGCCCCAACGGCACTGGCCTGGGCAGTTTCTAACCCAGCTTTGCCACTGAATTCCTGTGTGACCTTAGGCAAGTTACTGCCCTCTCTGAGCCTCAATTTCTCCATATATAAAATACAGAGGTTGGAATAGATGTCTTATCCCCTTTCCAGTTCTGAGATTTCTGAGACGTTAAGATTCTATGCTTCTAAATTTATAAACTCACATAATGGGTGCTAAAGTACCTAGCTCAAGGTCAAGCACATAGTAGATACTTCATAAGTGTTCATTCCTCCCTCCCATCCTCTCAATTCCCTGTTTCAAAGAGTCCCTGCTTTGCAGCCCTCCCAAGGCCATCTACGCT
The DNA here is from genome assembly GCF_964374135.1 of Grampus griseus. Classification (NCBI taxonomy): domain Eukaryota; kingdom Metazoa; phylum Chordata; class Mammalia; order Artiodactyla; family Delphinidae; genus Grampus; species Grampus griseus. The sequence continues at coordinate 9,380,541 of NC_139002.1, forward strand.
GCCCTGGTGACCCCAGGAGCCCCAGAGCGCTGCGCCTCCCCGCCACTCTCCTCGCCCCACCTTCAGGAAAGCCTCGCAAGCTCTGACCTCCATGCCTCCAGCTGTGCTCCCCAGAGAGGCCACGCCTCCTCGCACCCACTCCCTCCTGCCTCCTGAAGGGGAACTCTGGTCTGCGCCCAGCACTGTAGAGAAGGAAATGGTGGGAAAGGAACCCACGCATCCTGAGCACCTAGTACCAGAGACTAGACCAGGCTCGTGGAACGCCTGCAAAGAGCCTTTGTCCTCCCCATTTCACAAAAGGGAAGAAACTCAGGCTCAAGGAGGTTAGGAAATTGCCCAAGATCACACATCCGGCCTGTGGCAGAAGCAGGGCTTAACCCCTACCTGTCTAACCCCGAGGCAGATACACCTTGCCAGCCCAGGGGATGCCGAAGCCTCGGGGCAGAGGTCCATCCTGTACCACCAGCTATTCCCTTGCAAGCACCTTTTTGTTCACATCTGTGTAACTTTGAATTTACAGCCCTAGTGACTTAAGCCCATCAATCTCTGTCTAGCCGCCCCCTCCTGCCTCTCCTCATTGTCCCCTCCAAAGTACCAGACTACAGAATATTCATAAATTGTCCCCAGTGTTTCCAAAAGGATGGCATGGCCTCAGCCACCGTATCAAGGAAATAAGTCAAGAGGTTTACTCCATCCCCTCTAGCCAAAGAGGCCGGGTCTTCCAATAAACATAGTCCTTCCGATGGTACCAAGAAAGAAGGGTGAGCCTTCCTCCCCGGCTCACAGCTGCTGCCCATGAGGGCTTTCCAGAAATCAGAGTCAGGTAAGACGTCTTGAACGTCAACATCACCGGGCACCCCCAGATACGATCAGGGCCCTAGCTTTGGAAGAATAGGCAAGGGATGCCTGCATTTTCTAAAGGCTCCTCCTGAAAGCTTTGCCCTGGAGGAGTGCAGTAGTACGCGTTGGGAGGATGGGGCTGTGTGGGAACAGCGTCAGCTGTGCTCTTTGAAGCAGCCTGGACAGGAAACTCAGGTGAGAGCAAAATCCCTGGCTGGCTGTTTCTGGTGCCCACTGTCTTTCTCTCACCTTGTTCTGCCCTTGCCTGGGATGGAAAAGGAGCCCCTAGGGAAGGAGGGGTTGGCCAGCTCTCTCTCTGGGAAGGGTCTCCTCTGAGCATGAGGTCAGGTGAAGCCAGCCGATGGTGACTAGAATCCTCGCCAGCTCCCCGCAAACTTCAGCCTGAACCTCGTGTCCCCAGGATGCCCTCCAGACCCCCAGAGGATGTACACCCCCTGGCTATACTCTCGTGGCTTCCTGGACTTCTCCCCTTATCATGGTTTCACTAAGTACCCACAGAATTTGAATGCCCATCTCCCCCCAGCAGACTGTGAACTCTGCCAGCAGGGAGCCCGTCTGCCTAGTTCACGGTCGTATCCCCATCCCCAGCACCTCCGCCAGGTCTGACATGTACGAGGTGCTCAGTAAAAATCTATGGAATGAATGTTACCCACGGGGCGGAACCCATGGCCTGGTGCGGGCTGACGGGACCTGGCAGAGGCCAACCCCCGACACCAGGCCCCAGAAGACCCCTGCACTGGACTAGACGGGACAGCCACTGGCACGTTGTAGGCACACAATTCAGGTCTGTCTCTATGCCAGAATCTGGAAAACCACCTGGGGGCGCCATTCACACCCCAGCCGTGGGGCAGGCGTGACAGGCCATCCTGCCAGCTTTCAGTCACTTAAACAAGGTTGTCATCGCTCTGTGAGTGAGCACGAGAGATGGTGTGTGTTTGTGTGTGTGCTCGACTCCAAACTAATAAGAAATAGAGTCTGCGCCAACCGATGTTCTCCCCAGCACGTTACACGCGAGGCACAGTGTAGGTGCTTTCATTTCTGTTTATATAACGTGCGTAACACATCCTTGTCCACTAACTCACTTGGTCCACAGCCCTGGCAGTAGGCGCTGTCACCACCATTTACTGAGGAGGACAGTGGGGTCAGCGGTGAGCATATGGCTGGGTCACGGCTCAAACCCAAGGCTCTGGCTTGCTTGGCACCGGCCTGCCTCAGTCGTGCTCCTTGTCGCACCGCAATCTCATCACCTGTGACGTGCCCAGGCCGCAGCCCTGTGTCTTACACTGAGCTTGCTGTGACCTGCAGCAGGGGGTCTGGCGTGGGAGGGAGATGGAGCAAGAAAGCAGCAAGCAAGCCTGCAACTTTCCCCCAAACACGCGTCTCCCTAGAGCAGGCAGCGAACTGGGCTGGAAAGACCACGGATCCAGGTGGACACCGACCCAGCTGCGCGACCTGGGTAAATTCTCTCACCCACTCTGAACTCCCCTTGCTTTCTCACATTCCATGACCAGATAAAATAAAGAGCGAGAGCTGCCGGCACCCGGTGAAGGAGTGTCCATTCCTCTGTGGCCTTGGGCAGCTCCTCAGAAATCACAGGGCTCAAGAACAATCCTTTTCTTCCCTCGATCTACGTGTCAGGTGGCAGCTCATCTCCTCCCTCCCCGGAAGGGTCCAGGCCCACTGTGGTCAGGCAGCACCGCCAGCACCAGGACTCTGCAGAAAGAAAGCCCTGCCGGCAGCTAATGGCACTGCCCAGAGTCCAGCCTGCGAATGCAGTTCTCTCTCCATCTCTCCCTCCCAAAGCCAATGGAGATGACTTTGAAAAGTATTCCAGGAGACCAGATGTCCAGCTTGGAAAGGGGTTTTCCCAGCAATCTGGGAGTCAGCAGGAGGTAGCACCCCGCCCCCATCTTGTTGCCACTAAGAGGCTCTCATGAACAGGATGCCTTCCCAAGGAGAGCTGTGCCAGTGCAAGGAACGGTCACTTTCCCCGGGAATGGCCTCCAGGGAAGGTTGGGGAATCCTGTCGAGCTCTTTGGCTCTCCTCCAGATTAGACTCACACATGAGGGTCCCCAGGGGTCTGCCGCCCCCCTGTGTGTCTAGCTCTCTCCTCCCAGAGCTGGGAGAGGCGTAGGAGGAGAGGGGCCACGAGACGAGCTCCCATCGTGGCAGCAGAACAAGACCACCACTTCCACCGGGGCCACGGGAGAGCAGCAGGCTTGAGCTCCCAAACCACTGGGCTCTCCTGCTTGACTTCTGTCCGCCTGGTCCTCCTGGAGACTGCAGGACTCAGAAAGGCCCCCCCTCAGCAGGCGCTCCCCCAGCCCCTGCACCCAAACAAGGGACGCCCAGCTGCCATTAAATCTACTCTCCCCACCCCCTCGCTCACTCAGAGTGAGGCAGGTCCTACCACTATGGGCCAGACGTCCCCTGGTGCCTCACCACCTTTTCCTGATCCAGGTGCCTGGTGGTCTGCAGCACACGCTTTAGCACGTACAGCCCATAGAGTCACACAATAGTAGATCCGGAAGGGGCCTTGAAGATAATCTCATCTAACCTCTTCCTTGTATAAAATGAGGATGCTAAGATTAAGAGAAGTTAAGAGATGTGTCAGAGGTCACACGGGAGAGGCCCCAAGCCCCATACAGCACACAGCTGGGCATGCACTGAATAGTGGGCTCAGGCCCCGCTCGTTGATGGATGGAAGGACCGCCAGGGAGGGCTCGGGAGTGAGAACAAGCACCTGTCACCACGAGGCCCTGGGAGCACAGCCGAAGTCTCTCTGGGCTGCTTCTCTCTGCCTCTGACCTGGAATTGAACTCACAACCCACACAGAGCAGGGCCTCACCCGAGAAAGGGCAGGGACAGCCCTGGACTCCCGGCTTAGCACAGGCCTGAGAATAGAGCAGTGCTCAGTGACAAGGGACCACGGAGTGAGGGCTGTGACAGGGACCTCTGGGGTGGGGCTCGCTCCCTCTGCTCCGTCACGGACCCCCTGCGCCACCCTGGACTCGGCCTACTCGGAGTCCGCAGGCCCGGCCAAAAATGGGCTCAGTGTTCCCTGGTGTCCGTCACGATGGAGAGCCGGAGGACCACGGGTATAGCCCCAGGACGCTCTCTGCACCCCGGCTGTGGGCCGGCTTCCAGCCTGGGTAGCAGACGGAGGCAGGGAGTTGGCCCTGCAGCTCTGCCACTGCCCCACCGCCACTACCCCACCTCCCTGCCCGAAATCCACCTCCTCCTCTCTGTGCTGACCAGCCCAGCCCTCCCGTAACCAAAAGCTCTGTGGAAGTGAAAAAAAATAGATCTTCTAGGTTTGGGTTTCCGTAACAGCCCGTAGGTCTCTGCAGAGTTTGCCAACCTGGACCTGCCACTTCAGCCACTCTCTGAGCCCAGGTTCCTCCCACTCGTAAAGTGATACAACAACTGCTTCACACTTCACCTACTTCACCAAGTTGAGAGGCTCAAAAGGGAGAGCGCATGAGAATGTTCTTTATTAGGAAAGAAAACTAATATTCACCATGAGCACTTACAGATACTTTCTTCTAGAGTGTTCACAGCGGTCCTGCGTGCTCCATATTATTACTATCCTAACTAGGTAAGACAATTGAGGCTCAGAGAGGTTCAGCGATGTGCCCAAGGACACACAGCTTAGTCATAGTAGAACCAGGGTCAGAACCCAGAATGTGACTCCAAAGCCAGTGTTCCTTCTTCCAACACCACACCCTCTCAACAAAAGAAGCAAACAGTGCTTTTTATGAAAAAGCCAGAGTCTTCAGACAAAATGCTGCCCTCGTGGAGCCGCCCCTACTGCTAGACTTGCCCATTTGCCCTGGGAAGGCCATCGGTCAAGTCAAGACCAACTCCCCACTGTCTTGAGAGACCCTACAACACAAGGGCACCCGAGGGCCGAGCCCTCACAGCCCCTGCCTTGGCGGCCGAACGCCACCATGATACTTGTTGGTTTTGTGGTCGGACGGTGGTTCCAACGACTGTCTGTTCGTGAACCAATCCAATTTGAGGAAACACAAAATCACGGAACTGTGGGCTGAAGGGGGCCTCTGAGAGCAAGTCCCAGCTCCTCCTTGGACGGCTGAAGAAACTGACCTCCACAGGTCAGTCACGTGTTGTAGGTCAAACAGCAAGTCAATGGCCAAGTCGGGAGCGGAATCCACTGTCCCTGATTCCCAGTCGGAATCCCTGTTCTCCACACCCCAACCACTCTGACGTCGGTCAGCTTCGCAGCCCCCGAGAGGGCCGGGTGTGGGGCCTACAGTCTCTGCTCTCTCGGCTTAGGAAGAGCAGGGATAGCAGGTGAGAGGGGAGTATCACAGTCAGCGATGAAATGAGTTGGCCGGCCTCCTGCACTAAATCATAAGCCTGAGTTCTGCGCATTGGAAGGTCACCGTGTGAAAGCAGCGCGCCTCCAACAGGGAGGCCTGGGAGGTTCTCCTGAGGCAGTGGTGGCCCCTTCTGGCCCCCTGGCCGTGGTCAGAGGAGGCTGAACTCTTCACGCTGCCCCCCAGCCATATCGCCACGACAGCACCAGAGCACCTTGACCTGGACAGGCTCATGTTCGCCCCTCCCCCTCCAGCCCCGCTGAGAGCTCCCCTCCGCTCTGTCCCCATCACTCGGCAGCCTCCCATCCCACTTTTGCCTCCTTTGGTTAACGATTGATTTCTGCCTTCTTTGCTTTTCACCTCAGTGCATGTGCACAGCACCTCTCATGCATTGGTGTGTAAGTTTGTCCTCGCCCAAATTGCACAGTCCCTGAGGACAGGGTCTGTGTCCCTGTCCGAAGTCTGTGTGCAGCGCACAGCACACGGTTGTTTGTTCAACACTTGCTGATGTGCCAGTAACCTGTGGAAGGCCTGGGCCATGTCCTGGGGGAGGAGAAAGCCAGGGGAAGGGAGGCTGGATGATGTACCAACTGGAGAGGAAACCCACTGAGCCTGCCCTGGGTGCCAGACGCTGTGCTCGCACTTTCCAGACACGCTCTCTACAATCCTATGAGCTACGTGCTTTTATTTCCCACTTTACAGTTGGGGAAACTGGATCAAAGATGTTAAGCAACTTGTCTAAATCCACACGATTAGGTAACTAGTAGAAGGAGACTTTCAGTGCAGGTTTTATCTGATGCTAAGCCCACACTCTGCACTTGTCTTAGCGCGCAGGCTCCTTGAGGACAGGGACTTGGTGGTTACACGTGTTTGTTCCATTTGCTTTTGCTGCTGTATCCTCAACGCCTAGGACTGTGCCAGGCACAGAGGAGACACTCTCTACATAGTTGCTGAACGAAGGAACAAAGGAATGGATGGATACCATGCTGCATCTCCCTAGCAGGACAGAGCAAGGGATTCTGATGCCAGGTTACTGGTTCCTCTATTTCCAGGAATCTTGGACAACTGTGTTCCTCTCTCCACCCAGAAAAATAATCCAATAAACTAAGGATCCTCCAAAGGCCACGTGGCGGATGGCTGGGTTAACTAGGCATGGGATGGGGCTGGCAGGGGATTGGGGGGGAGGTAGAAGCATAAGCTGAATACAAAAGGCTGGACAATGTGAGGGATTTAAAAGGTTCTCAGTGCCCTGTGACCTGCTGATTCGGGGCCACTCTCCGGCCCCTTTGGGCCTGACCCTCCTCCCCCACCAGGCACCCCACTGCCTTGACTGAGCTGTACTGAAATTGGCCACATTCCTATTGAGCAAAGAAACTAACAGTTACACCACCCACTCCGGCCCCATCTGAACCCTCCAGAGTCTGCTCTGGGCCCTAGGGCTAGCCTCTTTTCTCCACATTCCAGCCAAAAATAATATAAGAACGAAGCTGTTTGGCGGAGACTTAATCTAATCTTCATTGCTTCAGTTTTAAAATATCCTGCCTGGTTTAGGGTTTCTTATTACACACAGGGATGTGTTTTTAGTGAGATAGGTCTTAGCAGAACCGTCCTTCTTGTAATTAGAAACCCAGGCAGGCAGGGCCTGCAGCGAGCCATCCAAGCCAAACAGCAGACCCCCCTCAAGACAACACGTTGGCAGCAAGCTCTTCCCGAGCTGCCCGAGGGCTTGGTTCTTCCTCACTCCTGGGGGATCAGTACCGAGGAAAAGCCGAGCTCTAGTTGAAGGGCTGTGCCTTCCAACTCCCTCCACCCTCATCCTGTGTGTCCCAGCTCTCACCCCTGATCAGACTGGAAATTAAGATGCTGCCCAAGACTGCTGGAGAAGTATATGCGGAGGAAAAAATTACCCCAAGAAGTCCCCCTCAACGATGAGGGAGAATTAAAGGCAAGCATTCCACTGGAGCCTGTCTCCAGTATCAGGGATAGCTTTAAAAACTCAGGCGCCGGAACGGAAGGAGGCTCCAAGTGCGTATACACTTTTGTATAACTGCCGGGTGTAACTTCTCGGGCTTTCTGGCCCAGAATCTGCTTTGATCTGCCAGCATGGAGACTGCTAAGTGAGGTTCAAGCGGCGGCTAGCTCCAGACCAACGCCCATCCCCCCCCAGCCCTAGCCCGACCAGATGTCACACACCAGTCCGGGCTGTGGCCTCTTCTTCCCCATGACATAAAGAGAAGAGGCCGCATTTCTGACCAGTCAGATTCTGTGTTCATCTGATGCATGAAAGCTAGTCCAGGTAGCAGCGCTGGGAATGAGCATGCTGGTTCCCCCAGCTCCAGCTTAACTGCCTCTCCTGGAAAAGTGCAGGTGCATTTTGGAATCACAGCAGGGACTTCAAATTCTAGGATATAAGAAAGGCAGGAGTTTAGCCCCTTCACCCAAGTCTAAGGACTCCTGAGAGTTGTGGGGAAAGGCTCTGGGGCCAGGCAGGGCAAGAAAACACAGTGAAGAAAATGACTTTGCTGCTCAGAAGCCTCCTCTCTCCCATTTCCTTTATTATTCAGAGTGCAGGATTCAGGCGGCAGTCACTCCTCAGAGCCTAATGAGGAATTCATGTGATACATTCCACTTGACAGATGAAGAAACCGAGATCAGGAAGCTAACTGACCCACTGTAGTCATGAAGCCAGAGAGTCACAGGGTATAAAACTGCCAGGTCCCCAAACTCCAGCCTAAACGCTACTCAGCATGCTGACCTGCCCGCCTTGATTATCTCCTTCCTCCCTTTCCCACCAGGTATTAGATTTAATTAAATTAGCAGATCCCCATCACAACAAGCCTGGCCACGCAGCCTGGACGGAACCCAGCCAGTGCAGCTCCTCCTTCTAAATTCTGCTTCTCAACATAATTCAATCTTCAATAAGTCACGGATCTCATGTGAAGTGTTTTATACAAAGCGTGTTGTGTTGGCTAGAATCAAGGCTGATGGTGGCTCACGATGATTTCACTTCCCATGGAACTTCCTCTGTGGCATCATTTTCACCCTCTCCATACTCTGATCTGCATTTTGTTTGATCCAGACACTTTGCTTCACATGCCAGCACCTCAGGCAATTGCATCACACATTTATATATATCTTACAGCATCGCTGTCCTGGTGCCACAGGAAAAAGGAAAACTTATAACAGCATTTCTCACCTTCCGCGAGCTAATTTAGAAAATGTGCTCCAAATTAAATAAATCAGGAACAAAAGTTTGAAATTGGAGATAGAATTTCGGGGGTGGGGGGCGCTAAATAAATAGCAAGGAAATCTTGCAACATGTTGGAGGCCTATACATTTTATAGGTTGTTTCTTTAATAAAAACAAATTCAGTTGCTAATAACACAGTATTATGAAGCCGCTAACATTTAAAAATCTAATTTGGCCTGCTCTGCTGCTGTTTCTGTTGCACATTGCATTCACCCAGGGTAAGGAAGGCAGGTTGAGGGGTTTCGTTTGGTTTCTAAACCAGGCTAATAGAGAGCCCTTTAAAACCCAGCCTTTTTTGCTTTCTAGGCAAGCCTTGGTCCCTAATGAGTTACAGCCCCAGGTCGGAGATGGACATAGCAGAAAGAAATTTAACACACACCCTGGTGTACCCATAAAACTCAAGGCCAAGGGAGAGGAGGTATGTTTCCAGTTAGGCTAGAACTCCGTGAATTCAGGATTCTCCACTCACAAGACAGTAATTCTCCTTATTTCATCACTAACTTACTTCAAATGTGTTTATACAATTTATTGCTACTGAACTTCCAGGCAACTGGTGTTGAGTTAATGAAACCCAGCTTGGAGAAGCTTTGAGCTTTGAACAACTAACCACAGTTTAAATGGTTATGACATGCGGTCAAAGCCACAGCCCAGCCCCACTGCAGTTTCTGTGTTAGGACCTAGTTAAAAACCTTGTCATCTCACCTTTGGTGCCAAATCAATTGAAAGAAGGAAAAAGCCTTCCATGTTTCTTCTCAAGGTTCCCAGCCTTTCTCCCTGACATTTTAACACATCTATCTCACTGAATGCAAGGCAAAGCCCCTCCCCCAGTCCTGAGTAAATATTTTAGTTGCAGTTTGAATGGGCAGCCAGTTGAAAGCCTAAAATCCAGTTTGAGTTTAATTGAACAAGGTCAGGCCTACATAAAGCAATGTGGAGAGGGGGTGTCAGGGGTAGGCACCAAGCAACCTTTAAAATCAGACTCAGTGAAAGTCCAAAAGGCAATACAGGAAGGTACAGATGGTACTGGACTGGAAAAGAAGTGAACTCGTCTTTTCGAATGACTTGGACATTGATTTTTATTAATCCTCGTTGTCATACAGCCTCCTCCCCCAAGCTCTGTCCATGTGGGAACTCCAGGACGCTCCCTCTTTTTAAACAGGCCCATTTTGGAAGAGTAAAGGGGAGGTACTGGATTGCCAGTGCTGCACAATAAAAGCCCTTTTTGAAAGCAGCACTTTCATTAACTTAAAGCAATCTATAGACTTAAAAGCAGAGAGCAGTAAACTCCCAGAAAGGCTCATAAAACAGCCAGTCTCAAGTTGGGTACACTTCAGTGCAATTTGCACAAGGCATTTTACTGTGTGCGGTGGCCGGGCCCATCTCCCTCCGGTAACCCCCTGCCCCTTATTCCGAGCAGCTTCTATTTCTCTGGGCTTGCATGCCTTTAGCGCTCACAAAGGGGAAGCGGTGACCGCGGAGTCTCCGTGGGGTCACGGCTCGCTCCCGCCCTCAGGCTCTCGGCGGGAGAGGGAGAGCACAAATTCCAAGCCTGCAAAACAACAGCCTCGGAGCTCCGCCGCTGGGCGGTCGCCGCGCCCCGGGCCGCCGCGGCAACTCATGGGTCGAGAGCCTTCTGCGTCCCGGAAGCGCCGTCTGGCTGCCCCAGAGAAGGGTGCGAGGGCTGCGGAGGGCTGGGAGGGTGGGTTCGCGACTGCAAAGGAGAAATTGCAGATCTTCCTCCCGTTCACCCACCCTCCCCGGCCAACACGCTCTGCTTCCCTAGCGGCCCGAGGGATAACCTCCCTGCCGAGTAGGGACTTCTCTCCCACCGCCGAGCTAGGCCGGAGCCAAGCGGGGTGCAGTTCGAGTGGAAGATCACGAGCCCAAAGACTGGAGACCCTCCCTACCTTCCCCGCAAGTTCCTGAAGCCTTGGGAAGGCCAGAATGGCAGGGCAGGCAGGAGGGCTAGGGACTAAGGCTTTGCGCAATATAGCTTGTGTTTGGACACCATCATTTTCTCAGATTTGGGGAGGAGGAGATAGTCTAAATTTGCCTAAAATGCTAAGCTTTAGGTTTCCACTAATTGGAAAATATTTCAACACGCTGGAGGAGTCCCGGGACAAGTGTGGTAAAGGCAAGGGACCCCGAGTTCGCCCCTTTCCCAGGCGGAACGTCGCACCGGCGGCCCGGCTTGTGGGCTTCCGGGCCGGGCCTGGGAGAAGTGCAGACAGCGCCTGCGGGTCAACAGCTGGCGGCTCCGGTCAGGGCTCCAGAGCCCGCCCTGCCCTCTGCCGCAGCCCGGACTCCCAGGGCTCGGCCTGACGCCTTCGCTGCTAGCGCCCCCCGCGCAGGCCGCGGCCCCTGCGGGCCACCGCACCCGCCCGGCCGCGCTGCGCCCGCAGACCCGAAGTGGCTTCCGGAGCCCGCCGAGCCGCCAGGGTCGGGTCCTCGGATCCACCCCGAGCCCTGCGAGGCTGCCCCGTCGCTTCGCCCAGAACATCCCTTCGATTTGTCCGCTTCCCGGAATCCTCCTAGGGCCGGGTCCAGCGCGCCTTAAGTCCTTTCCTCCAGATCCGCTTTTGGGGAGAAGCAGCAGGAATTCGGGACTCGCCTGCCATGGCTCCTATCAACTACTTTCATCGCCTACCTAAACGCTTTTCAACCCACTTAGCGTGGGGAGTCGCGCGCGCGACCCTCCCCAAATTCCAATTGCTTCAACCACCCCCACCCCCACCAAAGCCGTGAACCCCTGGCTAAATCCTAAAAACGCCACCAGTTCCTCCGATTCCAGCCTCAGATGTAACCCCGGGCCCCTAACTCCAGACGCCCCCCCCTCCACCCCGCTCTGGCCGGGGTATAGATTCGATCCCTAAGCTATTGAGCGGCCCTTCGATCCCGCTTCTGAAAACAGCTCGGTTCCTAAAATCCCAAACTCTAGCCTGGCCCTGAAGTCCAGCCCTAATGCACAACCACCTCCCACCCCCCGCCCCACTCCCAGTCCTAGCCGGGCTCTCCCCACCGCGCCGGAACCTCGGGCTCTCCCGCTGAGAGCCCCCGGAAAAGGCGGCACGCTTTGCTCGTTTCTTCCTCAGGATCTGGAGTCGGGAGAGCCCCGCACGCCTAACCCGAAAGAAACGCAAACTTTGCGCGGCAGACTCGGGACCCTGCCCCATCCCCCTCGGCTCTCTGCTTTGGGGCGCTTTCCTTCCCCCCCTCTTACGAACTCATGCCCCCGTTCTACAGCCAGGAGGGCTCCCTATTCCCGAACCTCGCCGAGGGCCCCTGCGCCTCCCCACACCTCGCCAAAGACTCCCAACAATCCGCGGAAAGCCAGTAACCCTACAAATTATGGCTCCTCCCGCGGGTAGGGTCCCTGAGCCCGGCCCCTGCGATCCCAGCTTGCCTGGCCCACAGCTTGTGCTCCGCTCTCCCCACGGATCCGCCTGCGAACCCCCACCCTGGCTCCCCAGGCCTGGCGGGACGCGGCCGCGTCTCCCGGACTCCAGGCACCCGGCCCGAGTCTGGGGCTGCTCCTGCTTCCCGCCGCTCGAAGGCAGCCCCAAGCTGCTGGCGCAGAGTAAGCGCCGGCCCAAAGGGCGCCCGGAGCCGGGAGAAAGAAAGCGAACCTGGAGCCGGCCCGCCGCTCCCAGCCTCGCCCGCGGAGCGCCCAGCCCCGAGCTGCCCGCACCGGGGCTCCGGCCCGCGCGCATGTCCCTACTCGGGTCCCCGGCGCTCCCAGCTCGCAGCTCCCCGCCCGCCCGCTACGGTGTCTTGGGCCCGCGGCGGTCCGAGTCGGCAGCCCCGCTCCTCGCACCCGCGGACAATGCGCGCCCGGCCACCGGCCCGAGCGGGTAGAGGCGGCGGCGGCGGGGCTGCGCGCTGGCCGGGCCCGGGCGCGGGCGGGCCGCGCGGCTCCGGCCGCCTCAGTCCCCGGCCTCGCCGCCACTCGCGCTGCTTCGCTCCGCGCTCTCCCGGCGCTTCCCCAGCTTCTCTGCACGCTCCCGCCGTCCCTCGCTGCTCTCTGCCTCCCTCCTCCCTGCTGCCTCCCTCTCTCTCCTCCCTGCTGCCTCCCTCTCTCCCTCTCTCCTCCTTGCCCTGTCGCAATGAATAATACTCTGGCTTGGGGACTGGAATAAAACACACGCGCTCTGAGGCAGCCGCCCGCAGCAGCAGCAGCCGCCGCCGCCGCCGCCGCCGCCGCCGCCGCCGCGCCGCCGCCGCCTGCAAAAGCGTCTCTGACATGGAAATGAATGACAGCTTACCTGATGCCAATCTTCATCAGACTGACACCGGCGTGACAACACAGCCTATACTTCCCAGCACTGCTCGGGACGTCAGCGGCACAGGGACCCGCCCCCCGGAGCCCCCCCCTTCACACACCTCCCCTCTCCTCACTCCCCCTTTCTCCCCCCCCCCACCCCCCACCCCCACCCCCACTCCCGGCCCCGGCCGCTTCCAAGTCGGAGCAGCCGCTGGAGTGTCTCCCTCTGCTGGAGGCTTTTCTAAGACGCCGGGCGCGGGCCTGCTCCAGCGGCCTGGGAGGCAGCAGAGCGCTGGAGAGACAGACTGCGAGGGGGCCTCGGACACAGGAACGCGGCGGACCCCCAAGGAGCTCGGGAACTCTGCCCTCGCCCCCCAGGCCAAGTCCTCCTCGGCAAACACCCGAGGCCGAGTTTCAAGACATCCTGGGCTCAGGGGCTGGAGATGAGGTGAAATTTTCTGTGGACCCCAAGAGAACTCCCCAGAAATTATGAAACTTAAAACTGGCAAGAAATCCTTCTCTCCACCACCACTCCTCCCCCACCCCTACCCCATTCCTGCCTGGCTGGCCTCATTTTTATGATTGCATTTGAATAATTCTCATTACCCTGGCCCCAGAAAAGTTGCTCAGGTGACACTCTGGTTAGTTATTCCTAGTCTCAAGGGCTTTCTGCTCTGGGCTTCCTGGGGCGTTTGGTTCACAGAGGGGTGACTGCAACGGTGGGGCAGAGGGACAGATAAAAAGGTGCAGAGGCTTTGTCAGTAAATCACCTCTTTGCAAATGCCGGGCAGGCCTGTTTTAAGCCACTGCTATTTTTATTCTAAAAAGTCGCAGAGGTCTGGGGGTCGGGTGGTGTAATATAAAGAGGGAGGCCGGCTGGGCGGTTTCAGCCTGGCCCTGCCAGGGTGATTTCCGGGGGGGGGCGGAATTCACCTAAGTGCCTTCTAGGAGGAAGACCAACGCAAGCATGTGTGGTCAGACATGTGCCTTCTTTCATTCCACAAAGATTACGGTCCTACTAAGTGAGTGCCAGGTGGAGACACCCAGCCACCTACAGATGCAGGCTTGCTTGCTTCCACAACTTAGCACATGGCCCTCTGCGTAAATGGACAAGCGAACCCCTTCTTCCCCCATGAAATTTGCTTCTTGCTCCCTGTAGGGGAGCCATTTCAGCCACAGTCAGCAGCGATTGATCCAATGACCCCAGACCAGGCAGGGGGCCTAGACAAAGACACTGATGTAAGCAAGGAAAGCAGAAAGTGAAATCCAAGCAGGCCAGGTTTTGGGTAAAGAATCTGACCCAAGAAGTTGAAGGCTGCCCCTTTGCTCTTTCCAGGCCTTTGGGTCATTCCTTGTCTGCCTTCTCACGGGCACGGATGAGAACCATTAGCTGTGGCTCAGAGGACACAGTTGAGACCTTTTTTGAATCACATCCCAGATACAGCAAATACTGTTTTTCCAGATCCTCCCAGTCCCCCCCAGATTCAACTTCCAAAGTTGCCTGTGGAAGAAACTTCACTGGAGCCCCCATCGTAGACGGAGTTCAATGCTCTCACCTTCACACAGAACCTCCGAAGACTTCACTATGTGTATTCATGTCACCCCAGCCTCTGATCTGTGGTCAGAAACTCTGGCTGCTGACAGCATAATCGCTATTATATATTATACATTGTATAATAATATAATAATAATGAATGCACTTGCCCTTTTTATGTAGTACAGAAGCAGCCAGATTCTCCAACCCAGAGGCTGGAGGTCAGGCTGCCATAAACTCTCAGAGGGAAGCCCTCTTCAGATACAGGAGGGGGAGGGGAGATCCAGTTGCCCTGGCCCAGGACGCCTGGAGAGAGGGTTTTCTCTCTTTCCCAGGACTCCTAGTGAGTTGCTGTAGCTTGCAGAGTCAGAGGGGAGAATCAGGCTGAATGTAAATACTTAACCCCATCAGAGAGGTGTCAGTGAGCCGTAAATAGTACTGCAGGCAACAGCCGTGCATCACTGATTCACACTTGTCACACCCCTCATTTTCTGAAATCTAGTTCGGTGCCCATCTCTTTCTTGGTACAGGAGATCCATTGCCATGAGCTATTCATTTTTAGAGTGTTCTTATATACTGTGATTTCTACTAATACCCTATTGAGGCTTAAAATTCACATTGTAATTTTAAATAAATATATCTTGCTTTGACTATCTTTGTAATTTGCAAAAGCTTAAAAAAATGATTACCTCAGGCTTCCCTGGTGGCACAGTGGTTAAGAATCCGCCTGCCAGTGCAGGGGACACGAGTTCGAGCCCTGGTCAGGGAAGATCTCACATGCCGCGGAGCAACTAAGCCCGTGCGCCATAACAACAGAGCCTGCGCTCTAGATCCCACAAGCCACAACTACTGAGCCCGCGTGCCACAACTACTGAATGCCATGCCTAGAGCCCGTGCTCCGCAACAAGAGAAGCCACCACAATGAGAAGCCCATGCACTGCAATGCAGACCCAATGCAGCCAAAAATAAATAAATAAATTTTTTTAAAAAATGATTATCTAAATGTAACCGTTCTTCTTATAATCATTCAAAGCAAATATTTCTCCTGCACCCCCTGGAAGCTCAGCTGTGTGCTAGAGCTAAGGATAAAGGGCAGAAGCAAAGAAGTTCAAGTACCAGCTCCTGTCCTCTGGGAGCTTCCATTCTTGTTGAAGAAGGCAAAGCACCAATATTAAATAATTATAAATATTAAATTAAATTTTAAATTAAAACATTCAATAATAATAATACACGAATCCAACAGAAGACATGGCTAGTAAATAATTAACGAAAAAGTGAATCGACAATATGTCAAATTCCGTGAGTTCCATATCTAAATGTTGGCTTTGTCGGTGAGTAGAGAAGGGATAGAGTGGAAATTAAGTCTGTAGAATTCACTTCAGATATTCTCCCATCTCTCCCCCATCATCCTTCTGAGAATGAAGAAGAGGATGGAGAGGGGCACACATGTCATGTAAGTCACCAACCCGTCAACATTAGAACCAAACAGGAGTTCCTACCGATCCTAGCCATCCTCTTATATGTTGGCGTTCTTAAGGCGTGGTTCTGGGCCATGTTCTCACGGTATCTGCACTTGATTTGTCTTTAGTGTAAGCAGTTAACTGCAGCCCAGGTTGTCCCCTCTGAGCCCTAGACATATATAATCAATGGCCTAGCTGAATCCTGTCTGTATCACCCTATGAATACAAATTTAAGACTTGTCTGTATTAGTCTGCTTGGCCTGCCATAACAAAATACCACAAACTAGGTGGCCTAAACAGCAGACATTTATTTTCTCACAGTTCTGGAGGCTGGAAGTCCAAGATCAAGGTGCCAAGTGGGATCAGTTCCTGGTGAGGCCTCTCTTCCTGGCGTGCAGATGGCACCTTCTTGCTGTGTCCTTACATGGCCTTTTCCTTTGTGTGCACCAGAGAGAGACAATGATCTCTGGTGTCTCTTCCTCTTCATATAAGGGCACCAATCCTATTGGATTAGGGGTCCACGCTTATGACCTCATTTAACTTTAATTACCTTAAAGCTTATCTTCAAATGTGGTCACAGTGCAACTTCAACACGTGGGTCTAGGAGAGACACAATTCAGTCCATAACACTGTCCACATGCTTGTTTCCTTTATTCTCAACTTAATTATTTTTGATGAATCTTGATAGATTGTGCGTTCTTTGAGGATGGGGACAGTATCTTTTTTTTTTTTTTTTTTGCGGTACGCGGGCCTCTCACTGTTGTGGTCTCTCCCGTTGCGGAGCACAGGCTCCGGACGCGCAGGCCCAGCGACCATGGTTCATGGGCCTAGCCGCTCCGCGGCATGTGGGATCTTCCCACAGCGGGGCACGAACCTGTGTCCCCTGCATCAGCAGGTGGACTCTCAACCACTGCGCCACCAGGGAAGCCCTGAGGACAGTATCTTATATCATCTTAAAATCCTTAGAACCTGGTACAGTGCTCAGTCCAGAAAACATATTAAAGAAATAATTGTTGAATTGAATGGAATGGAATTTCTCTCTCTATCATTGCCCCAGTCCAGTTGAGGGACTTATCACCCATCACCTGGAGTATTTTGATGATTTTCTAACTGGTCTAATGCCTCCAATATGCCCAGTACTTCCCATACACTATCACCAGAATGTTCTTCCTAAATCAAAGATTGTCTCACACCTTGGCTTCCCCTCAAAATCCTCAGTCACTTTCCATTGCTTATAAGATTCAGCCTAAAATGCTTAGTGGGCCTTATAGTAAAAAGGATGGCCTTCAGTGCCGCATTCCTCAGCATGGCATTCACACTCCTCTCCTCCTCGTCTGGCCCTGTCCACCTTCCAGGCTCATCTCCTGTATTCCTACCTACACCTCACAACTCCACCTTCAGTGGTTCCAAGTGCTGCCCATGGACTTCCTGCATGACAATCCCCTGGGGAACCTCTCTATAGCTCAGGGTTCCTGGTTCCATCCTCGGAGAAAACTGGTCTAGAGAAGGGCCTGGGAATCTGTATTGTTAAAACTGCTGCATTAAGAGAATGAGAAGACAAGCCACAGACAGAGAGAAAATATTTGCAAAGACATCGGGTAAAGGACTGTTATCCAAAATGTATTTAAAAACTCTTAAAATTCAACATTAAGAAAATAAACAACCTGATTAGAAAATGGCAAAAGATATGAACTGACACCTCACTAAAGAAGATATACAGATAGCAAGTAAGCATATGAAAAGGTGTTCAACATCATATGTCATCAGGGAAATGCAAATTAAAGCAAGATACCACTGAATACTTACTAGAATGGCCAAAATCTGGAACACTGAAAACAGCAAATGGGAACGAGGCTGTGCAGCAACAGGAACTCTCACTCATTGCTGGTGGGAACGCAAAATGGTGCAGCAACTTTGGAAGACAGTTTGATGGTTTCTACAAAAGTACACATACTCCTACTATATGATCCGGCAATTACACTCCTTGGTGTTTACCCAAATTAACTGAAAACTTCTGTCCACACAAAAACCTGCACACAGATGTTTACAGCAGCTTCACTCATAGTTACCAAGTCTTGGAGGCAACCAAGATGTCCTTCAGTAGGTGAACAGATAAACTGTGGTACATCCAGACAGTGCAATATTATTCAGCACTAAAAAGAAATAAGCAATCAGGCCATGAGAAGACACGGAGGAACCTTAAATGCATATTACTAAATGAAAGAAGCCAACCTGAAAAGGCTACATACTGACTGGTTCCAACTATATGACTTTCTGGAAAAGCAAAACTGTGGAGACAGTAAAAGGATGAGTGGTTGCTAGGGCTTAGAGGGTGGGGAGGAATGTGAATAGGTAGAGCACAGAGGATTTGTAAAGCAGTGAAATACTTTGTATGATACTCTAATGATGAATACATGCTCATTAATCATTTATCCAAACCCACAGAATGTACAACACCAAGAGTGAGCACTACTGCCAACTGCGGACTCTGGATGATGACGTGGCAATGGAGGTTCCTCAGTTACAGCAAATGTTCCACTCTGATGGGAGATATTGATAATGTGGGCGGCTGTTCGTGTGGGGGGGAGCAGGGAGTATAGGGGAAATCTCCGTACTTTCTGTTCAATTTTGCTGTGAACCCAAAACTGCTCTGAAAAATAAAGTTTATTAATTTTTTAAAAAAGCCACTGTGACGGAGAGGCTTGGACACTTGCATCCTAGCCACCCCTGGCGCTCGTGGATAACAGAACACACCACACGCTCCCAATCCTTCACGCACTTGCTCGTGCTGTGTCTTCAGCCTTGACTTTTCCTTCCCTCTTTCCCTACCTTCCAAAGTTCTATCTGCTGTTAAGACTTAACTGAAATATCACCTCTTTTCAAAACTTCCTTGGATTCCCCGGCAGAAAGCACTAGCTTTGGAATCGCAGGGACCTGGCTCAAATCTCCACCCTGTCACTAAGTAGCCCAGTGTCTGGGAAGTTCCTGACGCTCTCCAAGTCTCTGTTTCTGCTCTCGTGAAATGAGGATGATAATAGTATCCAATTCTTGAGCCTATGGGGGTTAGGTGAAATCATGAAGGCAAAGCACTCAGCACAGTCCCTGGCACATGGGAGGCTCTTTAATAAACAGAGCCATTCGATTTAATGGCCCTTTCACAGGGTTTCCACAGCACCTGCCTGCGCCTTTATTATAAAGCTTATTTATTTGGCCTGAGGATGGGAGATAGCGTTTACTGAGAATGCTGTGACAGGCTCTGAGGCTGTAAACACAGATAATGGGAACAAGGAAAGGAGGAAGGGGGTGCTTGCTTTTTACCTAAGGCCCCGTCTTGAACCTGGAACCAGGGGGGACTGCGGTGCTCTGGACAGCCAGAGCCAAGTGAGGAAGATCCCATTCCTGATTAAATGTATGAAGCAATGTCCCTCGGAGACTGGGTTTGGGGACCAGAGCAGCGAAAATTCAGATGCTATAAATCCTCTGAAACGTAGGGCTCCAGGATTGAGCTCCGAGTTGGAAGTGGGGATGTCGAGGCCCCTTGTACGTCTCTGATTCATTTTTTTTTACCCTGTGAAAGCCTCTCTGGGTATTCCATTCCATTCAACTCCCACCCTCTGAAGCATGGGGGCTGCAACCTGTCCTCTGGGCACAGATAGGCAGCTAATTGGGTCATGTCTCTAACCAGCTTCTCTAATATAGGAGCAATATAGTCCCCAAAGCCTTGCAAAAAAAAAACCCATCTTTCTTATGGTGCCGATGTACATTTGGAAAGATTCTTCAAGCACTGTCTCCCGCCCTTGCCTTATTCTGCCAATCCCTGCCCCTAACACACACACACACACACACACACACACACACACACACACACACACACGAATATAGAATATATACGCTCTCAAGGGAGCTGCGGCCTTAGCTCCAGATGAGAGAGTCTGTGGGAAGCAGGAAAGGAAAGAGAACAGTTCGGAGTAATTCTTCATTTCTTTCCAGGTTCCAGCAAGGAGTGGGCAGTATCACGGCCAGTCTGAAAGAACTGAGCAAGAGGACTGTTGAGAGAGAGGATATCTGGACTGTAAAATGCTATGATGATTTCCAAAAACGGCATCCCAAGAATTTGGTCTCAAAAAGTTGAGAAAGGAAGATACAAAGCCGTGCTGTCCCACATGGCAGCCACTAGCCACCAGAAGCTACTGAGCACTTGAAATGCAACTGTGCAATTAAGATGTGCTGTAAGTGTAACACCCATAATAGATTCAGAAGACAGTATACAAAAGGGTGTAAAATACTTATTGATAATTATTTTATACATATGAGATATTGCAATGGTAGTATTCTGGATACACTAAATTAAACAAAATAGGTTATTAAAATATTTCACCTGTTTCTTTTACCTTTTTAATGTGGCTATTAGAAAATTTTAAATTATTATGTGACTTGCATTCAATTTTTATTAAAGCCTCTTTTCTGGGCTTCGGTTTTGCCCTGGTATAAACTGTGTCTAGATGCTGAAACCTTTATCATTGATCATGTATCACTCAGGCTCACCAGCTCTCCAATCTACTCTGCTTCCTGCCAACACCACCCAGGACCAGCCGAAGGGTGATGGGGTGGGCGGAGGCCAGCAGGACATTCAATGCCTCCTCCCTCAGACTGCAGAAGTTGCTAAGATCTCGCCTC
Organism: Grampus griseus; assembly: GCF_964374135.1. NCBI lineage: Eukaryota > Metazoa > Chordata > Mammalia > Artiodactyla > Delphinidae > Grampus > Grampus griseus. The sequence goes on from NC_139002.1 coordinate 9,400,924, forward strand.
CTCTGCCCCCAGGGTTACATGGAGTTTTGAAATATCTACTCTCTCCAAAACAAAGATCTCTTCTCCTACCTGTACTGGAGGACCCAGCCCTGAACCTCTCATTCCCCATATCCTTTTCAACCACCTCATCACCATCACAACTGTCACCTCTGCTTTCACCGTCCTCTCCCTTGACTCCATCCACACCCTCACCACCCTCATCATCACCACGTCTCACAGATCTGTCCTGCATTCTTCCACCCATCCAATGGACCATCCCTTCCCTGTCTCCAGGGATGACCCTATCCGTATTTGTTGCCTTTGATGCTGCAGCCAATCTCTAAGCCCTCCTGAGCTGAGGATTGTGCATGGTTGGACACCCATCTTCATTCTGGTGACTGGGACCTACAGCAGCCTGACTGCAGGGCTCAGAGAACCAAGCAACAGCTCTGGGAAAGGGGGAAGGCCACAGCCCCGGCAGAAGCTGGTCATGTCACATCACGTTGTAGGGGGAGGGTGAAGAAGAGTGGTCTAGTGAGAGAGCAAGATACCCAGCAAGGAAAGCATGGTTTGCTCAGCAGAGAAGAACAAAAGCAGGCGACGCCAATAATAATAATAGCCAATACGTATTGATTATTTGCTCAGTGCCAGACTCCATGCAAAGTGCTCAACATGCAATGTCTCATGAGATCCCCACAGCACTCCCGTGAAGCTTAGGTAAGGAGAGTAACTTGTCACCAGGGGTGGACTCAGGCGGGCTGCCTCTGGAACCCACACTCCAAACCACGGTCCTGCATTGCTTCTTCAGAAGCATACATGTTCACTCCCTCATTCACTCACTCATTCACTCTTCTTCAGCATGTGTGTACTGAGAGCCACTAAGAAACGTGGCAGCTCATTGGTTCCCATTCAGCATCCAGGCTGGCCAGGCACATCCTAAGCCCTTGGACTATAAAGATGAACGAATCACCCTCCCTGAATGCACAGCGATCTCGTTCGGGGGCCAAGAGAGAGGTGGAAAGCTTAACTCTGTCTTCAGATCCCTCTCCCATTCTGCAGGCAGACAAAGTGAGGCCGGGTAGGAGGGGCAAGGAAGGGGTGAGCTTCAAATCTCTCCTCCTGACGAAATGGGGCCAGTATGAGTCAGCTTGGATTCTCCAACCAAACCAGTTTGTCATCCAGCCCCAGCCTTCCCTGGAGATTCTGCAGACATACTGTGTCACTGCTTAGCTGCAGGTCCTCTAGACAGACTCAGCTTGGCTTCTTCTGCTTTACACCCCACTGGCAGCTGTCACAACGTGCAGTGGGAAAGGCCACACTCAAGTCAAAGCTCATCCTCTCCAGGAACTCTACGTAATTCGGACACCCATGTCCTGGAACCTTCTGAATTCGTATGCACATTTCCACTATAGTAGTATGCAATGGAATGCCACTTTGTACGTGTTCTTAAATTTCAAATATGTATGCATTAGCTCCCCAAGCAGATTTCGAACTTTTTAGAAGCAAGGAGTGTTTCTTTCATATCGTATCTTGTTCTTCCCAATCTCGCAGCATTTGGTAGCAGCCCCAGCCTATTTGAATGGCCTATTAAATGCTGACGGTTTGATGTACTGTGTGCAGACATAACTGTGTGTGTGTGTCTGTCTGTCTGTCTGTCTGGGTAGGATCCTGAATCCGTACGCACAGCAGGGGTGTTTGTGCATCCGAGGATTAGTGTGAGCATATGCACACGTGTGTGTATGAATCCTCCAGCTATTACAGTTATGGAAGCTTAGACACACAATCCATCAATTTCCAGACGTTATCTCTCATGACAATTCCCCGCCAAATCTTCGAGCTGCAATTAAGAAAGTAGATAATTTGAAACATTTTCCCCTGCATGTTGAGATGGATTATAATCCTGATTTGATAAAGACTCTTAATGACTCATTAGCCACCCTTGGCTTCTCCTAAGGTCAGCCAACTTCCCAGGCACGGGGAGGCAGCGGCCCTCAGGCCATTACATGTTATTGCTTCAGCAGCACTAAAACAAAAAGACACGACAAAGGGCCTTCCCTGGTTAGGAATGGTGGTTAGGAATCCACCTGCCAATGCAGGAGACACGGGCTCCATCCCTGGTCTGGGAAGATCCCACATGCTGCGGAGCAACTAAGCCCGTGCGCCACAACTACTGAGCCCGCGTGCCACAACTACTGAAGCCTGTGCGCCTAGAGCCCGTGCTCTGCAACAAGAGAAGGCACCGCAATGAGAAGCCCGCGCAGCACAACGAAGAGTAGCCCCCGCTCGCAGCAACTAGAGAAAGCCCGCGCGCAGCAACGAAGACCCAACGCAGCCAAAAATAAACTAAAAAAAAAAAAAAAAAAAAAGACACAACAAAGCCACAACCACCCCGCAGCTCTTGAATTCTCTTTTCTTCAGCTCCTAAATTTGGGCGTCGATTTTCTTTTCCTGGCATTGAACAAAGCCTCTAATTTCCTGACAAACAAATGCTCTCCCCAGAGTCTGCCTGCGGCCAGAAGTGGCACACACGGTGCGCTGCAGCCTTCCCTCTGCTTGGGTAGTGGTAGAGGCGGTCACTTCTCCAATCACGATGTTTCCTAGGAAGTGATCCCCAAGACCAGAGGGTGGGGATCTTGGGAGCAATGAAGATTTCAAGTTGTTTACAGGTGATAACCACATAGCAGCCCCCTCCTGCCTTGGCTGACCAGGGGTCAGAAAGTAGAGAAGGCCATGAGAGGGTACCCCACCCACTCCTTTCCCTCCTGGCAGAGAGGCACCCCTTCCAGCCCCGGGCTTAGATAATTAAATCCCTCATAGAAGCCGAAGCCATGGTTTCCCTTGGGTCATCCACTCTAGAATTTAAGAATCTTGACTCTCAGAAAGTTCTTACTCATGTGTGGACCTGTGTGGACATGTGTGCAGCACACACACACATATTCATCACAGCTGAACGTGTAGGACACACATCCACGCATCCACAGAAGCACAGAGGCAGCACACACACATGTGCGAGGACTTCTAAGAATGGTCCCTGACCCTGAGATCAGGTAAGGGAGTAAGGAGGAAAGGGAGGCTTATCAGTCAGCAAATATGTATCTTTGCTACATGACTACCATGCGGCAGGCACCGTGCTATAGGATGGTACAAATAGTATGGATAAGCTGGTGGTGGTCCAGCATAGCTGGACCAGGGGCTGCCACATTCTGAGTTGGAGCAGGTGGGAGTCTCACACTGGTGGTCACCGGCAGCCTTCTGAGCTCTAATTCCCTTCCCGTCCCTCCCCCATGTGTGTTCTCACCCCTCTCCCGCTCTACTCTATCCCTGCTGTCACAGGGTAGGCTTGGGGTGAGATAAAAAGCCTCCACTCCCCCCGCCCCACTCTCGCTCTGCGCCTTCGATCAATGTGACAAATGCTCTCTGGGCAGAACCCCTGCGGCTGTCTTCTCTGCCACCCACCCCACTTTCCTTCCCAATGAGTCCAGGGAGATCTGAGCAGAGGGGTGATGGATAGCCCTGTCTTACTGTTCCAGACTCCGAATCCACCAGGGCCTGGGAGAGCTGTATAAATCAGAGCCTGGGTTAGGCTCTCACCAGTGCAATGACTCGACAAGAGGAATGGAAGGCGCAGGACCGTAAAACTGTCTACGGGCTAAGTCGTTTCATTTCAAGTCAGGGCCAGAGAGAGAAAATGTTTGGTTCTTGGGAGACAGACTCATTTGGAGAGGATGGATAAGCTGGTGGAGGGAGGTCTGTGTGTCTGGATGCCCAGAGAGAGGGAGGCCGAGAGAGGTGGGTCCCACAGGAAGACCCAGGATGGGTCATCCCTCATCTCTGTGTCCACTCATTCTCACCATCTAAGAGGAGTGGTGGATACTCATGTCCCAAACGTTGATAATGTTTGGAAAACTTAGCCGCTAGTGAGGATGGAAGGTTCTCACCCAGATGGCTGGCAAACCATAACTGTCCTTCCTCTGAGGCAGGAACAGGTCTTGGGGGCGTGGGGCGGAAAGCACCGCTGGGCATGGCTCTAACCAACACTGTGATCAGGAGTCATTCCGAGTTCGTTCACTCAAATGTTGACTGAGCAACCCTGAGTGCCAGGCACTGTGCTCCGTGCTGGGGCAAAGCCTGCTCTCAGGGAGCTCGCAGTCGAGTGGAGGGACAGGGAGGGACTCATAAATGAATGGCACGCACATCATTATCCTTTATAACAGCACCTGTGACAAATCGCATTTATCGATTTGCTTGCTGTTCTCCCCTCATTAGGCTGGAAGCTCCTTAAAAGGAGAAAGGAGGGGGAACCAATATCTGAGGGCCAATTATATCTCCTGTTATGCACTGTAGTCACTTCATCTCCACCATCACGCTTCGTGGTGGATTTTATTATCCTCATTTTACAGATGAGAAGATTGAGGCTCAGGGAGGTGAATTCACTTGCCCGAAGCCAAAGCAGTGTGTGGGAGAGCTGGGACTCCACCCAAGCTGGCACGTCCCCACACCCTGCTCAGGGTCTCCCCGTACTGTGCCCTCAGCCCCTGAAGCAGCGCTTAACCCAGGATGCCATTGACTATACCAAGGAGGGAGGCGTTAGGAGGAGTGTGTTAATGCTGGGGGGGGTGGGGGTGGGGGAAAGGGTCGGGGAGGACTTTGCAGAGGAAGAGCTTCCTGAACAGTTTTAAAGAAAAAATGGAATTAGCCAAAATGACAAGGGAAGAAAAGCCAACACACAAATGACATGGAGACATGAAACAGTGTTGTGTGTAATGGCCACCTACTCAAAAGCCCCCGGCTTCCCGTGAGCTCCCCTCGCCCTCCCGTTCCAGGCCTGAGAAACGGGAGCTCAGCAGTGACACACGGGGCTTCTGTACTACGGAGTGGAGGGGTTTTGTTTTGTTGTTATTATTGGTATATTTCCTGCCACCAGATGATAAGATCCAGGTAGGATCCAGTCTGCTTTGCTCACAAGTATAATTCTAACCCCAGCGTGGTGCCTGGCTCATTTTGGAACAAGGGACAGAGCTGGACCAGGAAAAAGGGGGGTGTTCCCTACATCGCTGCCCTCGCTGGAGGCTGGTATAATTGGGCGAGTCTGGGAGCCCCCTCCTGTTTGGGGTCGCGAAAAAACATTTTAAGACCAGACAAGCACCAAGGTAGGACCAAAGGAGGTGAGGCCCAGGGGCCTCGAGCGGCTGGCAAAAGCCAGCCCTGGCTCCTCCATCTTCTCTGCTTCCTTCTCCAATTCAGGAGCCAAAACCAGGCTGTGAGCTGAGAGGAAGGGGCTGCAGAGCAGACTGTGAACCTGCCCCTAGTCTTTGGCTTATGCTACAGGGACAGCAAGAGTCCTTGCGAGACAGAAGCCTGAGGAACACCAACATTCAAGGGACAGCACAAAGAAGAGGAGCCAACAAGGGGAACTGAGGAGCTGTGAGACCCAGACAGACAGCCGGCCACCCACCACCTTCTTCGCCATTGTAGAGGCATCACCCCAGGGAAGCCTAACCAGCCTACCCTCTAGAAACTACGAGGGTTCTAACCAAGCACAAGAATGCGAGAAGGAAAACTAGAGGATTTTCCTAGAAGGAGGATTAGAGAGTTTCACAACTATTTTTTTAAGAGAATGAAGAGGGAAGAGTGGAAACTGGCTCAACAGAGAGAGGAATCACAAGCCAAGGGTGTGTGGGGAGGGCGGATCCACCCTGCAGAGCCCTGAAAGGTTCAGCCCTTGGAGGCATCAAGCCCCTCAGGGCCGGGGTCGAATGCCTGGCTGGACAGAAGGCATCGGTGGAAAGTCTGTCTATACAAGGGGTCCTCACTCTCCCCACCCGGCCGGTCAGCCATGCCCTTTATCCTCCAGGAAATAAGAGGTTTTTCCCTTTGGAGAAACTAAATAAGAACAATATTGGACTTGGGAACACCAAGTATGGTGGAAGGTGAAGAGGATTAAGGAGAGGTGACCTTTAGTCCTTTCCCTGGCCTTGCTCGCAACTCTCCCATACCACCAACCAGTAGATTAGAAGATTCTACTTTGAAGAACTGAACAGCCCCAGAGAGAACTCCAGTTAGTGATATCCCAAGCTCCCTCAATAAAAAGATTCATTTTCCACCCCTTCACCCTGCTTGAAGCCCATCAGTCGACAAACTCTGGCACTTACAAAACAATCTTCCAAAATCAACTTTTAGTGCCTCTTTCTTAAATATGAATGAACAGTTGAGATTCATCAGTTATTTAAAGAAAGCCTCAAATGTGAAAAAAGAAGCAAGCAAATGGGAAGAAAAGGAGATCTAAGTTGATAGTTTGCAAGGAACAAAAGAAAAGTTCAAAAGGAGCAATAACACCAATGCTGAAAGATAAAGGGAAAGGCTGTATTCCTAAAACAAGAAGAGATTACAATGAAAACGGAAAAAAAATTAAAAAGCCTCTTTTAAATTAAAAATATAATTAAATATTTGTCAAAAACTCATAGGTTTAGAAGACAAATCTGAAGAAATCTTGCAAAGAGGGAGGAAGCAAAAGGAAAAAGAGATGACTAGGAGAAAAACAAAGGATTAGTCTCCTGATTAGCCCTGCACAAAAAAATGAGAAAAACATATATACCAATCAATGCCTGCCACCATCATCATTATGACATTTTAAATCATGAGGAATAAATAAAAGTTTCTAAAAAGAAAAAAAAAAACAGGTAAAAGAAACATGAATAAGAAAACATCAACCTTCTTCAAAAACAACATCAGATTTTTAAAATACCTTCTAAAATCTGAAAGAAATTTTTTTTTTTTTTTTTTTTTTTTTTTTGCGGTACATGGGCCTCTCAATGCTGTGGCCTCTCCCGTTGCGGAGCACAGGCTCCGGACGCGCAGGCTTAGCGGCCGTGGCTCACGGGCCCAGCCGCTCCGCAGCATGTGGGATCTTCCCGGACCGGGGCACAAACCCGTGTTCCCTGCATCGGCAGGTGGACTCCCAACCACTGCGCCACCAGGGGAGCCCAGAAAATATTTTTTAAGCCAGAATTCTATGTTCAAATAAATTATCAGTCACATACCAGAGTAGTATAGAGATATTTTCAGATAGCCAATGACTCAAGACAATTACCTCCCAAGCACTCATTCTTAAGAAGTTATTGGAAGATGGGGCTTAGTAAAGTTAGATGATGAAAAGATGGAGGATTCAGTAAATAGGGAATCTAACATGAGAAGGCAGAAAAGAAAATATTCAAAAAGATGATAAAGGGAAATCTCAAGATGACAGCTATCCACTATTTCAATTCCAAGAGCAGCCAATCCAGATTGGAGCAGAAAAACAGAAAGTTCTTAGAGGGATAACTATAGGGAAAAAAATGGAACAGATGGGTTTGAACGTATGGAGCATAGTGTTGACAGGTACGTAGCAGAATTGTTAAACCATTTGAAAGAAATTAATTATAAGTACATTTGAACATCATGTCAATAAAAAAGGAGGCAATTATTAACTACAGGAAAAAAAACCAAAGAGCTCTACAAAAGAGGACACATGATCACAGTACACTACTTGACTCAGGAATAAATATTATTTGCATAGTCATTAGTATATAAACAGAAATATCAATTTAACAAAAAAGAAAATTTATGTTGGAGAGATAGAAGGAGGGGAAGTGTAGGGATGAAATTGGGGGAGAATGGTGTGGGAGAGCTAAGTTCTCATCTACCATGGTAGAAAGTCAATATACAATTTCTAAAATTAGTAAATCAAGGAATAGCAATACAGGATATTACCATGTCTTCTCTCCAGGTGGGACCCAGCTAGAGGTGCACCCCTATTCTGGACATGCCACTCTTCTGGCAGATAGGAAAGAGAAAATGTGTGTGGGGCCATAAAATGTCCCCAAAAGCCTCTGCTCAGAAGTGACTTATATTACTTCTGCTGAAATTTCATTGGCCAAAGCAAGTCACATGACTACGTCTGATGTCAATGGCACAGACAAGTGTAATCCTCGCACAGGGAGAGGCAGCAAATTGGGTACAATAATACCATCTACTATGGTCTCCTTGGTGGGGTCCACATCTTATTTTTGTATCCTGGACCTAACACTATGCTTGGCACCAAGTAGATATTCAGTGCATTTTCATTGACTTGAGCGGAATTATCAAATATACAAACCTGAGAATAGAAGGAAATTTGGAAAAGGGAAAGGGCTGACGTACAAGCTCATGGTATGCAGAATAGCACTGGACTTGGAATGAAAAGACCAGGTTCCAAAAGCCGTGACATCTTTCTGGGCTCATCTTTAAAATGAAGGAGATGACCTAGAGGATCTCTAGGGTCCCTTCCAGTTCTAAACTTTTAGGAGTTTGTAGTGGATTCCTTAGTACCTGCTTGCCAATGTGCCAACTTCTATTAGTCGTGGTGTCAAGGCCTACAATTGGAAAAAAAATAGGCCCCCAGATCACTTCATGTGTCAAAACTGAAAATTCACCCATGTCTGTGAAAGAAAATAAAGCTATACTTCAAAAATGAATATGTTTTCAACAAAAATATCATGGCAAATGTGTTGGGGTTTTTTTTTGCGGTACGCGGGCCTCTCACTGTTGTGGCCTCTCCCGTTGCGGAGCGCAGGCTCTGGACGCGCAGGCTCAGCAGCCATGGCTCACGGGCCCAGCCGCTCCATGGCATAGGGGATCTTCCCGGACCGGGGCACGAACCCATGTCCCCTGCATCGGCAGGCGGACTCTCAACCACTGAGCCACCAGGGAAGCCCAAATGTGTTTTTTTAATAAACTATTTTCTGTTTTGAGCACATTGTTCTAGGCAGCAGGATCTCCAGTTATGGGAAAGCTATCAAGGCACTGCAGAGGGGGGATTACACATCTCAATGCATCAACATTGAGTTCAGGTTCACACATGGAAATTGTCACATCAGTTGAAACTATCTCACACATAATAGGAATTCCATGTTTGTTGAACAAATACATACCTGTCTTGTTTGGACTTTTCGGGCTCTGAAGCCAGTCTAATTTATCTTTATTTCTGTATGTTTGCACTTGGTCTTTTTTTTTTTTTAAGCTTTTAGAAAAAAATTAATCTAGAAAGTGTTGAGAAATCCCGTAGCTGATGGCTGATGTACTAAGAATTATTTAACAGGCTGTCCCGAGCCCTGTGTTCTCATCAGCAGAAGGCGAATGCTGTGATGACCCTGTTTGATTAGAGAAATGTGTACACTTAAGTTTCCACCCATAAATCATGGATGCCAGCACAGGTATCCACCACCATCAGATAATAATATCAACATGTACATAGCATTTACTATATTCCAGGACCGTTCCAAGTTCTTTACATATATCAACTCGCATAACTACCAGAGCAACCCCAGGAAATAGGTACTGTTATCTCCATGTTACTGATGGGGGAATCAAGGTACGGAAAGGTTAATTAACTCATCTAAGGTCATGCATTAAGAAGCAGGGCTGGGTTTTGAACCTAAGCAATCAGGCTCCAGAGTCTGGGCTAAAGTCACTTCTACTTTATTCTGTCTGAGGGTGCAGCATGCCGCCAAGTACGTTGGATCCATTCCTGGATACAGGTGTTGCCTGAGACCATCAGCATGCCATCACCCTCTCTCTCTTAAAGACCCTCCCCATCCTACTCCTGTACCAGCCAGGGAGACTGTGGTTTCCACCCTCAAATTGTGGGTGCTGTGAGGAAAGTCAGTGTGAGTGGCTCCCTCAAATGCCAGAAAGAGTCCTTTTTTAGGTGGATGCTTATCTATCCTCATCCATCTCCAAGTTCCTGGACTCCATGCCCCTTGCCTGGATGAATAGAAGGAAAGGCAGCCTCTCCCTGGGACAGCTAGGTCTCATTTCTGGTGGCCACAGCACTGCAGTCATCAGGCAAGGCTCTTTCCTGTAAAGACCAATCAATACTGCTCCATCCCACATCCCCACCATTTCCTGCTCCTCGGTCTATAACTGCTATTGATTACAGCAGAGCTGGGAAGCAAATGCCAAAATATATCAATCACCAAGATGGAAAAGAGGCTTTATTAAAACCATTACACCTTCTTCTACCGTCCTGCCCACCGCAGCTTCCTTTAGCCCAGTGGCCATTTCTTTTGGAAGGTTTCCAAGAACTTTGCAGACATGATCTGATGGCTGGTGGAATTTCCTCTATTTGGGGAAAATTTAGACCCAGAGAAGGAGCAAGAACAAGTCCCCTGGTGAGAAGATGGAAACCAGGTGTGTGAAAATATGTGCATGTGTCTGTGCAGTACGTATATGAAAATGTGCACGTATGCATGTTTGTTTAAAGAAAAACCTAGAACTTAGTCACATTTCAGAAACACTTTGTAATTATCGCTGAAATTTTTACCAGATTCCTTCTGGTCGCTTAATGTCCTTCACTAAGTGGTTTAATTGTGAAACTTCACTTTATAATTGGCTTCATTTTAATGCAGAAAGAGGTAGATTTGCATAAGCAAATGACAAAGAGTTAACAAAATCCATTAGCAGAGAAGGAGGCTGTCAAAGAGCCACGTACCTGGGCTTGGAATCAAACCTGTGGAGAGGAAGTCCCTGCCCCAACCCAGACCAGTTCTGCTGCCCCTAAGCAGACAGAAGGGAAGCAGAAAAAGCATTTCAAGTGCTTTACTGATTATCAGCACGAGAGGAAACCAGCCCATGTGCAGGAGACACAAAATGAGGAAGAATTTTTGCTTGTCCGAAGACCTTTTCTTTGCAAGGAAACTCAGGCAAAGATTTTTAAAGAATCTCCAACTTTACACAGATCTTTTTTTTAAAAAAAGATTTATTTATTATTTATTTTATTTATTTATTTATTTGGCTGCATCAGGTCTTATTTGCGGCTTGCGGGCTTCTCTCTAGCTGTGGGCGTGCAGGTTTTCTCTCTAGTTGTGGGTGTGCAGGTTTTCTCTCTAGTTGTGGGTGTGTGGGTTTTCTCTCTAGTTGTGGCGTGCAGACTCCAGAGCAAGTGGGCTGTGTAGTTTGCAGCACACAGGCTCTCTAGTTTAGGTGCACGAGCTCAGTAGTTGTGGTGCGTGGGCTTAGCTGCCCAGTGGCATGTGGGATCTTAGTTCCCTGACCAGGGATCGAAAGTGCGTCCCCCGCATTGGAAGGTGGATTCTTTACCACTGGACCACCAGGGAAGTCCCTATACAGATCTTTGACAACTCTTTTTCCGGGTTTCTGAAAAGAGCACTGGACTTAGAGTAGAAGGGAGTATGAAGACCTGACTTCCAGTCCTCATCTATCACGAGCTAGCAAGGAGCCTCCCGTCGGGAACCTCAACTAGATCATACCTGAATGTTTATGCGTCTCAAACTCCTACTATCATCACAGGTAACTGACAAATTTATTCATTTATTCAAAAAATACTTATTGAACCCTTGCTATGAGCAGGTACTATAGAAATTACAGAGACTCACAAGGAGGTGGGGTGAGGACCAAGCTGAGGGACGTGCAGATAAGCAATAGACAAGGCCCTGCTGTCATGGAACTTATGGTCTGATGGAGCGTTATGAACTGAACTGTGTCCCTCCCTAAATTCACATGTTGAAGCCCTAACCCCCAGTGTTACTGTACTTGGAGACAGAGCCTTTAGGGAAGTAATTAAGGTTAAATGAAGTCATGAGAGTGGGGCCCTCATCCAATAGGACTGGTGTCCTTATAAAAAGAGTAAGAGATATCAGAGTTTTCTCTCTCTCCATGCACACACAGAGAAGCGGTCACGTGACAACACTGGGAGAAAGGGCCATCTGCCAGCCAGAAAGGGAATCCTCACCAGAAACCAATCCTGCTGCCACATTGTCTGGGACTTGCAGCCTCTAGACCTGTGACAAAAGAAAGCTCTGTGGTTTAGGTCACCTACTCTGTGGCGTTTTGTTATAGCAGCCCAAGCAGACTAGCACATACTGGGGGCCGGGGTTGGGGGCAGAGGGACCTCACCCAATTCTAGAGATGAGGGAAGCTTCCCAGAAGGACTGGCAAGGGAAGAGCTCTCTGGGTGGAACAGCTGCGTGGATGGAGCCTGTCGCGTCAGAGAAGGAGTAGCAAGAACAAGGCTGAGGAGGTGAGGGGAGCCAGCTGGGGGAGGCTTCATGAGCAAACGTGCCCCTGAAGATCTGGAAGGCCGAGAAGCTGCTCTACGTTTGGAAACTTAGGACCCACCTCATTGATGCTTCTGATTCTGCTGGAAAAAAAAAAAAAAAAAAAGACAGCTTTGGTTCTACAGGCACGAAGAAGTTGTTGGCTTTTCTTGCCACCCTAGCCAGTGAACTCTCTTCGGCATGTCTGTATATGTTCCTCGTGGAAATACTTTGCTGTTTTGTCCATAAGCTTCCTCCTAGCTTTTCAGAGCATCTGCTGGGACAGTTTCCTCTTCAGGTGCTTGCCTTCAATTCTGCAAAATTCCTTTGCTTTTTGTTAATAATTGCTAGTACTTGTTGAGTTAGCTAAGGCTAACTGTGTACCAGGCACTGTTTTAAGGGCTTTATGTGTATTAGCTCTTAATCCTCAAAACCACCATATACAATAGATTCTATTAACTCTAGTTTATGGATGAGAAAGCTGAGCACAGAGAGATTAAGACACTTGCCCTGGGCCACTCAGCTAAATGGAGAGGTCAGGATAAAAACCAGAGTAGTCTAGCTTGGGTGTCCATACTCCTAACCACAAAGCTATACTGTCTTTGGCGGTGGGGGAAGGACAGAAAAACCAGGACTCAGGTAGTTTCTCATGGCTAGTTTAAGTGCCAGAGGTCCTCTGACTCCAGACGTTATGCTCTTAACCTCTTGAGGGAATGGAGAAGAGGTAGAAAGATTTGAGAGTTACTCCAGAAGGAAACTAGGTAGACTACCACGGAACAGTTGAAGAATAAGGGAGAGGGAGACGGAGAGAAATAGGAGGTTGGGGTGACACCCAGGTCTCTGGTAAATCGCACAACCAAACCTTCATCATCTTGTGCCACCTTCTGCATTTATTCATTCATTCTTTCATTCATTTAACAAATACTTAGCCAGAACCTACTATGATTCAGGCACTGGGCTGGGAAAAGAGGAGCAGGTAAATACTGAGAATGACCATGACACTCACCTGCCCCTTCCCATTGCCCTCATCCAAGGAACTCAAGGGCTTTACAGTCTGGGGGAGGGAGCTGATATATGAATAAATACAACAAGTTATCACGGTGTGATTATATATGTCCGTGAGTATATGTCTTTCTATCCATAGAGCATTAAAAGGAGGATAGCCCTTCTCTGCCTAAACGTGTCAGGGGAGACATCACTTTGAGGAAGGTGCCATTTGAGCCTGCTGTGAAGGGTGATGGGATAACCCTAGGAGGGTAGATGGGCTCCTCGGAGGGTCCCTGGAGAGCATGTCATAGACCTCTGAATCCTTGGACACGGAGGCAAAGAATTGAGAATGTGAGCCGTGAGGGGAGCCCTAGAGGGCATCTCATTTCAGCCCTGTGTCCACAAATGAGCAAACTGAGCAGGGCCAGCCCTGCAGGCACAGCCCCACGAGTGTGGCCCAGCCCTAGTCCCAGCCCCCCAGGGTCCACGCAACCGATCTGTAGCCGTCAACAGCCAACAAGACAGCGCCAGTGTTCTGGGTTTTGTGACCCAGGGGTGTGGAGAGCAAAGGAGAGGGAAAGGGAGAGGGAGAGGGGTCAGGAAAGTCTCCGCATCCCTGGTCTGTACAACTGGAGACAGCTCTAAACCCCCACCTCCGCCTCCCCCAAGGCCCCCCAGCCCTGGCTTTCGAAGTTAGGCTCTCTTCCTCAGTTCTGCCTCTCTCTGCTAACTGCTCTTCCATTTCCACACCTTCCCAACACGTATTTCAGCTGCAGATTCTCATTCAGCTGCCCGCAGCGAGCCCGGTTCCCACTGTTCACCCCCAGCCTCGCATGCTTCCACGAAGGTCAAAGGGTTGCCGTTCAGCAATCAGCCAGCAGGGGGCAGTCCTGCAGCGAGTCTCCATCCTGCCCCGAGCCTCCCAGCCCCCAGCCCGCCCAGTCACAACTCCTTAGAGATGCAAATTGAGAGGCAGCCTTCCTAACCAGAGAGGGCTGCTAATTCTCTGACGAGTATGCAGATTTCCATCCTGCCTTTGCCTGGGTTTATTTGTTTTACTTCGCAATAAATTTAATACAGATTCCCCGAAGCAGAGAGGCAGAAGGACTATAAACTCTGCATTTTGAGCAGCCTCAGTTACTAGGCTCGTGCGGGTTTTGATCCCTGTTTGAATTATATTTATGAAATTTGACATGGATTTGGGTCTGGGGTGTGCTGGCTCCTTGGTGCTCTGGAGCTGCTTCTAGGGAATTTACAAGGGTTGATTTGATTATGGGGACTTTAATTTCTCACAGAGGCTAATTTCAAGGAGGCTGAGAGCCTGGCTGCTGTGTAACAGGAAGAAGGGAAAACAAGACAGTAAGTTGGGTTGCCCCACTATAGACAGTGTCAGTACTGTTTCCTCATGCCCCTTGCAGGGCCTTAAGTCAGACACCCCAGGGACCATGTGCTGGGAGGAGGAGGGGTCGTGCTGTGGAAAGTGCCCACAAGAAGCTCAGAGTCCAGGAAAGAATCAGACGCACATATGGGGCAGACAGAACTAAAACATCTATGAAGAGATATTAACAAGAATGGCACACGTTAGCGTTGTATAACAATGTACACTGGGCGTGAGGCGATCTGGCAGAAGGGGGAAATTGCAGCTCATCCCTCTTACTGGCACCTGGGCCCAATAGGGCAAAGGGCAGCCCTCTCCCCTCCCTGCTCCCTCTCAGACCACTAAAAGAAAGAAGGCGCAATGAAGAGGAGTGCAAGCCGGGTTCTTGTCCCAGCTTCTGCGGCTACTTCTTTGTTCAAATATTGGGTAATACGTTTCATTTCACCACGCCTCAGTTTCTCTATCTGCAAAATCAGAATCACATGATTGTCACAAGGACCAAGGAAGATAACTTGGGTAAGAATGTATGTATGCTGTGTTGGGTCTTCGTTGCTGTGCACGGGCTTTCTCTAGTTGCGGCGAGCGGGGGCTACTCTTCGTTGTGGTGCGCGGGCTTCTCATTGCGGTGGTTTCTCTTGCTGCGGAGCACGAGCTCTAGGCACACGGTCTCCAGTAGTTGCAGCGCACGGACTCAGTAGTTGTGGCTCGCAGGCTCCAGAGTGCAGGCTCAGTAGTTGCGGCACACGGGCTTAGCTGCAACGCAGCCTAAATAAATAAATTAAAAGAATAAATGCTAGCCTCCTTAGCCATGCATTCAAGGCTGCACTCTCTTAAAAAAAAAAAAAGAATGTGTGTATGCTGGAAAGGACTGGAACATAAACAGTCGGTTAGAGACCGGGCCATTTTCTCCGTTAGGAAAGGATCACTGATTAGAATGGGAAGGCCTGGGGCAGAGGGGAGGTATGAAGGGAATTCTACAAACTTGTCTCGAGACCTGGAGTTGGGCGCCACAGCCCAGACAGGTACAGAGGCCAGCTCTCCGACCTGGTCCTTCCACTCATCTGCACACGAAGCCTGCCCATGAGCAGAGGCCTGGCTGGGCCACCTGAGGCTGCGCCAGCAGCAGGAGACTCCAGGCATTGCTCCGGGGAACTCTGAGGGCCTGGACCACCGGCCCGAGCTGGGCAGGGAGGTTGGGCCACAGACTCGTCTTCCCCGGGAAACCCCAGGGTCCCAGCAGAGCCAGCCACAGGGGAGAAGGAAGCGCCCTTGCTCTGCCTCCCTTCTCTGCGTCCTTTATCCAGAGGCTGGGGCCGGGAAGGGAGCCCGAGGGGCCTGAAAGGAAGCTATGAGAGTCACTGAAGCAAAGGGACAAAGAGAAAGAAGAGGGCAGATAAAGGAGGAAGGATGGAGCCCAGGACGTGTGGACATGTGTTCCTCACCCGTTGGGAGAATCTCCAGAAGACGGGCAAAGTGAGAGGCACGCAAAGGGGACAAGAGAAGAAAATGGCCAGGCTTTGCCAGGGGGAGGGCAGCTACCGGGAGGTGGAGGCTGAGATTAAATGGAAATGAGGGGCTTGGTCACCATGGGGAAAGAAGCTGGACGCTTTGGCAGCAGTAAGTCTATTAGGAGGAAAGCGTGGGAGGATCAAAGCCGCTGTGGGTGTGTCTATACACACAGCGGGGTTGGAAAATAACCAGCTAATTCAGTCCCAAGCAGGGGGTGAAGACCACCGGTTGAATGGTTGAATTCTCTCCAAAACAGCAATCCTCCCCCACTGTCACTTCGCCATCCTAACTGTTCCTCTGGCCTCAAGAACACACTAAATCAAAACTGTTAGTTGTCAAGATTTCGTTAAACTTGCTGACCCTCCACACACACACACACACACACACACACACACACACACACACACACACACACACACACACACACACACACCCCAGTGATGTGTATGGCAAGGAAAGGAAGCCCTAAGTCCTGCGGCAGCGATAGAGGAAGGGAGACAAGGCTGAGGCCAGGAAGGGGCGGGTGTGGATGACGGACACAGAAACTAGGATAACCGGGTACCTCGATCTTCATAGAACCTCCTGAGGGAGGATGATGTCCAGCTACTACAGACCACAAGGCCCAGGGGCTGGCCACACTCCTCTCCAGATTGTGGTGGGGCAGTACCACCCTTAGACCCCCCCACCCCATCTCTGCCTGACCCTGCTCTTTAGAAGAGCCCGTGCTGCCTCTCCTCCAGGGCACCCCTCCCCAGGGACAGGAGGCAGGAGCCTTGCTCCCCCTTCTAGGTCATATTCCAGGTACCCAGGCCAACCAAGGGGTGAGCGTTGGAGGGGGAGTGGGGGGTTACGATGAAGACACACCTTGGGACGGGGGCCAAGTGGCACGAGGCTCCTGGAAGAGCAGCGCGATGCTGGTGATGGGAACAGGGAGGCGTGCTCGGGCCGGGCATCCCCGTGCACTCTTGCCTTGGCCCTCGAATGTCAGCGGCTGCCCTGAGCAGCGGGGAGCCTGGCTTCAGAGCTGGAGGTAAGGAGACTGAAAAAAGTAAGGAATCCAAGACTGCTGAAGGTTCGAAGCTTCAAGAGAAAAGGGAGCCAGAGGAGGAGCAATCAAATTCTGCGCATGTGTGGTAGAGGACAGTGGAGGAAAAGAGAGCCGTAAGGACATCTCCTGTAAGATTCGATACGTGCTCAGACCAAAAATCATTCATTGTTTATCTGCTATTCAGATTTGATAGCTTGTCCTATATTTTATCTGGCACCCTCTCCTTGAGGCCGGAGGGGCTGGAGTGGTGGCCAGGAGGCTATGTCACGAGTTGGATGAGTACAAGGGGATCTTCATAGATCTAAGAGGTCGGGATCTTCATAGATCTAAGAGGTCAAAATCTTCCTAAAGCTAAAACATGCCAGAGAGCCTTAACCGTACAGGGTCAGATTCTTCCAGCTCTGATGGGTTGTGAAAGACCCGGTCATTTCCGAAGGCCCCTCACTATGTAGAGAGTATGGCCAAATCCTCTTATCTCTGTCAGTGACTTTGAGATGGAACCAAAATCCAAGTAGTAGACAACTGAGTCCCCCAAGGAAAATAAACATCTTTTTCTGCACCTACTGGAATCCCAGAGGCTAACTAGATCCAAACTGATAAGAAAGAATTTCCCCAACTGAGAGCATGTTGCCTCAGTGCTTCATGTGGAAAAGGGGGACTCTGTCAGCAAAAGAGGAGTGTCATTACCTTCTTGCAAAAGTTTACACAATTCTACACTATTTTTACCCTAAAACTCTCCTGCTACAACTGATTCTCTTTAAAGTTCTTTTCTGAATTTAACCTCTCTGATGCTACATTTCAGGAAGAAAGTAAATAAAGAAATACATAAATTAATAATAATCCTATATTTATTTTGAACTCAGTTATGAAAACAGAAGCAAAAGAAATCAATGGTTACCAAATGAAAAAGGATGGACTCAAAGACAACAAATATTTTTAATTCCAAAAAGTTTTACAACGGTATGACAAACAATAGAGACTATAATACAATTAAAACAACAATAATAAAGAAACATACAGCAGTGTCCTGTTAAGTAATTGGATGGGATTCATCAGGGCAGCAACTGGTGCTGAGCGTTTTTTAATTTTCTACCTGCTGGAGGTTCGCCTCTCCCAGTCTCAACAAAGAGATAAACTACTTGTCAGAGACGAGGCCGTCACAGAGCAAAATTGAATTCTTCGGTATTTGTTTTCCTCTTCGTACCTCCTCCCCAAAGAGGAAAATCTGATCTTTTTTTTTGATCATCTTTTAAAAGGACCCAAACTCTAGAAATGATTCCCTCTGTCCCGGAGGATTACTTGATGGCAACATGCAAAGAGTTAATTGCACCATGATTCATGCCGGGAAGCGGGTTTAATAAGAATTACTAATTGCCTTTCCTTATGAAGGAATCAACTTTGAAAAGGCAAAAGACAGAGGCAGACCCAGGACCTAAACAATGCATCTGTGGCCAGGAAAAGCCAAATGGTACCATGGTGCTTTCAACAAATGAAAGTCTCAGAAATTCGAGTCCAGAAGAACAGTGGGGCCCAAGCACTAGGAGAACTATATAAAAAAGAACCTGCAACTGAGCAGTCAGGGCTACACGCTCCTCCACAGCAGTGATTTAGCTTTAGGAAAACCACAGGATGGTTCAAACTGGACTAATGTTGTTAACTTAAACTTTTTTTAATTTTAGAATTTTGTTAGCATTTAATCAATTCTTAGTTGTGAAAAGCTACAAACAGCGGGAAGTCATACCTACTTTTTTGTTTGTATCTTTTAGGCTACATTATGATACAAAAAATTTAGGTCCATATTAGATGTCTGAGAGAACATTTTTCCTCTTTGAGAAATGGCCTGAACGTTAATCAGATATGAGTAACAGTGGTAGAGTGGAAAGGCTTTGGCCTGGAAAGTCAGAACACTCTGGGGCCTGATTCTAACATAATTCACTGGGCGTCTGGGGCAAGTCTGTGCCTTTTCACTTTCTCAGGGTTGTTATGAGGATCAAATGAGGTAATGGATGTGTAGTAACCATTTAAAAAAGTGTTGCTCAAAGCATGTGAAAAGCATTTTCCATAGCATCATAATAAAATCTAATTTGAGATGGATAACCCTTGGGTTTGCCTACTTGAACTCAGTGAGATTAATAAGAGTGTTGCTTCCAGAGACTTCCCTGGCGGTCCAGTGGTTTAGAATCTGCGCTTCCACTGCAGAGGGTGCGGGTTCAGTCCCTGGCTGGGGAACTAAGATCCCACATGCCACATGCGGCAAAAGAAAAAAAAAGTGTTGCTTCCATTGTGATTAACCTAAGAAGACTGCGTGGAAGAGAAGGAAGGAGACAGAAGGCGAGCATGCACTGAGCCTGCTGGTACCTTGCGTAGCTCAGAGACACAGCAGGGCTGCCCCTCCAGCCTTGTTCCCTGATGGTGTTGGTGGGCCCTGCTGCCCTATTGATGCCCAGCTCTGCTTTCTTTGTTCTCTTGCCTTCCAGAACCCCCTTCTGAGTCAGTCTGGGAAATGAGACAGAAAAGGTATTACTTAATGGTGTCTGGGAAGAGTTGTCAATATTTCCTGCTCTGGCCCTTGCCCAACTTTCCAGTCAGCAGTACTCGAGGTTGGACCCACCTAAGTGAAGCCCAGGCAGGTCAGTTCAGTCGGAAATTCCAGGCATTGAGTTCTCTGAAGGAGAGGAAGCAGAAGTAGAAAGGAATGGGGGGCATGTTGGCACCAACTAAATGTTTACATTTTTTGGAAAATGGACGCAAATAAAAATTAGTGGCATCTTAGTAGAGAATCTAGTAGTTCCCAGACTACAGCAGCATTTTTGGTCATTATTTGACACCAAAAGGTAAGAGGCTGCTCAAATATTGCTTTTGCTTTCTTTTTTTTTTTTTTTTTTTTTTTTTGGTATTTTACCCCCTAGAGCGTGAATTATCCATTGTCTTAACAACAGAGAATAAAACACAATTCCTTTTTATAAGTAAAAGTAAATTCAATATACAATAAAATACCATTTACAATAGCAACAAAAATTATTTTTAAATAGTCTAAAAAATAATATATAAGACTTGGAGAATATTTTTAAACGCTATTTTTTTTTAAATTTTGTTTTTGGCTGCGTTGGGTCTTTGTTGCCGTGCACAGGCTTCCTCTAGTTGCGGCGAGCGGGGTCTACTCTTCATTGTGGTACGTGGGCTTCTCATTGCTGTGGCTTCTCTCGTTGCAGAGCACAGGCTCTAGGCGCGCGGGCTTCAGTAGTTGTGGCACGTGGGCTCAGTAGTTGTGGCACACGGGCTTAGTTGCTCTGCGGCATGTGGGATCTTCCCGGACCAGGGCTCAAAGCCGTGTCCCCTGCATTGGCAGGCAGATTCTTAACCACTGCGCCACCAGGGAAGTCCCTTAAACCCTATTAAAGAATGTAAAAGAAGACCTGAATGAATGGAGGAGTCTATCATACACATGGGAGGGATGACTTAACTCCGCACAATGTCAATTCTCCCCAAATTAACCTGTAAATTTAATTCATTCCCATCAAAATCCCAGTAGATTTGTCTGAGAGTCAGGGCAAAAGAACACCTGACAAACATTCTAAACCTGTGAAGAAGAATAAAGGTCTGCTAATGCTGGTTTTAAAAAAAAAAAAAAGAGCAGGAAGAAGGAACATACCATTCCAGACATTGAGAAATATGACAAAGCCAGAGTTATGAAAACAGTGAGGAACCTCAACAGAAGAGAGAAATGGGCCAGTGGGATGGAAGAGCGAGTCCAGAAGCAGGCTTATATGTGCATGAAAACTTGGCATGTGATAAATCCGGCATCATAAATCTCAGTAAAAAGATGAAGTTACTTCGTACGTGGCAAAATAAATTTGAATCTATTTCATCACTGAATGAGAAAATAAACTCTCTACAGAGTCAATACTTCAGTGTCAAAGGTAAAATCATAAACTAATAGCAGAAAATATATGTTAATATATTGTGACCTTGAGGTGGGAAAAGAAACCATGAGGAGAAAAATGGGTGGATTTTACATCACAATTAAAGACTGTCGTTCAGTGAAGTGCACCATCGATAGAGTTAGCAGATGAGTACTGCCTGGAAGAAGACATTTGCACTAATAAATGTTCAGGGGATCCCAACAAATTAGTAAGAAAAAAAGAGGAGATAATAGAAAAATGAGCAAAGTATAGGTCTACAAATAGGTAGTTCATAGAAAGGGAAATCTAGATGGCTTGCACAGCCCAAGATTCAACAGAGATAAAAGTTCTATTTTTTCCATTCACTCCAACACCAGATGGAGCAAGAGATCCTTATGGCACTCGTGGGGAGGGGGCTACTTACATCTGGGGGAGCAGCTCTGTCTGCCTCTGCGCCACATGCCACACTGACTTGGGCTCCTGCTCTGCCTTCTAGCTCCCATCCTGCCGGCCTCTCCCCTCCTCCGACTCTCCCGCTTCATATTTTGCTGTGCCAGAAACTTGTTCCCTTCCTTGGGCCCTGACCCAGCCCATCTCCGCTCTACCCATCACCCCACCCCACATCTCCAGAGTCCTTTGCCCTCCTCAGGGTCTACATGGGTCTCCGGGTAAACTTCACACGCCCAGACACGGAAGGAAAGAGAAAAACTCCTGCCACAGCACTCGTCAGCGCCCTGGGAAGAGGCTGTGTGGTATTCAGGAAGGCCACTCAGTGGCTGACCAGAGGCTGACGTACCCAGAGTTCTCTGTCTCCTCGTTAAAACAAACAAACAAAAACCAGAGGACTATATTAGAAGGAGTATAAGTAAATTATAACGTGAACTCACCAACCCACCCTTTTAGTAAAATGTATTGCACTCCTGCTATGTAGCATCTAAGTATGTTTGGAAGGCAGGGGCTTCCAAAATGAGTAAGACACAATCCTTGGTGTCCAGGAGTTTACACTCTGGTAAAAAGGTAAGGCTCACACACAAATATCTATGATGTAAAGTACAACATGGTAAGGTCACTGAGAAAGTTACCCCCCAATGCTCCGGGTGTTCAGAGTGGGAATGCTCACATTAGAAGGAAGAATCAAAGGTTTCCTGGGTGATATAACTTTTGAGACAGGGGACTTCCCTGGTGGCGCAGTGGTTAAGAATCTGCCTGCCAGTGCAAGGGACAAGGGTTCGGTCCCTGGTCCAGGAAGATCCCACATGCTGTAGAGCAACTAAGCCCATGCGCCACAACTATTGAGCCCACACGCCGCAACTACTGAAGCCTGTGTGCTGCAACTACTGAAGCCCGTGGGCCTAGAGCCCATGCTCTGCAACAAGAGAAGCCACCATAATGAGAAGCACGTGCACCGCAACAAAGAGTGACCCCCAACTCGCTGCAACTAGAGAAAGCCCACGCGCGCACAGCAACGAAAACCCAGCACAGCCAAAAATAAATAAAGTTAAAAAAAAAAAACTCTTGAGATGGATTGCAATTGATGGAGAGAATTTGTTATTAACATAATTTTCAAATTAATTTTAATGTATTTGAAAAATACATTGAACATTTTAAAAAGATGATCAACAATCTTACTTCTTTTTTTAAAATTTATCAGCCGTAATCCTTAGATTTTCACAGAAAGAGAAGAAGAACAGTATCACAGGTAAAGAACAGGAGTCAGAAGAGAAAAGGCAAGTCATGTGCCTGGAGTGTACGGCAAAAGAAGAAGATGAGAGAGGACAGGGTAAGAGGAGTTGGAGTCTTGCTGCAGAGGGTCCTAAACACAAGAGTTTGGAATTTTGGACATTATTCAATAGGCAACCTCAGATAAGAAATGGTAAAAGGAATTAGGGATTTTTAGCTAGAAGAACAGAAGATCTAGGAGGCTCATGGTAGCAGTAATTCAATTATATAAACTGCTATCATGTGGAAGAGAGATTAGGCTTTTAATGTGAGGATCCATAGGTCAGAATTTGGGTCAAAAACTGGAAGTTTCAAGAGCAAGGTTTCAGTTCTATGTAGGAAAGGACTTTCTAACAAACAGACCTGTGCGGTAAGGGAATGGACGGCCAGTGAGAATTCTGCCCTCTCCATGGAGACGCTCACTCAGGCGGAGGCCCGATGAGCCGTCACTGCGGACAGAGGACTCATGCATCACGCAGAGAGCCGGTCTGAAAAAGCTGTAAAGTCTTTTCTAGTGTTAAGATTCTACAGTAAAATGGGCAAGCAGTGACGGATGTTTAAGTGAGGGCTTAAATAATTAGAGCTGTGCCTTAGAAAAACTCATCTGGCAGAAATGCATAGATTGGGTCAAAGTAGAAACAACCTTAAAACGGATGAGCATGAGGCCAATGGAACAGCTCAATAAAAAGCAAGCAGGACTCTGGTTAAACATGGTGAATTAGACACCCTTGTTTATCTATTCTGCCTCGTAAAATCCAACTAAAATGACAGTAAATAAAAAGGACACGAACCCACAAAGACAAAGACTATGGAATAGGAGGCAACAGCAGATGAGAGAGGTCAACAAAATCGGACTTGGAGTAGGAAGCGCTGGGAACCTCTGAGGGCCACAGACTTGGGTGAGGCTGGAAGTGGGCAGCCAAGTAACTGCCCAACATCCCGACCCCACCCCGATCCTCAGCAGATGAGAGGACCTCCCTGGAGAGACTGAACTGGAAGAGGTCCACATGCAGGGACAGTAGTCACAGCTAAAGGTCAGGTGACGGGCCATTCTGAAATGGGGGTCGGGGGGTGGGAGGGGAAGGGAAAGATTGCATACTGAGAGGTGAGATCCCATGGTCCCCTTCCCTGGCTAGGCTCCCAAAATGTCAGCAGCCAGGCTTATACTCACCTCCTCCTTGGGCAGAAGACTAGAGAATTCCTTTCTTGGGAAACTTACCAGCTCAAGAGAAAAGACTAACCAACACTGCTATTTGAGAGCCCCCAATTAAATGGCCAGACCCCTGCCCAATCACTCTGCCACAAGGTCCACTAGTCACAAGACCACCCCTCCGCCGCCCCCCCCCCCCACAGAATCTCTATCTGATCTTTAGGGCATCATTTTTAAATACTAATTCCAGGCAATGAGTACTGAACATTTGAGAGAAATCTCTACCATGAAAGACCTAATGATCAAAATACAGGAACTTTGAGGAAACAGACAATGCAGAAAGAAGAGGAAACTTCAAAAATAGAATAATTAAAACTTACGAGAATCAAGAGATGACATTGTATTCATAAAAAAAGAATATGATGCTATGAAAAAGAAGAGAAAACAAGAGCCTTTTAATATTAGAATAAAATATCTAAAATAAAATATTAAATAGAAAAACTGGAAAAAAGTTGAGAAGTGGTCATAGAAAATAGAGCAAAATAGAAGAAAAGGGATAAGTACATTTGAGACTCAATTTAGAAGGCCCCAAATCCAGCTAATAGGAATTCCAGAAAGAGAGAAGAGAGAACTGATAGGATGAAATTATCAACGAAATACCACAAGAACATTTCCCAGAACTAGAGGCCACAGTTCCCTAGACTGAAAGGATCTCTTAGGCACCTAGGACAATGAATGAAAAAGTGACACCAAGGAATGTCACCGTGAAACTTCAGAAGGTCAGGGATAAAAAGGAAATCCTATTTGTGGAAGCATTATTCATAATAGCCAAAAAAGTGTAAGCAACCCAAATGTCCATCAATTTATTAATGGATAAACAAAATGTGGTATATCCATACAATGGAATGTTATTTGGCAATGAGAAGAGATGAAACACTGAGTCATGCTACCGCATGGAGGAACCTTGAAAACATTTTGCTAAGTAAAAGAAGCCAGTCACAAAAGACCACATATTGTATGATTCCATCTGTATGAAATGTTCCAAATAGGCAAACCTATAGATCAGAATGTAGGCTGGCAGTGCCGAGGGCTGAGGAGCAGGGGCTGGCAGTGGGGAATTGGAGACTGACTGCTAACAGGTACAAGACTGGTATTTTGTGGAGGTGATCAAATGTTCTAAAATTGATTGCTGAGATGGCTGCCCATCCCTGTGAATATACTAAAAGCCACTGAGTTGTACATTTTAAATGAGTGAATTGTATGATATATGAATTATATCTCAATAAGGCTGATATATTAAAGAGAGGATGAAAGAGAGAAAGAAAGAAGAGAGGAAAAAGATTGCATGAAAAGGAATTGAAATCAGAATAGCAGTGGACTTTCTAAAAACAGGCTAAGACACACACACAAAAAAACTGGTGAAATAAGATCTTCCACATTTTGAGGGAAGATGTATATATATTTTTGAAGTATATATTATATACATTCTTTTCCAGATTATTTCAGAACATATATATTCTTTTTCAGATTCTTTTCCATTATAGGTTATTGTAAGATATTTAACATAGTTCCCTGTGCTATACAGTAGGTCCTTGTTGATTATCTATTTTATATATAGTAGTATGTGTATGTTAATCCTGAGGGAAAATGACTTTTAACTAATATTTCTACACCTTGACAAATTAGGAATCAACTATAAAGTTAAACAAAGACATTGCCAAAAATGCAAATACTAAGAAATATTTATTTCCTTAAATCCTTTCTATGAAGGTTTACAGAAGATTTGAATTTCTTCAAAATAGGCAGTAAACTCAGAAAGAGAAAGACCCTGGATCCAGGAAATAAGGGGCTCAAGCAGGAGCGGAATGAAAGGAATTCCCGAAATGTTGACACAAAGACGTGCCACAGGCCTAAAGCTCAACCCGTCTGGACTGGAGCAGGAAAAAGATGCTGTAGCTGGCATCTGCGCAGGAAAAATAAAACGAAACTGAACTGACAGGGAGCTGATGAATTATCTGACATCCATGGCCAAACTGGAGGAAATTTATAGTTCTCCTAGAATGTTTGGGGCAGAGCTGTCGGTGACTACATATAAAACTAAGCAAATTTTTAAAATACCAATATTAACTTTAAAAATAAAACGTACAAGAAAGGAAGTGCAATCATAGTACACGACATGGCTTAGCTACAAACAACATTTCCATAGTTAAAATACTATAAATTCTGAACATCAATTTAACCAAAAATTATATCGTAACTAAATTAGGAGGCTTGAGGGAGGAGAAGTATGTATTTATGTGTGTGGAAAGTGTTAAAGGGTTAAATGGTCATCTTCCAGACGAGGAAGGCAACAATGACGGCAAAGCTGGGGAGGTGGAAGGCAGCATTAGAAGTTTAATGTTTTTTAGAAAATACGGACTCAATACTGTAAGGGAAATTTAATTTTAAAAAGGTAATGAAGTCCTGAGTTAGAGTAGTGGTTGGTGGGCATGAATAAGGAGATGGATTAGAGAGATGTGGAAGCTGGATTTGTGGGCTGATTAAATGGAGAGCAAAGGAGAGGGAAGCATAAAACTAAGAAAAAACAAACAAAATCACTCTGGTTTTAAGCCTGGTTAGGGTAATGG
This sequence comes from Grampus griseus, assembly GCF_964374135.1. NCBI lineage: Eukaryota > Metazoa > Chordata > Mammalia > Artiodactyla > Delphinidae > Grampus > Grampus griseus. The sequence continues at coordinate 9,427,294 of NC_139002.1, forward strand.
TGGTGCTGGGGAGCAAAGCAAAGCTTAAGAAAGTTAGCTGCTTGTAAGGAAGGTAGAAGTGGCCTCAGCGGTGTTCTGTGAGGTGGGGTCCCTTTGTCTGCACCCTCTGGTGCACCTCTGTGGCTTCTAAAGGTACCGTATTCTGATTGCAGTTGTCTGGCAAACAGAAGCTGAGAGGATCTTAAATGTATAAGATTCTGGCACCAAAGGGGGTCTTAAGAAGTCCCTGAAATGAATTCCTTTGACTTTTAGCTAATCAAATCAAAGCCCAGAGAAATTAAAATCCAAGGGAAATTGAAATCGAGTTTCAACCAAGCAGTGGTCAGCCATGGTAAGAACTCTAGAGAACGTAAGGAATTGAAGACCAAGAGAAGGCCGTTACATTTGGCAATTATGTGATCACTGAGGAAATAAGCACCCTGGGGCGGAGTGGGAACGGTCAGAATTGCAGGGGCTTAAAAATTATGTGGGAGCTGAGGCAGTGGAACCTACCTGCGTGCCTAGCACACACTCAGTGCTCCCCAAATATTAGTTTTTATCTCTTTTTCAGAAAAACATGATTAAAAAAAAAAGCTAGTAGCTGAGGGAGGATAGTTAAGTATCAATACTTAAAGGTGTTTGGAAAAAAAAAAAAAATGTGCATCTAGACTGAAGTGAAAGCCCAGCAAAGACAAGTGACTAAAGGAGCAGAGAAAAGCAATGACTGCGGAAGTGAGGGCCAGAGAACCTGGGTGGACATTAATGAAAGACCAAAGTGCAACGATTAGTTTTGAAAAAGAGGGCAACACCAGACTAAAGGGGAAGAGAAAATGATGGGGAATATCCAGGTGAATTTCGAGTGGGGAAGAAAGGGATATTCAAAACCTAGATCAGATGATCTCTTTCTTAGGAAAACAGGAGGTGTTAATTATCAACTGAAAGTGGGTGTTTGAACGTATGAGCTTGAGGAAGACGGAAAAGCTTTGGCACGGTGGTTCTCCACCGGGGGGGATTTTGCCCCCCACCCCAGAGGCCCTTTGGGTTAGCAAGGTCTGGAGACATCATCTGTTGTCACCATGGGGAGAAGGGGCTACAGGCATCTAGCGGCATCTTGTGGAGGCCAGGGCTGCTGTTAAACATCCTGCAATACACAGGACAGTTCCCCACAGTAAAGAATTATGCTGCCCCAAATGTTACTCGTGTCAAGGTTGAAAAACCATGCTTTAGGGCTTCCCTGGTGGCGCAGTGGTTGAGAGTCCGCCTGACGACGCAGGGGACACGGGTTCGTGCCCCGGTCCGGGAGGATCCCGCATGCCGCGGAGCGGCTGGGCCCGTGAGCCATGGCCGCTGAGCCTGCGCGTCCGGAGCCTGTGCTCCGCAACGGAAGAGGCCGCAACAGTGAGAGGCCCACATACAACGCAAACAACAACAACAACAACAACAACAAAAAAAACCATGCTTTAGAACAACTATTGAGGGAATTGCACTAAGAAGTCAACAAGAAATGGGGAGGAAGATTGCTCAGCAGCTGCATGGGCCAATCCAGCTTCAACAGCATAAATTTATGGTGAATCCAATTGGTTGGGGTTTTCTTTGCTTTCTAGTTACATTAAGCAGAGAGAGCTCATATAAAAAGAATGTCTCATTGTGAAGGGCTTTACAAACGTGTCATAAATCAATTACTAATGGTATAAATAGCTAACATTTATTACCTTAAACAAATCTTTGAGGTAGGCAACTTTTTTCTGGTTTCCTGATGAAGAAACAAAAACACAGGGAGGTTAAGTAACTTGCCCAGAGTCACACAGCCAGTGCAGGGTAGGGAAAGGATCTAGACCCAAGTAGTTTGACATGAGTGCTGCTATTCTTTTCAGGATGCCATGTTGCCTCTAGGTGACCTCTAACATTGCTTCCACTTCTCATTTTGACACTCTTCGAATGACCTCCCAATTCTGGAATGTGGGTGTCCTAGCAAGGCATCTCTTTTGACAGCTCTGCACCACACATATCTCCTTTCCTTATTACACAGGATCCAGTTATTTCAACGATCCAAATCCTTGATGCTAAGGGCTAGGAAGGTGGTTAAGTTTTCCTAAGAGAGAAATCAAATATTTTATACATGACCTCCGAGAATAAACTACTTGAAATAAGGTCAGCAACCTAACCCCTTAGAAATTCTGCAGAAGGCCAGTCTGTTTTATAAACCGATGTGTTAGCCATGCTCCTCTTTCTGAGATTACAGAGTGATTTACTGCCTCTGAGCATTATTCATTCTACCTGTAAAGCCCTTTTAGACTATTGGTCCTTGATCATATGCTCTGCCCAGCCTAGGTTTGGAATTATTAACCTCCTAGGGCTGTGTTTATGAGGGCCTTGCGGAAGCACTGCTAAGGTTCAACCTTATATGTGCATTAACTCAAGGAGAACTCAGGGAAACCTAAAGACAGGCTTATGATGAATGTTGTTATGAGAAATGCCCAAGAAACATATGGGCATTTGAAGAGATTAGACACTTTAAAGCATCATTAATCCATCCTCAACCTGTTTGACTTTTGACCCAGCTCTGGCACCTGACTGCAAGAGGGCTGTAGGCGAGAGACCCCCTGCCTGGGTGGTAGCTGGCAGAGGCAAGGTGGCTGCCATGGGAAATGGAGAAGCAAACAGCTTCCCTAAAGGACACTGAGATGAGAAGCAGCTAGAAGGGGGCCAAGGGACCAGGATACCTGGCAGAGAAAAACAGCCTCCTTGCTCCAACCCCATCATTCCTCTCCCCAGCCTCTGCCAGCTCTGCCTCGAGGGTCAAGGGGCTCACGGGAGACTTCAGGGCTCCCGTTGTCCAGCTCCCTTCTTTCTCTCCAATTCTCCTCCCGGCTTCTTTCTCTGATTCCTTATGTTCCCTGCTCTCCTAATGGCCTTATGCTGCACTACATACCAGCTGCCCTCAACAACATTCAATCTGCAACCTCCAAGTTACACATTTTCCTTGTACACTCGTTCCCAGAAAGTCTTTCTTGATTACATACTGACATAGAAGAAAGACAGGACCAGGAGGATTGGAGAATGTCTTTATTTCTATTTAATTACTAAATTATTTAGGTTTTTATTTTCCTGATCCTGATTCTGGCTCTTGCTTAACTACTAACTGATAGCACTTGTTCTTCAAATCACTTTTTATACTTTCCCAACAATTCACACCTGATGATTCCCATCACTCTAGAGCTAGGATACAATCATCAAGGTTTTAAACATGAGGAACTTCTGTTGACTCTCACTGAGTAGCAGATATTTGGGATTTGGAGATTAGAGCGTGAAGCGAGGGTGGGTTGCATATTTCATTCAGTGAAGGTTGTTGCACTTAATCTGGTCTTACGTCCCTTACGATTAGAACAGCCTTGCTTTGTCAACCTTAAATGTATCATGATGTCGTGCTCTCCATCCCAGGAGAAATGCAGACTTTCATCGCAGTACCTACTCCTCTGGGGAATCTCTCACAGCCCTTCAAAACGGTCACCCTCCGATCCTCTCATGCTATAGTAGGACGATCTGGGAGGGTGGGTAAAATCCATCTGTTCTGACAGACAAGGAAACTGATGTCAAGGGGGAGATGGGGCTTCGTCAGAGTCGTGTACCTGAGGGAAAGGACCAAGCACAGAACCTAGAACCCTAATCTCCAGTCCTCCGTACCTCCTGCTGCTATGCACAGAGGGGTTCTCCCCTTCCTGAGCCTCCATGCTGACCTCCAGGCCGCTGCCAAGTGTCATTCCCCGATGGCGTGTTTTTAATCTACCCCCTCCAGTATCTCCAGCAGTGAGGTTAGTGTTAGTTGGCCATTCCGTTTGTCTTTGGTTCTAATTATCAGCCCTGCCAGGGTCCCTCTCTTAAGCAAGAGGCCTGTTTTCATCAGCATCTCAAGTTGGCTGATTTCTGAGAAGGATATAGTGGTATGTGTCAGAAGCAGCTTACATCTTGACTTCCTGTCGGGATGATCAAAACTGATTTCTACCAGGAGCCTAAGAAAGGTGATCCAGCCATCTTCTACCCCAGATGCTCCTCTGGGGTAGAAGACAAAGCCCCCGGGGTGCCACTACACTCTTTCTTTAAATTATATGGACTTTGAAACAAGTGATCTGTTTAGACCCTTGGACCAATTAAGGGATAAGAGAGAGAATGTTTACTGTTCTTTGTTTCTTCGATGAACTCCATAAGGAAAAGAAAAAGAAGTAGGCGTCTATGTGACCCACTATTCCAGTGACCTGGAGAAGAGGTGTCATCTGTCAGGTCAGCCTCTCACCCAACTATCATGCTAGCCTTCTTGGAACACACTGATCCAAAGAAGGACCTAAAACAAAGAACGCATATGGGAGGTGCCCAATAAATGTTTGTTGAATGAATGAAAAAGAAGTTTGAACGTCCTACAGTATCTCTTCAGCTTTTAGATCACCCTCACGCTGGACCAGAGGCTAAAAGAAACAGAAAAGAAAGTAAAATGAGTTTGGCACCGAGACAGGGTAAAGTTGTGTCTAAACACGAGATAGAGATTGTGTTCGTTCTTAGCGTCCCAGATTCTCCAGGTGCAACGACTCAGGAGATAGTATTGGCAGGCAGAAGAGAATGAAAACTCATTTCCAAGACCCCCAAACCAGTGAAAGTGTTCCATCTCCATGATCCAAACATCTAGGCCTATTCTTGACCAAAGGAAAGAGAGAAAAAATTCCCTCTCAGGAAACCCAAATTTTTGCAGAGCTGAAGAATTGTTTCACAGCTTTAGCTAAACAACGCCAGCTTGATTATCAAATATTAGAATTGGGAGAAACAAGCACTGATGCAAGTAGAAGAATATTCTGCTGCTGATTTAAAGACAAGTGAATCGCTAAATATTTTTATTAGCAGCAAATTTGCTGCTTGCTGGAACTAATTTCACGCCCTGTAGATATGGTGCTTAAGTTGGAAATGGCGTTAAATTGCTCTCTCCTTGAGGCGGGTAAGGCTTCTGGTGGCAACCACCCCTAAATGGCACAGACCAGGCCGCTCCTCTAAGACAGGCAGCTTTGGAGCCAATCGCAGGGAAGTCCGCAAGGAGTTCTTCCTTCTTCCCAAGAAATGTTTGTGTCTCAAATATCCAAACCTTTCTACAAGGGAGTTGACTAGAAAGGACCATTCCTCTAATGGATTGGTCCAATGGACCGTTCCTTCTTGGATTTCCACCTCAATCTTTTCTCTAAACTCACAGAACGCTTTTAGTTAGTACGTCCAACTGTCACTCAGTTGTAACTTAGAGGGTTTCTTGTGTGTTAGTCCTATCGCTTCAACTGTACCATACAGCTCCTAAAAAGGAAAGATCACATTCTCCAGCCAGAATTGGAACCAAAGTGAGCAAATGGGCCCAACTTGCAGGTCAGGGAGGTGGAAAAGAGAACTGATGCAAAGACGGTAGCGCAAAGGGTGAGACCAGGTGAGACCAAGGAGGAACAGAAAATGCAGAGGTCGCAGCTGCCCCGGGGAAGTGAAAGTACATGAGCAACTGCAGTGGAGGCAAGGCCAGCTCTGAGGGTCAGGGAATTGCTGTGGCTCAGAGGTCAGAGCCAGAGGACACATTAAATAGTGAAGGTCAGAGCAAGCTGTGAGTGAACAAATAAAGCAACAGAATACAGAACACAAATACCTAAGGGGAAAAAAAGGGCAAGAGGCCCAAAGGTCAAAGCAACAGTCAAAAATGCGGAGAAGCTGAAGAAGTAGGAGCAAAACACACACAGAAAGGGGGGAAGGGAGAGGGGTGGACTGGGAGTTTGGGGTTGGCAGATGCAAACTCTTACATTTAGAATACGTAAACAACAAGGTCCTACTGTATAGCACAGGGAACTATACTCAATATCCTGTGATAAACCATAATGGGAAAGAATATTAACAAAGAATGTCTATATGTGGATAACCGAGTCACTCTGCTGTACAGCAGAGATAGTCACAACATTGTAAATCAACTATACGTCAATTAAAAAAAATACACACACACACACAAAGGTTGAGGTGCTCATTAAACAGATGCTTAATAATTGGTTAATACCAGAGTCAACATGGGTTCACTAAGGATAAGTTTGCCAAACTGAACTCATTTCCTGTACAGTAGAGTTATGACCTTGATACATCAGATCACGTTGCTCGAAGACTTCTGATTTAGCTAAACTCTTCACCTACAGGCTAAAGCCTGAATTCCGTAACATGGCATTCATAACCCTTCGCACGCTGTCTCATTTTCTGCCGCTCATTTCCCTGACACTGGCACTCCATCTACATTAGAATATTTGCTGTTCCTGAACCAAAGACATTCACTCTTCCATGGTTGGCTTATTCTGTTTCTTCAGTCTGGAATATCTTTCCAAATCCATTCTCCACTTATCTCACAAAAATCCTACATATCTTTCAAGGCTCTGCTAAAATGTCACCTCTTTTTTTTTTAAATTAATTTATTTATTTACTTCTGGCTGTGTTGGGTCTTTGTTGCTGCACGCGGGCTTTCTCTCTAGTTGCGGCGAGCGGGGGCTACTCTTCATTGCAGTGTGCGGGTTTCTCATTGCGGTGGCTTCTCTTGTTGCGGAGCACGGGCTCTAGGTGCGTGGGCTTCAGTAGGTGTGGCACACAGGCTCAGTAGTTATGGCTCGTGGGCTCTAGAGTGCGGCCTCAGTAGTTGTGGCACACGGACTTAGTTGCTCTGCAGCATGTGGGATCTTCCCGAACCAGGGCTCGAAGCCATGTCCCCTGCATTGGCAGGCGGATTCTTAACCACTGCGCCACCAGGGAAGTCTAAAATGTCACCTCTTGTATGAAGTCTTTCTTTCTCCTCTTCCCCCTATGATGAAGTAACCTCCCCTTTCTCTGGGTTCTCTATATACTTTATTTATACTGCTAATATTAATATGAAGTTATATACATGACATATTATCTATTATATTTTATATTGAAAAAATATATATACCTCTACTACAACTTTGAGGTAATGCATATTTAATTATACACATCTTGATTTGGAGTTGGTGTATATATGAATGTCACCTCTATGAGTTCTTTAAGAATGATATCTTGATCATTTTTTGAGTCCTAAGCACCTAACACAGAACCTAGATGGGAGATCAACAATAAACATTTACTGATTTGAATGGGAGAAAATGCCAAATACAATGTATCTTTAAAGTAATCACATGAATAATGTTGTAAAATGGGTCATTAGGCAAAACTGAAGCTGTCTGAACACATATTCAGACTGGAAGGAGGTCTCCACTGATACCAAGGTCTATCCTAGACAATATTTTTATTAATGACCTGGATTAAAACATACAAAAAATGTTTATCAAATGTGCAGGGAGGCCGACTAATATCATAAGAAAGAGAATCAAGACTTGAAAAATGAATCTAATAGGCTGGAATCTAGTGGTCTAGAAAACTAAAAAGTAACATTTAAATAAATGTAAAGGCCTGTGTTTAGATTTCAGAAATAAATTGCACATACTGAGTACAGTGGAGAATTTACTTGGCAGTAATTAGTGTGCAGAAGAATTAGAAGCTTCAGTTAATCAAAAGCTTTAAAAGCAAACAGTGAGATGTGACCAGTAACAAACTAAGGTCTTCAGAGTCCCTGATGGTCACAGTGTGTCCAGCTCAAAAGAAGTTATCGCATCACTGTACTCCATACTTTTAGAGCTTATGTGAAGTATTATGAGCAATTCTAGTGCCAGATTCTAAAAGATGCTTTAATAAACCACAGTTCATCCAGATAGCTGTGACGGGGATGGTAAAGGAGTCTAGAATCGATGAAATAAAGAATGAGGGAACTCTGTGTATGCTTAACTTGGAAAAGTGAAAACCAAGGGAAGGTTTCACTGTATCCTCAAATATTTTTCAAGTGGCCTTTCATGTGTTGCTACAAATGGCAAAGCTTAGATAGAATGAGCAGGAATTATGAGGATGCAGAGTTTGGCTCAATGTAAGACCTTTCTCAGGTTTATAGCTATCCAACAATGAAGTTGGCAGCTTTGGGAGGTTGAGAGCTCCCCAACCCTGAATATATTCAAGCAGAGGCCAGAGAAGCAGATAAATATCTATAAGAGATTTATGGAAGAGCTGTCTCTGTGTATGTGTGTGTACCTTATACAAAAAGTATAAAGACCTTCTCTTGTTATATCTTTCAGTGGCTCATCAGAATCGGCAGGTCAATGCTTAGATTCCTTATCAGGCCACGCAAGCCCTTCATGACACAGGCCCCCGTGACCTCTCACTTCATCTTCTACCCTTTCCTGCCTTCCACACTGCCTACCACAGACACTGAACTCCTGTCCCCGCACCTGTTCTGCTAGTCTCTCTTATACTGCAAGATATTTGTATATGCTGTTCCTTGTGCCTGGAACCTCTTCTCTCTTATCCCTTATTCCAGTCATCCATAAAGGCCCAATTCAGCATCACCTTGGAAACTTTCCTTGGCCCCTCTAATTCCTCCCCTGTAGGTAGGAAGTACCTCAGATTTGCCTGTGATGTAGCCTTTATCACACAGGGTGTTTTCTTGTTTGTCCTGAAAGTAGAATGTGAACAAGCTGAAGAAAGGCACTGTATCTATCTCCACACCCCCATTTCTAGAACACCACCTGATGGATGGGGGATGCTCAGTTCTTAAAGTGAATAGTATCAGGCCCTTATTCCTTAGGTCAAAACACAACCAAGGTGCCAGGCAGAATCTGGAGTTTAATAAGTGGGCAATCAGTTCAGCTCCGGAAACAGAAGGTTTGGGGAAACGACCATTCAGGAATGGCCATCCTTCTCACCGCAGATGAGATCACACACTGTGCTTTCTTTTTCTTTAAGGAATCTGGCTTCACTCTCTTCATTCCTCAAGCTTCCTGCTCTTTGTCACTCCCCTCCTTCCTTCTCTCCTTGTCCCCTGCTCATGTCCTGACTCCCCTGTCTCAACCTGAAGAATATGTTGGCAAAGCAATCAAAGAAGCAATTCTGTTTATAATCATGTATTTATTAGATAAACTTAAGTCACATCTACTGCCCTCAGGGCCTCTGAGTTTGTGCATCAAACTCCTATATTAATATTTTCTATTGGGGATAGCTTGGTATGGTACCCAAAGGTTAGCAAAACAAGGTTCTGGGGCAGAAAATTCCAGAAATGAAATGTTCAAGGTTTGTTTCCTTCTTATGGACAGGGACCTTCACCAATTAAAAAATATGGGATATTTGTGAGCCTGCACTGTCATGCTGGGCCACACCTAGGTACTTGTGTGCCTCTGAGAGAATTAGATCCCTAATCCTGATTTAGCTCTTAGAGCTTCTTCCTAAGTATCTGGCCTTTCAATCCCAGAACACAGCACCGATCTATAAAAAGCCCTTTCAATTTGAACAGCTGAGAACTCAAATAAGATTTGTACCCATATTTAAAAATCCCTCAATTCCGGGTCTGACCATCTCCTTTTGCTCAGAGCTCAAGAACCATGGCTACACTGCCCGCAGCCTCAGCTTGACCCTGTTCTAAAATACCCCGAAAGAAGGGATGAGAACACTCATTGGTGTGACCCCCCTGAACAGCAGCACTTTTCAGCTGCTCCTCGGGCACAGTGAACTCTCCATCCTGTAAGGCAGCGTGGGGCTCAGGCCTGCCATGGGCTGTAGAAATGTCTCAAGACTTCTGCTAGTCCAGAAACCGCACGGTTCTTCTAAGACTCGCGCTTTCCCACAAAGCCTCATGTGTTTCCTTCTCCCACCCACCACAGGTCCCGTATAGGCAGCAGCTGCATGTTGCCACAGCCAGCTTCCAAGCAGCTGCCTGGTGTCCTGCCTCTGGGGCTGCAGTCCTCTCCTCCTTCCCCAGAGTGGAGGAAATCAGACCTCACGGAATCCTCCTGCCAGCCGGCTGTCTATCAGCTCCCTGGACAGGATTACTGGATCACAAACCCAGCCCAGGGCGGGGCCGGTGGTAGCAGATTTTCTTGCTGTTTGATCCTTTGTATCCCCCTCCGTGTCTGTAGGAGGACAGAGGGACCTGAAACTCCACCTTATCACCAGCCTTGGCACTCTCCAGGAGAGGACTTCACAAAGAACAGAGAAATCCCACCCATCCTACAGGTGAGGAGAAATAAAATGAGTCCTTTCACTCGACATCCTGGGGAGGAATCACCCAAAGCCGGTGAGTGGCTTCGTGTTATGGGAATCAGGCCCCGTTCTGACCACAGACTACACTAACTGGCACCCAGTCAGTATTTTTGACAAGTCAGATCACGTCACTCCTCTCTGCAAAGATCCTCCAATGCTTCCCATGTCACCCAGGAGGAAACTCAAGCCCTACAAGGCCTGGGCAGGAAATGAAGCCTCCTGCCCTCTATTACACTCTTTAGAAAACAGAGGTCTAAAAGTGAAGCCTGAGATTCACATAAATCAGTCACTCCCCATTTACCAGAACTCCAGCTTCTCACTCGATGATGAGCATAATCAAAGTTCCACTCCCTCTCTGTTCACCAGCCTTTTCCTCTTTTTCAGTTTAAGAATTAGACCCTCGAACGCCTCGTCGGCAGGAAAGGCCTTTCCAGCTATCAAATAAGCCAAATGAACCCAGTCTTCTCATGGCTGAGGACCCTAAAACATTTCATTTGATACGTCTGAATGGTAAAGCTGACCAAGTTCTTCCTTATTTGGGCAAAACAGCCCTTGCAGAGAACAGACAAAATGCCTGGCTCCCAGCTGTTGAGCCAACAGGTTGAATTTTCTCTGAAGAACATTCTGATGTGTAAGAACTGGCAAATAAAAATCAGAAATCAAAAGCATGTTACTTGTCTCGTCCATTTCTGAGTCCCGCCAAAGAGGGACTCTCCCCCTTCTCCAAACCCCGGATGGCAGGGGTTTTCACAAAACACAGTGCTGCAGTAATTCTGAAGGAAGCTGTCCAGGTTTGCATTCCGTTCTATTGTCTTATCCTGTCAGCTCCCTCATCTCCCAGAATCCAGGCTTAATAATTTACAGCGGAAAGACATTTAATAAATAAATGGCCAGATTGGAGCTGTCAGCTCTGCACAACGTGGCTGCTTGCATCTTCCGCTGGGCATCAGCGCTCACTCTCCCGGCTTGCTTCAGCTAAAACAATCCCATTTGCTATTTTCATAAAATTAGTTCCTCTGCAGTTTCTATTAATCAGAACGTTCTTTGGAGAGAATTATACTGGGATTTCATCACCCTCTGAGTTCAACGGTTATGTGAATCTGATGAATTTTTATCACCTCTATGAGTGGCAGAAGAGGTAAAACACACACACACACACACACACACACACACACACAACTTGGGTGGGCCGATGTAAGCAAGCAAAGAGCTCTTCTCTTTATCTGCTGAAGTCTTACAGACCTGAGAACCTAGACCAGTCTCCCCACACACATCTGAGCAGCTTTCTCCCCAGAACACATCTTGGGGTTATGGACTCAAAATCTTATGAAAACCATGGATACCACCGATCCCCCCAGAAAAGCCCACATATGCACATATACAATAAACCTTACCTTTTGGTGGGTTTGTGGACACCCACCTCCCCTCTCCACACGTATGGCCCATCCATGGGCTCCAGAGTAAAAACTGTGTCTTATGCTTTTCTAATTGTCTTCACCTCCCTTAAGAACCTTAGACTGGAATAGAAAGTCAGCCGCCTCTGAATTCCTTTGTTGAAAGAGAAAGATTATTTTTAAGCACATAAAAGTGAGAAAGTTTTTCAGGATGGCCATACTCCTTTTGAGAAATGAGAAAAGTGGAAGACAGAAGACAACTTATATTGGCTGAAATAATGAAAGTCCAAGTATCCATAAATTGATTATGGTGCAGTATTATTTGGATGAGACATGAGATCAAAATCAGGAAAGTTATTGATTAATTCTCCTTGCCTCCAGATTATATAACATCGTTCCCATCATAAGTAAGATAAGCTCCATGTGAGAAAAGACACTTCAATGAAAAAAAAACTTAGACCAATGGAACCACGGTTCTAGTACCAGTTTTGTCCACTGACTATGTGATTTTTTTAAAAAATAAATTATTTATTTATTTTTGGCTGTGTTGGGACTTCGTTGCTGTGCGGGGCTTTCTCTAATCGCGGCGAGTGGGGGCTACTCTTCATTGCAGTGTGAGGGCTTCTCATTATGGTGGCTTCTCTTGCTGCAGAGCATGGGCTCTAGGCACATGGACTTCAGTAGTTGTGGCACGTGGGCTCAGTAGTTGTGGCTTGTGGGCTCTAGAGCGCAGGCTCAGTAGCTGTGGCGCACGGGCTTAGTTGCTCCGTGGCATGTGGGCTCTTCCTGGACCAGAGCTCGAACCCGTGACTCCTGCATTGGCAGGCGGATTCTTAACCACTGCGCCACCAGGGAAGCCCCTGACTATGTGATTTTTAAGAAGAAGCAACTTATCTCTTTCAAGGTAAGATTGTTTTTTTTAATTAACACTACATGATTTCAAAAGTCTATTTCAGTTCCAACATTCCATGAAAACTGATTCATTAGAGACCTCTAAGATGGTAAGGAACAAAAATCATGGCAAGTTTTAGTTTGCAGTTAGGCAAGAGCAGTTTGCTAAAAGCATGGACCATTTCCAGATGCCTGGAGGCGTAGCTACAGAAGATTTACTTGATTTGACCCTGGCTCCTCTTCCCCAGTCTGTCCCGTGAGTAAAATGATCCTTGCTGCAGTGTACGTCGTAAGGCTAACGGAAGAATAATGGCAAATACAAAAAAGCGAGGTAAGGACGAATGAAAACGTGATGTTATTACAAGGTGGTTCGGACTCGGTTCTCTTCAGGAGGCTTGTTAGGGACCCTTGATGACTGGGCCTGACCCCCTCTCTGAGGCCTAATTTTACTTGCCCCCAAATCCCGCGGTCCGCCGGAGCCAGTAGGTCGGGAACTGTGAAGACCATTATACTCCGGAACAGGCACTAAGGTCTAGAAAGGAGGAAAGGGGTGGCCGGGACTCTCCGCCTCAGAGCACTGCCGTCCTGCCTCCATGGTAACAGCGAGGCAAGCCGGGAAAGCAACTCTTCCGCCCAACAACCCGCCCTCAGGCTAGACTGACCAATGGTCCCGTGGGTTACCTAAGGGACGGTGTGATTGACAACGGGGTGGGGCGAGCGTGGGGAGCCAGGACTGTCTCTATCCAATAGAACATGAGGCCGGTTCCAGGACCAACAGGCACCGACCAATCGGAATGCGTAACGGAGGGCGACGTGCCCACCCACCACGCTCCGCGTTGCCCGGAGCCGCGGTGGGTGTAAGCAAATGAGGGGGAATTTGGGAGTTGAAAGAGCGGCGCTGATTAGCCAATCCGGAATTGCCTGGATGAAAGCCCACTTGTGATTCGCCCTGAGTAGACCAAATCCCCTGTGGGCTGAAACAGGCCGGACTGAGAGGTGTGAGTAGGGGACCCGGGAAATGGGGAGCCAGGTGAGGGGGATGGGGGTGGAAGTGAGATGAGTGGAGGTGGCCGCGGAGAGGAGAGAATGGCAGGGGATGGGGCTGAGACGGCTAGAGGAAGGCGTGGGCGGATGGCGGTGCAGGGACCTCTCAGGCTACCCTCACCGCCGATCTGGACCCAAGGCCTGGCGGCCAATAATTGCTGAATTGGGGGTGGAAAAGGCAAGAATGCTTTATTTCTCATGCTCTTAAGAAAGTGAAATGTCAGTGCCCGATTCGAAATACCTTGTGACCGAAACCTTAATCTCTCTCCCAACTACTGGTAGATAGCGGGCGAAAATTCTGAAGATGAGATCTGTGGGCACTGTTTTCCTGTCGCCAGTTTGAATCTGCGACGGGGGGGGGGGGGGGGGGAGGGAAATTAGACTAATACCTTCTCCCAGTTAAGGGAGGACAGAGTTGGGTTTTGGGGGAGGGCTCCTTCTTATGAGAGAGAAAACCTAAAACGTTATCTCCATTCAGGAAGATGTAAGAAGTTTGCCGTGCTTCCTCAGTCATGCCCTATTCTTAGTTTATAATTTAACTAAAGTCAGTGTGATCACTAGGAGTATAAGAAGGTTAACTCCAAATCTCAAGCTTTTAAACACTTTCTCCCCAAATATTAAAGGCCCAGAACTGGTCCTGAACAGTTGGTCTACACAGTGTTATTGTCCATTATTTGCCTCTGCTCTGGCTGAGGCCAGTCTCCACATTATTCCCCAGATACTCAGTGGCCAATCTTGTCTCACCCTCTTTGTTCAAACTGTTTTCTCTCCGTGGATCCCCTTCCATTTCTGATTCACCTTTCCCATTCCTACCCATATGCCAGGGCCCAGCATTAGTTCTAGCTGTACCATGAAGACCCACAGTAACTCCAGCCAAAGCAATATTTCCCCCAAATAATACAAGTGAAGAAGTGCTCTGAGGACGACAGTGCTCCTGCAGATATGTGGTAGTAGTAGTATTTTTTTGGGAAATTAACTATAAATTAAGTTTGGCACATTGTCATATCTTTCTTTAGTGTTTCCTAATTGTTTCATTTGCTGTTGATGTTAACGAACCACAGGCTATTAAGGCAAGAGTGACATCACATTTCCTTTGTATCCTCAAAGTCCCTACCAGTGCTTAAATCAGACGGAGAAAGACAAATATCGTATGATTTCACTCATACGTGGAATAAACAAACAAAAATGAACAAACCAAACCAAACAAGAAGAAGACATAGATCCAGAGAACAGAGTAGTGATTATCAGAGGGGGAGGTGGGGAGGGTGCAAAATGGGTAAAGGGGATCAAATGTAGGGTGACAGATGGAAACTAAATTTTTGATGGTGAGCACACAGTAGGGCATATAGAAGTGGAAATATAATGTTGTACACATGAAACATATAATGTTATAAACCAGTGTTACCTCAATAAAAAATAAATCTTTAAGAAAGAAAAAAGGAAACAGTGGGTTACAGGAGTGAACTGCCCTTCTGGAAGATTCTTCTTCATTTTCCTTTATAGCTGTTCCAAACCTTCAAAGATAATTGGGCGGGGGGTCACTTGCACACTTTTTTTCTACTTTAAACACTTCAATAAGGTTTGAATTTTAAAATATTAGGATAATGCCTCTACTTTTATAATGAAATAAAATGCAAGTCTGGGAAAAATCAATTGTCACGCTACCAAAATGCCATCGATGTGTCATCATCTGTTAACGCGCTGACAGAAAATGGGGAGCAGTGTATCCGGATTACACCCTTCCACCCTTTTTCCTGCATGCTTCTGTGATTTGAAAGCGCATAGCGACTGTTGTCCTTTAAACACACCACTCGGGCCCCCAGCAGGCAGCCCTCCAGTGCCAGCTTCTGCACTGGGGTCAGTACCTCCTAATTCCTGCAGATTCTAAGCAGGGCTCATTCTCTTTCCTTCCTCCCTCCCCAGAGACAAACGCTCTTCTGAAATTGCTTTCCATCATTTATGCCCACGTTTATGTTTACTGTATATGTGTAGCTCATAAACTATATGTATATTGCTATTTAGGTATTTTTAAAATTTTAAAGATACAAGTAGCATAGTACTGTGGGCTTCATTTTGCAACTTGCTTTTAGACTCAATATTGTTTTGAGATACATTCATTTCAATAAGGCTAGCTCAAGTTCATTCATTTTAAGTGTTCATTCTGAGTATATAATACCCATTCCCTTACTGATGGACATTTAGATTTTTTCAGATGTTTTGCTATTATGAACACCCTTCTACCTGTCTCTTTATGCCAGAGTTTATCTAGGACCATGGTTCTTTAAGGGGATGGTAATGCCCCTTTGGTCATTTTGGAATTCGTGAGGGCACCTCTGGTTATTATTGTGATTTTGGGGACACTACCAGGGTTTACAAAGAAGGTCTGGGGACGTTAGAAGTCCTGCAGTACACTGGACAGCCCCTCACAGTAAAGAATTGTCCTTCCTCCTGCACAACTTTTGAGGGTCTCACAGGATACTCATTTATAATGTGAGCCTAGAACCTAACTCCATTTTTTGTATAAACATAATGTATTTTTTGGCACAGTTTAATATAGTAAAATTTCCAGGAATGCACTCTAATGTAAATCAAGGGGAAAGTATGCTTATTTGTGGTTTGGAACTTTTTAACAAGAGTTGTTCATCGCTCTAGAAAACCCCGTACCTGAAGGCAGCCCAGCTCGTGGTATTTGAGTTGCCGTATAACACACCTACATCAGCCAGCATTTGTAGCTTTTGCGTTCATGGTGATTCTAAGTTTAGGTGCGAGCATCTGAGTGCGTTACTTCCTTATGTATTCTAGTGTAGTCAGCCTGAACATTTGTATATTTAAACATATGCTGTTTTATTATGAATTACTTTCCATTTAAAATTGGCTTCTGCGTATGATATAAAGTAGAGATCTGGTTTTATTCTTTTCTGATTGGATAATCACTTGTCCCAACACTATCTATGAAATCCTCTACCCACTGAGTATAAAGCCAACTCTGTCTTGTGCGAAGTTCTCATAAATGCATGGATCTGCTTCTGGGTTCTCCGTTTTATTCCACTGGCTCACGTGTCTTTATGCCACTATCACACTGTTTTAATTACCTTGGTTTTATAATGTGTCTTGCAGCAGTTGGTAACACGAAAGGCAAGTTTCCATCCTGTTCTCAAAATTGTTTTCGCTATTCTTGGGCTTTTGCTTTTCCATATGAATTTAGGATCAGTTTTCAAGTTCCACAAAAAATTACTTTGAGATTTTGGTTAGAATTGCATTGAACTGATAGATTAAGGAAAATTGAGATATTTCAATATTAAACCATCCCATCCATTCAGGAACATGGGTTATTTCTCTATTCAGGCCTTTTAAAAATATGTATCTTCAAATAAAGTTTTATAATTTTTGCTATAAAAATCTTCATGGGCTTCCCTGGTGGCACAGTGGTTGAGAGTCCACCTGCCGATGCACGGGACACGGGTTTGTGCCCCGGTCTGGGAAGATCCCACATGCTGCGGAGCGGCTAGGCCCGTGAGCCACGGCCGCTGAGCCTGCGCGTCCGGAGCCTGGGCTCCGCAACGTGAGAGGCCACAACAGTGAGAGGCCCACGTACCGCAAAAAAAAAAAAAAAAAAAAACTTCACATCTTTTGTTGGATTTATTCCTACTTATACATGTATACTTATTCATACACACATCTTTTTATTGCAAAAGTTTCAAATATATTCAGAAGTACAGAAAATAGTATAGCAAACATTCATGTATTCGCCACCCAGCTTCAACAGTTAACTCATGACCAGCCTTGTTTCATATTAGCCCCCGTCTTCTCCTCTCCCCTGAATAATTAAAAAGTTCCCAGACATCGATTTCTCTTATCTCTGGTGTGCGTGTGTGTGTGTACCTGTATATCAGAAATAATCTTTTAGCAATATAACCACAACACCATCGCATTTTTTAATTAATTAATTTATTTATTTATTTATTAATTTTTGGCTGCACTGGGTCTTCGTTGCTGCGCGTGGGCTTTCTCCAGTTGCAGCGAGCGGAGGCTACTCTTCGTTGCGGTGCATGGACTTCTCATTGCAGTGGCCTCTCTTGTTGCGGAGCACGAGCTCTAGGCGAACTGGCTTCAGTGGTTGCAGCAGGCGGGCCTCAGCAGTTGCAGTATGCGGGCTCAGTCGTTGTGGCTCACAGGCTCTAGAGCGCAAGCTCAGTAGTTATAGTGCATGGGCTTAGTTGCTCCATGGCACATGAGATTTTCCCGGACCAGGGCTCGAACCCATGTCCCCTGCATTGGCAGGCGGATTCCCAACCACTGCGCCACCAGGGAAGTCCCCACATTTTTTAAAAAACAATATTTTTCATTTAAAAACTAAACAGCAATTCCTTAATATCATCAAGTATCCAGATACTGTTCAGATTTCCCCAGTCATCTCATACAAGTTTTTGTATAGTTGGTTTGTTTGAATCAGGACCCAAACAAAGCCCATATATTGCATTTGTCTGGTATATCTCTTCAGACTTTCTTTGAAGTAAACTTTTTTGGAAAAAAAAAAAGGTATAATGCACATACCGAAAAATATGCAAATCAGAAGTGTACAGCTAGATACAATTTAACAGAATTAACAAAGCCATGTAACCAACACCCAGATGAAGAAACAAAATTTCATAAGCACCCCAGAACCCCCTTCAGACCCCCTCCAGTCACTACTTTCTACAAGGGAACCACACTCCTGACTTCTAACCCCAAAATTAGTTTGACCTGGTTTTAAACATTATATATGTGGAATTATACAGTATGAACTCTTTGGCCTTTAGCTTTTTACACTCAATATTTGCGAAACACCCACATTGCTGGGTATAGTTGTAGTTTGTTCATTTTTGCTGCTTTCTACTATTCCATTGTATGAATGAAGAGATTGTATGTATAATACCACACTTTATCTATTCGACTGATGGATATTTAGGTTGTTTCAGTTTTTAACTATTTCAAATAGGGCTGCGTTGAACTTTTGTACATGTCTTTTAGTGAACTTATGTGTATATGTCTGTCGGGGACACACCCAGGAAGAGAAGAGCTGAATCTAGGGTTCATGGACATTCAGCTTTATTAGATATTACCAAGGAGTCTCCAAAGCGGTAGTAACAACTACTGGTAGTCTACTGGTAGACACTCACCAGCAGGGTATGAGGGTTCCAGTTACTCCACATCTTTGTCAACACTTGGTGTTATCTGTCATTTTCATTTTAGCCGTTCTGGTAGGTGTCTAGAGGTACTGCATTTTGGTTTTCATTTGCAATTTCCTGATGACTTATGAAGTTGGGCACCTTTTCACGTATTTGTTGGCCATTTGTATATCCTCCTTGTCAAGTGTTTATTCTTAGCTGCTTGATCTATCAGTTTCTGAGAGAGGTATATTAAAATCTTGCACGAAATTTGTGGGCTTTTCCATTTATTGCGGTGATTCAGTTTTGGCTTTATATGTTTTGAGGCTTTGTTTTAGGTCCATGTGTTTTGAGTTGTATTTTTTTGTTAAATTATTCCTTTTGTGACTGTCGTTATTAATAATTTTCAAAGCTTTACATTCCGTTTTGCTTGATACTGATATTGCTTTACCAGACTGTATTTTGTTTTGTTTTGTTTTTTTCTTTTTTTTGGTAATTGTGGTAAAAAACACATATATAAAATTTACTACCTTAACCATTTTTGAGTGTTCAGCAGTGTTAAGTATATTCACATCATTGTGTAACAGATCTCTAGAACTTTTTCATCTTGCACAACTGAAACTCTGTATCCATTGAACAATTCCCCTTTTCCCCTCTTTTTGTTTTGGTAGTATTTGCTTTGTATGTCTTTTTCACTCTCTTTATTTTCAGCCTCTCTCTCATTATGCTTTCTGCACAGCTTTTATAAAGAGCTGTTCAAAAAAAAATCTAATATAAGAATCTCTTTTAATAGTCAAGTGTAATCTGCTTACATTTACTATGATTACTGTTATATTTGGGCTTATTTTTACAGTCTTATTCTGTATTTTCCTTTGTTTCTTTCCACTCCTGCCTTCTGCTTTCTTCCTTTATTTTTCTCACTCTACTAGTATGGAAGTTATTCATCCTATTTATGTTATCTGGTGTTTAACATGCATGTTTAGCTTAACAAAGCCTATAGGTAAAATCATTAACTCTCACCTCCTCAGAGCAAAATAATAACTATGGAATGATTTAACTTTGAGCTGTCCTTTCTCACCTTCCACTTGTCGACAAATATTTTCATTCTTCCTTGTTTTTAACTCATCAAGAAATTAGTCCTTATCATTAAAGAAGTCTTTACTGTCAGTATTTACTAATATTTTTCTCACCTTTCCTCCTTACATCTCACACCTTCTTTCTCAGTTCATTTTCCTTCTTGGTGAAGTATATCTATGCGAGCTGAACTCCATTCCAGTCTTTGTATGTCTGAAAACCTCTATTTTACACTCACTCCAGTGGGAACCTTGCATGCTGACCTCCCTCCAGAGAGGTTTCCATCTGTCTATGCTGGGATCCCATGGGCTTCTCACTGTTCGTGTAGTTTTCATGTTACTCTTACTACTTGGGATTCCCACACCTCCGTGCTAGTGGGATCCGAACCCCTCTCCCGCATGTGATGAAGGATGGGGATGCAGATTTCTCTTGGGTTGTTCTTTTTTCACCCATAGGCTCAGGAACTTGGCCTGCTTTCTTCCAGCCACGTCAGCATCAAATTTTTTAGTCCCTGTTTCAAAGACAGCTGAGCCCTTACAGAGCCCATTTTTATACCTTGTTCTCAGTTCTAGTTCTCTGTATCATGGGTCTGAGGCCTCACCTGTTGAGGAAAGGACCACTCCTAAGGTTTGCACCTGGTTCCAGGACCCCTGCAGGTCTTTGGGCTCAGCTCCTGCGTACTATCCAGGCTTTGAGTTACATTTTTGTTTATAGTACTTAAGGATTTCCCTTTATTGCTTTCAAGCTGCACTGTGTATTAAATTCTTTTCATCTATTTTATTAAGCCTTTCTATGTGTTTGCTGTTGTGTGGGGTAATTCCCGTGTCAGCTCTGTCCAGCATATTGACCAGAAGCCACAGTCATCTTTCTCTAAAATTAGATACGATCCCATCACTCCTTCATTGGACTTTTGTGGGCTTGTTAGCACTGCTTCATGTATTCATCCAACAAATATCTATTACTTACAACCTCTGTAGAAAAGAACCGGCGAGACTGTAGTGAGCAAGATACAAAGTCTCTGCCCTCCTGGAGTTTACTATTCCAGCTGGAGAGACAGAAAGTAAACCTGTGAACAATAAATCAGAATGTGAACTACAGTTTGCGAAGTGCCCTCTGAAGGGACTAGGGTGAAGGTGGGTTTCTTTAGCTATAGGATGGTCAGGGAAGACCGCTCTGAGGACGCTGTGTTTAAAGCTGGGTCAGAAGCATGAGGAGAAGCCAGTCCTGCAAATGGTAGGCGGCTTCTTTGCGGTCAGGGGTTCATTCCAGGCAGTGGAAACAGCAGGCACAAGGACCCAGAGATGGGAAAACCCTTGGCATATTGAGTTACTGAGGACACCCGACACCCCTGTGTCTAATGAGGGGAGAATGGGCAAGGGGGCCACGCCCATCTGCTGCCAGGCCTCTCTGCCCACCTCTCCCTTACTCTGTCCTCTGGCCATGGTTCTCTCCTAAATGGGCCCAGGCAGAGTCACCTCCTTTGTAAAGCCCTTCTCACATCTCAATTCCCATTGCACTTTGTTTTTCCTACTGATCAGAATGGAAAGTTGTCTGCGTAACAGTGTTCTCCAATAGGTCTTAAGCTTCTGTCAGAAGAAATGTCTTGTTTACCTTGTGATCCCCAGCTTGTAGCAATGCTCTACAAGGTAGGTGCAAAATAAATGTTGACTGGGACTTCCCTGGCAGTCCAGTGGTTAACACCCCACGCTTCCAATGCAGGGGGCGCGGGTTCGATCCCTGGTTGGGGAACTAAGATCCCACATGCCTCTCCGTGTGGCCAAAAAAATAAATAAAATAAATAAATGTTGAGTGAATATATGTGGGGTTTTGTTGGTTAGCAGTTCATGCTTAGGACTTACTTTCCAATATCTTTATAACAGAAATTCTCATAGGTAATCATTTTTGTGGTATTTAAGCCATTAGGGTAAAGAAAACCATCAGCCTGAGGAGGAAATTGTTTGCTTAAGGCTTGCCTCTGATACTGAAAGGGAAAATCAGGGGAGGTACTATATGGTGTTACCCTGGAGTGGGTTGAATGGTGGCCCCAAGAAAGATATGTCCACATCTTAACCCCTGGAACCTGTGAATGGGACAGGTTTATTTGCAGATGCAATTAAGTTAAGGATCTTGAGATGAGATCATGATGGATCATTTGGGTGGAACTAAATCCAATGACAAGTGTCCCCATAAGAGATGGGACAGGAAGAAGACAGAGACACAGGGGAGGCCATGTGAAGACAGAGGCAGAGATTGCAGTGATGCAGCCACAAGCCAGGGAACACCTGGGGCCGCCAGGAGCTGGAAGAGGCAGGAAGAATTCTCTCTTAGAGCCTTTGGAAAAAAGTGTGACCTGGCTGACACATTAATTTCAGAATTCTGGCCTCCAGAACTGTGAGAGTATAGCTGTCTGTTGTAAGCCACCGGGTTGGTTAATACTGTCCCATCACATCATACCTCAGTTACGTCTTCTGTAACGTGGATATGGTACCTACCTCAGAAGCTTATTGCCATGATTGAATGAGCTATATTTGTAAGGTACTTAGCACAAGTGAATGTTCAGGAACAGTGATGGCTCTTCTTCTTCTGCAAGGATTAGGAGTTCTGTCTTGTGATTGCCTGCTGAGTCACAGCTCGCACCACAGACTTAAGTCACAGCTCGCACCGTAGACCCGAGAGCTACGACTTCTCGTGGGCCCTGGAGCCCTCAGGTCCTGGTACCTTTTACAGCCCTCGGTTAGGGTTTTGTATCAGGGGAGAATCCAGCTTGTGGGTTGTGGGAAGACAAACTCAGATTCCGAATTTGAAATGACCCACGTGGAGCAGAAAGCAGCTTCTCAGTCCTCACCAAAAAGAAAGGTTTGGGTTCTAAATTTGTAATTCCTATTAAGGGACTCGACATTCCCAAAGACCTGTATTGACGAATCCTCCTACCACAGCAATCATCAAAAATTCCCCAGAATGAATTGGGACTTTCTGTGTTTGACCACCCACCAGGAAACCCAGGAGCGCACGGAAGCCTGGCGGTACCCACAGCACCAGGGACAGACAGCTCATCAGGCCGGGGGGTCCAGGCCTGCAGCTCTCAGCTGCCCCCCGCCGCATGGCTGGCACCGTGCTGGGCGTGGGGGCTGGCGTGTTCATCCTCGCCCTGCTCTGGGTGTCAGTGCTGCTGCTGTGTCTGCTGCTATCCAGAGCCTCAGGTATAGCTAGGTAAGGCCTTCTCTCCAGCCAGGAGTCCCAGGTAAAAGCAATTAGAAGTGCAATCACTGATGCTCATGAAACGTTTAGAATTCAGAAGCTCATTGTTGTAATTACTGGCAGTTTGAATGAGTTGCATTTTCACGTCATCATAAGGACTAACTGCGTTATTTATGCTCGGATGCAGAGGTGGGAGGAGAAGGGGAGTGGTATCTGTCAGCTCTCAGTGTTGAGGAGATGGGGACACAGGGGATGGAAAGAGAATCCGCTTTCACTGCCTGTTGAGTTTCTTGGGGTTGTATGTGTGCGTGTTTCTTAATTGTTGAGATTTACAGCAGGCACTGGGTCCAGCCCCTAAGGCTCCTGACCTGGGCCCTGGGACGCTGAAGAGTCGTAGGTGACTTGGGCTGGCATTGACTTAAGAAAGAATCAGGCCATAAACTGACTCTAAGGTCACCATGGAGTCACATTCCCTGGCCAGACAGTGTAGGTACAAATCAGCAAGTTACATCATTTACTAAAGTTTTCTGGTTTAAAACACAGCACTTGGGGGATGAGCTGCTTCACTTTTTCCTGATCAAGACTGCACAGAGGCAAAGATAAAAACCACCAATTCCCATTCTTAGGAATTTGGAGTTCCCAGGAATAAACAGGAACGCATCCCGCTGGTACCTGTCTGGGAAGAAGGGTTTGGGGATGAAGGGGAAAACATTTCTAAATTCCCTGGGCGGTGTGGGCAGCACACTGGGCCCTGTTAATGGACTGAAACAGGATATCCGCCCAGGGAAGAGCCAGTCCCGGCCTAGCTGAATAGAGAGGAGACTGAACAGTGCTTTTAACCCTCTGTCTTTCACTCCCAGGTTCTCCGTCATTTTCGTGTTCCTCGGTGCTCTGATTATCACGGCGGTTCTGTTGCTCTTCCCCCGAGCCAGTGAATTCCCAGTTCCTGAGGCTGAGATGAAGGTAAAACCATGGGTTTTGTTTTGCATCCTGAGTTGTGTCTCTTCTTTCTCTTGCTCTGGACCTCCATCCTGCCCCACATGGTCCCTGATGCCAGGAGGGCGGAAATGTGTTAGAAAAATTGTAAAGTTGAAACCAGGATCGGGGGAGCTCAGAGGGAGTTTTAACCCCCTCCCCCCTCCCCCAGGAAGAGACAGTTCTTCCGATGCCCCCTTGCAACACCCCCAGGCAGCTATTTGCCTAATCTGTTCTCGTCTCCAGTTTGCATCAAGTGGAAAGAGCCGTAAGCCCAGAAGCCACCTCATGGTGTGAGGGCCGGAGCCGAGCAGACAGGCGGGAAGAGCCTGTCCTGAGTAAGAGGCTCCCACTCCTGCTGGCCTTGGCTCAGAAACTCGCATCCCGGGCAGCACGTAGGCAGTGCTCTCCGGTGCTGAACGACATGCTTTTTCACCTCCGTGTGTTTGCGTTTTTCCACTTGTGGCATGGAGCGAGCACTGTCCATAGAGAAGAGCAGTGAGGAAGGAGGGGCGCTTCTCTGGAAAGCGGAAGTTGTAGAGGTTGGTGCGTTTAATACTAACAGCCTTTGGCGAGGCCCCTTTGGTCCTCGTTTCTAGAACCACATCTCCCAGCACCTACCTGTCTACGTGGATTTTTACCATCTCTCCTAGACCCCACCCATTCTGGTTCATTCCTGACTGGGGCTCTGGCTTTGCCATACAGAGCTGGTCTCAGGTCCCCACGATCTTGATCACAGTATTGACTTCCTGTGTCCCATTACTTTTTCGAGCAGCTTCTTTCCTCTGTTTTAATTTTTAAGCTGTCACGGTGATAACAGCTAACGTTTTTTAAGGCATCACTGTGTGCCAGGTCCTGTGCTAAGCCTGTCGTTTACAAGCTCTCATTTAAACCTCAGGACAACCCTAAGTGGTATGACACAGGTGCTGTTAGTGTCCCCAGTTCATAGGTAAGGATGCCGAGGCTGGAAGGGGTTAGGGTAACTTGCCCAAGATCATACATGTATAGGAAGAGGCAGATCAAGGATTCAAGCTGAGGTCTGTCTTCAAAACCTTCCTTGTTGGGGACTCCACAGAATATTAGGGGCCTTCGCAGCAAGTGCAGAGGCAACCATTTTGACACTAGACACTAGACTAAACAAAATGATGTAACTCCTGAACACAAAATGATGTAACTCCTGAACTAAAATCGGCACACATTTCCAGTTCTATCTAGGACTGACCATGGCAAAAGGGAGGAAATTCATTTTGAAAATTCCAAGGGAAATAATACTTACCACACAAAACTGAGGAATTATTTTCATACATGCCAGGTTTTTTTTGGTCACCATTTGGAAACCACTCTGACTGTGTCAGGACTGTGTGTGTGAGCTGGGGCGCAGACTCCCACCCTGGTTTTCCTGTCTAAAATGGGGAGAGCGGTGAAGGCTGCGTATTTCTGGATTGCTGTGGATGTGAACATTGGAAGAAGGGCACAGAGTAAACACTGTTTCAAAATCAATCCCTCTTTCCTCTGTCATATGAGTTTCAGACCCAGGAGAGCAGAATGGGCTTTGAGCAAAATATGTTCGTCAGCATGGCCAGCAGGATCTCATTTTCAGGTTTTGAGCACCAGCTCCTTCAGCAGCTTGGCTCAATACTGTATCAATAATACATGGCCTGGGCCTTGCTCACCCAGGCCTGCTAATTGGCTAATTAAAAAGGGAACCCTGTCGAACCAGCAAACATGCAGCTCGCGAGAGACTTGTTCAGTCCTGGAGCCAAGGTCAAGGTTATGTTAAAGCTATCTCAGCAAGCTGACCTTTGTTGTAAGTCGGCTGTCAGGGTAATCTCTGGAGCAGCCCTTTCCTTCTTGGTGTCTTTGGAACTCAGGGATCACAGCAGAGCTCGGACTTGACAGGTGCTTTGTGTATCGCCACTGTATTAGTTACCTACTGCTGCTGTAACAAATGACCACGAAATTAGTGGCTTACAACACAAATTTACTATCTTATATAGTTCCGTAGATTAGAAGCCCCAAATCAGCCTCACTGGGCTAAAATCAAGGGGTTGGCAGGGCTGTCTTCCTTTCTGGAGGTTCCGCGGAAGAATGTTTCCTTGCCCTTTCCTGCTTCCGGAGGCCACCCTCGGCTTGCAGTCCTCTTGCTCCATCTTCAGAGCCAGCAAAGTAACGTCTCTCTGACTCTGCCTCCGTCCTCACATCCTTCTCTCTGACCCTCTCTCCTGCATCCCTCTACCACTTCTAAGGACCCTTGTGATTACACTGGGCCACTGTATTGGACAGTTCGGGCCAATCTCCCTATTTTAAGGTCAGCTGATTAGCAACCTCAATTCCATCTACAACCTTAATGCTCCTTTGTCATGTAATTTAACATATTCGGACTTTCTGGGGATGAGGATGTGGACATTTTAGGGCCATTGTTCTGTCAACCACAGTCGGCCTTCAGGTATTTTGGGTTCTCTTCAGGTGCTGGGTTCTGGAATCTTCCGGAAGCTGTGAAGTCCCCAGTCACTTGGTTTGTGCTGCTTCTCCCTTAAGTCTGTAGATTAAACTGCTTTTTCCTGCCCGGACTTAAGCAGCACCATTTGGATCTGCGGAAAACAGAGCTCTGGCTGTGAACAGTAGACAAGCAGGGAGGGCCAACAC
Organism: Grampus griseus; assembly: GCF_964374135.1. Taxonomy (NCBI): domain Eukaryota; kingdom Metazoa; phylum Chordata; class Mammalia; order Artiodactyla; family Delphinidae; genus Grampus; species Grampus griseus. The sequence goes on from NC_139002.1 coordinate 9,453,779, forward strand.
CAATCATAGGTTTATGTCAGCAAAGACCAACAGTTTCGGGGCCTCAAGTACAACTGGTTGTCAAGCAGCCACTGTACGAATTGGGGCAAGTTATCTCTCCTCTTCGTGTTTCAGTATCTCAGGAAAATGACTGTTTCCCCCAACCCTTGGAATGCTGGCTTACGAATTTTAGGGTTCAGAACTCTTCTGATGAAAGTTTTAGAGTCACCTTTTCATTTTGAAAATGACATCTCCTGAGTTGGCAATGGGTTGATGATGTGAGGGCTTGGGTCCTGGGTGTGTGGGGTTTATTATACTGTCGTATCTTTATGTATGTTTAAAATTCTCCATGATGAAAAGTTGACAGCCACTTAATGAGCCTTTCAGAGACCAAGCAAGCAAACTTCTCATTAACTCTTTCCGAGAACTGATTTCAGAACAGAAAAGGACTCGTCCAGGGTCTTCAGAGTGTTTGTGAACCTCCTACTGGAGCCATTTGTTCCCTGGACTTCATTAAGCCTCTCTTTATCTTGTATTTCTGGCTCAGCACGTTGAAAAAAGGTTCTTTCTTATCCATTTGCAGGGTAGACTCAGGGCAGGATGTTACTGTAAGTTACAAATATGGACAGACTCTGGGCCCATTCATCAGAGATTACAGATGAGCACAGCCGGGGTGCGGAAGTGACAGTAATTTCGTTTTTGATGGTTCTTTCTCCAGATTGTAGATGCCTTTTTCATTGGCCGCTATGTCCTGCTGGCTTTCATCACTCTTGTCTTCCTTGGGAGCCTTTTCTTGGTTCTAATCCATCACATCGTGGAGCCAATCTATGCCAAACCACTGCGGTCCCACTGAGCCATCTTCAGGAAAACCAAGACCCTGTTCTTTCCCTCGCTTTGATGTCATTGATGAGCAGAAAGGTACTGTTTGGAGTCTTGTTTTGACAGCCTTCCTGCCTAAAGATTGGAGGATCATCTCTTCATCACTAAGACAAATCCCTTGAGTCCTGGCTTCCAGAAACAGGGTTGCAAAATTGCCCCTGGGGAGAGATTCTCACCAGCTTAAGAGGGATATTGCCATCTTCTTAGCACCTGTACCTCAGATTTTCCATCTCTTTTGAAAAGGAAATAGCAACAGGGATCTGCTTAGAGTAGGTTTTCAATGAAGACTTCAGTAAATGAATTTTGGGAAAAGGGGCACTTTGGCTTCTGCTGTCAAATCGACAGAAGAACTTGGTCCTTTTTGATACTATGAAAAATTGTTAGTTACGAGGTCAAGATCATTTGGGAAAGAAAGACAATCAAAGTTCAAAAGGTGGGCTTCCCTGGTGGCGCAGTGGTTGAGAGTCCGCCTGCTGATGCAGGGGACGCGGGTTCGTGCCCTGGTCCGGGAGGATCCCACATGCCGCGGAGAGGCTGGGCCCGTGAGCCATGGCCGCTGGGCCTGCACGTCCGGAGCCTGTGCTCCACAACGGGAGAAGCCACAGCAGTGAGAGGCCCGCGTACCGCAAAAAAAAAAAAAAAAAAAAAAAAGTTCAAAAGGTTATTTCAGTGTAATGACCTGGAGACGTATCCAGGCCCCGGTTATGGAGCACTCCGCATATCACAACACCGGGCTCCACAGAGGCCACGGTGTCGCTTCCCGCTGCTCCAAGAAAGCAAGCAACAGCAGCTGAAGGACTGGCTTTCACCTCGAACTCCTGGCCACAGCCTTCTAAACCTTGCATTGCTATATTTCAGGTTCACTCGGGGATTAGAGGCGGGGTATGGAAATGCCAGTTGTGTGTCCTGCTGCTCTGTCTCTCTGGATTCTTTTGCTTCCAGGATTTGGTGGCCTTTGTTGCCTTATTTGGTTACCATAAGAGTCCATTTGGGGTTACTGTCATCTCTTTCATCTTCGTAGCTCTTTCTCCAAAGCTGGTGAGGAATGTATATGCCCAGGCTTAGGTATAACTTTATACCTAAGCCCCCAGACCAAGTGAAATTTGTTAGTAACTAGAGGGGCTCTAGGCTGGTTCCATTTTGGAAGTCTCATCCTGGCTCCCTAGAGCTATTTGAAGAAGGAATTTCTGGCTTAAAATTAAGAACCAGAAAACAAGTTGGAAAAAGAACTTTGATTGAGTGCGTGCTATAATGCCAGTAGTACACTAATCTTTTTTTTTTTTTTTTAAACACAGATGTAAATGACGGCTTGTGTGTTAAGGGCAAAAATATGCTTCGTACAAAGGGTATTTTAGCTCAGCCTGGCTTCTGTAGATCCTGTAACTACCAGCAGTGGTGACATGAATGATGGGTCACCTACCTTCATACGCCACGAAGTCATGTCCAGCCCTGAAAACGACCCTCAGGGTTGGGATCAGAAGTAGAAGTCTGGGAGGGCACAACATGAATTTCACTGAGTTCTACATGGGGGACCCCGATAATCAGTGGCTAATACGGCAGCCCTTGTGCTCACGGCCTTCCTGGGGACAGAGCTTAGAGGGCATCCCTTAAATACAAACAAATCATCTCAGGGTCCCATTCATCCTTCTTTGATCAATGGCCTTAGCGCAGGTGGTGCCACCCGGAGGGGATCCCGCGGCAACGAGACTGTGGTGATCCCACTGTCTGGAAGCGGGGGAGGGAGAGTTCAGGGCTTCTATATGAGAAGACAGGTTATTTCACAGCCTCTTAAAATTGCATCCTGACGAAAACCACATGAGCAGGACGCCACAACGTTCACAGCGGAGACGTTTCTCTGATCCACTAGGTGGCGCTGTCGCGAGCCGGCAGAACACACTTGGTAATTTTTTTGACAAGTTCCTTTTATTTCTCACTGGTAAAACAGAAGTAAAGCTAACATTCTTTCCTGATGCATGGTATCGGATATTTAATCTAAGAATTCATCAGAGTTATTGTACGCTGTTCAGTTGCTAGGGAACGCACTGCCATTCATGCCTGCTGCACACAGCAGGTGTCGGCACTCACTCAGCGTTGACTGTGCTCGCACTGGGTGTGAAGCATGGTCCTGGTGGAGTAAATCCACCCCAGAATGAGGCTCTGAGGCATCCAGGCTGTCTTCCTCACTCCATCCTGGGATGAAGGGATCCAAACCATTTTTAAATGTTTTTATTCTAACATAAAGTAATCCATTTCTTGATCTGTTCTCTAAGACATCAACTTTTCTGTCAGCTCTATCCTGTTGCTGCTGCACTTGAAGGGTTTTGTTTTGCTTTGATTTTTATTCATGTGTAAAGAAACCTGCTGCAATTATTTCACAGATGAGAGACAGGCAGAGAGATACAGGGGTTTAAAAAGTTGCCCAGGGGCTTCCCTGGTGGCGCAGTGGTTAAGAAGAATCCGCCTGCCAATTCAGGGGACACGGCTTCGAGCCCTGGTCCGGGAAGATCCCACGTGCCGCGGAGCAACTAAGCCCGTGCGCCACAACTACTGAGCCTGCGCTCTAGAGCCCATGAGCCACAACTGCTGAGCCCACGTGCCACAACTACTGAAGCCTGCATGCCTAGAGCCCATGCTCCGCAACAAGAGAAGCCACTGCAATGAGAAGCCCGCACACCGCAACCAAGAGTAGCCCCCGCTCGCTGCAACTAGAGAAAGCCCGCGCGCAGCAACAAAGACCCAACGCAGCCAAAAATAAATAAATAAATAAAAATTTAAAAGTTGCCCAGCTTGTTAGTAGTGAGGCTCACACTTTGCATCGGGATCCTGACATTTCATTTCTCCGATGGTTTTAAGGATCCGTTTTGGCTTTCGAACAACTTCTTATTTTTACATTGGCTAACACTATTTCTTAGCTATGTGTACCCACCATTCCCCTGACCCGTATCCAAAAAATGTAAACGTTTCATTAAAGAATTCCTAATTAACAGTTATGGTACAAATAAAAAGCATTTTATCATGACTTCTTGGCATAAAGCTTCAAGTATTTGGCTCTTATTACATAGGAGCAAGTTACCAGACACGGGAATGGGAACCGCATGGAAATGAGTCTGGAGAAGCGCTGATTATCCTCGCGGGAGCATAAAAGCTCAGGATTGGAAGGGATGCTGTGGTCCATGGAGTTCAATCTTTCATCTCTATTTCCAACGCAATACTTCGGAATATTCTATTCTTCACTTGCTGAAATCACAATTTTTATTGTATTGAGCAAACACGTATGAGGCACTTTTCTAAGTGCCTTCTTAAGTATTAACTTATGTAATCCTTATAGCAACCCTGTGAAACAAGTGCTCTTAATACCCCCATTTCACAGATGGGGAACAGGCACAGAGGGGTGAAGGGGTTTGCTTGAGGTCACTCAGCTAGGGGTTAAACAGGACTCAGGACCTGAACTCAGGCAGCCTCAGTTCTTCACTTCCTTACATCATGTTGCTCCATAAGATGAAAACAAAGGAAAAGGAGGGACCAAGGAATACCAAGGAGAAGCAGTTGAATCTAGAGGAAAGTCCAGAATCTTAGGAATTGGCCAGGAATCCAGGGCAACACAGTTAAAAGCCACGTGGACCTCAGGGACAGCCTCACTGATCACGTCTGGTTTCGGGGTGGGGGGGTGGTTTCTGTGCTGTGAGACTTTGCTTAGAGATACCGGGGGAGCGGCTTGTGGACTGAGTATCAAGGATATACGCGGCAAGCTCTCTCTTCAGCTCTGTCTGCCCAGAAAGTTTGATACTTGGGTTGGTTTTCAGAGGTGCCAGTGGAAGAATCAGAGCCACAAGCCAAGAATGTGTGTTTGTTTCTCGATCTCTGTCTCTAGCAGACCACATTGGTTGCTGTTTACTCAAGGAAAAAAAAAAATTTCCCAGTCCCCCCACTCCCAGCCTGCTCAACACACACCCTCCTGCCTCAGTTTCCTGGGACCTAAGAAATGACAGCAAAGATCAAAGCTGGGGCCCGGCACCACAGACGGAATGAGAAAGTTCATTTTTCTGGTTTTCCTCACACACGTTGGATATTGTAAAGGGTGTACATTTAGCCCAGGTCCTGCCTTCAGGGAACTTGGGGTAGTTACACATGTGGCATCTACATGGTATCCGAATTCTCCATGGCCATCCTCGCCACTTTTTTTTTTTTTTTAAATCTTTGCAGATTTCTTTGCTCTTGCTGTCTTCATATTGATGTTGGCCCCATTTTACACTGGGAACATGTAATAGTTTCCTATTGCTGCTATAACAAATTACCACAAACTTAGCCGTTTAGAAGAATACCAATATATTATAGTTCTGGAGGCCAGAAATCTAAAATGGGTTTCACAAGGTTAAAATCAGGGTTTGGGAGGCTCTAGGGGAGAATCCTGTTTCCTTGTCTTTTCCAGCCTCTGGAGGCTGCCCGTATTCCTTGGCCCTGCATCCATCTTCAAAGCCAGCAACTTCTGACAGTCCAGTGGTTAGGACTCGCCGCTTTCACTGAACCTGAGGACACAGGTTCAGTCTCTGGTCAGGGAACTAAGATCCCGGCACGTCACTCCGTGGCAGCCCAAAATTTTAAATTTAAAAATTAAAAAAAAAAATTTCTAAGCCAGCATCTTCTAATCTGATACCTGACACTCTTGCCTCCCTTAACCACATCTGCCAGGTCTCATTTGCCATGTAAGATAGCATTCACCGGTCCTGGCAGCTAGGCTATGGACCCCTCTGGACGAGGGGCATTATTCTGCCTACCCCAGCATATCCGGCCCCTCTTCCGCCTCTAAGGACTGCCTCCTTCTACCTTCCCTCTTCCATCCTCTCCGTACCCCACGCCTTCATGCAGGAGACCTGCCCCATTAGCTCCAGTGCCACTATCCAGTTCTCAGGGTGCCCACCCGACACCCATGATGTGTTGATAACTTCCCCCGACTTCACTCACAGTGGCCGCCTCCCAGTGCTGAGATCCGCCAGGAGCCGCCTTCCTCTTCTTGGCTTCTCCCCACCCCCTCACTAGCCCAGCCTCCCAATGGATCTCTAAAGGAGACATGCAAAGAGATACTGCTTTTTAATTACAAGTGCTATTGTAACATCTATAAGGAAGCACACTTTAAGCTTAATTGAGACCAAATGTGAAGTTAAATTAAATGAATAACTAATTAACGTAATGCTCATGCATTAGCCCCGAGTGAGTGCCGAGGCCCAGAGAGGGGGCAGGTCCTGGGCCTCCAGGGACCGTCAGTGCCCAGAGCTGCAGAGAGGGGTTGCGGGGCAGGGATCCTGGGCCTGGGACCCAGGTGTGCAAGGACCGATGTCAGGGCCCGGGGCCCCGGACTCCTACCTACACCCAGCTTTCATTTCTGAGGCTGGCCCCGAGCTCCCACACGCCCTGTGCATCTCCCTAGCGCCACACTGAGCCGCCGGCACCAGAGAATGTCTGTTCATTTTCCAGTCCCTGGGCCTAACACATTTAGGGGCTTGGTACGCGTCCGTTTTCACTTCCTTCCTGTTCATTCTTCTTTCTGGATGGTCACATTTGTTCCTCCATTGCCACTAGGATTGCCCTCCTGCCAGCCCTGGCCCTTCAAGGCTGGACGAGTGGACAGTGAAGGCTCTCAACTTGAGTCACCCACCCTGGTGTTTTTTGTCGCATCGTTTAAACGTTTCCCTGTTCCCGTCTTATCCCCTAACTAACGCCTGAGGGCAGGGCGTGCATTGACACTGACTTGTCTCCCTGATTCATAGCGATCCTCTGAGGGAGGTAATGTCATCACTGTTTTCTAATGAGGAAAAGGCTCGAAGCCATCAGTGGTGAGGCTGAGAAGGAGACCTCCAGAGTGAGCGCCCAGGGAGGGACAACACCCTGCCAACACTGCCCCAGAAGTGGTGGGCGAGGGAGCCTGTCTCCCTGCAGGAAGCAGAAAGGGAGCCCAGGCACGGGCTCTACCGTGGGATGATGGCGCCATCTAGTGGCTTCCCTGAGTGCTGCTGGCAGGTAAACCTGATCTTTTTGTTTTATTTATTTTTGGCTGCGTTGGGTCTTTGTTGCTGCGCGCAGGCTTTCTCTAGTTGCGGTGAGCGAGGGGCTACTCTTCATTGCAGTGCATGAGCTCTCTTGTTGTGGAGCACGGGCTCTAGGCACGTGGGCTCAGTCGTGGTGCACAGGCTTAGTTGCTCCGTGGCATGTGGGATCTTCCCAGACCAGGGCTCGAACCCACATCCCCTGCAATGGCAGTCAGATTCTTAAGCACTGTGCCACCAGGGAAGCCCCAGGTAAACCTGATCTTGAGAGACGCATTCTTGAACCTGAGCTGCAGCTCCGCCCTGGGGGCCTGAGGACTTAGACATCCCAACTGACTCCTGCTTTTAAAGCCAGAGTGGGTCTCGGGCACTTTGAGACTTGCTATTTGTCACCATTGGCGTGTGTATAACCTGTCTCAGCGTGGAGGGATTTGTATCCTGCCCATGAACTGCCCACAGGCTCGCCCGCGGGTCCCAGTGTCCTCACGACTGCGTCCTCTGGGCACGCCAGTTGTCAGCTCCCCAGCACACCACCCTGTGGCCCTGGGACGCTGCCCCAGCGGCCCACATGAGCCCTGACAGGACAAGCACAGGCACAGCTGGTGACATCTATATCGGGGCTTAATGGGCAGCTTCAGAAGGCAGACAGAAATGCCAAGCGCTGGCAGACCCAAGGGTTTGGGGCCAGCTGCAGGGGGCTGCGAGCTGCACACGTAACAGCTGCCTGAACGAAGCCAGCAGCACCCTCCCACCTTGCTAGTCATGTCACCCCCGTGCCTGTGCTTAGGGTGTCAGTCCTTTTTCTGTGTCCACTACCTACTCCATTCCTAGAGCACAGCTGGCAAACAGTGAGCACTCGGTAACCACTGGCATTTCATTATCAAAATATTTAATAATGTGACTGGTACTTTGGTCATGCCCTCCGCCCCACCCTTCCCCTACAGCAGCACTGCCCTGACAAGCCATCTTCCCTGGGGACACAGAGGGCTGGGATGAGAGCAGGCAAGGGGCCCTCACAGTCGGGAGTGACACCTCCCCTCTCTCCCTAGTCCTGCCCTGGAGGATACAGCAATAATGCTTTAATCAAAATGGGTCAGGAGTTAGAACCAGGATCAAATGGAGGGTAGATGGAGGAGTGCCAACGTGGGGAAACACACAGAGAAAACTGGCTTGTGGACAAAGGGACAAAGAGAGGCCGGGTGGCTCTGAAATAGCCACTTCTAGGTACAGGCTGATGACAGAGGTTCACGTTTAGCGTGAGAAGGAGAGACACGCTTTTCCAGGCCTCGGCCCTGCTGAACCTCTGCCTTCTGACTTGGAATCTGAACGAGCAGGAGTCTGAGCATATCCCTTCTTGTACCAAAACGCAGACACCGCTTAGCCCTGATCCCTTCCACTGGCGGCCTCCAGAGCTCAGGCCTTTATCGCTGTCGGTGCAACTGACGCCTTCAGGGCCTTTACAGTTCCTCCTCTCCTTCCGCCCCCCTAGCCAGGACCGTATACTGTGTGGTAAATCACTTCTCTGTCATCAAGGGCTTTGTAGTTAATAGATATCGTTTAATAATCTTTAGGACCAGGCAGCCTCTATGCTCTGTTAGTCCCCAAACAATGATGAAAACCTCCCCTGACGTATTCCCGGCAGCCACGAGACTAGTTACCCATTCACAAATCTGAAGAATGCATGTCCTGTTTCCCAGTACCCGCCCCCCTGCCCCAGGTTAACTATAAAACTGTCCTGACGGCCCCCAGGTGGTGTGGAGCGCTCCCAGACCGCCGTCCACCTGAGCCCGAGCCCCAACCCACCCCGTAAGTGACCCTATACTAAACTGGTCTTGATCGCATGGAGCTGCCCCCTCATTTCTTGGTCTCAAGGTGCCTTAGTTCAGTGGGCACTTTGCGTCCCCTCCGTCCTCCAACAAGGCCCTTGAGTCTTCCGTGGCCTCAAGCTTGGTGGTCCCCTTCCGGTGGAGAGTCTCCTAGCCCGTGGAAGCCTCGTGGGCTGCGCTGGCTGGTGCTGGGCCCGGAGGCTTTGCCTCGGCCTCCTGGGGGGGTGCACTGTGGGACCCGGCGAGGGCCCTCCAAGTTTCTGCTGCGATCGGGTCCTCACATTTCTCTATACCTGCGTGAGGAGCAGAGAGGCAATGGGAGAGAAAGTGAGGACGTCCCCAATGGTGGGGACGGGGAAGGCAGGTCCCGAGGGTCCCTTAATAATTGCCTTTCATCCCGTTCGCTATCATTAGGGCTCCTGTCACCTCTTCAGCAAGCAGGGAACACCAAGCCAGAATAAGGTGAAAAGCCTTACAATGCCTGTACCGCGTCTGACCACTCTGCAAAGCAGTACCGCATACCCAGCTTGTCGCAGCCTGAGATCAGCCCTACCGGGTAGTTAGAAACGAGCATCCCCATTTGACACACAAGGACGCGGACATTCAGAGAAGGTGCCCGAGGCTCTACAGAAGCAGGTGAGCAGAGAAGTCAGGATGGTCCAGCATTTCTGGTTTCAAGCCCCAGGCTCCCTCTGCCCAAGCAGGTGACTCTGCTTCTCCCACACAGGCCTTCCTCAGAGAAGGACCCGCTGAGGATGCAGAGAGAAGCCAAGCCCGCACACCTGGGGTCAAACTCAGGCTCTGCTGGGACTAGCTAAAGGCCTGAGGTACGTTCCATGAGCTCCGAGCGTCTGTTCTCTCACCTCTAAGTGAGAACATCTACCTCTCAAGGCTGCCGAGAGGGAAGCCAGTACAGCTCACGCCCAGAGCAGACGCTTACTACGCACTAATTCTTTTCCCTTTCTGCATCACCTCCTCTCCTCCCAACGTCCCCCCGGGCCTGGCCGGGGGACAGCAGGTGGAGGGGGCACTGGTCACGTGAGGTGCCATCCACTGCTCCCCCTCCAGGGCAGGGCAGGGCACAGACTCTGTTAATGCCTCCTGCCCTGCATTCTTCTCCCCCTGAACCCGGACGATGCCTTCCTCAAAGGGAAGCTCTTCCCCGATACAGTGCTGGTTACCATGACCCCCGTGGGCTCTTCCTCACATTTACCATCCAGACCAGGTCCATCGCTCCGGCAGCTTCTCATTAGCAAGAGCTTCCTAAGGAGAGCCAGAAAGGCCACGAGAGAACATTGCCATCCCAGCGCCAGCCGCGCAGCCCAGCCTCTAGCGCCCTGCCTCAGCCGCGGGCCTATCTGCGCGGCCTCCACGCCCGCCACCGCTGGGCGACAGGCAGAGAGCACAGCAGGCCGGCTTTGGGTTTTGCTCCAGAGGCTTTGCTTGGTAGCTGCCTTTGTCTGCACACCCCAGGCAGAGGGGCCAGGTGCCCTTGGTTTCTGAACTTCAGAGTCCAAGTTCAGAGGGAAAACGATTTCCCTGGATGCTGCCCCCTCTGTCCTGGGGTCTACGTCCAAAGCCCTATCGCTCTCCCTAAGGAGGAGAGGCTGCCAACCTTCGCAGCAGCTCCGGCCCCTTAGGAAACACTTCCCAAGCACCACACTCCGTCCAGACTCAGAGTCTTTGGAACTGGCCCCCAAGGAAAAAGCGAAAGTCAGAAAAATCGCACTGGAGGAGAGAGGCTTTGCATGCACTCTGAGGGCACAGGAGTTACAGACTTGAAGAAAATACTCACAGAAGTCACGGGACTTGAGGAAAATACTACCGCGCGTGGGTTAGGGCCACACTAGAGCTATGGAGACACATGGGGATAACAGAGGACAGGTTAGTGGGGCTGGGGGCCAGGCAGGGGTTCCCGGAGCACGTTCAGCTCCCGGCTCCGAGTTCCTGAGGTCTGGGCTGGAGCGAGGCTCAGACTGGTGCAGAGCAGCTGAGCGCCGGATTTGACTCCCGCGAGAAGTGAGGCCGGGCAGGCGGGGCTCCGGCCCTCCCTCCGCAGGACTTACCCTCTGTCTCTACTCAGGGATGACCGCCAGCCCAGGATCTCTTTGTACACCAACCGGCAGAGGAGCTGAGGGGAGGGAGGGCGACCTCAGCGTGCAGCACGTGGCTGGTCCCCAGCGCTAGGTGACCGCTCGGTTGGCTCACAGCGTCACTCCGCAGGGGTTCACCCACGGGACGCAGAGTAGTTCCGAGCAAAGCCCTGGATGGCCGACACTTTGGACCACTTTGGACACTTCGGAACTTTCCAGGGTCCCAGCCCCGCAGGACAGGGCCCCTCCCCATACCCATCTGTGCACCCCAAAGCTCTTACCAAGCAAGCCAGGATGTCGGCAGTGATGAGCATGTAGAAGACGTTGTTCCAGCCTGTGGGGGAAATGAGCCCGGCCAGCAGAGGCCCCAGAGCCGCACCTGTGTGGAGCACAGCATGAGAAGGGCCCTGCACCAGGGACCCTGGCCTCCCTGCCCGCAAGAGGGCAGCATCCCAAGAGTGTGCCTGAGACCAGGCTTGGGGCGAGAGTCACAGACCTATGGATCCAGTGCCGTCGATGATGGCCGTGACGGTGGAGAGCGCCTTTGCGTTGCCCTTCAGGCTCTTGTGAGTCCCCTGGGGAGAGAGCAGAGTGGGGAGGCCTGAACCGAGAGGCGGCACCAAGCAGGACCGGGACCGGGACCAGGAGAGGCACTGGCTCAGGGAAAGGCAGCGAGGGGGGCTTGGAGCTGGGAAGAAAGGGGGGCCGATGGCGGATTCTGAAGGACTTTGAGGATCTCGTCTCTGCGGGCGGGGGGAGGGGGAGAGACGTGAAGATGGGCCTGGAGACAGAGGCCCTGGCCAATCCCCGAGGTGGCTCCGCTTACCAGGTCAGCCGAGACGGCAGTGGTGATGAGGGCATAAGGGCCGTTGACCAGGGCTCCACAGGTGAGCAGCATTACTGACGTGGTGATGGAGACGGCCCAGTTAGAGAGGAGAGGCCACCGCCACCCCCAGCCCCAAAGCGGGTGAGTCCCCCAGGCGTCAGGCTGAGAACCTCCACTTCCCCGAGCCTCCCACCCACGTCCCCAAGCCAGCCTCGCGGTGTCTCCACGGCAGCGCCAGCTCCTCACCTATGGAGATGCTGATCCCACTCTGGCCAACGTAGTTGTACAGGAACATCTGAGAGAGGAGAAGGCGGAAGACAGGATCACAGCCTGGCTTCCCCACGGGCTGCCTCTGTTAGACTGGAGCCCGGAAGTCTGGGAACCCCAGGGGTCCCCTTTCTCCTTTGCCTTCTCATACCCAGGCCTCTCGGTCTTCCGGTCCCAGGGATGCAGGGTCTAATACGTGGTAATCTATCATTTCCCTTTGCCCCCAAAGTCTCCTCTCATATCGAACCTCAATCACTTATTCTTTCCTTGGTCAAGAAGCTCAGCAGCTGGCCTGCCCCTTCTCGCCAAGGCCACATAACCACGAATCCCTTTCCAAAATCCTGTCTGGATCCCTGTCCCGTGCTGACCCTGGCTTCTCCTCCCCTGGCCGCGCACAGGGATGTACCCACGCAAAGAGACGGGTGTGTGCGTGATGCCCAGGCGTGCACAGGGTTCAGCGGCCCACGACACACACACACACTTTGCCCTTGAGGTTCTACGCACCGTGGGGGCAGCCAAGATCAGCATGACGCAACAGGTGGTGGCCCTGCCGTTGGTGTAGTCAGAGATGAGCCCCGCCAGGATGCCGCCTGGAACACAACGTGCACACTGCCGCCCCAGGCATGTGGGACCCCGAGCACTGCCCCATCACTCAGCCCAGCACGAACCGGGGCCGGGCACCCAGAGCCAGCTGAGTGTCTCCCTCCGCAGCCTTCCCCGCACCCACTGCTCACGGGAAGACCACCTGGGCAGGATGCCACCTGCCTAGGTCACATCCCACTGGACCCGTCCCATTTTTCTGCACCCTGACAAGAGAAGAGGGGGATGCAGCCTAGAGGCAGAGCAGGGCATGGCCTCACCTGCGATGCCACCAACATCGAAGAGCGTGGACAGGTCCCCAGACTCCTTGGCAGTAAAGTGAACTGTGGAAAACAAAAGCATGTGTTCAGACCTGGGGGCTCCGGGCAGACATCCTGGAGGGCCACCGCTGGGAGCGTCCCTGCAGACACCTGGTCCAGTATCACCTTCAGAGGAAGGAGTGGGGCCCATGGAGAAGTGACTGGCCAAGGTCACAAGCGAGTCTGCAGCAGTTTGGGACCAGATGCCCTTTCCGGCCCCCAGTCCTGTCGGATGGCCTTGACCTCCCGGAAAAGCCCTTCTATGAAAGCACTGGGATCTGGCCCCTGAGGACCCTGTCCCACTGGGGGTACAACTGCTCTCACTGAGCCTCAGCCTGTCCAGCCCCATTCCTCCCTCCCCCTGACCGAGCGGCTGGTCCCCATAGAAGCTTGTCACCTCCATTTGAGGTCCCTGCTTATAAACAGAGCCAGGAAGGAGGCTTGCGGGAAAATGGGGACCTCAGGTCCCAGACCTCGCCCTAGAATTAGAAAAAGGGACGCCCAGAAGCTTGACTCGTAGCCCAGCCCTCAAGGTTGATTCACACTCTGTAGCCAGCATCAAGGCCACAGAACAGAGTCAGCGACCGCAGGGTTGCCCCGATGCTCTACCCCTGTCGTCGAGAGAGGCCCCTCAGATGGAGCCGGCGGGGGGGCTGGGGGGGTGAGTTACAGCTTGAGACCTGGCCCTGACTCATCCCCACCGCATCCTGTTCGGTGCGAGGATGCTGTGTGGAGAGCAGCCTCGTCCCTCCCACGGGGCCTGGAGGGAGCCCGGCAGCCCTGGCTGAGTGGTCCTTGGCCCTGGTGGGGCTCTGAGGCTCTGAGGCTCTGGGGGCAGAACTGCTCCCTGACAGAGTAGCTCCACGTGTGGAAAACCAGAGATCCAGGACAGGGGAACATAAACATCCTTTTCAACCGTAAGAGTGACCTCTCCTCATCTGTCCATCCTCGGGCAGGGGCAGAGGCAGGGGAGAGGAGGGCCACAAGGTGGGCAGCCCAGCAGACCCACGCACAGGGCATCAATCCCCCGAGGCTCCCGGCAGCCCTCCTTGGAAGAGAACAGCATTTACTGCCAGGCTACAGGCAGTGGGGGTAGCTCCTCAGGCCCTCTTCCTTGGGCTGGGGGAGGCTTAAGGGGCTCCTGGAGGCGCTCAAAAGGCAGACCGTTTCCAGCACCCTCCAGTCCCGCCCACCTATGAGCCAAGCAGCCTGGAGGAGGGCTTCTCCTATGCCTGAGGCTGGAGCAGTTAGGGAGGATTGCAGAACAGAGCTCTGAGTTCCTAACCCCGACTCAGCGCCAAGGGAGGAAGAGTGGCTGGAATCAGGGACTGGGTGGGGGGCGGGGGTGCATCTGCAAGGTTTAGCTCCCCATTAAAGAAAAAAACTTTCCCTCCTGCCCTAGGAGAGGTTCAGCAGAAATCCTGCCTATTCCTGGAGTCGTACGCGTCACGTGACAGGTTTCCTCCTCAGAGACCCCTCCGTTCCTCACCTCTTCTTCCCCAGGTACTCACCCACATTGAAGATGTAGAGGGGCAGCCAGTAGAGGAAGGTGTAACTGACCAGCTTGGCAAACAGCAGACACAAGGAGAACTCGACCACACCCTGGGGAGCGTAACAGAGGGCGCGATGGAAACAGGGGCAAGACGCCCTTGGTCCGTCAGCGGAGCCCCAACCCAGCACTTTCCACCGCCCACTGCACAAAGCAGCCTCGAGGACCTCTCCAGCCTCAGTAACAGCAGTGTACCTGTGGCCTGGATATGCTGTGTCAGGACGAGTCTCCCGTGTTCCCCTCCCCAAGTGGGCCGCCCTCCCTAGGCACTGCATGTAAAGAAATTCTGGAAACCACAGGTCACCCTGAGCATCCCCATCTCCTGAGACCCAGCAAAAAAATCTAGAGAGCCTCTCTCCTCCTTCCAGTCCACAAAAGACTCACCGGGATCCAGAGCGCCCCAAAAAAGCTGATGGCAGCGGGCTGAGCACTTGGCTCCTTGGACAAGGTGACAGCAGACTCCCGGCCGTTCCCTCTGTTAGAGTGGGGTCCATTGCCAGGGTCCTCAGCGTTGTCCCCGTTCTCTTCCAGCTCACCCTGAGCAGAGAAGAGCCCTTGCTGTGGGCGCGTCCACGTACCACCTCCCACCAGCTGGAGGGACAGCCCATGTGAGAGGTAGGGGCTCCCACGCTGGAAGAGGTATGTGTCCCCTTCCTGGACTGGACTAACATCCTGCCAGGCCCGTCAGGCTGTCGGGGAGCCCCCCGAGGGCGTGACTTTGGCCCTCACCCAAGGGCCTGTGAAGTAACTGTGGGCACACGGGCCCCTCCTCCAACTCCCCAGGCCTCCCTGGGACCAGCCCCCGCGTGGAGTGGAGGGCAGGGATAGGACTGGGGGCCACACTCACATGGTGCTGAGGGGGTGAGCAGTCCACGTCCTCTGGGTCTGAAAGAAAAATCTTCTAAGAAGCTTCCCAGCAGGCCAGGCCCTCATCTTGCATGGCGTGTGGTCCCCACCCCTCCTCAAAGGGGGTGAGTTGACTTTCCAGCACAAGGGAGCATGGAACCGGGGCTCCAGAGACCACCTTCGAGGTCTGGGTCTCCTAACAATAAGTTGTGTCACTACTGCCTCGTGGACTTTCGTTCTCTTGCTACAAGTGACCATGGCCCTGACTCCCTGGCCCGTCTGTCAGGGAGCTGGGAAGAGGCAGCAAAGGTGGAGAGGTCCCCCCAACCTTTCCCTCCTCAGTCTCACGTCTCACGGAAACGCTCAACAGCCCAGGGAAGCAGGCGTTGTTATACTTCTGTCACACATGAGAAAACTGAGGCTCAGAGAGGTTGTCTGTCCCAAGTCACACATCTGTGGCTCTGACCCCATGATCCCACGCTACCCACTGCCTTCTCCCAGGGCCTGACCGGGAGGCTCGGCTCCGGCCCTGTGAGGAGGGAGGGCTCCACTCACATTCAATTAAGAAGAAGAAGGTGACGAGGCCCATGACGGCGGTGATGATGCCGGGCACCACAAAGGACAGGCCCCACTGCTCATCCACCCAGACGCCGGCGATCAGGGAGCCCAGGATGTTGCCCACGGATGTGTGGGAATTCCAGATGCCCATGATGAGCCCCCGCCTGGAGGGGAGGGAGGGAGGGAGGGAGAGAAGAACGGGAAAAGTGAGAAGAGAAGCACAGGGCTCCTGGCGACCGCCGACCAAGTGCAAAAAGCTGGCTGCCTGCAGCCTCTGAGCTGAAGACCCCCCTCAGGGAGGAGCGGGAGGGTTTGCTGGTGTCAAGGGAGTGACAGCAAGGCCGGGGGTCCCGCTCCCCAGCCGCTCCCTGAGCAAGCGCTCTCTGGCTCCTTGCTGCCCCAGGGCCCAGAGCCCCAGCCCTTTCTTCTCTTGCCCTAAGGCCGTGACTCTGAAGTCCTCAACCAGGGGTGACTCTGCCCCCAGGGGACACGGGCACCGTCTGGAGAGTTGCGACGTCCCAGCTGTGGGTGCGCTAGTGGCATCTAGGGGTAGAGGCTGCTGAACACCCTACACTGTGTAGGACGGTCCCACAACAAAGAATTATCCAGCCCCATATGTCAATAGTGCCAGGGTTGAGAAACCCTGCCCTAAAGAAACTTTTGCACAAAAGTCAGTTCAAGGAAAAAGAAAAAAAAAAATATATATATATATATATATAAATATATACAAACACATATATATGTGTGTGTGTGTATACAAACACAGTTTTATAGGCTTCATTTTTGTCTTCACGCAAAATGGAAATTCATCTATTAAGAGGAAAAAAGCATAACTGAGGTTGCAGGTTTTAAGGATCAAAACCTTAGCAATGAGAAAATCAGTACTGCTTTTAGTCACTAAAACATGTGTATCTCGGCCTGTGAAAGTCAGCAAGATGGAGGCAAGTTTCTAATCTTTGACCCTGAAATCACATCAGGGGCCACGAGGGACCCACCAGCCCGGCCCCCCAGGCACCGCCCACCCTCCTGTCCCATCACACTCACTTCCCCTTCCCGAACCAGTTGCCCACACAGGTCACCACGGAGGGCCAGCCCGTGGTCTGGACGAGTCCGTTGCAGATCTGCAGGGAGGGAGGAGAGAGGCGGGACAGGCCTGGGCTGAGCGGTGCAGCCTCTGGGACGGGGGCCCCTCCGCAGCGCACACTATGCACCCCCTTCCTTCACCTGCGTGCACGCACCCCGTAACCCACAAGCTGATTTCTCCTGTGGCCCCAGATCCCCACGGCAGAGACCAGGCCTCGCAGGCACCTCCACGGACCTCAGGGTAACGCTCAGCGCAAACTCACTGAGCCCACGAGGGTGACCACAGGCAATGGGCAATGGGACCCCGCATCGTGATAAAGGAGCACAGGGCTGGATGCGCCGGGACCTGGGGTGGCTGGGAAGGACCTGCAGCCTCTACTATCTGTCTGTGCCGGGAACAGAGGCCTGAGTGCAAGGCCAAGGCTCGTACCTGGATAAGAACAAAGTACCAGAGCGCGTGGATGTTCCAGAAATACCCCAGGCCAAAGAGCGAGGTGAAAAGGCCGCTGAGCAGCATTCCGGCTGTAAGGTAGTAACGGAGGGGGAGCCGCTCCCCAAAAATGCCACTGCAGAAGAGAGGGTTGGATCCATGGTAATCTCTGCTACCTGCGCCCTTCGGCTCTCTACCTCCTATCTCTCCGCCCCCCCACCCCAAAGCCACTGAAACGACTCTGCTAAGGTGATCACCAGTGACCTCTGTGTTGCCACACGCCAGGGACACCCTCGGTCCTCCACTCGCTGGGCTCCTCCGCTTTATTTGACGCTGCTGACCAAGCGCCTTGAAGTGCGCTCTCCGTGGCCTCTGTGAGGTCACCGTGGCCCACCTGCCTCCCCCCTTGGCTGACCAGCGCTCCTCATGCATTTTCTCTTCCATCACTTTTATGGTTTTAACTACCAGCTACATATACGTTACACAGCCCAGCTGCATAGCTACAGCCCTGAACTCTCCCCCAGAGCGTCACGATCATATCCAGATGCCTTCCAGACATCTTGACTGGGATGCTCCACAATCAGGACTCCTCTGCCTCTGCCCCCCACCCTGCCCCGTGTCCTGTGCCCCTCATCTGAGTGGATGTCGCCACCACGTTTGGCCACTCAAGCCAGAAACCACGGGGCTACCTCCGTTTCCTGCCTCTCCGCCCCACCCTTCACAAGCAACCTCCAAGACCTGTACCTTTTACTTACATCTCTCCAGTGCAGCGTTACTCTTTCATCTCTATTACTATTGTTCTCAGGCGTTGCTCAATGCTCAGCTGAGCTATTATCAGATCTGTTCCTTAGTGTGACGTGGTACTCAGTCCTACTCTCCCTCAAATCTACCTTCCGTCACCCTCACAGCGATCTGTCTGACGTGTTAATCTGAACATGCCACCCTTCAGAGGTTCTCCTGTGCCCATGGCCTGGTACACAATGACCTCATTCTTCAGCCCCATCTCCTGCATTTTACACTCTGGTAAACCTGTTACTTGTCCCCCCAGATCGTGCTGTTTCACACTCGCCTTACTCTGCCCATGCCATTCCCTCCACCTAGCCATTTCTGCATTGCCAAGCCCAATTCTTCTTCATTAGTTCAAGTGTCATCTCCTCCAAGAAGCCTTCCCCAACCCCTCTTCTCTAATCCCAGCTCACATTAAGTGACCCCTCGGAGCCCCCAGGGCGCCCCGTGTGAAGCACCTGTCTGGGAGCCACCACTCCCACACTGCTCTATAACTAGCTGCTGTTATCGGTCACTCCACTAGACCGTGAGCTCTCTGGAGGTGGTACCCTGCCTCAGTCATCTTTGATTCCTGGGAACAAACATCATGCTTGCTACATAAAAGCCGTGCTGGGGTCTTCCTAGCATCCAGGGCTATCCTTGAAGGACAAACCATTTTCCAGCCACACCACTGACACTGCCATCTGAGTGAATAAACTCAAAAGGACATCCAGGAAAGCCTTTCCAGGGAAAAGAGCTACTAAAAGTGGGAGCTGGCCAGGTGAAGGAGCAGGCTCGGTAACCGTGGGAGCATGCTGGCTACGGGCTGACAGGACGTGTGCAAGTCTTGTCGTCTCATTTCCACCTGGGGGGGGGGTCCCCAGCTTTTTCCCTTTGACCCTGCTGCCCCCAGGTCGGCCAAGGGGAGAGGCAGCTCTGAACGGTTCTGCTGCGGGCAGTCACAGGCTCCGCCTCTCTCTTACCTGATAAACATGCCGATGGCATAGGCCACGAGGAAGGCGTTGTCCACTGCCCCCAGGAGTTCCTTGTAGTTGCTCTGGTCTGAAAGCCGATGGGAGAGGCAGAATGCTGGCTGGCTGCTTGGACACCCCTGCAGGAAGCCCTTTCTGGCCCCGGCTGACCCTCTCCTGGGTAGGGGGAGTGGGCTGTGGGGAAGAACAGCTTGCCCCGCTCTTACCAAACGGGGCCCAGTTGCACCACGTGGTGTCGTTGAGCCTGTGGGTGTCGCCGATGGGCTGGATCATCTCTGAGCAGTTGTGGTGCAGACGGCTCTGGAGGAGTCACGGGTGCACGGGTCAGGGGCATCCTGTGGCCCCGAAAGGAGCAAGCAGCCTCCAACACACCAGCCCCGCTGCCCCCTCGACCGGACCCCACGCTCCCTCCTCCGGCAAAAACTGGCTCCAGGGGCAAGTGGCCACAGCAGAGCCTCGGTGAAGGGCAACGGGGGTCGACGCGCAGGGTAGACACGGGGCCCAGGGTGTCTGCTCTCTGGCTCCACCCGCAGCCCCCGACACCACCGTCTTGGTGAATAAACCCAGGAAACTCTCCTGGGAAAAGAGAACTGCTGAAAGTGGGACTCTGCCAGGGGGAAGGAGCGGGCTCAGTGACCAAGGTAAGGGAACAAGGATGGTTATACGCCAAGTTCCAGACCATTCTACGGAAGTGTATTTCCGCTGGGGCCCAGCATCTCCTGCTTTCTTCCTTACGCCCAGGCCAGCCTCACCTTGACGACACTGATGGGCTTCCTGGACATGTGATAACAGGTGTAGATGAGGAAAGTGATCAGCAGGATGAAGCCGCGGTACCTGCAGGGAGAGGTGGGCAGCTGGGCTGGCAGGGCACTCGGACCTCCGCCTCTACTGTGTCCAGGAAGCATGCACCTGTGCCCATTCTAGCAGCCTCAGAGCCCCAGCACCGCCAACTCTTCTACATCAGGCTCCCCTCCAGACACAAGTTCCTCGGGGCAGAGGCCAAGGGGAGGGTAGGAACAGACGCCAGAGGCCAGAGTGCTCCGGGGGGCCCCAAGTCCCTGCTCCTGCTACCGAGGCCTCCCGACAGAGCTAGCCCAGCATCAGCGCCCTAGACAACACCAAAGTACCCCCTCCTGCTCTTACCACTGCCCATCACCTCTGCTTCTCTCTGGCCTCACTAAGATCGGGGTGCCTCTGTGTGTGTGAGAGATGGGGGCAGGGAGACAGAATTGTATTTAAAATACTGGACATGCTGGGAGCCGGCAGGAGGCTGATGTGGGAGAAGGGTCTGTCTTTAAAGTGAGGTCGGGACTTTCCTGGTGGCGCAGTGGTTAAGAATCCGCCTGCTAACACAGGGGACACGGGTTCAAGCCCTGGTCCGGGAAGATCTCACATGCCGCAGAGCAACTAAGCCCATGCGCCACAACTACTGAGCCTGCGCTCTAGAGCCCGTGAGCCACAACTACTGAAGCCTGCGTGCCTAGAGCCCGTGCTCCGCAACAAGAGAAGCCACCGCAATGAGAAGCTCGCACGCTACAACAAAGAGCAGCCCCTGCTCGCCGCAACTAGAGAAAGCCCGCGCGCAGCAAAGAAGACCCAATGCAGCCAAAAATAAATTAATTAATTTTAAAAATAAATAAATGAAATAAAGTGAAGTCGACTATGCTCTCAAGCCTAGAACACGGCAGAAACAGCACCTGCTGCAGCCCAGTAGGGGCGGAGCCCAAAACCTAGCTGGAAATGTGGCAACAGAGGGAAAGCTGGTGACAGAACCCAGGTCCTCTGCCCTAGTCCGTTCCACTGGACAGAGGGGTCATCCTTTCCATCTGCGGCTCACACATCACATGGGCCCTCTCATACAGTGCTTCTCATCCCATGCGCCGGTCTGGGGCGGAAAGAACAGTTCAGCCAGGCCCCACCGAAGTTTCCGCTGCGCGCTCCCCCTTCCCCTTCTGCCGAGGCTCTGAGGAAGGGCTTCCAGGTCCTCCTGAGTCACGGCATCAGCTGAGATGAGTCAGCAGCCAGGAGCCAGGAAGTACATGGAAAATAGACCTCAGCACGGACTCCAGCCCAGGAGAAAGACCAGAGCCTTGGTTTCTTAAAGAGCCCACGGAGAAGGTGGGGAAGAAGGGGAAGGGGGCCTGAAACCCTTTCTATCTCTGGATCCACGAACCAAAGGGCCAGGACGCTGGAGGCTCAGTCTGCCCTCTCCAGGGATCTGCCTCCAAACCCCAATCCCTTCCTCCCAAGCATGTCGTGAAGGCTCCTGCTCGTGAGATGAAGGGGTGTTTCAGCAGAGGCTGCATTCAGGCCGGGCTACCGGGGCCCTTCACCCCTGGACTCGTTCTCTGCCTCGTTCCCTCCACTGCCTCACAGTTTATCTTCTGAAGAGACTGAAGGTACATGTGCCCCCGCCGTCACCTGGCTTAACGTTTCTCGGTGGCTCTCCGTTCCACTAAGAACGAAGCTCTCTCTAGCTTGAATCTTACGGTCTCTCTACCGCCCAGCCTCTCTGGCTCCCCATTGCCGAGGGTGCATGGCTCGGGGGGAGTCACCAGGGGTTCTCCAGGGAATCTGGGGTTACTCCAAGGGACTGTCACAGTGACCCTGTGACATACACAAGCTTGGTGGCAGCAATGTTTTCCACTTGGCAAATGGCTCATGTGACTCCTACCTCAGGAACTTGCAGAATCTGGTGGCAGGGTTGGGGGTGTCTCTGAGAGAACTGGAGAGGCTGCCCAGTGAGGCTTCTTCAAAGTGCACAAGATGGAAGAAAATCACAGCCCTACAGATAACACTCACCAGTGTCCTGCCCGGGGAGCTGCTGAGTCTGGAAAAAAGCTGAAAGCTTTGAGGGATGACTCTAATTTACTGTGTAACCAAATGAAAGTTCCTAAGCCTTTTTTGCCTCCGGTTTCCTCATCAGATGCCCACGGAGGACAGTGCCAACCACATCCAGCTCAAAGACCAGGGAACACAATGTAACTCTCACCCTAGTCCCTACGTGTCTGTTGGGCCACCTTTACGACCCCCGGGATCAGCTGAGTCTATCTCGGCTGCCACCTGGATACAGCCGTTGACCCTGGTGACAGATGAGATCTCCTCTGGGCCTGAAGGATCCCCAGGCCCCACTGAGCGCCCCCAGCACTGACTGTCCTTCCTTGACAGGCCAGGCAGGGAGGCCCAGGCTGCAACTCAGCCATGCCGAGCCCACGCAGGAGATGCTCAGACACAACGAGGGATCGAAAGGCACAGCCCCGCTGGCAGCCACCTCGCTCCTCCCTCGCTCCTCCCACCACGACACTGCTTCAGCCCCAAGTGCCAACACCTGCCCACCTCAGGTCACCTGCCCTGGCTTTCTCCAGCCTGTGGTCCCCGGTGTGCTTCCTTATCTGCCTTCTGGAGTCCTGTCCCTCCCAACCTTGCATGGCAGAAGCTAAGACAGGACAGCAGGCACACCCAGGCCCATTTCTGACATCTCGATTCTCTCTGGCAGAAACAGGACTGCCTTCCCATCCACATCCTGCCATGTGCCAGGCACTGTGCTAGGGACCCAGAGAAGCTGTAAGAGAGACCTCTGCCCTCCAGGGGCTCGCAGGTCAGCAGGGAGACAAACAGAATTGGTGCGACAGTGCCATAAAAGAGGGCAGCCCTGCATGACACGGAAGCAGGGACGCCGAGACCAGCTGGGATGGGAGCAGTGTCAGGAAAGGATTCAGGAGGTGAGGCTTCAGCCGCATCTTCACAAACAAGCAGGAGGTGGCCAGGTCCACCAGGGCTGGGGTGGGAAGCGGCGCCAGGGAGAGGGAAGTACGTGTGCCAAAGTGCAGAGGCGTGAACAGCAATGATACCTGTCTGGGGAACTCTATGTAGCCAGAGGTCTGGAAGGTGGGACTGGGCCAAGCATGGAAGGTGAAGGAGTGGGGAAGGAGGGAGCGGACAGGTCATGGAGGGCCTAGGGTGAGTTTCGACTGTCCTTGGGGTGATGGGGAGTCACTGAAGAGGGGTGGGATTTTCTAGGTCGGAGGGTTCCGGACACCTCCCAGGCTAAGCTCTGCCCTGCTGATTAGTTTGGGAAGCTCCAGACAAGCTTCCTCGCAGAAGGTAGGGCTGGTTCCCTCTGCCTCATCCACACTGCCAGCCACCCTCTAGGGAGACCCTCGGTGGTGCATCTCAGGGAGCTGGTGTCTGTAAGAGAAAAGAGCAAGGACTTAGGAATCAGGCGAAACCTGATTTCATTCCTTACACCTGTTAGCGGTCTGCAAAGTAGTGTTTATCACCTTTCTCATAGGGCTATTGACAGGTTGATGAGACGATGCACAGGACAGCTCTTACATGTTCCTCACACCCAGTGGACACTTAAAAATGACAGCCACTACGATTTCAGATTTTGAGGAAGGAAAGCTGGAGGGGGCGGAGGCAGCCCGTGCTGCTCTGTTACGGGAGGTGAGCAGGGTGTGGGTTAGCACCAAACTCCTCTGAGTGGTGGTGGTTCCAGGCCCTGGATTTGCCTGTAAGGTAGGGAGTTGGAGGCCAGCATGGCCACGCCTCCCACATGCCTAGTACACAGAGGTGGGCTAGAGGAACACGAAGACGCCCCGAAGCTACCAGTGCGCATGCGGGAGCCTGCCACGGGGAGAGAGCAGAGGCTGGTCCACTGGGCCCACCCATGTTCTCCCTTGGGAGTAGACAGGGAGACTTAGCAGAGATCCACAGTCATGCAGATCTGCCAGGTTCCAGCCCTGTCCAGAAGCTCGGCCTGACCTTTCTCTCAGCTCTGACCCCATCCCTCAGTAGAAAACCTGACACCCAAGATAGCAGGAGAGTCACAGGGAGGGAGGCGGTGGGGCAGAAGGACCTCAACCTGCTGTGTGATGCTAGGATGGGCACTGGCCTCCTCTGGGACTCCCTGCCTGGACCGCAGCACCATGGCGGCATGAGCCCAGAGGGGCACAGCTAGCTGGGCAGAGCATACCCGGGGCCTCCCCTTAGTCAAGTCCTCTTTCCTTTCCACTCTGGCAGCTCTTCTGAGAAAAAGGCCAAGGTGCCATAGTTCAAAGGGGACTGGGGACATGGGTCCGGTGAAGGGCTGGGCTGACACAAAGGCTGTCGAACTCACAGTAGCTCACAGGGAAGATAGCTGATGTGCTCCTGCTGCCTGTAGAACCCGCAAGTTTCACTTCTGCTTTCACAAGCCCTTCTTGCAGAAACAAGAGGCCCCAGAAAGGGAGCAGGGGGGAAAATACACAGTCGGGCTTCGCCTGGCTTGCCCCAGAGGGGGAGGGATGGCAGCCCAGGTGTTGGCCAGGCTGGGCAAGCAGGCCAGAGACCCAGGAACATGCGTGGCGAGGCCCACAGACTGTTCCGGGCAGGGTGCCCACCCCATGACCCTCTAAGTCTGTGTTAGCGAGAGATGGCACTTTGAGAGTCTCACCTCCCCCTGCACGGCACTGGTTACTGAGTAACCAAGTCAGATAGAGAGGTGGACTAGCTATCTCTTAACTATTAGCTGACAGTCCAACTTATTCTTCCAAATGAGCACGCTAATAGCTTTATGGACCTCATTAAGACTCTGCACTAGAAACGCTTCTCAGGTTAGGGGCAAAGAACAACGACTGCCAAAGCAGCAACAGATGACAAACAGAACCCCCAAAGGACCTACTACCACCACCACCACAACAACAGAAAACAAGAAGTAGCCCAGCAGAAGAATGCTGACCTCCGGAGACAGTGGGAAGAGGTGCCTTCTCTCCAGTGTCTGCCCAGTCAGCCCCCGGTCCCTGCACCCCGCTCCCTGCTTTGCAACCACATTGCTGACGGTGCTGATGGCTCCTATCCCCATGGCAGGCCGACAGGGAATTAAACTCCCTCACTGACCAATCCCTACCACTTCCTGCCTCAGCCCAGTCCTTAAGCCAAGTCTGGGGCAGCTGGTAGATGTCTGGGGTAGCTAGTAGATGCCTGGGGCAGCTAGTAGATGCCTGGGGCAGCTGGTAGATGCCTGGGGCAGCTAGTAGATGCCTGGGGCAGCTAGTAGATGTCTGGGGCAGCTAGTAGATGCCTGGGGCAGCTAGTAGATGCCTGGGGTAGCTAGTAGATGCCTGGGGCAGCTAGTAGATGTCTGGGGCAGCTAGTAGATGTCTGGGGCTACTCAGGTGGGGGCAGACTGGACTGGCTGTAGCTGCAGGTGACCTTGACACTTGCCCGGAGGAAAGTACCACTTGGTGGCCTGTCCTTGGACGTGCCTGTCCTGGGACTCAGCAGACCTGAAAAGGAGAGAGGGCTGGGGACAGTAAGAACCAGGCTGCCGGTGACAGTGCCATCACCCCGCCCCCTGCCAAGCCCTCCGCTGCCCCTGGGACACCCTGGTAGGGAAAGGTCAGCCTGGAACAGACAGCACAGGGCAGAGCCCTGAGCCAGGCCTTCCACTGACAAGATGCGACGGGGACAGGCCAGGTCTGGGAGGGCCTCTGAGAACAGAGGAACAGAGCCCTCTCGGGGCTGAGACCCAGCCCAAGGACTCCTCCACCTGATGCCCCTCCTCCAGATGGAACCTGGGCATTTGCTCAGAGACATCAGGTTGACACAGGGCTTGGTCCCAAGATCCTTCCCAGAGAAGGGGAGCCATTGGCCAGTAGCACAAGGAGCCCGGGACTTTCTAGAAGGAATTAGTAGATAAGATAATGGTCTTTTTTAGGAGAGAGGAAAATATAGGCTAGATTGCTTTGCCTTGAGAAGGAATCTCGGCAGGGGAAGCCTGGGTGCTCAGACAGGATGAAAAGACGTGGCTTTTAGCTACAGCATGTGGTTTCGTTTAGGTACCTGGAAAAACTCTGGAGGAGTGTGAGAGCTGGTAGGGTTTGGAAGAAGTGGTCAGCGGGTAGTTGGTGGTCTCTCTTCTGAAGAGCAGCTACACAAAGAGCACAGGCGGGAATGCGTTGGTGGTGGCGGGGCCCTCCTCCCCAGGGAGCTAAGATGAGGACTCTCCTCTCGGGATTCCCTGGAGGCTTAGCCCGTGGCCCACCCTCACCTACTCCTTCTCCCCAGCATGAAGGACCCAGGGGAGGAGGCACGAGCCAGACGGCAAAATGAGAGCAGTGATGCCGCCCACCCCACGCCCACCCCACACACCAGTTTGGGGGCAATCAGATGGGGGCGTTGTGGGCTGCAGGGACTCCGACCCTGGTGTCTGCCCCCAGTTCTGGCGTTGCTTCGGGACCGCTCAGCTCTGACCTCAGCACTCAGGTGGCACAGCTTGATGGGAAGAAGTAAGGTCTTGGCCATCCATACAGACCACCCCCAAAGCCTGGCTGCCTTCTAGACCAGTGCGTGGCCCCTGAGGCCGACCGCCCCACCCAAAGCCAGGGAGGTGCGCATCAGTCTGCTGTGTAAGGAGGGAAAGAGGAAACAGCGGAGAGGAAGAGGAAGCAGAAGGTGGCTGGGGGAGAAGACAGCAGTCATGTGCGGGTGGGGGAGGGAGCCACGCAGGTTCACATGCTCTTTGGGGGTCAGCCTGAAGAGCCCGAGGAAGGGAAGGGGATGGGGACAGGGACGGTGGGCTCAGCCCTCCAGATCCTCCACCAGGCTCTCTCCTTCCTTCTCGGAGCTGCCTCTCGCCATCACCACTCTTTTTTTTTTTTTTTTTTTTTGCGGTACGCGGGCATCTCACTGTTGTGGCCGCTCCGCACACGCAGGCTCAGCGGCCATGGCTCACGGGCCCAGCCGCTCCGCGGCATGTGGGATCTTCCCGGACCGGGGCACGAACCCGTGTCCCCCGCATCGGCAGGCGGGCCCTCAACCACTGCACCACCAGGGAAGCCCACACACCACTCTTTTTAAGGAGCCCTTTCTGATGCTCTTACCGGGCATCTCTGGGCAGTTACCAGGAAGAGAAGGAAGACAAGAGAAAGCTACTTTGCAGCATCTGGGTCCCTGGTCTGAGGCCATGGCAGAATTGGGAAAAGGACGTTAAACCAAAAGACGCTGCGTCTTAACTTCTGGGTCTGTTACTGTGACCTTGGGCAAGCTGTCTCACCTCTCAGCCTCAGCTTGAGCTTCTTGTAAATGGGATAGTAAACTCCTGTCACATGAGGGTGCCCTAAAGACTAACTGAGATAACATTTAGCCTCTCAGCCTCACTTTGATCTTCCTTTGACTAAGGTAGTGAAGTCCTGTCACATGAGATGTCCATAAGGCTTGATGAAATGAGATGCGATGCATCCGGCAGCAGGACCTCAGCAAACTCCGGCGGGCAGAGCCACTGGTCCCCGCTGCAGCCTCCAGCCCACCTCGGCCCTGGTGGGCTTGGGGGAGGGCAGCGAGCTGGGAGCTCACGGCCCCTGCTTTCCTGCCTGCCCAGTGCCCCACCCATTCCTGCTCATCCAGCAGGAATGCCACCTGGCCCTCCTCCCACAGGCTCCTCTCGTGGAGCCCTGAACTGCTCCCTCCCCACAGGCCCCAGGAAGCGGGCCCAGCCCCAGAATCAGCAGCCATACTCATCTCTCTGGCAAGATGCCCACGTTGCCATCTGTCCCCAGACGTGCCCACGCGGACGCTGGCACAGAAGGCGGGGCACCGGCCAGGCCCAGGGCTGGGGAGGACTCAGAGGGGCTGTGGCTCCTGCGAGGACACTGCCTGACCCCGGGGGCTCTGACGGGAGAAGGAGGGGCAGTGCCATCCTCCTGGGCAGAAACTCCTCAGTCTCTGCCTTCTGCTTGCACACCTCGTGCCGCCTGCCTCTCAGCCTCCTGTCCGGGGACCGCGCCTTCAAGCCCCAGGCTCCCACCAGCTGCGGCTGCACGTGACCAGTGCTGACAACACAGGCTACGTCCTCACTGCCGTGCCTTCGCCGGCTCCACGGCTCCACTCAGAATACCTCCAGGTCCACCAAGGCAAATGCTACCTGTTTCTCCTAATGAAGATGAAACCCTCCCGCCACAGAAACTCACAAGCACCGTGCAATTACCAAGTACTAACTGCACACCAGGCACTGGGCTAAGTGCTTTAAATATCTTCTCACTTAATTTCACTAAAACCCTGGGATAGAGGTATATTGCTATTTCCATTTGAAGACAAGGACCTGGAGCCTTAGAGATTTAGTGATTTGTCTCAAGTCCAAAGGCTATGTTTTCTTTTCCCCTCCCACACTCTAATCGGGAGGAAAGACCGTGGGCTTGGGAGTCTAACTAACCTGGATTCAAGTTCACCTCAGTTACTTACTAGCTATGCGGCGCTTGACCAGGTACATAACTGCTCTGTGCCCCATTATACCCATATAATGGGGAGTTAGGTGGGGAAACAAATAAAGGCCTTGCGCTGAACCACAAACACAATGCCTGGCACAGAGCAGTAGGAAATGCGAGTAGAAAAATAGTCAGTAATTAATGTTTAGTCAGTGCTTAGTATGAGCCTGGCACTGATCTAAGTATTTTACCTGCTGCATCTCGAGACAATCTTTAATCCTCACAGCGACCTGACAAGGTAGGTGTTACAAGTATCCTCACGGTACAAACAAGGAATCCAAAGCTCAGGGCCAGCCCACCCTCTGGCGTCCTGCTCCAGGACCGTCTGCTTTCTTCACTTCTGCTTAAAAGCCCTCCTTGGGTACAGGTGGAAGCAGCAAATGTGATAATGAGAGAACACGCCTTCTCTCCAGCTGGAGCCTTAATTCCGAGAAAGTAGGACCGCGTCTTAATCATCCTCGTAGGCCTCACAGTGTAACACGATAGCGTGCCTACGGTAGGAACTACACTGACGTTCGGTGTCTGTTAGGAGTCCAAACCTCCATGCATCAGGAAGGAAGTAAAGGAACACTTATCGTGCGCCCTCCATCAGCCACGGGAGGTCAAGGATGTTCACGGATCACTTTTGCCTTCAAGAACCCACCTGACTTTCACCCACGAGGGAACTGAGTCCCAGAGAAGTTAACTACACAAGGCACACAGTGGTGAGAGGATTTCAATCCGGACCTGTCTTAAACCTGGGAGATGTGGGAGAACACAGTGGTTGGAGTCACACTTTAACAAGTGTGTAAGTGACGTGTGTGCCTGTGGAGAGTTGTGCCTTCCTGAGCTCTTCTAAAATGCTGGAGTGGGACAGGCTGTTTACAGTGATCCACTCTCCCTGCCCCTCATTTTCTCTGAAATATAAGTTACTTTGGTTAAAGGGTATAATTAATGTATACGAATAAGACTCTACCAGGAACAATAGTGGCAGAGAGATACAACTTTGAACATATATGGTAATGAGATCTATTTTTGTTTATTATGGGAAAAAAAGAGTAGTAGAATATTTCACTTACATAAGTGTCTCAGAAGTTGTTTGCTGTGTGAGAAAGTTCTAAAGGTTTCTCAATGCCCTCTTGGTCTATGATCTGTTCCTATGCATCAGCACCCTGGTGGTACTTTGCCTGGTGATAACAGTAGAATGTTACCAGTCATGATTTCAGCTATGATTTTAAATGTTACCTGGCTGCAACCTTACTTCTTTAATTTGAATCTAGCATCTTCTAGGTCAGTGGTTTTCAACTGGGGATGTACATCAGACTTTCCTATGGAGTTTTATTAAAACATAGATGTTTAGGACTTACTCCAGACTTACTAAATCTCTTCAGTCAACATTCTTGGTATCTCCTTGTATATTATGTAAATTATGTATTGGGGTTTTTATATATCTCAAGATTTTTTCCTCTATAAAAATTATGCTCATCATTTTTATGAATCAGATATAATGTTCACTGTCTTCTTTGAAATTAGCCTTAGTGTGTTTTTAGACATTGTCTAATTTTTTTTTTTGGATTGGCTTTATTTTGTTTTACATACCTCAGGAATAATCAGACTTCCTTGTTAGCTGCATTTTTCTTGTCATGAATTCTCATCATATCATTCACTTTTGAAAATTATCATTAATAAGTTAATCCATACCTCTTTAGGTCTCTGTCCCTTACAGATAGTTTTTGTTCTACTCTGATGCTCCCTAAAGGCTGTGCAATCAGCTATAGGCCAAAGGTTTTACCTTCAGCAAACAAGAACTGTCTCAGAAAAGCACAGGACCAGGTACATACTCATGGGTACGGACTCCTGATGACATCACTCAGATATCTTTAAGAACATACCAGTGGACTGAGTCAGGATTTCCAAAACTCTTCAGCAAAGAAGCTGACCAGATTATGTGGTTGTGAACCCAAGATTCAGCAGAACAAGAATTAATCACTTAGGACTGAAAGAACTGATAAGGAATGACTGTCACGTTTGGAATATTACTGATGTTGTTATAGTGTTCAATCTTCTGAATATATAAGAAAGCCCTTTCTCTTTCTTCTTAAGTTGTCTGTAACCCATAACAATTTAGGAGACCCTGTTTTTGTAAACTGAAACATTTGTAAATACCTTATTCTCCCTGCCTGACTCCTCGGAATTCAGAAACTGTTTTTGAGTCTTCTTGCTTTTTATAAAATATGGTTATTTGCAAAAGTTCAATAGGAATTTTTTTCTTTTTTTTTAACCAGAACATATTAGAAAACTTGGTTTTACAACCAAGGCCTTGCCTGGAATGTCGTACTTGACAATGATGCTCATTTAATCAGCTATTGCTGCCACTTTTAAGGAATTAAGGTCGACAGCCAATACAAAACCCGCCTAATAAAACCGGCTTACTGTGTTCCCTTACACACAAATCAGGAAGGTCACTCCCTGGCAGGTCCAGGAAACTTAGGATATTTGGGGACCTCAAGAAGAGAGGAGTTTGCCTAAATTTATAGGCACAGCAGGTAAAGCCTAGTGGAGACAGCTTCTTGGCTCGGCTTCCTAATCTCAGAACAGTAAATAACAGAAGGATTTTAAAAGTCCAATCCAAGATCCCTTATGAAAACTTGCAGCAAAGTGAACGTAACAAGGCCTATACGGTAAATTATGTATATAGATTATCAGATCAAATCTAAGGAGACCAACCCTATTTCGTGATCAAGAATAATCTTTCTTTGAGACTATTTTTGATCCCAGCAGGGCAGACTGTAGGGAAAAAAATGTGTTTCTCTGGAGAACTGTGCATTGCCCGGAGGACACCCCTCCAAGTTATCTGATTCTTGTCTTTCACTGAGCTTGAATTCCATGAAGTGGTAAGTAACTGGTAAGTCATATAAAATATGTCCATGAACTTACAGAGTTTCAATAGTCTTCCCTCCCAATCAGTTTTGCCTCAATATGCCTAACTTACAAATGGGGACGTTCTTTGTATTCTCTCTTTTCAAAACTGTGGTAAAATATATGTAACATAAAATTGAACGTTTAACCATTTTAAAGTACGCAGTTCAGTGGCATCAAGTACCTTCGTATTGGTGTGCCGCCATCATTACCATCCACCTCCAGAACCTTTTCATCTTCTCAAGCTGCACCTCTGTACCCATTAAACAATAACCCCCCATTCTCCCCTCCCTGGGTTTTTCTTTTGTGCCAATTATAACATCTTCTGGCACCCTCATTATGAGTGAAATAAAATCCTTTTAACACATGTTCATTTTTATATCCTTACGAGAGTCATGATCTTATCTTTTTCTCTGAAAAATATCTTTTAAGAGTCCTAAACTCAAAAAGGACCAAATAAATAATCTAATGAGTGGGGAAGGTTGGGAGTGTGAGGACTGTCCCCAGTGAGGGCTGTCACCAACTGACCATCCTGATTTGCCCGGGACTGAGGGGGCTGGGGATGCAGGATTTTCTGTTTTAAAACGGGAACAAGCTGGTCATATTAAGAACTTGCACCCCATCTAAAAGGGGCTCCTACCCCTAATGATATAATTGGGGAATTTAGGCCTGAGACTGTTACATCAGAGAAGCGAGGAATCTGGCTGTCTACGTTGTTTTATAATTTGTAAACGATGGCAACTAACACAATATTAAACAAAACAAAAACACTGTGCAGACCAAGCAAACTGCTCCAGTGTGGCCTCTGATGAAGAATGGGCTGAAAGCCCTCCACCCCACCACACCCCCCCTGATCCGCGGCCTCCTCAGGACTCCTTGGTCGGGAGGAAAACTCCTGTGGAAGCCGCCGGCCCGCCGCTGGGGTGACTACCCTGCTGCGGCGCAGCTGCTGCTCTGATCTGAGACGCATGCCCTCCCGGGAGCGTGTCTCTCAGGGCCCAGAACCCCTCAAGGCAAGTCCCAGGACCACTGGGTTCTGGCCTTCGTGTTATCCAAGGGCCAAAAGAGACCAAAAGGACCACTCGACAACTCCAATGGCCACTTTTTCAGCAACTCCGCCACGCCCTGACCTCGGTTCCCTAGCCTGCAAGCCCGGCTCCCCCGGGTGCTCAGCGTTAAAGGAGGCGCTCTGAAGGTCTCCCCGGGGTCGGGTGGGGGTGTGTGCGTGTCTGGAAGTGCGGATGCAAACGGGCATCGGTGGAAACTCTCCTGGGCAGCCTCCCAGGGAGCGGTCCTGCGGAGGCGGAGCGAGCTAGGGCGTGCGTGCCACCCACCTCCCCGCCGACCGGCCAGATCCTGTCAGAACCCGCCGCCGCGCCGCCCCCCGCCCCCCCCCCCCACCAGCACGCTGGGACTCCCGGCCGCCCGAGTTGGATCCGCCAAACCCGAGGGAGAGGGAGGCCGTCCTGGCCCGGCGCCCCCCACCCCGCAGGCCCTCTCACCAGCTGTCCCTGGAGAAGGCGCGGAGGAACCAGACGCCCGGCGCCAAGGAAGACCGCATCTTGCCCGGCGATACCCGAAGCGAATCCGAAGCAGAGGAGGATGCAGAGCTGGGCACGCGCCCCGAGCTGGCAGTCCCCAGAGTTTAAATGCCCCGCCGGCCGGCCCGCCCCGACGCCGCAAACCGTGGCCTTCAGCCCCCGCCCCCTTGCGCCTGACCGCCCTCGGGCCCGGCCAAGCGCAAAGCGCACGCCCACTGCCCATCCTCCGGCCGGCCTCGGGCACGGACTTTTCTCGTGCTCTGCCTCCGGGCTAGGGACCCGCGGCCCTCCGAGCCTCTGGGGCCTCGCCTTCGGCCTGCGCTTGTCGGCTCACTTCCCTCCGGGGAACTGAAAGCTGCGATCCCAGATTCAGTCAGCTCTGCGTGACCTCCCGTCTACCCTCAGCTGCTCCTGCAGTGCCTTCCTATCCTGATTAGCTGTGGCGCAGACACAGATCGGGAAACTGAGGCAGGCTGGAGGGCCAGCGTCCCAGAGGACGCTGATTTGAGTGTCAGCGCCCCCTGGGAGCGTAGGTGTCCCAACAGGGACTTTCTGTCCCACTCAGATTCCAGATTACGCAGTGAGCCAGACAAGACCCTACCGCACCTCGTCCACGGATAGACTGATACCCCCCGCCCCGCCTCTACTCCCCACGGTGACTGTGCAGCGGCCACTCCTGCTCTCCCTTCTGAAGGCCCGCAGCCATGCAACAGTGAAGGGCCCCTCTGAGGCAGAGTTCCGTGCTCTTAAAAGTGCTCTGCAGACCTCTGGCCTGAAGATTTCCAGGGTATGTTTCCACCTATAAAAAGCAGTGATTGTGAGATCTTTGTCTATGAACCCAAGGGTGAACTAACTATAGAGGGAAGCATTGGCCTGGAGAATAAAATGGTTAATAGAACGTAAACTAGGAACTTGTCTGGGCAAATAGATTTCAGCCCTAAGCCCACCCTGCCCCTCACTCCTAGGAGTGCCCAGACCCAAAGTGCAAGGTCAGAGAAGGGCAGTAACGGCTACACCAAACAGGTTCAGACCCAGGAGAGTGCGCTTGGCCGCTACCAGCCCCGGAATCAGGCAAAAAGAGGTAAACAGAGTTGTAAAACCCTCCGGTAACGCCAGGCAGTCAGGGGCAGGGGTCTCGTGGCAGAAATGAAGACAGCAACAAACAGAAGAGGGCAGGAGGTAGACGACTACAAAGGAAAGGGGACAGGGGATAGAAGGAAGAAGCTGTGCTGGGTTATGGAGCTGAAACACTGAGGAAGAGCACAGCTACCAGCAGCTAACTCAGCCCTTAATTATACCACACAGGGTGCCCAGACGTACATTCATTTCGTTCTTACAGGTCAGGGAGGTGGGCATTATCCATCTGAGAAGACTGACTACCCATGCTGGTTGGCCTGGGACAATCCCGGCAGACACCCGCAGTCCCAGAACGTATGATGGACAGCTCTGGGGTCAGTAACACCCAAAAGACATTAGGCCTGAAAGAAGGCAGATTAAGGGTGGAAAATAAAATGGGATAATGAGCTGATATCACCAGGAAGAGAGCTGCCTGTGTCCAAAGGACTAGAGGGAAGGAGAAAGTTGAATACAGAGGAGCCAGGGAAGCAGCTGAGGTCACTTGAAGCTACACGGGAGGAGTACGTGGATATCAGCAAGGGCTCCAGGGGTGCTATCCAGACTTCAGCAGTGGGGAATGTCTATCTTTCCATTCCAGACAGAGAGAAGCCAACGCATAAGACGCATTAGCGCTCATTTTACATGCCCCTCGGAGAAGGTGTGTTTGTGCCCCTCAAGGGACCATGCTTGTCTGTGGCTGGAACCCTCAGAGAGGCATAAAGAATACGCCCTCGTGGTGGTATGGCTCTTACTCATGCTGTGCCAGTGAGTGGCTGGGAGCAGGGCCAGTCCTGAGACAGTCTTTGCCTTGTCCTAGTGGCTTCCTGTGAATTCAGGGGCCAGGATGGCAGCAGGGACAGTCCTACCAATGTTCCTCACTTGCTCCTGTGTGTGACCTGACAGTATCCTCGCTTCCTGCTGCTTGGGGGAGTGACAAAGAAGGATACTTCTTTCACTCAGCTACACAAGCTCTCTGCCCTCGACTCACCTTCCTGTTATCTGGCCCCCTTCACATGCTACCTCCTCGTACCTGGCAGGGTGTGGACAGTAGTATCTGAAGGCAATAAGGAGGGGAGGGATGAGCGACTGAATCACACACTAAAGAAAGAGAGCCTTAGTTCTTATTGTGGGTAGCCCTATAATTGGTCAAAAATGCTTACTATGCCTTAGTATCAGACACCTGAAAACAGGAGCCGGCAGATAATGACCTTTTTGCCCATCAAATACCAGTTCCTATTGCTAGCAGGTTTCATTGACCATCCATGGGACTTTTTTCGGTAGTCAGTTATCCGTTTAGGTCCTTCTAGATATAGCAACGAGTGTCCTCCCTGGTTTTTTCAAAGGGACCCAGGGACCTGAATTCTTGAGAAAGTCTGTGAGAACAAGCGCCACGAGGACAAGCCATTAGGCAGCAGAACCCTCGCGTTTCCTGCACACACACGATCATCATTCTTTGAACACATCTCCGTTCTCCCACTTCTGTCTCACTGAACAGAGAATAGCACGATTTTTTCTGTGATAGAGTCAGAACCCAGACCCTTGATTAGTGGGGTAGGAGTTGAGATATTAGGAGAAATTGGGATTACTCAACCTTTTAAAGGTTCAATTTCATATTAGGCCTGTTGGTTGAGATGCCAAGTGTAGTGAAAAGAACATGGGTTTTGAGGCAGAGCCAGCTCTGGCTCTCCTACTTCTCCAAACCTCAGTTCTCTCATCTGTAAAATGTGGATAATAACATTGATCTTGCAAGGTGGCTGTAAGAATTTAAAATTATGCATATAAAAAGTGTCTGGCCATATTAAATAGGTTTGGTAAGTGGAGCAATTGTTATATGTGCATGAGCAAACATACAGCTTGAGGATTAGATATTGACTACAACTGATGGAAACAGATGGCCCTTAAAAATGAGAACAAAATATAGGCGCCGAAGGATCAGAGTCCTTAAAAAGTATCAATGGGTGTAACAGAATAGATCTGACCTGCAAAGTCTTTAATATCCTGTGTGTGTGTGTGTGTGTGTGTGTGTGTGTGTGTGTGTGTGTGTATGTGTGTGAATGTATATGTATGTGGGTGTCTGTGTGTGTGTATATAACTTCACTCACGGAGTTATTGTAAACATTATGATAATACATGTGGAATAATTTGGGCTTGACAAGGATGGATGTATGGGTTAAGTAAAGTGTCATAAAAATGAAGGAAGCTATTATTATCTCAAATATATCAGATGCTGAACTCTTGCTAAGAAGAATTGCTTTTAAACTTCTTCCAGCCAACACAATCAAAAGATAAATAAGCAAGGTGCCCATGTATCCAAAAAGATTTTGTTTCTCAATAAAAGACAATTTTTCGGAAGGGCTTGGCAAAGAAAGCCCCAGCATTGATACGACTGGTCAAAAGGAGGGGCTTCAGTCTATGCAAGACTGGACTGATGGCTCATAATGGCCTGAAGAATGGGCTTTGGGGACCACTATCAGCCAAACAAGGGGACAGTCCTGCTCTCAAACAGTCAACCGGGGTGGCAGCAGGTATATATACGGACAACCTGAAAGGAGGCAGTCCTTGGGAAGGGAGGAGCAGATTGGGCAAGTGGTTAAACTATTATGGTCTCCCAAAGTTGCTTTGTTCAGGGGGAGAAATAAAAAGGAATATAAGGTAACGATAAAAGGCAGACTCAGGTAGTCTGTTCACACAAGCTGAGGACAAGTTTTGGTTGCTCTAGTATCTGAAAGTAACAATTCATTAATATATTCATTTAATCAACACTGTTGGAGTGCCAACTATGTGCCAGGCAGGATGAGACAGGCACAGCCCCTAATCTCAAAGGAGTCACAGTTGAATGGGACAGACATGTATAGGGATGTAATTCCACCTCAAAGAGCCCTAGAGGAACAGGTTGACTCAAACAAGAAGCAGGTTAAAGAGGTATGTTCATCCTCCTAAGGAGGCCCTGAGAAAGGATCAGATGACCCTGGAAGAGGCTTGAGATGCTCCACAGTAGGTAATATGAGAAGCAGATGTGAAGCACAGCTGGGCGCGTGCCAAGTAGAGAAGAAGAGAAAGGTAGGACCAACAGAGCGCATGGACACAGGCATGTGCAAAACAGCAGAGCATGAAAAAGCGTGGTCTATTTAAGAGATGGTGCATAAAAAATTCTGTGTAGCTGGAGAGCACACATGCGCAGTGAGGAGTTGCTGAAGATATGACCGTTTTTACTTGTGGTGAAATAGCAAACAGCCTTCAAAGCCAATGTTAAGGGGTTGGGATTTTGTCCTTCGGACAGTTGGGAGTTATGAAAAGGAGGTTTTCAAGAAGGGTTGAGACACAATCAGATTTATGTTCTTAGAGGAAAAATGGCCATTTAAAAGCCCTTGCCGACCTCTGATTCTGGATCAAGATGGAATAGACTCACTTCTCCCTATTCTTCTTGCTAAGTGCTAAAACCCTGGGCATTGTATGTACAGCAACATAAGAAAATTCTGAGAAAGTGGAGAGAAGAAGGAAGATTAGCTAGGAAACTCGAGATCTGAGGAAAGACACAGTAGTGGTTTGTCTGGGTTGCTTTTTATTTCATTTATCCTGGGCTGGGCTCTGGAGAAGCCAGCACCCAGTCCAGAAACATCAATAGCACAGACAAAAAAGGAAAGGAAAAAACACCAAGAAAAGCTAGCCAGCTAAGTAAAGGATCAAGAAAGGGGCAGCCCCTCCGCCCAAACACTACAGAGAGCACAGCAGCCCGCCCCACTTCTATCAGCAGAGGCAAAGTGGAGGCCTCAACTTCCATTTGCACCTGGCTGGAATGAGGCGTCCTCCCAGCCCCGCCATCAGGACATCAGGGTGGTGTCAGGGAACTCCGAGTTCTGGGAAGCCAGGACTTTCGCCACCTTCCAGTGGTGATGAGCACGCCCCCACCCCACCCCCATGATGTCAGCAGAGATCATATGGGGAGCAGTAAGGAGGGCCCCTCCCCCTCTCACGCAGGGTGGTGTCAGTGGAGGCACAGTAGGGACCCTGATCTCCCACTCTCCAAGCTGTAGCAAGATGCCCTTCTCCACCCCCCCACGGGTATCAACTGAGGCCAAGTAGGAAACCTGAATTTCTACCACCCACCTGGAAGAGAGGATTAAAAACATGATCCAACATGCTGTCACTTTCTTAAAAAACTAAACATACATTCACCATACAGCCCACTAGTTGCCTTCCATAAATGAAAATTTCTGTCCATACAAACCTGTATACAAATGTCTGTAGTGGCCTCATCTATAATAGCAAAAACCTAGAAACAACGAAAATGTCCCTCAACGGGTGAATAGTTATGGTACACCCAATACTACTCAGCAAATAAAAGAATTATTACTACACACAATTTGGATGGATCTCAATGGCATTGTGCTGAGTGAAAAAAAAATCTGTCTCAAAAGGCCACGTACTGTATGATTCCATTTCCTTGAAATGACAAAATTATAGAGATGGCAAGGAGCTTAATGGTGGCCAGGGGTTAGGGATGTGGGGACAGGGAGGGGTGCGAGTGTCACTTTCGAGGAGTAACATGAGGGAGGTCTTTGCGGTGATGGAATAGTTTTGTATCTTGATCATGGTGGTGTTTATATGAATCAACACATGTGGAAATGGCACACATAGAGCCATACATACATTCTGTACCAATGCCAACTTTCTGCTTTTGATATTGTGCTATAGCTATAGGAGAAACTGGGTAAAGTTTCCTCCCTGAATTATTTTTGCAACTTCCTGTATATATATCATTGTTTTTAAAAAAGTTTTTTAAAAAGTGGAAAAAAAAAAGGAGCTCTTTGTCAACTTTTTAGTTCTTCCTAGTAGTTCTCAGTTTGCTAATTCTAGAAACAGGGGATGGTACAAATTTACCTTTTAATATAAATCTTTTCTTTTCGGAATATGCTGTGGAGTGGCAAGGTCAGCTGTCCATGCTAATTCAAGTTAACATCTAACTTGCCTTCATGAGTACAGGTTTCAGCATTATTCCCTTGATTCCAAGTTATTCCACCTCTGCTTTTATCTAACACCTTCTTCTGTACCACTTTATGGCTAGGAGATAATACTCCTCCCCATTCCAAAGATGAGAAAATTTAAGCTTATAGAAGAAAACAGGCATGTTCTGAATCACATAATGGTGGTGGCGGAAAGATAAGATACCAGCTCTCCCCAGGGCCACTCCATAAGATCAGATTCCTTCTCAGCCCCTGGGGTGACTGTGGACATGCCTCCCTGCCTTTCACTGCTGCTCTCTTGTATCTACTGTTGGGAGCACAGTTTTACTGCACCATTGTAAAGCAAGATGAATGAAACAGGGAGAACAGGTTGGACAAAGGAAAATTGGAAAGTGGATTTAGAAATGAGAAGCATGTGACTTCAAAGAACTGTGATGCTTTTCACAGACAAGAATGGGAAGGTCTTTTATAGGGAGAAGTTTACTAGTCAGATTAAAGAAGTTCTGGATAAACAAACTAGTGCCGCACTATATAAACTGGAGATGTTCTTGCTACCCTTCGGTGTCCATGGCAGCAAAGGCAGGCCCCAGATCTGGAAAAACTCTCTTATATCTCCTTTGGCCCAACAATACCTTCACCCTATAATTTCTCCACAAAACTCTTTTGCGCTGGTCTCAGATCCCTGGCTTAGTGTGCTGTTGGCATTCCTTGTAAAATATGTGAAGGACAGGCAGGCTGCAAGATACAGGAACTGAGCTCGAGACTGAAATTCCTGGGAGAGAGACCTAAACCTAGTCCTAACCCTAACTTAGATCCAAGTCTTCCCTTCTTCTGAATTCAAGATCATCTAAATGCTCACCGTATGCTTCTAGTAATTTCTATTGACTGAGCCCTATTTCTAAACCTTTCCCCCCCACCCCTACTCATGAATTTGTACAGGTTCTTTCCAGCTTATAATGACAGAGTTTCAGCCAGAGAGAGGGGCATATGCCCAGGCATCTCTAGGGGAAAAAAAAGCAAAACAGAAAATTCATCAGTTTCTTTCAAACTCCTTGTGTGACTTTGTCAAGTCCTTCAAGTCTTATAAAGTCCTCGTCTATTTATTGCACGGTAGCAGGTTTAAGACATACACACACAAGCCTCAAAATTAACAAATACAATCAGGTTGAAAACAGATGAACTATGAATAAACATTCCGTCTGGTTAATTAACAAATATTTAAAAAATCAAATCTGAAATTCCTTATAAAAGCTTCCAGTAAAGCAAACTTAAGAAGACCTGGATCCTAAATTAACACTCTTGCTGCACCTATATGAATAATTAGACCCAATCTAATGAGACCAGCCTTAGGTTGTGATCAAGAATAGCCTTTCTTGGAGACTATTTTGGATCAAAACAAAGGAAGCTGTAGAAAACATTTTATGCTTCGGTGGAAAATTACACATTGGCTAGAGGACTCCCCTCCGGGTTATCTGATTTTAGCCGATAGTTGATCTAATTTACAATTCTGCAAATTTTAAATAACTATAGAAGAAAATCAGTTTTGTCTCCATTTGAACTTTCACAACGTTCCTTTATTCATATAAATATGAGTATTTTTTTTTCTTTTGCCTTTTCTTGGAACCAGTTATAACAGCTGCTTATTTTCCTTAGGGGTTTAAGTCTAACACATGCTCACTTTAATATCAACATGTTCATTTTAATATCTGTATGAAAGTCATGAGTTTACTTTTTTCTGAAAACTGTCTTTTAATGTATATAAACAATTATCATGTAAGGCAGAAAAAATATGTACTGCATACAAGTAGGATACTATGGCTGGGCAGGAGGAAGAATTCCTTCTGATTGAGAGAAATCAGATAGCTTTTCATAGAGCGGGTGGCAGTAATCCTTTGCCTTAAGGGTGAGTAAAATTTTAAGACTGAGAACTGGAAGGACAATTTCAGGCAAACAAAAGGCCTATTAATCCTAAGGGGCTCTCCTGACCCAAATGTTATTAGCCTGCACCCAGCACCCTACAGTCCCAAGAAGAGGCCAGACTCAGTCCTGTGATATTCACACAGGAGCAATACCCAGTTTGGAACCAGTCCCAGGGAATCTCCCTGTATATCTGACCTGGCAAGGCTTACAGTCCCAACGCTAGCTGATGAAAGACTCCTGGCAAGCACAGAAGCACGAGGTATGATGAAACTGGGATAACTGGCTCATCAATTCAAAGCAGGGTGTCTTGAAATGAGCATCACAGCCTATTTCCTCTATGTCAGATAGAACTATACCACAGCCTAGACGAATTCCCTACCCTGTGCCGCCTGGCAGGCCAGGTGTAGGGTTGTATGGATCTAATTGCATCTTACTCCTGGAGTCAAATTAAGTTTCATTAATGGCTATTAATCCAAACATTTCCATTTTGCCAGTGGTGAAGAGGAAGAGGTAGGTATGGAGTTCAGAAAATGTAATACAAAGAAAACACATATTTAGTAGAGCATTAACTAAGTCTCCAGCTATCACTGTTTATCTGTGCCTGATGACATTCCTTCATGAATGGATTTTCCAGCGTAAGCCACTGTGTGTAAGTCTATACCTACTGTAGACTGACTTACTACAGACACTACAGTATAAGCCACTTACACTATATTAGTCTCCTAGACTAATAACAAACACCTCCACAGTTTTCAGAAACCCATGCCTAGCCAAACTTCCGATTGTGTTGGCTCAAGCTCCAATCCCGTTCTACTTCAAACTCTCTTTTCCCTTGATCCTCCATTGTTAATTTCAGTCTCAGCCTGTTTTTTTTTTTTTTTTTTTTCGGTTCGTGGGCTTCTCACTGTTGTGGCCTCTCCCATTGCGCAGCACAGGCTCCAGACGCGCAGGCTCAGGGGCCATGGCTCACGGGCCCAGCTGCTCCGCGGCACGTGGGATTCTCCTGGACCGGGGTGTGAACCTGTGTGCCCTGCATCGGCAGGCGGACTCTCAACCACTGCGCCACCAAGGAAGCCCCCAGCCTGTTTCTTGCCTTATGTCTATGTGGTTCCCCCTCCCACTCCCAGCTCTGTTTCCGGGTTTTTGGTTTTTGTTGTTGTTTGTTTTTGTTGTTTGTTTTTTACA
Source organism: Grampus griseus (assembly GCF_964374135.1). Lineage (NCBI taxonomy): Eukaryota > Metazoa > Chordata > Mammalia > Artiodactyla > Delphinidae > Grampus > Grampus griseus. The sequence continues at coordinate 9,495,678 of NC_139002.1, forward strand.
GAGCAGGGGTCACAGGGAGAAAGGCCCTCATCTACCATCCCTGAGCCAAGTCACTTGTAAGGGAAGAACAAGGAGTTACCTTATGTGGAAAAAGGCTCCTGAGGCTGAACCCTAAAAGACCGAGCTGTATGACAGTCAGTCAGGTTTCATGCGTAGGATATAATGTCCCAATAGTGACAGGAAAAGATGTATTGCTCAGCTCTGTAGCAATTGCTTTGAACTCCTTAGAGAAAACACAGAGTCCCCCTGGGAAAACAGGGTAAGACATGTTCCTCCTGTAGCTGAACCTGTCAGGTGAGGGTACCTACAGTTTTAAGCCAGGAAGGACTTGAAGATAGGCATCATTTCACCCTCTGGATGAGCAATAAAGGAGACGTGCTAATCTACAATTTAAACAACACACCCATCCATTTGGCAACTAGGCAAAGTCTCTTTCCTTGATTCTCCACCTTAAAAAAAAAAAAATCTGGCTTTAGTGGTAAGAAGGCTCAGAGTAGGATGGAACAATGAACAAAATCAAATACCCAAATGCAAATCAAATGTAAATGTCATCATGACCTAGGGACTTAGAAAACCTTTTCTCTTAGGCATTAATACGAAAGGGCAAATGAAATGTTTGAACTATCTCATCGAATTCTCACAACAACTCTATGAAGTAGGTACTATTATTATTCCCATTTTGCAGATGATGAAACTGAGGCACAAACTAACACAGCATTGTAAAGCAATTATACTCCAGTAAAGATGTTAAAAAAAAAAAAAGAAAAAGAAACTGAGACACAGAGAATTCAAGTAACTTGCTTAAGCTCACACAGCTGATTTGTGGTACAATCAGAATTTAACCTGTGACTGTGACCTTAACCACTGCACAAACTATCCCACAGCAGTAGGGCCTTTGAAGACAGAGCAAGAAAGAGCTTTGACAGCAAAAAACAATGTTTTAATCTCTAGAAGATTCTATTCAGAGGGAAGATAGAAATCTAAATGACTTTTCCCATCCCTAACTTAAACCACATAAATATTCACCCCAAGATTTCAAAGCTTCTTTTACTAAATTACCATTTTGGTTTTTTGTAATTTCTACCCTGTTTTCCATGGTCTTTCATCCCTGAACTTCTCAAATTTTATATGCCTGGTATTCACCAGATAATAAAACCAGGAGACTAGGTGCCCAGTCTTTCTTATAGAAAGACCACAGAATGCTGCAGCCTCTAGGTTCTAATCACCACCTGATAATAACTATCATGTCAGAAGTCCCACAGCTAAGGGATATTACTTTCCTACCTAAACCTCCTATTATTGGGAGAGGGGGAAGGGAAGGAGAAAGGAAGGGAAGGACATTCATAATGCTAACAAGTTTATTTCAGGCCCAAGGTGTTTTTTTTTTTAAGTAAATTGCTTAAAAAAAAAATTCAAACATACACAAAAGCAGAGTGAATAGCATAATGAAACCCCAATATACCTGTCACTGAGATTCACTATTATTAAACTTTCGCTACACTTACTTCATCTACCTCTCTTGTCTCATTTTGTTGAATTATTTTAAAGTAAATCTCAAACATAATTTTATTTCATCCCTGTGTACTTCAGTATCCATCCCTGTATAGATATTTTCTTATATAACTATAATGCCATTGTTATACCTAACACAATGAACAGCTCAGACTCTGTTCAAAATTGCTTCAAACACACATTTTTCGGACTGTTTTTTTAATTTTTCATATCAGGATCCAAACAAGGTCCATACATTATATTTGAGGTTTGTAATCTCTTTAAATCTGTCTAAATCTAGAGCCACCTCCCCATTTTTAAAATTCAAGCCATTAACTTGTTGAAGGACGTTTTGTTTTCCTACAGAATGACCTATCCTCTGGATTTCTGCTTTCTCATGGTATAATTTGTTTCCCTCTCTCTCCTTCCTATAAATGGAATCCTCATGGCTTTTCTCTTTACGTATTGTTTTCATCTAAACTAGAAAACACAGAAAATGATTTGAGAGGCTATTTTCTCAATTCTCCCAAGGATGGTACACAGCTAGTGCCGTTCTAAGTGTGTAACTGAATTGAACTTGGGTCTTACTTGCCCGCCGTGCAGCAGAGCCAACTTACTAACACTGCGTTGTGATGAAGGAAATTCCAGCGTTTATTTGTAGGGTGCAAAGCAAGGAGTATGGCGTGGCTCGTGCTCAAAAGACCTGAATTCCCTGATGGCTTTCAGGGAAGGGTTTTCAAGGCAACATCAGGGGTGGAGGTTGCAGGGTGTGTGATCAGCTCATGGGCTTTCTTCTGATTGGTGTGTAAGGTAAAAGGGTGATGTTTCAGGAATCTTTATCATCAACCTTCTGGTTCCAACCAGTCTGGGGTCTACGTGCTCGTGTTCAGCATTTAGTCCCCATGGGTGGGAGGGCGGTCTTAGCTCCTGCAGAACAACTCAAAAACATGTGTCAGGTTGTAACGTGTATCCACAATGAGGAACTCGGACTCCGTTTTGTTGCTGAACTATTGTTTCTTGACTGCTTTTCCTTTGTTCCTGCCTTCCCTCACTTCCCTAATTAGCAACTTCTTGAGTCTGCTCATTGGAACTCAGGGAAGCCTTAGGAGACTAAAGCCTTTTTCCGCAAACGAGAAATGGGGGACACAGAGGGACTTTTGTACCTGGCAGGACCCCACAGGGTGCTGCTTACTTTCAATCCCCTCTTTTCTTTGATACTCCTCAAGTGTGAGGGGACCAGGGGCAGGACCAGAAAGGAAATCAAGTTTTAGATAAAGAGGTTAATCACAAACTCGGCAGGGGAACTCGGTTTTAGGGGCACTTGGTTTCAAGTGAACCGGAGAGAAGTTAATTTATTATACACAGTGGATTCCGTATAATGATTTCCGTAGGTGTTTTGAGGCAGGGGGAGGAACCTAAGACAAGAATTGAGTAAAACGTTTACCAAGGGTGATCTCATCTTGGGGCCTGGAAGGGATGATGACTCGTGCAGTAAGTACACCACCAAACTGTCTTAATCGAAAGGAATTGACTTGACTTCTCTTTGGCACACCCCTCTAATAGTGGTCAGTAATACTGGGAGCAAGACCAGACATGGACCATTCATTTCTACCTTAAGAGACCTTTAAAAACCAAAGTCAGCATATTCAAAGTCTTTTGCTCAGTGGAAGGGGCCTAGCATGCCAGGAGAACATCTGCTTTTATCTCTCTCTATAATATATCCAATCTGCCAAGTCTTCTTTTCGGAGAAGCATGGGAAAATGCCCAAGATGGGACACAAAAGCAAACTATGCTCACTACACTTAAAGTGAAACTAAAGGAATAGTTTGCTTCCAAAACCAGCATCTAAGGAAGCAAACAGAAGAGTAATACCTGCTACCTATCAGATCTTAAATTGTTGGAAGATGTGAAAGCAGCAGTTTCTAGCCTCTGCACCCAGTGGGTAGTCAATAAAGTTACTGATAATCTCATTCCTGCCCATCATAAAAGGGCTAAAAGATAAGGGTAAGTAATATTGGACAGTTACCAGTAATACACTGGAACAATGCCAGGGAGAAGCCACAGAGTTCATTAGAGCAAGCCGTTTTAGGTAGAACTGCCTAGGAAAATACATCACGTGCCAGCTTTGTGATTGTTACTGCACAAAAACTAGTACATGAATATTCTCCGCCACTACCGTAATCCTGGTATTGCCTCTATCACATGTATATTCCGTCTTTCGGCATGAATTCTGTAAGTTGATAAAGTTGCCTCTGGGGAATAGAACAGCTGAGCTCTTCTGGGATCGTGGCCCTCTTGCTGGACACATGCCCATACTTTCCTATATCCTCCTGCCCTGCTCTCCTATTCCATTGTGACCTACTGAACTCGCATCTACTCTGACAAGATCAGGGTTGGAATCAGAGTTGAAGAGGATGAACGGGTCTGACACTACCGCATCATCTACAAGTCAAATGTACCACGAGTCCACAACTCAGCATGAAGAGCGAATGAAATGGAAAACTGGTGAGGTCAAAGGTATAAAACATAATTAATACATTCATAGAACATTAGAGCCACAGGGGAGATTGAAGGTCCCTTAGTATAACTCTCTTTACAGAAAGAGAAAACTGTAGCCCAGAGAAATTGTCTCAAATCACAGTCACAGTTAAAGAATGAAAAACAAAGTAAAGTGATGTCTAAGGACATTTAAAGATAGAAAACATTAGGTAAAACTACTAATCATGTAGAAGCATTTGGAATTTTAAAAATTCAAATCTGTATATCTATTTAACAAGTATTTTCTGAGAGCTTGTTACATGTCAGATAGAGCACTGAACAAAAACAGACAAAAATCCCTGTGCTCATGGAGTATACAATCTAGTGGGGAAAGAAAATAAAACATTAAGTAAAATATATAGTATGCCATACAGCTGTAAGTATCATGAAGAAAAATAATGCAGGGGAAGGGGAGACAGAGCACCTAAGCATGGGGGTGGGTAGGAGGGTCATATTTTAAAACAGCGTGGTCAGGGAAGGTCCTCTTAATTCTGATACACTTGAATGAAGGCTTGACGGAGGTAATAAAGTGAGCCAAACATTATCTGAGGGACAAGTGTCTCCAGGCAGAGAGCTAATGAAAAAGAAGAGTCCCTGGAACATCCATCGAAATACAAGGTCAACGAGGTCCAGCAGAACAAGCAAGGAGGAAAGTAGTGGGAGATAAAGTCTCAGAAGTAACTGGGACCAGATTTTACAGGGCCTCGTATGACACTGTAAGGACTCCGGCTTTTTCTGAATGAAATGAATAGCCAAAGGAGACTTTGAGCAGAGGAGTGACATGATCTCACTTTTTTGAAAGGACTGCTAAGTGGTCCTAAGTGCTAAGAACTTAGGTGGTGCTAAGAACAGTCTATAGTGGGCAAATAGAGAAACAGAACCAACCAGGAGGCTACTGCAGTAACTCGGGCGAGACATGATGGTGACTTAGAACAGGGCTGTAGTAGGGCAGACATGGAAAAAATAGCTGTATTTTAAATATATATTCAAGGTAGAGCCAACAAGGATTGGATGTGGGCTGTATAAGAAAGACAAGAGTGAAGGTTGCCTCCATGCTTTTTTGGCCAGAACAACTAGAAGGATGGTGTTGTCATTTGCTGAGAATGGAGAAGACTGCAGGAAGAAACAGATGTTTTTATAGTTTGGGATGTGTGTATGTGTGTGTGAGAGAGAGAATGTGTGTGTGTGCAGAGGGTGGAAATCAGAAGGTTTGGTTTTAGATGTGTTAAATTTGGCTGCTGTATTGAGAAAGTACACAGGTGCAAGAAGAGATTACTTAGGAACTCTTAAAATAATCTATGAGAGAGATGATGGTGGTTTGGACCAGGCATCTTGCAGTAGAAGTAATGTGAACTGGAAATATATTTTGCAGGTAGAGTTGCCATGATTTGCTGATGAAGTGATGAAAGAGAGAGAAAGAGGAAAGTCAATGATTTCTTCAAGGTTCTTGGCCTCAGTAACTAGACAAATGGAATTACTATTAACTGATATGGGGGAGACAATAGGAAGAGCAAATTGAGGGAAACCAATGATGTGGAAATGTCAAGTAGGCAGTTAGGGTTAAAAGTTTGCATTTTCAGGGAGAGGTCTGCACCAGATATATAAATGTGGGAGTTATCAGTATATAGGTAATATTTCGAGCCACAAGACTAAAACAGATCACCAAAAGAGAAAGTGTAGATACAAAAGAAGTCCAGGGACTGAGCCCTGGGACACTCTCAAAAGCTTTGGGGTTGTGGGAGCCATGTGTAAGGTACCTCAAAAAAACAGAGTGATCAATTGTGTTTAATTCTGATGACAGGTCCAGATAAAGTCTGAGAATGACCATTGGATTTAGCAATGTGGATGACATTGATGGCTTTGAAAAGAGCACTTTCATTGGAGAGGTAAAGGCAAATAGTCTTACTAGAATGTATTCAAGAGTGAACGTGATAAGAACAGGAACAGGAAGTATAGACACGCAAGGAGTTTTATAAAGAGAAGCAGAGAAGGTTGGTGGTACATGAAGGAGAATGTGGGGTAAAGAAAGGCAGCAGGTGGCTTTCTTTTTCTTTCTCTCTCTCTCTCCTTTCTTTTTTTCTTGGTTAGTTTTCAAGATGGGAGAAATTACAGCAAGTTTATATACAGATAGGAACACTCTAGTAGTCAAGGAAAAATTATGATGCAGAAGAGAAGGGGAAGAAATGCAGAGGCAATGTCCTTTAGTAGGTAGAAGGGAACAGGATCCAGCCAGTAGTCAGAGTAGGCCTAAGACAGGAGAGCAAACAGCTCATCCATATTAACAGGAATCAACACACACAGGTAGGTAGGTAGATATGACGGTGGGAGCTCAGGGAAGTTCCCTTTGACTGCTTGTTTTTTCAGTGATACAGAAAGCATCGTCACCAACTGAGAGTAAGTGTGAGGGAAAACCTACAGGAACTTTGAAGAGAGTAAAAAAAAGAAACGGTTATCTAGGAAAGTGTTCATTCTTAATCAATTGTTTTTCACTTGAAATGTCTGTCACCTACGTTATTTGAAATAGTGGGCCCAATTTTAATCCTGTCCCTCACCGCCTTGCCCTGAAATCAAAATCTATCTCATTTAGGCTCAATCTTATCTTCAGGCCTCTTCTTCCTTATTAGTCCCTGCTAATTTAGAAAACTTGTAGAATTTGTCCTCCCAACCATGACTTCAGAAACGTGTAAATTCAGGCAAAGTCTTAGAGTCCAGGCTCCTTTCCAAAGCACATTCATCCAATTCAAACAGGATTCATTGCCCTATCATCACTAAGGGTCATGAGACCCAGGCTTCCTCCTTGGTAGCTGCTAGTTATCCCAGTATTCTCTAACCCCACAAAAATAAACCTTTAGATACTGTCTACACATAACCAAACTACAATACAAAAGCATACTCATTCTCAGGTGAGATTTATATTCATAGACTTAACCTAGAGGAAGAAGACTTGAAATTTCCCTGGTCCTGTGTAAGACCTAATCCCATCACCATTCTACCATTAACTTGATGTCAGACAAGTCGATTCACCTATATCAGATAACCAAACTAAAAAAGTAGAACAAAACCAGCAGAAAAAACAAAAAAACAATCAAAACACGTTAGACGAGACCAAAGAAACAAATAAAAACCAATACAACTTATCCTAGGAGTGAAAAACTTTAACATCTGAAAATCAATTAATATAATACATCTTATTAATAGAAAAAATGACAAAAATACATGATAATCTGAATAGATGCAAAAAAAGCATTTGACAAAACCCAACAACTTTTCATGATAAAAACACTCAGCAAACTAGTTATAGAAGGGAACTTCCTTAAACTAATAAAGCCTATCCAAGAAAAATGCACAGCTAACATCCCACATAATAGTGAAAGACTAAATGCTTTCCCCCTAAGATTAGGAACAGGACACAAATGTCATCATTCCTATTCAACATTGTACTGGATGTTCTATCCAGGGCAATTAGGCAAGAAAAAGAAATCAAAGGCATCTAGATTGGAAAAGAAGTAAAACTGTCTCTATTTCCAAATGAGAAAATCTTATAGACGAAAAATCCTAAGGAATGCCCTAAAAAACTATTAGGTATAAAAAATTAATTCAGGAAGGTTACAAGATACAAGATTGATATACAAAAATCAATTGTATTTCTATACACTTGTGATGAACAATCTGAAAATAAAATTAAGGAGATAATCCATTTAAAATAGCATCAAAAAGAATAAAATACTTTGGAATAAATTTAACAAAAAAGTACACATTTTATGCTCTGAAAATTACAAAACATTGTTGAAAGAAATTAAAGACTTAAATGAGTGGAAAGACATCCCATGTTCATGGATCAGATGGCAATAGCTCCCAAATTGACCTATAGATTCAACACAATCCTTATCAAAATCTCAGCTAGCTTTTTTGCAGGAAGGTGATCTTAAAATTTGTATAAAAAATGCAAGGGACTCAGTATAGCAAAACAATCTTGAAAAAGAAGAACAAAGTTGGAGAACTCATGCCTCTCGATTTCATAACTTACTACAAAACCACAATAATCAAGACAGAATGTACTGGTTTAAGGATAAACATATAGATTAATGGAATAGAACTGAGAGTTCAGAAATAAACCCTAACATTAATGGTCCAACGATTTTTTTTTTTTTTTTTTTGGCTGCATCGGGTCTTAGTTGCGGCACACAGGATCTTTGTTGTGGCATGTGGGATCTTTTGTTGCGGCGTGAGGGCTTCTCTCTAGTTGTGGCGTGTGGTTTTTCTCTCTCTAGTTGTGGTATGCGGGCTCCAGAGCAAGTGGGCTCTGTAGTTTGTGGCACGCGGGCTCTCTAGTTGAAGAGTGTGAGCTCAGTAGTTGCGGTTTGCAGGCTTAGCTGCCCTGAGGCATGTGGGATCTTAGTTCCCCGACAAGGGATCAAACCTGTGTCCCCTGCATTGGAAGCCGGATTCTTTACCACGGGACCACCAGGGAAGTCCCAATGGTCCATTGATTTGTAACAACAGTGTCACATCAATTCAGTGGGGCAAATAATAGTTTTTAGAACAAATGACGCTGGGACAACTAGATATCCTCATGCAAAAGAATGAGGTTAGACCCCTATCTAACACTATATACAAATATTAACTCAAAATAGATCATAGACCTTGGTGTAAGAGCTAAAACTATAAAACTCTTAGAACAACACACAGGAGTAAATCTATATGACCTTGGATTAAGTAATGGCTAAAGCAACAAAAGAAAAAGTAGATGAATTGGACTTCCTCAAAATTAAAAACTTTTGTCCTGCAAAGTAAACCATCAAGAAAGTGAAAAGACAATCTCCAGAACAACAGGAAATATTTGCAAATCATAAGTCTAATAATGGACCTTATGGAGAATATATTAACAACTCTCATAACTCAATAATCAAAAGATAAATAACACAATTACAAAATGGCAAAGGATCTTAAAAGACAGCTCTCCAAATAGGATATACCAGGGGCTAATAAGCACATGAAAAGATGCTCAACATCATTAGCCATCAGGAAAATGCAAATCAAATCCACAAGATACCACTTCATACCCAGTAGGATGACCATAATTAAAGAGACAGATAAGGACAAGGGATGGAGGTTGTGAAGACATCTGAACCCTTATACACAGCTGGTGGGAATGTAAAATGGTGCAGCCACTCTGTAAAACAGTTTTCAGTTCCTCAAAATGTTCAACGTACAGCTACCATATGACCCAGCAAATCCCCTCCTAGTTATATACCCAAGAGAAATGAAAACGTCTGTCCACAGAAAAACTTGTAAACAAATGTTCATAGCAGCCTTATTCATAATAGCTAATTAGTAGAAACAGCCCAAATGTTCATCAATTGATAAATGGGTAAATAAAATGCAGTACATCCACAGAGTAGAATATTATTCAGCAATAAAAGCAATGAAGTACTGATACACACTACAACATGCACAAATCTGAAAAACATTATACTAAATTAAAGACTCCAGTCACAAAAGACTATATATTATATGATTCCATTCATATGAAAAGTCCAAAATAGACAAATCTGTAGAGATAGAAAGGGGGCTGGTGATTGCCAGGGGAGTGGGAAACAACTGCTAATGGGTATGGGATTTTTCTTTTCTATATTTAAAAAAAAGTTTAGGACTTCCCTGGTGGTGCAGTGGTTGAGAGTCCGCCTGCCGATGCAGGGCACACGGGTTCGTGCCCCGGTCCGGGAGGATCCCACATGCCGTGGAGCGGCTGGGCCTGTGAGCCATGGCTGCTGAGCCTGCGCGTCCGGAGCCTGTGCTCTGCAACGGGAGAGACCACAACAGTGAGAGGCCCGCGTACAGCAAAAAAAAAAAAAAAAAGTTTAATTGTGGTAAAAAAAAAAAAACCCACACATAATCTAAAATTTACCATTGTAACCATTTTTAACCATACTGTTTAGTAGTGTTAAGTATATGCACATTGTTGTGAAACAGACCTCTAGAACTTTTTCATCTTGCAAAACTGAAACTCTACTCATTAATCAACTTCCCATTTCCCCCTCCTCCCAGACCCTGGTAACCATCACTCCACTTTGTCTCCATGAATTTGACTACTCCAGGTTCCTCATATGAGTGGAATCACACAGTATTTGTCTTTTTGTTTCTGGCTTACTTCACTTACCATCATGTCCTTAAGGCTAATCCATGCTATAGTACGTGACAGGATTTCTTACCTTTTTAGGGCTGCATAGTATTCCACTGTACGTATATACCACATTTTGGTTATTCATTCATCTGCTGTTGGAAACTCAGGTTGCTTCCACCTCTTGGCTATTGTGAATAATGCCATTATGAACATGGGTGTGCAGATATCTGTTGAAGGTCCTGCTTTCAATTATTTTGGTTTGTTGGATCACAGGGGCATCTCTTTAGAGTGACAAAAGTGTTCTAAAATTTGTTAGTGGTGACAGTTGTACAAGCCTAGAATATACTAAAAACCACTGAATTGTACATTTCAAGTGGGTGAATCAAATGGTCTATGAATTATATCTCAATGAAGCTGTTAAAAAATACAACTCAGAAAGGCTAAATCAAGGATATAGTTACATAAGGATTTTGACTGAACTGAATAATTAATCTGGTTAAATAACCAGTCAATCTTGTCACATGGGTAATTCTGACTCTTATTTGCAATGACCTGGCTAGATATTTAGGTGTTTTTTGAGACATAACCTAAGTGCTTTTTTAACACTGACCATTAGAAGACATAGGAAAAAGAAAATGTCAGTACCTATCTTTAATTCACAATATTAAACCTTTTCATATTTTGTGTCAAGAAACACTGTGAAGAAATAACAAATTCATACTAACTATAGCAATTTTTATTTCATCTGCTCTGTAGGTATGGCATTCACCAGATTTTTTTAAAGATAGGGAAATAAGGTAGAACTTTATTCACTTTGACTTCAGATTCACTTTTTGAAATGTCACTCACAATTATTTCACATAAAAGATGCCCAAAAGACAGAGTTTATTTGCCTTTCTCTTTTTTGCAATAAAAATTATAAAATTAAGAAGTCCTGGGCTTCCCTGGTGGCGCAGTGGTTGAGAGTCCGCCTGCCGACGCAGGGGACGCGGGTTCGTGCCCCGGTCCGGGAAGATCCCACATGCCACGGAGTGGCTGGGCCCGTGAGCCGTGGCCGCTGAGCCTGCGCGTCCGGAGCCTGTGCTCCGCATGGGGAGAGGCCACAACAGTGAGAGGCCCGTGTACTGCATAAAAAAAAAAAAAAAAAAAAATTAAGAAGTCCTATGTCCATTGTCACCAAATGGGGAAAGAGGGAATAAATTAAAAAACAGGAGAGAAAAATTTTTGAGAAAAGAAAACATACATCAAATTCAGATTGTTCTCATCTCTAATTGTTATATACAACTAGAAAAGTTAACAGCAAAACAGATGGCCACTGAGGCTCAGAAACTCATTTCATCATCTTCTCTTTTGCTTCATCCAGACATTTTCAATTTTGTCAAGACTCAAAGTACAGATATAGAAAGACAATAAATGAGATAATCTCAAAGATTTCTAATAATCTCTTCTGATCAGAGCGGAGCAAAGTGAGAGAAACCTTACCAGTTTGACTGATCATTTTTAAAGCAACGTGGTCCATGTGGTTTACAGCAAAGAGACAAGTTTGGAAGCCAACTTTCAACCTTGGTGCCAAGCACAGAGTGAAACAATGGTCATGATCTAATTATAGTGATAGCTGTTATTATGTGGAACAGTCTTTCTTTTCAGATTACACATCTTATAAACTTTAACAGCTTTTTGTAAATAATCTCTCAGGGTTGACTTTAAATGAAGGTTGAAATACTAAGTTGATTTCAGATTCTTATTACAGATTTTTCAAAGTCCGTCTGTGTGCAGAAGCAAAATTATGAATGGCGACTCGAAGAGTTGAGTTCCCTTCAGGGATATCACAGGAATTGATGACTGAATATAGTGCCCGGGTATATGCTGCAAATAAAGATTTGAACAGTGGTGAATGAAGTCAGATTCTAAACAATTCTCCCAACCTTTTTCTATTAGTACTGTTTCTCTGCCCAGTCTCATAGGAATTAACTTTAACCCATTCACTGAATAAATATTTATTGAGTACTTACCACATGCCAAGTACTCTGTGATTACAGAAAAGATAAGGGAGAGGATGGACACAAAAATTAAATTGCAGTGTAATATTTCCAGACCAGAGGCATATACAAAATGTCATCACAGAATGAAGTTTGGAATGAAAGAAAAACTAGGAGAGGATGGAAAAGATTTCCAGAAGTGGTAACATTTAAGATGGTCTTGAAAGATTAATAAAAATAAAGGAAAGAAGGCATTCTAGGCAAAGAAATGAGTGTGTGGGGTGCAAAGGTATAAAAAAATGTGGCATGTCCTGGCAGTAGCAAGTTCGATAAGGCTGGAGTGTTGCCCGGAGCCAGAGAGAAAATATGCCAAGTATGACATGTATTTTGTACTGTAATCGTAAGTCCTACGGGTTTGATGATAGGGGAATGGCATGATCAGATTTGTGTTTTTAAAATATAACTCACAGGACTGATAAGGAACTCTTATCACAGGGCAACAGGAATACAAATACTTGCAGTACTTTCAGTGTGTGTATGAAGCCTATATAATCTCTACAGTATGTAAATCAATATATTTAAGAATGGACAGGAAACAGAAATACTAGTCACAGCAGGAATGACTCATCTTCTCTAGCTGGGATCCCTGATAAAGGTAGAGTTTATATTGGTCCTCATTTCCCTCAGTGATCCTTAGCAGAACTGAAAGTCTAATGTGGATATCTACACATTATAAATAATATATATATATGTGAAGATAAATAATAAGTCTATGTTAGATAAGGCCTAACTTAGATGGCCGTAAGAGGCAAGCTCTAATATTCTTCATTTACAGGAGGACCTGAAACCCTAGTCTCACTACTGTGGAGTGAGCTAGAAATATTTCCCCAGCATAAATGGAGACAAGAAGATAACAGATCTCAAAGAGAAATATAACTCACTATAATTATTTTTATTGCCTCACAGTTGTTTTGCAAAGGGGGTAGAATAGTCTCTGATATATAGTAAGCCCTTAGTCAATAAATGCTAAATTACTACAATCACTACTTTTACTGTTGTTGTTTTCTTAACTGCCACCAGGCCCCAACCATTCCTTTAAGAGACTTACCTTTGTGGTTTTTATAGAAAATACAATTGTTGGCACAGGTATCAGGATGAGCATCCCAAAAATCAGGACCACAGCAGCATAGTGCAGGTAAAGTAATATTATACCGCTGCATTTTCTCCTGGATCTGGGCTCTTAAAGCTTCTACATATCTATAAAAATACAGTATGACCAGGCAAAGTGAACCACTAGGAAGAGAATGAGTATAAGTCCTTATTTTACTACCAGCTTTAACTGTTGAACTATTTCATATCTCTGTGCCTCAACTCTTCCTCTTGGTCCTGGGAAGCAGCACTAGGAAAAACGTGGTGCGATTCCAGAGAGGTATTAGGCAATCAAGACATGTGATGAAGTTCTGTACTCCCCAAAGTATGAGAAGACACAGTCAACTCTTCTGTAAGGAAAATGAGAACACTGGCTTCCTAACAGGTTTCCTCTAGAGCCAAAATTTCACACGGAACTTTTCAAAGTACCTTTGGTGTTCCTTTTCTTTCTGTTGTTTTTCTCTGGCTCCTTCCTCAAGTTGTAGCTGGGCTAGTATCTCACTCATCTTCTCCCCTGAATATGGCTCTTCATGAAAGTTCATTCTTAATATCCTCTGCTCTTCAGCATAACGTTGCTGCTCTTTCTTTTTCTTAATTCTGAGGATAAAATCATAACGTGGTTAGGAATTTCATAAAATCATTATTTAGAATTAGCTTCTAGATCCAAATAACTCAAGAAATTCCCAGAAACAGGGGAGTCAGGAAAGCAGTTTAACACCCCTAGAAAAGCCTCAAAAACTCCTGCTGGTTGATTTGAGTTTATCCCGTAGTTCATGTATACACATAGCCTCCTGGATGGAAATGACCAATGGTTACTACTAAAAGAGTTTTCCTTTAAGAATTCTAAAACAAGAACTTTCTCAGGTTAAAACTACAAGTAGACAGGACTTCTGCTTTGGGTTAAAATAGAGTAATAGGGACTGGGCTTGTCCTCCCACCTTAAACAACCAAATAGATAAATAAACAAATCAACCCAGAAATCAACCAGACCAAATACAAAAAAACAATGGTTTTTAAGACACTAGATATTAGACAACAAAAGACAGTGATCCTTGACAGATGGAAAACAAATGAAGTGAGCCCTACAGGTGCCCCAGCTTACTGCCTTGAAAGTTTCGAGGCAGCAGCACAGGGAGTTGAGGTGGAGCCTGGTAGAGTCCCTGAGTCCAGGGACACAAAAGCAACTAGAGTTCCTAAGACAGAAAACCAGGGAGAGAGAGCTGCTCAGAGAGAGAACCCTAGAGATCTGCAGAGGGTCTCCTTCTAATACACAGCAGAGCACTGTGCATGTATGCGAGGAAATGATTTGGGGCCAGGGTCAGGACCATCTGAAAGAATAACAGGGAACAGTGTTCTGTGCTCACACAGAGCACAGAATAGAGAGCCTGTTCCCACCAGTCAAGACTTGAAAAACTCATAATGCACAGGACATTGGGTAAAGTTCTCAGAAAGATTTTACCTCAGTAGTGGGAAATAATGATTAGTCCTAGACTGAGCACTGCTCCAGACACACCCAACATTGTAAAAGCAAAGCCCCAAAGTAACTTAACTGCATCCCAAAACAAAGCTCAGGAAAATTTATGAGAATACAAAGATAGCCAGTAACCAACAAGGTAAATTCACAATGTTGGACATCTAATCAAAGATAAGATGCAGGGCTTCCCTGGTGGCGCAGTGGTTGAGAGTCCGCCTGCCGATGCAGGGGACACGGGTTCGTGCCCCGGTCCGGGAAGATCCCACATGCCGCGGAGCGGCTGGGCCCATGAGCCATGGCTGCTGAGCCTGCGCGTCCGGAGCCTGGGCTCCGCAATGGGAGAGACCACAACAGTGAGAGGCCCACATACCGCAAAAAAAAAAAAGATAAGATGCAAAGAGGCAGGAAAATACAACTCATAATGAAGAGAATAATCAATGAATCAAAATCAACTTAGAATGGACAGTTATTAGAATTAGCACAGAAGGACATTAAAACAGATAGTACAACTATATCCTATATGTTCAAAAAGTTTAGACTAAAAAGGCTGAAATCAACTTCTTGAGATGAAAACTACAATTTCTGAGATGAAAAATACATTGGAGAATAAGCTTATATATTAAAGAAATGGAATTAATAATAGGTAACCTTCCAAAACAGAAAGCACTAGGCCCAGATGGGTTCACCAAACAATTAAGGAAGAAATTATACCAAATCTCTTCAATCTCTTTCAGTGGGCAGAAACTGAAAGAATATTTCTTAACTCATTCTATGAGGTCAGCATTACTCTAATACCAAAACCTGACAAAGATATTACAAGAAAACTACAACAAATATCTCTCATGAACAAGAGGCAGAAATCCTCAAAAATATTAGCAAGTCAAATCCAATGATGTACATATATTACATTCCACAGCCAAGTGGAATTTATGCCAAGAAAGCAAGCCTGGTTCAACATGAAAAAGATCAATTAATGCAATAGATCACGTCAATAAGCTAAATAAGAAAAATCACAAGATCCTATAAATAGATACAGAAAAAGCATTTGACAAAATCCAATACCATATAATCCAGCAATCATACTCCTTGGTATTTACTCAAAGGAATTGAAAACTTACACCCACACAAAACCTGCACATGGTTATTTATTTATTTATTTATTTATTTATTTATTTATGGCTGTGTTGGGTCTTTTTTTTTTTTTTTTTTTTTGCTGTACACGGGCCTCGCACTGTTGTGGCCTCTCCCATTGCGGAGCACAGGCTCCGTACGTGCAGGCTCAGCGGCCATGGCTCACGGGCCCAGCCGCTCCGCGGCATGTGGGATCTTCCCAGACCGGGGCACGAACCCGTGTCCCCTGCATCAGCAGGCGGACTCTCAACCACTGCGCCACCAGGGAAGCCCTGTGTTGGGTCTTTGTTGCTGTGTGCAGGCTGTCTCTACTTGCAGTGAGCAGGGGCTACTCTTCGTTGGCGGTGTGCGGGCTTCTCACTGCCGTGGCTTCTCCTGTTGCAGAGCATGGGCTCTAGGTGCGCAGGCTTCAGTAGTTGTGGCACATGGTCTCAGTAGTTGTGGCTTGAGGGCTCTAGAGCTCAGGCTCAGTAGTTGTGGTGCACAGGCTTAGTGGCTCCGCGGCATGTGGGATATTCCCTGGCCAGGGCTCGAACCTGTGTCCCTTGCATTGGCAGGAAGATTCTTAACCACTGCACCACCAGGGAAGCCCTAAAGTAGCTTTACTTATAATTGCCAAATCTTGGAAGAAACCAAGATGTCCTTCAGTAAGTGAATGGATATATAAACTGTTGTACATCCAGACAATGAAATATTATTCAGTACTGAAAAGAAATGAGCTATCAAGCCATGAAGAGACATTGCACATAAATGCATATTACTAAGTGAAAGAAGCCAATCTCAAAAAGCTACATACTGTATGATTCCAACCATATGACATTCTGGAAATAGTAAAACAATGGAGAAAGTGAAAGATCAGTGGTTGCCAGAAGCTGGGGTTGGAGGGAGGGAAGGAAAGAAGGGTGAAAAGGCAGAGCATAAAGGACTTTTAGAGTAGTAAAACTATTCTGTGTGATACTATAATGATGGATACATGTCATTACACATTTGCCCAAACCCATAAATGTACAACACCAAGAGTGATCCCTAATGTAAACTATAAACTTTGGGCGATAACGGTGTGTCAATGTAGGCTTATCACTTGTTAACAAATGTACCACACCGGAGGGGCGGGGGCGGAGGGAGGATATTGATAATGGGGGAGGCTCTGAATGTCAGGGGACAGGGAGTACATATGGGAAATTGCTCTACCTTCCTCTCAAATTTGCTGTGAATCTAAACTGCTCTACAAAAATAAATTATTTATTAAAAATACACTGGATGGGATTACCAGGAGATTAAATGCTGCAGAACAAAATCTGAAAGCATAATGATATAAACCATCCAAAATAAACCACAGGGGAAAAATCCAAAAAATTAAGAGGAACACAAAAAAGCAGTCAATCCAATTAAAAATGGGTAAAGGACTTGAATAGACATTTCTCCAAAGATGATCTATAAATGACCAACAAACATGAAAAGATGCTCAATATCACTAATCTTTAGGAAAATGCAAACCAAAATCTCAATGAGGTATCACCTCACACCACATGCACAGCAATGTGAATGTTTATTTATTAACACTACTGAACTGTACACTTGAAAATGGTTACAATGGTAAATTTTACATTATGTGTTTTATACCACCAAAAAAAAAGGCATGTCACATAAATATATAAATGAACAAAGGGAGGGGGAAAAAATGAAACAAAGTTGTTTTTAGACATACAAAAACTGAAAGAATTCATCCCTAGTACAGGCATAACCCAGAGATACTGCAGGTTTGGTTCCAGACCACTGTAGGAAAGGGAATATTGCAATAAAGCAAGTCACATGAATTTTTTGGTTTCCCAGTGCATATAAAAGTTCTGTTTAGGGCTTCCCTGGTGGCGCATTGGTTGAGAGTCCGCCTGCCGATGCAGGGGACAAAGGTTCGTGCCCCGGTCCGGGAAGATCCCACATGCTGTGGAGCGGCTGGGCCTGTGAGCCATGGCCACTGAGCCTGCGCGTCCGGAGCCTGTGCTCCGCAATGGGAGAGGCCACAACAGTGAGAGGCCCGCGTACCACAAAAAAAAAAAAAAAAAAAAAAAAAAAGTTCTGTTTACACTACACTGTAGTCTTTTAAGTGTGCAATAACACAATGTACATGCCTTAATTAAAAACTAATGCTATCGGAAAAATGGCACCAGTAGACCTGCTCAACACAGGGTTGCCACATACCTTCAATTTGTAAAAAATGCAATATCTGCAATGTGTAATAAAACATAGTGCAATAAAATAAGATATGCCTGTGTATCCACAACTAAAAGAAATGTTAAAGGTTGTCTTTCAGACCTGAGCAAAGTGATACTTTAGGTAATATATATAAGATTTTTCTTATTAGTTAAATCTCTTTAAATAATAATAGACTGCTTTAACAAAAATAACAATGTATTTTATATATAAAAGTAAGATGGGGCTTCCCTGGTGGCGCAGTGGTTGAGAGTCCGCCTGCCAATGCAGGTGACACGGGTTCGTGCCCCGGTTCGGGAAGATCCCACATGCCGCGGAGCGGCTAGGTCCGTGAGCCATGGCCGCTGAGCCTGCGCGTCTGGAGCCTGTGCTCCACAACAGGAGAGGCCACAACAGTGAGAGGCCCGCATACCACAAAAAAAAAAAAAAAAAAAGTAAGATGTATGACAATAGCATAAAGGTTGGGATGAGAGAAATGGAAGAATATTACTTTAAGATTCTTATATTAAGATTTTTATACTATATGTGAAGTCGTATAATATCATTTGAAGGTAGACTGTGAAAAGTTAGAGATGTATGATATAAATCCTAGAACAACCAATAAAATAACAAAAATGTCATAGCTGACATGCCATCAAAGGAGATGTAATAGATATAAAAATATAAAAGTAATTCAAAAGGAGGCATAAAAAGAGAAAAAGAGGACAAAGAACAGATGGGGCAAACAGCAAGATAATATACTTATATCAAACCCTACCAAAAATCACATTAAAAGTAAATGATCTAAACACCCCAATTAAAAGGAAGAGATTGTCAGATTTGACAAAAAGTCACAACCCAACTACATGCTGCTGACAAGAAACACACTTTAAATACAAAGAAACAAATAGATTAAAAATACAAGAAATATAAAAGATATGCTAGCACTAGTTAAAAGAAGGTTGGAGTAGGTATATTAGTATCAGACAATGTAGATTTCAGAGCAAACAAAATATCAAAGATAAAGATCACTTCATAATTATGGAGTCAATTAATTGAGAAGACATAACAATCCCAAACAGTAATGTATCTAATAAAAGAACTTCAAAATACATGAAACAAAGACTGATGTAACTTCAGGAGATACAATAAATCCATAGTTACAGGCAGAGATTTTTAATACCCTCTCTCAATTATTGATAGAATAACTAGGCATAAAAATGGGAAAGATATGGACTTGATCAACATCATCAACCAACTTGACCTAATGGACATTTATAGGACACTCCACAACATTTATAGAATAGCAGAATACACATTTATAGAACAAGAGAATACACATTCTTCTATTATAAGCTTATTGAACTTAGAACATTTACAAAGATAAATCATATTCTGGGCCATAAAACAAGTGTCAGTAAATTCAAAAGATTTCAAGACATACATAGTACAATAGAATTAAATTACAAATCAATAACAGAAAGATCCTTGAAAGATCTCCAAATACTTGGAAATTAAATAACCTATGACCAAAGAAGAAAAAAGGGGAAATTAGAAGGTATTTTGAACCAAATGAAAATGAATGTACTGAATGTGGCTAAACAGTATTTAGTATGATATTTATAGCACTAAATGCCTATATGAGAAAAGAAGGAAGGTATCAAGTAAATGTCCTAATCTTCTACCTTAAGAAACTTAAAAGAGGAGGAAATTAAACCTAAAGTAAGCAGAAGAAAAGAAATAATAAAGATTGAAGCAGAAATCAATGGATTAGAAAACAGAATAAAAAAATTAATGATACCAAACACTAGGACTTTGAGAAGATCAATAAAACTGATAATCTTGAGCTTATCTAATCATGAAAAAAAAGAGAGAGAGAGAAGATACAATTTTTAAGAGAAAAAATAAGAGAAATGAAACTACTACAGATTCTACAGATATTAAAAGGATAATAGGAGAATACTAAGAATAATTTTATGCCAATAAATTAGACAACCTAGATGAAATGACAAATTTGTTGAAACACACAAACTACTAAAGCCTCATCAAGAAAAAAATAAATAACCTGAATAGCCCTATTTCTATCATCAATGTTGAAACTGTTGTTAAGAACATTTCCACAGTGAAAAGTCCAGAAACAGGGAGAGTCACTGGCAAATTCTACCAAACAGTTAGGGAAGAAATAATGCCAATTCTACATAAACTTTTCCTCCCAAATACTTCCCAGCTCATTCTACGAGGCTAGCATTTCTCTGAAAACAAAACCTGTCAAAGATATTACAAGAAAAGTAAAAGCCAATATCTCCTAGAATATATATGTAAATTCTAAACAAAATTTTTAGCAAATCTTACTAAACAATACATTATAATTTTATTTATTTTTGGCTGCATTGGGTCTTTGTTGCTGCGCACGGGCTTTCTCTAGTCGCCACAAGCGGAGGCTACTCTTCGTTGCAGTGCTCGGGCTTCTCATTGTGGTGGCTTCTCTTGTTGCGGAGCACGGGATCTAGGAGCACGGGCTCTAGGCGGGCTTCAGTAGTTGTGGTGCGTGGGCTCAGTAGTTGTGGTTCGCGGGTTCTAGAGCACAGGCTCAGTAGTTGTGCCGCACGGGCTTAGTTGTTCCGTGGCATGTGGGATCTTCCCAGACCAGGGATGGAACCCATGTCCCCTGCCTTGGCAGGCGGATTCTTAACCACTGCACCATGAGGGAAGTCCCTCAAACAATACATTAAAAGGATAATACATTATTACCAAGTGGGGTGTAACCCCAGGAATGCAGGACTGATTTAACATTCGAAAATCAAACAATGTTATTCACCATATTAGCAAACTAGAAAAGAAAACCTATGATCATCTCGCTAAAGAGGAAAAAAAAGTTGACAAAATCCAACGTCCATTCCAGATAAAGATTCTCAACCAACTAGGAAGAGAAGGGAACCTAAGAAAAAACTATAGCTAACATCATACTTGATGGTGAAAGACTAAATGCTTTCTCTCTAAAATCAGGATTGTCCACTCTCATCACTTCTATTCAACATTCTGGAGGTTCTAGCCAGTGAAATCAGGCAAGACAGAGAAATAAAAGACATCCAGATTTAAAGGAAGAAGCAAAACCGTTTTTGTTTAAAGATGACATGATTACCATGTAAAAACATCCAATGAATTAATAAGTGAGTACAAAGATCCATATCCAAAAACCAACTGTATATTTCCATATACTAGCAATGACAACAACAGAATCAGCAATTGACAATTTTTTAAAATACCATTTACAGGGCTTCCCTGGCGGCGCAGTGGTTGCGAGTCAGCCTGCCAATGCAGGGGACACGGGTTCGTGCCCCGGTCCGGGACGATCCCACATGCCGCGGAGCGGCTGGGCCCGTGAGCCATGGCTGCTGAGCCTGCGCGTCCGGAGCCTGTGCTCCGCAACGGGAGAGGCCACAACAGTGCGAGGCCCGCGTGCCACAAAAATTAAAAATAAATAAATAAATAAAATACCATTTACAATAGCTTCAAAAATATGAAATACTTCAGGATAGACCTGACAAAAAATGTGAAAGACCTATACACTGAAAACTATAACTGAGAAAAATTAAAGGAGAGCTAAATAAATGTTCCTGGGTTGGAAGACTCAATATCATTAACATGTCAATTCTCCCCAAATTATCTATAGATTCAACACAATCCCACTCAAAATCCAGGAATGTTCTTTGGTAGAAATTGACACACATTTTAAAATTCATATGGAAATGCAAATGGCCTAAAATAGCCATGGTGACTCTGGGGAAAAATAAACTGGAGGGCTAACACTACCTGATTTCAAGCATTATTATAAAACTATACCAATCAGAACAGCATGGTATTAGCATAAAGATAGACAAATAGATCAGTAAAACAGAAGAGAAAGTCCAGAAATAAACCCACACATATAAGAACAGCTCATTTTTTTTAACATCTTTACTGAGATATTATTTGCATACCATAAAGTTCACATGACCATAATGTAATTTGAGAACATTTTCATCATCCCCAAAAGAAACCTTGTACACTTTAACAGTCACCTTCCACCCACTCCCACCTAGCCCTAGGCAAATACTAATTTTTCTGTCTCTATAGATTTGCCTGTTCTTGATTTCATATAAATGAGATCATACAATATGCAGCCCTTCATGACTGGCTTCTTTCACTTGGCATAAGTCCATGTTGTAGCATGTACTGGAACTTCATTCCTTTTGGTTGCTGATATTCTACTGTGTAAATATTATCTATATCTATATATTTTATTTATCTATTCATCAGTTTATGGACATTTGGGATGCTTCCACTTCCTGGCTATTTTGAATAATGCTGCTATGAACATTTGTGTAAGTTTGTGTGTGGACGTACATTTTTAGTTCTCTTGGGTATACACCCAAGAATGGAATTTCTGAGTCATACGGTAACTCTATGTTTAACCTTTTGAGAAATTGCTAAACTGTTTTCCAAAGTGATTGTACCATTTTACATTCCCCACCAACAGTGTATGGGACTTCTAATTTTTAGACATCCTCATCAGCACTTGTTATAATTTGTCTTTTTTATTAGAGCAATTCTTATGTGTGTGAAGTGGTATCTCATTGTGGTTTTGATTTGCACTTCCCAATAACTAATGATGTTGCATATCTTTTCAAGTGCTTATTAGCCATTTATATATTTTCCTAGGAGAAATGTCTAGTTAAATCTTTTGTCTACCTTTTAATTGGGTTATCTTTTTATTATTGAGTTGTAAGAGTTCTTTTCTATATTCTGACTACAAGTCTCTCATCAGATATATAATTTGCGAATAATTTCTCCCATTCTGTAGTTGTTTTTTCACTTTCTTGATGGTTTTCAATTTTGATGAAGTCCAACAACAATCTTCTCTTTTATTGTTTGCTGGACAACTGACTTTTAACAAATGCACAAAAGCAATGCAGTGGAGAAAGAATAACTTTTCAGCAAATGGATATCCACATACAAAAAAATAAACTTCAAACTATATGTGAAAATGAACTCAAACTGGATTGCAGACTTAAATGTAAAACCTACAATGATAATCTTTCTAGAAGAAAACAAAAAAGAAAATTTTTGTGACCTTGGGTTAGGCAATGATATCTTAAATATGATGCCAAAAGTACAACATATTTAGTCATTCAAGGAATGTAAACTAAAACCACAATGAGATGCCACTACATACCTATTCAAATGGCTAAAATGAAAAAGACTGACCATACCAAGTGTTGGTGATGATGTAAGGGAACTTGAACTCTTACAAGTTACATTACTCTTCCTGGTAGTAATATAAAGTGGTACAACTACTTTGGAAAGCCTTTTGACAGTTTCTTTAAAAAATGACATATATACCTACCATGATGATCCAGTCCACTCTCAGGTATTCACCCAAGAGAAAAGGTAACATTTTCCAAAGACTTGCACACGAATGTTCACTGCAGCTTTATTTGTAATAGCCCAAAACTGGAAACAACTCAAATGTCCATCAAACTATGAATGGGTAAACAAATTGCGGTATATCCATACAATGGAATACTATCCAGTAACAAAAAGGAATAAACTCTTGGTATCATAACAACAAGGACAAAATAATTACTCTGAATAAAAGGAGCTGGGCCCAAGAGTACATGTTGTATAACTCCAGAAAATGCGAACTAATCTATAGTGACACAAAGCAAACCAGTGGTTGCCTGGGGAAAAAGAGGTGGGGAGGGCAGGAAAGAGGTGCTACCTAGGGCATGAGGAAACTTTTGAGGATGATATATATGTTCACTATCTTGACTATGATGGTCGTTGTGTGTGTGTGTGAGAGAGAAAACATCAAAGTTTACACTTTTATATGTGTAGTTTATTGAATATCAATTATGTTTATTTAAAAAAAACACCTACTTGCAGAGAGGAAATGAGTTGCTCAGTGAGAAAATTGTCAGAAAACCTAATTTAAGAGCTTTTGTTAAGAAATATAATTAATTCAAGACTAGAACTTTGAAACAAATGAGCTATTGTTTTCTGAACAGTAGTGTGAGGTCAATTCATACTCACACCTCTTCAATAAAGCATGAACTGCTGAAAATTCTGGGCTTCTATCCATTTGTAGCAGGCTATTTGCTCCCGGGGAATTATGGGCTTCCTTTTACTTAGATTAACACAGGTATATACTAAAACCCAGGAAGCTGTCCTATAAAGGCTGAAAGATCAGGCACTGGAAAAGCACAAGAAACTTGTATGTGCAACTAAGTCCATCCAGATTATTACAGCTAATCTCTGGCCACCTCTAGCAGAGTGACAAGGCCACTTTGAACAAGGATTTTCTTATAACTGTTCTGCCACACTTGCTATTCTTTCTTGAGCTACAGCTGTTAAGTCTAAGTTGAGTATTCCTCAAAGAGTATAGAACATAAATATAGCTTTTATGGTATGATTCAAACTCAAATGCAATATAAAGTTGTAATAGGGTAGAGGTAAGAAATCTCACTATTGCCACTTGGGCAGAGAGAGAATGTTTTTATAACTAGCAAGGATCAAGATTTAAAGGCATATAAGGTTGTGTACAATTGACTTTTTTTTTTTTTTTTTTTGTCTGAGCCGCAAAGTATGAGAGATCTTAGTTTCCCCAACAGGGATCGAACCCGTGCCCCCTGCAGTGGAAGCTTGGAGTCCTAACCACTGGACCACCAGGGAATTCCCCAAAATTGACTTTAAAATACACGTTGCTGTGCTCTCTTAAAATATAATGCATGAAATAAGAGAATAAAAGGAAGAGATTAAAAGAGTACAAAAGTTTAAAGATAAGCCTAAGATCATAGGTGCCCTGGGCTAAAGATCTTCTTATATAAAGATCTTATTCCAAAGAGATCCAGTAAAAAAAGTAAATGTTTTTAGGACATTCATATTTGATTAGTTCAATAACTCCTTAGCTTGTGAAAAAGGCGAATGTGAAAAGATTTTTCCGTAGGTAAGAAATTAAAATGAGGTTTTCAATAGTGAAACAAATGGAGCCAAGTGAATGACAACAGAACAGCTTAGTTACTGGTATAATTCTCTATACCATTTATTCTCCATACCAGTAAACTGAGAGCTAAGGAAACACACCAGCATTGTTTCTCAAATGTTGGTAACAGGACAATTACTAGAAATGATGGAATCAGCCCTTTCCCCTTTCTCCCCCACAGCTACTCCTCTCCTCACAGTCAAAAATCTTAAGAGTTGTCTAGCTTTCTCTCTCTATTTCCTGATCTCCTCTCCCACTCCATTATGGCTTATTAAGACCCATCAATCACTCCACCAAAACAAGTCTCTCTAAGGTCAGTGGTGGCCTACAGGTTAATCCATCTAGCATTTACATTCTCAACAGGGGCAACATTGTACCCAAGGCAGCAAAAATTGATTCAAGGGAGCAAAATATCTTAGATATTAAAATAGTTTGGGGCTCTCCAAAAAGTCATAGTACATAAACAGAAATACACTACATCTAGGCATTCTCCATATCTTACACTATGCCTTCTTCCCAGGTGACTTTACGCATACCATATGCTTCAGTTACCACCCACTACCACCTGTAACTCATTAAGCTACAGTTCCAGCATAGACCATTCCTCTGAGATTCAAACCTACTTAACTACCTGCCAGTTTGACATTCCACTTGAGTGTCTCAAAGGTATTTATCTGGGAAAAGAATCCGCAGCTTTGGTCAGATTCTCAGGTTAAGAACTACTGCCATACAGTAGTTTCAGAAAGGATCATAAAAATAAAAAATGGCAAAAACCAACTAAAAAAGGTGATATAAACAATTATTCTATAAACAAGTTTATTCTTCTCGGATGTCTTTAAAGCTTCTTGCATAAATATACCTTTTAGCTGACACACAATAGAAACTAAACTAGGTTGGAAATCAACATGTCAACATATCGGTTTTTCCCAGGGCACTGACGTGAATACAATTATACTGGTTCTCTGGTTATGCTAAAAGGTATTCTAAAACCAGTGTCAGACTTTCAGTAAAAGAGAGTAAGAATACAAAACACTGCAAATTGATTTGTAAACTTGCTACACTGGGTGTTTGCAGAACTAAGCAACAAGTAGATGTCAATATTTACATTTTGAAGAGAATCCTGAAAAGAAAGTGATTATCACAGGCAAACTGCATTAAAAATATATTCTTTTTTTTTTTTTTTTGTACGCGGGCCTCTCACTGCCGCGGCCTCTCCCATCGTGGAGCACAGGCTCGGGACGCGCAGGCCCAGCGGCCACGGCTCACGGGCCCAGCCGCTCCGTGGCACGCGGGATCCTCCCGGACCGGGGCACAAACTCACGCCCCCTACCTCGGCAGGCGGACTCTCAACCACTGCGCCACCAGGGAAGCCCTAAAAATATATTCTTATAATTACAACAACAACTCAAAAACTCTTGTTAGCTATGTTCCATATAAAGCCACACCACTAATCCTTTACAAAGTTAAAACAAGATAGAGACCTAGAACTAAAATCGAGGGCTATCTTTTTGGCTCTATGGATTCATACTTCTTGAGCAATCACAGAAATTTGCCAACACTAACACTATCAAATAAAAGGAATTCTGCATACAAGAACAAGAAATAGATTTATTTCAGGAGTTAAAAGAGGTGCTCTGTTAGGTGGTGGTGATGGGATGAATTGGGAGATTGGGATTGACATATATACACTAATAAGTATAAAATAGATAACTAATAAGAACCTGCTGTATAAAAAAATACAATAAAATGATATTCAAAAAAAAAGAGGTGCTCTGTTAGAAAAATAACTTCTCAAGGAGATGAAAGAAATCTTCCTCTTTGGTACAACATGACTAAGGTCTAATCTAGCGCAGTCTAAATCTTTGCCTGCTGATCATGTTTTTCTGTTCAACTTTTTTTCTCTGTCTCTCTGTTTCTTGATTCTGATAGTATTCTTCCTTAGTGATTTCTGAAATCATTACTAAAAATAATATTTCCTACTGGACACTCTACTTGGATCTCCTTTAAGAACTTCAAATCCAATATGCCCCAAACTAAACTTATCCTCTCCACCTCCACCTCCTTCCTGGAAAATGTTTCATAGTACCCCATTTACCTGGTGGCCTAAGCCATAAACCTGGGACTTATCCTTGAATTCTCCTCTGACAATATTTTATTAATTCTATCTCTTTCGCTCTTAAAACTGCCTCCTCCTCGCTGCCTTCCTGGCCTTGGCTTATAACTTACTGAAGTTACAGCCTTCAAAGTGCTGAGGTGGGGCTTCCCTGGTGGCACAGTGGTTGAGAGTCCGCCTGCTGATGCAGGGGACACGGGTTCGTGCCCTGGTCCGAGAAGATCCCACATGCCACGGAGCGGCTGGGCCCGTGAGCCATGGCCGCTGAGCCTGCACGTCCGGAGCCTGTGCTCCGCAGCAGGAGAGGCCACAACAGTGAGAGGCCCACGTACAGCCAAAAAAAAAAAAAAAAAAAAAAGTGCTTAGGTGATGGAGTCAAATAAATCTGGGATTGAATCCCAGTTCTGCCATTGCTAAGTGTGATCTTAATCTTAGGCAAATTACTTAACCTCTCTGGGGCTCATTTTCTCATCTGTAAAATAAAAAGAATAATAAAATTTACCTCATACAGTTATTGAAGTAGGCAAATGAGCTAATGCCTCTAAAACACCCAACAGTATGTCTGGCGTATTGTAAACACTCAATGAATGGTGGCCACCACTACCCTGCAGGACTGTATATCAATTAAATGATACAATAATCTATGTAAAGCATTTAACATGCAGTAAGGGCTTAATATTTAATAACCTTTAAAAAATTAATTTCACTTCTCATCTTCTCTATAAGTATATTACTTCAATAATACCCTAACATCTAGTCTTAGCCATTTTATCTATTCCTCACAATGCCTCTAAACGGCTTCTGTTTTCAGGATAAAATCCAAATTCCTTCTCATGACGTACGAAGTTCTTTACGATCTTTCCTCATTTTGAAGGTTTACTTCTTGCCATTCCTTTGGCTCCAATCACATCCAACTCAGAAGTGTCCTATTCTTTCAGGAGTTACTGCTTTTACAATGCTATTCTTTTTGCCTAGAATCCCCATCTACTCTTTTCCCCAGTCCAATTCCAATTTTGTCTCATACTACTTCTTCTAACCCTTCACAACTCAGCCCAGGAAGCCTTCCCTGTCCTGGAGAAAATGGACCAAGCACCAGCAGCAGCAGCCTTGGCGCATGCCCTGGCCCTGGGCAATTTATATCCCAGCCAGGCTTCCTGCCGGACTGACTTCTCTCTTTTTTGTGTGATTGAACAGCTCTGCCCCACGGGGGGCCTTTTTCACACTTGATTTCGAAACACAGTCTCCGTGCTCTCAGACATTCTTGAAATTTTTTCCTTCTAATGACATAAGAAGAAAGACTTTATTTTACCGATATTTTACTTGATTTTTTACATTTATGTTGATGAAAGAAATTAGTCTGTAACATTGCTTTCTTGTAATACCCATGACAGGTTGGTATTAAGGTTATACTGTCTTCTATAATTATCTGGGAAGTATTCCCTGTTTTCCATTCTCTGGAATATTTTATATAAAACTTGGTATTATTTTTTCCCTTAAATATTTGGCAACTAACATTTATTGAGCATATACTACATGCCAGATTCTATACTAAGCTCATTTACTATGTTACCTCATTTAATCCTCACAGCAACTTTCTAAGGTATATATCATTATTATCCCTGTTTTATAGAGAAGAAACTGAGGCTTATAGAAGGTAACTTGCCCAAAGTCACAGAGCTGGTAGGCAGCAGAACTGGGACTTCAACACATGTATCCCCATGTTCTTAATCACTTGCTATACTATCTTGTAATACTTAATATATGGTATTATGATTACCTATTCATTTATCTGTCTCCCCATTAGTTAGTGAAATCTATCTAGTAAGATCCTTGAAGGGTGGGATCATGTCTCCATTTTTTGCAACTCTTAAATCTAGCATCATGTCTACCAATTAATAGATGCTCAATAAGTAGCTGCTAAGTGAATGAATGAAAACATATCATTTGATTCTTATAACAACTGGGTGAGGTAAAGTGGTTATTAACAATCCCGGTTCAGAAAGCAGGTATATGTTTACTTTAGAATGTTGCTAAAATGGCTTTTGTCTTTAAGTTAAAACATATAACCCCCATGCAAAGAAGGCATACATGATTTAGTTTCTTCAACAAGGAAAAAGCAAAAAATAAATTTTAATTACTTGCAAACTGTCAATGACAACAGATTTAATGTTCTGATACCATCTGTAAGACAGAGACCTTCATATTTTTTCTGGGGTCAAGGGTATAAATACAACAAGAAAAAGATTATCTGGTGAGAAAATGGCAATAAAACAAAAGCATTAAGTAGAAAAGCTTTCATAGAAGGTCAGCAGTGTAGCTAAAGAAGAATTCCCCACCGACTATGCCATGTGGTAGGGATGTCATAAGACGATTTAAGGTAGACATAAAATACCCACAGCAGGGATGTCTTGGCTTCAGTTAAATGAACTGAAATTTCCATTCTGTCTTTTGCCTGATGAGTCTGTAAAAACGCTTATATATGGGCACCACAGAAAAGAGATTTTTTTTGATGTAGATCAGATCATAATTATGGCAAAATAACTAGGTTATAGTAAGACAAATCTGGCCTAGATATAGGAACAAACGTCCGAGAGCCAATGTCCTTATGTTCTGAAATTGTTATTTGGGAGATTATATCAATATAACTACAATCCTAAAGGATATTAAGAATAGAAAAGATCCTTGAAATATTTAAATAGAATTCTGCCTAAAGGATACCCTAGACAACCTCATGAGGATTCTTCCAAGCCTCTCTCTTCTAACCCCAATCCAAAATACACACACACACACACACACACACACACTTTTTTACTGCAGCAGTTTTTGTCAAGTTGCTTTTAGGACAAGAGTATTATAACATATCTCAAAGGGGAAAAAAATGTGAGAATAAAAACATACCAAAGGAACTATTAAACACGTCACAGGAAAACTATTCTCACCAGTGGACTGCCACATAAAAATTTCAGAAGTCTTTGTACTCTCTATAGCAAAATAAACAAGATATTCAGCAAGGGGTCTCTTACAATATAGATATTGTTTAGACTCCCAAAATCAAATATGCTAATGATAAAAAATTGAAAATCAGAAAGAATAGAAAAAATGATTTACTTCCATCAGTGAAAGATAATTCTTTTTTTTTTAAATTTATGTATTTATTTATCTTTGGGTGCGTTGGGTCTTCATTGCTGCGTGCAGGCTTCTCTCTAGTTGTAGCGAGCAGGGGCTACTCTTTGTTGTGGTGCACGGGCTTCTCATTGCGGTGGCTTCTCTTGTTGCGGAGCTCAGGCTCTAGGCGCATGGGCTTCAGTAGTCGTGGGGTGGGACACGGGCTCAGTAGTTGTGGCTTGCGGGCTCTAGAGCACAGGCTTAGTAGTTGTGGTGCACGGGCTTAGTTGCTCCGTGGCATGTGGGATCTTCCTGAACCAGGGCTTGGACCCATGTCCCCTGCATTGGCAGGTGGATTCTCAACCACTGTGCCACCAGGGAAGCCCTGGAGTGCATATTTTAAGATCATATTTTTTCAATTTAAGACTTTCTATTTTATTCTATTTTAAAGATTTCAGTTCTCTGGTGAAATTCTCCATATTTTCATCTATTTTCTCCATCTTTTTCTCTATTTACTTACAGATATTAATCAAGTGTTTTAAAGTCCTTGTATGATAACACCAGTATCTGTGGCATCTGTAAGCCTGCTTCTGTTAGCTTTTGGTTATCTGGTCCTATCTCTTGACATGCCTAGAAAATTTTGACTGAATAATATTGTTTTAAAATTTTTTACAAATTATGTTATCTATGACCATAAAGAGTTTACCCTTTTCTCTGCTAGGCAGAGAGTGCAGCATTCATCACTTTTATCCAATCAAAACACTTGAGCAGAAGCAAGAACTACAATCCTGCAGCCTGTGGAACAAAAACCACATTCACAGAAAGACAAAATGAAAAGGCAGAGGGCTATGTAATAGATGAAGGAAGAAGATAAAACTCCAGAAAAACAATTAAATGAAGTGGAGATAGGCAACCTTCCAGAAAAAGAACTCAGAATAATGATAGTGAAGATGATCCAAGACCTCGGAAAAAGAATGGAGGCAAACAAAGATCGAGAAGATGCAAGAAATGTTTAACAAAGACCTAGAAAAATTAAAGAACAAATACCTAGAAGAATTAAAGTGCACACAGAACATTCTCCAGGATAGACCACATCTTGGGTCATGAATCAAGCCTCAGTAAATTTAAGAAAATTGAAATTATATCAAGCATCTTTTCTGAACCATGAAGCTATGAGATTAGAAATCAATTACAGGGGAAAAAAACTTAAAAAACACAAACACATGGAGAATAAACAACACATTACTAAATAACCAAGAGATCACTGAAGAAATCAAAGAGGAAATCAAAAAAAACCTAGAGACAAATGACAGTGAAAACATGACAATCCAAAACCTATGGGATGCAGCAGAAACAGTTCTAAGAGGGAAGTTTATAGCAATTCAAGCCTACCTCAAGAAACAAGAAAAGTCTCAAATAAACAATCTAACCTTACACCTAAAGGAACTAGAGAAAGAAGAACAAACAAAACCCAAAGTTAGTAGAAGGAAAGAACATCAAGATCAGAGCAGAAATAAATGAAGTAGAAACAAAGAAAACAATAACAAAGATCAATAAAACTAAAAGCTGGTTCTTTGAGAAGATAAACAAAATTGATAAACCTTTAGCCAGACTCATCAGGAAAAACAGGGAAAGGACTCAAATCAATAAAATTAGACATGAAAAAGGAGAAGTTACAATGGACACTGCAGAAATACAGAGCATCATAAGAGACTACTACAAGCAACTCTATGCCAATAAAATGGACAACCTGGAAGAAATGGACAAATTCTTAGAAAGGTATAAATTTCCAAGACTGAACCAGGAAGAAATAGAAAATATGAACAGACCAATCACAAGTAATGAAATG
This sequence comes from Grampus griseus, assembly GCF_964374135.1. NCBI lineage: Eukaryota > Metazoa > Chordata > Mammalia > Artiodactyla > Delphinidae > Grampus > Grampus griseus. Next base: position 9,527,842 of record NC_139002.1, read on the forward strand.
GAAACTGTGATTAAAAATCTTCCAACAGACAGAAGTCCAGGACCAGATGGCTTCACCGGTGAATTCTATCAAACATTTAGAGAAGAGCTAACACCCACCCTTCTCAAACTCTTCCAAAAAGTTGCAGAGGAAGGAACACTCCCAAACTCATTCTACAAGGCCACCATCACCGTGATACCAAAACCAGACAAAGATACTACTAAAAAAAAAATTACAGACCAATATCACTGATGAATATAGATGCAAAAGTCCTCAACAAAATACTAGCAAACAGAATCCAACAACACATTCAAAGGATCATACACCATGATCAAGTGGGACTTATCCCAGGGATGCAAGGATTCTTCAATATATGCAAATCAATCAATGTGATACACCATATTAACAAATTGAATAATAAAAACCATAGGATCATCTCAATAGATACAGAAAAAGCTCTTGACAAAATTCAACACCGATTTATGATAAAAACTCTCCAGAAAGTGGGCATAGAGGGAACCTACCTCAACATAATAAAGGCCATATAGGACAAACCCACAGCAAACATCATTCTCAATGGTGAAAAACTGAAAGCATTTTCTCTAAGATCAGGAACAAGACAAGTATGACCTCTCTCGCCACTCTTATTCAACATAGTTTTAGAAGTACTAACCACTGCAATCAGACAAGAAAAAGAAATAAAAGGAATACAAATTGGAAAAGAAGAAGTAAAACTGTCATTGTTTGCAGATGACATGACAATATACATAGATAATCCTAAAAATGCCACCAGAAAACTACCAGGGCTAATCAATGAATTTGGTAAGGTTGCATGATACAAAATTAATGCACAGAAATCTCATGCATTCCTATACACTAACAATGAAAGATCAGAAAGAGAAATTAAGGAAACAATCCCATTCACCATTGCAAAAAAAGAATAAAATACCTTGGAATAAACCTACCTAAGGAGGTAAAAGACCTGTACTCAGAAAACTATAAGACACTGACGAAAGAAATCAAAGATGACACAGATGGAGAGATATACCATGTTCTTGGATTGGAAGAATCAACATTGTGAAAATGACCACAGTACCCAAAGCAATCTACAGATTCTATGCAAGCTCTATCAAATTACCAATGGCAGTTTTTACAGAACTAGAACAAAAAAATCTTAAAATTTGTATGGAGACACAAAAGATGCCAAATAGCCAAAGCAATCTTGAGGGGAAAAAATGGAGCTGGAGGAATCAGACTCCCTGACTTCAGACTATATTACAAAGCTACAGTAATCAAGACAATATGATACTGGCACAAAAACAGAAATATAGATCAATGGAACAGGATAGAATGCCCAGAGGTAAACCCACGCACCTATGGCCAACTAATCTATGACAAAGGAGGCAAGGATACACAATGGAGAAAAGACAGTCTCTTCAATAAGTGGTGCTGGGAAAACTGGACAGCTACATGTAAAAGAATGAAATTAGAACACTCCCTAACACCATACACAAAAATAAACTCAAAATGGATTAAAGACCTAAATGTAAGACCGGACACTATAAAACTCTTAGAGGAAAACATAGGAAGATCACTCTCTGACATAAATCACAGCAAGATCTTTTTTAACCCACCTCCTAGAGTAATGGAAATAAAAACAAAAATAAGCAAATGGGACCTAATGAAACTTCAAAGCTTTTGCACAGCAAAGGAAACCATAAACAAGACAAAAAGACAACCCACAGAATGGGAGAAAATATTTACAACTGAATCAACAGACAAAGGATTAATCTCCAAAATATATAAACAGCTCATGCAGCTCGATATTAAAAAAACAAACAATGCAATCCAAAAATGGGCAGAAGACCTAAATAGACATTTCTCCAAAGAAGACATACAGATGGCCAACAGGCTCAAGAAAAGCTGCTCAACATCACTAATTATCAGAGAAATGCAAATCAAAACTACAGTGAGGTATCACCTCACACCAGTCAGAATGGGCATCATCAGAAAATCTACAAACGACAAATGCTGGAGAGGGTGTGGAGAAAAGGGAACCCTCTAGCACTGTTGGTGGGAATGTAAATTGATACAGCCACTATGGAGAACAGTATGGAGGTTCCTTAAATAACTAAAAATAGAATTACCATATGACCCAGGAATCCCACTACTGGGCTTATACCCAGAGAAAACCATAATTCAAAGAGACACATGCACCCCAGTGTTCACTGCAGCGCTATTTACAATAGCCAGGTCATGGAAGCAACCAAAATGCCCATCGACAGATGAATGGATAAAGAAGATGTGGTACATATATACAATGGAATATTACTCAGCCATAAAAAGGAGCAAAATTGGGTTATTTGTAGAGACATGGATGGACCTAGAGACTGTCATACAGAGTGAAGTAAGTCAGAAAGAGAAAAACAAATATCGTATATTAACGCATATATGTGGAATCTAGAAAAATGGTACAGATGAACCAGTTTGCAAAGCAGAAACAGAGACACAGACATAGAGAACAAACGTATGGACACCAGGGGAGGACAGTGAGGAGTGGGGGGATGAACTGGGAGATTGGGATTGACATGTATACACTGATATGTATAAAATAGATAACTAATAATAACCTGCTGTTTAAAAAAATAATTTAAATTAAATTTAAAAATTCCAAAAAATTTTCAAAAAAAAAAGAAGTTCATCCACATGAAGAAGTTCATCCACATGAAGAACTGTGCTCAAGGTTACATAGCCAATAGGTAGAAAATTCAAACCTAAGACTATTTGAATCTTAATTTGTGCTATGAACCACTATCTGCCACATATGCAAATTGCATATCCTCAGCATTCAGTACAGTGCCTGCCACGTGGTAGGCTTTAACATTCAACAAACATTTGTTTTATTGTTGAAACAATAAAACAAGATAATATATGAACAAGATAATATATGAAAGCCCTTGTAAATTATAAAACTCTGCATGAATACTATTATTTCCTTCCACCCTGACTCAGTTTTTGTTGATTTTTCTACCTCACCATCCTTATCCAGTTCCCCAGTAAACACACATTTATCCATCTAGGTCCAAGTGAAATGTAATAATTTCTTTAACACTCCATATGAAATCAGTAATCCCTCTTCTGTGCTCTCAGGGACTCTGTAATTACTTCTATTATAATAATTATATAACCCATTTGCATACAATTCTTCCCCCATCCACCCTAGATTATGAATTCTTCAAGAAAAGAAACCACATTTTATTTATCTTTGTATTGCTTGTGCCTAGGACAGTGTCAGGATATGAAAGATGCCAAATTCATACTGCTGAATAAATGCAGAATCACTCTCAGACCCAGATAAGACAGTAGGTCCTTGCCTTGGAACTCATATTTTTTTCCCAGCTTTATTGAGATATAATTGACAAAAAACACTGTGTAACTTTAAGGTATACAATGTATACCAATAATTTTAGATAGCTAGATAGACAGACAGAAAGACAGATGAGAACATACAAGATCTAGTCTCTTAGCAAATGTCAAGTATATAATACAGTATTGTTAACTATAGTTACCATGCTGTACATTATTAGATCCCAGAACCTATTAATCTTATAACTAAAAGTTTGTACCTTTTGACCAACATCTCATTTCCCCCACCCACCAAGTCCTGGCAACCACCAATCTATTCTCTGTTTCTGTAAGTTCAACTTTTTAAGATTTAACATGTGAGGTCATAAAGTAGTTGTCTTTCTTTATCTGACTTATTTCACTTAGTATAATGCCCTCAAGTTTCATTCATGCTGTCACAAATGGCAGGATTTCCTTCTTTTTCATGGCCGAATAATATTCTGTTACATTTGCACCACATTATTTTTATCCATTCACTTGTTAATGGACACTTAGGCAGCTTCCATGTCTTGGCTATTGTGAATAATACTGCAATGAACATAGGAGTGCACATATTTCTTTGAAATAGTGATTGAATTTCCTTCGGATATATATCCAAAAGTAGAATTGCTGGATTATATGGTAGTTCTACTTTTAATTTTTTGAGGAACCTCTATACTGTTTTCCATAATGTCTATACCAATTTATATTCCTACCAAGAATGCACAAGTGTTCCCTTTTCTCCACATCCTTGCCAGCCCTTATGTCTTGTCTTTTTGATAACAGCCATTCAAATAGGTGTGGTATCTCATTAAGGCTTTGATTTGCATTTCCATGATGATTAGTAATGTTGAGCACTTTTTCACCTACCTGTTGGCCATTTTTATGTTTTCTTGGAAAAAATGTCTGTTCAGGTCCTTTGTGCATTTTTTAATTTTTTTTTTCTATTGGGTTGAGTGAGTTCATTATATATTTCGGATATGAACACTTACCGGTTACACGGTTTGCAAATATTTTCTCTCATTTCATACAATTCCCTTTCACTTTTTTGTGCAGAAGCTTTTTAGTCTGATGTAGTCTCACTAGATTTTTTTTTGCTTTTGTTGCTTGTGCTTATGGTATCATATTCAAAAAATCATTATTAAGACTAATGTCAAGGAGGTTACCTCTGTGCTTTCTTCTAGGAGTTTTACAGTTTCAGGTCTTAAGTTCAAGTTTTTAATCCATTTTGAGTTGATTTTTGATAGTGTAAGATAGGGGTCCAATTTAATTCTTTTGCAGGCTGCTGTCCAGTTTTCCCAACACCATTTATTGACAAGACTATCCTTTCTCCATTGCATATCCTTGGCTCTCTCATCACAAATTAATTGATTTATTTCTGAACTCTTTATTCTGTCCCATCATATATGTATCTGTTTTTATGTCAATACCACACTGTTTTGATTACTATAGCTTTTTAATATAGTCTAAAATCAGGACGTGTGATGTCTCCAGCTTTGTGCTCCTTTCTCAACATTGTTTTGGCTATTCAGGGTCTTTTGTGGTTCTATATGGATTTTAGGATTGTTTGTCTATTTCTGCCATTGGAATTTTGATAGGGACTGCATCTGTGGACTGCTTTGGGTAGTATGGATATTTTTAACAATACTAACTCTTCCAACCCATGGGCATGAAATATCTTTCCATTTAATTGTGTCTTCTTCAATTTCTTTCAACAATGTCTTATAGTTTTCAGTGTAAAGATCTTTCACCTCCTTGGTTAAATTTACTCCTAAGTATTTTATTCTTTTTGATGTTATGGTAAATAGGATTGTTTTCTCAATTTCTGTTTTCAATAGTTCATTGTTAATATATGGAAATACAACTGATTTTTGTAAATTGATTTTGTATCCTGCAACTTTACTGAATTCATTTAGTTCTAACAGATTTTTGGTGGAGTCTAAGGGTTTTCTGTATATAATATCATGTCATCTGTAAATAGTCACACTTTTAATTCTTCCTTTCCAATTTAATGTTTTTATTTATTTTTCTTGACTAACTGCTCAGGCTAGGACTTCCTGTACTATGTTGAATAAAAGTGGCAAGAATAGGCATTTTTGTCTTGTTCCTGATCCTAAAAGGAAAAGCTTTCAGCTTTTCACCATGGAGTATGATGTTAGCTATGGACTTGTCATATATGGTCTTTATTATGTCAAGGTACGTTCCCTCTATATCCACTTTGTTGAGAGTTCTTATCATGAATGGATGTTGAATTTTGTCAAGTGCTTTTTCTGCGTCTACTGAGACAATCACATGATTTTTATCTTTCATTATGTTAATATGGTGTGTCACACTGATTGATTTGTGGATTTGAACCATCCTTGCATCCCTAGAATAAATTCCACTTGATCCTGGTGTGTGGTCCTTTTAATGTATTGTTGGATTCAATTTGCTAATACTTTGTTGAAACTTTCTGCATCTACATTCATCAAGGATAGTAGCCTGTAATTTTCTTTTCTTGTAGTGTCCTTGTCTGGTTTTGATATCAGGATAATGCTGGCCTCGTAATAAGTTTGGAAGTGTTCCCTCCTCTTCTATTTTTTGGAAGTTTGAGAAGGATCAGTGTTAATTCCTCTTTAAAAGTTTGGTAGAATTCCCAGTGAAGCTGTCTGCTCCTCAACTGTTGTTGGGAGGTTTTTGATTACTAATTCAATCTCCCTACTTGGCAATTGGTCTGTTCAGATTTTCTATTTCTCCATAATCCAGCCTTGATAGGTTGTATGTTTCTAGAAATTTATCCATTTTTCTTAGGTTGTCCAATTTGTTGGCATATAATTGTAAATGGTAGTCTCTTATAAACTTTTGTGTTTCTGTGGTGTCAGTTGTAATGAGTCCTCTTTCACTTATAATATTATTTATTTGAGTTTTTTTCTTGGTTAATCTAGCGAAGGATTTTCAATTTTGTTTTATCTTTTCAAAAACCAATTCTTAGTTTTGCTGATCATTTCTATTTTTTCCCTATTCTTTATTTCTGCTCTAATCGTTATTTCCTTCCTTCTATTAATTTTGAGCTTAGTTTGCTCTTCTTTTTCCAGTTCCTTCAGGTGGAAGGTTCAGTTGTTTATTTGAGATCTTTTCTCTTTATAGCTATAAACTTTCCTCTTAGAAATGCTTTTGCCATATCCCATAATATCACAAGATTTTTTTAAATTTCCCTTTTGATTTCTTCTTTGGTCCACTGGTTGTTCAGGAGTGTGTTGTTTAAATTCCATGTACTTGTGAATTTTCCAATTTTCTTCCTGTTATTGATTTCTAGTTTCACACTATTGTGTTTGGAAAAGATGCTTGATATAATTTCAATCTTCTTGATTTGTTAAGATTTGTTTTGTGGCCTAACATATGATCTATCCTGGAGAATGTTCTGTTTGTTCTTGAAGAGAATGTGTTTTCTGCTGCTGTTGGATAAAATGTTCTGTATATGTGTGTATAGATCCATTTGGTCTATAGTATTACTCAAAAGTGCTGTTTTCTTATTGATTTTCTTTCTGTATGATCTATCCATTGTTGAGAGGGGGGTATTAAAGTCTCCTACTTTTACTGTATTGTTTATTTCTCCCTTCAGTTCTATTAATATCTGCTTTATATTTAGATGCTCCGATGTTGGATATTTACAATCGTTATGTCATCTTCATGAACTGATCCTTTTATCATATATAGTGACTTCTTTGTCTATTGTGACCCTTCTTTTTTAACTTAGTTTATTTTTTCTGATACAAGGATAGGTATCCCTGCTCTCTTTTTGTGAGCATTTGCATGGAATATCTTTTTCCATCCTTCCACTTCCAGCCTATGTGTGTCCTTAAAGTTAAAGTGAGTCTCTTACAGGCATCATTTCCCTTTTAAGACAGTGTGGTATTGGCAAAAGAATAGACAAATAGGTCAATGGCACAGAACAGAGAGCCCAGAAATAGACCCTCACAAATACACTTAACTGATCTTTGACAAAGGAGCAAAGGCAATATAATGAGGCAAAGATAGTCTTTTCAACAAATGGTATAGGAACAACTGAATATCTGTGTGAAAAAAAAAGGAATACGGACACAGACCTTATACCCCTTACAAAAGTTAACTCAAAATGTATCATAAAGCTAAATGTAAAACACAAAACTACAGGATTCCTAGAAGATAACACAAAAGAAAATATAGGTGACTTTGGGTACAGCAATGACTTTTTAGATATAATATCAAAGGCATGATCTATGAAAAAAATAATTATAAGCTGAATTTCATTAAAATTAAAAACATCTCCTCTCCAAAAGACAATGTCATGAGAATGAGAATTCAAGCCACAGACTAGGAGGAATTATTTGCAAAAGACACATCTGATAAAGTACTATTATCCAAAATATACAAAGAACCCGTAAAACTCAAGAATAAGAAAACAAATAGCCCAATTAAAAAATGGGCCCAAGACCTGAACAGACACTTCACCAAAGATGATATACAGATGGCTAGTAAGCATATGAAAAGATGCTCCTCATCATGTCATCAGGGAAATGCAATTTAAAATAACGAGATAACACACACTCCTATTACAATGGCCAAAATTCAAAATGCCGACAGCATCAAATGCTGACAAGGATGTGGAGCAACAGGAACTCTCATTCATTGCTGATGGATTGCAAAGTGGTACATTTTGGAAGAAGGTTTGATAGTTTCTTAGAAAAGTGAACATCCTCTTACCATACAATCCAGCAAATGTACTCAATATTTACCCAAAGGAGTTGAAAATTTATGCCCACACAAAACCTGCACATGGATGCTTATAGTAGCTTTATTTGTAACTGCCAAATCTTGGAAGAAACCAAGATATCCTTCAGTAGGTGCATGGATAAATAAACTAGTACATCCAGATTTTAGAATATTATTCAGCACTAAAAAGAAATGAATTATCAACCCATGAAAAGGAATTTGAGCAATCTTAAATGCATACTACTAAGGGGAAAAAGTCAGTCTGAACAGGCTACATACTGTATGATTCCAGCTATATGATATTCTGAAAATACTGGGTTGGCCAAAAAGTGCCTTTGGTTTTTAAGTAAAAATAAAAGATACATTTTTTCATTTTCACCAAGAAGTTTATTGAACAATGTATTCACCCTTTTGTTCCACTACCTTCTGCCATTTTTCAGGCAACTTCATAATTCCATCTTCCCAAAACTTTTTACCTTTTTGAGCAAAGAACTCTTCCAGGTGCCTTTTACAGCTTCCAGGGAATTGAAATTTTTTCCATTAAGAGAATTTTATAAAGACCAAAATAAATGAAAATCCGAAGGTGCAGTGTCTGGTGAATGTGGCGGGTGAATCAGAAGTTCCCAGCCAAGCTGTAATAGTTTTTGCCTGGTCATCAAAGAAACCTGAGGTCTTGTGTTATCCTGATGGAAGATTATGCGTTTTCTGTTGACTAATTCTGGATGCTTTTCATCGAGTGCTGCTTTCAGTTGGTCTAACTGGGAGCAGTACTTGTTGGAATTAATCGTTTCGTTTTCCAGAAGGAGCTCATAAAAGAGGACTCCTTTCCAATCCCACCACATATACAACATCACCTTCTTTGGATGAAGACTGGCCTTTGGTGTGGTTGGTGGTGGTTCATTTCGCTTGCCCCACAATCTCTTCCATTCCACATTAGTGTACAGTATCCACTTTTCATCACCCCTCACAATTTGTTTTCAAAATGGAACGTTTTCATTACGTTTAAGTAGAGAATCGCATGCGGAAATACGGTCAAGAAGATTTTCTTCGCTTAACGTATGTGGAACCCAAACGTCAAAGCGATTCACATAACCAAGCTGGTGCAAATGATTTTCAGCACTTGATTTGGATATTTTGAGTATGTCGGCTATCTCCCGTGTGGTATAATGTTGATTGTTCTCAATTAATGTTTTGATTGATTGCTATCAACTTCAACTGGTCTACCTGACCGTGGAGCATCATCCAGCAAGAAGTCTCCAGCACAAATCTTTGCAGACCACTTTTGACACGTTCGATCAGTCACATCACCTTCTCTATATACTGCACAAATTTTTTTTTGCATTTCGGTTGTGTATTTAACCTTTCTTGAAATAATAAAGCATAATATGTCAAACATGTTGGTTTTTTCCTTCCATCTTCAATATTAAAATGGCTACACAAAAATTCACCAATTTTGATATGTCTTTTTTTAAATGCACGCTGATATGACAGCTGTCACATACAATCTAACAAACTTATTTTGAATGAAGTTAAAGACAACTAAGTGCTACTAGAGCCATCTTACACAAAAACCAAACGAACCTTTTGGCCAACCCAATAGCAAAACAATGGAGCCAGTAACAAGATCAGTGGTTGCCACAGGCTGGGGGAAGGGAGAGATGAATACACAGAGCACAGAACATTTTTAGGGCAATAAAACTATCCTGTATGATACTACATTTGTAGATACATGTCATTATACATTTGTCAAAACCTATAATAATGTACAACACTGAGACTGAAGCCTATAGATTATGATAAATATAGATTATGATACGTCAATGTAGGTTTATAAGTTGTAACAAATGTATCACTGTGGTACAGGATATTGACAGTGGAGGAAGCAGTCCATGTGTAGGGGCAGGGAGTAAATGGGAACTTTCTGTACTTTCTGCTTAATTTTGCTATGAACCTAAAACTACTCCCAAAAATAGTCTATTAAAAAAACATAGCTCTTAACCATCTTTTAATACTACGACCCAGATCAAAAACAGTTGCTTCCACTTTGGATAAGAAGGTAAAACCACTGCTTGATTATTTCTAAAACCTAGCTTCCAAAATCATCTTAACTGGTAATTTAAGGCTCACAATAAGGATCAAAGAACTTACTTTTCAATTTTCTTCCTATGTTCTTTTTGCCTCTGTTGTTCTTTCACTTGTTCTCTTTCAATATCCATGAAAAGTCGTCTATATCTCAGGTACTGCTTTTGACGCTAAAGAAAAGAAGTTAAAATTGTTAAGATTCCGCTCTCAGAGGACTTTCCAAGAAAGGAAAATCCTTGTGCCATAGACAAGAAAACTATATGACACAAAAGTCACAGGGAATTAAGTCCTTAATTTCCTTCTATTTATGGTGACTCAGGATAATATCACATATAGCAAGAGATTTATATTTTCAAGCACATAGCTATTAGATGTAACAGACAAATCAGAGAAAGAAGTACTAATTTAGTTTGCACTTAGCATGGTCAGTTGTCAATAGCCCTTGAGGAAATGATTATATTTAATATGATAAGATACATACTATATTTACTCTGTGTTCCCAAGTAGTAAGTACCACAGAAGCAGAACCAAAGAAAGAATGTAAGAGGTATTTTATAACAGAACGTCACTTTAACTTTCCAAAATTAAAACCACACTACAAAAGCACACTCTAAGCCTAGCCTAATATGGTGGGGAGGAGGGAGGGAAGACTGAGGAATATCAGAGCATCATACTTTTAAAGGGAACAAGTATAATAAAAGCAAATGCTGGGGCTTCCCTGGTGGCACAGTGGTTAAGAATCTGCCTGCCAATGCAGGGTACATGGGTTCCAGCCTTGGTCTGGGAAGATCCCACATGCCACGGAGCAATGAAGCCTGTGCGCCACAACTACTGAGCCTGCGCTCTAGAGCCCATGAGCCACAACTACTGAGCCCACGTGCCACAACTACTGAAGCCCACGTGCCTAGAGCCCGTGCTCTGCAACAAGAGAAGTCACCGCAATGAGAAACCCGTGCACCACAAGGAAGAGTAGGCCCTGCTCGCTACAGCTAGAGGAAGCCCGCGTGCAGCAACAAAAACCCAACGAAGCCAAAAATAATTAATTAATTTTTTAAAAAAAGCAAATGCTACTACCCTGTGCGTGATCTGTTCATACGTCCAAATTTATATATTCTCTTTTTAAGGGCACAAGCTACTCAAAGAGCACTAGTATACACACAGACATGTTTTTGTCCTTAGAGTAGCTTGTGTCTTTTTGGTAAAAATTATTAAAACTATAATAACAGTTCTCAATATTGAAGATACATCACAATCATCTGTGGTGTTTTTTTAAAACACAGATGCCCCAAACCTACCTAAGATACTGATTCAGTATATCTGCTTTGGGTCCAGGCATTTGTATTTGGAAAAAAGCTCCATGTCTGATTCTGGTGCATGGCCAGTATTAAAAACTGTTCATTTAAACTAACTTTAGATTGAAAAGGAAAAAAAGGAAGTCACAAATTAAAACTCTTCCTTAAATTAGCTATTATGGCAAATATACACTAACTGAAGAAACTCACTAGGATCACCTCTCTGATTTCACATCAAGGTACCCTAAATCCTAGAAGCTTAGAAGAGAAGTTCAACATATTAAAATGAGTCAAGCAACTTTTGTGCCTTTATCTATGGAATTTGTAGTACTAGCTCTTAATGTGTTAGGACACAACAAATTGTTTCCAATCTCACATATACTATTATAGTAGAAACAGTGATGTTCAAAAGCCATTGTCACTACATACCTCTTTCTTGTCTTCCTCTTGACTTACTCCTGACTGAAGTGCCAGTGGAGTTTGGAATTCAGTGTTCAATCCTGATTGATATTCACCACCAACCTGTTAGAAAGTCCAGTCACACAAAGAGACAAAATTGCCAAAAGTTAGCCCTACGTATGTTTTTGATAATTTCATCTATTGATTCCTTTCTCCTGCAATCTTGAGCTCAACTGGATAAAAACAATTTTTTAAACAAATATAAAAGAATAAAGCTTTAAGAAAGAATAAAAGAAAGAAATTAATCAAACAAAAACAATAAAGAAAAGAAAATATCCAGGTCAAAAACATGGATGGGGACCTCCCTGGTGGTGCAGTGGTTAAGAATCCGCCTGCCAATGCAGGGGACATACATGGGTTCGAGACCTGGTCCGGGAAGATCCCACATGCCATGGAGCAACTAAGCCCATGTGCCACAACTACTGAGCCTGTGCTCTAGAGCCCGCAAGCCACAACTACTGAGCCCACACACCACAACTACTGAAGCCTGCGCCTACAGCCCATGCTCCGCAATAAGAGAAGCTTCCTTAATGAGAAGCCTGCACACTGCAATGAAGAGTAGCTCCCACTCGCCGCAACTAGTGAAAGCCAGCACACAGAAACAAAGACCCAACACAGCCAAAAAAAAAAAAGAGAATGAACTAATGACAGATCAAAATGTTCAGAATGAAAGTCCTTCTAAATTGATCACTTGAAATCACTCTATCATGAGTGTGTGCTTGGGACTGAATCCAGGATATAAAACTAGATCCCTTAACATCTCAAATCTGTAATCATTTTCAATTTATACATGTTCTTGAAAGGTGTGAGTTTAGAGAATAAAAGCTTGAAAATACTATAGCCATCAACTGACATGGCAGGGAAGAAACTGGGGCTTATTTCCCCCCTAATTATTAGAAAAGCCTGTTGACATAACTTAGTACACTTACTTGGACATTATATGGCTCAAATTATGATCTCTAACTTTTAGAAATAAAAGTTTAAAATTACTTTTATCTTTTTAGCTTAAAAGTTATTTATCTTTCAGCAAAGTTGCAAGATATAAGATCAGTATGCAAAGCTCTATTGTATTTTTAGGTACTTGCAATGAACAATCTGAAAATGAAATTAAGGGGAAAATCCATATAAAATATCATCAAAAAATTCTTAGGAATAAATTTAATAAAGGAAGTGTAAATTGTATACACTGAAATCTACAAAACATTGTTGAAAGAAATAGAAGATCTAAATGAATCAGAAGACTTAATATTGTTAAGATGGCAAATTGATCAACAGATTTAATGCAATCTACATCAAAATTTCAGCTGACTTCTTTGTAGAAGTTGACAAGGTTATTCTTAAATTCATACAAAAATGCAAGGGACCTGGAATAGCTGAGATGACCTTGAAACAGAAGAACCAAGAGTTGGAGAACTCACTCTCCCCAATTTCAAAACTTACTGCGAAGCTACACTGATCAACACAGTGTGGTACTAACATAAGGACAGACTTATAGATCAATGGAATAGAACTGATAGTTCAGAAATAAACTCTTAAATTTACAATCAACTTTTTTTTTTTTTTTTTTGCGGTACGCGGGCCTCTCACTGTTGTGGCCTCTCCTGTTGCGGAGCACAGGCTCCGGAGGCGCAGGCTCAGCGGCCATGGCTCATGGGCCCAGCCGCTCCGCGGCATGTGGGATCTTCCCGGACCGGGGCACGAACCCGTGTCCCCTGCATCGGCAGGTGGACTCTCAACCACTGTGCCACCAGGGAAGCCCGTAATCAACTAATTTTTGACAAAAGTGATGAGCGAATTCAATGGGTAAAAAGAGTCTTTTCAACAAATGATGTTGGGTCAACTGGATATCCAAGTGCAAAAAAGAATGAAGTTGGACCTCTACTGAACACCATATAAGAAAATTAATGCAAAGTGGATTGAAGACCTTGCAGAATGCAAGAGATATAAAATTCTTAGAGGAACACACAGCAGTAAATCTTCATGACCTTGGATCAGGCAATGGTTTCTTAGATATGACACCAAAAGCACAAGCCACGAAAAAATAAGTAACCTGGACTTCAAAGTTAAAAATTTCTGTGCTGCAAAGGAAAGGAAACCACCAAGAAAGTGAAAAGACAACCCACAGGATAGGAGAAAACATCTGCATATCACAAAACAGATTTGAATATATTAAGAATCCAGTAGATTAAGAATCCAGTAGAATATATTAAGAACTCACATAACTCAATAATTAGAAGATAAATAATCCAATTACAAGTTGCACAGAGGATTTAATAATTTTCCAAAGAACATATACATATGACCAATAAGCATGTGAAGAGATGCTCATCATTAATCATCAAGTAAATGTAAACCAAAACCACAGTGAGATATGACTTCACATCCATTAAGAGAACTATAATTAAAAAGGCAGACAATGACAAGTATTGGTGAGGATGCGGAGAAATTGGAACCCTCATAATACTGCCAATGAGAATGAAAAATAGCGCAGCCACTTTGGAAACCAGTTTGCCAGTTCCTCAAAGGTTAAGCATATGATTACCATAAGTCTCAGCAATTCCCCTCCTAGGTGTATACCCAAGGGAAATGGAAACACATATCACAGAAAAACTTATAAACAAATGTTCATAGCAGCATTATTCATGACAGTCAAGAAGTGGAAACAATCCAAATGTCCATCAGCTGATGAATGGATAAATAAAACGTGCTGTATGAATATAATGGAATATTATCCAATGAATAGGAATGAAGTACTACTACATGCTACAAGGTCAGTGAACTTTGAAAACATTACGCTAAGTGAAAGAAGTCAGTGACAAAAGGCCATTCCACGATCCCATTTATATAAAATGTCCAGAACAGGCAAATCTATAGAGACAGAAAGTAGATTAGTGGTTGCCTAGGGCTGGGGATGGGGGTGAGGGGAAAAAGGGAGCGAGTGGCTGCTAATGGGTGTATGTATGACTTTTGGGGAGTGATGAAAATATTCTAAAACTGATTGTGGCAAAGTCTGCACAACCCTTTGAATATAGTAAAAACACTGAATTGTACACTGTAAATGGGTTACTTGTATGGTATATAAAGTAGTCAATCCTCATTATTTGAACACTCCTGTATTATTTGTGAATTTGCCTATTCGTTAAAATGTATTTGTTATCACAAAATGAATACTCGCAGTGCTTTTGTGGTCACTTGCAGACATGCACAGAGCTGTGAAAAATCTGAATCGTCAGTTTTACACATTGCAAGCTGAGGTCGAACACGGTGATGCTCTGCCTTTGGGCCTTCATACTGTAAACAAGTATCCTTTTCAAGGTACATTTGGTGCAAAGGTTTTTGCATTTTTGTGCTTTTTCTGTTGATTTTGCTGTTTAAAACATCCCTCAAGCACAGTGCTGAAGCACTACCTAGTGTTCTTAAGCATAAGAAGGCTGTGATGTGCCTTATGGAGAAAATACTTACATATATTAGATAAGCTTCGTTCAGGCACAAGCTATAGTGACACTGGCCCTGACTACAATGTTAATGAATCAACAACACACATTAAATAAGGTGTCTTCAAACAGAAATTCACACAAAACAGTTGAGCAATGAATGGTTCAGTAGTCACTAAAATTCAGTGTTTATGGCAACTTTATAGAACATAACTACTATGAATAAAGAGAATTGATTGTATATTTCAATAAGGCTGTTATTTTTAAAGTTATTTGTTATAGAGAAAATCTGAAAACAATACATAGCAATAGGCTAATGGTGGTTATCTCTGGAATTTGGGGGTTTTTTTCTTTTTGTTTATTTGTATTTACTTTTGCTATAATAAAAATGAAATTTTCTGCTTTCAAAAAAGTAAGAAAAACTGGACTTCCAGCACTGGCCAAGGAGTAAGCCCACTCTGAGCCTCTCTCTCTCACTGATTGTAACTAAAAATTCCAGGAAATGTGGCCCCTGGTATCTGGAGAGTATATGGGGTGGGTATCCTCAAGAGGAGTGAGTTCAGAACTCTACTTAATACTCTGTAATGACCTGTATGGGAACAGAATCTAAAAAAAGAGTAGATATGTGTATACGTATAACTGATTCACTTTGCTGTACAGCAGAAACTAATACATTATAAAATACATTATAAATCAACTATACTCCAATAAAAATTAATTTTAAAAAAATGCATGAGGGCTTCCTTGGTGGCGCAGTGGTTGGGAGTCCGCCTGCCGATGCGGGAGACAAGGGTTCGTGTCACGGTCCAAGAAGATCCCACATGCCGCGGAGCGGCTGGGCCTGTGAGACATGGCCGATAAGCCTGCGTGTCCGGAGCCTGTGCTCCGCAACGGGAGAGGCCACAACAGTGAGAAGCCCGCATACCGCAAAAAAAAAAAGATGCATGAGTTAGAAAAGTGGATTCCTTAATTCTGTGTATGAACTGGCACACATCCCAGAATTACCCCTGAGCTGTGCATGCATGGGATGGACTTAAAGAAGTATAATGAAGGCTTTGAGACCTGAACTAACATTGGAGCCACTGTTCACAGAAGATGAGAAAGAACGTATAATCTGAATTTAACCAGGTTGACTGCTTGCCAAAACAAACAAAAATATGCAACATTATTCAGAGGATTTTAATAGAAACCTGTCTCACAATATAATATTCAAAATTGGACCCAGAAGAAAAGATGGCAAGAGAATCCAGAATATGGATCCAAAGAAAGACATCTCTTCCTCTGAGATTAGTAGGAACAGGTAAGAATGGCAAAAAAGTAAATGGTCAAGGGAGTTATTGCATGATGGCTTCTACTTTTTCTTTTATCGAAAGTCTGAGAGTATGGGGGGGTGCAGCAGGAACTTTAAGGAGTATTTAAGGGTTAGAATGATCAGTGTGGGCCATAGGTGAGGGAGCGGACAAGTGGCAAGTAAGGAAAAAGCTAGGCAGCACTGGGGACCCAGCTGTGACTATAAACCGTAAGGATGAATGTGTATAAACCTACACCATTAAAGAGCTTTTTTCCAATAAGGCTGGATTATTTGGGAGCCTAAAAGGTGAAAGGACTGATCCAGGGTTGAGGATTTTCAGGGCTGGTATGGCAGAAGGACAATAAGAAGAGGTTCTGACTGCCAAAGCTGCACCCTCAATTAAACAGTCAGGATTAGGTACCCCTCTTCTGTGCTCAGCTAATGCCCTATGCATCCTGTACCACTAATTATGTTGCTTCAGAATTATCGCTTATTTGTCAGTCTCTCTTCTTTAGACTGTCTGAAATTTGAGTGCTCTGTCTTGTTCATAGTTATATCTTTGATATTTAGAACCTAAACAATGGCTAACATCAAACAGGTGCTCAATAAGTGTTTGATTGACTAATTCTTTCTAAACAAATTTAGCAAGAAACCAGCAGGTACCAGGCACCATGTTAAATGCTGTCCACGCTCCGGTAAACAAAACAAGTGTGGTGCCTCTCCTCATAAAGCTTATAGACTAGTGGAAGTCATGTAAATAAGTAAATAATTACAAACTGTCTTGTTTATGGAGAAGGAAACAAACAGAATGCAGGGACAGAGGAAAAACAGAAGAGGGTTGCCGTATGGAGCATAAGCTCTAAAAGATACAAATGCATTCACCAAATGGCGTGAGCAGTGACGTAATGGTAGTAAAAATACTTTAGGCTGCAGTGATACCCCTGATGTAATCTAAATAGGTCAGAATAGTCTAATATATTACGGCATAGAAGTAGACATTACACTTCTTGCCACTACTATGGATCTTAACTGTATCTGCGAAGCAATCCTAAGTTTCTCCATCCATAAAACAAGGATAATAATAGTATCCATCTCCCAGGGTAATTGTGAGAGTTAAATGAGACAATGGATACAAAGTTTTAGAACCATTTTGGCTACGGTAAATGCTTAATGAATTTAAGCTGTTAGTCTTAATAATATTAATAACGTTAATCTTGATAAGGTGGTCAGAGCAGTCTTTTCTAAAAAGGTGACATTTAAGCTGAAACGTGAAGGATGAGAAGGGACCAGCTTTGTGAAGAAAAAAGAGAAGACTATCCAAGCAGAGGGGTAAAAAAAGCAAAAGAGCTGAAGTAGAAAAGGGCCTGGCATAGTTCAGGATATGTAAACGGCGATGCAGAAGAAAACATGACAGCCTTCCCTTAGACCAATCTTAAGAGACCCAAACCAAAAATAACAAAGGACCTGCAGTTTAGTCCTAAAAACCTCAGCCCAAATCCATAATTCTGCCTTTATGCCTCCTTTTCTTTCTGCTCTCTTAAAAGAGCCAAGAGGAAATTTCTCTTTATCTCTTTCATATATTCTAACAACACTGGTTGC
This sequence comes from Grampus griseus, assembly GCF_964374135.1. Taxonomy (NCBI): domain Eukaryota; kingdom Metazoa; phylum Chordata; class Mammalia; order Artiodactyla; family Delphinidae; genus Grampus; species Grampus griseus. Next base: position 9,546,093 of record NC_139002.1, read on the forward strand.
CTGAAGGCTCTGTCTTTAAAATAACATGAAACCACAAGTCAGAAATTATCCAGACAATGGTAAAATTCTAGTGGGAATAAACTAGACTTCAGTTAAGTCATAGAAAAATCTTAGTAGGCCAGCGTACTGTGACATTTTCTTGAAAAACTATAGATCTTAAATCAATACACCAAAACTTAGGCAATATAACCCTAACAAGCTCCAGCCCAAATTCTGAAGAGTTTCTTTCTTGGTGATCCTACCTTATGCTCTACCAGGTTACTGATGGAGATCTAGTCCTGGCTGTTGGTGAAAGATCCTCCCTCCCCCTCCCCCCAGAAACCACTTATTTCTTTCCCTCTCACACCATAGAAGACTAGGGCCACCAGAAATACACCTTTAATAAAAGAACGTACATGTAAAAAATACAATTTTTCCAATAGGCAACAAGCACTCCTGACAATACCCTAGGCTTCGCTGAGTAATCTTAGGTTTTACACACTATGAAATAAACCCAGAATCGGCCTTTTGCTCAGCCTTACTGCTCCCAGCTCAGTAGGACCCACACCCTATCTAAACTCCAGGGTTCATACTCTACAGTTTGGTTTACCTGTCTGCTGCTGGGAGCCTCTCTCTGGTGCTTGGGTGGAAGATGCTGACGGCCAGCCGGAAGCAAACCTGCTTGCCATCTTTCAGCTGTTCCAGCAGATGGTTGCCGTATGGAGCGTAAGCTCTAAAAGATACAAATGCATTCCCCAAATGGCGTGAGCAGTGACGTAATAGTAGTAAAAATACTTTAGGCTGCAGCGATACCCCTGATGTAATCTAAATAGGTCAGAATAGTCTAATATATTACGGCATAGAAGTAGACATTACACTTCTCGCCACTACTATGGATCTTAACTGTATCTGCGAAGCAATCCTAAGTTTCTCCAGCCATAAAACAAGGATAATAATAGTATCCATCTCCCAGGGTAATTGTGAGAGTTAAATGAGACAATGGATACAGTTTTAGAACCATTTTGGCTATGGTAAATGCTTAATGAATTTAAGCTGTTAGTCTTAATAATATTAACAACATTATTGATAATATTAATAAGAGATAACACTATCATCATCATCGTTGTTGTTGGTAGCATAGCTCTGGCAAGTCTATATCAAACTCTAATTAACTGACTTTCTGCTGCTTACACTTTACTATACTCTGCTCTACCTGCTCTCTGGTGGAGCCTGGATCCTGGATTTCATGTAAAACATATTCATGGTGCTCCAGAAATAACTCCTTTCTCCATCTCTCATCTGTCATATTATGTGAGGCCTGCCCACAGTTCCTGTGCTAAAAGAAAACAAACACTGAACATCAATTGTCCAAGCGGTAGCGTCATGCCAGGGCAATAGTAAAAGCTTTAGTGAAGAGGCCAGAAGTAGTTTTAACAGGGCAGAATGGTCACAGAACAGGAGGACATTATATCTTTGCCCATTGTTATTGACCTTAACACTAAACCCCTGAAACAGTTACTACTTTGCCCTGTCAATCTTGAACCAAAACCTAAGGAATTTACTCTCCGTTACTTACTTCTCCCTATATTCTGCTTTACTTATTCTCTGGGAGAGGCTAGGTCTTGAATACCAGGTGAAACATACCGATGGCACTTCAGAAGCAACTCGTCTTTCAACCTCCCATTTCTCAAAAGATGAGGGCTGCTTGATACACTTGTTCTAAAGGAAAAACAAAACACAAAACTAATTGTCTAAGCAAAAATTATAGGTTAGTGACAATACTGTACACTTCAGAGACAACTCTGAAATAATGATACCAGGGGAGGGTAATATAACAATTAGAGGTGTGCATGTGTGTGTTTAATATAAAATTTCCAAACATACATAAAAGTGGGGAAAAAATTAGTATAATAAGTCCCAAGATACCTATCACCCAGCACCGACAATTAGCAACATCATGTTTTTTGGTTTTGTTTTTTCTCTTAATTTTTATTGGAGTATGGTTGATTTTACAAGGTTGTATTAGTTTCAGGTGTACAGCAAAGTGAGTCAGTTATACATACATCCACTCTTGTTTAGATTCTTTTCCCATATAGGCCATTACAGAATATTGAGTAGAGTTCCCTGTGCTATACAGTAGGTCCTTATTAGTTATCTATTTTATATATAGTAGTGTGATATGTCAATCCCAATTTCCCAATTTGTCCCTCCCAGCAACATCATGTTTTTTCATCCATCTCTTCTCCCACTTTCTTTCCTGGAGTATTTTGAAGCAAATCCCAGATTATTCTGGCACTTTTTTTCTTTTGCATTTTTTGCATGGGGCAACTCTTTATTCAACAACACATTTGGAAGAAGATAAGGCAACAAGGCAATATTTTTATAATGTTGCTAGCATTTTCTCAGGTAAAGCCAGGTAAAAAGCTGTGTCATTTCCCAAAGTACTCCTACTCGATGTCCCCAATAACTCCATGCATAAATACTAGAAGTGGTGAAGTCTAGGATGTTTTGAGTGGCAAACAGCTTGTTTTTTCCTTCATCATAACTCGTTTGCAAATCTGATGTCTGGCTTTGGTGTACTGCTTCAGATGGCCAAGAGTAGAATTCCTTCAGTATGTATAAGACTAAATGTCAAAAGGCAAATTTGCTGAAGGACTTGAGTTTAAGAGAACAATTTACCGATAACCAATCACCTTTATATAAAACCTATCTCTTATTTAACCCAAATGACAGAGGTATGCTTCCTCACCTGGTCTCTTTAGATCTGGCACATTCTGAAATAAATGAAGACACCATACTCTTAGCCTAACTCTAGAAGCTTTAATTCTATGTAGTCTACGTACTAGCTAGCTTGGCAAGCTCCAGCCCAAATCTTGAGCAATTTCATCTGTTACTCTTTTAGAAAGTAGACAGCGCTCTCACTGTTTTCTGCTCTACCTGTTCTCTAGGGGAGGCTTGGTCTTGCATTTTAGGTTTAACATTCTGATGACACCCCAGAGTCAATTCATCTCTCTCTCTCTCTTCTCTCATAAAAGATGACAGTTGCTTCATAAATATGTTCAAAAGAAACAACAAAAACAGAAAACAAGTCGTCTAACCAGGGCAACATGCTAACCTTAATACTCTAGGCTTCAGTGAGAACTCCAGGGAAATGGCACCAGATGAGGCTATTCTGATACATTTTGGTTTGAACGAGGATGTTATACTTTTACCCCAACTCTATAGATCTTAATTTTTAATCCCCAAACATGTACAGAATAGTCTGACAACCCCCCCCCCAAATTTTAAGTAATTTAGGATCTGCTAATTCTTCCTATAATATTCACGTAAGGGCAGTATGCTTGTGGTAATAATGTGGGCTTCAGCAAAAGTTGTAGCATAATCTTAGTAAATTAAAATAGTCTGATTCCACAATAAGAATATGAATGTGATTTATCATCCTTCTGAATGACAGAACTGATCTGACTGATACAGTTGACTGAACAAGGATCTGATTCTATATTTCACATTACCAGTTGTTGAAAATGTATGAAATCCAGCTACTTTATTTCCTCTCTATCTCTTTCTGATTGTGCTCTACCTGATCTCTGATGAAGGCCTGGTCCTGAAGTTTAGGAGGCAGATACTGATAACCTGCCAGAGAAAAGTCTTCTCTCCCTTTCTCATTTGTCATATCACAATATGATTCCTTGAAGCGTACCTTCTAAGAGAGAAGAAAACATAAAGTGTAAATTGTTCAGTGGGAGTAACATGATAGCAATAATATTCTAGGCTCTATTGGGAGCCTTACAGTAATTTTTTCAACTCCAGATAATGTGAAACATTATGGAATAAAACAGAAAACCATACTTTTTGAAATCTAGCTAAGAACAATCTTGGAAAGTTCCAAACTAAACCCAAACAATGCAGTTCCTGATGGTCCCTCTCCTTTTTCTGCTCTACCTTGCCGTTGATGAAGGCCTGATCTTGATGCCTGTGTAGAAGATCTTGATGGACATCCAGAGGAAGCAACTCTTCCCGACTCCTACCTATCAAAACTGATGCTGGCGGCTTCAAATTTGCTTTCTAAAAAAGAACAAATATAAAATAGCAATTGTTCAGTTAAGAAAGACAGGTTAATCAATAATACTTTAGGTTGCACTGAGAATTCAGGAGTTAACTGAGGTCAGAGTTTAATTGAACATCTTATAGAATAAATTAACACACTATACTCTATTCCCCATAAACCCAGCCACAACCCTAAGTAATTTACTTCCTGTTGATCCCTTTCTTCTTCCTCTTGGTCTACCTGATCTCTGGTGGAGGGCTGACCTTGGAACCTGGGTAAAAAATACTGTTGGACACTTGTGGGCCACTCTTTTTTCCCATCTTTCAGCTCTCAAAACAGATGACGGCTGCAAGAAATACTTTCCCTAATGAAGAAAATTTTTTAAAAAGCAAATTGTCCAGATAGGGGTAATATGCTGCTGACAATATTTTAACACTTAATAAGAACCCTGGACATTTATTTGATAAATCAATCAGTGAACTATTTTGTTCCAACTATGGCTCTCTAAATCAGCTGCAATATAGTCCTTGCAAATCCCACTACAAGCCTTAAAGAGCTTATTTCTTTTTGTTATATCTCCTTTCCACTCTATTTCACCTGATCTCTGGGTAGAAAATCCTGGTCCTGGCATTTGGGTTGAACATTCTGGTCTTTGAGAAGAACATGCTGGTCTGTGGGTAGAAAATCCTGGTCCTGGCATTTGGGTAGAACATTCTGGTCTTTGGGAAGAATATGCTGGTCTGTGGGTAGAAAAACCTGGTTTTGGAGTAGAAAATCTTGGACTTCCAAAACAATATTCCCATCTTCTAGTTCAACACTCTGATCTTTCAGCATAACACTCTGAGTTTTGGTCTTAACAGCCTGGGCTTTGGGCTCAACAGCTTGGCCTTTCAGCTTGATATCCTGGGTACCGAGCCTCAGCTCAACACTCTGGGCTTCCAGCTCAACACTGCAGACGCCTGTCAAATCACCCTGGGTTTGCAGCAGGTCACCTGGGGCTTCTGGAAGATAATCCTGGGCTTCTGGCAGAACATCCTGGTGTAACTGCCTTACCTCTTCCTCTTCCATCACAGCAAATAATGGATTTTTGAATTGTACTTTCTAAAAGTGAACATAAACATCAAATATAGAATGCCAAGCAGCAGCAACACTGGGTTTTCTGCGAGATTCCTAAAATAATCTTAAAAGGATACGGTAGTCAAACAAATTACTAAAATAAAATGCAAAATTACAGTCTTTGCTCAACTCAATAGAACCTAAATCTACAGTCTCAAACCAGTACAAGAATACTGGCATCTCTAGTCCAAATCATAATTACTTTAATTTCTATTATACTATCTCCTTTCACTCTGCTTTACCTGAACTGTGCTGAAAGGTATATCCTTGTCTTCAAAAAGGAGATCCTGCTGGTCCCCCCAAGACAAATTCTTTTTCCCTTTCTTATCTATCATAATAGATGAAGATTCCTCAGTGTCAGGTTCCTAAAGAACAAACAAACAAAAATGGAAAAGAAAAAAAAAAACCAACCAAATGTATCTGTTACAGGTAGAAACAAGAATGCATGCAAAAGCATTAAGTTAGCACTCTTCCTCACACCATATATAAAAATTAACTCAAAATGGATTAAAGACCTAAATATGAGAGATAAAATTATAAAATTCTTAGAAGACATAGGATTAAGCAATGGCTTAATAGATACTGCACCAAAAGCACAGCAGCAAAAGAAAAACAGATAAATTAGACTATACCAAAACTAAAAATTTTGTGCTGCAAATGATAGCATTAAGAAAGTTAAATGACAACCCAGAGAATGGGAGAAAATACTTGCAATCAAGTATCTGATAAGAGACTTGTATTCATATAAAGAATTCTTATAACTTGATAATAAAAAGACAACTCAATTTAAAAATGGCACTACATTTGAATACAGATTTTCTCCACGAGAGATATATAAATGGGCAATAAGCACATGAAAAGATATTCAAGATGATCAGTCACTGGGAAAATACAAATCAAAAGTATGGAGAGATCCCACTTCACACCCACTAAGGTGGCTGTAAAAAAGATGGGCAATAACAAGTTTTGAAGACAATGTGGAGAAAATGGAACCCTCATACATTGTTGATGGAAAACACCTTGGCAGGGGCTTCCCTGGTGGCACAGTGGATAAGAATCTGCCTGCCAATGCAGGAGACAGAGGTTCGATCCCTGATCTGGGAAGATCCCACATGCCGTGGAGCAACTAAGCCTGTGCACCACAACTATTGAGCCTGTGCTCTAGAGCCCGCGAGCCACAGCTACTGAAGTCCGCGTGCCTAGAGCCTGTGCTCCGCAACAAGAGAAACCACCGCAATGAGAAGCCTGCACACCGCAACAAAGAGTAGCCCCCGCTCACCGCAACTAGAGAAAAGCCCAAGTACGGTGATGACGATCCAACACAGCCAAAATTAATTTTAAAATTAATTAATTTTTTAAAAATTAAAAAAAACCGGGGCTTCCCTGGTGGCGCAGTGGTTGAGAGTCCGCCTGCCGATGCAGGGGACACGGGTTCATGCCCCGGTCCTGGAAGATCCCACATGCCGCGGAGCGGCTGGGCCCGTGAGCCATGGCCGCTGGGCCTGCGTGTCTGGAGCCTGTGCTCCACGGCGGGAGAGGCCACAGCAGTGAGAGGCCCGCATACCGCAAAGAAAAAAAAAAAAATTAAAAAAAACCACCTTGGCAGTTCCTCAAAATATTAAACATAGAGTTAACATGACCCAGAAATTCCACAACCAGAGAAATGAATGTCCGTACAAAAACATGTAAAAACTGCTTATAGCACAATTATTCATAAAAGCTAAGAAATGGAAACAACACAAATGTCTATCAACTGCTGAACTAAGTGTGACATACTGATGTACTGATACATGCTACAATGTGGACGAACTTTGAATACATTATGCAAAGTGAAAGAAGCCAGTCACAAAAGACGCCATATTATATTATTCCATTTATATGAAATGCCCAGAATAAGCAAATCTACAGAGACAGAAAGTAGTTTAGTGGTTGCTTAGTACTGGGGGTAGGGACAGGGAGGGACTGGGGAGTGACAGTTAACAGGTATGGGGTTTCTTTCAGGGGTGAAGAAAATCTTCTAAATTAGATTGTGGTGACAGTTGCACAACCCTGTGAATATACCAAAAACCTCTGAATTGTACACTTTAAGTGGGTGAATTGTGTGGTATGTGAATTAAAGCTTAATAGAACTGTTAGAAAAAAATAACTATTGGGCATTATAATCTTAATACTTAAACTCATCCTTAATTAGCTGTGGATAGTTCTAACAAGGCATCTTTTTTCCTCTACTCTTTACATTTCCCTACCTGATCTTCCATAAATTTCTGGTAATCTACAAGAGTTAAAAGACCTTGATGGGGCTTCCCTGGTGGCGCAGTGGTTGAGAGTCTGCCTGCCAATGCAGGGGACACGGGTTTGTGCCCCGGTCCGGGAGGATCCCACATACCGTGGAGCGGCTGGGCCTGTGAGCCGTGGCCGCTGAGCCTGCGCGTCCGGAGCCTGCGCGTCCGGAGCCTGTGCTCCGCAACGGGAGAGGCCACAGCAGTGAGAGGCCCACGTACCACAAAAAAGAAAAAAAAAAAAAGACCTTGATGGACCTCAAAGGGCATTTCTCCTCTTATCCCTATATTTATCCTGGTGAATGATGGTTTCCTACAAAGTGCTTTCTGAAAAAGAAGAAAAATTAATACAAATATAAATGGTCTAGAGAAAGCAATATGCTCATGACACTAAGCTGAGTTTTTGTGAAAGATCTGGAGCAATCCTAGCAGGTTATGGTAGTCTAATACAGAATATTGAGTTCTATTTCAAGTATACAAACAAGTCACTTACATATCAAACACATGGAAGTGAAATTCCTGGTAGGAGAATTTTTTTTTTAACATCTTTATTGGAGTATAATTGCTTTACATTGTTGTGTTAGTTTCTGCTGTATAACAAAGTGAATCAGCTATACATATACATATATCCCCGTATCCACTCCCTCTTTCGTCTCCCTCCCGCCCTCCCTATCCCACCCCTCTAGGTGGTCACAAAGCACGGAGCTGATCCTGGTAGGAGAATATTTTAACTTTATAAATGATAATTTGCCCCTATCCTAGCCAGTAACAATTTCAGAAGGCTTACAATTTTGTCTTGGTGATCTAACAGTGGGCAAGGCAAATATATCTCTTCTACGTTTATCTCTAAATCTGGAACAACCAGATGTCAGTCAAAATAAGTCTAACAAGAATACGAAACCAGAGTTCAACTGGGTTATAGATTGTTCTCCTTTCTGACTGGCAGCTTCCTCCTTCACACAACTGAATGGATAGAAAACTGTTCAGATTTGAGGGAAAGACTACGTGCTTGATAAGAAAAGTTTCACTAATTTCTTAGATCATTCTCAATTATATGGAGTAGATTTGTTTGTGATGTTTTACCTGAAAAACACACATGCATTCTTTGGAAGCAAGCAGCTAGCCTGAATTCACCATCAACATCATAATGAATTACACTTAAATGGCACCTTTGACGTATCAAACTGGTTTACACAAGGATGTCATCTCAGACTTAATCCTCCTCCCTTCTACTGGAGAATTATTTCAGTCAGGCCTAGGAACAGTACTCTTTCTGGGAAAAACATCAGTTGAAAGATTTGAACATGCTCCACACAATGTGAAGTATCAGTCTCTAGGTTCTGATAACCCTTTTTTTTTCTGGTTTAAATAAAATGTGTCCAATCATCTCCTTTGAGCAGTACCGGGAAGTCAGTCTTATGGACCAAACTATAGTACTGCCAAATCCGTGGTAGAGGTATGAAAATTGTCAAGAAACTAAGTCAAGAATTTAGTTTCAAAAGAGTCTTAAGTCACAACAAGGCAATCCTAGAAAAAGGTAACCATACTTAATGCATCTAAGATGGAATGCCATATGTAGGCACACCCATGCCCACTTGTTTTTTATATTTAACTATAAATTTCTTAATTATCGCTGAAGAGGAAGGTATTATAGATTAGTATTCTACCAACTGCAAACATATAAGAGACAAATGTCTTTGATGGTTGCACAGAGATACTTAAGGAAAAAATACAAAAATAAAATGTAAACATATATGTAATCTAGGAAAATGTAAAAAAATACCAATTAGGAAGCAAAACTGAGAAAGAACTAAGCAAGAGACAGAGTTCTTAATGGTACCAAAAACAAAGAGTAAAAAAAGACTAATTAATGAGCCATTTTACTGATGCTGCCTATCAAAACTTGAAATTAATGCTAAAATTAAGTAAACACAGGAAAATACATGGGTTTAACATCCAAATTTGTGAACATGGAAATAAGGAGGCACCAAAACAGTGCAATTTTACAAGCATAGCTTTAAATATTCTTTTAAGTCTAACTCCATATTTAGGTTCCAATTATTCATGCTAAACTTATTCTATATTTTGAATCAAAAGAATTTCTTTCTTTTTGAAAAATAATGGTATTGACTTCTTCCTGATTAAAAAATAAAATATATACATTATGGAAAATTTCTACAGTAAAGAAAACCAAGAGAAAAAAATAAAAATCACCTGTAATAACACTATCCAGAAATAATCAGTATTAACCTCTTGGTCCATTTCTTTCCAGGCCTTTCTCTGTGCTCATAGCATTCTCTCCCCATCTCGATATTTTGCTTTATTTTTTTCATAGCATTTATCATTTGAAATTATATTTTGCATTTATTTGCTTATTTATTATATGCTTCCCTACTAACACAGGAGCTCCTTGTCTACCTTTTCACCACTGTTAAGTCCTGCTTCTAGAACAATGCCTGGCAATCGTACACATCCCATAAATATTTATGGAATGAATTTTTTTAATTGAGCTTACATTGTATCTAATTTTATATCCTACTTTTTCCACTTAACTTTATATCACAGACACTTTCCCTAGTCTTCAGATACCCTTTGAAAGCATGATATTTTTGATAATAGCTATAAATGAATATATCATAACTTTTAAACCGCTCCCTACTTTTGGATAATTAAGGTTATTTCCAATTATTTTTCAGGTCTAAATAATGTAGAGATGTAAATTAATCTTTATCCTATTTTTTAATCTGTATTTTTAGAAACAGCTCATTAGAATTTAATTTACCTCTTGGGTGGGAAAGTTTTTCTTTCGATCATCTGGAAACACCGATGCATTTTTTTTATTCACAGTTTTAAATGATGCCAGCCGTTGACGTGCTTCTTTCATGGTTTGACTAAGCTGCCAAAGAAAGGGGAAAAAAAGAAAAGAAAAACAGGCTAAAGTCTTAATACCAAATTCACTAAGTGTTCCAACAGGAAAACAGGCCCCTATTATTAAAAATTGCCAGACCTAAGACAAGAGGATTACTTGGAAAGGAGATTTTCTGATCTGCTGATAAGTGTATTTACAACATTATTTTCATTATCTTAAGAGACTGTATTTCATAACTTGATTTAAGTGCTGTTACTCAAATCGTTTTTTAATAATGTAGGCTTTATATTAAGTACGTACACAAAAATATTAGAACCTATAAGTCTGAATTTGGAAATTACTGAGCAGACACATTCCTTACCTTCTATCCGTCTTCTTAATAAAGAGTTATTTCTTCAACTGGTCCTTGCATGCCTGATCACTTTTATCACTCCTTGTAAGAAGACTCTCTATTCCTAGTCCCCCTAAAATCCTTTTTTCCTATTTACATGAGTCTCTTCTTCACCCATAACATTTGAAAACTATAGTTATTTAGTCTTTTCTCAAATGTCTCTTCTTCCAGGAAGGCTTCCTAAGTTAATTTAGAGTACAAATTCAAACCTGTCAACAGACCAATTTGTTTCAGGTACTCTAGGTAACAATTGATAATAAATATTAATATTAAATATGTTAATTTTGTGTTCATTCCTTATCTCTACCTAGCAATTTCAGTAAGTATCTATTTTGACTTCTTTTTCAGAGAAGTACACAGCCTATTTTACATTTCACATATCTGCATAGAATGTTCCTTTAAGGAAAATACAGAAAAGCACATCCCTATACTACTCAGTGAAATTATGGCAAAGCCAGGACCAGTTCTAACCCATCCAATGAAAGTTTAATGACATCATTTCTCCCTTAAAGGGAAATAATGACTGTGATTTACAGATATAAATTACAAATATTTTATGATATTTACTAATAGTGACCTAGAGATAAAAACACTCTCTTGCTAACAGCCCGGTTTCCTTACAGCATTATCACCTCTGTTTTGTCCTTGTTTCTAGAAGGTCTATACCTCTAGCCAGAGAAATCAGCTTGAAACATTACTCTTTATTCTACTAAGAGGAGGACTTCTAAATTTGGTTAGTGCAGAGTGGCTAAAGGGGTCAAGATAGAGTTAATCACAATGCAAAAACAGATAGTATATCTGCAGTTGAAGTTATGAAAAAATACAAAGCCATGAACATGCTTATTTTTACTCCTTGCCAAGTGTGGTAGACATTATTGCCCTGCATAAAGTGACCAAGGATGCAAAATACTTGCTGTAACAGATTTAAAATAAGAGTACATAATCTTCATTTTCCATCAAGTCCAAACCCCTATTAGTTGCAGATTGATTTTAGTCTCTTAAGCAGGATATTTCAACTGCTCCAGCAGTTGGACTAAACATTACGTTCAGTTTTTCTGTCTTTATCAAAACCCTTCATCAAATCAACCCAAAGATCCTTTCAATGACCTGCTATGAGGACTGTAGTAGGCTGAATAATGGCCACCCAAAGATATCAGGTCTTAATCCCTGAAACATTACTTTATAAGGAGAAAGGGCCTTTGCACGTGTGATTAAGTTGAGGATCTTGAGATGAGGAGATAATCCTGGATTATCCAGACGAGCACTAAATGCCATCACAAGTGTTTTTATAAGAGAGGTAGAGGAAGATCAGACATATGGAAGAAGTGATGTGAAGATGGAGGCAGAGATGGGTCTGATGTGGTCACAAGCAAAGGAATGCCAGCAGGCACCAAAAGCTTCAAGAGTCAAGGAACAAATTCTCCCTAGAATCTGCGGACACCTGGATTTTGACTCAGTGAAACTGATTTTGGACTTCTGGCCTCCACAACTGTAAGAGAATAAGTTTCTGTCATTTTAAGCTACTAAGTTTGGGGTAATTCGTTACAGCAGCCACAGGAAACTAATACAAAGACCAAAGTTAATGTTAATAAGCACTAAACAAAACACAGAAGACAGGAGGATGGTAAAAATCAAATTATGTAAAATGAACAGGCAGAGAAGTACGTTCCTCTTATTGTAAGATAATGGTGATCACTACATATATTGGTGACTGTGTGTGTGTATATATATGCATTTGTATGTGTATATATATACATATACATTTACATATGTAAGTTTAAACACATATACATGTTGTGTTTGTAACTACTCAAAACATAAAATTTGACCAAAAGTCTTTTCTTTTCTTTTTCTTTTTGGGGGGCCGTGCCATGCAGCTTGCGTGATAGTCCCCCAACCAGGGATTGAACCCAGGGCCACGGTACCGAGTCCTAACCACTGGACTGCCAGGGAACTCCCCCAAAAGTCTTTTCTGTACTAGAAGCTTAGACACAATTTTCATTCCTTTGTAGCTGTTGTTATCAGCAAAGACTGGCACTGAATCGCTAACCAAGACTTAAAACTTCCCTGATGGAAATAAATTATTATATAATTACATAGAAAACCCAGCTATCAATAAGCAAAGGTAGTTCTGACCAATAAAATTAAAATGTACTATATAAACAAATTTTGAGATTTAAATAAACAAATTTTGAGACTTAAATCTTAAAATCTAATGCAAACACTGATCATACATTAAAATGTAAAACTTCAAACAAATATGTAGGATGAAATTTGACAAATATAGATATCTACTGTGATACTGTTCCCCACTCATTGTTCATATTTTCTTCAGTTCTTTTTAATTTATTCAGACAATTAGGAATTTATATGGAACTATATAAATGAAACAATGTGGTAATAACATGTAGGTCATGGGAAAAGACTATAGATGAGATCTAACATTTATAGAATTTCACCTCTTGTACTGCCATGGAGGCCTAATACCTATTTCTTTAAATGTATGTTAATGCCATAAAAATCTACCCAAAGTTGAATTCTATCCAAGTACAATATAGTTTATTTGCAAAAGATAACATATTGATTTTTCAGTGTGTTAGACTTTTCTACAGCCACAAAAATACCATACACATAAAAACTCACATGAGGCCCTTAGCATAGCCTATGAACCCCAATGTAGTACATCAATATACCTTTAAGTAGGCGTACCAAGCTAGAGGCTGGCCAGTAACCTAGACCTAATGCAAAAAGGCAGGATGGGCCAATAAAGATTCCTTACCTTACATAATGAACAAGGAAGTGTTCAGAGAAAAAGTCAGAGACAGGAGCTGGACCTAAAAGATCCTAAGCTGGAGAAAAGAGGCTAAAGGAGCCTCAGGTATGCCAAAGTTTTGGAGCTGTGATGATGAAAATACCAGTTAATAGTAGAAAAATAAGTAAAGAAGAGAGAACACATGTAGAGACAGGATGACCAACTCTCAGTTTGCCTGAAACTGTCCCAAAGGAGTTAGTGCTTGAACTCTGCCTCATTGTCTAGTTCTTGGCGACATCTAGTGGATAGAAACTGCAACAAAAACAGTAAGATTAAAAAAATTTGAGCATCTATTGTCATGGTGTTGAATGGGCAAAAGTTTACAGGCTTAAAGTAGTTTAAGTCACTGAACGTTCCTCAGTAGTGCATCTTCTTTTAAGAAAAAAACAGGGTTGGGAATTCCCTGGCTGTCCAGTGGTTAGGACTCCGCGCTTGTACGGCTGGGGGCACGGGTTCAATCCCTGGTTGGGGAACTAAGATCCCACATGCCACAAGGCACAGCCAAAAAAAAAAAAGAAAAGAAAAAAACAGTATAAAAACTTTTTAGATTTGGGGAACATTTAAGGCTTTTCATAACATGATTTTTTCCTACCCGTCTAACCTCATTTTCTGTTGCTTTACCATGTACACTATCAATTAGAAAGGTTCCATCACTTATTAGCAAATATATTGGGTTGGCCAGAAAGTTTGTTTGGGTTTTTGTAAGCTGTTACAGAAAAACCTGAACGAACTTTCTGGCCAACCCAATACTAAGCTCATTACATATTCTAGACTTTTTACTATTCCTCCTATCTCAAAGTTCTTTTGAATTTACCAATTAAATTCAGCTTACCAATTCAAAATACACAGCTCAATTCCACCTCTTCCAGGAATTCTTCCCAAACTATTTCCTTGGAATTAAAAAAATTTTGAATTTCCACTGCACAAATTTATCAACAATGTAGCAAATATCTCCATATTATTATCTAATAGATTGGGGGTCTACCAACTTTGTTTCTCTACTTGGAAATATAAACCCATGAAAGGTCCTATTTCACACATTTAGTATCCCTACAATGGTTAACAAACACAGTATATTCAAATATCTGTGGACTGATGTGTCCTATTCATGTATCATACAAATGAAGTAAAGTCCTCACTACAATGGAATTTATAGCTACCAGTAGCATGAAAGCAAGGACTGTTATTCTGTCTCAGTCAATGTTCTATCCTTTGCAATTTCTGCGGTGCCTGGCTCAATAAATATTTGCTCAGTAAACTGTTCATAATCTTAAAAACGAAAATGATTATAAAAATGATCACTACAAACCAAATAATGACAAGAAAAAGTCATAGTTTGGGCAGAGAGAAAAATCTTTTTAATAAGTATTTCAACATAACACGTGATTATAAAGCTTTCCCTATTTATACTAACAGCATAATCAGATTTGCTTCATACTTATGACGAAGTATGTCAGCAATCACACAACTTTTATTTTCACATAATCATAATTTTCCACATTTTTGTTCTCCTCTCACTAACCCTAGGATTACATTTTAAAATGATAAATGAAGGATTATTCCCACAGAATAAGAGTTGAAGAATATGATCAACTGGACAAAAGCCTGGGTACATTATGCAGGGTGGAGGGGGGTACTGATTAGATGGCATCAAGTGATTTGAGTGGATAAATCTACTCATGGTGGTTAATTTTTAAATATTCGTTATGTAAAGTGAGTCACTAAAAAGTTACATTAAAAAATTCTGAATATGTTAATTTAGAGTTTACTATATTATCACTTGACTTATAGATCAATTTATGGTGATAATCAGATTGAGGGACAGAAAAAAGAAACAAAAATAATCTTTTGTCCATATGCCACAAACTGAGAGTAACTTACCCATAACACAATTTCAGTATAATTGAAAAATCTACATTCTTTGACCTAAAGCTCTTTCTAATAAGTTTTGAACTCTAACACTTTGGCACCTTTCTTTAAATGATTCTTAAGTGTCTGACCAATAAATATAAATTTAAAATATATATATAAAAATAAACATCATCCCACTATTCCCCACTTTACAAAGGTAAAAAAAAGAGGAGGTGGCAAAAAGCAAAGTTGAATGTGACACCTCCTCATCTCTACATCATAGCCTAAAAAAAACCAGAGACATAAAATAAAATGAATATATACTTACAGCCTGGGCTTGTTGTTGGAATAGTTCATTCTGATTCTCTCTATCTTCTATTCCATCCTCAAGCTTCCGGGAAGGAGGTAACCTAGCACTTCCAATAGCAGCATTCAAATGGTTTGGAAAAACACTTGTTCTTTTAAGAGTTAAGTTTGCTGGATCTGAAGAGTGCATGGCTATAGAGCCTTCTTTTTCTGCCTACACAAAGGAAGAAAGAGTGAGCTTCCCCCAGTCAAGTGCAATCAAATAATGTCTACCAGCAGCCCAAAAGCTTTAAAACCGGGGTTGGGGGGAAGGAGGGGAAAACTTTAGCTGGTAAAGAAACTAACATTTACCAGGCACCTACTACGTGCTAATATTTTACATTATCTAATTCTCAAAACAACACTGGGAAACAAGTATCATATCCCCATTTCACACATAAAGAAACTATAGTCGAGAGAATTTAAGTAATTAGCCCAAGGTCACAAAGCTAGTAGGCAGCAAAGCCAGAATTCAAACCCCAACCCCAAACTCTGACATTGTTTATAACTATTTGGTGAAAGCAAAAGAGGGAATCAGAACAACACAGGAAACAGAAACAACAGTTTCTCTATATACAATCTACTGCCCTCACTAGTAAATCAGATTATGCGAAGCCTGGAATCAAAAGAAAGTGATTCTGTCATTGCCTAATAGCATTTCTCATTACAAGCACACTTCCCATTCAGTCTTTACTCAGGTTCACTTTTGAACTTACGGCTTCATAAGACCTCTGAAGTTGTTGCTTTTTTCTCAGCCTAATTTGCTGATTTACTCGGCGTTTGACTTGTCTCTGAAAATGCTTCAGAGCTTCTTGTTTCTTTCTTAGCTGTTCCCTTAGCTCTTCTTCAATCATATATGCTGAAGTCTTTAAAGATGAAAGACAGAAAATAAACTTACATGTCCCATTCGCTTTGCCCATTAGGACTCTGTTGTAAACACAAAGCAGTCAGAATACAGCCCTGAAAAAATAATTCAGTTCTACAACCCAAAATTCCCCGTACAGTAAAGAAATCACAGGAGTTCAGAGCTGATAATCTAGACGTAGCTAGTGAGTACCAAGAACTTAAACCAAATCACAAACTAAAAATTGGAATCTGTGAGCACTCAAATCAAATCTTAATTTTTCATTGTACTGAGAACTAAAAGTATCTTCATTAATTCTGAATGAACCAATTCAAACCTACATTATGTTACATTTTCTAAAATGAGTAAAATAGTCCAGATACACCAGATTGCTCGCCACTCACCCACTATGTCTTATTATAAAATGAGAGTTAGGCTTCATTTTTAACCTAGCATGCCCTTCTTGCCACTTCCGTCTAGAAAAGGCCTACTCAGTCAAGACCATCCAATACCCATCTAGTACCTCTCACACTTATTAACGTTGAGTACAATACTTCTTAACTCCCCCGTTAGATTACGAATGCTTTGAGGGCAGGAAATGTATTTAATTCTCCTTTGTTTCCCCTATGGTATACAACACAGAGCCTTGAATACAAAGGTACTCAATATTTATATAATTGATTAATTCCAGAACATTCTAAACAATCTGGAACATTTTATCACATTTGAGTCCTTGATCATTGTTTGCCTCCTGTAAGTGCTTTGAATAACAAACTGATTATAATAACAGCAGTTACCATTATTAAAGATCTATTATGAGATAAACACTTTAACTACCTTGTATCAATGAATCCTCAAAACTACCTCCAATACTAGGTATTCTTACCTCTTATGTTAAAAATGAGGAAATGGGGCTCAGAAGGATTAATCTGTAGTAGTAGTCCAAGATCCTACAGCTGGCAAGTAGCAGAGCTAGAAGTTTCTCTGACTCCAACACTTATGCCCTGTACTGTACTGCTTTTCTCTTGACTATGTCTCTCTTCCATAAGGAATCTTCATATTAAATAAAATCATCATACCTCCTATCTATCCCTTCTCCTAATGCAGTGATTCCAAATTCTAATTCTGAGGGGTGCCCCAAATTATTTCACAGACAGTCATTAAATTCTCAAAATCAAATGAATTGAAGTTCCAATTAAAATTAAAATTCCCAAGAAATCTATCCCATAAACTATTCTACAAGAGTATGTACCATAGGAGTAGAGTGTACAAGACAGATATCAATGAATAATTAAGTAAAATAATTCCAAAGTAGATATATATGTAGTAAAGCCTGAACAAGTGACTCAAGTTAAGTCAAGACCCAGACAAATTTAAGCCATTCTGCCTTTCTTTTACTCCCATTGTCTCTGTCTGCCCTCTTTTACTCGCACCTTGAGATTATCAAACGTCTTATTGAAGTGCATGACTGGTTCCAAATTGTGGATCTCAAGAGTAAACCAAAGATAAGATTGTACCATAGAAACATATTTTAGAAACATATTTTTCTTAGCAACACTATTGTGTAAGACAACCAGAACCTGAAAACACTTGTTCCATGGGACGTTAAGAGGTTCCCAGAATCATATAAACTTGAGAAATACTGGGTTAAACAAAAATAAATAGTCGGCCCTCTGTATCCACAGGTTCCTCATCCTCAGATTCAACCAACCATGGACGAAAAGAAAATTTTCCAGAAAGTTCCAAAAAAGCAAAACTTAAATATGCCAAGCACAGGCAACTATTTACATAGCATCTACATTGTATTAGGTATTGTAAGTAATCTAGAGGTGATTTAAAATATACAGGAGGATGTACACAGGTTATATGCAAATACTATGCTATTTTATACAACTGCTTGAGCATCTGTGAATTTTGGTGTCTGCAGGTGGGGGAAGTGGGGGAAGAGGGGGGTCCTGGAACCAATCCCCTCTAGATACTGAGGGACAACTGTACTGTTTCAATTGTACTACCAATTCTTCATAGCCTTTTTGCACCCTATAGACTATCCAAGGGGCAATATAGAATGAAGTGTTTCTCAGGACAGTCAAAGAATACATTCGGATAATTTATATATGGTGGAACTAATAGTTAGATTACATAGTCCTTAGTCTCCAAATATGATCTCCCCTTCTGCCCCCAATTAATCAAGCCTCCCAGTATATATGCTCTTGTGTAGTCATCTCCCATACTGAATGTAGTCTGACTGTATACTCAATAGACTGAGGCACAAGTGTTGGCTCCATGACTTCCCAGGCAAGGTCATAAAGCAACCTCCACCTAGGGAAGCCCATACTAGCCAAGCAGAGAGACCATGTGGAAAGAGGAAGATGTCCAGCCAGCCCTCAGCCATTCTACTCAGCCTAGCCCAAGTGCCAGATATATGAGTAAGAAAGCCATGTAGGATATTACAGCCCAGCAGATGCCAGATAAAGAAGAACCAAGAAATCCAGCCACCAGCCAGAATCCAGTCAAGTTGTCCCAGACATCATCAGCTACTGGGGTCACCCCAACTGAGGGCTCAGACACTGTGGAGGAGACAAGCCATCCCCACTGTGTCCTGCGCAAATTCCTGACACACAATATTGTTTGCTTTATGCCATTAAGTTTTAGAGTGGTTTCTTATGCAACAGTAGATAATCAGATAAATTATAAAACAATGCAATAGCTATATATGCTGATAGGAAAGCAGTACCCTTGGATGATAATTTAATTAAGGGGCAGTCTCAAACTATGGCATTTATAGGAATTCTGATGGCTCCTTGAAACTTAAGGACAAAAATGATTAGGCATTTCCCTTTAGCACAGACATGAACTTAGGGTAACCAAGCTTTAGAAGTTCTGAGCTGACAAGACCTACGTCTGTTAATAAGAGTGAATTCCCCAGGCTGTATATGCTAAAGTGATAAAGAGTTCTATTAGATGCTTGATCAAATTGCCTTTGACTGGTAATGACCAGAATTTTTTAAATGAAGGAAAGGAGACATGTTTACACATGCTCCAAGACTTTAATATTTTGAGTTGATATATGGGAATATGTGATGATTCTTTTTAACACAGAAAATCTTGGTCGTTTTTAGATTTTTTTATGCTATTGATATTATAAAGATATCATAATATGGGCAATTAAAAACAGGTGTCAATAATTTAAATACCAAAATACCTTTGTACCAAATCTTACTGATTCTTCTGGGATGTTTCTTACATTTATCCCTTTTCATTTCCATTTCAATCCCCTTTTCAAGGCTTTCCCTCTACATTACTTACCATTAAAATCTTGGTGCTATACTTCATGCCTAAATTGTTACCATTACAACCTAATTTGTCCCTCAGGAGCCAATCGCTCCTTCATTTTTTTTTTTTTTAACATCTTTATTGGGGTATAATTGCTTTACAATGGTGTGTTAGTTTCTGCTTTATAACAAAGTGAATCAGTTATACATATACATATGTTCCCATATCTCTTCCCTCTTGCGTCTCCCTGCTCCTTCACCTTTAAAAATGTTAAAGCAGGACTTCCCTGGTTGCTCAGTGCTTAAGAACCCGCCTGCAAATGCAGGGGACATGGGATTGAGCCCTGGTCAGGGAAGATCCCACATGCCACGGGGCAATTAAGCCCGTGCGCTACAACTACTGAGCCTGCACTCTAGTGCCCGCAAGCCACAACTACTGAGCCCGCGTGCTACAACTACTGAAGCCGGTGTGCCTAGAGCCTGTGCTGCACAACAAGAAAAGCCACCGCAATGAGAAGCCTGCTCGCCACAACTAGAGAAAGCCACACGCGGCAACGAAGACCCAACGCAGCCAAAAATAATAAGTAAAATAAATAAATAAATAGTTTTAAAAAATAGAACTTAAAAAAATGTTAAAGCAATTTATCTAATCAAAACACTATTTGATCATGAAATTAATCTGTAAATATTAAACAATGAATGAAGTCAATCCCGTCTCCAAAATTTCCTGTGGTTCCCTACCACTCCTATTTTCCACAATCCTATCAACCACCATGCCCCTACTAGGCCTTCCACTGCAATCAATCTAACCTACCCTTAAATCCTAAATATATCTTGCTTACTTCCTACTCTCTCCATTCTCCTTAATTGGAGAATCATCCTCTTTCTTTCTGATTATCCAAATTCTTCATTAAACTTTCCTGGGTCACATCAATTCAAAACCATATCTTTCTTCGTTAAGTGCTATAATAGTCTTAGCACTTAATCATATACTACTCAGACTCAAAATCCTTTCTGGAAATAGCATAGTAATAAATGAATGCTTATGTATATACATCCTTACAGACATAAATAAAATGAATGAATACATGCCATTGCACTGCTATTTAACATTTACTTGAAACATGTCTCATTTCTTCTCTGAGATGAAGGACCACTATGAGAACCTACCTCATACTTTTCAACTCATGTTCAGCACCTTGTCTATACATTCTGAAGATCTTCAAACATTCTGTGCATTCCATAAATATCTACATGCTCCATCAGGAAAAGTAGATATGTAAACAACTTACTATAAATATAATGTGGTATTTATAATAATAAATGAACCACAATAATATATGAACAAATAGCTAAGGAGCACAGTTTGGTGAAAGACAATCAAAAATCTTCTTACCAAAAAGGAAAAAAAAAATCTTACAAAATTGTCCTCCTGTGTTAATAGCTACGTAAGAGAGTTGTCTGACAGGCATGTATGTCAATTTGCAAAAGTTTCCCTTCATCTGAAATGCTCTTCCCTTTCATCTGTACTGACAGCACTTCCATTCTTTAAGGATTAACACAAACTATATTACCTCATTTACTCATTCAACAACTATATCCTGAAGACTTGCCATATGCCAGTACAGGAATGAACAAAACATCAAGATCCCTGTCCTCATGGAATTTACAGTTAAACTTTCTCGGAATCCCAATCAGAATTAATCTCTTTCTCCTTTATTCTCCCACTGCATCTGAACCTGACTGAATCTCCATTACAAAATTTACCATAAACTTTAAGCAATCAACGTTACATTAACTGTGGTCGTCATCCCTACTACATTGTAGAGTGTTTGGAAGACAGTGCCTATGTCTTGTGCATAGAAAGCAATCAAGGGTTTGCAAAGCAAACTGAAATATATATAGGTAATAAATATTTGATTATGCCGACTAAAGCTGCAGCAAGTTTCGGCAGATACATATTTGTTCTATAATCCTAATGCAAGAACATATCTATTTATGACAGAATAGAAACGGCATCCCCAGACTGTTCATCTTATCTGAGCACCAGGGATTTGAGAAGGCTAAGAAAAAGAAAGATGGAGGAAGAACCCCACCATACTTGCATCAAACTGACACTCACAGATGCCGGGACTGCTGAACTATCTGGCGGGGCAGGCTCCACCCATGCCCCAACGGGTACTATAGCCTGGTTCCTCTCAGCCAGCACTGCCAACACGTCCTTGCTCTTCAGGGGGTTTAAAGCCAGGGGCAACTTTGTGGTATTTCGAAGCTTCTTGATGGGGGCCATACTTCCTGGCATCTATGACTCCTGGTTAGGAGAGAGGAAAAGCTTAAAATCTTCAAACGACCGCCTTAAAAGCTCAACCCCCTAACACGCGTATGCCACAGGCTTCTGAAAAGGAGAGAAGCCTTGGAGGAGGCAGTAGCCTGACAAGGATACTGGCGAAGAAGGAAGGAAAAAGGAAAAAAGGGAAAAGAAGGGGTAAGAAATAAAGGAAGGAAATGTTTAAAGATCGCTCTCGGAAAGGAACAGGGACAAGAAGGGGGAGAAACAAGAATCTGAATGAGAGAACGAAGATTGTGCCAGTGGCGGCAAAGCGATGCAGGAAAGGGAGGAAAGAGCGTAGCAGCCGGAGGGCAAGGGGGCTGGGAGGGTGCGGGGTGGGAACCTGGGTCTGAGGCAAAGAGTCCGAATAATCGGTGTCCGGTTATGGGGGGAAGCGCTGAACGCCGGGGAGTCCCGGACCAAAGAAAAGCCTGTTTCTCAAGCCTCAGGGTCCCACTCCTGCTGAGACTGCACCGGCCTAGTATCGATCGCGGTTCGCCACGGATTCAAGCTACCACTGACACCAAAGGACCCGCCTTCGGTAAACCGCCGCTTTGGAGGGGGCTGCCCCGCCCCGCCCCGCCCCTCGGCGGCCTAGTATCTGCCTCTTCCGGGCTTGTGTCACCTCCCGGAGACGGGAAAGGCGTGAGGGGCGGGGTTTCGCGCTCCAGAGGTTCGTCACTTCCGCTTTGTCTCGCTGTATGGGCGGGACCTATAAACGCGCGTGGAACTGGTGGGGCACGGGTGAGTCCGCGTGGGCGCTGGGTAACAGGCGGGCGGAAGTGTCGCACACTGGCCGTGCCTCGCGTGTTCCGGCGCTGGGACCATCCCACATCCTTCAGGAAAAGAAGTATGTTGGGCCGAAGAGCTGATTGGGCAGGGCAGGGGACCAATTGAAGGAAGCACGGGAAAAGGATGGGAGAAGGCGGGCCTGGCAGGGCTTTCTTGAGGAACGAACTAAGCGAACAGTAAATCATACTGATGTTTGTACACCTCGCTACGTTAACGGAGCTCTTTCATACCTGTTCTTATATATAAACATCGCAGCCTCGTGAGTGGTCTCCCTGTCTGCTTCCAAGCTTTGCTATAATTCTCGGACACTTCGCTATTATCCATGTGGAATACCCATTCGTTCGTGTAATATATAATTGAGAGATTTTTATATACCACCACTGTTCTAGGCACTGGAAATATATAGGAGTGAACAAAATAGACATATATCCCTTGTTCATGGAATTGACAATGAGAAGTAACCAAATAGACTAATGAATAAGTAAACAAATGTGTCTGGTGCTGATAAGCATTGTAGAGTAAAAGCCGAGGAAGAGGATTAAAAGTGTGTTGGGGGCTTCCCTGGTGGCGCAGTGGTTGCGGGTCCGCCTGCCGATGCGGGGGACACGGGTTCGTGCCCTGGTCCGGGAGAATCCCACGTGCCTCGGAGCGGCCGGGCCCGTGGGCCGTGGCCGCTGAGCCTGCGTGTCGGGAGTCTGTGCGCCGCAACGGGAGGGGCCGCGGTGGTGAGAGGCCCGCGTACCAAAAAAAAAAAAAGTCTGTTGGGGGGTAGGGGAGATGCAATTTTAGATAGGATGACCAGAGAACACTTCACTGAGGTACTTTTGAGCAAAGACTCCAATGCAAAATTCCATGAGGTAATGGAACAAGCTACTTTAATTTTCACCGGAGAGTTTTCCAAAAGAGTGTTCCAGGCAAAAGGAACAGCAAGTACAATCACTCCAGTGTGGGTGCCTGCCTGGCTGAGAAACTGACCCTGGGGTTTTCCAACATTAAAAGCCTGGAAAGAAAAGGGAAATGCAAAGAGATTGGGAAGGATCAGCCAGTAAGCTAAGGAAGAAAACCAGGAGGGTGTGATACCTTGAAAGCCAAGTGAAGAATGTGTTTTGTTTAAGAGAACCAACTGCCTATGTTAAACTCTGCTGTTAGGTCAAATAGGATGAGGACTGAGAATTTACCATTGGATCTAACAATATAGAGGTCATAGATGACTTTTATAAGAGTGGTATTTTTAGAGTAGTTTGAGAGCAAAAGCCTGATGGGGTAGACTTAAAAGAGAGGGTGAGGAAGAACTGGAGACAGTCATTTTAGACAATTCTTTCAATGAGTTTTATTGTAAAGGGACACAGAGAAATGCGTAGCTGAAAGGAGAGATAGGATCATAGGAGGATTCTTTAATATTGCAGCACATATGTTTTGTTGATGGGAATTGTCCAGTAAACAAAAGAAAACTGACAACACAGGAGAGAGAGAGGAGAATTTTTGTATCTATGTCCTTAAGTGGGCAAGTGGGAACAGGATCTAGTGAACAATTGGAAGGATTGGCCTTAGATAGCAGGAGAGAGAGAGTTCATTATAACACTAGCAGTGAAAATAGAATATATACTGGTAATTGGGTAATATGGCAGTGGGAAGTTTTTTCTGATTCCTCTGTTTTCTCTGTAAAACAGAATTGTCGCCAGCCTACTAGATGGCCTCTGATGATCCCCACCTGCTGGTATTCACACCCTGTGTAGTCCCCTTTCACACTGTACCAGAGTTGGTCTGTGTGACAGATAGAATATGGCAGAAGGGGTGGTATGTCACTTCAGAGATGAGGTTATAGAAGACACTGTGTCCTCTCTCTCTTTCTCTATTGTGTGTGCGCTCTCTCGATCTCTCTCTCTCTCTCTCTCTCTCTCCAGCGTGCACTCTGATTCTTTCCATCTCTTACTCTTGCTCTCACTCAGATCACTTCCTCTGGGGGAAGCCATTTATGTCATGGGAAGTCACGTGAAAAGGCCCACATGGCAAAGAACTCAAGGCTCCTGCTAACAGCCAGGTGAATGATCTTGGAAGTGGATCCTCCAGCCCCAGTCAGGTCTTCAGAGGCTATATAGTCTTGGCCAACAACTTGACTGCAATCTCATAAGAGACCCTGAGACAGACGACCCAGCCAGAAACTGTATGAGTTAATATTTGTTGTTTTCAGATGCTAGATTCTGAGGTAATTTGTTACACAGAGAGAGATAACTAATACAAATAGAAAGCAAGTTCATCAATTAATAAAATAGAGGAAGAGGCGTTGGAGGTTTGAAGAAGGTATAAAATAGTCATCCAGGAGAGTAGAAGTATGAACTAGAAACATGTACAATTGCCAGACAGCCTTAAGGACCCATGTGAGGTTCATGATTATGAATTTAAAGTGAGACTAGTCAGCATGGTTGAGTGTTTTCCTTCAGTTTCATGGTTACAGGCATAGCCATAGGTAGAAATTTTACTTTTAACCAGGGTTGAGGTTTTACCAAACTATTACTCTCAGACAAGAAAGGGGCAAGAGAGTTAATGTTGAGCGCAAGGGAGTGATTAAATGACTGACCATGGAATTTAAGATAGATAATATGGGAAAGGATAACAAGTGGGTAAGGGACCTTGTAAAGTTTGTAGGATCAAGAGATTGTAGGCTCCAGTGGGGATCTAAGGTTTGTTAGAGCAGGATACTAGAAGGAATGCACTGAAAAAATAAGAGGTGGTGATCCAAGAGTGGGATGCTTGAAACTGCAGATATTGGTACTGTCAAAGTTTATGGTATGACCAAGGGAGGGAGTAGGAGAACAAGATTACTGGAGAAGAGGTCATAGAAATGAGGGCAAGAGCACTGGATGGATTATTCCTGAGGTTGTTGAAATCACCAAGATACATGACCAGAAGAGTGTTGGCGAGAGCCAGGAGCAACAGTCTTCAAGGAATTTCAGGAAAAGACCTGGAGGTAGATGAGTGTAGCCTGGAAAGTAGCGAGTGACGTAGTCTAACATCAGATTCAAAGCAAGAGGTGAAGCTGAGAAAAAAAGGAGCTCCCTTTTTATAAATAATAAAATAAAAAATAAATGGTTTGTAAATAGCACTGAGTAATCAAGTAACAAGAAGGAAACCCATCCCACATCCACCCAGAAGGGTGAGGAGAAGAACATACCACTGGAGAGGGCCAGAGGGAGATTGATTTGTACACCTCCATACATACACACACACACACACACACACACTCAGAAGAAGTGTTATTAGGTAGCTCCTTGCTGTCTCTAACCCTCTACCTCAGCTCTGTGCCTCCCACTAGCTGCTGTGCCAGTGGCTTCATATGAATATATACTCTCGTATGTCTAGAGAGATCACATCTTGGGCCCTGCACCCATTTTCTGACGTTTTCTCAAGGCTTATCTTCTGTATGGCCAGAGTTTGTTTCTCAGCAAGGGAACTGTTTGCTTAGAACTGTCTGTCTTCTTCAGAAACTCGAATGGGTATTGCTGGCAGCAGGCTTGCCGCCCTACTCCAGAGCACTCTTCATTGGGCTGATGATCTCTGATGTGTGTGGCTGGGGGATCCCTGGCCATCTCTGCACAAAGCCCTGAGTCACTGGGTCTCTGGCAGTGGTCCACCCCACACAGAACTCAGAAATGTGCTGCTTGGTCGTCACTGTCCTATTTGTGGCTGACTGACACCCCCCACCTGTAACAAATTAGAAAACTTGGTAACCTGTTCGTCCTAAGGGCCCATCCTAAGGAGAACCTCTCTGGAAGTGGGAAAGCTGCCTATTCCCACTCTCATGGGATCTGGATATCGGGATCCTCAGGCAGCTGAGTCGTACCCTCTTCCACTCTCTTTCCCAAATGTAAGCAGGATTCCCCAGGGCTAACAGCCAATGTTCTGGGATGTTTCCTGAAAGTTCTCTTTGTTCCTCCTCCTCCTTACCCACCTCACAGAATAACCCTTCTAACTGGAATAATTGATGAGGGTTCTTCTGCTTGCCTGTGCACGATAAGTTTCTGCAGCAGCGTTTCATTGTATGTGGCACTAAGAGCAGATCGTTCTGGTTGTCTCAGTGGCACCTGCTGTACTGATCTTTGCAAAAAATTCTCTAATTTGTCATGGATGCAGAAGTCTTTCCCCTTTCTGTTGGTGAGTGATAAAAAAAAAATTAACAAGAATTTCATTGTCCTCCTCATTACCAAATACTCATCTTGGATGGACACAGAGATGTGCTTCCCAGATCTCCCTTCAAGGAAGGACTTGTTGGCCCAGCTTCTGAGAATGTTGTAGTCCCTTGAGCTGTCGACTCCTTCAGGGACAGCCTCAGCTTCAGAGAGCAGCCTCACCCTCTGAGGAGCAGCCGCATCCTGAGACCGGTGGGTCTGGCGATGTAAAGGCCTGGCGGTTTCTGCCTAACTTGGAACAACGCCAATGAGCCATCATTTCAGCTTTAGAGCTCCCGGTGGGCTTGGCTGAGGTGGTCCAACCTACATCACAGCTCAGCCTCTTCCTGTGCCTCTTCCTGCTTCCTCCTCCTCCCTTCCACAGGTGCCAATCTCCAGCGCACTCCCTGATAAACATCCTGAACTTGAGTCTTAGAGTCTGCTTCCTGGAGAACCCACCTACAACCCCCCTCTGACTGTTGTTAGGCCTCAGGGACCAAGGCACTAACAGCTCTGAGGCCACGTACTTCCCAGTGTAAAAACACATAGACAATCCTTATCATTATTCTTTTTCCATCAAACCACAGTTTAAAGTCCTTGCTATTCCCTGTTGACACTTTTGAGCCTCTGGATTAAGCTAAGTCTCAAGGTTACCCCACCTCTAGACTTTCAAAATATGTGAGCCAAGAAAGTTGTTTATCGTGAATGCCAATTTGCATTAGGTTTTACATTGTTTGTAACAGAGAGAGCCCTGAGATGAGCAAAGTAGAGGGAGGCAATTGGTAAATGTAGGAGGATGAAGCAGAAAAGCAGAAGATTCTGAGCTACCCACAAAAACTGGTTCCAGGAGCTGCTTCAGCGTTTGAGCTCTCCAATTCGAGATCCTTGTGATGTGCCTCTCCTCTGGTGGTACCTTCCCTGGGGTATCTGTTCTTTGAAGCCAAAGAAGCTTCATGAAGATAAGAGACTTTGCCTTAACACAATAGTTAGTTAGGACCAAAATGATTTTATCTATTAATAAATTGTTACCAATATTATTCACCATATTTTTACTGTTTTAGAAAATGTACTTCTAAAATATAAAAATTGCAATCACTAAAGATACTTTAAAAAATATGTTGTAGGATCTAAAAGCAATTTCAAAAATGTTTTATAGAATAAGTAGCAGGCACTCAAGATAACTATTTGGACAAAACCAAGTCATTCATTTTGTGTGTTCTTCTATGATTGTTATAATTATCCACTATTAATAGTCTCATTGTCTATATCCCAAATCTCTAGAGACAGCATATTATAGTGCAGAGAACAGAGACTTTGGAAACAAACCTGGATTTATATTCTGACTCTGCAATTTACCATTTATGGTCAAGTCACATAATCTGCATCTTTGTTTCTTCATCTACAATATGGGTGGAACAATTGACCTTCCAGGACTTTTTTGTGAAAATGAAGGTAATATATGTGAAATGTGTAATATAGAACAGGTTTTCAATAAATGCTTGCTAATTTTTTTTTTTTTAAGAAGCAACACAGAAGTCATCTCTTCCGCCCCTAGCAGACTGATTTGTCTGCACATGGTTGGGCACATGGCCCAGCCTGGGATACTATTCTATCCTCCTGACTATTGTGACTGATACAGAGCTGTGTCTGTGACCTATTCCGCACCAGCCACAGTCCTCCACTAAGTTTTTTTTAACTAGCTTCGTCAAAATTCTCCTCCTCCGTGGATAACAAGCCGCACAGTCCAATGTGTTAACCACTAGCTACATGAAGCTGTTTAATTTCAAGTTAATTAAAATTAGATAAAATTTATAATTCAGTTCCTCAGTCCTACTAGCCACATGTGGAGTTCTCAATAGCCACGTGTGGCTAACAGCTACTGTGCTTACCAGCACAGATGCAGAAGTTATATTGGGCAGCACTGATACCTTAGACTGACTGGCAACGACGGCCCCCCTCAAAAAGCGTTAGAAGGTTTATGAGAATGAAGCTGACACCAAGACATAAGCAAGAGAGATGAGAGATAACTGCCATGGCTTTTAAGTATCTCATTCCCAATTATTCTGGTTCCCTCCGAAATTTTGTTACATGGTGCAAGAAATTCCTCCTTTTGGAGACAGTTGAAGTTGAACTTCTGTCACTTACAACCAAAAAATCTTGACGAATCACATTCTTTAGCTTGACGGGCAGCAAACCAGATGCAGAATCCTGGAGGGCTAACTCTGGTAAGGATCTGTAAACGAGACAGACCTGGACCCTAAAAGTACTATAACAAGGGGTGAACATTTTGGCCTGTCTTCAAGGCCACCTTCCTACTATCTTAGTTGGGGCCTTCTTTTAAGAAACCTTGTCTCAGGACTTCCCTGGTGGTGCAGTGGTTAAGAATCTGCCTGCCAATGCAGGGGACACAGATTTGATCCCTGGTCCAGGAAGATCCCACATGCTGGAGCAGCTAAACCCGTGCGCCACAACTACTGAGCCCACGTGCCGCAACTACTGAAGCCTGCGCAACTAGAGCCCGTGCTCCGCAGCAAGAGAAGCCACTGCAATGAGAAGTCCCTGCACCAAAATGAAGAGTAGCCCCCGCTCACCACAACTAGAGAAAGCCCAAGTGCAACAACGAAGACCCAACGCAGCCCAAAAATACATAAAATTTTAAAAAAAAAAACCTTGTCTCTCCCTATGTTGAATCCCATGTATCATAAATTCATCTTCTTAGTGTCCCCAGACTCACCACTGGGGACCCAATCATTCTCTCGTTGACTAAGTTTTTAGTTTGTTTTTTTTTAAGTCCCTGTTGCTCACCTTTATCCTTCCTCATCTCATATCTTGTCTCAGAGCCTTGCTTTTTTCCACCCACTTTTTACTTCTGGGCCTGAGTGGAGGCAACCTCTTTCAGGAGTGTAGTATGTGAACACTAGTCCAAGAAGCACAAGCTGAATCTGCACTATGCTGACATATAAACTGTGTGACTTTGAGCAGGTTACTTAACCTCTCTGAGCTTCATGTCCCTCAGGAAAAAATTCTTACCACATAAAGTTGTTAGAAGATTAAATAAGACCATATTCTAAAAGACAATTTGTTGATGGCAGGGAGCCCCGTGGAGAACCCCAGAAATGAAGGGTTTAAACGAGAAAGGAGAATTTATTAAAAGGATACAGGAATGTCTCCAGGATACAGCTGAGCCTGAGGAATGAACTAGAACTAGGGTAGGTGTTTCAAACATTTTACATATTTATTTATTTTTAGAAGGCCCTGCTAAGCCTATAGGTTTTTTTTGATTTTTATTATTTGTTTTTTTAGACAGCAGGTTCTTGTTACTTGTCTATTTTATGCATATTGGTGTGTATGTGTTGATCCCAATCTCCCAATTCAATGCCCCTCCCCACCACTTTCCCCCCTTGGCGTCCATGCGTTTGTTCTCTACGTCTGTGTCTCTACTTCTGCCTTGCAAGCCTTGCATCTGTGTCTCTATTTCTGCCTTGCAAGCCTCTATTTCATCTGTGCCATTTTTCTAGATTCCACATATATGCGTTGACATACAATGTTTGTTTTTCTGACTTGCTTCACTCTATGGCAGTCTCTGGGTCCATCCGGGTCTCTACAGGTGGCCCAATTTTGTTCCTTTTTGCAGCTGAGTGGTGTTCCATTGTATGTGTGTGCCACACCTTCTTTATCCGCTGTCTGTCTATGGGCATTTAGGTTGCTTAAGCATTTTACATATT
The DNA here is from genome assembly GCF_964374135.1 of Grampus griseus. Taxonomy (NCBI): domain Eukaryota; kingdom Metazoa; phylum Chordata; class Mammalia; order Artiodactyla; family Delphinidae; genus Grampus; species Grampus griseus. Next base: position 9,576,911 of record NC_139002.1, read on the forward strand.
TAATCCTCACAGCAACTCATTCAATCCTCAAGTCAACCCTCTGAGGTAGGTAATACTATAATAATCATCCCCATTTTACAGATACGGAAACTGAGAGATTGAGTAGTTTAACTCAACACCTAGTAACGTGGTAGCCAGATTTCAAATTCAGGGAGTTTGGCTTCAGAGTCTGTGTTAACCCCTACGTCATATTGTCTCAAATGGTGATAAGTACGATGAAAAAAGAAGCTGGGACTGGTAGATAGCAAGACAGAAAGGACCTGGATCCTTGATAACATTGCTGAGCCACTTACTTTTACAAGTTACAGAGATGCCCTTATTTAGGACTCTGGTTATATAAGATAATAAATCCCTTTATTGGGGGACTTCCCTGGTGGTCCAGTGGTTAAGACTCCGTGCTCCCAATGCAGGGCGCCTGGCTTCAACCCCTGGTCAGGGAACTAGATCCTGCTTGCTGCAACTGAAGATCCTGCACGCCACAACTAAGACCCGGCACAGCCAAATAAATAAAATAGTAAAAATAAAGACAATTTGTAAGGGGCAATGCAAATATATTATCAACAGTATTATAGATATAGATGCATCTCTCGCAACTAGAGTTAAGCACCTAGGCAAGGATTGTGTTTTCTGTTACTTTTGAATGTGACACCCTTCCCCACATCCCACTCCTCTTACTAAAGTCTGGAACACAGTGCTCTTCACACAGTAGGCAGTTATTAGATGCTGGCCAGCTGATTTCCATTTCTGTGCCTCCCTCTTTGGGAGGAGGGCGGGAGAGGGAGGATGGGACCAAACCCGTTCCTGACAAGGTTGGTGGGAGGACACCATCTGAGGATCTAGGAGAAAAGAAAAAATGAAGCCATTCATGAGTTGGGGGTAATTTGTGGCTTCCCCATGATTTTTCAACCTGTTTTTCTTTGAGCACTGAAGCTTTACCTGAACAGAAATCCAGAGATGTTTTCTAGAATGTCCTCGCCACATCTCAAATAGGTCAACGAACCTGGATCTCTCCACGCTTTAATACCAATTCACGTCTCCTCTTTGTTCCTCTGGAGAGTTGCTGAATAGGGCACGTTCATCGACCGTGGACACAAGCCTGAGTTCCTCTCAGTTTCTGAGGGGGTGGGAATTCTATTCAGAAATCAAATATTGACTCTCAGCATAAAACACGTTGATGTTTTCAAGTTTTCCACTTTGGAACTGGGAGCACCTCCTCCCTGGCTTATGGAAATCTGGACCCCATGCTGTTGCAGGATCACATTGTTTCTGCTAGTAAACCCCACGCCTTTTTGAGACACCGTATCTGTAGAACGCTTTTCTTCCAGGCGTCCCCTCACATTCACTGAACTCACAGGCAGCAAAACCAACATTCAGGATGAAGGCCCCAGGGAGGGCACAGGGAGCCTTTTGACCCCCATCTCTGTTCATATATGGTGTTTCTCAGAAGCGAGCCAGAGGTGGGGAACTTTAAAAAGAAAAAGGAAAGAAGAAATGTCCTTGGGGAGGGCCATTCCTCACTCTCCAGGCCCACAGAAAGCTTGTTTTGTTCCAGAGAGAGCTGGCCAATCTGTCCCTGGTTCGCTGGTTGCTGGAGCAGCAGGGCCCTGCCTTGTCTCAACTCAAAACCTCACACAAATTCCTCGTTCCCAGGCAACGCACAGCAGCTCCACAAATCTCCGTCCTCCCTCTCCCTCCTTTCTGGCAAATTGAACTGATGGTAGGGACAGCTCTGGCACCATTCACATATAGGTTTATGGAACAAAGAATCGAAAATAACTTCAGCAACAAGAGAGGGCACCAGGAGTGGGCAGAGAGGTCCACCTTACATCCTGGGGCTTAGTCAGAGGGTGGGTGCTGGGGGTAAAGGGTTAGACCAGGATTTGGACTTCCAACTGGTGACCCAGAGAGGTGGTCGGGAGCCTCAGCTTTGTTAGCAACTAACCTGGGTTTCTAATCCAGGTTCTGCCACTTAGTAACTATATGACCTCAGCAAATTGCTAACTTCTTGAAGTTTTAGTCTCTCTTGTTTGTAAAATGAGGTGATAATATCTACTGAAAAGGAGGTACTGGGAGAATTAAATGAACAAATAGATACAAAGTGCCTGACAGTAGGAGTAGCTTACACACACACACACACACACACACAAACACACACACACACACTTTGAGAGCAGTTAGAGAAGGGGAGAAGGTTTGGACAGGATACCTTCCTGCAAGGTCAGGGGAATTAACTTCTTACCCCGGAGAAGCAGCCTTCAACCCATATCTGATGGCAGTCGGTGGATAAATATCCCAGCTCCCTTGCCCCTTGGGTTGGGATAATTCTGAGGCTTATTCTTCATTATTTCCCACAGGATTAAGCTCTAGCTGTCCACGGTAGTAAATTGCTTGATGTGCAACCTTCATTGGCTTCCTTCCCTTCCATCTCTCATTCCCCCAATATCCTACCTGGTTTTGCTGGGATCACCTTTCAAATAAACTATTTAGCTTCTTGCCTTGGAGTCTGCCTCTGGGGCAACCCGGACTAAGATACCAGTATTTCTCCAAATTTCTGAAGGCCTAAGTTCTCAGCACTATCTCTGACTCCAAACTCCTGCTTCACCTGAATTAGTCCCTTTAGAGATCATTTCACTGTTCTATATGTGCTGTACTCCTGCCCACCTTGTTGATGCAGACCTAGAACTCCGTCCTTTGTCTCAGTGTGTAAACACACAGACACACACACCCGTATTAGTTTTCTATGCTGCATAACTAATTGCCACAAATTTAGCAGCTTAAAACAACATACATTTATTTTTTTTACAGTTTCTGTGGGTCGGGTACAGCTTAGCTGGATTTTCTGCTCAAGGTGTCATCAGACTTCAGTTAAGGTGTCAGCTGGTTTGCATTCCTTTCTGAAGCTCAAGGTCCTCTTCCAAGCTCATGTAGTCATTGGAAGAATTCAGTTCCTTGTGCCTGTAGTACTGAGGTTCCTATTTTCTTGCCAGCTTTTAGCTGAGGGTAGCTCTCGGCTCCTAGAGCCACCAGCATTTCCTTGCCACGAGGCTGTTTCACAACAGGGCAGTTGACTTCTTCAGAGTCAGCAGGACCATCTCTCTCTCTCTCTCTCTCTCTCTCTCTGGTCTGCTAAGTCTTATATAACATAATCTAACCAAGGGAGTGGCTACCCTATCACCTTTGCCATGTTCTATCAGCTAGAAGCACACACACACATACTGCAATTTGTGTACAGTAAACTTTTCTTAGAGTTTTGAAGAAGACAGAGGAGAAAGGGTTTTATAGTGTAACAATGCAAGTTGTTCTTCAGTTGTTTTCAGCTGCCTGCCCCTTGTTGTTTCCTCACCCCGGCCCCTCACGTCTCTCCTCTCTGCTCTTTCTCCATCCCCAATTCCTGTTTATTTCTATTGCACAGGAGTTTATCTTTTTGTGTCTTGACGCCTTTTGCTTCAGACCTTACCTTCCACTCCATGTGGCATATTTAGATATTTTTCTTGCTAAAGACAATTTACTCTATAAGAGGAATTTGGGTGCCATTTGTTAGATTATTTTTCATTCTGCTACCAAAGATTAATTACAATTTAGTGGAGGAGACAGATTTGACTCAGTTGATAACAGGAAGTGAATGAAGGGAAGGAGGGGGAGGATGCTAAATATAAAAATCCCCACTGATGTTATGGTATTAGCAAGGACCAAACCTCTCCAGTAGTATCGGTGCCAGAGCATTCTTCATGCAGCCTGGAGACAGGAGAAGAGGCCAAGTGGGCAGGGACATTCTTAAATCTAATGGTAGGGTTATTAAAACCTACTTATCTATACGTCATTCGTGTGTGTGTGTGTGTGTGCGTGTGTGTTGGGGGAGGTTTCCATTCTGAGCTGCAGGGCCACTGCCTGGGTGCTCAGCATAGCGTTCTGAGTACAGCAGGCCAGGGCTGCCATGCATGCAGGGGAGGGGAGGGTCGGAATCCCGGAGCCCCAGAGCGGGTGCCAAATGAGAGTGGCCTGAAGCACCTGTGTGCAGCCGGAGGGCCAAGAGGACCGGCCGAGCTGCTCAGGAGAGGACGATGCCCGCGGAAATGCATCTGCTGAAGTGCTCAGAGGAGGAAAGGGCACAGGCCTTGGATGCCGTCAGTCAAGCCGTGTGTCTCCACATTGTTTAATAGCCGTGTTATGCAGAGCTCAGAGCTCCTCCCTGGGAGGAGACACATAAGAATGAGGAATTACAGCCCCTGCCCTGGAGAGTCTCCCAGGCTAATGAGGAGATGGCCACAGTAACCATGTTTTCTGATCCCCAGGGGGACAACCCTCTTCAGAGCTAAAGAAAAGTAATATATATATAATCAGGATATCCGTACCAAAAGAAAAGAACGAAAGACAAAAAAACAAAAACCCCAGTCTGAATCATCAACAATTAGCTGGAACAGACACACGCACAGGGAAAAACCCAAGGAATGCATGGAAGGATAAAACAAGGTCAGCTCAGACAGGTGAGATCACCGGTACGTGTTGTGTGTGAGACTAAGTTGGCTGGACTGTTACCTTATGTTTCTGTCACCCATTGCCTATTGGATCGGTGGCCCGCCTCAAAGTGAATCCCAGTTACTTCTGGGAATTCCAGAAGGGGTGCCGCATGTGTGCTCACACATCGCTCTGTCATCTGCAGTTGCTTGCTGTTTGGTGCCCTCCCTGCTGTCATTCCTCTCGCCCAGTCCCCCTCACAGTCGCCCTCCACTCCACCAGCTGCTAGAGAGGTCCCCTACCCACCACAAGTTTTCGCCCATTCAATAGTCAGCAACTGTCTGCTGAGCGCCTACTATGTGCCCCGCCCTGTGTTACACAGTAGGGCTACAGAGGCCAATAAGACACAGTACTTCAATCCAAGAACTCTCTGTTCTTGAGATGAGAAAAGCACAGAAGCAGATGATATACGCTTCTGTAGGGCTACTCATCTTAAAACACCTGAAGCAGGATTGCAGAATTGCTCCTCGTACACTCAGTTGTGCAAAGGCACAGTGGTGCCTTTGCGCCTTTGCAGCTGCCGGGGTCTCCCATGTGAGCCTCCCACCCCCACCCCACTCCCCCGCCCAGGGCAGCAGAGGAAAACCAAAAGTCAGTCCATCCTGGTAAACTCAGTCTAACCCAACCACCTGAACATTCTCTTGAGGTAGCTCAGTCTCTGATTGGATCAGCCTTTCCAGTTTCTTCCCCAAACCCAGCTCTTCTCTGAGAAGGGTTAGGGTGGCTTAGGGGTCCTTGTGGCAAGGCGGGAGATGGTGTCCGGGGACCTGTGTGGCCTTCTCAGGACTCCCACTGGTCTCTGCACAAGTCTAGGTTGCTCTCTGGTCTGAGGGGCGGTTGGTGGCCCAGCTGTCACCTGCACAGTGCGGCCCCTTTGCTCCCTGTTCTGCCCTCTATTGGTGCTTTACCCTCCAGTACCTCTGGGTCCCCTCAAGGGAACATGTGGCCACTTTGGGGCACTTTCATATTCTGCGTGGGTGTAAAGAGCCTAAGGTTCATCCCTGGAGGGGGTGTGGAGAACTTAGATCCTGCCCAGGTCTCCCTCTATCACAGCTCTCTTTCCACAGTCCTTCAGGATGAAAAAGGCAGAGTTCAGGCTTTCTATTTCCTGAACATCATATCCTTTTACCTCAGACAATAAGCCTCTGGACCTAACCATCACAGGCAAAAGAGGCCATTTGTATACAACTATAGAAGAACGCTATGATCTGGTCCACAGCCTGCTCTGTGATACATCAAAGGAGCAGATAAAAGAAATTAAAATATCCTTCTGTACCTTACAAACACTGGCTTTCAAGCCTTTCGTCTTGCTACTGACTCTAAAATACTATTTTCGATGTCAGAAGCTGAATATTGCCTTTCTCTTTTTCATTGTATTCATGCTGAAACACCATTAACTCTACCAGAGGCAGACAAGCGCCTTGAGCTGGGTAGGAAAAAGTCACAACCATAAAGATGCAAAAGGAAAAAAATCTGACTTGTGTATTTCAGAATATTTTTGGAGTTCCTCTGTGAAGTTCAAAAGCAATGCTTCCCACCTCTCCTCCCCATCCTTTGGCTCAGATGGACCATGCACTCAATCTTCAGTTCTAGAAACCTGGCTTACACAAGCTGTCTCCAGTATGTAAAAAGAATACTTTGAGAGATAGCTACTGAACTTACAAAACTAAGGTCAGCGTTAGAGACAATCAAGAGGGGAACTTGTAAACTTTGGTCTCACCAAGATATAAAGATCCCTAAAGTAATGGAAAAGAAGAAGAGGCAGTTTTTTCTTAAAGTTTAAAATATCACCTCTGGTGGCGCAGTGGTTGAGAGTCCACCTGCTGATGCAGGGGACACGGGTTCATGCCCCGGTCCGGGAGGATCCCACATGCCGCGGAGCGGCTGGGCCTGTGAGCCATGGCCGCTGAGCCTGCGCGTCCGGAGCCTGTGCTCCGCAACGGGAGAGGCCACAAGAGTGAGAGGCCCGCATATCGCAAAAAAAAAAAAAAAAATATATATATATATATATATATATATATATATATCACCTCTCCAACAAAGAATTTTCTAGGCACCCTACCATACTAAATCTTCATCAATCCTCTCAACAATTTCTACAAGAAAGCTACTGTTTCTCCCCCTTTTACAGATGTGAAATTGGAGAATTAACAACGTTGCACACCCATCCCCAGATCACACAGTTAGCAAGCATACATTCCACTGACGCCCCTCAGGAGAGGATGTGGACGTGGTAATGAAGGGTCAGGGTAGAGCTGGGGTGTCTCTCTTCATCACGCCTCAAGACTTGAGGAAACGGCTGGGCTGTAGCTGGTGACAGAACCCCAGGCTCTTGGGCTATTACCTTCGTCTTTGTTCTGACATGTTCTAGGAAATGGGCTGGAGGCTGGGGAATGAGCAGAGTAGCTTCTGGAGAAAGGTCCCCAGCATCTACGTGATTCTATGATAGAGAGAGAAGCCCAAGCAGCACCAGGACAGGTATGAAAATAATAGAATTCAAGCCATATTCCAATCTTCTTTCTTTGGGGTGGAACAGGAGTTTTCCATTTCTTCAGCAGTTTCTGGAATCTCTCATCCCCCAGCTTTTGAAAAGCTCCTCTCCCTCCATTTTCAGAGCTTATTGAGGCGTGTCCCTGGCGCACACCCTCCTTCGCAGGAACAGGGAGCGTGAGGTGGAGACAGGACAGGTTGGGACACACAAGGTCCAGTTTAGTGTGTGTCCCAGCCCAGTCCATTCATTGAGCCCAAATCCTCATCTCCCCCTGGCAGTGGGGCTCAGCACAGGCCGGCAAAGAACTGCTAGGCTGCTGGGACCCATCAGACTGAACCCTGTGCTGGAGATTATCTCCCAAGCAGATACTCTCCTCCGAACCCGGGATGTAGGGCTTTGAAACTAGAAAATGCCAGGTCTGAAAGAGAGGAAAGAACAAGTCCAGCAACACACAGAGCTCTGTGTATTCAGAGAGAACTTGGCAGGGTTGTGTTCGGGCAGAGAAACTCCGAGTGGTACAAAGGGACGTGCCCAGAGTGGAGAAATCATGCTAATTGTGTGCACCAGAGCTGGAGAACGCCACCCAAAATGAAGAGAGAAAGGGAAGCCCTGTCCAGAGCCTTCAATGCCCTGCGCCTCACTCCTTTTCTCTACCTGCTTCTGATCCAGACAGGTAGGAGACCAGAGGGTAAGACAGGGTCTGGAGAAGGGACCCGGGGCTTTCGAAGGAGAGGGAGGGGAGAGCTGAGGGCCAGAATGCCTTTGGGGTGGGAGGAGGGGAGAATGCTTAGCCACCGTGGGAAGCATCTCAGTGAATTCAGGCATTCGTGTTGAATGTATTTCTTCATTCTGTGTGCCTCCTGCCCGGCCCCTGCCCCCCATCCCCCAAAGCCTGCATGACTTTGCAGCTCCCACGGCATTCAGTACATTAGATGGAGGGCAATGAGCTGTTTCTGATGGGATGTCTTGTTGGCGTGGGCCAGTCCGGCATTCTTTCCAAGGGACTATGGTGGGCCTTGGAGGGGTGGGGAAATCTTGGTTTTGTGTCTCCCCAGCCGCCACCCTGGCTTCTCTGAGTGTAAAATAACAAGGGAGATGAAAGAAGCTTTGGAGATAATAAGCCTCCTGGTTTGGGAGAGTAACACCAACCTATGCGTAACACACACGCCATAGACACCTACCTCCCCCTACCAACTTCTTGGAGAAATGATCTTATTTGAAATACATGTGCTTATGTGCGCACACGCACACACACACACACACACACACACACACACTATTCCAGAGAGCCTAGGAATTCACAATTTAGTGGGGCAAATAAGATGCAGAGATCATTTTAATAAAATGCAGAAACTACTATGAGTCAGAGAGGCAGAGGGTTCCAAGAATCAGAGAGAGGTCACCTACCCCATCAGGAAGCTGGCGCTGGTGGTACAGAATGGGAGAGGGGGAATATCAGGGGAGGTTTCCTGGGAATGTCTGCACTGAATTTTAAAAGATGAGAAAAACAGATAGGTGTGGGAGTGAGCATTATAGTTGGGAAAATGCGCCAAGGTCAACAGCTTGAAATGGTATCACATGTTAGGAGCAGCCCAGTCAGTCACCGCTGCTGGAGAAGAAAGTGTGGGTGGAGTTAGGTGAGTCTGGTAAACCCTGCTAAGGAAACTGTAATATAATTTGCAAACAATGGGAGCGGGGGAGGACATTGAATGGTTTTTAATCTGGGAACCAGCAGGGCCAGATTATAGCTCAGATCCCTCACTCTCCAGTGAGGCATTGGAGGTGAAACTACAGGCAAGCAAGATAGGAAAGGAAGCCTGTATCCATTTGCTGGAACCATAGACTGGGTGGCTTCAACAGCAGAAATGTATTGTCTCACAGCTCTGGAGGCTAAAAGTTCCAGATCAAGGTGCTGGCAAGGCTGCGCTCCCTCTGAAGGCCCTCGGGAAGGTTCTGTTCCAGCGCTCTCTGCTGGCTTCTGGGAGTTCCTTGGCTGTGACAGATTAACTTTAATCTTCACATGGCATTCTCCCTGTGCTTGTGTGTATATCCAAATTTCTCCTTTTTAAAAGGACACCAGTCATCTTCGATTAGAGGCCCACCCCACTCCAGCATGACCTCATCTTAGCTTATTACCTTGGCAATGACCACACGGCAAAATAAGGTCACATTCTGAGATACTTGGGGTTAGGACTTCAAGATATGAATTTTAGGGGACACAAGTCAAACCATAGCGAGGCTATTGCAATAGTTCAGGAGAGAAATGACCTGGGCTGGAATTGGAATAAAGAGAGGGGGAGTGAGGGATGTTGAGATAATATTTTGGAGGGAAAGTCAGGACCTAGTGATTTATAGGAAGTGAAACGATCTAGAGAAGGAGGTAGGGTTTCTGTGTGAAACCATAACTTTTAAAAATGGGGCAAGGTTGGGAGATATGATAGCTAGTGTTGCGCTCACGTTGAGGTTGAAACGCCTATGAGACATTTGTGGGAAAATGTTGAATAACCTAAAGCTGGAGGGTTGGAGAGAAGTATTTGGAAACTGTCAGCCAAGAGGTGAGATTTAAAACAAGGATAATGAATAAATATTACCTTGGAGGAGAAAATGAGCTAAATACGGAACATTGAGGAACCCCAAGATTTGCAGAGGAAGGCAGAGAATCAAGCCCACTGAGGAGACCCAGAAGGAACAATCAGAAACACAGAGGGAGACCTGGGAGACTGTGGTATCCAGAAAATGAAGGGAGTTGGGAGTTTCCCGGACAATCATCATCAAATGTATCAAGGAGCCCAGTATAATAAGGACCTGAAAGAGCCCATTGGATATGCCAGTTAAAAGGTTACCATTAGGGACTTACCTGGTGGCACAGTGGTTAAGAATCCGTCTGCCAATGCAGGGGTACACGGGTTCGAGCTAGGCCTGGGATGAGGAAAGACTGTTCCGTGAGGTTTTTCAGGCACCAAGCTGATGGAGTGCTATCAGCTTTGACATGTGTTTTCCATGGTCAGTCTGAGATTTATCTTCATTTCTTTTAGGTAGAGGATGAAAAAAGAAAAGGAGGGAGGTTTTTCTAAATCAGCCTGTAAATGGTGTCTACAACTTTTACTAGTATTATTGGCTAGAACTCAGTAGTATCATAATTAATTGCAAGGGAGGCTGGGAAATGTATTTTTAAGATTGGCACTAAAAGGGGGGCTGGACCATGTGGCCCTGGCTCCCAGAGATTTACCTTAATCCCTTGCCATACTCCCTTATGACAGCATCACCAACCTAGCCTCAGGAAAGTAACACTTAGTGCTCTGAACCTAATATGGCCTAAAGAGTCTTTCCTAAATTCATCACGGTCCTATTCCTGGAACATTCAAACAAGGCTTTTCTAGAGGCTAGGATACTATTTACAGACATAAACACAGCATGCCATAAATCTAGATAATCTGATTTGTAAGATGTTATTCTCTGGGATCCTAGAGTCAGCCCATCCTCTACTGACCCAATAGGAAGAAGTCCCTTGCCTGGTTTCTACCCTTTTAGTCCTAAGATCACCTTCACATTGTAGGTGCTGTCTTTTTTTTTTTTTAACATCTTTATTGAAGTATAATTACTTTACAATGGTGTGTTAGTTTCTGCTTTACAACAAAATGAATCAGTTATATATATACATATGTTCCCATATCTCCTCCCTCTTGCGTCTCCCTCCCCCCCACCCTCCCTATCCCACCCCTCTAGGTGGTCACAAAGCACCGAGCTGATATCCCTGTGCTATGTGGCTGCTTCCCACTAGCTATCTACCTTACATTTGGTAGTGTATATATGTCCATGCTTCTCTCTCGCTTTGTCACAGCTTACTCTTCCCCCTCCCCATATCCTCAAGTCCATTCTCTAGTAGGTCTGTGTTTTTATTCCTGTCTTACCCCTAGGTTCTTCATGACATTTTTTTTCTTAAATTCCATATACATGTGTTAGCATACGGTATTTGTCTTTCTCTTTCTGACTTACTTCACTCTGTATGACAGACTCTAGGTAGATCCGCCTCATTACAAATAGCTCAATTTCGTTTCTTTTTATGGCTGAGTAATATTCCATTGTATATATGTGCCACATCTTCTTTATCCATTCATCCAATGATGGACACTTAGGTTGTTTCCATCTCCGGGCTAGCAGATGCGAGGCAGGAAATCCCATCTAAATTATCACAGAAACTAAGAGCTGGAGAAATCTTAAGGATCATGTAGCCAAACGATTTCAGCCTGATACACAGAGCCATAAGGATTCCTAGCAGCACCCCGAGGTACTGGGGAGGACAGGGCTCTGGTCCTCACCACCTCTTTGACCAAATCAGGTGAACTAGAACTAAATTTCATTTCTTTTCAATTTCTATAAAGTTTTGTGGGAACAAAAATACCTTTAATTAAAAATTTTTGAAAATAGTTGATTTTGTCCATTCTAACTCCTGCCAATTGAGACTCCTCTCAGTAACAAGTATATAATAGTCATACATATGGTGGCTTTCATCATTAAGGTAGTTTCTTCCATGCTTAAGGTTTTATGATTGTAACATCCTTGACAGGTGATGGATCATAGAATGTCAGGGTGGGGAAGGCCCCTAGAGATCATCTGGTCCCACCACCTCACTATTCAGAGGAGGAAATGGAAGCACAAGGAGGTGAAAGAAGAGTCAATTGGCATTTCCTTGACCAATTCCATAGATGATAAGCTCATTACTTAACAATGCATTTGCTCCCAAAATGGACTGGATATGTTTTTAAATTAAATTTGCTTCGGGCTTCCCTGGTGGCGCAGTAGTTGAGAGTCCGCCTGCCGATGCAGGGGACATGGGTTCATGCCCCGGTCTGGGAAGATCCCACATGTCGCGGAGTGGCTGGGCCCGTGAGCCACGGCCGCTGAGCCTGCGCGTCCAGAGCCTGTGCTCCGCAACGGGAGAGGCCACAACAGTGAGAGGCCCGCATACCGCAAAAAAAAAAAAAAAAAAAAAAAAATTTGCTTCGATCTCCACAGCTAACCTTTTAGTTCCATTGCCTCCTGGTTTGGTCTGGGTCCTCGAGGTACAAGGAGAGGAATAGGGATTGGAAACGTATTGCTCACCTTCCCCAAATCTACACTGCAGCAGTAGCAGAGTGGGAAACGGGTGAGAAAGAAGAAGGGAACTTCAGAGGCAATGACAGTCAAAGGAAGCACCTGGGGGTGCAGAGGAACGGAGAACCTGACACGTATGTGTCTATTCAGCTAAACTCAGTCCTGTTCCTAGCTGACATCCTCTCCAGAAGACCCCTCCCTCAGGTGGCTGTATTGCTCTGCAAGGCCAGGTACAAGGCCAGCGAGCAGCATCTGTTCAGGCCCCAAAGTTCCTAAGAGATCTCTGAAATGTGAGATGTGTCTCTGGATGGGGCTGCCATCGGACAAGATGGTAAAATCCCAGAACTAACTACAGGGCTGGAACAAACCATGAGACCATCTCGTTACCACTCGTTTGACCTGTGGGAAATCTGAGCCCTGAACAGATAAGCAACTTCTCCCAGGTCCTAAGTCAACAATAGGGCCCCGATCTCTGATGCTCAATCCTGTGTTCTCTCCCCTACACCACAGTAACTGACATACATATCATGCTTTTGCACCGTGAACTGGAGAAGACACTTGCTCTTGTTATCATTATCATCCTTATTTTCTAAAAGAGAAGAGTGAGGCCTAGAAGGATGACTTGCCCAAATTCTCACAGCCAGTAAGCAGTGGAGCCCAATCTTATAAGGTCTTCTGACTCCAAGCTCTTTGCTTGACCTGTCCCAAATCCCTCTTCCATAGGGGATGCAAATTGGGCTGGAGTTTGGGTGAATCTCCACGACTGTTCTGCCCTGGGCAGGCCTAGTATGATGCTACGTGCAGCTGGGACAAGGATAGGGGAGGCTCTTGGTATGACCGGAGAGTTGTCCAGTTGTCCTCAGGCCCCTAAACTTGCCCTCTACTGGCACTGTCTCATGACACCCTCCTTTCTTTGGGAATCTACATTTCCATGCTTTCTCCATCCCTCACTTTCCCAATGCCCAATTAAGGAGAAAATCTGACAAATTCACTCTAGGGTCTAATGACCTATAAGCTTCAGGGGGTAGGGATGTTTGTCAGTTTTGCTCACTGATATATCCTGGGGACATAGAACAGTGCCTGGCACATGGGGAGTCTCAATACATATTTCCATAAATGGGCCACATAAGGTATGGGTTACCTGGAATCTTCCTCAAGAGGAAGGCAATAGGGAAAACCTCCAGAGGCAGAGGTCCAGATTGAAGAAGGATTGAGGGCAAAGGGATGGGTGTGAGGGATGACAGGGGAGCAGAGGGGCCAGAGCTACAGTCGAAGGGTAAGAAGGAAGGACTGACAGGGAGTGAAGGGTTCAGAAGGGTGAGGCATGGAGAGACCAGAGGACTCGAAGATGGGAGTGACGTTAGGAGCCAGGGCCTGACGCTGCCCTCACCTCGTGGGTCTCTGTCCACAGAGCCCCTGGAGGCGGTGAACATCACCAGCCCGGTGCGCCTGATCCATGGCACAGTGGGGAAGGCGGCCCTGCTTTCTGTGCAGTACAGCAGCACCAGCAGTGACAAACCCGTTGTCAAGTGGCAGCTGAAGCGGGACAAGCCAGTGACTGTGGTTCAGTCCATCGGCACAGAGGTCATCGGTACCCTGCGGCCCGACTACCGAGACCGCATCCGCCTCTTTGAAAACGGCTCCCTGCTTCTCAGCGACCTGCAGCTGGCCGACGAGGGCACCTATGAGGTTGAGATCTCTATCACCGATGACACCTTCACTGGAGAGAAGACCATCAACCTCACTGTAGATGGTAAAGTCTCTGGCAGGGAAGGAGGCGGGACTGGTGACTGGAACTGGGGCCACGTCCACCCAGTATATTAGCTAGACCCCAGGAAAAGCTACACAAAAGCCGCTTGGGAGTGAGCCAACTGGAATGTTAGAGGTTGGCAGATAGGCCATAGCTAACACGTATACAGTGCTTACTACGTGCCAGAAACGATTGCAAGTGCTTTGCCTATATTGACTCATGTAATGCTCATAATAATCTAGGGGTAGTTAATATCATGGACCCCATTTTGCAGATGAGGAAACTGGGGCATAAGTTCAGGCAGCTAGTAAGTGGTAGAGCCAATATTTGAACCTATTTCGACCTAAGCTTAGCCCAACTAAAATATCTTCCAGGCTGGGTCAGTTTAAGACATCTTGGAAAGGTATGTGGGAAGAAGGGAAGGGAAGGTCCACGAGGGCAGGGACCATAGCTGTCTTGTTTGGCATTGTACTCCCTGTGCTCAGTATGTGCTCAATAAATAGTGGGTAAATAGATGAGTGAGTGGATGGATGGATGGATGGGTGGATGGATGGTGGTAAAGAGCTGGAGTGACGATCTCTCAATACTGCAGACTGAGTTGGAAGGTAGGCAGTTAAGAAGGGGAAGGGAGATGCTTTTGGCCTGTGGCTCACAGGCTCCCCCCACCCCCGGGCTCAGTGCCCATTTCGAGGCCCCAGGTGTTAGTGGCTTCAACCACAGTGCTGGAGCTCAGCGAGGCCTTTACCCTGAACTGCTCGCACGAGAACGGCACCAAGCCCAGCTACACATGGCTGAAGGACGGCAAGCCCCTCCTCAACGACTCGCGGATGCTCCTGTCCCCCGACCAAAAGGTGCTCACCATCACCCGCGTGCTCATGGAGGACGACGACCTGTACAGCTGTGTGGTGGAGAACCCCATCAGCCAGGGCCGCAGCCTGCCCGTCAAGATCACCGTATACAGTGAGTCTCCCGCTGCCCTCCCTTGGGACTCAAAGCCCTGAGAGGCAGGTGCCCATGAGAGGCTAAGGACTTCCCAGACAGAGTGCCACTGGAGGGGGAGAGAGGCAGAGATGGGCCAGCTCTCCCTGGAGGACAGCCACAGGTAGGAAGTGAGCTCTGGGCAAGGTCCACCACTGGCCAGCCATGCTGCCTGGGGTTCCTTTTCTATTTCTTCGGCCGCAGGAAGCTCTCCTCACCACACCTCCTGCCCCCTCTGAAGTCTCTCCCCACTCTCTGCCTCTCTCTCCCTAGGAAGAAGCTCCCTCTACATAATCTTGTCCACAGGAGGCATCTTCCTCCTTGTGACCTTGGTGACAGTCTGTGCCTGCTGGAAACCGTCCAGAAAGTCTGGGTAACTCTCCAAGTTCCTCTCCCTGAGCACCTGAATCCTTCAACCCATCCCAGCCCCAAGCTCTGTTTTTCCTTCGTCTCTTTAAACGCCTTTCCTCCCAGGGCCCCGCACCTCTTCCCGGGAGATCCATCTTACCACTGCATTCTGTGCTCACAACCCTGACAACCCCAGCACGATGAATACTGGTTTCACTTACACGGCACCTTTTGTGAGCCAGGCACTGTGTTTGTGGTTAGGGTGTTACCTTTAAATGTGATTATCTGCAGCTTACAGACAACGACCCGAGACTCGGATTAGTTAGATGACTAGCCCACAGTCACAATGCTAGGGACGGACTCAGGAGGCAAACCTAGATGGGATGCATCCCAAAGCTCTGGACTACTCCCCCTCCCACCGCACTCAGCCCGTCTTCCTGTTACAAGGCCTCATTTGTGGCCATCAGATCCCCCCAGTGTCCTCGCCCCCAGAACTTCTCCTGCTCACACTCGACAGCTCTGTTCACAGGGTGCTGGGTTGATTTGCAGGAAGAAGAGGAAGCTGGAGAAGCAAAACTCCCTGGAATATATGGATCAGAATGATGACCGCCTGAAAGCAGAAGGTGAGCTCCCAGCCACGCACTCACCCGTCCCATCTTCACTCAGATCAGTAAGCTGCTGGGAAAAGGCCGAAATGGGCGACAAGGAAGCCAGCTCTGCAGGGCCCCTTCCTGCACCAACTGCACGAAGACTGCAGAGCAGGGAGAGGAGCGGCCAAGGTAGGACCTCAGGTATTCCAGACCATTTGGTGGAGGCTGGCTTCCCGATGGCCTTAGCTGGCCATCGGGAAGCAAAGAGTGTAGGTGCTGGCTGGTGGAAAGGGTTCTGTACCTGGGCCAGCCACCCCATTCTTTGCTCCGTGCAGCAGACACCCTCCCACGGAGTGGAGAGCAGGAGCGGAAGAACCCCATGGCACTCTACATCCTGAAGGACAAGGTGAGCAGCTTCGGGCTGGGCGCCCCACAAACACTCCACCAGCCCTTACCATGTTCTGGTATTACGTAGCCATACCATATAGATATACCTTTCTAGGACTCAGAATAACCCTAAGAAATATTTGTGTCATCCCCACTTTAGAGATGAGAAAAATACGGCTGACAGGGGTGAAATGACTTGCCCAGGATCAAACAAGTAAATCAGTGGCAAATCTAGGCTTCAAACCCAGGTCTTTGAACACTGTCTCTGGTGATTTCCCTACTATTCCATAAACCAACTCTGTCCCATGCTGTCCAAGGCAGGTGGAAGGTGCAGAGTAAGTGGACAAAGCACTCAAACTAATGCATTTCAACATTTAATGAGCACCTATTATGTGCCAGGCACCACATCAAGTGTCCTGTGTTGCAAGCAAAAACAGACCTACGCCTGCAGCCCTCCAGGCAGTCGGAGTGTGGAGGGAACTATGTCCCCTCCACCTCGGTATTCCCAGCGCCCTGGAACAGCAGGCGCGCTCCCAGCCCTGGCCGGCTGTCCGCTGACCCCTCGTGGCACGTGTCCTTGCAGGACTCCCCGGAGCCCGAGGAGAACCCCGCCCCGGAGCCTCGGAGCGCGACTGAGCCCGGCCCGCCCGGCTACTCCGTGTCGCCTGCCGTGCCGGGCCGCTCGCCGGGGCTGCCCAGCCGCTCTGCCCGCCGCTATCCGCGCTCTCCAGCGCGCTCCCCCGCCACGGGCCGGACGCACACGTCGCCGCCCCGGGCCCCGAGCTCGCCCGGCCGCTCGCGCAGCGCCTCGCGCACACTGCGGACTGCGGGCGGCGTGCACCTGATCCGCGAGCAAGACGAGGCCGGCCCGGTGGAGATCAGCGCCTGAGCCTCCTCGGGACCCCCCGGGAGGCGCCCGCGCACTGCTGCCCGCGGCCCGGGGGAGGGCAGGGCAGCGGGGCAGCAGCCCGCCAGGGGCGAGGGGCGAGGGGCGAGGGGAGATGGAGGTCCTCACTCAGCGCTAGGGTTCCGGCGCGTGGACGATTGTGAGCATGCGCAGATGGGGGACGCGGCGGGAAGGCGGAGGGTGGATCAGGTGGTGAAACCGGGTTACGTTTGCTCCCGGCTCTTTAGTTGTGTTCTCAGTGGGTGTGGGTTGTGCCCTCTTAGGACCATATAGATTATTAAATTTACGGCCCAATCCCCGGAGGGGCTTATGGAAACTAACATCAGTAACCTAACCCCCTTGACTATCCTATGCCCTTCCTAGGGCGCCCTCACGCTTCCCACCCATTCCCCTTCCCTCCGAACAAACTCCTGATTCCTGGGGAACTTTTTTGGCAAGCCCAGATTAGAGAGGCCACTTGCCTCAAACGTACAACTGTCCTAAACTAAGGGGAAGTCCAATGCCCTTTACTGGGTGTACAGAGGGCTGTTCTCAGCATCCAGCGAATCATTGTGAAGGCAGTACCTTGGAGCACCCTTCTCAGGCATATGGTACCTCGGTACCTACCAGTTGGTGAAGGAGGAGCTCAAGTACAATACATTCCGTTGCCCCGCTACCGGGGTTCTAGCAAGAGCAAAGGATTCAGCCTCCCACGCTTGGCCTCCTCCCAAAGCCTCCCTCAGCGGCGTGCCCGGCATTCTTTCCATCTCTGTTCCATAGAGAAGGGGCTTCTCACTCATTCTTCAGGCCCAGAAGGCTAAATCAAGTGAAGATCTGTCTTTTGACCCCTCATACCTATGGCTTCTCCCTGGCTTTGTCCAAAACAAGCCTTTCAAACAATCATTATCCCCCGGAAAGTTGTTGGGCTTCCTCCAGCTGTAAGAGGATGAAGTTCCACTCTCCCCAAAAATGGTAGGGGGAGGAGGAGGTTTATTGCTCCCCAGCATGTCTTGGAGACATGATGGAACCCTTGGCCTCTGGCCTCTCACCTGGCCTGCTCCCAGATGCTCAGGTCCCAGGAGACAGGACAAGGGCAGACTCCCCAGTCACACAAACAGCAGAGTACCGAGAGGTTGGTCCACTGTGTAGCCAGGCCACGCCCATGCCGCCGCCTCTTGAACAGTTTGTAGGAACAGTAATCTACCGTGCGAAGAGAGAGCGCAATTAAAAAGCTGAAAGAGAAGAAGTCCCTCGCTGTGTTCTGACCTCTCTCCCCTGAGGCCTCTAGTGCATCCCTGGTCCCTCCTTAACTTCCTAAGCTCCTGCTCCGACTCTGCACCATCCCACAGAGCGACTCTCAAGGTCCCTGTTCCCCACCACTCCACACTGGGGCCAGTTTTGTCCCAGCCCCAAGGGCAACAACATTTCTTGTTGGTCCCCTCTGCTCTTACCTGGACTTCGTGCCCTTCCCAGCTCCCTGCCCCTATGCACTTCTGCAGGCTCCTCTGAGCAGGTGTGCCTTTGCAGCTCCCCTTCCTTAGCCAGAACTGCTCCCCTCACTTCCCCAGGTGCCTCATCTAGAAGGAGATAATGCATGCAGGGGAAAGTTGTTCAGGCAGGTGGAAGATGCAGGACTTGGAGATGGGTACATGCTGGTCAGCCTTGAGAGGCAAGGGTGAAGATTAAGGTGAGATGCAGGCAAGTTGTATTCCAAACCCCGGTTCTGCATCCCTGAGGGGCCGGCTTCCCAGGCTCAAGCCAAATCTGCCTTAAATGGGGTGAGGGGGGAGTGGTTTTGTTTTTGTTTCATTTTGATCTTCATCTTTGTATTACTGGCATCTAGCAGAGTGCCTAGCACATACTGGATGCTCAATAAACTTTTGATGAAATAAAGTGACAACTTTATTCCACTTAATCAAGGAGAACAAACAAACAGCCTAAAAATACCAGTCATTTCCCTTTTCTCTTTTCTTCTCACATCCCTCCATCATCCTTCACCCTCTCTGGAAATCCCATATTGTCCATTCCAAAATCATCACTCACTCATTCATTCATTCATTTATTCGGGTGTCTTTCATTTATTCAACAGACATGTATTAATCTACCATGATCCACCCTGTGCCCGACACTGGGGAAACAGCATAACTATGCCATGACCCCTACCAAAGAGAGTCTCATGGAGGAAGACAGATAAGTAAACAGATTATTACAATACAGTGTGGAAAATGCAACGACAGGTAGATACAGCGTGCTATAGAGGCATGTAAGAGCGGCATCTAACCCAGACTAGGGATCGTCAGCAAAGGTATCTTGGAGGAGAACAAGCCTGAACTTAGTCTTAGAAAGATTGATTAATCAGATAGGGCAT
Source organism: Grampus griseus (assembly GCF_964374135.1). Classification (NCBI taxonomy): domain Eukaryota; kingdom Metazoa; phylum Chordata; class Mammalia; order Artiodactyla; family Delphinidae; genus Grampus; species Grampus griseus. Next base: position 9,596,318 of record NC_139002.1, read on the forward strand.
GGGGGGGAGGATAAAAGGACACATATTCCAGGCAGAAGGAGCAGCGTATATAAAAGCTTAGAAGTGTAAGGTGAGTCCTGACTTCTTAGCACTCATAAAATGTGGATTACCCAAGGGCAAATGTTTATATTAGCACTGATGAAAGACCAGACTTGTGCCAGTGGCAAGGTGTGGGAGCTGAACCTGAGACTCCTGGATTAAATTGGTATTGGCCCCCAGCTGGTAGCATCCCAGGCTCCTAAAATAAAAAATACAAATCCTCTCTGGAAAAAAACATCTCCTTAAATTTTCAGAGACTAAGACCAACCAAAGACGAGTTCACAAGGAAAGGTCATTAACACAGAAGGAAACAAATCATCATGAATGAAAGTCAGCAAATATAAGAAGCAACAGATTTAGACCCCCAAGGTCTTCAGACACTGAAATGATCAGATATAAAACATAAAATAGGGCTTCCCTGGTGGCGCAGTGGTTGAGAGTCCGCCTGCCGATGCAGGGGACACGGGTTCGTGCCCCGGTCCGGGAGGATCCCACGTGCTGCGGAGCGGCTGGGCCCGTGAGCCGTGGCCGCTGAGCCTGTGCATCCGGAGCCTGTGCTCCGTGACAGGAGAGGCCACGGCAGTGAGACCCGCGTACTGCAAAAAAAAAAAAAACATAAAATAATTATGAAATGCTTGAAGTAATACAAGACAAAATTACAAAAATGAACAAGCAACAAGAGACTATCAAAGTGATCAAATTTGAAAAAGAACAAATAGAACTCATACATAAAAATATAATTTATTGAAATAAAAATGAAAGAGTTTAACAGCACATTAAAAACAGCTGAAGAGAGTTAGTTAACTGAAAGTTGTACCTGAAGAAATTATTCAGAATTAGGCACAGACAGACAAGGAGATGAAATATATGAGAAGAGAGATTAAGGGACGCGGCAATGTAGCATGAAAAGGTCTGACACACAGTTCCTCAAGAGCTCAAAGGGGAGAATAGAGAGACGGAGAAGAGACAGTATTTTAAGAGTAATGACTGAAATTTTTGTAGAACTCATGACAAACATAAATATACAGATTCAAGAAGGTTGACACACAAGATATCTTAAAAGATTTCCACACCTACATAAAATGTAGTAAAGCTAGAGTATACCAAGGACAAAGAGAAGATCTTGTTGACTGAAAAGAAAATGCAAAACTTGAGAGTTGTGAGTTAAGTTTTATTTGGGGCAAAATGAGGACTACAGCCTAGGAGAAAGCATTTCAGACAGCCCCGAGAGACTGCTCCAGAAGCAAGGGGGAAGCTCAGTGTTGGATATGATTTTAGTGAAGGAGGGTGCTGTGGTCAAGCACACATTTTGGCAAAGACTTGCTGCTAGTCACGAGGAGCAGATGTCACTGGTAATGATTTTAATGCTTTTCTAGAAAATACGAAGATACATCAAATCCCACCTGAATTAGTACTGTTTACCCCACCAGCTTGACCAGCAGGAGTCCCTGGGCTGCATTTTCAGAAAACACAGAATAAGACGCCAGAGAAACCAGGAGAAAACAAATGTCCTCTGGAGGGTCCTTGAAGAGCATCTAATCTCTCTCCTCTCTCTTCCCTCTTACAAGCAATGAAAGGGTTACTCACAAAAACCCAAAACTCTAAAACTAGGGGGTGAAGGAAGATAGTATTTAAACTGGTCACTGGCCAGCACATCCCCAGGGTCCCAGAGCAGAGCTTCCTTGAAATAGTTGGAGGCAGGTCCCATGGACTAACGTCATGCCCATGACTCACGCAGTCGGCTCTTCCTTAGCGTGTGGAAATGAGACAGTCAGGATGCCGATGGGACATGTTGCTGGAAATGATCGCTGTGGTCTCTGAGAGCCACCCAGACATACCTCACTGTTGGGAAGTCCCCTCGGCCATCACTCCACGGATCCCTGAGTGCCCTGGATGCTTGGACTGAGTGAGGAGAAAGAGTCTTAACGTCCTAAGGAACAGCTCAGAACGATGGGGCCTTCCAATCCCCATCAGTTCTTAGCACTTGGGTGTCCAGAGTCTGGGAATGGAAAGAGGCTGTGCCAACGGCATGTCCAGGGATGAGTCACGTAACTGTGGGGCAAGGGCCCCTCCCCAGCTGCTGCAGCCTCCAGGCTCCATTCCTGCAGTACAGCACTGGTGCTTCTCCTCACTGAGTCACCTGCCCGTTCCGACTCAGCTGAGGACAGCACTAGTCATGAATCTGAGTTCCTTTGAGACTTGCCCTCTTATCCCCCAAGGGAAATTTATACCATCTTTCTGGATTATAGAGATTTGAGTCAAATCAAGCTGCCAGCAAATAATTAGCAGAGAACTTGTTTAGTCTCCCCAAGTCCAATGCATAAGCAGAAGAGACTAAAGAGGACTGCTAACAGCAACATTCCTGGGGCGCAGGTAGTCACTGGGTCAGGCAGGCCTGGGGGACTCTGGACCTGGGAAATCCCAAATGGGCTAGATGTGCAGTAAATCCATCTGTCCCGCCACGCCCTTTCTTGTTCACCCTTGGCTGTCCTCAGGGTCCATGTGAATACCTCCTTCATCACTCTGTCCCCACAGATCCCTGACCCCATAAATTCTACTCCGCTATGCCTGGCACACATACGCCCAGGCACGCGCCATGGAGTCTGTCACTGCTCTTAGTTTCTCCGCTTCTGAAACACCAAGCTCTATTCTCTGACCCCAATTCCTGTTCTTCCAGCTCTGTCACTCTGTTACTTTAACTCAATTTTTTACCTCTTGGAAATGCCCAGTTTGGAGAGACCACAGTGTTCTCTTGCTCTAATTGTCTTAATCAGTCTTGGTCTGCATCTGAGGGGAAAGAGAAGAAGGAGTGAAGGAGGCCTTCCTCTTGATAGGCTGTGAGGGCCGTGGCTGCAGCTGGCACCGAGCAGGCCAGGCTGAGAAGGGGGAGGAAGGGAGGGAGTCGGCTGGGTTAGGGGCCCCACAAAGGAGCTGGCCAGGAACAATGGGGAACAAAGGCTGGACATTCTTCCGCTGAGCCTCCAGAGCCTGGCCTTGGCCTTCCGGGAACAGTTCCAGGAAATGTCTGAGATTCCAGATTTGGAAGGAAGAGACCCGTAAACAGGAGCTGGGCTCTGAGAGGGGACAGCAGCATCTCTCTAGCAGGGGGTGGGGAGCAGCGGGGTGAGCACCGACATTGCAGGCTCACAAGCTACAGTCCCGTCTGCTATAGACACGAGGTTTCAGGGCTGGAAAAACTCTTTTTTCTTTTTTCGCGGTACGCGGGCCTCTCACCGCTGCGGCCTCTCCCGTTGCGGAGCACAGGCTCCGGACACGCAGGCTCAGCGGTCATGGCTCACGGGCCCAGCCGCTCCGCGGCATGTGGGATCTTCCCTAAGCAGGGCACGAACCCGTGTCCCCTGCATGAACAGGCGGACTCTCAACCACTGCCCGACCAAGGAAGCCCTGGAAAAACTCTTAAAGGTCATGTACTCCAACCACCTTTCCAGGGCCTGAAAAATATCCCTGCCAAGGATGCTTAAATAGTTTCAATGATGGGATGTGCATGAAAATAAATATATCACAATATTGGCTAGGCTTTACTGATCACTTACAATGCATTAGGCACTGTACTAGATGATTTTATGCTTTATCTCCTCTCACTCTTACTCCAGCTCTCAAGGTAGGAACTATTATTATTATTATTAATTATTATTATTCTCACTTTACAAAAAAGGAAACTGACTTTCAGGGGTTAAGTCACTTGCCAGAGGTCTCCCAGAAGCTTATCTCATCTGTCTCTGGGCTGACTAGGCGCACAGAGTGGACATCTCCCAGACAAGAGCCTGTGCTCTTCCCTGTCTTCTGACCTACCACCCTGACCTCTCCCCGGGAAATGGGCCGGGGCATGACAAGACACACTTGCTCCCCGCACTTGGCTTCCGGGGCCTGTTTTCCTCTACCCTCAGCTTCAGAACACTGTGCCCTGAGATTCCACCTCTGTGTTTTCATGCCACTCTAGCAGGGGGTCGCTTGGAAGCCAAAGGATCGGGATTGAGATTCAAGGGTTCAGTAGAGGCTTGGGGTAAAGGATCAAAACAGTGGTTGAAGTTATGGTCGGGCTGAGGATTACCGCTAAGAAATCCTGGACTAGATCACAAGATAAACCCTAGGGCGGGGCTTCGAGTCAGAGGTTATGACTACAGGATCAAGGTCAGAGACTTTCTCTCCTCTGGTCTCCTCCCAATTCTCCAAGGCACTGAGGGCCAGGCAGGAAGCATCGGTTTCCTCAAAGCCGCTTCCCTCCTGGGGCAGAGTCTCGGTCACAAACAACCACCACTGCCGCCGCACCCGCCCCTCCTTCCCTCCGCTGTGAGCTCAGAGCAGTAGGACAAAGTGCTACAGACAAGGACAGAGGCCTGAGGGCAGCCATGGGCTCTGGAGGAGTAGGCCTCCTTGGGGCCCGTCAGCCCCTGCCCCTCCTGCTTCTGCTCGTCACAGGTGAGTGTGGCCCTCCCTACTCCTAGCCCACGCTCCGCTCCGTTGATCTGAGGCCTGGCCAAGGCAGCGAGGAGACCCCCTTGCTCCTTTGCTTCCCTTTTGCAGTGGGGGGTACCAGAGACGACGGTGATGATGATGATGATGGTGATGTTGAGTGTGAGACAGACAGACTGAGAGCTCCACTGGCCCTCACCTGGGTGCCACGCACGCATGCTGGCCTTCTCCCCTCCCAGCTAGCGTGTTATTTGGGAACTGATCTTCAGGCAAGAGGAGGAAGATGAGGCGTGCAGGGATTTGGGGGCCCTATTTGCAGTCAGACTGGGCTGCACCTCCTTTCCTCTCCCAGGAGGCATGGCTCAGGACTCCCCACCCCAGATCCTCGTCCACCCCGAGGACCAGCTGCTCCAGGGCCCTGGCCCGGCCAAGATGAGCTGCCAGGCCTCAGGCCAGCCACCTCCCACCATCCGCTGGCTGCTGAATGGGCATCCCCTGAGCATGGTGCCCCCAGACATTCACCACCTCCTACCTGACGGAACCCTCCTGCTGCTGCGGCCCCCTCCCCGGGGACGTGCCCACGATGACCAGGTCCTGTCCACAGACCTGGGTGTCTACACGTGTGAGGCCAGCAACCGGCTGGGCACGGCAGTCAGCCGGGGCGCTCGGCTGTCTGTGGATGGTGAGCCCTGGGCGGGGAGACCTGGGTTGGGGGTGGTCCTAGATAGGAGACCGGGGAGGAGGGGCTCTTCGGAAAGGCAGGTAATGCAGAACGCTGTGAGACGCCAAGGCAGGACCTGAATGTGGGGACTGGGTCCCGCCCTCTGCGACCCTCCCTCCTCCCCACAGTCCTTCGGGAAGATTTCCAGGTCCAGCCTCGGGACGCGGTGGCCACGGTGGGCGAGCAGGTGATTCTGCAGTGTGGGCCGCCCTGGGGCCACCCAGAGCCCACAGTCTCATGGTGGAAGGATGGGAAACCCCTGGCCCTGCAGCCAGGGCGGCACTCGGTGAGTGTAGCCCCCTTCCCCACGCCTCACCCTGTCCTGGCCACAACTGTGCACACGCGAGGGACTGACCCGCCCCATGGCCCAATGTCCCCTGCAGTATTTGAGGAAGGGGAGGTGGTGAGGCCTTAGACTTCCCTCCGCACTCAGAGGCCCTCCCCGCAGGGGACACTTCACAACGCACCTGGTCCTGACAGGTGTCCAGAGGTTCCCTGCTGATGGCAAGAGCAGAGAAGAGTGACGCAGGGACCTATATGTGCGTGGCCACCAACAGTGCAGGACGACGGGAGAGCCGGGCAGCCAGGGTGTCTGTCCAAGGTAAGGGGAGGGCGGTCAGGGCCAAGGTCGGGGGCTCCAGTTAGGGTGGTGTGGTCTGGTTTTGGCTGAGTTTAGGGGATGTGGGAGCGGAACCCGGGATCAGGGTCAGAGCGGCGGGGACCCCATTTAGGGGTGGTTCCCCCGTCCTAGAATAGAAATCAGAGTGCTCTCAACCTGGGCGAGTTCTGGCTCCTCTGTGGCCGAGGGATGTTCCACCCAATTCCTCCGTTCTGGCCTATGGGCCCCACCCCAGCCCTGTGCTCCCCACAGAGCCCCAGGACCACAAGGAGCCCCTGGAGCTTCTGGCTGTGCGCATTCAGCTGGAAAACGTGACCCTGCTGAACCCAGACCCTGCGAAGGGCACCAAGCCTGGTCCTGCTGTGTGGCTCAGCTGGAAGGTGAGGCCCAGGACCTGGGCTGGAGCCCGTCACAGCTCCAGAAAGGGCTGCTCACGAGAGCCCTGAGCCCTCCTCTCCCTCTGGGCTCTTTCCCAGGTGAGCGGCCCTGCTGCACCTGCTCAGTCCTACACGGCCTTGTTCAGGACCCCAGCTGCCCCCGGAGGCCAGGGAGCCCCGTGGGCAGAGGCCCTGCTGGCTGGCTGGCAGAGCGCAGAGCTTGAGGGCCTCCAGTGGGGCCAGGACTACGAGTTCAAAGTGAGACCATCCTCCGGGCGGGCTCAAGGCCCCGACAGCAACGTGCTGCTCCTAAGACTGCCTGAGCAAGGTCGGGGACAGATGCCCCCCCAGACCCAACAATATACCCCCAGCCCCTTTTTGTCCCACTCTAGCCGGGCGGATGGTGGGTCCCACCCCTGGGCTCCCTCCTGCCCTGGCCCAGCAAGCAGAGCTGAGAAAGGCTCTTAGTCTCACCAGTGTGGCTCTGACCCTGTGTCCCATTCCAGCTCCTTTCCCTAGAGCCTTCTCCCTCAGCATCCCTTACAGCCTCTCTCCCTCCCCCCTCCCCAGTGCCCAGTGCCCCTCCCCAGGAGGTGACCCTAAAACCTGGCAACGGCAGTGTCCTCGTGAGCTGGGTCCCACCACCTGCTGAAAACCACAATGGCATCATCCGTGGCTACCAGGTACCCTCCACAAACTGACACACCCCTTCCTAGTGGTGCCAGGAGATCCCTCTTCCCTGGCGTCCTGTAGACACTTGCTCTGGGCACTAAGAAATGGTACTTGGGCAGAGAAGCAAGGGAAACTTACTGTTGTTGGGCAAGGACCCTACTGTCTGCCAGACACTGCCGAGCACTTACTTAGAATCTCATTTCATCCCATAGTCCGCCCTGGGTTATTGTCCCGTGTATGGACGTAGAAAGTGAGGCTAAGCTCACAGGTGCGGGAAACAGAACAGGAATCAAACCAGGCCGTGTCTGACTCTCAGCTTCTAAGGCAGTGGTGTCAGAGGGTGGTTCCTGGACCAGCAACGTCAGCATCACCTGAGAACTTGTTAGAACGCAAATCCTTAGGTCCTTTGCCAGGCCTTGTGAATCAGAAAGTCGGGGATGGACCCGGCAATCTGGATTTTAACAAATCCTCCAGGTGACCATGAAGCACGCTGGCGTTTGCAAACCACGGGTCTAACGCCTATTTCGCCGATTACTTTTGTCCCTCGTCTGTCGGTCTAGAAAGAAGTGTCTCCCACTCTGTGGGGGGAGGAGGAAATAGGACGTGTGGGTGCATGCGGGGGGCGTCCCCAGGTGAACGGCAGGACAGGGTGGCCACACGCCCGGAGTCTGATCCGCAAGAGGAAGGGCTGAGCTGCTGGGATGGTGCCAGGGGGCGAGCTCCCCTCTGTTTGCGCCTCAGGTCTGGAGCCTGGGCAACACCTCGTTGCCCCCCGCCAACTGGACGGTGGCGGGCGAGCAGACCCGGCTGGAGATCGCCACCCGCGTGCCAGGTTCCTATTGCGTACAAGTGGCCGCAGTCACTGGGGCTGGGGCTGGGCAGCCCAGCAGCCCTGTCTGCCTCTTTTTAGGTGAGGACAGTGCCCACCGGCCCCACCCCGACCCATTCAGGCCCCATCTCCGCCTTCCTCTCTCCCCGCTCTCGCTTCCGGCTCCTCCCCCTCAGCCGCCCCCTCCCCCTGAGCTCAAATTCCCATACAGAGCAGGCCGTGGAGCAAGCTCTCCAGGAGCCCAGTGCGCACGGCCCGTGGACCCTGGAGCAGCTGAGGGCGGCCTTGAGGCGGCCAGAGGTCATTGCCAGCGGGGGTGTTGTGCTCTGGTTGCTGCTGCTGGGCACCGCCGTGTGCATCCACCGCCGGCGCCGAGCTGGGGTGCACCTGGGCCCAGGTGAGAAGGTGAAGTGGACTCCCAGGTGATCAGGCCTTCCCTGGGTCCAGCCAGAACGCTACAGGGGTTTAGACCGCTAGCCAGGTGCTGGAGACTCTGGGCTGACCCTTCCTCCTGCCCTCTCCCAGGTCTGTACAGACATACCAGTGAGGACGCCATCCTAAAACACAGGTGAGAGACGAAAGGGCCTGAGGCGAGGGCGGGGCCGGGGGCCGAGGGACAGTGGAGCTGGGATGGAGAAATGGCCGGAGTACTAGTCTCCCCTACTGCCAGGCAATTTGGCATCCTAGTACCTGAATTTCCCTTGAACTTCAAGTGAGAATTAAATTTCTCTTTCATTAATGTTCCTATCACACCACTTGACAAGGTGAGTAAACTGAAGACTCATGACTCAAGTGACTGCCCAAGGCTGCACAGCTAGTAGCTGCCTTCTGAATTCCTAATCCAGTGCTCTTGTTACCAAGCTCTCATTAATACTGACTGCACTCTCCTGCTGACTCGTGCTGCTAGGTGGAGAATAACTAGCACAGGAGGACCAGTCTGATTTCTAATTTGCTCTGTACACTCAGCATCTCCCTAGTAGTCCCTTTGGCTACAGGAAATCACCTACCCACGGAGGCATCTTTCCTTCGCAATAATCCACCCACAGTTCCAGCAGAGGGCGCTCTGCCCTTGCGTGATGGATTCTTACTCCTTGTTCTCAGCAACGGAGCCCGCCTGCAGGTACATCTGCTCCAAGCGCGTTTGGCTGCCAGAGCAAGTCTCCCATTATGAGACACGACACTAAAAGAGAAAACATTCTTTTTTCTCCTACTGGCTGAATTTTACACTGAACAACCATTTCATCTCTGCCCACCTTCTCCTGCTCTTTATCTCATTAGATCTCCTCTGGGAGAGTTCACATTCCAGGTCTGCATCTTTCAACAGGAATTTATCAAGCACCTACTATGTGAGACACATCCAGCTCTACCATTTTGCTGTCAGTTTCTCGGCCCAGAGCAAGGTTCTGTGCTGGCTGGTGCTGTGTTCCTGCGTTGTTCTGTGCTCATTGGTCTTTCCCTTCCAGCTACCTCCTGGGCTTAGTCTGCTCTGCCCCAAACTTTCTCTGGCTCCCCTGGGATTTCATCCCTTCTCCTTGAGGGAGATTCCACTCTGATCACTTTGTTGATTCATTCCTTTAGAACAGCTTCCGTCTAGCAGAGACAGCCACGCAAGCACAAATGCAATCCAGAATTGGGGGTGCAGAAACATGTACAAGTACAAGGAAGGGGCTGGAGGGGAACTATGGGAGGAAGAAGATTTCACATTTACCCTGGCAGTTAGAAGGGGAAGGGCAAAGGGAACAGCAAGAAATAGCCTGTTGCATTCATAGGGAAAGACAAGCCTTTTGGTCTGGCTGGGGCGTACTGTGTGGGATGGGTCAGAGCACAGACTGAGGAGCTGGAAGCCAGACCAACGAGGGCCCTGTTAGCCATGCTAGGCAGCTGGGCTCTATCTTGGTAAATGGAGAGCCACTGAAGGTTTTAGGCAGAAAAGTGCTTTGGTCTGATCCCTGCCACATGGTGTCCCATTCAAAGGGAACGAGGCTAGAGGTAGAGAAGCCAACCTTCAGGTAGCAAACTCCTGCTCTGCTGGCTGAGTCATCTCACATTTCTTCGTCTCAACTTACAGCATCAGCCTTGTAAGGAAGACCTTACTGTTGCCATCTTACAGATGGAGAAACGGGGGCTTAGAGAGGCTAATAGACTGAGTTGCCCAGGGTTGCACAGCTAAGGCTGCAGCAGATCTGGCTCCAGGTCTGTGTTCTTTCTGTCTCAGCCCGTAGCTATCTCTCTTTGATACCTCCTAGCTCTGGGCAACTTGGACTTCCCCTGATCCCAGGATAAGAAAGCGGCGCTGAGTTTGGGACAGCAGATCAGAGATCTTAAGGAGGCTGTGAGGGGCTGAAAAGCAGTGAGAAGAACACCCCCCCCCCTTCTGCTACCCGCTGAGTCGGAGGTTTGGGCCAATCTTGTTCTCCCTCCACCCCACCCTCCATTGCCCAGGATGGATCACAGTGACTCGCCGTGGCTGGCAGACACTTGGCGCTCCACCTCTGGCTCTCGGGACCTCAGCAGCAGCAGCAGTCTCAGCAGCCGACTGGGAATGGACCCCCGGGACCCACTAGACAGTCGTCGCTCCTGTAAGCATGTCCCGAGGGGGTGGGGTGGGCCTAGCAGTGGAGCAGGGGTCCCAGGGCTGGAGAAGGGGGGGGCATGGGTGGGATGCGTTCACCATAATTCCTCCTGTCGTTTTTATTGCAGTGATCTCCTGGGATCCCCGAAGCCCCGGTGTGCCCCTGCTTCCCGACACCAGCACTTTTTATGGCTCCCTCATCAATGAGCTGCCTTCCAGCCCCCCAGCCCGGCCAAGTCCCCAGGCCCCAGCTGCCAGGCGGCTCACACCCCAGCTGGCCAGGCTCTCCAGTCCCTGGGCCAGTTCAGACAGCCTCTGCGGCCGCAGGGGCCTCTCTTCTCCGCGCTTGTCTCTGGCCCCTGCAGAGGCTTGGAAGGCCAAAAAAAAGCAGGGTAAGGATGGGGGGATGGACAGCCTGACTCGGGTGGTAGGGGGGACAGGAGAGAGCATGGGGTGGCCTCGACGCCGGGTGTGGGCCGCACCCCACTCGCAGCCTGTCCTGATGGACGCCTATCGCCACGCACCCAGCCCGGAGTGTGCTGGCCTCAGCTTTTCTTTACACCATGATCTTGCTTGGGTTTTGCCACACCAGTAGTGAGCCTTGTTGCTGCAGCCAGCTCAACTCAGCAAACATTTAATAAGCACCACTGTATGCCAGACGGGGGACACAGAAACACCAAATATAATCCTTGCTCTTTACGAGCTCAAAGTCTAATGAAAGTGCCTGACCAGCACACAGATAATTCTAGAACCTGGAGGGGTGTAACCAGTGCTAGCCCAAAGCCTCAGGCACTCATGACCTCTCTACTACGCACTGTGTCCATATGTACTATGTACGTGCACGATATACGGGTCTGCCCAGGTACCCGCCTCCAGCTGGCTTCCCAGAGAATGAGTATTTCCTTTCTGTCCAGAGTTTTCTCCTGACTTCCGGCTACCTGCTTTGACTTTCTAGAGAGAAGTAATTATAATCTCTGTTTCTTTAGCAACTACTCTATGGGAGGTGCTTTACTTACATTTGTTATTTCATTTAATCCTCACAACATATCGGCTAGGTGCTATTTCTCTAATTTTACAAGATTGGGAAAGAGGGTCAGAATTGGGTAACTTGTTCAAAACTCCATGTCCATAAGCTGCAGTTCTCAGATTTGAAGCCAGAATGGTCTGCTTCCAAAGGCTACTCGGAATCTCTCTGGGAGCGCCCCTGGGCAATTCTGTTCTCTCCCTGACTCTTTTCTCCTTTTCTGAACATTCACTGTCTGCACTCTCTCTGCTGTCTTCCTGAGCCTCCTGTACTGATTAGTAAGATTTACAAATGTTCAACAGCCAGTTTTGTTAAGTGGATATAATCCAACTTTTATTAAGACAAAGATGGATTCAGAGTAATTAAGAGCTTGTCCAATATCCGGAATTTTATGACTCTAAATATTAGCCAAGCTGGCATCCTTTCCAGCTTTGCCTCAGAGCTATTGCATTAGAAATAATCATCTGTGATAATGAAATACCAGCTAAAAAGAGGTTGCAGAAGTCTCATGGAAAAACTAGCTTTTCCGTGGATAACCACACTAATTTGAATATAACGTATACCCTGTCTGAGAACATTAATACTACCCCACAAAAGGTGAGCAATTTTCTACACTCAATTCTTAAGAAGATTCCAATTCTGAGATGAAGCTTCCTAACCTCACTCAGAGATCTAGGTCCTCACTGCACCCCTTTTCTCCTCACCCGGCCCCACCCCACCACTGCCCAGGATGGGCTGAGAACAGTGACTCCCCTGGGCTGGTGGACACTTGGCCTACCTCTGGCTCTTTGCAGTGGCAGCAAGATCTCAGAGGCATGGAGCTCCTCTACTGCTGTCAGCTGGTCCGAAAGACTGCTGATTCCTTGTCTTCTAAAACTGGCAGGCTCTCTCAGTGTCCTCTACCCCCTTGACTTGCTTATTCTTTTTTCTTTTCTTTTTTTAATCTATTTATTTATTTGTGGCTGCATTGGGTCTTCGTTGCTGCGCCCGGGCTTTCTCTAGTTGCAGCAAGCGGGGGTTACTCTTCGTTGCGGTGCGCGGGCTTCTCATTGCGGTGGCTTCTCTTGTCACAGAGCATGGGCTCTAGGCGCGCGGGCTTCAGTAGTTGTGGCACGCGGGCTCAGTAGTTGTGACTCACGAGCTCTAGAGCGCAGGCTAAGTTGTTGTGACGCACAGGCTTAGTTGCTCCACGACATGTTGGATCTTCCCAAACCAGGGATCGAACCCATATGCCCTGAGGTGGATTCTCAACCACTGTGCCACCAGGGAAGTCCCCTTTTTCTTATTATCTGACCTTAGTTGGGTTTTTTCCTCTGTGACTAATAATCTCACAACTGCTGTCTCCCGTGTCTAATCCATTATATCTTATTCTCAGTTCACTTTGCGGATACATATCATCAATACATTGAATAGCCTCATTAAATAATTAATTCAAACAAATATTTATCGCAATTCAGGTGTGCCCAACAAGATTCCACCTAACCCTGATAACATGTTTACTGTATAGTTTGATTCAAATAATATTGAAACTAAATTCAAGTAATTCCAAGCAAGGTGGAAGGAGGGTTTTTTTGTTACCAGAATCCTTTAGAGGAAATGATAGGAGCAGGGATGAGCATGGCCTTTTTCCTTCCCTTTCCACACAAAGCAACATAAACAACAGGTACCCCCATTTCTGAGCTTAGTCAAGAAGCACAGGACAAGACAGGTGATGAGAGCAGGGTTGGAGCACCCAAAGGTGGCCTCCAGGACTCCCTGGGTCATATGACAATTAAAGGAAATGAGTAAAAACCAAACCAGCCAAACTACAAAAGGAAACTTTGATGGAGGAAGTCTAGCCATTGTGTGGCTTTTCATCCCAGTGGCTCAGAAGGTCTGGCTACTGTACATGGATTCCTAGGGTCCAGATGGATTCTTGATGAATGCCTTGTCCCTGCTTTGAACCTGCCCCAGATCTTTGAAATCGGACTGACTAGACAGCTCTGTCTTGAGAGTCCTGCCTGGTCTCCAGTCCCCTTTCCTAACTGGGCTTCTGATCATGTGACACTAACCTGAAGGCTGTTTCTTTTCTCCTTTGCTTGATGTTCTCCTGTTCCTGGTCTTGGGAAAATCCTTTTCCCTTTATTATTCTGCTCCTCTCTGGTTTAAACTGAGATCCATTTTGGTTTTGGCCTGACCAGGTCATTGCACACAGCCGGGTCTTCTGTATTGTCACAGTTCACGCAGAGCCCTGTCTCCTAAGTGGCCACATGGGCCTGATGATAGCTGCCATCTTGTACATGATTCTTCTCACCTTGTGTTTAAACCTGCATCTCTGATATCATCCATCCATTCACTCATTCATTCAACACGTACTGAATATCCACGGGCAGGGCATTGCCTCCCTGGGTGAGATCAACACATCTTCCTATTTTCAAGTTCCTCTTCCCATCAGCTGACTCTCTCCCTTCACACCTGACATGGTCTGGAGCTCCCTGGTTTTGTCTTCCTCATTCAGCTCAACTTGACAGCCCAACCCATCTCTCCAAGTGAGAGACACTTGGGTTTATCAGGGCAAGGCTATCCAGAGCCATGTGAGATATTTGCGATGTGAGAAGTGGAAATTAACAGATTCTCTCCAAGAAAAGAAGGAGTATTTGCCTTCACGGAGGCAAAATTCATGAACGTAGGTAGCAATGTGAGGGTATAGAGATCAGGAAATTGGAATGCGTACAGTAAAGAGAAATACAGTTGTTTTTTAATATATCTATTAGGTGCCGGGAACTTTCCAATCTGTTTTTAGTTAACTGGCCAAACCATGCTTTGCAGTGGTTGTTTACAAATGAAACAGGCTCAGGAAGGTTAACGGATTTACCTGAGGTCACACAGCTAATACGTGGCTGAGCCAGGCTACGAGTGCAGGTGTTTTGACTCCAAGCTTAGTGCTCCTTCCATTATATCACAGCTGCCTGGATGGAGAGAGGTTCTTCCCTCTTCCCTCTGGGTTCAAGAACCCTAAAGCTTAACTGGATGACGAAGCTGAAGCTAGAGCCTGTGGTTGAGGTCTGCAAGGCACACCCAGGCTTGGCCTCCAGCCACCGACTCTTTGCTTTGCAGAGCTGCACCAGGCCAACAGCTCCCCGCTGCTCCGGGCCAGCCACCCTGTGGAGCTCTGGGCCTGTGAGTTGGGCAACAGAGGCTCCAAGAACCTTTCCCAAAGCCCAGGTGAGAGGAGGGCGCTACGAGGCAGGTGAGGGGCTGAGGCAGGGTGTGGGGCTTCTCCTGTCCCTGTGGAGGCTGGCTGGGTGCAGACAGGACTCTGAGGGGCTGGATAGACAGGCAAACTGGGGCCCGGGGCTGACGGGGGTTCTGCTATCTCACGCCCAGCCTGTCGTTCCCCAGGAGCTGTGCCCTGGGCCCTGGTTGCCTGGCGGGCCCTGGGACCACAGCTCCTCGGCTCCCCCAGTGAGCTGGTGACTCACCCTCTCCCCGCAGCACCCCTCCCTCCTCGTGGACCCCGCACTCAGAGTCAACAGACCCAGTAAGAGGGCATGGGGTCAGGACGCAGGGCTGGGCACTGGGGGTGTGGGGTGTCTGCTGACCGTGGACGGGGCTGGGGGAGGGGTGGCAGGGGCCAGAAGGACGGCACTAACCATCCTGCCATCTTACCCCAATCAGGCAATCGGTGGAGCCCCAAGGCCCCTCCTGCCACCCACTGCCAGCAGCCCCTGTCCCCGCCTTTATCCCTTCTGGTCCCCCCAGCCCCTCCAGTCCCCAGGCCTCTTCCCTCTCTGGTCCCAGCCCAGCATCCAGTCGCCTGTCCAGCTCATCACTGTCGTCCCTGGGGGAGGATCAAGACAGTGTGCTGACCCCTGAGGAGGTGGCCCTGTGCCTGGAGCTCAGTGAGGGTGAGGAGACCCCCAGGTGAGTGGCCAGAGGGGGAACCAAAGGATACAGATAGGAGCGTGAGACAGGAATATGCCTAGGTCTGCTGCCTCCACCCTCCTCAACGGGGCTGTTTCTGCCACTCCACGCCCCGCCCCCCACCCCGACCGCGTCCCATCCCCCGTTTTGCCTCTTCCTAGGAACAGTGTCTCTCCAATGCCAAGGGCTCCTTCACCCCCCATCACCTATGGCTACATCAGCGTCCCGACGGCCTCGGAGCTAGCGGACATGGGCAGGCCTGGAGCGGGGGTGGGGTCCGAGGTGAGGGGCTTGCTGTGCCCACCTCGGCCCTGCCCCACACCCACCCCCAGCGAGGGCTCCTTGGCCAATGGCTGGGGCTCAGCCTCTGAGGACAACGCCCCCAGCGCCAGAGCCAGCCTGGTCAGCTCCTCCGATGGCTCCTTCCTCGCCGACGCCCACTTTGCCCGGGCCCTGGCCGTGGCTGCGGACAGCTTTGGCTTTGGGCTGGAGCCCAGGGAGGCAGACTGCGTCTTCACAGGTACATGAGATCCCTGTCTTCCTCCTCATCCCCACCGCCTGGAGCGGACACAGCTTCTCCCCAACCAAGAGGCAAAGCATCCTAAGCATCGTCTTCGTGGTCGTCGTCCCTAAAACAGCTAGTTGGGTTTTTTTTTGCGGTACGCGGGACTCTCACTGTTGTGGCCTCTCCCGTTGCGGAGCACAGGCTCCGGACGCGCAGGCTCAGCGGCCGTGGCTCACGGGCCCAGCTGCTCCGCGGCATGTGGGATCTTCCCAGACCGGGGCACAAACCCGCGTCCCCTGCATCAGCAGGCGGACTCTCAACCACTGCGCCACCAGGGAAGCCCAAACAGCTAGTTTTTATTGAGGGATGACTATGTCCCAGACACTATGATACGTGCTTTACATACACTCAACATTAACAGCAACTCTCTGAAGAATATTCTTTGTCGTTCTTTTCCAAATGAAGAAACTGTAAGTCCAACAGCTTTATCAGCTTGCTCAAGGTCACCTACCAGAACAGGATAAATTGTTCAAGTTAAAATCCCAGAGGCAGCCGATTGTACAGTCCATTCTGCTACCTCCAGGACCCTCTTACCAGATGTGGGTCTCCAGGAAACGTTGCTCCCCAGCCCAGTGACTCAGATTCGTCCCCACTGTGGGAAGGTCTGTTTTCTCGCATGTGTCCCCCTGTGCTTTCAAGGCCTTCTTCCTGTCCTGTGTGTGGCAGGGTGGGAAGTGACTGGGCGGCCTGTTTCACGTGTCTAGCAGGTGGGACCATCATCCCCAAGTCAACAGAAGGTAGTCAGGGCTCCCCGTGGCCCTTTGGAGTGCCCTTCCTCAGACACTCTGTTAGATCCCCTAGACCCATCTTACGAACCCTAACTCTACATTTTGCCCCCCCAAAAAAGCAGTCAGGCTTGTGGTAGATAGGAGAGCAAAGATTACCTAGGACAGAAGGCCAGGGCTGGGCTAGGACAAAAGAGCTCAAGCTGTTCTCTGAAGAAACCAGTGGACATCTTCCTTTCCCTGGGGCGAAGGCTCCTGTGGATGTGGCCACTGGGGGTGATGGACCGAGTGGGGCTGGGTTATGTCTAGGGTTGGGTGTATGCCTTAAGCAGCCCCAAGCCTTCTGCCCTAAACTGGTCCATAAGGGTGAAGGACAACCCTCCACAGATACCTCTACCCTCCCTGACAGATGCTTTGTCACCTCCCTCCCCCCGGGATGACCTCTTCCTGAACTCCGCCCTCTCCCTGCCCCCGTGGGAGTGGAGGTCAGACTGGTTGGAGGACATGGAGAAAAACCACACCCAGTGGCTGGGAAGGGGGCTGCCTCCCTGGCCCTCCACCTCTCGGATCTCGTCCCAGAGAAGTCATGTCAGCTGTCCTGCGCCCAAGGCCGGCGGTAAGCGTCTGGCTGGCTAGCTGATGTGGCGATCTTGACTGCAGGGGTTCTTGGCAGTGGGATGGGGTCCAAGAGGGCACCTGGGGTCTGGCAGGAGAGCTAAGGAGCTGGGGGATAAATCCATCCTCCTTCAACTTCTCCTACAGACTCCTCGTGAACTGATCCCGAGACTGCCGAGAGGAGAATCAGAACCGTCTCCCCTGTCAGCTGCCAGCCTGGGCTGTGGACTGTGGGTCTTGATCTCTGCATCTCTGCAGTCGGGGTCCACCTCTCCCAGCCTCCAGAGTTCTCCGTCCCGGATTGTGAAAACAAACGAAAGCAAAACAAAATATGAACAAAGCGGACCTGGAGCCCCCGGGGGAAAAAATCATCTCCACCTGACTCCCAGCCCTTGCTTTTCCCACTGCTTCATCCACGTCCACAGCCAGGTCATTTGGGCCTAAGAAGCAGCCCTAAATCCTGATCTCCCCACCCACTTGGATCACGGGAAGTGGAGGGGCCAAACGTCTGCCTGGAGGACAACAGTGGCTCATGGGAGAGGGCTGTGGAGGAAGGAGCTTCTCATCTCAGGGCCTCCCCTCTCTGCCTTTTCTGGACGATTCCTAACTCTCTCCCCAAACACACCACGAAGGGACATAAAGAGAGACTCCACTGAGGCAGTGATGAGTCTAGGGAGGAAGATGAAGGAGGAGTGACAAACGTGGGACAAGTACACCCTCCTCATACTCTTGTCACTATAAGCTTAAGGAATCTGATACCATAAAGCTACGATGACTTGAGTTCTACGAGGTCACTCTGCGGGCCGCCATCATGAGACCTCTCGGCGGAGCACCACCCTCAGGAGGGCTCCTGGGTTAGAAAGGGATCAAGGGTTCACTGACACTCTGGGTGTCACTCCTTTCTGTTCTGTTATGAAGGGGGGAATTACCTGCATCTTTCAGACTTTAAGCAGAATGCAGGAAAGGGAGGGGTGGGGGATTTTCGGGGTCTGCTGGTCTTAGCAACTTGTCCTGTGAAGACAACTCCTGCTTTCAGGGGTCCCAGCTGCCCTCCCCAAAGACCAGTCCCAGATGGTTTCTTAAAATAGACAAAGTAGCTAAGTTTCACAAAAGGTAGAACCACCTGTAAGGGCTGGCTAGTGAGCACCCTTCAGACAGAAAACAGAACAGAGGAATGGAGGGGCAGGACTTCCAGAGCCTGAGCCACAGAAAACCACTGGAGGGCAGGCAGGGCTGCGTCCTTCTCGCTTGGCGGGAAAGGTCAGGGGCAGAAGCCACACGCTGGGCCGTTGCTACTGAGCATGCCCAGGGTCGTGACCTCAGGATGAGGAGTCAGTGCTCTGGATACACATCCGTTCCTCTTTATTTGCTTTTCCTTTTTTGGATTTTATTTTTCTTTTAGCTTCCTGGTAAAATTCCTTTTGAAAACATGCCAACCTCATTTGCCAGACGAAATGAGAAAAAAGGGATTTGTACACACTTAGGTCAAAGTGGTAGGAGAGGTCAGAGCCTGGGACTGGGGGGTCAGCGGCCATCCCCTGAGAGCCCGGAGCAGTCACTGGGCAAGTGAGAAGGAAACAGACCTCAGTGCCCAGTGAGTGGTGTGGGCTGTGGGTTCGGGAGTGATGGGGACGATGGCGTTCGTGGCCAAAATTAAAAAGAAATTCTCTGCCAGTCTAACCAACTACATCTGGGTCTAATCTGGCTAAGAGGTGCCCATCTACACACACCCTTTGTGAGGGGTTGTGGGTGGTTGTCTGCAAAAGCCTGTTTTTCCTTCTTGGCTGGGATTTCCCCCATCAGCTCCTCCTTTCTTTGAGTTTTTAAAAATTACTGTTATTGTAAGGGGTATATTTCCTGATAGGGGAGGAGGGCACCAAGGGAGGGCCTGGCTCCGCTCTGGGAAGGCGGGACAAGATTCTCGCCGTTGGTTATTCGGAAAGTCCTTCTGGTTGTAACTGGGAAGACGGTGGCTTCAGCTCCTTCTGGAGGCAAAACAGGTGGCATCTCTTAGCCCTGCCCTCCCCTAGTGCTTTCAGCCGAAGAAGCTCAAATGATATACACACGCTCGCAGCCCCCTTCCTCCCCACATCCTGCACAAAACCAGACAAACAGGGCCCAGCGCTCTGATCAGACTCTTTTTATTGTCTTTCTTATGAATGGGTCCCAGATGGCAAGGGAAGAGCTGGCTCCTGGCTTCTAGGCCAATTTCTCAGGGAGCCCCATGCATCATTGCTGAGAGGGAAGAGACTCCTCCCTGCTCCTCTCCGCTCAGCCCTCATTCACCAAGGGGAGGGGCTCTTGCTCAGGCTCCGGGCCCAGGGACACGCCCTTCCCCATGGAATTTCTGGTAGCTCATCAAAGGTCATCTTGGTTCCTAGAGACAGAGGGGTGGGGGCGGGGGGAGAGAGAGAGAGAGAGAGAGGCTGGTTTGTAAGGTGCTGGTCGGGACAAACAGGACCCAGTGGGGATGCACCTCATTTCTGGTCAGCCTCTCTCCCGATCCAGCTCTCCTACAGAGCCTGGCCCCTCTGTTATGTCATCTGTCTTCATCCTTTGTCACCTGTGCTCCAGGAGTCCTCTCTTCCTCCTTACTCACGGGGTCCCTTCCTTTTGACACTTCCCCCAGAGGACCTCTCTGCCTTCCTAGTTTTAATCATCCCGTGGCCCATGCTCCCTAGCCCTCCACTCTCATTTTTTTGCCATCCCCAGCCCCTACCCCTACCTCTCCACGCTTCTGTCCTGGCCTTTGGCTCTAGCTCCGGCTCTGGCTCCGGCTCCGGCTCCGGCCAGGGCCCCGGGAGCCCCGAGAGCTGCCGGAGCCTCTCGAAGAGTTGCTGCCGGCTGTGGAACAGGTGCTGGTGCCCTGGCCCCGGGACAGGAAGCTTGGTCGGCTGTAGGGGAGCCAGGCCTCTTCTGCAGCACGAGACAGAGGGGCATTTGGGCCCAGGCAGGGGGAGAACATCGCTGCTTGCCCCCGTGCCCCCCTAACCGCCATCCCAGCTCTGGAAGCAGAGTTGAGGGCAGACCATCCTGGGGGCTGAGGAGAAGCAGAGCGCACAGCCCATGGCCTTTACATAACACGTGCTCAGAAACCCGTGGGGAACTCCCACGCAGAGAGGGCCTTGGGAAAGGAGGGACAGAGCGCCCGGCCCCCTCTCTTTTCTCCTCTGGGCTTCAGTCCTGGGAACGGATACAACTTGGGAACTTAAGGGGATTTTGCTCAAAAAGAGCTGGAGAGACAAGTGTCTTTGATGTTGAGCAAATGTTGACCTCCTCCCAGCTGGAGGTCAGGGGTGAGCTGGGTTGAAAATGAGTGCATCAGTGGCACGGTCCGTACCACCCTGTTAGGCTCCAGTCCCAGCGCCCACCCTCTTGTGCAGCAGGGGCCCTCCTTACCATCCAGGTGCGGGCCCCGCCAGGCCCCCAGGGGCCCGGCCTGCGCCACTCTCCTCTCCCCACTGTGTTCCCGCTCCCGTTCCAAGGAGGACATGCTGCCTGCCACCCTCAGCCCCAGGGCCCAGCTTGCCTCTTCCTCCGGTGGCGGCAAGGGAGGGGGCGGCAAGTCTGGGGAGAGACCTGTTTTCAGCGCTCTCCTGCTTCTCCCTATACGGGCCTTTCTCCCACTCCCACTCCCCGGCGTCAGAGGGCGCTGAAGGAGCAGCCCAAGGTTTGGGTCCACTCGCTCCCTCCTCCAACCCGCAGAGCTCAACCTTGGTTATCTGCCTGCTTCCCCTACTGTCACCACCTCCCAGGCTCACGGCCCCCTCACCCCCAGGACTGTGCTCCCGCCGGTAGGGAAGAGCCTTGGGTTTCTTCCGGATTCGGGCACGGGGCCCGTGAAGTGGAGGAGTCATCTCCCCAGGCGCCTGCCGGGTTCTCCCTGTGGCATTGGGAGATGGGGGTAGGAGCGGGTAAGAGAGTGGATCAAGAAAGGGGCTTAGGGGCTTCCCTGGTGGCGCAGTGGTTGAGAATCCGCCTGCCAATGCAGGGGACACGGGTTCGAGCCCTGGTCTGGGAAGATCCCACAGGCCACGGAGCAATTGAGCCCGTGCGCCACAACTACTGAAGTCCGCGCGCCTAGAGCCCATGCTCCACAAGAGAAGCCACTGCAATGAGAACCCCGCACACCGCAACGAAGAGTAGCCCCCGCTCGCCACAACTATAGAAAGCCCACGCACAGCAACAAAGACCCAATGCAGCCAAAAATAAATAAATAAATAAAGTTATTTTAAAAAAAAAAAAAAAGAAAGGGGCTTGAGGGTGAAGGGGAAACAAGATTCCGGGAGGTGGGGAGGTGGAGGCCAGTTGAGGGGTCTACAGACTCACCTGGGGCACTGCTGGCTGTACTAGCGGCAGCGCTGGGGCTGTGATGGAGGGCCGTGGGGTCAGCACCCAGGCCAGCAGGCCTCCCTTCACGGCTACTCAGCGTGGGCTGGGATACACTGAGAGGGGAACTTGGCCCAAGGGGCGCCCTCCTGCAATGACATGAGGCTTCATTTGTTCGCTCAACAGACAGTAAGTGCCTATTGTGTGCCAGGCACCGTGCTAAACAATCAACCTAACACTCAGATGAATAAGACACAGCTCGTCCTCCACAAGGCTCCCATGCTCGTGGAATACAAGAAAGCCAAATTTGAAATGCCCCAGGAAGCTTGCAGAGTCCCTCCAATGAGTGTCGAGAGTGAGAGACCTTGCCAGCCTCCACATTTCTCCCCAAATCACACTTGCACCCTGATACAGCCATGAGACCTCTGGGCCCCAGATTCATCCATCCATCTGGTCACCCACCCATTCACCCACTGGATAGATATGTACGGAGGGCCTGTAACATGCAAGGTACTATACACCTCCCTACCTGGGCGTCTGGTGGAGATGGGGAATGTCAGTGGGGGGCTGGGGAGGGTCAGGAGGTGAGGGGGTAAGAGTGGCTGTGGACTGCTGTCCATAGGAAGGTGTGGGAGAGGGGGTTTCCCCTCGGGACGGAGGGACCAAGCACCCCCCGCTGGTGCTGGGCTCTGCCACGTGGCTCCTCTCGGGCACTGGTGGGCCCCACTCTTCCGGCTCTGAGCTGGGGGCAAAGAGGCAGGAGGGCGGGGTGACTGAGTAGCTTCATACCCTCCCTTTGGCCTTCTGCTGCCCCCTTCCCTTCTTCTCCCAGCATCTTTGCCCTCCGCCGACAGGAGGCCCTGGGCTGGTCCCACGTGTACAGGGCAGCTGCAGGCGAGGCGCATCCTTACCGGCCCTCCAGCGCCTCCTCAGGCCCCTCTAGGCAGCTCAGTTCACAGGAAGGGGGCGGGGGTGGCAGCGCTTCTGGCCAGTTGAGAGAGGGCATCTGTACAGGTTTCCCCAGAAGCTTTACTTTGCCCCCCCTGGCTCCTGAGGAGAGCAGGATGGGGCCACAGCAAGATACAGGCAGGAAAGAGGCAGAGGTGAGGCGCGTCAGAAAGGAGTGCTGGGCTAGGTCCCAGAAGGGAGGGTGGAGGATACTCTTTGGGGAAGATGCTGCTCAGGGCTACAATGGGGGTGTTGGGAACTGGAGTCCTACCACTGTCCCCCTGGCTCCATTCTGGAGGAGCATACTGGCTCCAGTCGCCTGGCTCCCCTGAGGGATGTGGAGGGAACCCCCCGTGGAAGGTCTGCAGCTCCTCGCCGGCCAGGTCAATGGTGCTGTAGACAGGACCCTCAGCAGAGGCGGCAGCTCCCCGGGCCGTCTGAGCCAGGTAAAGGGAGATCCCTGCTTCTGAGGGGGAGAAAGAGGGAGGCCCGGGGAGGAGACGGGGCAGAGACAGAAAAATAGAGGACAACAGGAGAATGGAGGGCACAAGGGGATGCCGCCTCTTCCCCTATCCCAATCCGGGGTAAAGGTAAGGCATGAGAGAGGCTCCCCCAACTCACAGCCTCCCAAGGATCACGCAGCCTCAGCAAGACTGGGACCCCTTGGCCCCCTTCAGTTTGCCCCAGCCGGTCGGGAGGAGAGAGGGTGCAGGGCTTCCTGGTGTACCCCTGAGGGAAGCAGAACTCCTCACCATTGTAATATCTGTCGTCTGGGTCAGGATTGCTGGGGCAGCAGCTTCCCCTGGGTTCCTGGGCCGAGGGGCTGCGAGATGAGTGCGGCCACGAGTCTGCCAGCCACGGGTAAGGAGCAGGGCCGAGGCCCATTGGTGGCCTGAGGGACAGCAGGTGAACGCTGGGGACAGAGAGCCTGAAGAGGCCAGCGAAGTAAGGGAGGCAGGGGTAATGGGAGCTGGAGGACAGTAACGGTGAGTGTGGCGGTGAGAGGAGGGCGGAGGTCAGCACGGGGAGGCAGCTGGGCCTGGGACGAAGGGAGTGGCCTCATCCTGGGGAGATGAGCTAAGAGAATTACCTGGAACTGGCTGCCGACAGGCCCTCTGAGTGTGGGAAGGACACTGGGGAAGACGACGGGGAGAGTGTGAGAAGCGCGGCTACCTGGGGTCCGAACCCCTCCCCTCCCCCACCCCGGGGGCAGAGATGTCTTACCTGCAGGTGTGTAAGCAAAGGAGGCTTCCGAAAAGGAACCCGTGAGAGAAAGAAGAGGGGAAATGGGGAGAAAAGTCAGAAATATCCATATTCTGGTCCACTCCTTGGGCCTGGTCCTAATTCCACCACTCAGGTTGTGACCAATTTCACAGGAATTGGTCACCTGTGAAACCCTAGACCAATTTCATCGGAATTCCTAGGGGTGCGACTCAGGCATCAGTAATTTTCTAAAGCTCCCCAAGTGACTCCTGGTAGCGAAGATTGAGAACCTCTGAACTAAGAGACCTCGCATCTCTCCGGACACGCCCCTTCCCAGGGAGAAGCAGAACTCAAGTCTCCTCCTTTCATCGGGTCCCCCCTTTCCATCCAGACCCCGCCTGACAATTTATCGCCTGGGATCCTGGCCACACTCCCTCTGCCAGCCCCCGACCCCCAGGAAGTGAGTTTCCGCCCCCCGCCCCCCAGACTTGCCCCTTCTCTACTGAGGCTGACCGCAAAGCCTGCTCCTTCCCGAGGCATTTTAAGGACAAATCTCACTCCTCTCAGCAAACTCAGGTCCCGCCCCGCCCCCTCTGGGCCCCGATCTTCCCCGTCACCCCACCCCCCAAGCACAGGTCCCGACAGCTCTCGGTTCCATCTTGGGCACCCGGCCCCTGTCCAAGGGGCTGAGTTCCCGTGCGACCCCTCGCCCGACGCCGCTCCGGGAGCTGTTGAGCCCCTCCTCCTCTCTTTCCATCCTCCCCGCCTCCCTCCCTGGGGGGGCGGGATCTCCAGGCTCCGCCCACTCCAAGGCCCTCCTTTCCATCTCCGGGACGCCCTTGTGCCCCCCGGCCCGCGCTGCCCCCGGGCCGGGCTCTCACCCGTGTAGTGACTGAGCTCCTTGCGCTGCCTCTGGCGCCGGTAGAGGGCGGCGCAGAGCCCAAGGAGCAGCGCCCCGCACGCGGCGCCGCTGCCCGCGAGGAAGGCGGGCTCCCGCAGCACCCTCGCCAGCCGCTCCGCCAGCCCTGGGCCCGCCTCGAGCCCAGGCTCCAGTTCCGGCGGAGACGCTGTGGGGGTCAGAGAGGTGAGGGGAGTAGAGGCACCGCTACCCCAGGACCCCCCTTAACTCCCAGCCCCGCCCTCCCACCCCCTCCGGACTCACGCAGCTGCACCGACACCGGGGCACTGGCCACGCCCACGCCCGCGCTGGTGGCCGCCGCGACCTGGATCCGGTAGAGGAGACCGGGCAGCAGTCCCCGGAGCACCGCCGAGCGCGCCCAGCCTGACGCGGACCGATTGAGGTGGAAGCGGCTCTCATTGACCAGGCACCAGATCTGGGGAGGCCGAGACCCGGGTTTAGAGATTCAGAAGTGGCTTCTGGCCTCACGGGGAAACTTGAAGCTCTGAATGGTAGAAGGGGCTTAGCCGGGCGTAATTCAACTCAGAGAGGGCACTCTGAAACCTCTCTCCTCTTCCCCCAGCCTCGTCTCCAGTCCCAGAGCCAGTCCTAGGTTCCCTCCTCCCGAATCCTAACCCCTCCATCCTCCCTCTCCCTCCACTCCCCAGCCCGCCCACCTCCTCAACCCCTGCACCTGGTATTCCTTGATGACCCCATTTTGCTGGGAGGGGAGCGGAGGGTCCCAAGACACAGTGATACTGCTGTTGCCGTCACCCCCCAAGGCCACTGCCACTCCCTGGGGGGGACCACTGGGGGCTGGGCCAGGGTGAAGCATGGTGAGAAGGACACAGACAGTCATTGCAAGTTGCTCCTCCTGCCCCAACCTTCCTCATCCTCCCAGTTCTAACATCTTAGGGAAGTGAGATGCATCCCCCCTTCCCACCGGCTCCTTGCTCTCCCCAGGCAAACCTTCATCCTCCCCCACTCCTTCTTCCCTCTTGTCCACCCATCAGCTCTGGGCCCCACCCCCTTACCCTCCTCAGGAATGCTCCTGGTCACCAAGGGGCTTTCAGCCCCCAGCCCCTCCTGGCCTTGGGCTTGAACCTTGATCTGAATTTGAGTCCCTGGGGGGAGTCCTCTTAGCACAGTACTTTGCTGGTTTGGGGACTGTAGGTCCAGCACTGACCAGCTTCCCCCATCAGGACCTGCTACCCTCCAAGACACCCGGAAACCTTGTACCAGCTGGACTGGGCCATCTACCTGTGGGAGACAGGACAAAGCACACCAGGGGGAGAGCTGGAGCCACGTAAGTCCTCCAGTCCCAGCCCCTCCTCCACTCACCCATCTTCCCCAGCCACTCACCTCGCACTCTCCCATACCAATTCTTGGAGGCCCCTTTGTCCCCCATCATCATCTCCACCTTTAGCCTCATCCCTAGGCCACACTCACAGTCCAGGACACCTGCAGGGTCCGGGGCCCAAGGACTACGGGCTCCTGCAGACGCACAGCCACTTCAGCCAGTCCCCGCTGGCCTCTCCACGGGTCCTCCTCCACTGGCCCGGATGGGTTGCTGTCTATTGACCAAAGAGCCCACTCAGCAGGGGCCTCCGGGACAGGGAGTCAGGACTGAGAGTGCGAGTATGTTCCACCTCTGCCCTGCCCCACAGACCACTACTTAGTACTTTGAAGCACATCCCAGGGTCAGGAACAGGCTGGTCAGAGGAAGAGCTTCCAGAGGTGGGCCAGGGTGTCCAGCTAACATGAGTATTCTTTCTGCATGGCTACATATGCGCCCTTTAAAGGCCCTGTTCCTCATCTCTCACATGAAGATGACCCCCCAAGTTTCCTTCTACTTATAATCTGCGTTATCTGTGGGTAAAGCCTCAGAAGTGAGGAGCTACCAAGATGACTGAATCAATCTTCCTCTCTTTCTCTCTCTCCTCTTCTCTTGTTCCCTCAGTGAAAGGAAAGCATGACCACCTATTCCAGGCCGGGCCACCAGGACAGACCTGGAACCAGGCAGGTGCTATGGTTTGCGGGGAGGGGGTGCTCTGCCATGTTGCACGTTATACCCATGATCCAGAGACCCTGACCTTACTCACCCTGGGTGCGGACGGGCTTGGAGACGGGGCTGGGCTCACTGAGGCCCCAGGTTCCCACGGCTCGCACCAGGAACAGGTAGATGGTATTGGGCTGCAGGCCACTGACGGTGTGTGTCTCCAGCTGCACGCCATCTGCCACCGTCCGCCACATGTTGCCAGAGGCTTGGCTACAACAAGAATGAGGTGACAGAGCTGTCCGAGCCCGACCTATTTCATCTTATCCATTCTCTGTCACCCCCTACTACCTCCTCACCCTGGCAAACCTCTCGCCACAACAGCAAAGCCTTTAAGGACACAGGGGCCCCTCCTGGTAACTTTCCATGTTTGCATTCAAAACCTTCTCCTTACCTGAAGGCCTCTATCACATAAGAGGTGACTGTGGCCCCAGCTTGTGGGTTAGGCTTCCAGGTCAGGGTAATGCTGTTCTTGGTAATGTCAGTGACCACTGGTTGCGAGGGAGGCCCCGGAGGGGTACTGTGTTCTGTAGGGGGGTCTGGTGATACTCCCCAGTCTTCTGCAGTGAGGAGATAATCTTTGAGTAGAAGGATGGGGAAAAGATGGCCCCAGCGTAACCTTCCTCCTTCCCAGAGGAGCTGTGGCGCTGTGACAGTGGTGATGGTGGAGGGGGGACATAGTGAACTAACCCCTGCTCACATGTGCCTCCCAAGGGCACCACTTCTGTCCTCCTTTTCCCCACCACCATGGCCATGGCATTTGGAAGATAAAATCAGTCCTGGGGTTTGGGGAGGTACTGACCACCTTTGAAGCAGGTTTGGAGAAGGGTGCTGGCAAAACAAGGGAACAGAGGAAAAACTCACCCCGCCTCCTCAGCCAGCCACTCCAGGTGGCCTCCCCTGTGGAACTCTTGGCCACACAGCTATAGAATCCCATGTGCATCTCCTGCAGGAGAGGGTGGAGGACTGGCAAACTGGGAGTGGAGCAAGGTAGGGCGAAGGAGTGGAGGTAGGTATACGGAAGGATGGGGAGGATGCTGTCCACTCTAGGTGGTCTGAGAGCAGAGGGGCAGAGGTGGAGTTCAAGCTGCAGCAGGTACTAGAGTTGGGCATGTGGACCACGTGACCATTCTCAGTTACTTGGGCCCCAGGAGTGAGACTCACCTGCACACTGGCGATGTGCAGGGTACCGTTGGCCATTAGGTTGAGCTGGACGTCATCCCCGTGCAGCCACTGCCCATCCTTCTTCCACTGGACACTAGGTTGAGGGTTCCCAGTCACTCTGCATGGCAGCCACACAGAGGAGCCAAGTGCCAGCGTCTGATTGGCTGGTCCCTGGAGGATGATGGGAGGCAGCCCATCCAGGGAGGCTGAGAGAGGAAGAACTTGGGCACCTCAGGCGAGGGTCCTGGGTTCAGGCAACCAGCCCCTTGTCCTCATCTCTGCTCCTTCACTTCCCCTCCCCTGGATATTGCAGGGGGCTTCCATAACTATCTGTTGTCTGTGTGTGGGATCAGCCATCTATTAGTGGCTTCTGTACCTGATTTCCAAACTCCAAGGACATGTCTCAGGAACATGCCTCTCCCCTTGCAGACATATTACAGCGAATCCAAGAAAAACAGATCTCTTTAAGCCATGATTTCCTTCCAGGCCGTGAGTCCAGCCCTATCTCCATGGGCACGTACCTCCTTTCACCTCCAACAGAGCCTTGGCCAAGATGCTGCCGGCCACACTGACAGCCTGGCACACGTAGTAGCCAGCATCCCCGCTCTGCACTTCAGCGATGCTGAGCTGGCCTCTGGGAGAGACTGAGAAGCGCCCCGTGGGCTGAAGTGACTGACTGGGGAATAGCAGGGCCTGGGGACAGAGCAAGCAACCAGGCCACCTGGCAGCTGGCAGGGAGAGCTCCCCATTCTCACCAACCCCAGGATCCAGAGAATTCCTAAGCTTCTAGTTCATACTCTGTCCCAAGCCAGTTTTGTGACCTTAGGCAAACTAGTTAACCCTATTCACAAGAATAAGGGAGTTTTATTAGATGATTTGGGGGGTGCACATCCCGGCTCCACCAGTCAGGAAACTGAGCAAGCTATTTAACCTTCCTGAGCCCCAATTTCCCCAGATTTGACTCTTAGAGGATACTTATGAGGATTCAGTCAAGTGATTACCTGAAACTCTTTCAATACATTGGATGATAAATGTTAAGTACTTTCCCCTTCTTTCTGGCTTTAACATTTTACGTTAGATACACAGAAGGTAGGGAAGCAGGTTTTAATGGCATCATGCTGAGCCCCTGACTGACACTTGTTCCCACCCTCTACTACCATCAGCATTTTGATTCATTTAAGAATCTAATTAAAATGCAGCAGTCCCCAGTGCTAGAGAAGATGCTGGAAAATTGTGGCTGTGGATTTGCAACGAGGCAGTGGGTGGCCTGGTTTCCCAGTGGGATGGGGTTAATGAGACTTATTTTATTCTACTGACCCTGTTTCCCAGTAGCAAAATTCCCACCCTTCCCTTGGAGGGAGTTACTTGTGTTGTAACTTCAGTTCATGTTCATTCCAATTCTATATGCTGAGATTTGCTTGCTGAGGTTGAGGGGTGTCTGTGAGCTCCCCCTGGTGGAAGTCCTTTGTAATTAGAAAAGCGTGTAATGTTCTACCCGGAGCAGCTTTGGTACAGTACTCGCTTTCCAGAGCAGAATGTTAAAGCCCAGACCCCAGGCGTGGGGAGGAGGAAGGAGCTAATTGGATCTGCTACATCCTCAGGACAGCCTTGCCCAAAACAGAAAGATTCTCCAAGAAAATACAGGACTGTTCCCTACCACCAAAACATATTATCATATGTTCCAGGCCTTTTATATTCACTATCTTATTTAATCCTCCCAAATAACTTGCACAGGTTTCTGGAAGGAAAGCTAAGACTGAACCCCAGAGAGAAGTTTGCAGAATGTAGAAGGAGGACGGCTGAGACCCAGAGGAGAAGCTGGTGGGAAGGCCTGTGGAGCTGGCCACCTACTTGACTTCCCTCCTTTTGCCAGAAGATGGCAGGCGGGGGGTTTCCTTTGGTCTCGCACTGGAAAGCTATGCTCTCTCCAGGAGCCGCCATCTGGTCCTGGGGCTGGGTCACCAGCTGGGGTGGGACTGGGAAGGGGAGGGGAGATAAAGGAACAGGGAGTCAGGGGTACTAAGAAGGGAGACAGGAAACAGGAGAGAGACGCCTGAGCTTGGCTTAAGCAGGAGCAGATGTCCGTCTTTTGCTCAAGCCTGCTTAGCTTTCCCATCCTTCCTCTCCTTCCAGAAGTCTCAGGGGATGCACTCATATCTCCTGCTCTGTCCTTTCTCCTCATTCTCCACCTCCACCCATCCTCCGTCTTCCCTCGTCTCATCCCTGCTGCAGGCAGTCCCAGGTGGGGCCCTCACCGTGAACACTGAGGGAGCCGGATGCTTCGGCGCGGCCCACGCTGTTCTCCGCCACACAGGTGTAAGTCCCCTCATCTTCAGCGCTCACACGCCCGATCCAAAGGCTGTGGTCGCTCCGGATCTCATACCTGCTCCACCCCCCACCCCCAGGCTGGATTGGCCACAGCTACACACCCTTTCTCACCCACCCCAGGACAGACACCAGGATCAGGGTACATAAGGACAAGGTAGACCTCAACAGGGACAGAAGCTGCTACCCATGGACCCATGAACGGAGGTGGGGACTGGTTAGCGCAGGGGCCACAGGCTCTGGGGAACAGACTTCTCTGTGCCAGCAAGTGAGAGGCATCTGCCTTCCTTTCCCCCCGCCCCGCCCCAGTTTTCTAGGGCTGGGTATGTTCTTGAGCTGATTGGGTCTCCTTACAGGCAGTAGGAGGGGGCTTCTCACCTGCCTGTGGGCAGTTCCCCATCCTCCTTGCGCCAGCGTAGACGAGGCGGGGGATCCCCCTGCACCTCACATGGGAAGTCCACGGGGGCATCAGCCAGGACCACCTGATTCACTGGTCTACGCAGGAATGAGGGACGCTCTGTGCAGAGTGAGTGAGTGAGTAGTCAGGAGGTCTGCTCAGTTACTCACTCCCCAGGCTACACACTCCCATAACTCCACAACCCCACGTGCCTACCCAGGACCACAAGTTTGGCTGCCCCACTCTCCCGTTCTCCTGCCATGTTGGAGGCCACGCACACATACATCCCTGCATCACTCTTGAGCGTATGTGACATCATCAGCTTCCCTCCACGGAGCTGCAGAGTAATAATGGAAACTTTGATCCTTTATAGCCATCAAAGCATATTTGTTTATCTGATCCTCACAGCAAGCCAATGAAGAAGACCAGTGAATTTGACCCACTTACCAGATAAGGAATCCTTGAGTGATTTGCGCAAGGTGGGGGCTCAAGTGTATCATTTCTCCCACAGCCCAGACCACCTCCCACCAGTCCCTGGGGCATCATAATCCCCACCTTCTTACACTGATTCCGTCCTACCTCTGCTGATTTATCCCCCACTCAGTAGCTGACTCTCAGCCTCTGGTTAGCTAATACCCCAATTTCAAATCTCTTGTCTTATCGCCTCCAGGTCATTTCCCCCCCCGCCCCTCCAAGACCTTTAGACTCAGGCCTTCCTCCTCTGACACATGTCCCAGACCCCTAGCCTAGGGCTTCGCCCCTCAGGATGTCCCTGGCCCCGACCCTGGCTCCCGGTCGGATCCCCGGCCGTGGCCCCACCGCTCACCGTGATCCTTCCCTCCTCCTCCTTCAGTCTAGCACCATCCTTCTTCCAGGACACGGAAGGCTCTGGGTGGCCACGGGGGGGCACGCATTCCATTACCGCGGGCTCCCCCACGGCCGCCACCACGTTCCCAGGAGACTGCCGGAAATCATCGCGGAGGACTGGAGAGAGGGAGAGCGAGAGCGAGAGCGAGCGAGAGCGAGAGCGAGCGAGAGAGAGAGAGAGAGAGAGAGAGAGAGAGAGAATGAATGACCACGGGAATAAATAGGGTGTGGGGTGACATAACTGGGTGAGGACACAGGAAAGTGTTTTGGGGAGAGGTGGATCACCACAGACCGCAGACCGGAACTCTTCCCGGGTTGCGACAACACCAGGCCCACTTCCTCATCCGACCAAAGCGAAGGCTTTAGAGACCAAAGGTCTTAGTCCCAAAGGGAAGCTGCTGAATGGGTTGAGATTGGGCCTGGCTCTGGATGGGATTACCCGGTGCCCTCCCGCCTTCCCGCGGCTCTGGAAGCAACCAGGAGACTCCTACCTGCCACTTCTAGAGAGGCGTTTCTACTAGCCGCCGCTCCCAGGTAGTTGCGCGCCACGCAAGTGTAGACACCCTCGTCCGGCCGCGCGCGGCGCCCATGCACGATGCGCGGGAAGAAGAGGGCGCCGCTGGGCAGAAGCAGGCGGTGTGCGCGCGGGTCCTCGCGCGCGGTGGACACGCGCGCCCCATTCTTGTACCACTCGATGTTGGGCCGCGGCCGGCCCTCCGCGCGGCAGGGCAGCGTGGCCGGCTCGCCTCGGGAGACCAGCAGATCTGGCGGCTGCTCCACGATGCGCGGCATCGCGTCCTCCGGCCCGACCTTTGACCCTGAGGGGGGTGGGGGGCGCAGAGCATTCAGACCCGGAAACCGGGAGAAAGATCGAATCTCCAGAGAGAAGAAAGATCCCCTCCTGCCCACCCTCTCTGTGTGTAGGGTCGAGTATCTCCTTCGGGACAGGTGCCCCGCACGTTCTTAGGCTGGAAAGAAGATGCCTGCGGACAGGCAGATCAGTAGAGGAATCTGGACACCTGCTCCTAGGCCGGCTTTCTAGGCCGGCTAACGACGCCAGCCTCCTGCCAAGTTGAAGTGCAGAGTGACTGGGCCACGGCTTGGCAAGTAGACCGCGCCTCTAGCCGACTGGTTTTCAGTCTCCCACCCGCGCTGGTTCACAGACCTGTGAACAACCATAAGCGGTGCACCAGCGCCGACAATTTGTTCTTCGCCTCCGCGCGGTCCCGGACCAGCGATATGGAGACTGTGGCCCAGCCTGGGGCCCCCCCTTAGGAAAGGGAAGAAGTGAATGATGGGCTGAGGGCTAGGACTCCTTATCCTGGAGCCCGTGAATAGGCACAGTGCCCTCTTACTGACACCCCACAGATAATCACGTTTCTGGGTCCTGTGAAGTCACGCGAATTGAACGCAAATGATGGTGGAATCGTGAGTAACGCTCCTTTTCTAAGAGGGCATAGTTTTCAACAGATTATTCTACAGGTTGATAATAGTTAAGAAAGGCTAAGAATCATTGAGAGAGGAATTCCTCACTTTCCTTGGTCACTCAGATCCGTTCACCCGCATGTCTACTCCTGCCCCTCACTTGGCCTACAGATTTCTGCTCGCTTCTTCTTCTGCAGTTTGGGATCCAGGATCCTCGAGCGGGTTGAGCTCAGACGCCCACCCCCAGATTCGTCAAAAGTGGATTTGTAACCCATGGCCAGTAGGCGTCGCTGCCGCCTCGCGTAACCCGGTGTCCTTAAATAACCAGGGACAGCCCCGTGCTTCTGTTCTCTGCCTCCCTCCCCCGCCCCCGCCCCCAACGCCCCACCCCACCCCAGTTCCAAAATCCGCGGGGACCTCTTGCTTCCAGCCTCTGTACGGGATTGGGTTTCATTTCTCAGCCCCGGCTCTTAAGAAGTTCTAGTGGAGACAAAGCTGCACGGGTTGCCCCGTGCTGCTGCTATCCTGGGGAGAGGGTACCTAACTGGTTAGGGACAAGAAGATCGGTTTCCCTCCCACTTAGGGAAGGAAGGAATTTTTCTCGATTTCCTCCCTTTCAGATGGAAACCTCTGCTTCTCACTCGTTTCTTCTCCTCCATCCCATTCCAGTCCCCGTTTAGGCAGACCAGACCCCACGTGAGCGACCCTAGAGTGGATAAGAGCTCAAGGGGTGTCGTGGAAGCGACCGGGGCTGGAATCTCAGACGCTGACACTTCCTAGCTGTCAGAACTAGGGCGAATTATTGAACTTGTCTGGGTCGAAGTTTCTTTACCTGTAATGTGGCACTGGTGGTAGGGTTGTCACAAGACCAGAGTGTATGTAAAGCACTTGGAAGAAGACTCCATGAATGTGGCTATTCTACTTTTAGTTAAGGGCTCTTCCTCCCTGGCCCACCTTACCTTATCTTGACCTCTACAGTCTCTACCTGAATCAGATTCTTCCAGGCCGCAAAATTCCCTTTCCCCCCTTCACATGGCCTTTGGGTGTAATGGAAGTTGGTTTGTTATTGCCAAGCTTTACGTTGCTTTCGTGACCATTAGGATACTATTCATCCGCTCTGAGTTTGTTTTCTCAGTCACAAAATGTGACCATCAACGCACCTCCTTGAATTTTCGAGTTTGAATGAGACGATGTGTGGTGTAAACACTGTAAGAGTGCTGGGGGAGCAGAGGCGCGTCTGGGGTGTCCGTGAGAAGGGCTCTGTGCTTAACCTCCTGGGAATCTAAGAGGGTCAGGAGGTTGGAGAATCCCATCTCATTCCCCATCTCCTTCCTCCTTGCTCCCTCCATACAAACCACACCCTTCTCATCGGCTCTTTCCCCCTAATTCCTGTAGACACAGCTGCAGGCGTCCTTTCCCTGGAATTTCTTCCCTGTCATTCCCGGTGTCAGGAGATGCTTCGACAGCAGCTAATGAATAGCTAATGACCATGCTAATGAGGCTCTGGCGCTCCTCCCCCAGCACCTGGAGTACCCCACTCACAAACACACATCCATTGCCTGGGTCTCCTTTCTTGCCACCTTGGAGTCCCCAGCACGGTGCTGGTAGATTCGAGCGGGTAGAGGCGGAGGGATGAAGGCTGTGCCCAGAGGGGGATCAACAGCAAAGTCGTTCAGGGCTGCGGGAGTTCCCAATGCTGCCGGCAGGGGGCGCAATTGGCCCTCTCCCCAGGCTCCGGCAGATCTACTCTCGCCGCCTCCCCGCAGCGCTAGGGGAAAGCGCGCTGTCTCAATCATTTATTAATCACCGTAATTAGCGGTAATGACCTCCCAGCCAGCGCTGCCCGCCCGCCGCAGCTCTGCCGGGGTGAGCCGGCGGTGAGTTCTACCTCTGAGGGGCAAACTTCTAAGTTTCCCTGAAATGGTCGCCGCCTCTGTCGCCTTCTGTAGCAAACACATTTAACATTTTGGCGTCATCACCCTCGTCCTAAGTGAGTTCTTGGAAAACTTAGGGTCCCGAACGGAAACCTGTTACCTGGGTGGGTCACCGAGTGGCCCGGCTTGGCCCAGGCCCTCCAGCGACCGCGCCCCCTCCTCTACCCTCCGTGCTGTGGGTCCCGGCCTCTCTTACTCAGGTTCTTCTCACCTGGGGTGGCCGTGGACATCGGTTGGGGAGGAGAGGAGTGGTGGACTCAGCTGCCAACTCCTCCCAAGCCCTCGATCTCCCGCCGATATCCCCACTCAGGTGCTTTAAGCCCCAAACTAGCCATTGGTCCCCACCACCCGGGAGGCGCGGGAGGGAGTAGCTGGGTCCCGAACCTTGGGGCAGGAGCGCTTTGGACTCCCCGTCCATGCCGCCCTCCCACCTTACCCCATCCCTGGATCCGAAGTCCCCGTGGCGCAGGGTCTCACCGTTGAGATAAGGATCGCCGGGGGTCAGCTGGCTTTGGTTGAGCGTCGCCACCGAGGAGTTGAAGCCAAAGAGCAGGTCGCTGGAGTTGGAGATGTCTCCGCCCAAGGAGTCCGCGAACAAGTTCATCTGCAGCAGCGTTTTAAGCAGGTAGCGCAGCATGGCGCGACCCGACTGGGACCGGGGCTGGGGGCTCGGGGCCCAGCCCCTGGGTCTGAGACCCGCGGGCCGGGAGCCGTAAGCCCCTCTACAGCTTCTGCGCGCTGTCCCAGCCACGGTGCCGCTCTCCTGCCGGCGCGCCTGGGTACCGCGCGTGCCTCCGCGTGCCCTCCTCCTTCCCTCGTCCTTCTCTCTCCAACCCGCCGTGCCCGGGTCCCCCGGGAGCTGGGCGGGCAGAAAGCAGGTGCCACGCGGATCACCGCGTAATTAAGGGATTAATCCGCCGCCTTCCACCCTCCCACCCCCACCCCGACGGCCACTAGCAGGGCCAGAGACTAGAGTCGCGTCGCGCGCGAGATGCGGAGTCCCCGCCCCGCGCCCCGAGTCCCGCGTCGGTTCTGGACACCTCGGGAGAGTTTCCCTCCTTTCTCAAAGCACCCAAGATGAGGGATGAGGCTCTTTCGGACTCTGCCCTTCTGTCTGACTTCAAAGGAGGAATCCCTCCTCTCTTTTCCTCTTTTAGGAAACTGAGGCAAAGGGCCAGACCGTTCCTCTAGCTCTCCAAGTCCTCGCTTCCACTTCCTCCCAAGTCCCCGGGCTTTGCTGCGGGAGTGCGGACGGCTGGCGTGGTTTGGGGCGGGAGTTGGAAGTGGGTGGAGAATAATTCCGCGGTGCGTCCACCCCTTTGCCCAGCAGTCGCCTGGTTTGCAGCCGAGAGACCGGGGGATGAGGTGGCGCGTCTTGACCGGGGAGTCCTTGCCCCAGACGCACCACTAATCTAGTAGTTCCTGAGGATACTCAACAGGGATAAAACTGGAGGCGGAAAGCCCAGGGAAACCCAGGCATCTCGCATTTATCGGCATGCTTTTGCATTACTTTGCTCTGACATATTTTATTAAATTGTCTCACCTTTCGGAGGAGACTGAAGGGGAGCCAGGGAGTCTGGGGCTAAGACAAAGAGAGCAATATTGTTCCTGTAAAGGCAAGTGCAAGAGAAGACATGGGGTTGATGGAAGACTCGCTCAAATCAGTTCAAACTTGATAACGATCCTCCTTAGGGGGAGGGGACACGACACCCCCCCACCCGCCTGCTTCTGGCTTTTCTGGCGTTCTTTGTACCTGAAGATCTCCCAGTCGCCCCCCTCCAAACACACACACACACACACACACACACACACACACTTTCCTAGGCTACGGGTGGCCTTGGGGTGTCAGGGGAAGAGAGACCCGGGCCTATCTGAGCTAAGGCCCTGCTGATGGTGGGGTTCTGGCTCAACCGGAGGGCTCCGTGTGAGGAGATCACCTTTGAGGAGTGGCTGCTTCCGAAGTGGGAAGAGGCAGGTGAACAGGTCAACATCCTGAGGGGTGGGTGTTACACAGACGTAGACCCCATCGTAAGCTAAGTCAGGAGTTGGGTATTTCAGGCAGGCAGCGCTCAAGTGAACTAGAGACTTAGTCAAGGGGTGGGGGCTTGTCCCCAAACTCCTCCCTCAATCCTCAGAGCAGCCCTCGGGGGCCTCAAACGAACGGACGTTTAGGTGCCTTCCTACGGCCCCCCGCCCCGCCTCAGCTCTGCGCGTGACTTCGCCAGGCCAGAAGCAAGAAGGGCGGAGGCGGGGCGGGGCAGTGGGGCAGGGCGTGCCCCACCGGAGGCTGCGCCCTAGGAGCTGTTCTTTCAGCACCCCGCCTGTCCTTGCTGGACTAGGAATCTGGCGCCCCACAAACACTTAAACCCCAGCGGACCTTAAATTAGGGTAGGTGGGAGAGGAGCTGGTGACATTCTTTCTCAAGGACCAGTTACTAAGAGATAGGACCTGACGTCTGATCCTTGTTCCAGGACGAGGCTGCATTCAGATAAGAGAGGTGATAAGGGTTAGATTTTCCCACCAGAAATCAATCCCTTCAGGAATGACGAACCCAGACGTCCCAATCCTATATTTGCCAGTGAGATTTCACACTCTGGACCTGTTTGCCCATCCGTTAAGGAGAAATTGGACTACTTGCTCTGCTCTGATGCTTCAGATTCCCGGTTCAGGAGCCCTCTGCTCCCCTCCTTGCTGACCCACCCAGGTCACCTGGGTTCCATCACGTCAGAGGATGAACCAGGACAGAAATCCGGCGTCCTGGCACCAGCCCTGCTCTGGGGCAGGGAGGGCTGCAGCAGACAGGAAACCGCATCCCACCATGTGGCTCCTGCCCCCTCCTAATCCCCTGATTTGCTCCCGGTGGGCCTCTCAGCAAACACAGGGCCTGCCAGCGTCTAGGGGCTTGTCACCCTGTTAGCGGATTTGTTCCCAGAGACAGCGCAGTTAATTGGCCCTTTATGTGGGGATCAGGGCTATTTGCTCAGGGTTCCCTGAGCGGAGGCGGCAACTCAGCCCATGGGCAAGGCAGCTTCCTAATCCCTGGCATTCTGGGTTTAGAGACTGGACAAAGTAGGGCCACTCTCTTCCTTTCCGAGACTCTCCTGGCCCAAATCTCCTGTCCCTCTTCTACACCTCATTCCTTCTCAATACTCTTTTCTCTCTCCCCACTTTTTGTGCTTGTTTCTTCTCTTTCCTTTTTTGTACTTCTCTGTCTCTAGAATACTCTCCCTTTAAACCAACTCATATTAAATGCCAAAAGAGGGTGCAGTACTCAACTGGGGTGTATTGGAGAATAAAGGCCTCCCAACCACAGCCCAATTCCCAGCCCGCTCAGGGCCCCTGGAGCCCAGGTGGGGCAGAGAGTGGGCAGAAAAAGCTCAGCCTCCCTTTCTTAAGGTCCGATGGGCAGCCTGGACACTGGCCCTGCACCTTCTCCAGTCCTGCCTCTTGCTATGCTGTTCGCACAGGCAGCTCTGGAAAGAGTTTGCCTCCTATTCGTCTCCCCACTGCCTGCCCCACCTCACCACACAAACGACCAACACAACTCCGGCTTCTACCTCTTATTTAGAGAGAGTAGGTAACTCGCTGTATCTGTCTCCCTTTCCTAACCTGTAGACCACAGGCGCTGGTACAGCACCTAAAGCAGCGGTCCCCAACTTTCTGGCACCAGGGACCGGTTTTGTGGAAGACAGTCTTTTCCACCGATGAGGGGTGGGTAGGGGGATGGTCCAGGTGGTAAGGCGAACGATGCAGAGCGGCAGATGAAGCTTCCCTTGCTGCCTGCCACTCACCTCCTGCTGTGCAACCCGGTTCCTAACAGGCCAGGGACTGCTACTGGTCCGAAGCCCGGGGGGGTTGGGGACCCCTGACCTGAAGCACTCAGTGTGTGCACTGTAATCGGAGGGTCCTCGTCTAACTTCCACCTTAGGCTGGAGAAAGGACTTGAGTTCCAGGCCCCTCCCTTCTGCTGCCTCAGGAGACTACTTCTTTCCCAGGGTTTTATCAGTAACAGTCTGCACCTCAGAAAGAGTAAAAAAGAGAAAAG
Organism: Grampus griseus; assembly: GCF_964374135.1. Taxonomy (NCBI): domain Eukaryota; kingdom Metazoa; phylum Chordata; class Mammalia; order Artiodactyla; family Delphinidae; genus Grampus; species Grampus griseus. The sequence goes on from NC_139002.1 coordinate 9,635,004, forward strand.
GAAGTTTTGAGGGGAGTTGGCAAAAAAAGAGAGTAGCAAGAGGCAGAGAGGATGGGGAGAGTGGAGTCTATGGAGAGAGAGGGTAAGTTTCTTCTGATAGGGTTATGGAGTCTGGTGGGAAGAAATGTGTGTCTGGGGTGTGGGCGTGTGTGTTTATGGAGAGAATAGCTACCCCAGGTCAACTTCCATGGCCTAGATCCATCACATAGGCCAGAGAACATAGCTGGGAATTTTCAGTGGCCAAGCTGGGGGCTGTATGGGAAGCTTCTTGGTGGTTCAAAGCCTGCATGCCAGCTGGTAGTGGATGAGCTGCTGGCATGTAATTGCCCAGGAGAGCAGCCTGAGGACAACCCCCCATCTCACACTGATTACTGCCCCTGCCTCTCCCTAGTACACACACACACACACACACACACACACACACACACACACAGTCTGTTTACATCCCCCCAGAGCCTGTAGCCTCCCATCACTCTCTCTGCCTTGGTCCTTTCCCAGGGACCAAGCATATGTGTGTGTGTTTGTTGGGGAGGGAGACAAGGAACTAACATCTGTCCCCCACCCCTACTAGGCTATGCCTGTGAATGGCCCAGCAGGGTTGCTGGCTTCAGAGCAATGATGCCAGGGGGCACTGACCCAGCCTGCAGGGGCCAAACAGGAGGGGGGATCAGAGAGCAAAGAATAGGCCCCCGGCTGGAAAGCAGACAGCAGGAGCCAGCCCCCTGCAGGAGCCAGGGTCTGTTGGCTCAACCCTGTAGCTGCTGAGATAATAGGCCAGGGCCCCTTGTCCCAGAGCGCACTTCCCCCCCCCACCGCCTCGGCCCCCCACCCCTGGGGTTCCAGTGGAGGAGCCTGGGGGGAGTTAGTGTGCAACACACACCGCCAAGTCTGGAAATTTGGGGGCAACTGTGCAGAAATGTCCACATCCCAGTACAGATGGAACAAAGTCTAGGGAGAACAAGAGTTTTCCTGATTCCTTTTATTAAACTTGGTACAGAGCAAGCACTCCGTACATATTGGTTTAGTGAATACACCCAATTAACTAGTCAGTCCTCACAACAACTGCCCCCGCAGAGCCCACTAGCCTTCCCTCTGTGCCTCCCATTCATTCTCATTCTCTGTCTCTGTCTCTGTCTCTCTCCCTTCTATATCATTCTCCTAGGGCTGCTATAACAAAAAAACACAAACTAGGTGGACAAAAACAATACATATTTATTCCCTTTCGCAGGCTGCAAGTCTGAAGTCAAGGGCTATGCTCTTTCTGAAGGCTCTAAGGAAGATTTCTTTCTTTTTTTAATATTTATTTTTTTAACATCTTTATTGGAGTATAATTGCTTTACAATGGTGTTAGTTTCTCCTTTATAGCAAAGTGAATCAGTTATACATATACATACATCCCCATATCTCCTCCCTCTTGCGTCTCCCTCCCACCCTCCCTAGCCCACCCCTCTAGGTGGTCACAAAGCACCGAGCTGATCTCCCTGTGCTATGCGGCTGCTTCCCACTAGCTATCTATTTTACATTTGGTAGTGTATATATGTCCATGCCACTCTCTCAGTTTGTCCCAGCTTACCCTTCCTGCTCCCCATGTCCTCAAGTCCATTCTCTAGTAGGTCTGCATCTTTATTCCCATCTTGCCCCTAAGTTCTTCATGACCTTTTTTTTTTCTTTTTTTTTTTTAGATGCCACGTATATGTGTTAGCATACGGTACTTGTTTTTCTCTTTCTGACTTACTTCACTCTGTATGACAGACTCTAGGTCCATCCACCTCACTACAAATAACTCAATATCGTTTCTTTTTATGGCTGAGTAATATTCCCTTGTATATATGTGCCACATCTTCTTTCTTGTCTCTTCCAGGTCTGGTGGATCCCGGTAGTCCTCGGCATTCTTCCGCTTGTAGACGCATCTCTCCAATCCCTGCCTTTGTCTTCACATGGCATTCTTCCCTGTGTGTGTACATCTTATAAGGATACAAGTCATTGGATTAGGGCCCAACCCAATCCAGTGTGACCTGTTCTTAACTACCGAAAAGGTCCTATTTCCAAATAAGTTTACATTCTGAAATTTAACCCACTACACCTTCTTTTTCTGTTTTTCTTCCTTCCCTTTCCCCCTCTATTATTTCTGATACTCTGCTAGGGATCCTATTTTGTTCGTTTAAAAATAGTTTTATTATCCTATGCATAATACATGCTCATGCAAGAATATCCAAGCAGAATAAAAGAGTATGAGATGAACAAAGTCCTCACACCATTCTTATCCTTCTTCAGCCTGGGGCAGCTACAGATGGTTTCTTGTGTACCCTTTCAAATTTTAAGAAAAAGCATATATCTCTCTATCCTTCTTAAAACACAAATATGATCATATTAATTGTACTGCTTTGCAGCCTGCTTTTGTTAACATCAATGTGTTTAGGGTATCCTTTCACATCGTATATATAAATAGAGCTGACAAGATTTTACTGGTATGGGGAAACCTAAACATATTGTAGAGTTTATGGTTAATATTAGTAAATTAGTTTGGGGCATGTTAAGTTTGAGATGCCTGTTAGAAATCTCAGTGGTGTCATCAAATGGGCAGTGGGATGAACTAGTTGTGAAGTTCAGAGGAGCAGTCTAGGCTAGAGATATGAATTTGAGAGCCCTTCAGCTCTATTATTTTAAGATATTGTTGGTCATTTTTATGTACCTTTTAGGTTCAGGCATCATTTGGGGGGAATTGTTTCCAAAGTAATTAAATAAACTTGTATTGCTTATTAAAAAAATTTGAGAGCCTTCATCAAATAAATGCTATAAAAAGCCACAAAACTAGATGAGATCATCAAGGGAGATAGAAAAAAAAAGTAAACAGGTCCAAGGACTGGAGCTTTGGTTACTTTAATATTTAGAATTTAGGGAGTTGAGGAGGAAGCATAAAGAAAGCTTAGAAGGAGCCAGAGAGATAAGAGGAAATCTGGGAGAGTGTGGTATCCTGGCAACCAAGTGAAGGAGGAGGGAGGGATCTATAGTAAATGGAATAAGAAGAGCTAGAATGAAGACCGAGATGAGTCATTAAATTCAGTAATGTGGATGCCACTGTGACCTTGTTAAAGGCAGTTCTGGTGGTTGGGTGGAAGCAAATTCTGATTGGGGTGGCATGAGAAAATAGAAGCAAAGGAATTAGAGTTTTGCTGAAATGGGAAGATTTGTGGGGAGAAAGTTGAAAAAGAAGTGGGATCAGAAATCTCTTTTAATAAAATGGGAGGGAAAGCCTCCTGCTTCTGTGCTGACTGAAATTACCTAATAGAGAAGGGACATCCACGATTCAGAGAAGAGAGGGGAGCGTGGCTGGAGCAATGTCCTTGACTGGAGAGACGACGGGGTCTCGTGCACAAGTGAACAGTTTCACTTAGGACACAGATTCTTCCACAATAAAAGGAAGAAGAGGGTACGGTGTCCAGACACGAGTAGGTGGAAAGATGTGATGGTGGGAGCCAGTGGGAGTTATCTTCTTTTTGATTTAATTTAATTTAATTTAATTTATTTTGGCTGCACCGGGTCTTAGTTGCGACATGCGAATTCTTAGTTGCAGCACACATGCGGGATCTAGTTCCCCAGCCAGGGATCGAACCCAGGCCCCCTGAATTGCGAGTGCGGAGTCTTACCCACTGGACCACCAGGGAAGTCCCAGGAGTTATCTTCTGATTGCTTCTCTATTCCCCATGAAATAGGAAGTAAAGTTATCAGCTAAGAGTGGGATAGGGGAAGAGGTGTTGAAGGCTTGAGGATGGAGGTGTGTGTGTGACATAGTCATATAGGAGAGCAGTAGAGTTAACAACTAGGGAAATGCAACATAATCACCAGGCAGTGTTAGAGGCCTGCCTGGGGTTAGTGATCATGAATTTAAAGTGAGACCATTGTGCATAGTTTTGCATGTTTTCCAGGTACCTTCAGTGGCTTGGGTGCAGGTTCAGAAGAGGTGGAGGGTTGGATTTATTCAACTTTGTGGGTTAGTCAAACACACTCAGAGAAGTGAGGGTCAGATAGGAAAGCTGAGCATGTCTACAAGAAACTGACTCTGATGATTGACCATGGGAATGTAAGCTGAGTAAGGAGGGAAGTAGGGCCACGAGTTGAAAAACTGGAGTGACAGTGAAAAGGAATTGAGATCAATGGGAAAAAAATAAGATTCATGGATTATCCTGGTGGGGCTCTAAGGTTTGTTGGAATTGGAACATCAGAAGAAGCCAATGGGAAAACATAGGAGATGACGATTGGAAATGAGGTTGCTTGAAATTAAGATCATGGAGTAGTTCAGTTACTGGTTATGACAAGGTCTACTAGGGTATGACCACAGGAATTAATGGCTAAGGTAGAGCAGACAACAAGGTGGTGAGAGGAGAGGTCAAGAAACTGAGCAGCAAAGATACTGTTTGGTGTTTTGTTTTGTTTTGTTTTTTGATTTTTGAGGTTATTTTTGGCTCAGCTGTAGTATCTTAATTCCCTGACCGGGTATCAAACCTGTGCCCCCTGCAGTAGAAGCTTGTAGTCCTAACCACTGGACCACCAGAGAATTTCCGAACAGCAAGGATATCGGATGGATCATCTGAGTGGTTATTAGAACCATCAAGAATTAGAGCAGGGGAAGAGTTGGTGAGAAACATTGAGCCGGAAGCTAAAATCTGCAAGGAATGAGGTGGTAGGACCCAGGAGCCAGCAGTAGGTAGTACTGAGATGGTGGGTAATAGAGTCTTATGACATTAGACTCAAATATGGGGCATTTTCAACAACGAGGAGCAAGGAGTATATTGTTCCCCTTTAGGACCAGTGATACATGTTTGTGGCAGAAAACATCTGCCTCATTTTTATGTCCTTTAACAGTTTTAAAGTTTCCATGATGTAGATCTTGAATACTTCTCATTTGTTTATTCCTATGTTTATTATTGTTGTGTTACAATTATAAACTGGACCTTTCTTTTGGACTCTTCCTAAATTCTTTATACCTCCCCCCCTTAAACCCTGAACCTGAGGAAGCCAGTCCAGTGAGTCTTTGAGAGCTATTTCATCAGCTCTGTACCTCCTGCCCATCTCCACAGCCACAGCCTTAGTTTAGATTCTCACCTTCTTTCACTCTGACTGTTGCAAACTAACTCCCTGCGTTCAGCCTCCCATTGGGAATCCATCCCCTACTCTGCTGCTTCAAGGAACTGTCGTATATTTGTTCAAACCCCATTTAGTAAGTAACCGCCAAGTGCCAGACACTGAGCCACATGCTTGTCTCTGATGTTCAAACCTGATCATGTCACTCGCCTACTTAAAAATGATAATGGCTTCTCAATTCCTAGAGGAAGCGCATACGAGTATCACCATAGATCATGTGTGCCTCTCCCAGATCTTCTCCATTACCCCACCTCTCACCCCATCCCTCTGGCCATCTACATCCCACCGCCAAGCTGCCTTTTTTCTTTCACGTGTGGTGCTCTCTCTACTTCTGCACCTTAGCTCCTGCCATTCTCCACTTCCTTTTCCTGAAGTGCCCTCTCCCTTCCGTTCTCCACCTGCCAGGATTCTGTGCAGATCAGTGATGAGTGAAGCCCTCCCTGACTCTCCCAGACCACTTGATTTATTCCCCTACCGTACAATTTAACATGCGATGTTTAAATTATTTGCTCCGTGATTAGCTTCCCCATGAGCTCCAAGCTCCCCTTAGGGAGCTGGACCTTATATCTGACTCATCTTTGAACCCTGGGTGCCCGACATGATGTGTAGCATAGCAGTTATTGTGAACTTACTATTGGCGGGGCTGTTCTAGGTGCTTTTCTCATTTAATTCTCCTAGTAACCCAATAAACAGGCACTGTTACTACCCTCATTTTACAGATGGGGAGATGTAGGCACTGGGTGGTCAAGTGACTTGCCCCAAGTTACTTAGGTGGCTACTACATGGAGGATCCAGGATTTAAACTCAGGCTGACCATACACCGTGTGCCTGGTATACCACCTCTCTGTGAAAGACCTGCATCTGAGGATAGCAGAAGGCAGATTCCCCTGCCCCCACCCCACCATTCTTATGTATAATTCATAATTCTAGTAACAGAATGACTTCTACAAGCACATGGCTGAGTGTAACCCACTGAGACCTCCAGATCTTTTTCTACCATTCTGTTTTTAGTTCCGAAATCCCATCGTACCTGGTACCTATCAGTATTAAACCTGCTGCTCTTTCCATTTGCTCATTTCTATAATTCCTGGAACTTTTGCAGTTTCAGGGAAGTCAGAAATGGACTATGTTTTTTATCACTCTTTGTCTCAATTTCCCAGCCTCAGCCTTTCTCTCTCTCTCTCCCCCTCTCCCCCCTCCCCCTCCCTCTCTCTCTCTCTCTCTACGTGAGCATAAAATTCACAAAGGAAGAGACCAATTAAGATCTTCAAATCCCCTGCATCCAACAGAGGATGTCTCATTTTTCAATTAAAGAGAAATATTCCCGTGCCTCTAATGATTTACATTCAGAGGGAAATGTTTTTGCATTAAATACATATGTGAAAGGTTCTCCACCTTACGTCCCTGAGTCTTTAGTCTCTGTGTTCTTTGAGTTGCTACTTGTGTTCATAGATTTATTTGTATTCACCTTGAGTACTGGACCTATCTCCAGTGTCTTTCGGGACCCCTCTGCCCTGCAGTCCTTCCTTCCACTGCTCTACATTGAGCTTTGGTTTTCTACACCATAAGGGGCTCCGTTTAACCGACATATCCTGGAGCTCAATTCCTGGGAGTGAAGATGACTCCAAGGTCTCTCTGGGCTTCCATGGTCTGACCTGGAAAAGCCAGCATCATTGTGACCTCATTCCCCATCTACACATGTAAAGAAGTCATTATTCTGACAAGTCACGAGAACCTATTCTTCTTCTTCCTTCCATTCATGTGTCTCTCTCCTTTCCCCATAGCTTTTCTTCCATGTCTCTCTCTCTCCTTCCATCTTCCCTACCCCCATCCTGCTGCCTGTTTATTTTAAAGCCTTACCTCCTAGGTCCTGATTGCAAGGCTCATAAATATTCAACATTTCCTAGAAGCAACCTCTGAATGTTATTTCACCACTCAGTGTTGTTACCACATCCAATCAGAAATGGAGCTAGACTTTACTCAGGGTCACTTGCCTCCACCCCCTGAGCCCTGCACTATCAGCATGGGGGCCTTATTTTCCTCTCCAAGATCTTAATCATAAAGGGATGGCCCACTGTGACTTTGGAGCACTTTATGGATTCCAACCTTGACAAGTGCTGAGACCCCCATCCCAAATGTGAGAATTTCCAAATATTCCATCATGAGAGGGTTTACCTATTCCAGAGCAATAACCCTGGCATTAAAAGAGGAGAAGGATGGGCTTCCCTGGTGGCGCAGTGGTTGAGAGTCCGCCTGCCGATGCAGGGGACACAGGTTGGTGCCCCGGTCCGGGAAGATCCCACAGGCCGCAGAGCGGCTGGGCCCGTGAGCCATGGCCGCTGAGCCTGCGCGTCCGGAGCCTGTGCTCCACAACGGGAGAGGCCACAACAGTGAGAGGCCCGTGTACCGCAAAAAAAAAAAAAAAAAAAAAAAAGAGGAGAAGGAAAGATAGGAACAGGTCTGGAGTTATAATCCAGGTAGAAAAACTATAAGCACTCTGCCTGATGCACAGAAGACATTCGGTAAATACTTTAGTTGTGTTGAGTGATTTCTAAGCATACGATAAAAGGAAAAAAGGAAAGAAAAATAAACCAAAATCTAAGCAATGGTTGGTTAGTTGTGAGGGACTATATGCAATTTTTTCACCTTTCCTCCATTTAAAAATATTTTGATAATAATGGAAAATATAAAATTATCATTTTAAAGGTTTAAATAGAGGCAGGAGGGCAGGCAGATTACAGGTCGAGGACTCTCCTCAGGACAAAGTGTTCCTGCCTCGATGGGCACCCAAGCCCAGGCAGCAGCCAATCTCTTCTTTCCTCCATTGGTTTGGAAAAAGGGTCAGCAAACCCACCGCTCTTTATATTGGAGGGAAGGAAGGAAGAGAGATGTACGGGCAGGAAGCAAGTGCAGGGAATCAGAGAATGGTAGGTCCCTTTGCAAATATCCTCGCCAAACCTTTCTTCTCATCCAGGCTTGGCTTGAATCCTTCCAGATACAGGGAGCTCAAAACCTGGTGGGATGCCTAGGACAAGATGGGCAGCTCCAACAGAGAGAACGGCTCTGGTCTGTAGATACCCTCACCTTTGGGGCTTGGTTCTAGTTCTGCCTCTAAAGAATTGGTTGGGAAGTGGGTAGGAAGAGAAGTAGGATCAAAAACAGAGATGGAGTCCAAGAATTAAGGAAGAGAAAATCACTTGGTGAGATTCCAACATTAGTCGAGTCATTGGAGACGGAAGGCCAAGCTCATCTTTCAACACAGTCCTGAGCCGTCTCTGCCCAAAACCCACACGGGGACTTAGGTTGGCAGAGGTTGGGGGTAGAGTGGGCGGCAATGACTTGTGCCGGCGTCCAAAGAAACAGCTTTCCAGCTCCCATTTCAGCACAGCTTAGGTGGGAGATGGAAGTGGGGAATATTCCATGGGGCTATTTCAAAAGGCCAGGGCTGCTGTCAGATGAAGCTGTAAAAGTGTGTGTGTGTGTGTGTGTGTGTGTGTGTGTGTGTGTGAGGGGGAGGGTCGGTGTGGGGACAGGGCCCATGTGTTTTGGGCTCTATTAACTAACTCCCTCCCATCCATCACAGCCTCCCCCTGGGCCTCCGAAGCCCTGGCAGCTGGGTCACCCCGGGGAGGCTGGGCTGAGGGTCCCTAAAGGGAACCAGGCTTCGGGCAGAGCAGCGGAGACACATGTGTGCCTGGCTGGGTTGGGGCTGGCGCCTCATTGAGAAGGGGGCTCTCCAAGCTGGGCTTCATTAGGGCAGTGGCACTAATAGGGGAGGGGGTGCAGGGGGACGGGCTGACAGCCAATTACTTGCTCGTCTGCATTATGGATTAACCCATCTGGGTCTGGGAGATTGGCTCCGAAAGGGGCACAAAAGGGGGGGGCGTGACCACAATCACACACTGAATTATCCAGTCTGAGCACAATTGTCCACCAACAAACAGGGCCTCAGGATGGGTGACCCCCTTGGGTTCTCTCCATCCTGCACCCCTCGCCCCACAGGAAGAGCCAGAGATTAACCGCCGCCTGGTTAAAAGGCAGGGTGTGGGATGAAGAGAACAAGGATATGCCATTCCAGAGAGGCGGGGAATTCAGGGAACAGGGGCTGGGTTTGAGGTTAAGCCAGAGAAGTCAGGAGCCAAGCAAAAGTTCTCCCAACAGACTTTTTAACTTCAGTCCCCTCTACTTCAGAGGCAAAACATGACTTAAACGTGCCCATCTGAAATACTGGACAGAGTCAGAGAGCAGAGGGTCTCAGCTGAGTCTAGGGGAAAGGAATGGAAGGACTCTCAGAATCGGGTGTCTCACACGTCACCCATCACCCTTTCTGAGGTTAATTGATTCCAGAAGTGAATAAGGGGCTTTCAGATGGGGTCCTGGAGGACCCCTGCCCTGCTCTGGCATCTCTGATGCTTTCCCAGTGGGAGTGCCCTGCACCCTCCCCCATAACTCCTCCTCTAGGAATAAGCCCACCGTGCAGGGTGATGGAGGAAGAATGGGAGGGGGAGGCAGGCAGGGGGCTTCTCTCCTCTGGCTAATCCCCTCATTACCATCTCATAATCAGAATCACGCTTTCAATGTAAATGGGGCTGTTAAATATTGGTTTCTCTAGACACAAGCTCCTTTGGAGAAAATTATTGATGCTCCCTCTTCTGCCATCCCTGGCTGGCTCCCACAGTGAGGGTGGGTGGTATGAAGTGTCAGTGAGGGCTGGTTGGTGGGGAAGGTGAAGGTGCCTGACAAGCAGGGGCAGACTCATTTGTTTTTAGTTGGCCCAGGCAGCCTCAATGTCCCTGGTTCAGCAGAAGAAACTCATCTGGAGGAAACTGGCTCATTTTGAAGTCAAGAACTTCTTGACTGCAAGAAGTCAAGCAGATTGGCTTCTGGTACCAAATCACTTTAGACTGTAGAGCAACATGGAGCTGTAGATCCCAAAGTGAGATTCCTGGGAGAAGGGAGGTGTATTCATTGGGCAGCTCTGGCATCTCACCCTTTGCCCATTGCTAGAAACCCCTGGCGCGCCCCAGGGCAGTGACCTGGACTCCCTGGCCAGCCATTTGTAGATACAAAGCTCAACGTAAAGTGACGATGACTCTTCACATGCGAAGCTTCATGCTTGTCCTGCTGCAGCAGGTCCTGAGAGACAGCTATGGTGGTTATCATCCCAACCGGCAGATGAAGCTCAGGCTCGTCAAGTGACTCACCAGGTCCACATGGCTCGTCAACGGCAGATTCATATTGGAACATGGTTCTTCCGAGTCCAAACTCAGCCCCATCCCTTTGTGCCAAGCTCTGCCCTTTAAAATCGAGGCTACTACTCCTATGCCGCTGTGCGGACATGGAGACCATTTGGTGTGTCTGTAGTATGACCGCAGAGGTGTGTGCCTTGAGAGGTGGGTATGCAGAGCAGAGCAGGTCATTTTCTGCTCTGTTCTCCCACTGTGGTTAAGACACAAGGCTGCAGACTGTTGGCGAGGTCACCACGCCCCCTGTTGTCTCTCTCTGTTCAGGGGCCACATCCTTCCCAGCCATGTCTCGACCCTGGGTCCAAAACTGGGTATGAAATAATAATAATAACGACAACAACAACAGTGGCTTCTCACATTTGCTTAGCATTTAACAGTTTACAAAGTCTTTTTCATGTGTTATATGATTAAATCCTCACAACCACCTTGCAAACTAGCACTGTTGCTTGCTGCTAAGGACATGAGCTCTGGAATCACACCGTAGGTTGACGTCCCAGCGCCCCTTAGCAGCTGGGTGGCCTTGGGTAAGTTACCTCACGTTCCCTGCTTCTATGTCCTTCTCTATGGAATAAAGATGGTAAAAATAGAGCCTGCCTCCTAGAGTTTTGGGGAGCAATTAAGGAGATTATACATGCCAGCTGCTTACAGGAGTGTCTGGTACATATCAGTCAACCTTAGCCATTTTGAGGTGGGGTAAGGACTATGATCCCATTTTACAGATGCAGAAACTGAGGCTTAAAGGACTAAGTAACCTGTCTAAGTTTAGTCGGTTGGTAACGACAGAGCTGGTTATTAATTCGGGTCGGCAATGAAATCTGCAGAGGGGTCTGGGACTCCTGCCCGACAATGAAGAAGGCGGTCTCCTGAGGTCCTTTGTTGGGTTTTAGACGGGAAGGGCAGGTTCTTTCTCTGTTTAGCGAGTTTGGGCACACACGGAGGAAGGAGAAGCAAGTTCTCCACGGCGGCGAGTGAGAGGCGACCCCTCTTCTCCCTGGCCGGAGGCAGCTTAGTGGAAGCCCGGGCACCACGTGGCTCGCGCAGAGCCTCGGCTGAGAAGAGAGGGCGGGAGATGCCTTCGGAGGCCCCTCCCCCCCAGGGCCTGAGAGTGCTTCCGCTGCTCGGCTCCCTCCGTTTAGCTTTCTCCTCATTAACTCCCCGGCCTCATTAATCAGCCGCGATGAAATGCGCCCCCGGGAGCACTGCCCGCCCGCTCCGCCGTTTGGCGCTTTAATTATCGTCCCAGCGGGAGGAGGAGGGGTGGGCGACGTGCGCGCGCGCGCGCGCACACACACACACACACACACACACACACACACACACACACGTGTCCTCGGATGGACAAGACCAAGCTGGGCCCGGGTCCTGGCTCAGCCAGGGCAGCAGACACAGGCTTGGTCCACAAGATGCTGCATCAGCCCCAGGCAACCCTAGCCAATACTTGGCATCTGTCAGTGAGTTTACTGTAGTGGTGTCATTTGCATCAAGCCCCCTCCCTACAACGGAAGGGAGGACTTCCTTCTGTCCAAAAAAGTCCACAAAGCTTCATCTCTCTGGTCTAATTTCATTTACTAACCAAAATCCTCGCTGACCCGCCTACTGTGTGCTGCGCTTCTAGGTGTTGGAGATACAGACATGGCACCTGTCAGGCCCCAGGAAGCTCCCACATTGTCCAGGTGGGAGACAAGTGGAAGAGAAAAACGAACCTAACTTGAAAAAGAGAATACAAGAACAAAAACCCACACAGGAGGCCACAGAAGTGAAGAACAGAGCAGGGAATGCAGCCAGGGCCTGCCCAAAGCAGTTTTCCTAAGAAGATCAAAGCTTGAAGGGGACTTAAACTATAAGTGAGAGTTAGCTGGGGAAGGAGTGGGTGCTTAAAGAAGCAAATAGAAAGTACAGAGGACAAAATATAGACAGCACTGTGTGTGCAGAGTCCTGTGCGTAATTCAGTCTGGCTGGAGGACAAGCTCATGACAAGGGGACAGCGTGTGGTAAGACGCAGGTCATGGGGAACCTCGTCTGACGTGCAAAGGAGGCTGACTTAGATCTAACCTAAAGGCAATGAGAAGTTACTGACAGATTTTTAAGCCAGAGAGTGACATGATCAGACTTACGGTTTGGAACACCTCTTTTTGATGAGCAGGATGAATTGGAGGGGACAGGAATGGAGGCAGGGAGGCTAATTAGCAAGTAGGTGACTGATTGGGTGTAGAAGGCAAGAAAGAGAGAGAGAGGAATTTGGGATAGCCTCAAGTTTCCTCTGCAAAGTGTGTTTTGGGAACTGGGAGGAAGGTTGTCTTGAGGTGTTTCAAGGTCTCTGACTCAGCTCACATTAAAGGTAAGGCAGAGTCCAGCTGGTTCTCTCCTCTGAGGAGGCGACCAGGAGACTTGTCTTCTAGTCCCAGGTAGGTAAATTACTTCACCAGTTCTCTCATCTGTAAGATGAAATACAGATTGAATCTGGTTTACGAACTCACACCTGCAGTGTCCAGGGCGGTAACAGAAAAGATCTGAGCAGACCAGGAGAAGAATAAATGTCCACTAACAAGGGCAGTGCCCTTCAACAGCAGACTGCTCTAGCCATGTTGGAAAAGGGCTCAGGATTGCCAGATCATCTGCAGGAGAAACCAGAACTCAGAATTTTTAATATGGTGCCTCCTAATTTAACAATACCCATGTAATCCAAACATGCTTGGTGTGAAACGTATCTAATGTATTTAAATCCATGAGTTCATAATGATTTTTTTTTTTTTTTAGCGGTACGCGGGCCTCTCACTGTTGTGGCCTCTCCCGTTGCAGAGCACAGGCTCCGGACGCGCAGGCTCAGCGGCCATGGCTCACGGGCCCAGCCGCTCCGTGGCATGTGGGATCTTCCCGGACCGGGGCACGAACCCGTGTCCCCTGCATCGGCAGGCGGACTCTCAACCACTGCGCCACCAGGAAAGCCCCCATAATGATTTTTTATTTTTAAAAAATCATTGCTTACCTTTAGAGGATGCTAAGGAATTGGTTCATTATTTTGAGAAATAATAGGTAAAGGAAAAGAATCAAGCCTTTATCCTACCTTTTCTACTTGGATGTACCGAAGTGTAAACAAATAGTTGATGACAGGTTTTCTTTAGAAAAGTATTCCAGCTAATAAATGAAGATGGAATCACAGAATTAGAATGCCACAATTTGGCAATCCCTAATGAAGTAATGGATCCAGGCAACGATCTTTACTGGAAACTGGATGCTGATATAACAACAACAAAAAACAGACAAGCAGACATTACTCCGGATACGATTACACAGTATTGCCTGTGAAGTACTCTTGCAAAAAAAATATCAAGCATTCATTGATCAAGCCTTTATATCTAACAACCAATTTACAGGAAATATAGGGGCAGAAGAACGTGCTAGATGACACCATGGGGATACATTCAACAAAATTCAGACTGCGGAAAATTCTACAGAACAAATGACCCATTTTTGTCACTAGCAAAGAAAAAAAAAGAGAAAGATTAGAGGGGAACCTCCAGTTAACAGAGACATTGCACTGTACAGATTCATCTGGATCCTAATCTGAACAACAAGAAGGAAGAAAAATCATTGAAACAACTGGGGAAGTTTGAATATTGATTATGTATTGGGAGATATACTTTAGGCGTGACAATGTTATTACTCTTATTATGTTATTTAATGAGACCTTAACTTTTAGGACTACTTTGAAATATTTCCAGAAGAAATATGATTTCTGACATTTGCTTCAAAATCACGAGGGGAGAGAGGTGGGGACAGATGAAGGAAGATTGTTTTTGAATGGACACGTGCTGAAGCTGAGTGACGGATCCATGGGGCTCCTTCTATTACTCTCTCTCATTTTGTATATGTTTATTATCCAGAATATGCTATTATCCATAGTAGAATGCTTAAAAATACTTAACGGGCCAAAATGTGTCTGTCGCCTGGATTTGGTCCAAGAGCTGCCAGATTCTGGTGAGTTTCAGCTTCCACTCAACGCTACCCCCCCACCCCCCCGTGAGTCCGAACCCTCAGTGGTGGGCGCTTTATCCCTAGACCTCGCTGTCCCTTTTCAGGTCCTTTCCCAGAGGTGCCCATTTCCCAGGGAACGTAAGAGTGTGGCAAAGAGGAGCATGAAACAAAGCCATAAAGACCAGCGCGAGTTCCCTGGGACAGAAGACACCCCAGGATTAGGGAGCAGGGAGCTGGGTGTCAGGGGCCGTCACAACCTAGCACACTTCCTTTAGTTCCCTCCCTCCTCTATCCAAGTCTTCTACCTCAACGTCAAAGGTACACACACCTGTCCAGACGTCCCAGCTTTTATCTCAGCATTCCAAAGCCCAGACAAAGGCTTCCACTGCCCAGGAAAATAAAATAAAATAAAAAGGGGGCATCTCTCCCGGAACAGTTCGGGCTAGAGAAGAGAGTCGTCAACCTGGGGAGACGAAGCATTTGGGGCGCGGGAGGGGAGCGAGTGAAAGTCCCGTGATCCCCAGGCACGAGTGAGGGACGGTGTTGGAGGCCGGCAGTGCTTTTCTGTGCAGCCTCTGCTTCCTGCCTCCCCTTCTTCTCCTCCCCCCAGGCTCCCTCCTTGAAAGACCCTTTCCCCGGCACGCGCCGGCGGCGCTAGCTGCTCTTTTCGAACGGACGGGGCCAGCAGGGAGAAGGAGTTAACGCCAGGCGAGCGCGCGGGGCGGTGGCCGGGCTCGGGGCGTGGAGTCGACGCGGACAATAGGCAATCAGCAGCCCAGCAGGGCGCGCGCTCGCCGGGCGCCGCCCGTCCCTCCCCAGCCCCCTTGGGCCTCTTGTTGTTCCCTGGCTCCTCCTCCCGCCCGGCCTTGGGGGCCCAGATTGGCCTGGGCGTTGGGGGTTTGGCGAGGCTCGGAGCTCGGCCGCAACTGGACCTGTGTCTGCGGTGCAGGCCTCGCCCCTCCGCCCTCGCGCTTCGGCCCCGGGGTCTGCGCGCAGCGATCTGGCGGCCGGCCCTCCCCCTCTCCCCCATCCTTCAACACCCGCTCCCCGGCCCATCGGGGTAATGAGCCGCCCTCGGCCAGGCCCCGGCCCCATTGTGTGTACGTAGGGAACGAAACCGGGTCTCCGCGGTACGATGGAGAGTGACCGCGCGCGCGGCTGCGACCCCCGCTTCACACCTGCTCCCCGCCCCCAGCCCGGGGCGGGCGCGGGTGTGTCCTCTCCCTCCCCGCGGGAGGGGTCTCAGCTGGGGCTGCACTTGGTAAAGAGGCCGTGGAGAGGCCGGCGGCGGCCCGAGGAGGAGCTATAAATTTGGAGCAGATGCGGCCTGACAGGCCCCGAGCCCGGGGAGGTGGGGGTAAGGCTCCGTTCCCGGCCCAGGCCCCATCTTCCCGTCTGCAGCGGAGTTAGACGGTCTCCGGGCGGGGTGACCCGGGACTTTGGATGTACAGAGCCCGTCCCCCCCACTGCCACCTCCGCCTCGGCTCTTTGTGTACCCACGCGTGGGGAGGAGGACTGGAAGGCAGGGAGGCGCCGCAGGGAGGCGCCGGAATAAGCTTATTGCTTTCCCCTTAAAAAGAGTGGTTTCTTTGGAAGAGACTGGCAAAGTCTGAGCCCCTGGCTCTGGCCTGACACTTCTGGGCAGCAGCTAGAGAAAAAAAAAAAAAAGCAGGTAGTAGAAGCATGGTTCGGCTGTTCATTCCACACCATTTAAATGCCCATTTTGTGCTAAAAATGCAAGGTAGGGAGACACAGGCAGACGGGATGGGGGGAGGATGGGAACGGGTGGCAGAAAAATACTAAGGAATAATGCCTGCCATGCTGTAAGTACTATAGGTGCTGCGATACTGTTCATTTAAATAGCATTTCCCTTTAGTAAGTACAGTCCTCCCTGGGTATCCTCTGGGGATTGGTTCCAGGACCCCCATACCAAAAATCGGATACTCAAGTCCCTTATCTAAAAAGTCCCTTATCTAAAATGTCCTAGTATTTGCATATAACCTATGCACATCCTCTTATATACTTTAAATCATCTCTAGATTACTTAAAACTCCTAATACAGTGTAAACATTATGTAAGTACATAGTTGCTCTCCCTCAGCAAATTCAAGTTCTGCTTTCTGGAATTTTTTTTTTCCTCAGTATTTTCGATCCACAACCGGTGGAATCTGTGATTGCAGAACCAACGGACCCAGAGGGCCCACTGTAGTATTCTCTCCGTCCAACAGAAGAGGGAGCAAGGTGCTGAGTGCTGCCAGGGGTTTGATGGTAACTCAAACCATCAAACCATTCAATCCAGGTATCCCAACCCCAAGTGGGAGGAGGTGGGAGGGTGTGCTAAGGGGGCTTTCCAATACACTACACTGCCAAGGAGGTGAGGCGGGCCTGTCATGGATCTGGAAGGGAGTGGAGAGAGTTGAAACTGAGTGTCGGTAGCAGTTAACACAGCCCTGATTGACCTTACCTGGACTCGACACTGTGCAGCTACTTCTCTGGAGTGGCACGAATTGAAGGCTGAGTCCGTGTCCCAAGTCTGAAGGTCGTGGTACGGTCACCATTCTAACCGAGGGCGAACTGGGGGGTTAGTGTCTACAACACTGGTGCCAAGCTGAGTTCGCAAAATCCACTGTGTGCAGTGTCATCTCCGTTTACAGCTGTTCTCTGCTTCCTCTGCTTCTAACACGCCACGGGGCTAACCAGATTGGCCTGCAGGAACCATTGCTTCTTCCCTTCCCTTCGCTTCCATTCCTACCAGTCTCCCTGGTCCATACCCACATAGTTTTGTAGACTAATGGTTCTCAAACTTTGGCAAGCATCAAAATTGCCTGGAGGGCTTGTTAAAAACACTCCCAGGGTTTCTGATTTATTTAGTCTGGGAAGTCGTAGGGCCTGAGAATTTGCATTTCTAAAAGTTTCCCAAGTGATGGCGGTGCTGAGGCCACAATTTGAGAGAGCTGACCTAGATGGAAGGAGAAATAAGGGCTGGTGAAAGAGGAAAGAACTGATGTGTGTGCAGTGCTGGAGAAGGTTATTGGAAGTTCAAGCTCCCCAGGGTCCTGGGGTATCTTCACTCTCTGTGAGGGATAGATAGGCTATATCCCCAAGCAATTGTGGGCATAGTCCAGAATTAGCCTAGTGTGTGTGTTTCTTGTCTGGTGACTTAGCACTCCCCCTAATGGACTCAAACGATTCTGCGCTCTCCTCAGCCTCCTAATGGAAACAAGAATTACCCTAATTTATTTTCCCAACCTATCTTGGTCATCCATTCATCTCTTTGTCACTAAAGGTGCAGGGATGTTGTCTTACACATTTCTGTTTGCAAATTCATTAGCATGTTTTTTTTTTCAAGGAAAGGCATTTTATTCTGATTAGCATGGTTTTGGGTGCTCAATGGTGACTCCGTGAATGAATGAATGCTTTCCTTCTTCTTTAGGAGAACCCTAACACCTACCAGTCCCCTCTTCCTCACCTTTGCTTCTCCCAGCTGCTCTAAAATACTCTACAGGTGATTTAAGATCCAGATATTTGCTGAAAAATTCTCCTCGACATGTCAGCATCATTATCACCAGTTACAAGACTTTGGCTGGGGGCAGGCAAGCCCAAGTCAGAGGCTGAGGATGGGTTTTGTAAAAATGTGACCAAAAAAAAAAATATATATATATATATAGCAAAAGATTAGATGAGAAAAGCAGGTGGAATTTTATTTCCTACCACCAGGTGGCAGACCTTGCCCCATTAATGAGAATTAACCCTGGACTTGAAGCCTGGCCTAAACTACTTTTTTCAAATCAGAGCGAGGACAAAAGGCTGTTTCTCTACTTAAATGACTTGGGAGTTGAGGCAGGGAGAGCAGTTACTTGAAAATACCTTTGTAACTGCTGCTACTCAAGGTACTTGAGTAGATCCCTTGAGTTTCCTCAAGGGCTCGCTGAGACATGCTAGTTTTTCCTTCCGGAAAAGAGGTTCACCCTCTTGTAGATGGAAGAAAATGGGTTACTTAACTAAGAAAAATGCCAAAAATGTAACTTCAAACCAGAGGTTTCTGGCGCCGCATACACACGTGGCAGCCCTGAACGGCTTTAAGCCCCAGTGCTTGGCTTCTTTTTCTCAGCCCCCATCTGGCAGTCAACCTCTATTTCCTACCACCCGACAGTTCTTTGTTCTCTTGCTTATACTGAATCTTCCTCAAACTAAAAATGAACGCTTTATTTTAACTCTAGAGTCCACTCCAGGGCCTTCTTACTGAATTCCAGTTTGCAGTCTAATGGGCACATGGATGGTCTCTAATCTACCCCTCCCTCAGAGGATCCTCAGTATGTTACAAAACCTAAATCATACAACAACTTGGGCAAGAGTTACAGGCTCACAGCAATAATATACATACATATGTGTTTGCGTGAAAAAAAATATATGTATATATATAATGTCTTACAGGAAGGCTCAATGAATGTTTTGGGAGACAAGCAGGTGAAGATTCGGTTTTATGCACCTTTTTCTATCTCAGTTGTATGTGCAACAGATATTGAGAATAGAGTAGTATCCACCACAGTGCCAGGGTCAGAGCAGATCTATACCTTACATAGAAAACAGGAAGTTGTCTATACCATTGTTAAGGGTCTCTAACACAGATGAGCCATTACCCTCAGCTCATCGGCTTGCAGCTTCCTCCCTCCCTTGGGGATGTGCAAATCTCAGGTAATACTGACCATCTTAGACTAAGTAAAACTCACAGCCTGGAGCGCTTCACTGGGCAGTTCCCTACCACTGTAGCAGGTCCCTTGGTGGCCTAAAATGTTTATAGATATCTGTGCTAAAGACAGAGACTATGAGAAAAAAAATAATTGAAACAGTACATATTTGGTTGTTTTGGGTTTTTTTTTCTATGTGGATTGTTAACAGAGTCAGTCAAAACATATTTATGGCATGCCTGCAGGGCACATTGCATGGTACGTCACCCCTCATTGAAAATCCATTAAAACAATTGCCAGGGCATGCTAGGAAACTTTTCTTCACAAAGGAATTTGCTTTAGTTGCTGGATTAGCAGGAACTAATTTGAGATGCAAAACTAACAACCCCCTTTGTACTAGGAAGCCCTTATGTAAACTGTCACATACTACAAATAATATATGTGTATTTATTCGTACCTGTGTCTGAGTATATGGACTTAAAAGCTACAAACCTAATGGGATAGTGATATAAGGGGAAAATAATTTTAAAAGTTAGTGAATCATCTACTAATGCTGCAAAGTTAAATGTTTACCTGGGAGGTTGTGCCCTGGTTATAGGCCATTAACGACCATCAAAAAATAAAATCATGTTCACATCTATCACACTTACGGAATGTCATATTGTCTTGACTCTCATACGAAGCAGCTAGGTTCAAAAAACCCCACTTTTATTGAGATACTGTTGATCAATGCAAATAGTGAGACTCATTCAAACCAACATTTGGTCTTTGAAATTAATTTATAAACATAAGGAGATTTCATAAGTTTGTTTATTGCTTTTCCCCACTACTAACTGTAACAACCTTTATTAGCATATTACATACACATAGTTGGTTCTGTCTTCTTTCAATTATTTGTTCAACAAGGAATTTTCATTACCTACTTAAGGCACTGAAACAGAACGTACCCCCATATCTTGCAAAGCCCAAGTTATCTAGTAGAGAGATGCAGTTTGATGGAGTTGCGGCATCTTGTTAATGGTGCCCAGTTGTAGTGGGAAGCCCCACTATTGCTACTCCTGTCCCATGTTTCCAGTTCCAAATCTTCTCTGCAACCAGTGTCCAACCCAAGACCCTCTACTGAATCCCCTACCTACTTCAGGACAGAAGGAGAGAGAAAGAGTAGACTTGGGCAGAGGGCCTTACTCTTAAGAGAAGAACACACTTTCCATCAAATGGTAGAACTGTGGTGACTGACACAAGGAAAGTAATATAGGTTTAAAGCATAAGCTGAGGTCATACAGTCCCAGCATCAAAGTTTAGATTCATCATTTACCAGTGATCAGGTTTTGGGAAAGTAACTTAACTGCTCTGAGCTAAGGCTAAACATCTCACTTATAACGTGACAATAAGATAATGCATGTAAAATGCTTAGTATAGTGTCTACCAGAATGCATCAGTGAATGGAAGTTCTTGGTATCCACCAAAGCTCTGTGAGAGTAGAAAACTACTTCACCTCTGATGCTTCAGGTGGCTTCCGGCCGACCTTCACCTGTGATCTAGAGAGTATGTACGGGGAATTCCCTGGTGGTCCAGTGGTTAGGACTTGGCGCTTTCATTACTAGGGCCTGGGTTCAGTCCCTGGTCAGGGAACTAAGATCCTGCAAGCTGCGTGGCCAAATTAAAAAATAATAATAAAATGTAAAAAGAGAGTGAGAGAGAGAGAGAGAGAATGTATGCACTTGCAGTACAGCAGAAAGCTCACTGATCTGTCAGTAAGCCAGGGTACTGCATCATGGGAACATTCGATTTGGGGAAAAGCTCTGTTTGGGGCTAGGAGTCATAGATGAGCAAGACTCTTTTCTTTTTTTCTAATTATTTTTCTAATTATTGGTAGGTTAGTTTGGAACTTCCAGAGATAGACGCTGAGACGAGGATTAGAGTGCAAGGAGTTTACCTGGGGAAGAGGACCACCAGTAGGGAAATAGAGGTGTTTAAAAAAAAGGAAGGAGGGCAATAAAGGGTGAGCGTGGGCAACTGGGGTTTAATCCCGTCAGGGAGCCCTGGGAGATGGTGTAGGACACACCTCAGAGCTACCCCACAGGGAAGAGCAAGGATGTTGGGATATTTATTTACCAACTCTCCATCATCGGTTAAGATCTGCTTCTGGGAACATTAACTGTTACAGGCACAGCCATGCAGCAGAACCCTGGAGGTCTACACTACAGTTTTCCCAGTGGAGCTTGCAAAAACTCTACATGGCATATACATGTACAACTAACACCACTAGCACCAAGGAATCTACTGGTCATAGGGCCAGGCAGCAAGGCCACTTAAACGGTACCCAGAACCTGCTACAGAATTTGCCCTTGCTCTGGCCCCCCTCATAATGTGTGACCTTTAAAGTCACTAATACATAGATTGGAGTGGTATTCCCTAACGTGGTATATGCTGTCTCCAAAATCCCAAGAAGCCTACCAGATCTACACCTCCATGTGGTAGGTGGAGCAAGGTACAGGAACTTGTCCTCAAGCTTGGAGTGGACCTCTTGGGCATGCCCCAGACAACCGGACCCTAATAGCTACCAGGCAGCCCCCCAATCATTTTAGGGTGTATATCCTCCCTGCTGGTATTCAAGTGATCCAATTAACTCAATGCTATCAAAATAGGGGAGCTTTTTTTTTTTTTTTTTTGCGATACGTGGACCTCTCACTGTTGTGGCCTCTTCCGTTGCGGAGCACAGGCTCCGGACGCGCAGGCTCAGCGGCCATGGCTCACGGACCCAGCCGTTCCGCGGCATGTGGGATCTTCCCGGACCGGGACACGAACCCGCGTCCCTGCATCGGCAGGCGGACTCTCAACCACTGCGCCACCAGGGAAGCCCAAAATAGGGGAACTTTGTGCTGTTTCGTGTCACGTATACCAAGACAATCAAGGTCTCTGGGGGCAATAATTTGGAGCTACTGCGGGAAAGCATCCTGAAGATTCTCAGAAGCCCTTGCTGAGAGTCCTTTAGGCATTTACCTTAAATCATTCAGGAGTCTTACAAAGGTTCTCACAGCCACACCCTTGATTTGATTTTTGGCCTTGGACTCTTTCAATGCTGAGAAATATTAATGAGCTGGGAAAACAGGGGATAAGAGACAGTTATATCAGCCAAACCAGCAAATCCTTGTGCTTCTGCATCCCCTCCAGATTCTGCTTGTAAATTGCATGGTGCCTTCTTTCGCTCACCCTTTTCTTCCTGTGCGTTATTATGCTCCGTCAGAAGAAACCAAAGGGCACTTTCAACATTCTGTCTGGAGATCTCTTTATCGTATATTTTAAAGTTTATTACGTACACTTCTTATCTTTCAAGTTTCCACAGGCAACATTTTGGCAATTATTCCATCATACATAACACGTGTTGTCCTTTCTCCAGCCTCTAATAACTATTTTCTTACTGCTTTCTCAGCCTCCAGCAACTGTTTGTTCACCATTCCTCCAGGCTTTGCTAACAGCATCTTTGGTGTTTTTCCAGCTTCTAACCACCAACTGGTCCAAGGGCAGAATTCCAAGAGCATGAGAGGTTAGGCTCTGGAACCCTTCTGCTACATTTTATTGCAAGCAAGCCCCAGGGCAATTCCAGATTCAAAGAGTGGGGAAAACAGATTCATCTCTTAATGGAAAGCATTGTAAAATATTGTGACAGTGTTTTTCAATATACAGCAGACATCTTTACACTAACCAGTGGATACATTTTTAGAATAAATTCCTAAAAGTGAACTTGCTGAGTCAAATGCAAATATGCATTTGTAAAATGTTGCCAAGCCCCCTTCACAGAGGTTATACCAATTTTGAATCTCCCCAGCAACATAAGAGGGTGCCAGATGAGGTTTCCCCAGATCTCACAGCACCATGTGTTATCCAAATTTTTTTCTCTGCCAATCTGACAGGTAAATATGACATCTTCTTGTCGTTTTAATTTGTATTTTGCATATTATGAGTGAGACTGGGAATATTTTATTTGCTTAAGAGCCAATTGTATTTTTTTTCTTGAAACTGACTATTCGTATGTTTGCCATTTTCCATTTGGTTTGTAGGCTTGGCTTACCATCTTTCAATGCACTCGAGAACTGTCATATGTTAGTAGTGTGATACAATTCTGGGACAGGCTCTCTCAAGTCTCTGAACTGAAAGTTTCCTTACCTACCGAATTTTGGTCTTTCTGAGGGTAATGAATTCTCTCCTCCCCTGGGAAAGGCCAATAGTATGAGACCATTATGAGCTCTAAGGGAATATGTGGTTCTCTAACTGGCGAAGACCTGGGTTTCTAGAGATTTTCCCCCAAATTTCACTGCCCCCAAAGAAGAAAGTCACATATGTGGAAGAGGATCCTGAGTCCTAAGTCTGGAGGAACCCAGTTGCCTTTAATTTCCTAACAAGGGCTTAGGCAGAACTGATCAGAAAGATACCCCTGCTTACGTGTTATAATTGACTTCTGTAGTTTGTGGGTGCTACTATAAAGAGTTCTGTGTTGAAGTAGAACACCTGTGTTTGAGTCTAGTGACCTTTGAGTCTCAAACACCTGTGTTTGAGTCTAGTGGGCAAGTGTCTCCCCTTCACTTCAGTTTCTTTGCTTCTAAAAGGAAGATGATATTACCTGTTTAGAAACTCAGATTTGAAATTTGCCAAGGTAAGTTGTACAAATATGTGGTGTTATGATGTTCACCTAGAGCCACTGGGTACCATCCAGGATCTAATGCAGGCTGTGGAAACTCAGTAGTTCTAAACCATCATTGCCTGCGGGACACCACTATTTCTCGCAACCTGAGATACTAGATATTGTTGCCTAAATTCTTCTAATGCTACTGTTAGAGCCAACCGAGGTTAAGAGCACAGACCTCCAGACTGCCAAGTGTGCCTGAGACTAGGCACCAACTGCAAGTTCAGGGATCCCTAGGGCCACCCTTACTTCAGACCAGCTAGGAAGCTTCCATGACCACCTTCAGGTTTCATCCTTTGCTACAATGACTCAACGGACTCAGGAAGTAGTTTTGTTACAATAAAAGGATACAAATTAGAACCAGTCAAAGGAAGAGATACATATGGCAGAATGTAGAACTGAGAGGGTTCCAAATGCAAACGTTTGTGTCCTCAAGAATGAGTTTCTCTCATGGCTTCAATGTGTGGTAATATGCAGAATATTGCCAACATAAGAAGCTCATCCACACCAGTCCCTCCCATCAGGAAGCTTGCACAAGCCTCTTAGATAGCCTCATCCACCAGAGGGCAGACAGCAGAAGCAAGAAGAACTACAATTCTGCAGCCTGTGGAAGGGAAACCACATTCACAGAAAGACAGACAAAATGAAAAGGCAGAGACTTTGTACCAGATGAAGGAACAAGATAAAACCCCAGAAAAACAACTAAATGAAGCGGAGATAGGCAACCTTCCAGAAAAATAAGTCAGAATAATGATAGTGAAGATGATCCAGGACCTCAGAAAACGAATGGAGGCAAAGATCGAGAAGATGCAAGAAATGTTTAACAAAGACCTACTAGAATTAAAGAACAAACAAATAGACATGAACAATACAATAACTGAAATGAAAAATACACTAGAAGGAATCAATAGCAGAATAACTGAGGCAGAAGAACGATAAGTGACCTGGAAGACAGAATGGTGGCATTCACTGCCACGGAACAGAGTAAAGAAAAAAGAATGAAAAGAAATGAAGGCAGCCTAAGAGACCTCTGGGACAACATTAAATGCAGCAACATTTGCATTTATAGGGGTCCCAGACAGAGGAGAGAGAGAGAGAGAAAGGACCTGAGAAAATATTTGAAGAGATTATAGTCGAAAACTTCCCTAACATGGGAAAGGAAATAGCCACCAAAGTCCAGGAAGTACAGAGAGACCCAGGCAGGATAAACCCAAGGAGAAACACGCCAAGAGACATAGTAATCAAATCGACGAAAATTAAAGACAAAGAAAAATTATTGTAAGCAACAAGGGAAAAACGACAAATAACATACAAGGGAACTCCCATAAGGTTAACAGCTGATTTCTCAGCAGAAACTCTACAAGCCAGAAGGGAGTGGCATGATATATTTAAAGTGATGAAAGGGAAGAACCTACAACCAAGATTACTCTACCTGGCAAGGATTTCATTCAGATGTGTTGTAGAAATCAAAAGCTTTACAGACAAGCAAAAGCTAAGAGAATTCAGCACCACCAAACCAGCTCTACAACAAATGCTAAAGGAACTTCTCTAAGTGGGAAACACAAGAGAAGAAAAGGGCCTACAAAATAAACCCATAAAATTAAGAAAATGGTAATAGGAACATACATATTGATAATTACTTTTAACATGAATGGATTAAATTCTCCAACCAAAAGACACAGGCTCGCTGAATGGATACAAAAACAAGACCTATATATATATGCTGTCTACAAGAGACCAACTTCAGACCTAGCGACACATACAGACTGAAAGTGAGGGGATGGAAAAAGATATTCCATGCAAATGGAAATCAAGAGAAAGTTGGAGTAGCAATACTCATATCAGATAAAATAGGCTTTAACATAAAGAATGTTACAATAGACAAGGAAGGACACTACATAATGATCAAGGGATCAATCCAAGAAGAAGATATAACAATTATAAATATATATGTACCCAACATAGGAACACCTCAATACATAGGGCAACTGCTAACAGCTATAAAAGAGGTAATCGACAGTAACATAATAATAGTGGGGGACTTTAACACCTCACTTACACCAATGGACAGATCATCCAAAATGAAAAAAATAAGGAAACAGAAGCTTTAAATGACACAATAGACCAGATAGATTTAATTGATATTTATAGGACATTCCATCCAAAAACAGCAGATTACACTTTCTTCTCAAGTGCGCACAGAACATTCTCCAGGATAGATCACTTCTTGTGTCACAAATCAAGCCTCAGTAAATTTAAGAAAATTGAAATCATATCTAGCATCTTTTCTGACCACAATGCTATGAGATTAGAAATCAATTACTGGGGAAAAAATGTAAAAAACACAAACACATGGAGGCTAAACAATACATTACTAAATAACCAACAGATCACTGAAGAAATCGAAGAGGAAATCAAAAAATACCTACAGACAAATTATAATGAAAACACGACGATCCAAACCTATGGGATGCAGCAAAAGCAGTTCTAAGAGGGAAGTTTATAGCAGTACAAGCCTACCTCAAGAAACAAGAAAAATCTCAAATAAACAATCTAACCTTAAACCTAAAGGAGCTAGAGAAAAGAGAACAAACAAAACCCAAAGTTAGTAGAAGGAAAGAAATCATAAAGATCAGAGCAGAAATAAATGAAATAGGTACAAAGAAAACAATAGCAAAGATCAATAAAATTAAAAGCTGGTTCTTTGAGAATAAACAAAATTGATAAAACTTTAGCCAGACTCATCAAGATAAAGAGGAAGAGGACTGAAATCAATAAAATTAGAAATGAAAAAGGAGAAGTTACAATGGACACCACAGAAATACAAAGCATCCTAAGAGACTACTACAAGCAACTGTATGCCAACAAAATGGACAACGTGGGCTTCCCTGGTGGCGCAGTGGTTGAGAGTCCGCCTGCTGATGCAGGGGACACAGGTTCGTGCCCCGGTCCGGGAAGATCCCACATACCACGGAGCGGCTAGGCCTGTGAGCTACGGCCGCTGAGCCTGCGCGTCCGGCGCCTGTGCTCCACAACGGGAGAGGCCACAACAGCGAGAGGCCCGCGTACCGCAAAAAAAGGAGAAAAAAAAAAAAGGACAACCTGAAAGAAATAGACAAATTGGTATAAACTTCCAAGACTGAACCAGGAAGAAACAGAAAATATGAACAGACCAATCACAAGTAATGAAATTGAAACTGTAATTTAAAATCTTCCAACAAACAAAAGTCCAGGACCAGATGACTTCACAGGTGAATTCTATCAAACATTTAGAGAAAAGCTAACACCCATCTTTCTCAAACTCTTCCAAAAAATTGCAGAGGAAGGAACACTCCCAAACTAAATCTATGAGGCCACCATCACCCTGATACCAATACCAGACAAAGATACTACAAAAAAAGAAAATTACAGACCAATATCACTGATGAATATAGATGCAAAAATCCTCAACAAAATACTAGCAAACAGAATCCAACAACGCATTAAAAGGATGATACACCATGATCAAGTGGGATTTATCCCAGGGATGCAAGGATTCTTCAATTTATGCAATTCAATTAATATGATACACCATATTAACAAATTGAAGAATAAAAACCATATGATCGGGCTTCCCTGGTGGCGCAGTGGTTAAGAATGTGCCTGCCAATGCAGGAGACAAGGGTTTGAACCCTGATCCGGGAAGATCCCACGTGCCTCAGAGCAACTAAGCCCGTGCCCCACAACTATTGAGCCTGTGCTCTAGAGCCCTCGAGCCACAACTACTGAGCCCGTGTGCTACAACTACTGAAGCCTGTGTGCCTAGAGCCCATGCTCCGCAACAAGAGAAGCCACCGCAATGAGAAGCCTGTGTACCACAAACGAAGAGTAGCACCCCACTTGCAGCAACTAGAGAAAAGCCTGCGAGCAGCAGCGAAGACCCAATGCAGCCAAAAATAAATAAATAAATTTATTTAAAAAAAAATACAGGGCTTCCCTGGTGGCGCAGTGGTTGGGAGTCTGCCTGCCGATGCGGGGGACGTGGGTTCGTGCCCCGGTCCGGGGGGATCCCGCGTGCCGCAGAGCGGCTGGGCCCATGAGCCATGGCCACTGGGCCTGCGCGTCCGGAGCCTGTGCTCCGCATCGGGGGAGGCCATGGCAGTGAGAGGCCCGCGTACCGCAAAAAAACAAAAACAAAAACATATGATCATCTCAATAGATGCAGAAAAAGCTTTTGACAAAATTCAACACCCATTTACAATAAAAACTCTCCAGAAAGTGGTCATAGAGGGAAACTACCTCTACATAATAATGGCCATATATGACAAACCCACCGCAAACATCATTCTCAATGGTGAAAAACTGAAAGCATTTCCTTTAAGTTCAGGAACAAGACAAGGATGTCCACTCTCGCCACTATTATTCAACATACTTTTGGAAGTCCTAGCCACGGCAATCAGAGAAGAAAAAGAAATAAAAGGAATACAAATTGGAAAAGAAGAAGTAAAACTGTCACTGTTTTACTATACATGGAGAATGACATGATACTATACATAGAGAATCCTAAAGATGTCACCAGAAAATTAGTAGAGCTAATCAATGAATTTGGTAAAGTTGCAGGTTACAAAATTAATGCACAGAAATCTCTTGCATTCCTATACACTAATGATGAAAAATCTGAAAGAGAAATTAAGGAAACACTATCATTTACCATTGCAACAAAAAGAATAAAATACCTAGGAATAAACCTACCTAAGGAGACAAAAGACCTGTATGCAGAAAACTATAAGACACTATGAAAGAAATTAAAGATGAAAGCAACAGATGGAGAGATATACCAACAGATGGAGAGATATACCATGTTCTTGGATGGGAAGAATCAATATTGTGAAAATGAGTGTACTACCCAAAGCAATCTACAGATTCAATGCAATCACTATCAAATTACCAATGGCATTTTTTACAGAACTAGAACAAAAAATCTTAAAAATTGTATGGAGACACAAAAGACCCCGAATAGCCAAAGCAGTCTTGAGGGAAAAAAATGGAGCTGGAGGAATCAGACTCCCTGACTTCAGACTATATTACAAAGCTACAGTAATCAAGACAATATGGTACTGGCACAAAAACAGAAATATAGATCAATGGAACAGGATAGATAGCCCAGAGATAAAACTACACACCTATGCTCAACTAATCTACAACAAAGGAGGCAAGGATATACAATGGATAAAAGACAGTCTCTTCAATAAGTTGTGCTGGGAAAACTGGACAGCTACATGTAAAAGAACGAAATTAGAACACTCCCTAACACCATACACAAAAATAAACTCAAAATGGATTAGGGGCCTAAATATAAGACTGGACACTGTAAAACTCTGAGTGGAAAACATAGGAAGAACACTCTTTGACATAAATCACAGCAAGATCTTTTTTGATCCACCTCCTAGAGTAATGGAAATAAAAACAAAAATAAACAAATGGGACCTAATGAAACTTAAAACCTTTTGCAAAGCAAAGGAAACTAGAAACAAGATGAAAAGACAACCCTCAGAATGGGAATAAATATTTGCAAATGAATCAATGGACAAAGGATTGATCTCCAAAATATATAAACAGCTCATGCAGCTCAATATTAAAAAAACAAACAACCCAATCCAAAAATGGGCAGAAGACCTAAATAGACATTTCTCCAAAGAAGACATACAGATGGCTAAGAAGCACATGAAAAGATGCTCAACATCACTAATTATTAGAGAAATGCAAATCAAAACTACAATGAGGTATCACCTCACACCAGTTAGAATGGGCATCATCAGAAAATCTACAAACAGCAAATGCTGGAGAGGGTGTGGAGAAAAGGGAACTCTCCTGCACTGTTGGTGGGAATGTAAATTGATACAGCCACTATGGAGAACAGTATGGAGGTTCCTTAAATAACTAAAAATAGAATTACCATATGACCCAACAATCCCACTACTAGGCTTATACCCAGAGAAAACCATAATTCAAAAAGACACATGCACCCCAATGTTCATTGCAGCACTGTTTAAAATAGCCAGGTCATGGAAGCAACCTAAATGCCCATCGACAGACAAATGGATAAAGAAGATGTGGTACATATATACAATGGACTATTACTCAGCCATAAAGAAGAACAAAATTGGGTAATTTTTAGAGATATGGATGGATCTAGAGACTGTCATACAGAGTGAAGTAAGTCAGAAAGAGAAAAACAAATATCGTATATTAATGCATATATGTGGAATCTAGAAAAATGGTACAGATGAACTGGTTTGCAAGGCAGAAACAGTGACATAGATGTAGAGAACAAACATATGGACACCAAGGGGGGAAAGGCGGGGGGATGAACTGGGAGATTGGGATTGACATATACACACTAATATGTATAAAATAGATAACTAATAAGAACCTGCTGTATAAAAAAATGAATACAATAAAATTCAAAAAAACATTCAAACAAAAATAGAAGTTCATCCACATGCTTTGTATATTCAAGAAACAGGAATAAGGCTGGTGTGACCGGAGCTGGGAGCAGCAATAGGAGATGAGGTCAGAGAGGTAACTGGATGGAAGCAGGAAGACCACTTAAGCAGTTCTCTAAATAATCTAGGCAAGAGATAATGATGACTTGGAACTAATACTACTGATATATTATTTCACTAAACTCCGTAGTTTATATTAGAATTGGTTCTTTGTGCTGTAGAGTTGTATGGGTATTGACAAATGTATAATGTCACGTATGCATGTGTGTATGTCAGTATCATACAGAATCGTTTCACTGCCCTAAAAATCCCCCCTGCTCTAGGTATTCTTCCTCCTTCCCTTCCCGCCCAACCTCTGGCTGCCACTGATTTTTTTTTTTTACTGCTTCCATAGTTTTTCCTTTTCCAAAATATCATATAGTTGGAATCACACAGTATGTAGCCTTTCTGATTGGCTTCTCTCACTTAGCAATATGCATTCCTCCATGCCTTTTCATGGCCTTTATTCGTTGAATAGTATTCCATTGCATGGATGTACCACAGTTTGTTTTTCCATTAACCTGTCGAAGGACTTTCTGGGTGCTTCCTGTTTTTGACAATTATGAATAAAGCTATTATAAACATTCATTTGCAGGTTTTTGTGTGGACATAAGCACTATTGCTGGATTGTGTGGTAAGACTATGTTTAGCTTTGTAAGTGGTTGAACCATTTTGCATTCCCACCAGCAATGAGTCAGAGTTCCTGTTGCCCCACAGCCTTGTCTGCATTTGACCTTGTCAGTGTTTTAGATTTTAGCCATTTTAATAGTTGTGTGGTGGTATGTCATTGTTGTTTCAATTTGCAATTCCTCAATAACATATGACATTAAGCATATTTTAATATACGTATTTCCATCCATATATCTTCTGTAGTGAAGTGTCCATTCAGATCATTTGTCTTTTTTTGTTTGTTTGTTTTTTCGGTACGCGGGCCTCTCACTGTTGTGGCCTCTCCCGTTGCGGAGCACAGGCTCCGGACGCGCAGGCTCAGCGGCCATGGCTCACGGGCCCAGCCGCTCCGCGGCATGTGGGATCTTCTCGGACCGGGGCATGAACCCGTGTCCCCTGCATCGGCAGGCGGACTCTCAACCACTGCGCCACCAGGGAAGCCCAGAGCATCTCGTTTTTGACTGGACTCAGACTTAGAAGTAGAAGCTCTCAGGGCGGACAGCCTCTGTCTCACGACAATCTGTTCCTGGCGTTTTTCTTTGGGCTCCTTCATTCTTTAGGCCAAAAGTTTAGCATATTCTGTAGCCTCTTCCTTATTCTTCTTAGTATGCTGTTTCTTCAGAGCAATACACCTGTGTTTATGTTGCAGAACACGTGGAGTAACAAGACGCTGAATTTTAGGTGCTTTGGTCCTAGGTTTCTTACCTTCTTTGTTTAGGGGCTTTCTCAAAACGTACGGATGGACATCATGCTCTTTAGAGAGATTGAAAAGTTTGCAGATTCTCCAAGTTCTTTTGGGCCCCAGGCGACGAGGCACAGTAGTATCAGTGAGTCCAAGAATATCCTTCTCCCCTTTTTTTACGCTGACCAAATTGAGAACACTCAGATTGGCATCCACAATGCAACCCCGTACAGATTTGTGCTTTCTTTCTCCAGTCCTCCTCGGTCTGTAACAGGAATGCCCCTTATTCAGTGGCAGGCAGACTCGGCCATTGGTCAAGACACACTGCTTCGTGGGGGAAGCTTGTTTGTCGTTCCCCCCACTGATTCGGACCACATAACCCTTCCATTTTTCACCCAGAGCGTCAGCAGCAACTTCCGTGGCCATATGCTTCTCATAAAAGGTATGAAGTTTTCGTTCATCATCCACTTCAATGAGCTTCCGGCAGTCAGTGGCCGGGAAAGAGATGTTCAGCTTCGTCCTGAAGCAGCCGACTGCCTCCAAGGTGCCACAAAAAGAGCAGTCTATTATTCTTGATTAACAAAAAATAGTGTAAACATCTCTCGAAGTTAATTCATTTACTACATCATTTTTCTTGTCAGAATAATATTTCATGGAATGAATATAGCAGTGTTCATTTAACTGGTATCTTACTGCTGGGTTTATAGATCCATTCTAATTGTTGGTATTGCACACGGTGTAGAGGTGAACCATCTTGTAACTGAATCTTTGTGTGCAATCTTATTTTCTCAGTATACATTTCTAGAAGTGGAATAGCTAGATCAAGGAGTTCTTATGTTTTTTGAAGATTTTGTTATTTATTAAAATTGTTCTACAGAAAATTTCTCCCAGTTTATATTCTGATTAGCAGTACAGAGAAAGCATCTATTTCCCCAGTCTCTTAAGTAGGTATTATAAAATGCTTTAGAAATGGAAATAGCTTTCTTTTTTCTTCTGAATACAAAAATAACTCATGCTTATGCTATCATTTAAAGCTCTTTGCAAATTGAAAGGTTAAAAACAATATTTCGTTTTTTTAATTTGTATTTCTTTGATTGTTAATGAAGTTAAACACTTTGTCAAGAAAAATAACTTTAGTCCCGTTTAAATAATATTAATATAATGGCTATGTAATAAATGTGCCATGACAGTATTCATAAAACATCATTTGAATATTTGGTATTCACATAGTACTTTGCTGGGTATTACCTAAATATGTATAGAAGAGTCAATCGCTAACCACTAAGAAATCACAGTCCAAGAAAATCAACAGTCAACAAATGTTTATTGAGTGTCTACTATTTGCCTGGAACTATGTTCTTTTATAACAACTTTACTGAGATATAATTAACATACAATGAACTGTACATAATTAAGTGTACAATTTGATAATCTCTAACGTATGCATGTACCTGTGAAACCATCACCACAATCACCTTGTTTCCTATCTCTTAGGTTCATTCTTCTTTGTTTTCTGATGTCCTTTGTCTTGAATACCACTGTTTCATATATTTTGTCTGGTTTTCTAGTTATTCAAGGGAGGAGGGTATATCTAGTCCCTACTGCTGCAACTTGGTTGATGATGAAAGCATGCCTGGACTATTCTAAGTGCTGGATCTAGTAGAGGGAACAAAATGGACAAAATCCTTGGCTTCAAACAGCCTACATTCTAGAGGGGGGTGGCAGACAATAAACATATGAAAAAACTTAATTTGCATAAATAAATGATTTCAGAAAATGTGTGTCAATAAAATAAGATGGTAATGTGATAGAGATGCAGTAAAGGCGTCTCTGGGGAGGTGACATTTGAGGAGATGACTTATGAGAAAGAGGCTGTCACTTGAAGAGCTAAGATAAGAGTGCTCCAAGATAAGGATATATGACAAGTCCAAGGGCCCCCAAACAGAAATAAGCTTGACTTACTTGATAGGACAGATACAAGGCCAGTGCAGTTGGAATGTATCTGAGATGGGAGATGAAGTTGGTGTGGTAGGTAGGCTGAGCTTAGAGTAAACGGGTCTTGTAGGTCAGTGCTCCAGTTACCAACTGCTGCATAGCACAGAACAACAACAATCGTGAACCATGCTCATGAAGCTGGGGGTGCCTGGGGTGAGCTAGGCGGCCCTTGCTAAGGGTCTTGTGTGGTTGCAGTCAGGTGGTGGCTCGGGCTGGGGTCATCTCAAAGCTTCTTCTTCCCCCTGTCGAGAGCCTGGGCTGTTTAGACAAATAACTGGAGGATGGAACATTCCTGGCTCCTGGGCGCACACTCTCTCTCTCTCTCTCTCTCTCTCTCTCTCTGGTATCTCCACATGGACTTAGGGTAGCCCAATTTTGTACATGGCGGCTAAGGGTTTTGAGAGCAAGTATATCAACAGAAACTGGAAGAAGCTTCAGGTATTTCCAAACCTAGCTTTGAAGTCACACAATGTCACTCCCACCACATTTGGTTCATCGAGGTAGTCACAAAGATTCACCCAGGTCCAAGGGGAAGGAACATAAATTCTTCTTATTGGAAGAGCATCACATAATGTGTGGATATGTTCTTAAATCACCACACTCATGACAAAGAGTTTGGATTATATTTTTACAGTTTGGATTATATATTTTACAGAAGCCATTGGTGGGTTTTTAACGAGGGAATGATACACAATGATTTACAATTTTAAAAGACCAATCTGTCAGGATTATTTAGATGCAAAATCAGCATTCAAGCATCGATCGCATTATTATATACCAGCAAAAACAATTAGAAAATAAAATATGAAAACATAATACCATTTACAAGAGTGTTTTAAAAATACCAACTACCTAGGAATAAATCCAACAAAAAAATATGTAAGACCTTTATGCAGAAAACTACAAACATTTTTTGAGAGAAACTAAAGACTAAATAAATGGATATACTATTTTCCAGGATTGTAAGACCAATTACTATAAAGATGTCAGTTTTTCTCAAATTGGTCCATAGTTTCAATGCAATAGCAATCAAAATACCCACAGCTTTTTCTGTAGAATTTGACAAGCTAATTCTAAAATGTATATGGAAATGTGAAGGATTAAGAATAGCAAGCCACTCTTGAAGAAGGAGGAGGAAGAAAGAAAGAGGAGGAGGGACTTTCTGTACTTGATATAGACTTATCATAAAGCCAGTGTGACCCACTATTAAGGCAGTGTGATATTGCCACAAGGAACACAAATAGAAAAATGGATACATGGACCAATGTAACAGAAGAGCCCAGAAATAGACCCATGCACATATGGACACTTGATTTATGTCAAAGAGACATAAATGCCTTTTTTTGGCATTGCAAAAAAAGAAAGGAAAGGATGGTCTTTTCAGTAAATGGAGTTGGAGTAATTGTGTATCCACATGGAAAGGAGGAAGGAAAGAAGGGAGGGGGAGGCATATACTCTACAGAAGTACTTGCACATATGCACTGGGAGACATGTACAAGAATGTTTGTAGCAGCGTTATTCATAACATCCTAATTTAGAGACAACCCAAAGATTCAACAGTAGGATGGATAAATAAAATGTGATATGTTCATAAAACAGATTATTTTACAGCAACAAAAATGAATAAACTGCAGCCTCATAGAGAATAGATGAATCTTAGTTAAAAACATAATATTGAATGAAAGAAGCCAGACACAGAATACATGTGATTTCATTTCCAAAAAATTCAAAACCAGGGAAAACTTCTAGCGATGTATCATCAAGTGATAAAACTATAAAGAAAGGCAAGTCAGGATAGTGACTTTATGAGGGAGATAGGGGTTAACATTGGGAAGGGATTGTAAGGTAGGGCTTCTAATGTGCTGGCTATATTCTATTTCCTGTATTGGGTGGTGGTTATATAGTATTTGTTTCATAATTCATATAGTAGTTGTACATGTATGTTTTATGTACTCCCCTATATGCACGTTATATTCCACAAGAAAAAAGTTTTAAAATACCAAGTTCACTCTGGCTACTGTGCAAGCAGGCAAGTATGCAAGTGGGAAGTCCAGTTGTCCAGTAAAGACATGATGGAGGCTTGGACCAGGGTTGAGAAGTAGTCAGATTTAGGAAATAGTTTAGAGGTACAGGTAACGGGACTTGATATGGAATTTGAAGGGCAAAAAGATAAAGCAACAAACACACTGACAGTCATAAAACACAGCAAGAGAGTATGCAACAGAATTAACTAAGCTTCTGAAACAGAGAACATTAATGTGAAGTGCTAAGTCGTGTGAATGGGTATTAGATGGAGGACTTCTGTCCAACAGATTAGGGAAGGCTTCATAGAAAAGCTGGGAAAACAAACACTTGACTCAGATTGTGGAGGAAACGGATAAGGGGTGATACGGTTAAAGGGAGTAGCGTATATTTACAGGTGGAAGATTTGTATTGTTGTGCACTCTTTGGCCCATTATTATATTTTTGAGACGTTTCATATATTATCTCTCAAATAAGATTTTATCTACTTATGACTACCATTTAGATCCACAATAAAAGGTGTAGCATATTACTTCAATCAGGACTCATTCCATAAGTCCTGATTAAACCATGAAGTCTTGAACAAGTATATCGCACAACTTCTGGAACCCAGGAGCGGCCACAGGAAGCCAACACGATGATCACATGGTCCTGGTGGACTATATAGCAGTGCCTCTGTACTATGGAACACATATTAATAGCTTTTACATTATTGGCTTCGTTTGAACTTCAGGGTGTTAACGGAAATTTTATTATTTTATTTTTAAAATATTTTTAAATATATTTATTTTTGGCTGCGTTGGGTTTTCGTTGCTGCACACGGGCTTTCTCTAGTTGCGGCGAGCGGGGGCTACTCTTCGTTGTGGTGCGCGGGCTTCTCATTGCAGTGGCTTCTCTTGTCGCGGAGCACGGGCTCTAGGCGCGTGGGCTTCAGTAGTTGTGGCACGCAGGCTCAGTAGTTGTGGCTCGCGGGCTTAGTTGCTCGGCAGCATGTGGGATCTTCCCGGACCAGGGTTCGAACCCTTGTCCCCTGCACTGGCAGGCGGATTCTCAACCACTGCGCCACCAGGGAAGCCCAGAAATTTTATTTATTTTTATTTTTATTTATTTATTTTTTTTGTGGTACCTGGGCCTCTCACTGTTGTGGCCTCTCCCGTTGCGGAGCACAGGTTCCAGACGCGCAGGCTCAGTGGCCATGGCTCACAGACCCAGCCGCTCCGCGGCATGTGGGATCCTCCCAGACCGTGGCACAAACCCGTGTCCCCTGCATCGGCAGGCGGACTCTCAACCACTGCGCCACCAGGGAAGCCCAGAAATTTTATTTTTGATACAAGATTTTCTCATTGGATAGACTGATGGGTGTGGGAATAAAGGTGGGGTATATAGAAATAATGTCTAGAAACAGAAGTTTGTGGGAAGGGAGACTTCTCAGTCAACCCACTTCATCTAGGAAGGCTTCCTGAATGAGTCAGAGTTGATTTGAGAATCATCCAGAATTAACAGTAGAAGGAGGGAGGATTTTTTTTTTTCAGGCTTGTGGTAAAATGAGAGCGGGAGAAGCAATGATTTTAAAACTCCTTGCAGTTTCTGATTTCATTATGATTCTAGGCATGTCACTCCCGTTCATACACCTTATGACATTAAAAAACTTACTGTTGGGCTGAATGATAGTGAATTTTGCTTTGATAGGTGTTTGAGCTTCCACTAGAGCCCTTAAGAGAATTGGAAATGAGAACACTGAACCAGAAGTGGAGAGAAAGCGACAAAGGTAAGATTCTATTAATGAGAGTACAGGCAAAGTGAGATGACACTCACTTTGTGAGTGTGTGACACTCACAAAGTGAGATGAGCTAATGCTCATACATGTTTATGTGAACCAGGCACCATTCTAAGGGTTTTATCTGTATTAACACATTTATTCTCATGACAATACTGTGAGGTCATCCTCATTTTACAGATGAAGAAACCAAGGCCCTGAGAGGTTAGGCACATAAGTTGGCTGAGGTTGCAGAATTGGAATTTGAAGCCAGGTATTCTGACTCTAGATTTCATACACTTAACTGAGGTGCTAGACTATATCTTTTATTTAGTTATTTATTTTTGGAAGGATGTGAAATATTTATTTTTTAAATTTTTATTGGAGTATAGTTGCTTTACACTGTTGTGTTAGTTTTAGGTGTACAGCAAAGTGAATCAGTTATACATATACTATATATTTTTCTTAGAAAAAGAGGAAGAGATAGCATAAATGTTGGAATTTCTTTGTTTCTTCATATTGCTAACATAAACTACAGTGACATTTTAATATGACATACGGAGACAATTATCTCCTCTACTTCAACCCTATTGCTTATTCCTTTGGCTTTCCAATGACAACCATGTCATTCTCTGGAGTGATTCTGAGTTTAAAATGTAGCTGACCTTAGCTCTATTTAAAAAAAAAAAACCTAAAATATATTTGCTATTTAAAAAAACACTGCATAGCTTATTCATATTTGAACAAAAAAATCAGCTGGGGCCTTCAAGTTAAAGCTCCAAGATAAACAATTAGATTTTTGGCTTTGAAGAATATTGAAATACCTTACAGTGATGTATTGGACTTGGGGTGTTAATGTTCATTAAACTGCAGCATGTTATGGAGGTCCAGGCGCGCTTACCACTAATTACCGGAGGTCACAACAGCTGTCATAATTGACAGTTTTCTTTTTAGCCTCCTTACACTTGAGAGCATGAAACACTGTGGCAAAAACATGCAACTTCCAAATTAGGGCGGATGGATAATAGTATTGTAAAGTAACTTTTCTGCTGAGCTCGGGAGTTCCTACCTATTTAAGTTGTAGACAAACCGTGCAAGCGCAATAAAGACATCTAACTATTCTACAAATCGTCACACCCACCCAGATTAACTAGAAAATAGATCAGAACTGGAATCAGAGTTGCTCTTCAAATAATGCGCTTGGATTTCTTGAAAAGCTACGCCGCAGGAACTCTAACCCTGGTCCCCAAATGCTTTTTAAAGTCTTCCCCAGAAACCCTCCCCCTGCAGCCTCGGCGCCTTCCTAGCTGTGCCCTGCGCAGGGCTCCCCAGCCTCCGCCCTGGACGTCAGCCTCTGCACCCCGAGGCCAGTTCCGAGTGGGGAGCGGCAGAGCGGAGGGAGAGGCGAGCGAGCGAGCGAAATGGTCAAGTCCTCCTTAACTCTGGGCCCCCTCGCGGGCCTCACCCCTCCTCCCAGGGGCTGAGATTGGAGAGGAAGTGGGAAGGCTTCAATCGGTTCCTCACACCAGCGCCCTCATGCCCCCACCCTACTCTTCGGCTCGGGGCTTCGGCGCGCCTCACCGCCGCCCCTCGCCCCGGGAGAGGAGCGGGCGGCGCGGCCGGGCTCGCGGTGAGAGGCCTGGGGCGGCAAGCGGCCTCCGTGGGGCCGCCAGAGCCCGCACCCATCCGCCCGCTGGAGAGCCAGGCCCGAGGGCAGCCCCGAAGTCCGCGGAGGCCGGATGCGCGGGCGCGTCACTTCCGGGCGGTGCAGCGGCGGCCGCTTGGAAGATGGCTGCGCCCTGTGGCTCGGAGCTGCCCGCCAACTCGCCGCTAAAAATCCCGAAGATGGAGGTGCTCTCCCCGGCTTCTCCTGGTGGCCTAAGCGACGGAAATCCATCGCTCTCCGACCCTTCCACGCCTCGGGGTGCCTCCCCGCTCGGGCCGGGCAGTGCGGCGGGCTCGGGGGCAGCGGCGTCCGGGGGTCTCGGGCTGGGGCTGGGGGGCCGCAGCGCCGCCTCGTCCTCGGTCTCCTTCTCCCCTGGTGGCGGCGGTGGCGGGGCTGCGGCAGCCGCCGCCGCCGCCTGCCGAGGCATGTCGTGGACGCCGGCCGAGACGAACGCGCTCATCGCAGTGTGGGGCAACGAGCGGCTGGTGGAGGCGCGGTACCAGCAGCTGGAGGGAGCCGGCACGGTGTTCGGCAGCAAGGCCCCCGGGCCAGCCATGTACGAGCGCGTGTCCCGGGCCCTGGCAGAGCTGGGCTACGAGCGGACCCCGTCCCAGTGCCGGGAGCGCATCAAGGTAACCGGCCGCCCGGCCTGGGGCAGCGAACCAGAGGCAGAGAGAAGGCGGGGAAGCGGGCCTCGGGGGCGGGGGCCGGTCTGAGCGCAGGGCTCCCCTCCGGGGCCCGGTGGGCGATTCGCATCTCCTCCGCCTTTTTCTTCTCTCCCTGGGAAGGGGGCTTTTTTCCAGATGGCCGCCAGCCCGTAGGTTTCCTGAGTTTGAAGTTGGGCGTGCCTGCCGCCGCCCCTCTTTCTTGCCAATTGAGGATGTTCTTGCGCTCTGAAGTTGGTAGTTTCTCATTGTGCGGCGGGCGGCGGTCCCCGTGCTGCCCGCGCCTCTCGCCCCCACCGCCGGGGCCCCTCGCTTTGTTCTAGGCCGGGGGCTCCTAGGCAGAGGCTTACCGGCCGGGGCGGGATGGAGCAAGGGTAGAAGAGCGGGGCCGCTGAGCCCCCAGTTTAGGAATTTTCAAGTGAGTGGCAGGGGCAGAGCCGTACGAAAGGCGCCTTCGGACGATGGCCTTTGTGTCAGTCGTCTTGTTTCCGACTTGAGCTTGCTTCTAACTCGAAGGGCGACCAAGTCTTGAGATGCTTTGGAGAATGGGAAAGGCTCGGTTGTAGCCAGATAGTGTATTGCTTTCGTGGAGTTAGGAGCACACAGTTAGCCTGGCTGGTAGTTGGTCTGGAATTTGGAGTGTGATGCCTGCAGAGTTAGGTTGGTTTGAGGCCCTGCTATGTTTCTGACTAAACTCCTTGAAAGCCCGTTTTCCCCTGCTTTAGCTGTTGTGCCGGCTGCGGTGACAAGTAAAGTTCTCACTGTGCATTTGGCCATCCTTGTGTACCTGAATGTTTAAATACAGAGGCTTAATTTAGGCTAGAAATTTCACCTCCAGCCGGGTTATCGTTTTGCTCTTGCTACTGACTTTTAATCTAGGAGTTCAGATTTGTAGTCTTGGCAGATACGGAGTTGTTTTTTAGGTAAGCTGGTTCCCTCTTCACAGTGTCTGCTAAAAGATTCTGGTAGGATTCTTGCTCCCAGTTTTCACGGAACTCCTTCTTGTTCAGAGTTATAGTATCTGTGTGCTTCTGGCAGGGATGACACTTTTTGGGGAACTCCTTGGGGGGTAGAAACCCAGTAAGAACTATCATGCTCACACTAGAAAAGGACATTGCTCCAAAGTTCCAGAGATCTTGGCTCAAATAGTGTTCATCTGAGGACATTGTTGCTTAGAAAATTTGGTCCAGAGACCAAGATATTTCAAACCTATTAACTGTTGTTCAGGGAATTTGACACCCATTTCTCAATTACAAAATTAAATTGGTTTACCTGATAACATGTACCTCTGGGTTCCGTTCCCCCCCCCCGCCTTTTTTGAACAAGGATGTTATTAAAGTGATAGTTAATAGGTAGGATTAAAGTAGTAGCTAATAGTAGCCACTGTTCTCTGAATCTCACTTGTTGTTCTGTTCAAGGTTAAATTTGGGGGAGAGTTTTTGCATTGTACTGTTTAGCATCTATCCATGAACTTTTCTTGAGTTTAGAAGTGCACTTTAGGTATTTGTAATTTTTCTAGCTTTATTGATTTTTGTCCATAGAAATTTCCCAATCAAAAGGAAACAGTGTCTTATCCAAAACTCACTACTTATAAATCTCACTGATTATAAAATTGTTTCTCAAATAACCAGGAGATCTTTAGTTGGATTGCATCTTTGTCCGGTTATGAGAAACATAACCTAAAGCAAGGAAAGGAGATAAAGTGTCTCTGAAGAATTTTTAAAAGAGGATTGTCTTATCTGTCTCCAAACAGATAAGATCAAATTGACCTCAAGCTCTTTTGACTATTTTGAGACTATATAGATGATGGTGATGGGTTCTCTGATCCACAGCAGCAGTTGGCAAGGAGGGTAGATAACTGTTTTTTGTTTTCTTTTTTAAGTGCTCTACTCCTTAAGTCTGATTTCAGCCAAGGAACCAGACTTCTTCATTAACAATGTAGGTCTTTCCTGCTGGA
The DNA here is from genome assembly GCF_964374135.1 of Grampus griseus. Lineage (NCBI taxonomy): Eukaryota > Metazoa > Chordata > Mammalia > Artiodactyla > Delphinidae > Grampus > Grampus griseus. The sequence goes on from NC_139002.1 coordinate 9,676,674, forward strand.
ATTATAAGCTCCGTAAGGACAAGTTCTGGTCTCTCTTATTCACAACAGTATTTCCAGTGCCTAGCACATAGTAGGCACTGGATACATATTTGTTAAGTTCACCAAATAAACTAAGTCTAGAAGGAGAATTTTGGAAAGTATAGAAATCTAGAGCAGTGTTACTCAAACTTTAACCCCAAAACATAGACTTTGAAAGCCAATTTGAAAAAACTGCATTAAAAACTAAGCTCTGTCCCTCTAGGAGGCTTAATATGAATGTAATCTTAAGCATAGAAGGACACGTAGTAGCTTTACACAGTTATGAGGTGGATGTCCAAGTACTCCAGATTACATTTATGAAAATAAAAACACAACCTTAGAAAATTCTCAGAGAATCCCAAACCCTGAAACAAATCTTTCGATCCTAGTTTCAGAAATGCCAATTTAGAACAAGTAATTCAGAAATCTCCTTCACTTTATCGTGTTAATGAGAACTGCAAAAAGAAATTAAGTAATCCTTTTGCTTGAGAATTTGAAAAATAGAAACAAAGTAGTGCAGTAAGATATGGACCTGGAAACACATCTTGTTTAGGCTAATGTAGCTCACTTAAGTGTGAACTCATGTCAGAGGCTCCCAGGGAAGGAACACCATGTGTGTCAATTACATTTCTGGTCAAATGTATTTAAATATCTATCAAAATTCAATTATGAAGACCCAGTAAATAATTTTTTCTAAATTTGAAAGGAAGCATGATACATAGTAACTTCAGTTTTTCCCTGAAACTTTCCCTTAATCATAGTTTCAATATATTGATGTAGCAGCCTTCACCTCATCATGTGAAGGCAACAGCAAGCTGAGTCCTGTCGCAGCCTCTTCGCAGACCACCTTCCTGAGTAACCTTAAAGCACGTCACTTCCAGTCTCTGGACTGTGCCTCAGTCCTCTTATCTTTACAGTGAAAGTATTAAAGTTTTAAATATTGAAATTGAATTAATGACTCTTGGATTTTGCTACCAAAGTACTATTTTTAAATACTCTCCAAGCGAATATGTATATTTCTAAGCACACAGAATTTTAACTTAAAGTCAGATATAAACTTTTTTTTATTGCTGCAAAGACTTTCATTTTGAAGTCTGACATGTCCTGTTATTGGTATTTGTTCGGCCATTTGGATAAAATGGATGTGTTTGAGACTGCCTTGCTACACATGTTATTGTTTGGTTCTAAAGTTTTGTTGCCTTTTGTTCGTTTGCCAGAAGAAATTTAGTCTGCTAGCAATTTCAGCCTAATTTTGGAGTCAGATTAACAAATAGGTGGTTTTCTGTTCTTTTCTGTAGACCTTGTCTTCATATCTCCATTCGCCAAATACTTGAGTGTTTACTGTCTGCTAGATGTTAGGATGAAGAACTGTAATGTACAGTACGAGAGTTTACAGTGCAGTTGAAGTCTGTAAACACACAACCAAAGTTAAAAAGCTGTACAAGACAACACAGGGGATAGTATGCAGTGCAGTACTTGATTGAGTGTCGAATGACAGAAGCAGACAATAAGTGTGATAACTGCAAAGGAGGGAGAGATCTCAGCACAGTCCATACTGTAGTAGTTGAAAGACCTATCTAGACTTGGAATTCATGGAAGCATTCACTTCTGAGCCAGATGCTGTATTCACACTTCAGTCAGCTAATCTGATGCACTGCAAAGCCCATTCTCAAGCCCCATATTTTTGGGTGTTCTCCAAAAATTTGCCTCTTGAGGTTTGGCTTTATGTCTTTGAAACAGATGTGTACTTTTAGCTCTCCCTCAAGTTGAAATGCAAGGTGATTGTATGACCTGAAAAACTTGTTTTTGCTGGATCAATGCTGGTTGCCCATCAGGTAAATTTAAAAGTGGTAGGGAGTCTTCTGCCTATCAAACAAGATGATTAATCTTTTAGGGACTTTGCTTAGATCTGTTCATCATAATTCATCATAATCTTTGGAACAAATATTGTACTTTAGCAGACAAATCACAGTATAGTATATGTGGTCTTCATTTTAGCTATCAAGACTTGTCATTATTTGTCTGTGAGAACCAATAGGGCAAAGATAACTTGGAGCCCAAAGATACCATTGTCCCTGTTTAAGCATTTTAAGACTGTGTATCTCTGAGGACTCTTCTCTGGTGTTTGCAGACAAGACTTTCCTTCTGCATTATCGTTGAAAGATTTTCCAGAAATACGGTATACCACTCAGAGAGTTGGTAAGATTTAGTGAGATTTGTCTCCTTCCATTTCTGTTGTTCTAAAGTCATTGCCACCCGAAAGCTTGTGCGTTCCAGTGTTTTTGTCTGCTTGTGAATCTGACAAAGGCTTGATATGTATCCTAAAAGAATAGACCACCCTAGACTCCTAGCCATACATTTATATTTAGGCTTTCAGTTTTGGAGGTAAGGGATCTAGTAAGCACATGTTAAAACTGTGCATGAACAGGCAGGCATCTGAGTTTATTTCCTGGAGTTTTGGGAAGTCTACTGAAGAGTGGAGTGAAATATTCTGGATCCTTCATTAAGAGGATATATAAAAGGAAAAAAAATTAGAAAATCCATAGTACAAAACAGTGTAGTTCAATAAAACTTTCTGTAATGGTGGAAATGTTCTGTATCTGCTGCAGTTTGGTGTGATAGCCACCAGCCACATGTGGCTGTTGAGCTTTTGGAATGTGGCTAGTGTGCTTGAGGAACTGAATTTTTAATTATATTTCATTTTAATTAATTAATTTTTAAATTATAAATAACTACATGTGGCTGCTAGTGGCTACCATATTGAACAATGTAGGTAAAAAGTTATTATTCAGAATATTAAAGAAGTCTTTATTTTATGAAAGGATTCTCTTGGCTATACACTCAAACCTCCAAAAGGAGCTCAAAGTTTCTTCTTGCCCTCCCTGTCTCTTTACCCCTGAGTAGGAGGAACCTCGTAGAAGTCAAGAGATATGGTCCACCATCACAGGAAGAGGAACTTTTCCTGTAAGGAATAAAGTATTATAACCTGAGTTGGCTGGAGCAAACCATGTCATATTCTTGGTTCTCTAGGACAGTGCTGTCCAATAGAACCTTCTGTGGTGATTTGAGTGTTCCGTATCTACACTGTCCAGCAGCCACTGTGCAGTAGCCACTGGCCACAGGTGGTGATTGAACACTTGAAATGTGACTGTGAAACCAAATTTTTAATCTCAATTAATTTAAATTTAAATAGCCATATGTGGCTAGCTAGTGGCAATTACATTGGCCAGAACAGCTTTGGAATAATGATGATCAAACTTTTTTGCTTATGTAGTCCCCAAAGAGTTTTGAAATCCGTGCACTCTTGAACATTTTAAAGCTGACATTAAAATTTTTTCATCATATGTTTGAAAGTTTATGGGAAATTAACAGGATATAGGACATATTAAATCTAGTATAAGATGAGTAAGATGAGAATTGGCTGTAAAATTTATTGAATAATGTACCCTGAATCTGAAAGATTCACTCCAATTCTTATCTATAGGTTTTATGAAATATACCTTGAAAATGTTGATGATCAGACAGTATTCCATTTACATTTAAAAATAAACAATATCACTAACCTATATTCCTTTGGCTATTCTAAATTCAGCAGCCAAGCTTCATGCCTAAAAAATACATGCAAGACTGAGAATGACAGGAATCCCTAAGGTTTAAGGTGCCTTGATCAGTCATTAAAAAAGGCATATAGGTACCACAATTAAAGACCACTGCTTTAGAACTTTGAGCGTCTTTTCGATATCCTTCTTGGTAGATGTAGAGGGCCTGGGCCCTCGAATTCCACTGTCCATAGGAAACAGGAGAGAGGTGTGGAGCTTAACGGTTGGCTGAAGTCCAAGCACCTGGGGGAGGATTTGGAAATCTTACCCATTCCCTGTCATCAGACTATTCTGACAGATTCATCACAGGGTTTCTTTAAATACTAAGGTCTGAAATAAGGACTTCATTTCTTTTTATTACTCACCAGCAGATACTAGAGTGCCTCCTGTGGGAGGCCCTGGAAATACAGCAGTGTACCATTTACTGCCAAGGTGTCCGCCTTCCAGGGCAGGAGTCAGGCTGCTAAAGCGCCAGTACTGTGACCACGGCCCAGGTGTTGTGTGGACGTTAGGCTCATGGTGCTGCAGGCACACACAGGGAGGGCATGTCAATTTAGGCTTTCAGGAAGTGGATCGCGAGGGTGAGGGGGGACTACACTGGGCAGAAGAGAATAGAGATGGATCACTAGTTGGGGTAAAAGTCCAGAGGCAGCATGGCCTAGAGTGGTGCAAACTGCAGATACAGTGAAATCTATTTTGTCCAAGAATCCAAAGTTGGAAGCATCCAAATAATGCAGTTCCAAACATTTTAAGTGATCAGCTATTTAAAAAGTCATGCCTTTCCGTTGAAGAACAGTTTGCCGTAGCGCATGAAGGTATGCTGTAGACACCATGAGTGACTGTTTGGTGGTGTCATCAAGGACCTTGTCAAAGGGTGGAGCCGATAGTTTTGGGATAACCGCGGACATACCAATTCTAGAAATTTATATGATTTGATAAATAACTTTTATAGTTTGAATTGCAGTTATGCAAATACCCATTATCTAGCTCATTCCTTAATTTATATACTAGAAAGAAAAAACAAAGCAATGCATCATTTTGAACATACAACAAGAAGAAATATATTTTACCCTGTGGCCTAGTACTCACGTAACATACGTATATGTGCATAAATATATACATGTATATGTATAACTGAAACAAACTTCACAAAATAATAATGCTTATATAGCATTTACTATGTGTCATCCACTGTTCTTAGTGCTTTACAAATATTAACTTATTTAACCCACATAATGACACTATACTTAACTGTGCAGTACTCTCTGGTATGTTCCATCCTATTTGAATGCAGATCTTCTAGCCCCAGCGCCTCTTGAGTAACATAAGTCTGCAGTGCAGCATGTGCCGGCACCTGGCAGGGCCTCTTTCTCCAGCCCCTCCCCCGCCCCCCCCACACCGCCAGTGCTTTTCAGCATTGCCTCCCCTGGCACCCCGGCCCCTCTGGTACGTCATCTTTCCTCTACCCCAGCCGCACTCTCAGTGTCTCCGGAAGTTCCCTCACCTAAAACAGGTGCAAAGAAGACCTGGGAGGATGGGGGCGACCGCACCCACTGGTATTGGGCAGCGGGCTTACTCCTTGGGGACTGGCAGCTCAGGGTCACGTTGGTCCCCACGTGGGGCATGCCCCGGAGGCGGCAGGATGGAGGAGCTGGAGGAACTGGGGAAGGGGAGACAGGTTAAAAACTCACATCTGGGGGCCAGCAGCTCCCCTCCCCCGCTCCCACACACGGACCCCCGTCACTCTGTTTGCCCCTCCCCCAACCTTCACACTCAGTCGCTTGGGGGAGAGACCTGCCCGAACTCCCACGGGTGCCTCTCACTTACCCAGCACATTGAGTTCTAAAGTCTTGCTGCTGTGACCTCGAACAGTACCTTGACTGTCTTGCAAGTTCACAGAACAGAGGTAGGGTCCGGAGTCTTTCTCCTGGAGGCCCTGCAGCCGCAGTGACACATTCCGGGAGGGCATGGGGTAGACCAGGGATGCTCCAGGTTTGCTTGATATGACCCCACTGATGTGTGCCAACACCTGGTGGGCGGGCGTCACACCCCCCATTATTACTTGTCTGCTCTGTGCCCAGGGCTCAACTAGTCCCCCTCCCCCAAACTGGGGGTCTTCAAATGCCCCTCACCTGCACCACCCTCTCTAACCTCTACCAGCTCTCCATTCACCCCTGTCTCTCTAGCTACCGTCTCACCAACCCGGGTGCTCTGCACCAGAACAGGTCCTGTTCCCCTGGGCGCTGTCTCTTCATCTCCCACTTGGGGTGTTTAGAAAGGTGCCCACAACTCATTAAAATTGCCCAACGTACTGATGGGCCAGAACCTGCAGTTAGATAAGAGAGGAATGGAAGAGAATGAGGTGAGATCAAGTTGAGAGATCATTGTGCTACTGTAGACTTAAGGTATCAAAACTCCAGAAACATCATTAATTTGGAACAGGTCATGTCCCAGATATTCTGGTGAAATATTTTATACTGTGTAGTTCTAGACAGCTGGAGCCTAGGGTTTGAGGGAAAGGGTGAAAGGAGGTAGGAAGCAGTAAGAAATGAGACAAGAGACATAAACACGAGGTCAGATGATGGGCTAAGGAGTTTGGACTTTATCCTAAATTATCAAAGAATTTTCAGCTGGGGAGTGGCATGGTTCATCTTAGGTTCCAGAACTGGCTGTAAGGTGGAAAATGAATTGGAAAGGGTGAGACTGGAAGCACAGAGACCATTTAGAGGCTCCTTGCAGTGAGCTAGACAGGAGGTGAAATAAAGCAGTGGCAGTGAAAATGAAGAGAAGAGAACAGATTTCAGATATACCAAAACTAGTGGAGCTGTTTCGGAGAATCTGAAAATTCTAATTTATCGGATTTATTAGATCTTAACCTGGCATACAACTCACTATGTACTTCTCTACCAACTCACCCAGAGGATTCTTAGTTGTAGTCCTCAGAGATCATCACAGTACCTCATAGCCGAAGTTTTAAGAATTGGTTCTTTTTTTTTTTAGCCTTGCCACATGGCACGTGGGATCTTAGTTCCCCGACCAGGGATCAAACCTGTGCCCCCTGCAGTGGAAGCGCAGAGTCCTAACCACTGGACCTCAAGGGAATTCCCTAGAGTTGGTTCTAGAACCCAATGAGATCCAACTAAAGCACTGTTTTAGGGCAGTCCTGTCTGTGTTACATCCAGGCTATATACAGACTCTCTTGATTCAGATCTAAAATTTCAAATGTTAATTGTCATGCAGGCACTCTGAAGTCTGCTCATATCACTAGGATGAGGTGGAATAGCAGTCCCCTGTCCCCTACCCTTTGGATGGTTGTATCTGTGTAATGTTTACAAAATGTTAAAAAAAAAAATGGGAGAAAAAACTTCTTGAGTTTCAAAAACAAAGACCAGTACCATAAAAAGCTCTAGATTTTAGACAGTTGTTAGGATTGCCCATTGATTATTAGGTAGTCTTTAATCTTATTTCTGTTGTGGGGATTATGCAATGTGTTCTTCTGCCTGCTGTTTACCATTGCAAAAACTCCCTTCAGTGTTCAAAATGAATGCTTAATGACTCTGTACCTCGTGTGCTGCATATGTTACAAATTATCTGGGGTTTGTAATCTAAGTGGCGTCTCCCCCCTATTGTTCTGAATAATTGAAAAATGTCTTCATATTGGAATAAGGCATGTATTTAAATCTGTATAATTCTTACCTATTCGTAGTTGAGAGAGTCCTTGAGAGCCAATGGAAATACTTTTTTTTCTTGGCACCAATCAAGTGAGTGTTACCTTGTCACTTAGTGGGTGGGATGTGGTGTTATTTCTTAGTAAAATACAGACCTGTGTTTATTCTCAGACATCTTAGGAATAACAGCCATCATCTTATTTTTATATATGTGTTCTTGGCTGTATTCATAAATTACATTTTTTGAGCTACCAAATAATACTTCATTCAATATAAAGTGATACAGTAGAATGGAAGTTATTTACCTAGATATGTTTTCTAGTTGCATTTTCTCAGCCTGTGTAAGATGACTTTGTTGTAATAGCCTGAATTTTTGAAACTCACAATGTTGTTTCTCTACTATCTACCTTCAGATTACTTCATTTATCCAAAAAGTCAATTATGTTTGTACTTGATATTAATAAAACCAGAATAAAGTTCATACCTACCAAAACCTGCTTTTATCATTATTATTTAAAATTTACAAATACTTTTCTCTAAACGGATAGAGCTGGTTTATGATTTAGAAAGAAGAGTGTGATAGGTCAGAAAGTACCTTGACCTTATATTTGACCTCTCAACTGCCACATACAGTCTTGAGGAGTTTTCATTTATTCATTCATTTAGCGAAAATCTATTGAGCCACTTCTGGGTGCCAGGTACTGGGAATACTTCAATGAATAAAACTGAAAAAAAACCCCACCTGTCTTCAAAGAGCTTATATTCTGGTAGAAAACAGTATATTTTAAATATGCTAATTCAAAACAACACAATTAGAAAACCGCTCAAATATGATATTCCTTTATATCAGCCTCATTGACCTTAGAAAGTTTGAGCTCTCTACCTTTCATTATGCATAAGAAATAGAAATTCATTTGCCTTGGCTTTATTCAGAATGATTTACATGATTTCATATTACACCTTCTTATTGTGATACGTTCAGTTGTCACTTTTACCCCTCCAAGCAACAAAGTGCCATATTGTTGGTATTCATGCAGTCATTGGATAATAAGCACGTCTGTGCTGGTCCTGAAGGTGCAGTTTTCAGCAGAAATAGGTAACGTTCCTTCTCTTTTGTGCAAACTAGCAAACATGGTTAATAGTTGGACTTGAGAAATTAGAGTTGTGCCAATTTTAGAACAATATAAAATATTTTTAATATAAATTACGTAAACCACATTACAAAATTAAGAGAAAAAAGCAAGGGAAGAATTTTACCCTCTCCACTGTAGCATAACTACGTATCTGTGAAGTGTTATTTTTTAAGAAGCGGTGAATCTGATTTTAATTCCAGTAAAATTTCCATGCACCAAAAATGAGAGGTCTACATGCTTTTTGTTTTATTGAACTCCAAGAAAATATAAAGGTCATTCATACTTCTTATTTGATTCATGCCTGCCACCTGCTTCTTGCAAACAGGTTGCCCAGTGAGTGAGACCAAATCCTCACTCTGGATGGGTAGTTAGGATTCCTTTTTTCTCCCTTGTTTATGTATCAGTGTGTTAGTCACCATATTCTTGCTAAGACTATAAACCTTTGAAAATGGTTAAATGATTGGCTTTTAACTATAAATGAATAAATATGAAGTTGAAGCTGTGATGACAAAGCCAGGTGTTTATGAAACTTGACTGTGTGGCAAAAACATGTTTGTATAACAATGTTACTTAACATGTAACAAACCTAAATCTAAACTTTTACTTATAGATTTCACATGTTATTAAACAAAACCAACTTTATACAATATTTTTTAAGTACTAATAAAACTAAAAAACAGAAAAATCAAGTGAGCATTCTTTTAATATTGGATGATGTAGTTCAGCTGAAACTTACTTGCTTTTCCAAACAAGGTTCTGATACTGACTGCTACAGTAAGGTTCTTTTGAGTTTGTTATTCTTACCATGTGCTTAGTGATAAAACTTTGCTGCTACTTTTTCTCTGCTTGAACTGACCTTTACATAAGGCACCTTGGTCTCCAAATGGTCGGACTATCATTTTTGTAATAATAACAAATAGTTAACATTTACTGAGTACAGGCTATTAAGCAAACACTGTTTTAAATGCTCTGCTTGAATTTTTTCATTTAACACAACAAATCTATGATGGAGGTACTGTTTTTAGCTCCACTTTACAGATGGAGAAATTGAGGCAGAGAGAGATTAATTTGTCTCATGTCACAAAGCTAGCAGGTGGTGAAGCCAGACTAAGGAGTGTGACTCCATGCTCTTAACCACTTGATTATACTGTCACCTTGTGAATTATCAGCCCACCTTTATTAAAATTTGACAGTTGAACTAATATTTTGGCAACAATGAAATCATAAAGTCATAAATGCCAAAAATACCAAAATCACATAGCAACACCCAGATGGACATCATTGTGCTCATACATGCTTCTTGTCATAGAAATGAAAACACAGATTTAAAAAATTCTTGCAGATAATTCATGGTGTCCTAAGTTTGTAAACACAGTGAGAAACATTGATTTGGAAGTCCCAAGGAAGAATTTAAAACAAATGTTGAAACATAAGACTTTTATTGTAGAAGGCTCATTCAGTCATGCATTCAAGCCTTTATGTACGTGATGGTATTTATTGGACTACCAACTGCTCTTAAAGGAAGGAAGTTTGACATTATAGAAGGCGAAACATTTACAAAGTAGAATTACTTTTTGACAGTAAAAGTGGGTAAGGATGTGGCTTACCAAAGGAGGCCACGGAGTGTCCATTATTTTATGCCTGCCATTGTTCACCTGATGTGTAAATGATTTGGATACTCTTCTTAGAGATGTTGAGGATGAGACACTGTCTTGTATAATATAGATATACAAAGAAGGGAATATGCATATGAAGAAAGCTAAAAACAGAATCAGAAAATGAGAAATCAGAGTACAGGGAGTATAGCAGGTAAATATGGTTACTTCAGCTAAATAGTAAAACGAGCTATGAACTTCCCGGCAACCATGGCAAAAAGGTAAATACAGTGACTTTCTGTACTTTTCAATGTCTGCAGGAGAGAAGCATACCAGGTCCTAGTTTTGAAAGCTAAGATGAATTTGCATTAAGGACACTGTGATAGTGACCTTGGATAAGCTCTTACCTTTCTCTTAGTTCTCTTTTCTTTTACATAGCGATGCATCACATATCTTCTGTGATATGTAATATACTGCCCGGACCCCTCCTCCAGGAATGAGACACTGGTGCATCTCCACCAGCTGCCTGGAGCACTGATTGGTGATGGCTTCTGGTTGGATTTCTCCCAGGAATTTCCCGTTGCCCAAGGTTAGGCTCCCTCTCCAGTGGCATCCAGGACCCAGTGATTGGTCAGTGCTGAAATACAAAGGTACAGCCTCCTTGCCTCAATCCAGGGCAACTCTGAAGGGCCATCCAGGTTCCATACTTCACTTTAGGATTAACCGAGGCCTCTGCTGCAACCGTGAGTTACTTCAACTCGTCTCTCTACCCCATCCTGCTCCTCGTTTGCTCACAAGTGCTGTTCTGAAGAGCCCTCCGCTCTAAGCCTCCTGCACGGTCTCCTCAGTGTCTGTTTCCTGGGACCCTCTCTTTTAGCCGTATTGTAAAAATTAGAAATAATAAGTGTAAACTGCTTACCCCAAATCTCAGCACATGGTAGGCACTGAGAAAATGGTAGTTATGGTTTACTTTCATTGCATGGGACATTGAGCCACCTGTGGAAATGTTTTGATTTTTGTAGAAGGTACAGACATTTTTTCATACGGTGATTGCTTTTAGCAGTCCTCATAAAGGTAAGAGTAAAATATAAAAATGCTACCAAATGAGCTATAAAAAGTGTTATGATTACCTGAATTTATTTCTGACAACTTCCTAAATAAGTTCAGGTTGCCCAAGGACAGGCGCCTAAACTTAAAACAGGCTTATTTTCAGATTTTTCATAGAAAGTTTATATGTCAGGATGTGAAGATGTATTCTTTTCATGCATTTATGACCTATAGTTTATACCATGTAAATGCAAAAAAAATTTTTTTAAAACCCTTTTAAAGTAAGTTAATATTTACCAGGTTTTAACAGTCGACTGAATCTTGACTTAATGCTTGTACCCAGATATCTTGATGGAGGATTTCTAATAACCTTACTTTTTAGATGATTTTATCTTAGATGTCCAAATTAACTTTTTTTTACAACCAAATACATAAAACTTACTAATGGGAAAAAATCTGTATTGTAAGTTATCTTTGCATCATAGATGGTAGTTTTTAGTAACAAAATAACTACAAAACAGAGAATCACATGGTCACCATACGAAAGGAATCAAGTGACCTGTTTCAGGGGTGAGCCTGCTCTGCATAAACATTGGTCTCATGAGTATAAGAAAGTACCTTTGTGTTTGGGAAGCCATACAATATTGTAATGATAAAGGTCCGTGAGGATTTTTGGAATGTGTGTGTATGTGTGCACGTGTAATGCCTAACCTTTAGACACGGCTGATTACAGAACAGTCATTGCGTGATGCACGGCGTTTGTATGGCAGGACTTTAAAGATGAATGGCTGTCACTGCTATCCTAGATATATTTTAGGTAATTCTCTTGAGTGTGTTTTCTAGTTCTCACATACTAATAAAAGTTACCATTTTAATATCATCCAAATACTACTTCTAGGTGGTGCCGTGGGATGGGAAGTACTGAGAAAAGATTCAACAGAGATGCTAATGTAGCAACGTCAGAGGTAATATAGGAGGTCAGATGAAAATAACCTCTAATTCAAGTCAGTGCTTTACCAAACAACTGATTTCTTTTCCCTTTTAGGTGGGAAGTTCTAGATACCTAGTGTTATCTGACTATGTTTGATGACTAACTACCTGCTGCTTTTGTCTGAAATAGTTAAGTAGTTCAGTAAACCGTAATATTTTTACCTGTCTTGTTCTAAATGGAGAAGCCCTTGAAGATGTCTAGAAGGGTTCTGGTATCCCAAAGAAGCCCTTAAACATGACCATACATACTAGGTATAGATTATCTAGTATTGCTGCCAATATGAGATTTTGTATGAGTATCTGTATGATTTACATACAGAGTAGAGTTAAAAGCTCTATGGCCATATGAGTATAGTTCCTTGAGCAACGAAAGGTATTTGGTTCTGACAATTAGTATTGTCCTCCTTGAGGGCTTTTTTCTTCATAATCTGAATGGATTACGACCCTCAGCTCCTAGCATGGAGGAAGCTAGAAAGCTTAGGAGTTGATACTCAATGAGAACAAAACTTCCTGAATGATTTGTTCTATGCAAGTATTTCTTCCTCATGAAGACATACTGACCAGTTATAGACACAAAAGTGAGTCGTTGATAGGCAGATTCGGGATGAAACGCAGCTGATAGAATTCAATCCTGGACAGTTCCCCACAAAGACTAAGGCTCCAGAGAGGCAGGAGCTCTTGGTTTCTGGTGGTCATTCTTCTGTCTGACCCTGTTAAAATCCAGGAAGCAATTGAATCCTTTTTCCTTTTCTGTCTTTGACAGAACTACTGTCAAAGAATATTATATTCTTGAATATTTTATTTAATTTGTAAGGCATAAGAAATAATAAAATTTGGACAGGGTTACAGAGCTCCATTTGGCAGGTAATCCCGCCCGCCCCCCCAAAGAAAGTGTAACATGGTAGATATTTAAAAATAGCCTTGCCCTCTGTTGTTAGTCCTCCTTTGTTACAAAGAAATTAATTTGCTTTGCTAATTATAACTGTAACTGTTTTATACCCTTTAGGGCTCCTACTTTTTTCAAAAGGTTTTAGGAGTCCTACCTACCTTGGATTTATTGATTTTTATAAATATAATCCATCGTTGTGGTTAACCAATGAGTTTCCTGATTTTCTTTGCTAAGAAATGTTTGATCTTCTTGGTAGTGATTTACTACTTTAAAATTACCTCAATTCATTTAATAAATATATATTGAACAATCCTTATGTGATAGGCACTATTCTGGGCTCCGGGAAACAGCGAACTAGGTAGACATAACCGCTACCTCATGGAATTTACAATCTAGTGGAATAGCTTTCTTAGGATACAGTAACATTTTGTGAGTGGCATTTGGTAATTTTTCTATGCAAATCCCTTTTGGAGGAATACTCACTTGTCTTGGGGCCTCCACTCCGCATTTGTTAATTAGACCTAGATGATCTCTAAAGTTCTTTTCCATTCAAAACTTCTCTAATGTTTTGGAGGTTGGAACCTGGTTTGCTATCAGAGCGTTGGGCAGCTCCACCCGCTCTCTGTCAATCAGTGTATTACAGAAAGTTTTAGAAAAGAGGCACTTGGCAAGGATGGTGACACAGATAGGTAATTAATAGTATTAAGTGCTGCAGGAAAGTCAGATGAGTTAAGGACAAAGTTTGAGGACCGTTGTTCTTAGTAATTAAGAAGGCATTGCTGACCATGACAGTTTCAGTGGAATAATGGATCAGATTTTGATCCCATTGAGTTAAGGATTGAATTAGTGTAGACATTGCCTATTCCTTTGAGTCCCTTTAGTCTTCAGGCAGTGTTAAAATGGGGAAATGTTAAGGCTTAGCCATTATCCACTAAGGAAGGTAGTCAAGACTTACTTTCCTATACTTGTTTCTAGGTGTGTGCATTTCCCTAAGTTGTTACCTTAGGTAATTTATCTAGCATCTCTATTGATAAGTTAATCAGATAGTGAATGATCAAGTACTATGTGCTACAACTGGAACAGATGATCAACATGTTATGAATCATTTATTATTGTTTAATTGCCACTTCAGAAAAAACATTTCTTCCCCAGCAGGTAGAAAAAAAGCGCTATATTTTTGTGAAGAGTAAGTTGATATCCTTGTATGCTTTTACTGATAGAAATTGTTTCTTTCAAGAAATGGCAATTTTGCTAATTTACCTCTTAAAGGAAATATTAATGCTGCTTTATCTAAATGAGCAGGATACTGAGGAAACTGGAGAAGTTATTCTTGAACTGGCCCCAGTCTCCAGACTCTCTTGTAAAACCTATGACACACACTAAGTCTACCTCATTTTAGGGTTTCTGACTAATACCTATTATATTTTTTTACGGAAGAAACAACCACATGGCGTAGAGCTGAGTTTCTTAACCGAAGGTTCTTGTATGAGCTCTTCAGAGAGTCCATGTTCCCCATGACATTGTGTGGAACAGTTTTGTATGTGTGTTCTTCTGGGGAGGGAATCCAGGACTCAAAAAAGTTAAGAACCTCTGCTCTGGAGTGGAAAAGGAAAAGGAAATCTTAAGAATAAAAAGGTTTCTCACTTGCCAAAACTTCTGTAGCACTAAGAACCGGGGAGCGTGAAACAAGTGCTGTGTTTTTGGTTTTGGTTTTCCTCTTGGGGTTTTTGGTTGGTTGGTTTTAAAGGATTAGGTGATTGGCAAGTCAGTTTGCCAAATTTTAATGTACAGAAAACCTAGTAAAGCAGGTAGTAAAGCTGCTACTGGCCCCAGATGGATTTTACCTTAAGTGACTTCCTCATCATTAGTTACAGCTCTGTGTCAAAAATATATATAGCAATTTATACTATGTCCTTAATATCCCTCTTACTGTGCAGAAATGTTTTTACAGTTGTCTGCCATTTCAGGGTTTTTTTTCCCCCTGCATTTGTGCTCACAGAAAATAAAACTTAAGAAATCTTGAGTCTTTCTTAGAGATATTGAAATAAACTCAGTATTGTTCTGTTGCCTCAGTTAACTAAGAGCAACTAATTGCAACACAGTAAAGCAGTAGCTTTAGTTTAAAGGAAGAGGATAGATCTATTTCACAAAGGCTTCTTTTGCTTTGCAGTACACATCTGCTTAGGCTGAGGTACTGTTCTTAACACTTAGAAACAGTCACTGGAGATTTGCTCCCAGTGTAATTTCCCCTATCTCTTGTGGAATATAGTATGTGATTTTTAAGATTTTGTTTGCAAATAAGTATATTCTTTATTTAATCATTTGGGTTAAAGAATTTTAAATTTAATCATACTTAGTTGGCAGAGGGTTAAGATAAACTATAATATGTAAGTCATTTCTCGTATGGCCAGTTTGACAACTACATTTGAAAATCTGTTTCACTGCTTGTTTTTTCTTATAACACTGTTTCCTGCTGTTATAACTAAGCTGTCCTCCCTGCAGTATGACTGTTTTCATCTGACATCTTAGACTGATCATGCCGGTGTTTTCTAAACAACACGTTTATATGGCAGTTATGCCTTATTTCTGTTCCTCCCTGTTATATATCCTGTTCCATCCACAGACAGTTCTGTTAGAACAGTGGTTTTGTCATGGTGATGATTTTATGATTGTATGAAATGGGGCACATTTTGAGAAAATGATTGAGCCAGTAGCAGAATTGGTTGGCATGTGCTCATATGATTTATTTAGCTTGCTTCCTACTTTGCCATACCAGGGAGGAATTCTATTCTCCCCACTTCTTGAAAGTCAAAGGAGGGATTGGAGGACACTGAAACAAAAGAAACCTTATTTGTATCCCCAAAGTAGCTTATATAATATCAGGAAGGGCTTTGATGAAACCACTGGCCCTACTTAAAGATCTTATTTTCCAAGCCTTTCATTATTTTATTTGCCCTTTTCTGAACTCTACAATTTCCCTCTCTTGTAGCTGGTTCGATGCCCAGAACTGAATGCTGTGCTCCAGCTGTGGCCTCACCGGTGCTGAATAGAGAGGAAGAGCCACCTTCATAGCTTACATGTGATTCCTCTGCTTATACAACCCAATACTGGATTTACTTACTTTGGCAAGATAGTTGCATTGTGCACTGTATTTAATGTTACGTGTACTGTAACCCTGGGTCTTTCTCTGCATTGCTGCCGTTAAACCCCCAATCCTGCCAATCTAAAACTCCTGCCTTTGTTTCCCTGCCCCATCCCCTACCTCCAGACTCCCCTTACGTTCATCCACAATGAATGTCATCTTTATTCTCTCATTTTCTTTCACTGTAATCTTAAACTTTGGCAAAACTTGCCCTCTGTCTATAAATTGTCAGTTGTCAGCCATCTGATTTTTCTCCCTGCTTTGGTAATGGGACGTCCTTCACATCTTTCCTGTGGTACTTTTCCTTTCCTAGTCATTGAACACTTGGCACGGTGGATTTACCAAGCATTCACTTGGCATTTCTTCTACATCAAATACCTTTGGACTTCTCTGATCTGACCACGTGGTCAGGTTGTTTCCTATACTTTAGTTCTTCTGTTCAGATTTTTTTGACTTCTCCTGCCCTCTATCCTTATAACTTCACTCAGGATATAGTATTATCTCATAGCTCTTGTCCCAGGGAGGAGACAGTAACACTGATTTACCATGGACATTCCTAACAATAAGGAAAGTGTTCTTCACTGTGACTAGAATAGTCTTTAATAATTTCAAGCAAATTCTTTCCCTTCTGAGATCTTAATTTTTAAAAAAATGCTAGAGCTAAGTGACTATAAATTTCTAAGATGAGTGAGGTAAAGGAAGAAGGAAGAGAAACAAGGTTTTTGTGTTGAACAGGAAATGGTTCTCCAAGGAAGCTGAATTGAGGTTCTTGTTGGGTTTGGTACAGCTGTCCAAAATGGGAGGCAAGACTCCGTTTTTCCTAGATTCCAGAGCATTATCTTAATCTAAGATTTACAGTAGGTGTTAAGTTGGTTTATTTAGGACTGTTGACAGAGACACACAATCACTTAGTTATATGCTTTGGTTAATCATGTAGAGTGTGGAAAGTGTAACCTTTTCTGATTTATTATGGATGATAAGGATTGGAAGGTCTCCATATGTCCTTTTTATCCATTTCCAAAGTCCCTCTCGTTTATCTAAATACCAGTGTTTCTTATAGTAGCAGTCAAGCTGATGTTTAAGTTCCTGCTTTTTTTTCTTAGTTGATATGTGCTATTTAAACAGCCTCTCCTTGGACCTGTGGTCTTTACTGAATCCAGAAGATACGTCTTTTGCATATTTACGTCTTGAGAGAGTTAAAGTCAATTTGGAAATCTTTCAACACATCAGATGCCTATCATATGGATTTAGGAGTTACCAAACATTTTGCATTCAGACCCCTAATAGATATTTTACATATCAGCATATTGCACTATTAAAGTGTATTTCAAAAGTACACTACAAAGTAAGAGGGGGCAAGATCTGTTAGGCTTTTTTGATGAAATATAAAATATATCATCTGACTATTCTTCCATATCTAGAATGCTTAGATATTTCTAGTTTCCTTATTCATAATTACACAAGCCAAGTGAAATTTTAAGCTCGATTCGGTGGTTTCAGAGAAAGTAAATCTTTTCTGTGGTTTCTCACCATATATAGTGTCAAAGATTGGTGGCTTTGCTTACGCCTAGGTCACGTCCTAAGTGTGGCCCCTTCCTTCAAAGGAATGTTAGTTTTATTCCCTGACTTCTGAAATAACCCTCCATGACAGATCCAGCTGGGCTCTTTTGTGTGCTGAATGCCTTTCTCTAGGCGGCCAGTAAGTAGTGAGCAGTGGCATGGTTTCCATCTCCATTTATGGCCTTGGAAGGGTGACAGGGACATGGCTGGGACTCTCCATTTACGGTCCTTGCAGGAGCTGAGAAGAGTGGCTGGGGTGTTCTTGGAGGGCAGAAAGTAGACATTGTGAGATAAAAATAAATAGGAGATGTTTGCAATTCAAATTCCAGTCCCTGGGGGGAGGGCAGAGGGCACCGGGACGGGGAGTGTGTAGGAAGTCAGATGAGATCTGCTGCAGGCATTTGTCTCCTTCCATTGGAAGGGTTGCTCATCACACGTTTCCCAGGTTCATTTCTGATTTGTTCCAGAAAGTTGTGTGTTACGTACTTGTGACTCTCCTTTACAAAGAGAGAGGAGGAACACTAATTAAAGTGTGGCAGAAACCTAACTTCTTTAAGGCATCATTTGAGGCACCAGAAGAAATCTCCAGAAAGGGAGAATGAGGCAGGGGATAGGCTGGCTGGTTTTAGGACGGGGTGACTCTAGTCACTCCTCTGCTTTTGTCAGAGGGAGATCATCATCCGTGTCTTAGGTTTATTATTCCTTTTGCCCGTCTGGATTTCTGGCCTCGAGGGACAGATCTGCAAAGTATTTGACAGAGTGTCTTCCTGTAGCTTATCAACTGCGATTTAAAGGTACTGAACTTCCGAGGAGGCCCGATACAGATTATTCAGAGTTGTTTTTGTTTGGCGAGAATAGAGGACGTATTGGCTTATGGAGAGTCATCTCACATTCAGGAGAAGTTTATGGTCCGGCTCATGTGTGTAAAGTAAACCTGAGGTGAACTTGTTTGTCACAGCTGAGTTAGAAAGTATTTGGAGCCACCAGAGAAAAAGGGTCTTGTCTGTCACGAAAATCCTCAGAGTAAAACCTAGTAGAGTGGAGAGGAGAGTAGAAGGAACAAAAGGAGACAGCGATGGGACAGAGGACGAATGTAACTAAACTAAATTTGGAACTAAGGCACAAGGACTGGGACTAAGTCCTTGATTTATCTTTTGAAATGTCGTGTAAGATAGCATAAGATGTACCATGAAACGAAGGAAATCCTCAGAAATATGCGTTAGAAGACCACGAAGCAAGTTGAAGCGTTGTGCAAGATAATAAAACTATCCAGGTTTCATCTGCAGATTTGCATAATGATATTTGCTGTGTGCCACAAAAAAGAAGTGAAATAACACCCTTCCACCTCACTTCCCCCGCAAAAGGAAATCATGGGCTTCGTTTGTTGGTGTGTTTGGCTGGCGGTTTGAGTTGGTAGAATAGACTAGTGTTATCACTGGCTAATTTTTAGATGTAGGTATCACTGTATTTCTTGATGATTGATGTCTGAGACTGGGAATCTGTAGCATTATTGATTTGATCTCTTTTAAATTTTAGCAACTTCCCCAAAGACAGAGTGAGTTAGTAAAGATTATGGACTATGTAAGTAACAAGTTTTACCAGCTGATTTGTTTAGGCAATTGTTTTTACCCTGTGTTCCTTCTTATCAAGGGTAAGGAAGGTTATATTCTTTGCTTTGGGAAATTCTTCTTTCTGTCCTCCCTCCCCTCACTTTTTCCAAATTCTGGGCACAAATAGCAGCTCTTTCTTTTCTGTGGCAGGTGTGCATCCTATTGGCTGGCTGGTATTTCTTGTTTTCCTTTTTTTTTTTCTTACTCTTTTAAAATGGGGGTGGGGGTGTACAAATACGTGTATGGGACACATGCAATAATGTTGTAATGTTTCTTGTTGTTTAATGGATAATTAATTGCAAAGTAATTGTTTGAATTATAACATGTTTGAGTAAATGCTAAATTAGTATTTTTTTCTAATATAATCATGAATTTAAAATCTAGCATTCCTGTAACAATGTGTCTGTGTTTGTCTGTCTGTGTCTGTCTAATAGTAATTAATATCTGTGGTCCGTACCTGGAAGAGGAAGTACAGCTTTAAAGGAATAACAAAAGACTTTGTGTCTTAGACCCTTCGCAGGTGTTACAGTCGGGTGAAAGAACATGGTGTTGGGAAAAGAAAGAGCAGTTACACATTTGAACAGTTGGAACAGGTGTTTGGTCAGGGAGGATGGGATGCTCAGCCCTGCCAGCCTGTACTTATTAACAGTAGTGGCTTGTACCAGGAGCTGGAGTCAGATGGCAGCACTATGGAGGAGTATTCACAGGAGGACTGGGGAAACCACAGTCAGGATCTCCACGGCTATCCAACAGATCAGGAATTGGGTAAGAGAGCCAGTATCTATGTTACTTCTGTGTGTGTGCACGCGCATGCGCGTGCACGTGCATATGCATATCTTTATATGTGCACAGGTACTTCATATCTGTAATATCTTCTTATACCATTCCCACTGACAGCACAACGCATATAGCCAGTCTATTTGGGGCAATTTGGGCATCCTTAAACTACCAGCCTAGAGTTTAGTGACTTGGGTTCCACAAAATTCCTAAAGACAGAAGAATTCTTAATTCTGAGCTGCACAAGGAAGCTCAGTGACAGGCTACGCAATTAAAAATATCCTGCACCTCTTAGTTCTAAGATGACTGCTAAGAGTGTTGACTCTTGGCTCGACTGGTATAGATATAACTGTCTTTTCCTTCCTTTATCCCCAATACTTTTATTTTTCCTGACTGTGATTTGCAAAAGGTCCCTTTCCAGGCTTCAGTCTGAACAATCAATGAAGGGAAGCCTTGGTTTGAAAGGAGCTGATATTTGAACATTATCAGGGATCATACTCCTTCAAACTCTGTAAAGGATCCCATCCCAACAGTAGCTGGAATGATTTATTCCCAGTCTTCACATTAAAAATGGAAAACAAAACTCCTGGCCATCAAATCTAAACTTGTGTGGACTAATTAAGAGGGTATATGTAGTTGTTTTTCTTTTTTCTTTTCCGTAAATGCTCCAATTTTAGTTTTCATAATTTGCAAGTACTAATCAAGTTTCTGCTGCAACCTTTGTACATTCCTAGCAAGTTGTGTAATGAGTGCTTACTTGTAAGTAAATGTTCTCGCTCTCCAGTGAAACTCAGGTAGCCCCCAAGGAAGGATAAGTAGCGTTGGTACTATAAATGTGCCTCCCTAGCTTAAGACAAAAGCCAATGGGCACTATGTTACAGAACTCCTGATGACAGAGAAATGCCTAATTCGAAAGAAAAAGGATTAAATGTTAATATTTCTTGTGAATGCTGTATCTAAAGGAATCTCTCAAATATCAGAAGAGAGAGGGAGCGAAGAGGTTATAAAACTGTAAGACTAACACAATGTAAGAGAGAGAATTGATGACTAGAAGAATAAGAAGGGCAGATGCTAAGTGATCACTACCTCTTAATTTCAAAACGGTACTAAGATCTAAATTACTTTGGCATCCTCTAACTCTGGTTTTGCTGGAGAGAGTTAAGTCACCTAAACCTTTGGGGAAAAAAATGACATGCATAGTATATATTGATCCTGATATTAGGGGAATAATTGCTCTCTAAAACCTACATAGAAAGTCTAAATAGAACAGAATTATTTTCATTCTCGTTCCTTTAAAAATCATGTTTGCCATGAAATTAAGCTTTAAGCTCCTAGCTAGAAATCCACGGGTGACCTTGAAGAATTTTATACTTGTAGAGCTGGTTTCTGATCTTGCATATAAATGTATGCATCTCATTATGTAAGAGTTATATTTATAAATCTGGCATTGGACAGTGTTTGACACTAGAATTAAGTTCTCGCATTGGAAAGCATGGAACAAACAGTAGACATATAGCTGCTCAGCTACATAAATGTATGCCACCACTTAGGAAAATATAACTTTTTTCAAAACCTCTGTTTTTCAGATGAAATACCTGTCACAAAGAGAACATTAAAAATAAAACAAGAGTCTTCTGAAGAAGCACAGTAAGTAGATGTTCCACCTTTCTACAAAGTGTATTTACCTAAGTTTAATGACAAAAGTCTTGCTGTAATGAAGCATGCTATGAGAGTTACAGCCATGCCACTGAGAGAGCATGTCTAGTTGTTCTTCCTCATCTTTTTAGCCTAAGTTTTCCAGTGGTTAATCCAAAATGTTGAGAATGTTGTGTACAACAAGAAGAAATAAATATATGAAAATAAGCGTGTTTATGGTATTTTCCTGTGTGTGCATGTGGTATTTGGATGTTTAAATATGATACAGAGATAAGTCACAGGGCCCAGAGTTTGTCTGGGGTTAAGTGAAGTGATAGGAGGGCCAGAGGGACACTTAAACTCCTTATAATATTCCATTTTGGGACTCAAAAAGCAAGTGCTTAGGAACTACAGGGGAGGCCCAATTGACGTAACTAGGGATGAACTCAAGCTTCACAGAATTGGTGTCACCAGTCTCAGACCCCCTGAACTTTTCCCACGGTTGGAACTTCAGAAATACAACAGACAGTTCTCAGGAACTGTTTCAATAACTGGATGTAGTTCTCTTTGTGCTCCATAGCTGTGAATAGCTCATCTGAGGCTTGAGCCCAGGGAGCTTCAGGCCGAGATCAGATCAGTGGGGCAGGAAACTGACAGGCTCTGCAGAAATGTCCTGTGTGGCTGCCTCTACTCCAGGTTTCAGCTCACAGGGTGAGAGGGTTCTAAGACGCAATTCATTTCCCAATGCAACAGTTTCCTCAGAACTGTTCCTTATTGATGATTTAGGGCTATGACAGTGCTGAATAAAATAACTTCATTTGGGCACGGGATCTTTTCACTCTGGGTTTAGGTGGGATTAGCCTGAACTAGCTGATATAGCCTGTAGTCAGATACACCATCCTTCACCCACGAAGAAGAGTCACCACTTATTTATCAAACACCTACTGTATGTCAGGCATAGGAGTACAGCAGTGAGCAAAACAGACAAAAAGCTCTGCTCTCCATCCCACCTCCTTAGCCAAGTCCTCCTTGAGATCAGTGAAATATTTTAAAAGAGGACAGGAAGAATGGTAGCTATGAAAGATAATTTTTCTTTAAAGCATTGACCCATGCAGAAACATGGTCCTATGTCTTAGCCTCACAAGCACCACAATCTAAATATTAGAAAAGTGATCGAGTGCCTTTGTGTACTCTGAGAAGAGAAGCAATCTCCAGAAATGCAGTGATTTCATCCTGATGGCCACTTAGATACCTGAGTAGCTTTCAAGACAAACTAAAGTGTGGAGGATAAGTCCAGGGCAGTCTTTGGTTCAAGAAGCAACTGATAACAAAACATTAGCTCTTTGCCATCTTGAAAAGAAAATCAAGGAAAGTAAGAGAGAATGACTATGTGGAAGGTTCCCCAGTTTGTTCCAAAAGCTCTTCCAGAAGGTATGAGCATTTAAGAACAAAGTTTCCAGGATCTGTCGCCTTCCAAGAAGCTGTTAGCAAACCACCATTACACCCTCTTTTCTTGCCTGTGTTTGATTGTATGTGAGTGTGGTAGTTGAGTATTTTTGTAGCTTAAACCTGTGATTGATGTCGAGTGTAATTGTTTGTTGCTAAGTTGATACTTAACAAACCTCAGTCTTCCAACATCAAAGATGTACCCTACCTGAGAAATATCCTCATATAAATGTACAAATCATCATGAAGTATCCGTTGGAATTACATGAATTAAGCAGCACGTGAAACAAGAATTTCCCTGTACTTTGTCTTCTTCTGTTAACTGTCCAAATCAAAATTGAAATAATTTCTATCCTTTTGCTTCCCTTTATAAAATATATTTTAGAAAAATCTCAGTTCATTATCTGGAATTTTTTTTCTCTTAAAACTGAAGCTTAATAATGGAACTTTTTCATCTGAATTCTCAGATCTTAATTCTGTGCTAAACTGACAGTTCTTTTAAATTTGAGAATAGTAATGTATTTCAGACAAATAGAAGAAAATGTCCTTTTTTCATGTTTTTGTATCAGATCAATAGTCATAATCAGTTGTATATTTTCCTATGGCCAGCATGTATGGGCCAAACTTATTGAACTTTCAGAATTTCCAAGTTAGAAATTAATGTGTTCATTCTTTTAAGTGATACCTACTGGTTACTTTTCTGAATACAGCATCCTTCACCTGCTTTTGGTAGTTAGGTCTGAAGGTCATCATATGCACTATACTAGCCACTTTAAAAAGTACATGATCCTTGGTTTCTGAAATCCTAGGGTCTTATGTATCAATAGTTACTAAGTGGAATACAGCCAGACTTCAGAAGTAATGGAAAGCAGTTTTTCACTAGTTCCTAGGAACTTCCTAAGGGTGAGCATGTCTCAGATTTTAATACTATGATTATCTAGAATTGCGCAGTCCAATATGGTAGCCACTAGTCACCTATGGCTATTTAAATGTAATTTAAAATTAATTAAAAACTTAATACCTCACTCACACTAGCCACATCTTAAGTGCAATGGCTAACATATTGGACAGCACAGACACAGGACATTGCCACCATTGCAGAAACTTCTACTGGACAGTGCTCATCTAGACACCTGAAGAATCTGACTTTCATTTCTCTTTCCAGGAAAAGAGACATCATGCAGAATATCATACAGATTTTGGAATCAGTACAGTTGAAATGGGAACTGTTTCAGAGCTGGACAGACTTTTCAAGGCTTCATCTCTCTAATAAACTGGCCATTTTTGGAATTGGTTATAACACCCGTTGGAAAGAGGATATCCGTTACCATTATGCTGAGATCAGCTCCCAGGTGCCCCTTGGCAAGCGACTCCGGGAGTACTTCAATTCTGAGAAGCCTGAGGGACGGATCATCATGACCCGAGTGCAGAAAATGAACTGGAAAAACGTTTACTACAAGTTTTTGGAGATCACTATTAGTGAAGCGCGGTGCCTGGAGCTGCACATGGAAGTTGACTGGATACCCATTGCCCACTCCAAACCAACCGGTGGGAACGTTGTTCAGTATTTATTGCCGGGAGGCATTCCCAAAAGCCCAGGCCTTTATGCCATTGGCTACGAAGAGTGTATTGAGAGGCCCCCCTCGCCCCGTGTGGAGCGACATTCCGTGGACCCAGGAAAGGAGGGCCGGGTTGACTTGGAAACCCTTTCAGCACAAGCCTCACTACAGGTGGAAATAGAACCTACCCGAATTATCTATTGCTACCTCGGGATCGCTGAGGTCAGGACTCTGCAGCAATGCTTATTTTTACATTTCCAAGCAAATACCAAAACCTTCAGCAAAGATTGGGTCGGTATTAATGGGTTCTTGTCTCAGAACTGTATTGTGGATCCTGGAGTTTCCCCCAAATCCATCTATATCAAATTTGTAGAAGTAGAGAGGGATTTTCTTTCCGCCGGCTCTTTAGTTGAGTGCCTGGAAAAAGCCATTGGCTACCCCTTAAAATTTAACAACTGAATGTCATCCTTCATAAGGATTTGGGCTCTTACCTCTCTCTTCTCTACTCACATCCTGTTACCCAGACTGTCCCTCATCCGGATGCTGCCATCAGACTTCATGGAAACTCTTTCCACGATCGGGCCAGTACAACTAAGAAATCATAGTAGACTTTGGGCAGAAAAAACAGACCTCACCTGAAAATGCTCATTTTGAGCCAGCAAGCTATACAGCGGACTTGCATGGTGGGTCAGTTGTTTCTTTTTTAAAAACAAAAATCAATTTTTAAATGGATTTTAGAGCCCTGATGTAAACAAGTGTAGGTACATTCCATATTGGACAAAACTTATACTTTGAGTTTCATATGAAATTGAAAAATTGTATTTTTTTCACGATGTTTCATTTTTACACATCTCTATGTCTCTATATAAGTATTATTTACAACCTTGAATAAATAAGCAATAGATAATGGCAAGTTAAATCTTGAGTCACAGTAAATAAGACTGTTTTTCAATATTACCCTTAGCTACTATTGTATATAATTTAGAGTTTCATTTTTTTCACCAATCAAGTGTTTTGCTATTCCCAATCAGTGTTGCCTGCAAAGACCTTTGTTTCTGTGATGTACCAACTTTATGGTTGTGCTGCCATTTAAACTTTTTTTTAAAAAATCATTAAAGTAATTCCTGGCCTCTTGGCGTACTAGTGGAGCTTTTTGTAGCAGAGTGTGGTCGCACTGGCAGTGGGACTGTGCTCTGACTTTACTGCTAGGGATGAACACAACAGAGTAGAGCAGCTTCACTTCCTTTCACTCTCTGTACCCCACTGACCAATGTCATTATCTCTTGTCAGAGTAACAAAGGTCATTGGACATTTCATTTTGTGCTACTTTTTAAAAAGCTACAAAAGGATATTCCTTTCGGCCCTACGTACATGAATTTGTAAGAGACTCTCATTCCTCATCTTTACACTCAGTAATCAGGGGCAGCTCTCTCAGGAGCACAGGTGGAGAATTGATGTCATCATACTTCCTGTAAAAAAGGAGGGAAGATCTAATAGAAACATCCAAACAAAAATTTTAAGTGATCCCCATAGGATAGGAAACTGTAAGGTATCAGTCCATTAGGAGGGTAACTATCACATTTAGATCTTTCAGTGATTTCTGTGGGTCAACTAGCACTCCAGTTGGAGGTTAGTACTCTTGGCTAAGAACTACCTTACTAGTGGAGTAGTCAAGGGTCACTTTGGTCTCATGACAGGGACTTGTTAGATTGGTTATTTATCTTTAATGATTCCCCCAGCATCTCTCAGGTACTCTACTTTAAATGGACTGCAAATCCAGGTAAGAGCTATAATTCTCCCCGTTTTTCTGTACTATTGAAGATAAAATTGCATATTGATTTAAAAAATGTTCTTTCCTGCAACCTGAGTTGTCTTAAATCAGTGGTTTTTCTCATTCTGACACCTCTTGGTTGGTTGATGCTTATTTATTTTTCTAGTGACTAGAGAGCTTATAACCAATGGGATGACTTTTATTAATGTCATTTGAGTCTAGGTTTATGGAGTTGGCTGTTTCCTGATGTGAGCTGCTAAAAGTGGGTGCTAGTTCATGGAGAGTATAAATAAATATCCTGGAATATTTGAGTGCAGCACCTCTTCTCCCTGGGCACAGGCTCTAGGTATGGGCTTTAGGAAATTCTCATGAGTTTGCTCTTCTTTGGAACTTGGAATTATAGTCCTAAAGACCGAGGCTTCATTGACCATTTTGTAGCAATAATCTCATAATATTAGTGCCAAGTGCTGCAGGAAAAAGCATTATCACCAGGAGTAGTACATGGCATCCCCCAAACTTTGCCACTGATCAGCCCTAAAACTAACATTATGCTTCATTCATTTCTTCCCCCATCCCGCTTTTCACTGCTGTTAGTTACTTAGCAGGGGCAGAACATTGGGAACATTTAGTGAGGATGTCTGAGATCTACCTAACGTTACTGAGAATAGGGCATTGCTGGACCACTGTGAGCAGCACAGAGTGTATGGCAAAGCCTGATCCAATATGTGTTTTCACCATGTGGCTTGGGATGGGTGGGGGGTAGGGGCAAGAGGACAAAGCTGGGCACTGGAAAATGGTGACTTGGAAAGAAAGTACCTTCCTGATACTGAATATCCATTCTCTTTGGCCAGGACAATCTAGAAAAGAGGACAGCAGGGTGTCAGATAACTATATGAGCATTTCTAAAAACAAAAAGACTATTTAGACCTTAATGAAGCCTTATAACTGATTCCAGGAGGATGGAGACACTACATTCAAATGTAAGAATCAGCATTAAAAAATACTGTAGAGATAAAAGATGAGGTATGACTGGGAGAAACACTAGTGAGCTGCAAGTCTCTTAACATATGAAACTATGAACTTAGCTCTTGCACACAACCTGTTTATTCAGGTCACTCACAGATCATCCGCACTAACCTTCCCATTTTACACAAGGGTAGAGAGCAATGTTCCCCCTAAACTGCATCTCAGCAAAAACTTCCAGAAAGTAATAGAACTGCTCTGCTAACTTCTACCACTTGACTGCCTCAGGGTCAGCAGAAAAGAAGTGGCTGGAGTAGGAGATAGTATAGAAAATTCTTTGATTGGGTGAGAGCAGTGGAAGAGTCCTGAAGGGACTGGCACTGCCTACAAATCTTTATTTGTATCTTTATTTCTGATGTTGTAAATTATCTGGGGTGCAAATTCTGGAACGTTAGCTACTGAGAGTGAATGTTGAGGCCCTCCCTGCCTTACGTAGCACTTGATAGGGATGAGCACAGCCTCTGTAATCAGATGCTTTGGTGCTCCTGGGATACAACCAAGAGCACTGTACTGCTGTTTTTGGAAGGAATTACTTATTTGGGGTAACCTAGGCCTGACCTGGAAATAAAGGAGGGATGTTTACAAGAGGTGCTTTGCAGTGAAGACCAAAGTAAAAAAAAAAAAGAAAAAAGTGTGTGATAGACTAGACAAACCAAACCAACAGCACCCTCCCCCCCATATATACACACACACACACACACACACACACACACACACACACACACACAATCTACTTGACAATTCCAAGTTTGTAGGTCCCTGCGTAAGGATATGAGACTAGCAGTTACCTATTCCTGTTGCCTTTGCTGTCACTGAGCCACCAAATACTAGATTCCAGGGGTTGCATGAGCAGTCTAGTGTTTGCATAGCCATTTCTCAAAGCCACTGCATGGCAGGTATTTAAAGAGCAGCCAGGCAGGTCACACTAGGAAGAAGCAGCTGAGAGGGTCTACGGGGCGCTGTGTAGAAAAAGACCTTGGGCAGCGCAGGCTCAAAGACCACATTCAGTGTTAAAACAGAGCAGGGCCGTGTGGAGTAAATGGAATCCAGGAGGCCTGGCTGCTTTTCTACCCAGTCAACTGTCACCTAGAGCAGGCAGCGCCAGGGATTCGTTGTTATGCTTTCTGTCCTTGGTGACCTTTGCTCTGTGGTTGAGCCGTGCCGGGATGTTTGAAGCATCTTTATTTTGGCTGTCCGACCGAGAAGCCAGAACGGGTGCGTGCCCTTCTGTAAGAGAGCTGCGGCCGCCAGAGGGCGCAGAGGTGCCTGTGACCGGCTGGCGCGGGGAGGGACGGTTAAATTAAATTTCACCCCGAACATGATCTAGTCCCGGGAATTAAAGGATCAGAGCGGGCCTGAGGAGGGATGGGAGGCAGCGAAGACGTGGGGATAAATAAATGGAGGGACTTGGTCCAGTCTACCTTCCCGCAGCTGCCCCCTCCTCCCCAGTTTGCATAAGGCAAAAGCCTTTATGAGTTAAGCGGGGAACCGGGATCTTGTTTCCTCAGTTTCCTGCTCAGCTCCTGGGGTTTCCTTGCGCCAGTCACTTCCCTGCTCGGGTTTGCGGCGCAAGCTCCGGGTGACCCTCGGGTCTTGGTTTTAGGGAGTCTCCGAGAACCTGCTGAGAGGCCCCGTCTTCTCCGGTCACAGGTGAACACGGTCCTCGGGTCCACCGCCGGCGCATCCTCCACCGCAGCCTCGGGGCCACGCGGCACGTGCAGGGGTGGGCGTGGCCGCCTCCCTTCCTGAGCCTCTCTCCCTGCCCGCTCCCGCGGCCCAACCCGCACCTGGCCCTGGGAAATTGGTAGTTTCGGGCAGCAGAACCGGGCCCGCGCGGCCGGCACTCTGGACCTTTCCTGCCGCCTCAAGCCCCACACTGCGGAGACCCAGTGGCCCCGGAAAAACGCGGCTCCCCTCCTCCCCGCTTAGGCTGAGAACGCGTTACCCCCAAGCTCGGAGCCGGTTGGTCGGGCGGGAGCCCCGGCCGCTTAGGGTGTCGGGTACGGGTGGCCCCTGGACGTCGGATAATCCCCAAACTTCCCTTCCTTCCTGGCCCTCCTTCCTACCCCACTTAGCGGAGGGGGAAGGCTATGGCGTAGTCTGAGAGTTAGCGCTCTTCTCTTCTGCCCTTGCCCCCGGCCGGCTGTGAGGGCGCCACGACTCACCCGACCCCACCCTGCGTCCTGACTCGGTGGAGGCCGCGGGAGCCGGCCGTCGGAGCCGGCCGTCGGAGCGCGAGGAGCGTCCCCCTGCGGCGGGTCACCCTCGAGCCCCGCCCGCGAGGACGGCGACCTCTCCGCCCCCTCGAATGCCCCGCCCCCAGTCCCCATCGGTCCCCACCCCACCACCGGCACACGAACGCAGACTCTGGCCAGAGCCGCCCTTGGTGTCAGTGGCCCGGCTCCCGCCTCTGCTCCGGCTGTCGTGCGGCCCCAGCACCTGTCGCTTGGTGTGTCCCGGAGCCGGTGACCCTGACTCCGTCGGGGCCAGGGAAGGCCATGGTTTCCCTGCCCGGGTCCCCTGCGACCAGCTTGCTGCGGGTTTTGTTCCTGGGGCTGACTGCTCTCGGTGAGTGAAACCCTGGACCTGGAGGGGATATGAGATGGGAGAGATGGGGTGAGTCCGACCCTGAGGGAGGTGGTTTTGGGCACTGATGAGGAACTGGGTGGGACAGGACTCCCGTCTCTGACTCTTTCCCTCCCCGCCCTTATACTTCCCCCCACTTGTGTCCCTGCTGCGTTGGGGAACAGCTCCCACTTCGGGTGCGGTGTGTTTGTGGTCGGCGAGAGGGTTAGGGCACTGCCTGGGGTGAGTTGTTGGAACCATTCCTCACCCCCACTCCCCACCTC
Organism: Grampus griseus; assembly: GCF_964374135.1. Lineage (NCBI taxonomy): Eukaryota > Metazoa > Chordata > Mammalia > Artiodactyla > Delphinidae > Grampus > Grampus griseus. The sequence goes on from NC_139002.1 coordinate 9,706,985, forward strand.
CACCCAGCAGAGCCGGATGAGCTGAGCTGCTGGATGAGACACTGGCTAAAGAGCTTAAGGACTTAACTCCAGCCCCCCTCCTGACCCCCACCCTACCACAAACTGATGTGCAAGAGCCCCTGGGGAATTCCCTGGTTCCCGGGCTTGACACACGCACTTCACCTCAATTCCCCAGCCCAGATCCTCCCACTTGCCCCCTCCTCCTGCTTCCTGGCCTGGGAATCAAGGGAGGTGCCCCCAAAGCACGACCGTGAGGTCATTTGGGACACAGGAAATGGAGGAGGGCTTTGAATGCCTAGAGGAGCAGAATTGTGACCCCCCCCCAAGAGGTCCACCACCCCCATTGGCTCCCAGAGCCAAAAGGACAAAGGAAATAGAGAAGAGGGCCTTTGAGTCAGAGAGGAAGGGCCCCTCCTTGGAGCAAGTGCTTGAGGAGTGTTTGAAGGGCTCCAGGAGCGCCCAGGAGCTGGGGTGGCCCAGTGCAATATCTGGGAGCAAAGGACCACAGGAACTAAGCTCATTATAAGCTGTTTCACATGCTGCCTCCCAGGCTTTCTTGCCATCTTTCTTCAAGGATCCGGAATGAGGGTGAAGGGTGGGTTTGTCCAGGTCAGCTTTAACTCCTCATTTCTCTCAGGTTGGAAGTCGCCAGGGCAAGTAAAACTTGGAAAAATGTAGAGTGAAATTCAACCACACTGATGGGGCCCACCTAACTTTTACCCGTGTCTCCTTTAGCCCAGTCTGTGCTGCAAGGGTGTTGGGGCATGAAGTATTAGGGTCCCCAGAAAAAGTGGGGCTCAAGACCAGACCACCAGCCCCTTGGTGGGGCTGCTCCAGGATCCCTTAACTTCTCAGGCCCTCTGTCCCAGCTTCAACATCAACACCTCTTTCCCTTCTGCATTCTACCCCCAACTTCCCCATCCCCCTTCCTGCTGGGGATCTCTGAAGAAAGGGAGAAGAATTCAAGTTAGCAGCTAGGGTGTCTCAGGCAGCTCTCCGGCAACCTGTCCTCTTTCTATCCTAACTCTGAGCCCCAGATTTCATACTGAAGACCCAGGCTTCAGCATCCCTACCTGGCCGCCCCCGGGGGGCCACTGAGGGTTAAATGGCCCTCGGGATGGTCAGCACTTTGGGTGGCACAGGCTCTATTGGGCTCTGCCCGACAGGGTTCTCCGCCGAGGCCCTTCTGCTCCCTTGCTCCTCGGTGGCTCAGCGATGCTGCCCCTGGGGCGTGAGAAGCCCGCGGGGGGAGTTTCTCAGAGAAAGAGGGAGACTAAAAATAGTAGCCCTGGGGAGCAGGCCCATTTTCCTTCTCCTGCGCTCTAGCCTGCCCCACGCTCTGGTCTGGCGTGGGCCAGAAGGGTCCCTTTCCTGGGCGGCTCCCGTCTCCTTCACTCAGACCCAACCACCCCCTTTGCCTCTCCCTGTGGCTCCTGGGAGCAGAAAGGGCCGAAGAGTTGAGGGGCTTCTGCTCCAGCGGACGCCCCGGACCAGGGCAGCGAAGCCTGGGGCCCTCTCCAGCTCCTAGCTGGCCTTTGCCCAGACCCCAATGTGTCCGCATTACTATTGATTTACCACCCCTCTACCTTTGGCAAAGTGACCTCGTAAATGCAGGACCTGAGGGAGGTCGCGGGGGGCCCAGGGAGGAGGCGGCTCATCCCTCTCCCGGGACCGCGGCCGCTTTCTGGCGGGAACTGTGTCTGGCCGCTGGGGGTGAGCGGCAGAAAGGCTGGGCCAGAGCCTGCACCACCCGTAGGCCTCTCCGCGTCCCAGCCGGCGGGCTGGTCCTGAGCGGGTGTCAGGCTCCTTGAGGCAGAGGTTGTTTTTGCCTGCAGAGCCTCCGGTCCAGCGGCGCCCTCCTCATTGTCTTCTGGCTTATCACCGGGCACAAGTTTCCTGCTTGGCCCACAGGGACCTGCCAGGAAATGGGGAGGGGGGGGCTAAGAAGGCCAAGGAATCGGACTGGGGGTTCTGTAAAGACACGCAGCCAGGAAGCCATGGGGGCGGTGTGCATCCTGGCCGGATCCACTCCTGGGCCCTTAGAGGCCTTCAGCCGGCCTCTAGCAGGGTGGAGAGCCGGACCCGGGCGCGGCCGCTGTCTGAGCGGTGGCCCCCTGATCACCACGTGGAGGTGGCATCTCAGACTCCAGGGCAGAGTGTTGAGGCCGAGGACTCAGGGCCTCAGTGAGAGCAGGGCTTAGGAACTAGGGCGGCCAACATCCTCAGGCCTGGCCACGGACAAGCCCAAGCTTATTGCCCCAAAGGGCTTTTGACTGGCTGCTCCGTTGCCTCTCCAGAGGGCAATAAGTGAGTGTTCCTGGGCGCCATGATGCAAGCTTTGATTCGACAGCCCCCTCCTTGAAACCAACACCCCAGGCCACCTCCTGAAGGTCAGTCACAGGCAGAGGCAAGCTCTGTACTTGATTGCTTTGTACTTGATTGTCAGGGGACCTTCATTCTCCTCTAGCTCTGCCAGGATTCCCTGCGACCCGCCCAGATCCCCTGGGCCCCAAAAGGGCCCTTGGGAACTTTCCTGGGGAAGCCCACGTGTGGGAACCTAGCGGGAGGCCGGGGAGCACGGGCAGTCACTGGGCCGGGTTAGGCGCTGGGCCACTCCAGATTCCCTGGCTCGGAGTAGTTCAGAAGGAGCCGCGGAGTTAATCGGTAACCGATTAACCGTCCCACCCCCCCCTCCGCACATCTGTTTGAGAACGCAGGAGATGGGAACGCTCTTGATCCCGACCGGCGCCTTTCCGCCCAGGAAAATTGGGGGAGCAAGTGGCCTACGTAGAGGGTAGATAAAAAGTATTAACTCTTCCCTTCCTCTTGGATGTCTTTCCCTTCTCGCTGGAAATCTCCCCTCCTCCTCTTGGTGCGCGGAAATCTGTGCCTCTGGGTACAAATAAATGCGTAGACACAGGTCCCTATCCCTGCTGCAAGCCAGCGGGCTGAGGCTGGGGAGAAGAAGCGCTGATGAAATTGACAATGGGATCCCAGGCTAGCGGGCCCTGGGCAGTCTTCGAGGCCTACGGTGGCGGGACCCCGCGAGGTTCGTCCTCTCCTGCCGCCGCGCTGAGCTGGGTCCTTGGGCTCCGCGCTCACCCTCCTCGCTCTCATCCCCAGCGCCCCCCTCGCGGGCCCAAGTGGAGCTGCACGTGCCCGCCGGCCTCACCAAGTTGCGGGCGGTAGAGGGAGAGGAAGTGGTGCTCCCAGCGTGGTACACCCTGCAAGGGGACCAAGCTTCGACCAAGCCCAAGCCTTGGGAGGTGCCCACCGTGATATGGTTCTTACTGGAAGGGAAGAATATGAATATGAGCCAGGTGAGGGAAATCGTCTCGACCGGAGGCTCGCTACGCCAGAGGTGGGGCGGGGCCGGGGGCGGGGTGGGGAGCAGGGAAGAGCGGGCAACGGTGGGAGGGGTGGCCAGGGGATGGCTGACTCGAAGGAGTGTCAGGGAAAAGCAAGGTCCACCTCACCGGTTCAATTTTTGTTTTGATATTGGAGGCTTCCCCAAAGAATTCTCCTTTTCCCAGGTTTCCCTAGAACTCGAGCACACCAAACACTGACAAGTGGAGAAGCATTTTACTTTGCCGGGCAAGGGGGAAAGTGAGGATTGAGGGTATAGGAAACAGGAAGGGTTAGAGCATGTATCACACAACTTTTAAAAGTTGAGCATCTTCCTGCTTTCACATTATCTGTGCTTTGGACATTGTCACAGGCCGCTTCTCTTTCCAAATGATTATCTGTCCCGCGGCTCCCATATAACCTCCTTGAGAGGCAAGGGTACATGTCCTCCTACAATCTCTCACCTATCTTCCTTCCTGACATCAGACGAAGACTCAGAGGCAAATTTACCCAGAAGCCAAGGAAACGTCATTTTCAGAGCTGCTTATTTGCCAGACTCCTTGCAAGGTCCTAGAAAGTGTGTTCAGGAGGTCATTTGATAAGTAGGGGGTATGTATGAAAGAAACTTAGATTGCAGGGGTAGGGCATGGGCTTATACACTGGGGGGGGGGGATCTTCAAGAAAAATTAAAAGGATATTTTTTCTCTTGGCTCTACCCCTGCAGTCTAAGTTTCTTTCATACATTACCCCCTATTTACATTATCCCTCAACCATTTTACCACTTTCTAAACACCCCAAGTGGGAGATGAAGAGACAGCGCCCAGGGGAACAGGACCTGTTCTGGTGCAGAGCACCCGGGTTGGTGAGACGGTAGCTAGAGAGACAGGGGTGAATGGAGAACTGGTAGAGGTTAGAGGGGGTGGTGCAGGTGAGGGGCATTTGAAGACCCCCAGTTTGGGGGAGGGGGACTAGCTGAGCCCTGGGCACAGAGCAGACAAGTAATAATGGGGAGGTGTGACGCCCGCCCACCAGGTGTTGGCGCACATCAGTGGGGTCACATCAAGCAAACCTGGAGCATCCCTGGTCTACCCCATGCCCTCCCGGAATGTGTCACTGCGGCTGCAGGACCTCCAGGAGAAAGACTCCGGACCCTACCTCTGTTCCGTGAACTTGCAAGATAGTCAAGGCACTGTTCGAGGTCACAGCAGCAAGACTTTAGAACTCAATGTGCTGGGTAAGTGAGAGGCACCCGTGGGAGGTCGGGCAGGTCTCTCCCCCAAGCGACTGTGAAGGTTGGGGGAGGGGCAAACAGAGTGACGGGGGTCCGTGTGTGGGACGGGGGTCCGTGTGACGGGGGAGGGGAGCCGCTGGCCCCCGAATGTGAGTTTTTAACCTGTCTCCCCTCCCCCAGTTCCTCCAGCTCCTCCATCCTGCCGCCTCCGGGGCGTGCCCCACGTGGGGACCAACGTGACCTTGAGCTGCCAGTCCCCAAGGAGTAAGCCCGCTGCCCAATACCAGTGGGTGCGGTCGCCCCCATCCTCCCAGGTCTTCTTTGCACCTGTTTTAGGTGAGGGAACTTCCGGAGACACTGAGAGTGCGGCTGGGGTAGAGGAAAGATGACGTACCAGAGGGGCCGGGGTGCCAGGGGAGTCAATGCTGAAAAGCACTGGCGGGGGTGGGGGGGGGGGCGGGGGAGGGGCTGGAGAAAGAGGCCCTGCCAGGTGTGGCACGTGCTGCAGACTTAGGTTACTCAAGAGGCGCTGGGGCTAGAAGATCTGCATTCACCAGGTGTGTGACTTTGTGACTCTGTTTCCTCATCTGTAAAATGGGGATATCAATAGCCCTGATTTGAACACACCAGCTATAAAAAACATTTGGGGGCAATTGGAACTTTTTTTTTCAATTTGACTGAGATAATCGATGGAACAATTTTAAAATGGAGTACTAGATGCTCTTGGAGAATTAGTCTTTTTTTTTTTTTTGGAGAATTAGTCTTAATTTATCAGGTGTGGTAATGGTCTTGTGGTTATGTAGGATACTGTCCTTCCTTATTTTTGGAGTTTCATGCTGAAGTATTTACTTTAAAATGTCTCAGAAGAAAGAGAAATGAAAGAAGTATAGCAAAATGTTAGCAACTGTTGAATCTAGGTTGTGGGTATATGGATTTTTATTTCGTCCCTCTTTCTACTTTTCATTTGACCATTTTTATAATAAAAGTTTTAAAATTATTTTTACATAGAGCTTATCTCATAGGTTTGTTGTGAAACTTTTCTAAGTTAGTACATGTAAAGAACTTAAGTCTCTGGGGCAGAGTAAGCAGCCAATAAACTTTAACTGTTAAAATCATTAGATTACTTCATATATTCCTTTCAACACAATCAAGTAGGTCGTATTACCCCCATTTTACAGATGAAGAAATTGGGACCCAGAGATAGCAGGTCACTTTCTTAAAGTCAATTGACCAGTCTTCCCAAGGAGAAGACTGGTCAATTCTGGATCCTAGGTTTTCTAATTCCTCACTCAATGTCCTTTCTCTCTCACTCTCCGCCATTCAGAAATAAAAGTAAAAATTGGATTTTGGTTTTTCTGGGCATCACTTCCTCTTTAGCCTCCTTTCAGATATCACTTGGGGACACTGAGTGGTGGAAATGGAGAGGGGTATTGAGCCAGCAGTTAGGCAACTGGGAACAGAACCCAGCACACTGGCTGTCACACCTCTCCCTTCCCTCAGGGAACGGATAGCCAGGGAGTCTGTCCCAGGGAGTCAAAGAGGACATTCCAGAGGAGGCGCAGGATGTTTTTTATGGGAAAGAGGATCCCTGGACTGACGGCTAAATTGTGTCCACAGATGCCATCCATGGGTCTTTAAACCTCAAAAACCTTTCTACTTCCATGTCTGGAGTGTATATCTGCAAGGCCCACAATGAGGTGGGCAGTGCCCAGTGCAATGTGACCCTGAAAGTGAGCACAGGTCAGTGAGGGGTAAGTGTGGTTAAGGAGAAGATTGGTCAATGGGGGGGTGGGGTGGGTTTGCAAGAGAGGGGAGGAGGCCTTTCATTATAACAGGACAAGGAGCTTGTCTTGGTCAAATGTTCATGCAGGTGCTTGGTCAGTGACCACCTTCTTCTTGACAGTCACCTTCTTCTTAACAAAGAGAGAAAATGTGTATGGTGGTGGTAGGGCAGTGGGGCAGTGGGGTTGGAAAGGGCCAGGGAATAAGCTGAGAGTCCCCCTCTGACGGCAAGGTTTTTCCAGGGCCTGAGGCTACGGTGGTTGCTGGAGCTGTCGTGGGCACCGTGGTTGGATTGGGGCTCCTGGTTGGGCTGGTCTTGTTGTACCAACGCCGGGGCAAGGCCCTAGAGGAGCCGGCCAACGATATCAAGTAAGTGTCCCCGGTCTGTGCCAAGATGAGGGCTCTCCTTGGGAATTCAGGCAGCTCTCATCTAACGGATGAGGTTGGGCGGTGGCTGAACCATCCTTCCTGTGGGCAGATTTTAAGGAGAGTTGAAGAAGAAGGGAGGCGAGAGTAAGACAAAGCACGTGGGAACTCTCCCCCTTCCCCCTTCCGGCTTCTGACCTCTTATCCTTCTTTGATGACTAGGGAGGACGCCATCGCTCCCAGGACCCTGCCCTGGCCCAAGGGCTCAGACACAATCTCCAAGAATGGGACCCTCTCCTCTGTTACCTCGGCACGAGCCCTTCGGCCACCCCAAGGCCCTCCCAGGCCTGGCGCATTGAGCCCCACACCCAGCCTCTCCAGTCAGGTCCTGCCCTCACCAAGGCTTCCCAGAACAGATGGGGCCCGCCCTCAGCCAATATCCCCCAGCGCTGGGGGGGTCTCTTCCTCTGCTCTGAGCCGCATGGGTGCTGTCCCTGTGATGGTTCCCGCCCGGAGTCAGGCTGGGTCTCTGGTGTGATGGCCCAGCCACTCGCTGGCTGGGCGTCCGGCTTCTCCTTCCTACAGGGGTCACCCCTAGCACAGAGGCCTGAGCCTTGGGAGGGTGGCCGCCTTCCAGACCTCTGGTCCTCTGCCCCCACCTTTCTTTACTATGGGCAAACTGAGTCTCAGTTAAGACCCAAACTTCGAGGAGGTAGAAGAAGAGGACGTGGACCTAGGATTAGGAAGGCCTCCGCCCTGGGCTCTCTGTAAGACTGCAGTGGGATGCTGCTGAGATTGCTACCTCTGCCTCTCACCCTCATCCCCCAGGGCCTGGTAGGGACTGCCAGTCAACCAGTCCTCCAGGCCCTCTTGGTCTGTACCCCGTCCCACCTAACCTCATCCTTCACTCCCCCTCCAGCTCCCAGCGTTAATATAACCTGTCCTGCTGGTTTGGTTGGGTTTTGTTGGGGCAGGGGATAAGGAAGATATTTTTTATACTAACTTGAAATGCATTGTTCTGTTTGGATTTTGCAAACTTCAATAAAGATACATTGTGTTTGCGTGGAAAGTGAGAGTCAAATCACCTTTTCAAGCTTGGAATTCCCAGGAGAAGCTGAGTCTCAGGATGATGCAAAAAGGACCCTGCCCAGGCGGTGGACCCAGAAGGGCTTCTCCGCACAGCCTCCAGCTTGGCTTGCTGGCTCGGGATAGCTCTTCTAGAGTCTTTAAAAGGGTCGTTTGCTGTCAGGCAGTGGTGGAGAGGCACAAAGAGCTTGGGGCTGGGAGACCCTCACTCACTCTGAGCAGCAAGGGGATAAAATTGGTGACTCTCTGCGGGCGCTTCAGCGCTCACAGCTCAGGTGTGTGTGCGCTTATCTCCTGTTTCCTCCTCAAGAGCAGAGGAGAAGAACCTGGCTTCTGCTCCTCTCCCAGACCACTGAATCCTTACCTGTCTTTTTGCCCGTCCAGCAGTGACCCCCCTCATACTGGGGGGGAGCCAGGCACAGGATGTGGTGGCGGTGTGTCCACCCCAGTCCTGCCACACCTTTTCCTACCAAGGGTAGGGGCTCCTCCAGACCTCAGTTTCTCTGCCCGTGAAATGGGGTGGCTCTGGGAGGGGGGAGGGCTTGTAGTTTCCACGGAGACTCCTGCCTCAGCAAGTGGTGATAAAGGTGCCAAAGAAGGGATCTCAGAGGAGTAACTGGAAGAGGGGCTGAGGGGCTCAGAAGGAGCAAGACTCTGAAGAGGGTGGTAGGGCCCTGGCCTGGGGCTCGAGCTCACAGTGTGAGACCCCAAAGTGGTGACGTCATTTGCCAGCTCCCAGGTTATCAGAATGCCTCCCTCTTCCTCCTGCGTCACTCTTTCCCTACAGAGCACCAGTTCTGATCTCTCTCCTGTCCTGAAGTACCCACCCCAGGCCCAGCCCTTTCCCCAGAGCCTGACTGCTTCAGAAATTGGGGGGAGGGGGACAAAAGAAGGAAGTAGGGCTAGAATGATTCCTGTACTGAGGCCTGGAGGAGGGAGGAGCACTTCCTTACCTGAGGGCCAGGCCTCTCCCCTTGTTTGCTCTGAGATAGCCAGTCTCGCTGGGGCCCGGCACCAGGAGGCTGCCGTGTGGGCACTCGCTACCTTCTCCCAGAGCCAGACGCCCAGACGGACCAAGAGCCGGCAGGACGCGGCCATGGCCTGGCTCCAGGGGCCCTTCCTCTGCGGAGCCCTGCTGGGCTGGGTCTGCTTGAGTGGTAAGGAGGGGGCCAGCGAACGGCGGTGGGAGGGGGCGGGGCCCGAGCCCGGGAGAAGACGTCGAAGGCCGCTGGGAGGGTGGAGGACAGAGGAGGCCGCTGGGCCAGCAGACAAGTTGGGCCTCTCGGGAGGGTGTAACCACCACCCGACTTTTGTTTTCCTTTCCCCGACAAGCACACCCTCAGACCGGGCCCAGTCTTGGCCCTTTCAGGTCCTTCCACCCGAAGAGCCGGTGGTGTGTGGGCTCCTCCCTCCTGGAAACCTCAGGCTTCAAGAAGGGAGGGATGGAGCGGAGGGAGTTGAGCCCCAGGGGAAGAAGGGCACCCCGGCCGCGTCACCTGAGCGCTTCTCCCGCCGGCCTTTCGGCCACTGCAGCCCCCGGGCTGGCCGTGGAGGTGAAGGTGCCCACCGAGCCCCTGAGCGCGCCGGTGGGCAAGACCGCCGAGCTGACGTGCAGCTACAGCACGTCGGTGGGAGACAACTTCGCCCTGGAGTGGAGCTTCGTGCAGCCTGGGAGGCCCGTCTCCTCGTCCCAACCCGTGAGCTGAGGGCACCCGCGCGGAATGGGGGGGCCCTCCTGCCTTTGGCGGGCTTGGCCAAGAGAGGCAGGAACAGGGGACCCACCCAGCGATGAGGGCGAGGGGGTCGGAGAGGGCGCATTTGTGGATCAGTATGCTTGGATGAAAAAGATCTTTCTAGATCTTCTTAGGAACGCAGTCTCCGTGAGGCTATATCACACATACAGCCCTGTGTATCCAGCCGCCTCCCCGAGTTCCTCCATGCAACCCCTGTACGTTAGTGCCGCTCCAGTGTCAGTTCATAAACCCACCAAGGCTAAGCGGTTGTGATTAAAAGCAGGATAAAAATGCTGCCCCCTCCGGGAATATTTGCTTCCCCTCCCCCCAGATTGAGAGCATGCTTAGCGGAAAGCAATGACTCTAGTTCATTCAGCACCTGGGAAGGGATGGTATTTGGCGACAGATAGACCTCCCTGGTTCTGGCTGCAGAGTATCAGCTTCCCTGGCGGCCATAGGGAGGGGCTTCTAATACCCGCATTGAAGAAAGACTACAGAGTTGACGCCAGGTGGCAAAAAGCACATATGTGTCTTCTGCTTCTCCCCAGATCCTGTACTTCACCAACGGCCAGCTGTATCCAACTGGTTCTAAGGCAGAGAGGGCCAGCCTGCTTCAGAACCCCCCCACAGGAGGAGTGGCCACCCTGAAACTGACTGATGTCCACCCCTCGGACACTGGAACCTACCTCTGTCACGTTAACAACCCGCCCGATTTCTACAGCAATGGGTTGGGGTTAATCAACCTCACTGTGCTGGGTGAGGCAGGCTGGGGACCCACCAGCCACCCACATAACCCGAAAGATTGCACTGGCCCTGCTCAATCCTCCCCTATCCTGATTTCCAGCCCAAGGGCACAACTGCACTGGGGACCCCGAAGGAAAATGCCTCCTTCCCAAAGTCCTCCAATCCTACCCCTGCTCCACCCTCCACAAAGAACGCCTCCTCCCTCAGTCGCTCCCACAGATAGGGATCTGAGTCATGCCCCCAACAGCTCCATCTTTGGGGGAACCTCCCATTTGTAGCTAGGTTTCTGTCCCTCTCTAGGTCAGTAGCAGAGAGGGGGAGTGCCCATCAAAGGAAAAAGGGCCCCTGTCACTAAGCACTAACTTTGTGTTCAGATCACCCATCTCACCCCAAACTAGAGCCTGCTTGGAGATGAGCAAACAGAAGAAACTATTAAAGGGGCTGGAGATGTTTAGATGGAAGAGAGAAGACTTAGGAGGTGGTGTATGACAGCAGCATTCAAATATCTGAAGGGCTGTCCTGGGGAGGAGAGTTTTTTTCATTTCTCTTTGTGGGCCCAGAGGGCAGGTATTGAGACCAACTGGGATATTACTAACACAGATTTTGGTTCAACATGAAGAAGAATTTTCTTAACAATCAGAATTTCCAATAGTGGAAATCATTTCCCTGGGATGCAGTGGTACGTGAATAGAGGTGGACCGCTACGTGGTAGGAGGTATTGAAGCAGGAAACCTAGCACTTCATGGGGGTGGGCTTAGAAGATGGCTAAGGTACTTCCTGTGATTTTTGCAGTGCCTCCCAATAGGCCCTCGTGCAGTCAGAGTGGTCAAACCTCCGTGGGGGGCTCTACTGCATTGAGATGCAGCTCTTCCGAGGGAGCCCCCAGGCCAGTGTACAACTGGATCCGCCTTGGATCTTCTCCTACACCACCTCCTGGCAGCATGGTACAAGGTAAGGGCCCACACCACCTTCTTCAAGGAAGAAGGGACTCAGAACCTGGGCAAATCTGACCTCTAAACTCCACACGCCCACAGTACGAGTTCCAAGCTTGCAGGTATGAGACACACTGCTATACCTTTCCCCTGCTTCTTCCCTGGCTTCTGTTATTGTTCCCTCCTGTCTTCCTGTACAGTCTGTGGCTGCGTGGTCCCCGGAGCATTACTCAAGCTAAATGTACTTCTGATATCCTGGAAGAGAGTGGAAGGCAGGGGCATTCTATGATTCCCACTTGCCTATTTTGGGGGTCGGGATTCCTTTTAGATTTCTTGAGGGTCATGAATCATTTCCAAACTTCCTAGAGAGGAAGCCGAGGAAGAGTAGCATGGACTGGCTTGAATCATTTAGCCAGTTTCTTCAAGGAACCATGTGACTGTCTAAGAGCCTTGGCTTCCCAGCCTCCTCATGCTGGCTCCAGTGCCCTGGTTCTCCTCCCAGCCCCAGCAAGTCCCTTTATCAATCCAGAGAGCCCCCCAGATCACCTCCCAATGTGTGCTCTTCCTTCTAAAGGGAAGGTAAGAAGCAGCTTAGAAGAGCATTTGGGTCAGCTGAGAGCCACCCAGAGGGCACAGTTTCCAGCAATCAAGCCCTTTTCCCCCAACCAAGAACCTGACATCAGCCAGTAGACACCCCACCCCGATTCCACTGTGGTTTCTGAACCCTTCATGTGTGTGCTGTCTCCCCGTTCCCTGAAAAGGCAGCTGTGTAGTGTGGGAAGAGCACAGAAGTTGCAGTGGTTTTGACACTTGCTCTCTGGGTCGCCTTGGACAATTACTTTCCTTCTCTGAGCCAGTTTCCCCACTAATAGAATGAGGTTAGTCCCTTCCTGACAGGATTATTGTAAGATGAAATGAAATATGCTTTTGTCATAGTATAGCTCACTGTGAGTTGAATGAATGATGGAACACTTCCTCTTTACCCTCTAGATGAGGTGTCCGGCCGGCTCATTCTCACCAATCTCTCCCTGGCTTCCTCGGGCACCTACCGCTGTGTGGCCACCAACCAGATGGGCAGCGCATCCTGTGAGCTGACCCTCTCTGTGACTGGTAGGGGATGCTGGGCAAAGGCTGGGCTGGCAGGCCTGGGTTGGGGGTCTGCATGAAGCTATCTGAGGCACCAAGGAAGGTCTGCAGCTCTGAGGATCCTGTGTCTCCTAGAGCCTTCCAAAGGCCGAGTGGCCGGGGCTGTGATCGGGGTGCTGCTGGGCGTGCTCTTCCTGTCAGTTGCTGTGTTCTGCCTGATACGGTTCCAGAAAGACAGGAGGAAGAAGCCCAAGGAGACATACGGGGGTAGTGACCTACGGTGAGCAGGAGGGCTGAGGGCCGGTGCCGAGTGGGAAGAAAGGGCTTGGGTTAAGAGTTGGTGACTTCAGGGCTTCCCTGGTGGCGCAGTGGTTGAGAGTCCACCCGCCGATGCAGGGGACGCGGGTTCGTGCCCCAGTCCGGGAAGATCCCACATGTCGCTGAGCGGCTGGGCCCGTGAGCCATGGCCGCTGAGCCTGCGTGTCCAGAGCCTGTGCTCCGCAACGGGAGAGGCCACAGCAGTGAGAGGCCCGCGTATCGCAAAAAACAAAACAAAACAAAAAAGAGTTGGTGATTTCAGCCCTCAAACTCTGACACCTTTGTGGGGGGGCGGTCAGGGCACGGGGTGCTGCTCAGCCCTGGGCTTCTGTGGTAGGAGTGGCAGTACAGCCCGTGTAGTTGAGCGTGTGAGCGAAGTGTGCGGGGTGGAGGGCTTGGTTCATGAGCTGCCCTCACCTCCTCACACTTAGAAGAATTTTTACTTTTCACTATTTAAGGCCTTTTATACACATCGACAGGATGTGGAGGCCAGTTGTCTGTCCTGAGCACTCAGCTGAGTTTAGTCCTTGTGTGGGGGTTAGTAAGGAAAGGAGGGGCAAAAGCCGCCTGTCATCAACTTCAGCTGTCAGTCATGGGGTCCAGAATAGGGATCAGAGCAATATTTCTCCAAGTGTGGTCCTCAGATTACTCGAACAGAAGTCACCGGGAGCTTGTTAAACATGCAGATTCAAGCCACTTCCTATTCCTCCTGAAGCAGAATCTGTGTGTGTGTGTGTGTGTGTGTGTGTGTGTGTGTGTGTGTGTGTGTGTGTGTGTGTGTGTGTGTGTGTGTGTGTTGGGGTGATGGGGCCTGAAATCTTCATTTCACCAAAGTTCCACCATGATTCCTATGCAGAGTGAAAATTAGAAGTCCCTGGATTAGAGGATGATGGTGCTCTGAGGGAGGCTTCCAGCCTTCACTAAGAATTGCCTATGTTTATCAGGGAGGATGCCACCGCACCTGGGATTTCTGAGCAAACTTCTGTGAGGGCCGATTCTAACAGTGGGCTCCTGGAGAGGCCCTCGTCTGCCAGCACTGTGACGACCACCAAGTCTAAGCTCCCTATGCTTGTCTGATTTCTCTCCCGATCCCTGAGGGGGGAATATCAAGAAGTAAAGCCTTTGGGTACCATATTGTCTCCTTCTTTCTGCCGGTATAGCAAATTCCTCTAGGCGGCCCAGAGGGTGTTACCGGTAAGGGAAGGAGCGGGCTTGAAGTCCCAGAAGGGATGCTGTAGGCGGGAAGTCTGGTTGGTTCCGAAGGTACGTTCTAACCTAGGTTCCTCTCCTCCCTTCCCCCTCTCCACCTCCACTTTTTGGTTCGGTCAAAGGAGATTGTTCAAAATTTCGAACGGTGGCCTTGTGCACCCAAACTCCCTCCCCCCCGGCACCCTCTGAACACTTGGACATTCCTCTTTATTGTTCACATTCCAACCCAGCACGGTCACATGCACACACGGAGATAAAAACCCTCCCGGCCACAGCCCCAGGAGCCCGTGGGGGCGGGGCCAGCAGGAGCAGGGGCGGGGCCGCGGAAGACTCCTCCTACCGAGCCTCCCCCACACTCGGCCTTTGCAGAAACAAGCAGAGAGCTGGAGAGGCGGCTCTCGGGGTGCGCTGGGGAGAGGGGAGGGCAGATTACAGGCAGGTGTGGGGTTGGGGTGTGAAATGGGGACTTCCGATCACAGCAAGGGGTATCCGACACCATAAAAACCCTCCTCCCCTATCCAAAGTTCTGGGACTAAGCTGGGACGTGAACAGCGCAGAGAGGCACGGCGCCCCCTTTAGCTGCGCAGAGATCGAAAGGACTTTTTTTTGGAGTGTTTTTGGGCAACGGTTAGGGCGCCCTCCGCAGAGCGCGAAGGGAAGCGCACCGAGGCTGCGGAGGCAGAGCAGCATGCTGGGTGCGGGGAGAGGTGGGCGAGAAGCTAAAGAAGGAAGATTTGGGAGCGCGGAGATTGGGGTTAGGGTCGAAGGGAGGGCAAATGGGGACCATACTAGACTGGAGAACTAACTAAAAGGGCACGGCCTTGGTGAGTCCTCGACGGAGTCTGCCTCGGTGAGGGAGTCTCTGAGGACGCAGAGAGGGCTCCTGAAGCTGGCAGGTTGGTGGGAAGGAGAGGATCACAAACACGGCAGGGAAGTCTCGTCACTGCGAAGGGGACGTGGCATCCATCTCTCTTCGGAACTGAGGAGAGAGAAGGTCTGAGCACCTGCCCTCTCCCAGTACTTCCTCTCCCCTCTCCTTCCTGAACCAGGAACCAGGGCGGGGAGCACCAGGGTGCCCCGGTCACCCGGAACTGCCCACCCGGAGTCACTGAGCTGAAATGAGCCCGCGGCCGGTACGTGTGAGACGCTGGGTGTTTATGGCCCCCGGCCGGGCTGGTCAAACGCGGGTGACTGGGTATCTGTGTCGGTCCAGGTGCGTCCCCGTCGCAGTCTCAGGCGTCTCCAAGTGTCAGAAAGCCTGCAGGCGCAGGTGCATTTTCCCTGGCTGGGAGGAGGTGAGGGCGGGCGGAGGGAAGGGCTGGGGATTTGGTCCTTTCCTCCCACTCAGGGGTCCCACCCCGCTGCTTCGGAGTCGTATTCATTACCTTCGAAAATGCTCAGTTCTTTGGTCCGGGGCGGGGCAGCAGGCCGGGTGGAGAGAGAGAAACAGGTGAGCGCTCCAACCCGCGGCGTCCTCAGCCTCCTCCCACCCCCCGCACGTCTCAGATTTCTAGGTCCCCATCCTTCCACACCCCTCTCCACCCCCCAGCCGCCCTTAGTCTTCCTTGCTCCTTCGGAGGAGGGGGTCCGGGGTCGGGAAGGAGAGCCTGTGGCCCGCCTCACCTGGCCTAGTCTCCGCTGGGGCCGCCGCCCGCGCCTCCCCGGGCGCCCCCAGCTCCGCCAGGACCCCCGGGGCCCGGGCCCTTCCGGCCGCGCTCTCCACTCTTTATCTTCTTCCGCGCCATGTGGCCCCGGAAACTCGCCTGGATTTTGGCAGCGGCCGCGTTGGCACCCGGATCGTCCAGCGGGATGTCTAGAATGTCGTCGTCCGGCTTGGAGCAGGCGCTCTCCTGGGGGGTGGGGGGGGCGTCCTTGTGGGGTGACCGGGCCGAGGCCCCCCGAGGGTGGGGTAGGAGGAGAGTGTTGGGGGATTGAGACGAGGGCGACGCGGGAGTGGAAAGTGCAGAGAAGGGCTAAGGCAGGGCGTGTGTGTGTGTGCGTGTGTGTGTGCGTGCGTGTGTGTGTGCGTGCGTGTGTGTGTGCGTGTGTGTGTGTGTGTGTGTGTGTGTGTGTGTGTGTGTGTGTGTCTTCTGGGCAGCGGCAGGCAAAAAGGAAGGTTCAGGGTCAGGTGGACACAGTTGTGTTCCCAACTCAGGAAAGAGAAGTGCACGGTAGATGGGATACAAGACAGCCGGGTAGCCCTGAGTGAGCGAAGGCCCCTTGCCAGCAGCCGAGTTAGGGGAGCTGCCCAGCTGACCGGAGGGTGGGTTTGGAGGAGCACAGTAAACCACAGCAGGGACTCCTGGATGTGGCTGCCTTTCCCCCGTCCTCACAGGGTGCCTCCAGCTCAGAAGGGTCCCTTCTGAGTCCAGGATTCCCTGGGAGAGGGTTCAGAAGAATCAGCAGGCCAGTCCCTTCCCTAAGTAGAATCACACCAGAGCTCAAAGCTGGAGTTAGGGTGAGGATGGGGCTTACCCCTCAGCGACGCAGCCTCCCTCCACCCAGGGCTAGAGGCCAGAGACTGTTTTCCCATTGCCTCTCCATTTTGCACTGCTCCTCAGGATGTACTCAAACAGAAGAGAGGAAATGGTCTGGAAGAAGCTACAGAGAAAAGGCTTCACTCCAAAAAAGGACAAAAGGAAAAGAGCAGGAGCAAGAAGCCCTTTCCATGATGTGCTCAAGAGAAAGAAAAGAATTATGACAATAGCTACCATTTAAGCCCTGCCCTGGTTCCCGGCACAGCATCACGGAGTTTTACAGATGTTATTTTATTTAGTCTTGGCAACAACTCTATGACGTACCTTTTATTGTTATCCCAGTTTACCCCTGATAAAACTGATTAGAGTGTGGAAACCATACCTGAGGTCATACAGGTATTTATCAGTGGACCAAAGAGTCAATCCTTTGTATGTCAGAGTCCAGAGTATATTTTTAACCCCTACGCTGCAGGTAAGCAAAGGCATTCAAGAAAAGGAACCAAGCTCCACCACTTGCTAACTGAGTGGTCTTGGGCAATTTTTCTAAGCTTTTCCTAACTCATTTCCTTCATCTGCAATCAGATAATAATATCTACCTCTGGGCTGTGGGGAAGAATAAACAATGTGATATGCAGAAAGCTTCTGGCATGATCTAGTTGGTCGATTAATGGTAGCTATTATGATTCCTTTAAATGATAGTGAGTTGATGTGAAAGAGCTGTTTTTGTAGGCTAAAGTGGTCATATAAAAACAATTTCATAGGGATCAACCTAAAAATAATGAGACCCACCCACAGGCTCCAGGTTTCTGTTTCCCCAGCAGCCTGCCCTAGCTGAGAATAGAAAGGGTTAGGGAATTGATGGGACTGATTTCAGAGTCGAGGCTCTGGAACGGAGAGGGCCTCAGCTCCCCCGCCCCCAGCCTGCCTCTCGCTTAGCGTTACTCACAGTGATGACGTGGGGTAGGAAGCAGAAGGGTACTGTGAAGTTAGAAGGGCATTTCTTCTTTGAACTGACCCTCTGGCTTCTAGGAATTTGCTTTTTTTTTTTCGCCTGGGGACTTCCACTGCTTTCCCTGTACTTTGCTTCTCCGCAGAGGTCTCACGCAGTAGTAGTAATTCAGTTCTATTCCTTTCCCCTCGCTCTATCGCCCATCCGGTTCACAGAATTGGGATGGGTGTGCGTGGGGCCTCAGTGATCACTGCCCCAGCCCGGTCCTGTCCTAGGAGGCACAGATTTACATCCCAGATGCCCTAAGCCCAGGTTTACAAATGGCTTCCTCTCATATGGTTCCCAAGGCTGTCTTCATTTCCTGGGCTTCAGAGTTCCTCCGTTTGTGCTCAAGATGTCCACAATTGATTCAGCTTCGGTTAAGAGGAGTTATCAAGGACCGGTGTGGTTGTGGCGGGGTCTGACACACTCTTTTTGTCTTTTCTGGGTCTAGTGCTCGCCCCTCGACATCTTATCCCCCACTTAGAAACAGAAACAACCCTTTTTGGATCCTTGATTCTCAGAGCTCAAGCCTTTCTTGGGATGTCTCAGGGAATAGGGATGCTTCTTCTCAAAAGAGGACGATGATCAAGAAAACATTCCTGAGCCCCTCTCCTGGGCCAGCAGCTGTAGAGGTTGAGCGGAGGAAGGGGTACCTTCCCCCAAACATGCTAAGGCCCACCTGCGGTCACCACCCACCCCAGCTGGATCCAGAACAACAGACAGAGCCACCCTCAGCACGCTGCTCCTCCCCGGAATCAGCCCCCTCTCCCTCCAGCTGAATTCTCAGGGCAGAGCTGGAGGGACAGAAATAGAGGGACAGTAAAAGGAATCCGGGAAGGGTCATGGTGCCTGGGTTGGTGCCTTCCAAAGCCAAGATCTGATGGTGTATGCCTGAGAGCTCTGCATGAACTGGGGGGTTTGTAGGAGGGGGAGGGGGAGGGGGACAAAGGTGGGCAAAACACGAGCCATGGTTTCTGGTCCCAAATGGTCCCATCACTTCACCTCTGAGGGTCTCAATATCTTCAGCCACAACTAGAACTTGGCCTAGATGAATAGAGTCTCCTTCAGCTCCCAAATCCTAAAAGCTTTAAGAACGATCCCTGCCTACTGCTTGTTATATGCTGGGCCCTGTGTTAAGCGCTTTGCACACATTACCTCATTTAATTCCCATTTTACAGGTAAAGACACATCCTCAGAGACATTTTGTAACTTACCCAAGGTCACAGAGCTGACAAATAGTGATGGGATTCAGAAACCTGTGCTGTTAACCACTACCTCAGGGCAGGTAATTATTTCTATGAGTTCAGCTGGACCAAGTCAACTAGACCAAGCAAAAAATGGGTCCAAAAAAATGTTTCTTTGCCTTTTTATATTAAGTGACTTCAGGAAAGTCAGATATAAAGTCAGACTATGTAAATGGCAACTGATACATCTGAATCAACAGCTCTTGCTCTTATAAAAAAAAAGCGGATCTGTTTTCTTCTTCTCATTTCTGTTTGCGCCTCCTTACAAAGGAGAAAGAAGAAAATAAAGCAGGACACCAGGCTGGATGGTCAGCAAGGACAGCCCCAGAATGGAAGGTGAAGAGGGACCGGTCCCCACCCCCCAGATGTGCTCTGCTCTCTATGCATGTCCCAGCTGCTTCCCAGCGCTGAGCCCAGCCCTCCACAGAATGGGGTTGGGTAGGAAGATGCTCAGTGCCAGCCCTGCCCCTATGCTCTGCCCCGTTACCTCTTCTTGGCCACCACGCCACCCCTCCCCGCCCCCGCCACAGCCTGACAATGGTGTTGTCTCTTGCTCAGTTCTTTAGCCCTGCAGACCCAGGACAGGGCCTGAAAGGGGAAGGCTCCTGTGTAGAGAATGTGCTGGAGGAGGTGACCCAGGGTGCTGGGCCACTGGGATAATTATGCATTTGCCTCTTCTGTGCTGTTTGGGTGGGCAGCTTCTCCTGTTTTTAGGGGACACTTATTCCAACCACGTCTACCAATCCCTCAGTATGGCCTTGTGGGCACCCAGGAGCATGGTCCAGGGCAGACCAGAGCCTAGAGGCAGGGACACGACATCCTACTCTAATTAGTCCTGCAGGTACCAGGGGAGACAATTTACATTCCTTCCCTGGCTTCTTGGAGTCTTTGCTCTCTCACCTCCTTCCACTGACCATTCTTCCTACCTTCCCTTCCCCATCATTCTTACCATCTTGGCAGTATTTCCTCTCCCTTACATGTGTATCCAGATCCCACCATCCATTTATTTTCTCTGTTTTGTAAAATACTGCTGGGGGTGAGGAGCCCAGGAACCTCCATTAAGAGCCCATTCTTCCTTTCACAACCAAAAACTGCTTCCTGGGGAATAACAAACAGAGGAGAAAGCCTGGAAGAAAATATGTTATTAGAGCTTTCTCCAGGGGGTGGGATTGTAGATGATTGATGTGTTTCTTTTTTATACTTTTCTTTAGTTTTTAAATTTTTTTGTTATGACCATATTACCTTTATAATGAGGAAATATAGTAAATGTTTATAGGAGAGGTTAAATTACAGCTATTGGAATCAGACAAGGCTAGTGTCCCACCTCCACACTTAGAAGCACTGCCTCCTTGGGCAAATCATTTAATCTTTCTAAACATCAGTTTGCACATCTGTAATATGGGGAAAATATCTGCTTCACAGGGTTGTTGTGATGATTAAACATAAAATGTTAGGTACATGGTAAGCATTCACAAACTGACAACTATTATTTGTATTAATAAGAGTTAAACATCATAACAACAACCACAACCACTTGTCCCTAAGTTCTTTCTGCCTCTTGGCACCCAGACATAGGGAAGTCTCACCTCTTCTAAACTGGTCTATTCTTTCCTTCCAAACCTCACTTTTTTCCCTTTTCTAAGCAGGCAAAGTGATAACCTCTTGTATCATTAGCTGGGTTGACCAAACGGCTGAGAATACAAGACTTTGGAGTAGGACTTTCTCCATATGTAGGGGCTAAAAAAAAATAAAATATCAAATAAATGAACAAATAAATTGTATACATGCATGATCACTGCACTCCTCGACTGTGCCAGCAGCCTGGTCCTGTACCAGGCGCTTTCATACCAGAGTACTTTAACAGCAACCCGCTCTGGCATTAGGTCTCCGTGTGGGCGCTGACAAATTGCAGACACTTCCTTCCCTCGCCAGCAGGGCTCTCTCGCGGTCACTTCACCCAGCCCCCTCCAGGGCTAGAAGGCATTGGAGGTCTGGCCAGTCCCTCCCCAGAACCACACGGACTAGGCTCTTTGCAACCCATCATCGCTACTAAGCTAACCAATAATAATTGACTATCTCACCGGCGCTGTACAGGGCGCGAGGGTCACGAGAGTCAACCTGTCAGCCCACCGACGGCGGTGGCAGTGGGATGGGGAATGGGGTGGGGGACGAAAACCAGGGGAAAGGAGTCGCGGTAGCTTCGCTAGGAGACGGTTTCCAGCGTCACTCTGGGGGAAGTTCCTCTTCTCGTCTAACCTGCAGCTTCCCTGTTGCAGAGCCTTGCCGAGCTCCCAGACCAACCTAGACTGCCTGGCGGATGCGCGCCCAGACGCCCCCACGAGTTGGGGGACATTCTTCCTAGGGCTTTCAAGTCAGGCGGGCGCCTTCCACCACCCACCACCCACGTCTCAGCAGGCACCCTTACTGCTGCTAGGTCTTCTGCACCCACTTCCATCCCTCACTTGCCCTCCAGGGGCTTCTCGGGTGCCCCTTCCCCCAGGCCAAGCTGAGTGCCCGTCCCCCAGACCCTCTAACTTACGGTGCAGCAGTCCATGCTGGTGTTGGGGGCCCTTGTCTGGGACGGAGGCTGGCGCAGGGTGTCGGTGCGGTGCCGGGTGGGGACTCGGGCAGTGGGGAGGCAGCCGACCCGGGCCAAACCAGCCGCTCAGCTCTCGGGTCCTCTCTCCCGCGCTCGGCCCTGCGGGAGAAAGTAACCTGAGCCCTGCGGTCGAGAAGCCAATCAGGAGAAGCCTTCGGCAGGGTGGGCGGGGAGATTGGAGGGGGACCACGCCCCCTCCCGGCTCCCTCCGGCTCGCTCCCTCTCCTGCCCCAACCCCTCTGCCTACACACTTCCATCCATTCCTCCTACACACCCCATCCTCCCAAACTCACCGCCCCTGCTGCCGAGGCGGCAGACTGCCAGGCAGATGTATGCTGGCGCAGGCAGAAGGAGGACCCCGACATCCCGGGCACGAATACGCTCGCATCTGTGCACAGCATCCCTCCCACCCACATAAGAGAAAAGCATGCACCCCTCACCCACCTCCCCACACTTCCACAACCTAGCTAGAGTCCCAAATATGGCTCCCTCCACCTTCCTCCCCCTCAGTCCTCAAAGAAATGCCCCCTAAGACGTGCGGTTTAAAGGTATCGTCATCACTCTGCTGTGGAATGGAGAAGGTGGGCACACATAAACACAAAAGCTCACGCCTGTGCCCCACATGCCCATATATGATACTCCCCAGGCTCACTAAAACGTGCATTTCTTCAACATTCAGACACTACAGACACAGCCTGCAGAAATAACTACACAGACCTGGTACACACACTGAGCAGATACATGCAGATTCCCCGTTATGTGCACACACACGCACACATATCCACAGGCAATCACACTACCTGAACTGTCTGCATTACGTATCTATCCATCCATCCATCTAAATGCCCTGCACTAAACAGACAAAATCATACATGCACAACACCCCTTGTATGTATTTATATATGGATGTGGGCACTCTTCCTTCCCACTCACTGAACCACACTCTCCCTCACCTCTTAATCTACTGTTTCTGAATACGACAAAAGCTGACCACTCTCACCCTTGCTCCTGGGAGGAAAACAATACTCTCAACCCAGTGTAGGGAAATATCAGAAGTCATCAGTTCTTTAGGTCCACGATGGAGGAAGGATGTGGGCTTTGTCAGAGGCCTGGGAAGGGGAGATAGGGGAGGAGGCTCGTGGAGGAGCAGCCTGCCACTTTCGTGGTCGCCAGCCTCCCAGACCAGTCAGGGTACGAGAGCTGACAGTGTGGCATGTTAGTGAAGAGAGTGGGCCACCTCTGAGAAAACTAGAAAGTCTTTCTCAGCTGAGGTCGCAGAGGAGGGAAGGAAGAAAGGAAGGCTGCCCTTCGGGCCTGTTGACTGAAGCAGAGGGAGGAGGGGGAAAATGCCCTGTGGCTCTGGTCGGGACAGGGGATCCTGCAACAGCACTGCTGTGAACCAACAGCCCCGCTGTGAACCAACAGCCCCTGGCCAGTCCTAGCATGGCTGTCACACGCTTCCTTCTTACCTGAATATTTGGGCCACGGGCTTTGCTTGCCAAAGGGAAGATGAGCGGAAGGGAAATTCCAGTGGCCACTCTGGCTGGGGACAGGGTTAGCCAGCTTGGGGCCCCAAGCTGAGCTGGATGCTGGCTGGGATTCCAGAGCTTGGGGTGTAGGGGTGTCTCTCCCAGCATGTTTGGGACCCACCCACCCTTGTAACTGAAAATCTGTTCCCCAATCTGTCTCTGGCACATCCTCCATCCCCCCCCCCCACCAAATGACAGGATGTCCTGGGAACTCGAGCCCTTGCCTAAATGATGCGCACATCTAGGGCATTGGTTTGTGCCAGCTCCCGTTGGATTTCAACTCCAGATTCCAGAGGAGAGAGGGAAGGAGGACACTGGGGGCAGACTGGATATCAGGCTTGGACTCCGTGCTTCTCTCTTCCCAAATTAGAGCTGAGGAATTCAGGATTTAGTGAGTTTGCAGTAAAGTCTCCCAAGTTGCTAGGCAACATCCCTCTGCAGACTGCGCTGCCTCTAGGCCCTTCTTCCTGCTGGTCAGAGCTGAAGAGGGGCTATCTTTAAAATGTGCCCCCCCCAACAAACCCCCTCACAGGCAGCACAGCCCTTTCGTCTTCCTAAAAGACACCTTTGTGTGGGGTGAGGGTGTCTCTGAACACCAGTGAGCCCAAGGGAGAACAGGTACACGCGCTTATCAGTTCCATGGGCAAAACAACCATCTCAGCGACGGCCCACTTGAGGCGCCTACGCAGAACTGGCCGCAGTGCTTGTCCTGGGGGATGGGCAGGCCCCGAGGTGAGGAAAAGGGTGACAGACAGGAAGGCAGAGACTGGGATAGGAAGACAGACACCCACAGACTCAAATCTCCAGAGGATGGCCCCATTTAATGACACCTACACGCAGACACACACAAGGTCCACACATCCACAGAGACACATACTGTGGGCACCTTGCCACACACTCACATCCAAAGACACGCACGGAAGTGGACCCCTTCACCAGCACACATCAAGGGCATGCACTTCCCCTGGTAAGGGGTTCCTCATCTGGACTAAGTGGCCAGAGTTTGTCAGCAAGTCCGGCTGGGTGGAACTCTGAGCCTCTGATTCTCGAACCAATGAGAAGGAAAGGGGACAGGAGCAGTGTGGAATGCCGGGTCTGGCTGGTTTAAAGAGCAGGTTGCCTCACCCTGCGTCTCACCTGGGGCCAAGGTCAGCCTTTGGAGTGTTACCTAGTAATCTGCTGGGCTTGGGCCCTACAGTTATCCTCCTTGACTCTTGAAATCTCGAGATTTCAAAAACTCTCCTCTATCTTTGCCCCCCCTTCCCCCCCCACCAGCTATTGAAGGAGAAGGACTGCAGGCCTGGATAGGAGAAGAACTCCGGAAGGGCCCGGTTAGAGAGGGAGCTGGGACGTGTGGGTGCAGGGTCTGGACCCAGCATGGAGCGTGGAGGAGGAGGGCACAGAATAGAAGGCAAGGCTGGCAGAGGAGGAGATGGTTCAAAAAAAGAGAGGATAAAAGATGGATTAGTGGGAAGCTTCTGGGGTCCGATACAGATCCTTCTTGGGACAGATGGAGGGGGATTTGGAGAGAGTTGGTCCTTGTGAGCAGAGAGAAAAGCCAAACCACATGGCAAGCTATTTGCCAATTCTTGCGGCTTCCCCTCCCGGGAGTGGGCACTTTCTGAACATAACATCCTGGCTCAAGCCCACAGAGGGACTCCATGATAAGACGAGGGTGGGAAGTAGGAGGCTGTGCCTTTGGTGGAGCTGATTTGGGGGCTTCTTAGGTCAGGATTTTACTCATTTGAGCGGAGGGGGTGAGGGTGGCAGGAAAT
This sequence comes from Grampus griseus, assembly GCF_964374135.1. Classification (NCBI taxonomy): domain Eukaryota; kingdom Metazoa; phylum Chordata; class Mammalia; order Artiodactyla; family Delphinidae; genus Grampus; species Grampus griseus. The sequence continues at coordinate 9,731,432 of NC_139002.1, forward strand.
TCAGTTTTCTCGGCAAATATTCCAGCTTTTGCTGTAGTAGTATTTTTAGCAACTTGGCTGGCAGAGGGGGAGCCCGGGTACAGCTTTAAAGGGGCCTCTGCTTGACGGGAGGCCTCCTCTCACCCCACAGGTCATAAAGGAGAGGGGGAGAAAGCACGCGGCTCTAGGGGTGCGTTCCAATTTAAAAGTCAGGCTTGCTGGGCGCTGGACGACCCTTAAGTCATCTTCACCGATAGATAGTCGTTATCTGTTATCATCGACATCGTTCTCACTAGCAGCTTTATCGAGAAGAGTAAATATTCCTCGGACTTCTGCTGTGTGCAAGGTACTGTCAGGGACACGATACAGAAGGCTTAACAGGACACACTTGGTGAGACGAGGGAAGGAACCAAGGCTTCTGAGTGAGTGCTGGGTGTTGTGTGTCGTACTAGCCACGTTATATATGTGATTTCATTTAATTCTTACAACAACTCTGCAAGTTGGGCATTATCTTTCCTGTTTTACAGGTGAGGAAGTGAAGGATTTTAGGGGCTGAAGAATTTACCCAAGGTTACACCGTCATGAAATGGAAGAGTCCGGATTAAAACTCAGAACAGCATAATAATGTTATCCTAAATCCGAAGAGTGATTTACAAGGTGCTTCCACATCCATGATTTAATTTGTTGCTTTTGAGAACGGTGTGAGGAGGTGTTAGTATTTTTAGCCGCATTTTCTGAGGAGGAAGTGAGGCCTAGAGAGGTTAATTAAGTGACTTGTGCCTTGTTGGAATTAGACCTCTAGTGAACTGCGGTACTAGGGCTAAAACGCAGGAGTTCTAGCTTTGAATTCTGTGTGTGTTCACCTCTTTGGCTCCCAGCACGTGCATTGGGCTCGAAGGAATGGGTTACAGTGGTTAGCAAATCACTCACAGTCTCTTGTCTCTTGCAGATAAAAGTATATATGTATGGGGCTTCCCTGGTGGCGCAGTAGTTGAGAGTCCGCCTGCTGAGGCAGGGGACACAGGTTCGTGTCCCAGTCCAGGACGATCCCACATGCCGCGGAGCGGCTGGGCCCGTGAGCCAAGGGGGCTGAGCCTGCGCGTCCGGAGCCTGTGCTCCGCAACGGGAGAGGCCACAACAGTGAGAGGCCTGAGTACCACACACACACAAAAAAAAGTATATATGTATGTATGTGTGTATATATCTATGTGCACATGTATCTTATGTATATATAGATATGGAAGTATATAAATATATACATATCTACATGTACATGTATGGGATATATTTATATTTCCTAAAGTAATACATGATAGATGCCAAATGAATGATGTGGATGGTAAGTATTATGAGAATTGAGATGGGGGAGAAATAATTGAGAATTTGGACGATCCAGGAAAGCTTCCTGGATGAGGATGGTTTGGAGGAAGAATAGGACTCAAAGAAGTAAAGGGGCCTGGGAACAGGCAGGGGGACATTTCAGGCAGGGGCAAAAGTGGTGAGCCATGCACTGCATTTAGTGTCACTGTTAGCTTACACTGTTCCAGTCCGGAAAGGCCCTGAGAACAGCAAACCCCGTCTCCTGCCTCTCACGCAGGGATTTTTGTCTAAAGCTCAGTGCCCTGACTAGATATACCGGAGCAGTTCCGGCCCTCTAAGTCACACCAGCTGTGTGCTCATGCCTGCTCGGCAGCCGCACTGCTCCTCGGAACTCTAACACACACTTGCCTCTTGCTCCTGCCCATGTGCCAGGTGCCTGCTTCCTCCACCTCCGTGCCGTCTCCTCTGGGTCTCAGTGTAGTTCAAAGTCCTGGATGTGGTTTGCTCTTTGTTCCCATATCACCCCAAACATTTACCTGTTCTCTACCCCTCCACTTCCCTTTCCTCAGTTTGCTTCCCCACGCTTCCTTACGAATAAAAGCTAGTGGTGGGGACTTCCCTGGTGGTGCAGTGGTTAAGAATCCGCCTGCCAATGCAGGGCACATGGGTTCGAGCCCTGATCCGGGAAGATCTCACATTCTGCAGAGCAATGAAGCCCGTGCACCACAACTACTGAGGCTGCGCTCTAGAGCCCGCGAGCCACAACTGCTGAGCCCACATGCCACAACTACTGAAGCCTGCGCACCTAGAGCTTGTGCTCCACAACAAGAGAAGCCACCGCTATGAGAAGCGCACACACTGCAACGGAGAGTAGCCGCAATTAGAGATAGCCCGTGTGCAGCAACGAAGACCCAATGCAGCCAAAATAAAATAAATAAATGTTAAAAAAGCTAGTGATGGCCAGGCAACGTGTGTACCTGCTGGGCCTCACATCCCACCTGCAGACATTGGACCAACACAATCTTTTTTTAATATAAATTTATTCATTTATTTTTGGCTGCATTGGGTCTTCATTGCTGCGCGCAGGCTCTCTCTTCTCTAGTTGTGGCGAGCGGGGGCTACTCTTCCCTGTGGTGTGTGGTCTTACTGCGGTGGCTTTTCTTGCTTGTCTTTTGTGGCTCCAGGCTCACAGGCTTCAGTAGTTGTGGCTCACAGGCTCTAGAGCGCAGGCTCAGTAGTTGTGGTACTCGGGCTTCATTGCTCCGCGGCACGTGAGATCTTCCTGGACCAGGGCTCGAACCCATGTCCCCTGCACTGGCAGGCAGATTATTAACCACTGCGCCACCAGGGAGGTCCCACAATCATTTTTATAACAAGGATACAACCATTTTGCTAATATTTTAAACTCTCACACAAACCTGAGAACTACTTCAATTTTGGTCCAGAAAAATGCCTATTTTAATTTTTTTTTTTTTTATAAAAAAGGCTTACATGAGGTATGATTTTTCCTTATTCCTTAGTCTGTTTAAAGACCTTTTCTCCTTTTGTGGTTCAGCTGGACAGTCAAATAAAAGAAATTCGTGATTCTTCCAGTAATGTGTGTCATGTGAGGGGCAGACCATTCTCCCGTCATTGTCTACCTTAGGGAAGAAGGGAGAAACTCTTATATAGGAGATAGAGACTCAGAATCATCCAGGCTGAGCACCTCTTGGAGTGTGTGTATATGGCCAGGAACCCAGGTTCACGCTTCTCCACGCTGACACTCTCTATTCTGAGAGCTTGGATGGAGTGGTGGTTTTGATCTGGGTCCATGCGCCATGGCGGTCATTCATTTGGCGTCTAGCGACTATTGCCTTGTATTTATACTTTTAAAAAAATTTTTGTTTTACTGTAGAAAAATTTAAACACATGCAAAAGCAAATAGAGTAGTATATAAGGAACGCCACTGTATCCAGCTGTACGATAATTCTCAGCTCATCACCAAACTTATTTTATCTATATTCCTTATGATTCCCCCATTATCATTTTATTCATAAATATTCAAGTATTTGATTTCCATTGGTATGGAAAGGTCTCTTACCTAGACTTCAAAAGGAAGGAGACATTGACAGAATTGTCCTCGCAGACTGTCATCCAATATGGCCAAGACACAGGTGAACAGATGTTAGAACTCAGCCGTTGTAGAGCCTGGGTGGCAGGCCTTCTGCAAGAGAAAGCTTCCTCAAGGGCACCACCCACCATGAAAGTCATGTCACACACCCCTCGGATTGGATCATGACACAGGAATTTGGTCATTCAGTCCTATGTAAAGTGTAAAAATGAGAGAAGTTCTACTCAGATTAACCCTGGCTCTAACCTTGGGAAGTGATGTTTGTTCGGTTTGACTTTTTTTTTTTCCTTTTTGTTCATACTGAAGCACTGGAAAGTAAAGGATTATTATCTATAAGCTTTTGTTATTCTGCAGCTTGGGTGGAGTGTTTGCATTTAACGAGGTAAGAACTGATGGTTATTTGGGTTGATATACTTTTGTTATTTTTGCTTTGCCTGCCGTGGGATCGTGTGTTGGAGTGGGGTGAGGGTGGGGAGTGCTGGAACATGAGCTGTTTTTGGATTGTGTTGTTAGTGGAAACGTTCCTGCTGCTTAGACAGAAAGTATGTTAGGTAAAGCCACTCTGTCCCTTTGACCCTGAAGCCTTAAGGTATTTAATCTTTCCACGGGTGTTCAGTGTTCACACGTACCTGGGAGACCGAGTCTCTGTACAGTAGGCACAATCCTATAGCAAATGTTCCTCAGAAGTGAAAGAGTATAAAGCTTGGTTCATTTTTTTAAAATTTATTTTATTGAAGTACAGTTGATTTACAATGTTGTTAGTTTCTGATGTACAGTAAAGTGATTCAGATATATATATACACACATATATAGACACACACACACATATATATGTATACACACATTCTTTTTCATATTCTTTTCCATTATGATTTATTACAGGATATTGAATATAGTTCCCTGTGCTATACAGTAGGACCTTGTTGTTTATCCATCCTCTATATACTAGTTTGCATCTGCTAATCCCAAACTCCCAATCCATCTCTCCCCCCCCGCTCTCCCCCTTGGCAACCACAAGTCTGTTCTCTGTTTGTGAGTCTGCTTCTGTTTTATAGATAAGTCCATTTGTGTCAATTTTAAATTCCACATATAAGTGATATCATATGGTATTTGTCTTTCTCTTTCTGACTTACTTCACTTAGTATGATAATCTCTAGGTCCATCCATGTTGCTGCAAATGGCATTATTTCATTCTTTTTATGGCTGAGTAGTATTCCATTGTATATATGTACCACATCTTCTTTATCCAGTCATCTGTCGATGGACATTTAGGTTGTTTCCATGTCTTGGCTATTGTGAATAGTGCTGCTATGAACGTAGGGGTGCATGTATTTTTTTGAATTATAGTTTTGTCCAGATATATTCCCAGGAGTTGGATTGCTAGATCATATGGTAGCTCTATTTTCAGTTTTTTGAGGAAACTCCATACTGTTTTCCATCGTGGCTGCACCAATTTACATTCTCACCAACAGTGTACAAAGATTCCATTTTCTCCACACCCTCTCCAGCATTTATTGTTTGTGGACATTTTAATGATGGCCATTCTGACTGGTGTGAGGTGATACCTCACTGTAGTTTTGATTTGCATTCCTCTAATAATTTAAAGCTTGGCTCTTAAAGAAGAGAGAGCACTTTCTGTTCTACTGGGAACAGGATGGTGGAGCTGAGCTATGTTATAATTTGCTAAACATATGTCAGATCATAACAACGGGAAAGTTCCGTGTTTGGGATACCGTGTGAGGATGTGTAGATCTTAATAAAACCATCATGGCAGACACTGTTGGTTACCTAGCCAACATCCATGCATTCCCCCCACTTGCTTCCTAACAGAACTGCAGTTTTGTTGGAGCCTGTCATGGGTCCGGGCCTGAGAATGTGTCATCATCAGTCTAAGCGTGTTTCCACTTTCTCAGCTTTTATGGCAGCTAGGGCTGATCACACGGCCCAGATATGACCAATAAGACAGAAGCAGATTTCTGCTGAGAAATCTTCTGGGAAGCTCTTGCTCTCCAGATAGGAGGAGGCAAAGGCAGCTGGCACCACCAGTCCCTCTTCTCTCTGCCTTGAATACAAACCTGAAGTTTAGAGCTGCATCAGCTGTCTTTTGACCAGAGGCAACAACTCAAATGCTAAAATCATGAAGAAACAACCTCCTATATATTTAAGCCAGTATCATTCAGGCTTTCTGTAAGATTTACACGAAGGAATCCCTCATATGCCATAATAATACAAGAGATGTTGGAGTGCCTCAGATCAATGTACCCAGCATTGTGACAGGACGGGGGCAGCATGTGCAAGTTATTTCCAGGGATTCTTTGATGACAGACCCTGAAAATTCTAAGTTTGAACAGCTAGCATTTCTGACATGAGTTTATGCGATCTCGTGCAGCTTGGCCTCATAATTGGTTGTCCTAGATTGGCTCTGCTTAGTTGAGGAACCATTGTAGGATTCTGGGTGACCATTTATAGTTCCTGTAGTCACACTCAGAGCCTTGGTCCCCTGGTCTCTCTCAGCATTTCTTTCTTTCCTCTATTTTTTTTTTAATATATTTATTTATTTTTTTTTTATTTTGGGCTGCATTGGGTCTTTGTTGCTGCGTGGGGGTTTTCTCTAGTCGCGGCGAGCGGGGCCTACTCTTCGTTGCGGTGCACAGGCTTCTCATTGCGGTGGCTTCTCTTGTTGTGGAGCGTGGACTCTAGGTGTGTGGGCTTCAGTAGTTGTGGCACACAGGCTCAGTAGTTGTGGCTTGCGGGCTCTAGAGCACAGGCTCAGTAGTTGTGGTGCACGGGCTTAGTTGCTCCACAGCATGTGGGATCTTCCCGGACCAGGGATCGAACACGTGTCCCCTGCATTGCCAGGCAGATTAACCACTGCGCCACCAGGGAAGTCCCTCTCTCAGCATTTCTATCACATCAACCCCTCACCCTTGTCCCATGTCTGGTGTGTGGGCTTGCTATACTTAGACTTACTGGCGAGGAAGGAAAATTCCTTTAAGACAGAGAAGAGAGCCCAGAGATAGATGAGGACTGGGTGGATCTGGGCATTTTTTTCTCTAGTCAGATGGCTGAT